>NC_134690.1:363414351-365814351 GCF_050947455.1 Rhinoderma darwinii | reverse complement strand
TATGTACAATTAAATTATTATGTTTCATCAAATTTTTGCGGATACTATTTTTGAGTCTTCATACTGTATCACGCCGATGATAATCCTTAAATTTGACTCACCTAAAGTCACCCATCTGTTTTTGGAATTACTGCAAAGTCATTTGAAGGCAAAATGTGAAGACTGATTTGTCTATCTAAAGGATTCTAAATATGGAAAAATAAACCGATAGCATTCAGTAAAAGATCGAAAAGCAGAAACACTGGTGACAGCACATCACAATAGTGTTCTCTTTATTGCAGAATGAAACTTCTGCCACATGATACGGCAACACATTACTGGCCATGACTTTACAGCAGAGCAATAGTCTCTCTCTCAGTACAACTGTGTATCAGGGTCATTAAAGGGGTTTTTATGGAGACATTTATGAACTATCCACAGGATATGTCATAAATGTCAGATAGATGCGAGATCCACCTCTGGTCCCCTAAACCCCGTTCTGCCGCTCTGTGTTGTAGCTGAAAAGTGTGATTCCCGACCATGAATTACGGAAACAGCGTAGCTCGCTGTTTCCGTAAGTCCCATAGAACAGAATTGTAGTCACGGAAACAGCCTAGCTCGCATGCTACGTTGCTTCCGTACTATGGGAGTTATGGAAACTCTGTTTTCGTAACTCCCGACCATATAGTCCGGAAGTGGCCGGGAGGCAGAGGGAGCAGAAAAAGGTAGAACAGGGTTTAGAGGGCACCCGTTCTAGAGATAGGTGCAGGTGCCGGAGGTGGGACCCGCATCTATATGACATATCCACGGGATATGTCATAAATGTCTCTGATGGGAAAACCCCTTTAACAGGGCAAACACCATGTTAGCAAATCTATTGATCATTGAGTAGTGGATAAGTACGTCCACTGTATCAAAAATAATTCACTGAAAGAAAGTGGAATGGATATAAGTAAAATAAGATATAACTTTTAATAAGGACATTTAAAATATAGTGGCTTTCAAGTATGTTCCGATTGATGTTACTTGTTTAGTGACTTAGTGCAATAATTTGACACTAGAACACCAAGTGTCTTGATATGTTTGCAACCAAGAGATAATAATATGCAGTATTGTCAGTCAACCAGGGACAAGGGTGTGTTAATTTTGCTGCATAAATAACTAAATCAAGTTAAAAAATATCTACTAGCACAACTTGTGCTAATAATTGATTATACACCACAGTGGTTGAAAGCAAATGAGACTGAGGGGGACCTGGCTCCCATCCACACTGTACACACTGTGCTGATACTTTCACTCATTCACTCAACGACAATACTATTATTCTGCTCTGCTGCGTCTGAATAAAAATAAAAGTATATCTAAGGCATTGTAAATTCATTTGCGTGAATTGTAATAATTTCTCTAGGATTAGATTATTATTATTATTATTATTATTATTATTATTATTATTATTATTATTATTATTATTATTATTATTATTATTATTATTATTATTATATAAGTAGTATTTTGATTTTCTGTACATGTTTATTTCTAGTTATGATAAATGAGCATATTATGATAGTTAATCTTATATTTATTGGTAATATAGCCAAGCATAGTACACATACAGATGTAGCAGAGCTTAATTCTTTTTTTCTTCATTCTTTAGATCTGCATTGTTGAGATAGGAATTGATACTAGAAAGAGTATATCGTACATGCAGCTACACAGGGGCATGGTGGGCAAGAGGCCCCACCACCACTTTTAAATGTACCTATAATATAATTTTATTTAACCAAATTGGTTCAAATTTGTATGTTGCGTGTTTAATATGAATTTATACAGCTCTCTCTGAATTCAATGGACGCCGCTTGAATTTTTATACAATAAGCTCCCTTCATATGTAAATAAATATGTGAATTCCTTTTAGTTTTACCCAATCCCCATATTTTTACATTTTTAAGTTGTCAGATATTTTGCTCTTTATTGAATGGTGTCGGGGGTAGAAGAATGTACTTCAGTACTGAACAGCTGCGTTTCATTATTATACCTATTTGCATTTCCTTCCACTGAATTCCTAATTCTTTTTTATAACTTGAAGTATTTTAACAATGTGTCTGGCAGAGAAAGATCGTGCCTGTCCTAGGTGAGGCCACCTCACAATCTGGTGCTGTGCACCCCATGAAAATTTAATGGGGCTAGAGCCATTTCTGTCTGTAAGATGAACAACAGTTCAGTTTCTAAGTACCGTGCTCTAAAAACTGCTCTTTGTGAGTCTATTCTTTAAAATTGTTTTTACTTTACATAATATTAAAGGGGTTCTCTGGGACTTTAGCATTGTTGGCCTATCCGTAGAATAGGGAATCTGCGGCACTCCTGAGAGTGTCACTTCTCATTCATTGTTTACATAGGCACAACAGCCCATCCGTAGGAGCAGCTGTGCCTGGCACTGCAGCCCACCCCACCTGAGGTCAGACACCACCAACCAAACATAAGAATAGGTTATTGATATTAAAGTCTGGGAGAACCCCCTTAAGTGGATGTAAACATTCCAGGTGTAGGCTAGAAATAAAGTAGAAGGTCTAATAAATCTATAATTGGGCATACAAAAACAAGACAAATAATTGTATTTTATGATTATAATTACAATGATTTATTTGTAGTATACAGCGCCAACAGCTCAGTTCTTTACCCCATATTCTATCTTCCCTTGAATATTCACTCACCTTATAGGGCTCATTTAGGGGAAATCGGGTTCACATTTACCCAAGCATGTTTTAAAAATGTTGGAGGAAAGCAGAGTACTGAAAGGAAACAGAATGAAAATGCTTTGGACCCTTATTGACATGGGCCCTTCGTGACATCTGCCACTGCGAATAGTCCGCTGAGGTCCCTGGATGTCTCCTTGTTGTGCAAAGCAGGCCCAAGACCCGATTGCCCAACCAGTGTCCAGTTGCTTGTCTTCTAAGCCCATTCCTGTTTTATAAAAACCTTCACTCACTTCAATTAGATTTAAAAAATCTGTCCAAATTCCATGTAACAATGACATTTGTAATATATATCTTATTAAAAAGAACATGTTATGACATATTCACTAGTGGATTAAATTTATTTCTAAAGAAACTCAAACTGATGTCAAAATGTATTAGGATTTTTGATTTATTGCCTTTTTTTTGATCATTGATGCAGACTCATGTTTTTTTGTGTTTTTTTTAAATCAGTAAAGTACAGGTAAAGAGCAAAATACATACAATACATCTAGTCCTAAATTGCACAACTATGAGGTTAAGTAGGCGAAATCCACCCTTTCCAACCAATTTTGTATTGTTCTAATGAACAAAATTAGAAAAACTAAACTACTTTGCTAATAGTCAAGATTAAAAATCTGCTACCGTTATTTTGTCTACAGCCCCTATGCAGACCTATGTGTCTCCAGGGGATACAGACTACAAACAAACCCTGTATGTAGTCAGATCCTTCAGCCACACTCCCTTTTATCTGTCCCCTTATTAATTTGCATTCAGCATATAGGGACAGATTGAAGGGAGTAGCACTGCAAAATCAGACTACACAGGGTTTGTTTGTAGTCTGTACCCATGGATTTACATAGATCTGCATGGTACCTATAGACACAGAACGGTAGCAGATTTTTAATCAAGACTATTTTCAAAGTTGCTTTATTTTAAATGCATTAGCGCGATAATGAAAAAATGGTTGCAAAAGTGAACTTACCCCTTACAAAGTGGAACTTTTGAGACTGATTTTTGTCGTTGTAAATGACTGCTAAGACATGTATGCTCTCAAGTATAGCAATGTTTGGGATAGAATTTCTCCTTTAACAAAAAACAAAAAAAAATAAAATGCTCAATGTGCCCTTTTGAATGTAACTATATATTCTATAATTCTGGGTGGCAGGGTTTTGTGGTGTTTGTTGTTTTGGAAATGCTGTTGTCAGTTATTTGTATGCTTAAGTCTGCTGACTGCGCTGTGCGTAACTGGAACATGAGCTGAAGTGTCATTTTTCCACTAATCTAAATATTCATATTACTCGTGAAGCTGGGAGGTATATTCTCAGTTCGCTGCCTCGAATTCTGCTCTCAAGTGATATTTATATATAACAACAGGTCTCAGTTTTATTTCACGTAATATTTACTTATTGTCAAAATGAACATACAAAAGATACAAAACCTGAATAAAATCTGTATAAGTAATGGTATTGCGTCTTGTATATTATTCAATATGTCCTTAACCCCCACGTCCCCCCCCCCCCTCCCCAGAATCCAGCCAGTTTTGGCCTTCACTACCCAAAGATTTTTATTATTTTTGCTATCCACCATTCTGATCTTCATAATTTTTTCTCATTTTTACTCCGACATGGCTGTACGAGGCCTTGTTTTTTGTGTGACTTGTTGTTCTATGTTAGAACACCATTTTGTAGTACACACATTTTAGCTTTGAATTTTCATGAATTTACTGTAAAGGATCTGCCAGGCACAGCTTCTGTGTCAACGCCCATAGGTAATCAGTCTGCACCTGCTCCTAAGTCTGAGAGAGTGACACGATCTTCCACCACTCAGGATGGCAGGCTTAGGAGTGGGAGAGCCTATAATGGCCTGGCCAGACGGAGCTAGCTCCCGCCCTCTGTCTATTTATACCTGACTTTCCTGTTCCTCCTTGCTTGTGATTCTTCTCGTTTAGTTTCCTGGCCCTGCTGCAGCTTCTTGAACTATTTGACCCTGCTTCATATTGACCTTGGCTTACTGACTACTCTCCTGCTCTGCGTTTGGTACCTCGTACACTCCTGGTTTGACTCGGCTTGTTCACTACTCTCCTGCTCAGCGTTTGGTACCTCGTACACTCCTGGTTTGACTCGGCTCGTTCACCACTCTTGTTGCTCACGGTGTTGCCGTGGGCAACTGCCCCATTTCCCTTAGCTTCTGTGTACCCTTGTCTGGTTGTCTGTCGTGCACTTATTGAGCGTAGGGACCGTCGCCCAGTTGTACCCCGTCGCCTAGGGCGGGTCGTTGCAAGTAGGCAGGGACTGAGTGGCGGGTAGATTAGGGCTCACTTGTCTGTTTCCCTACCCCCATCATTACATTTACAATATGGAAATGTAGACAAAAAAAATTGTTTTCGTTTTGTCACCAATCATCTTAAACAATTTTATAAATTTATTGTACAGGTTATTATGGTTATGGGGATACCAAAAATGCCTATGCTATTTGGTGGCTTCCAATTAATATTTAATAGAATGTATTTATTGTAAAAAAAAATATATAATTTTGATTTGTGAGTGGTTTTCTCTTTTCACTTTTTTTTTTACAGTTATTTTTTATTTTATTTACTCTTTTATATATTTTTACTAAGAATTCAAAATTACACAAGAAGCTACATACAAGGCAACAACTTGATGCTCTACGAAGGAAATGAAGCGGGAATGGTTTTCCCAGGGCGAGCTCAGGGAGGACAGAAACCTCCTGTGGAGAAGAAGGGTTTAACTTAAACCTTGTTTTTTTTATGTTAAAACATCAACAATAGCTGTCACTTTTATAGAACTGCTCAAATATGCTAAGGAGAGGAAATCAGTCAACCAATCTCAGCCAGGGCATTATGTCCCATGGTATAAAGGAATGGAAATGACTATTCTAAATAATTGCACAGTTTAGCCATTTCTCTGGATGCCGCTGTTGTTCGCTGTACAGTTATTTTTTAACAGTTTATTTTTGTTTGAACAATATATGAATTTATATCAACTAATCTTTATAGATAAATGTAATATTTCACTGCGTTAACAGCTGTAATTGCTATCTGAATAGATATGGCTGGATCATTTTAATATCTCAGCAATGTAAATGTCATGTGAAAGTGAATAGCGATTGGTCATTTGCATGTAGTATGACTAAATTAGGAAATATTTACAAAATAAACATTGCAATGTTCAGACTTGCTCTTTAGTCCCATGATAGATATTGTAAAAATGTTGGCATTACAGGAAAAAATTCTGCTATGGTAGTAAAGAAAGACTATTAAAAAAGAATTCCTCTTGGAATTTCACTTTAAAGAAATTTTCCAACTACAGTATAGACTCTTACATCATGTCAATCTGACATTAGAGTCATGTAGGTGGGGTCTGGTAGTAGCCCCCAAATGATGTAGAAAACAAAAGCTCTCAAAAAAGGGCTTAATTGGAAGCTGACATAATATCAGAAACCCTCTCAACATTGAAATCAATGGGGGTCAATTGATGAGTTATTTTTGATTGACACATCTCAAAAGCATGTCTTTGCTTGAAGGGTTTGTTTGGGATTAGAAAGAAAGATCTAGTTGTTTTCCAAAAACAGCACTAGTCCGGTCCACGGGCGGTGTCTGATATTGCAGCGTATCTCCATTTACGTGAATGGGGCTGAGCTGCAATACCAGACACAGCCCATGGACAAGAGTGGCAAGCAATGAATTATGATCAGATCATCGTGATTTAGTAGGAGCTACATAGTATAATGTGGAATATAAGTGGTTTAAAGTCAGTAATCTAAATTGTGGGTATTTAATAAGAAGTTCTACAGGTTTAGGTACAGTATTAGGTGGCATTCAGACATGGCGGAATTGCTGTGGAATTCCGCTGTGGACAGTCCGCAGTGGAATTCTCCAACGGCCGGTTTTTACATTTGTTTCTATTCATTTTTAGGAAAGTTAGTTCAGACGTTGCGAAAAACTCTGTTGCGGACCATAGGCTGCGGTGCGGAATTTTCAGTCCACAGCATGCACTGTCTGTTGCGGAGAAGAAGTGGAATTTCACTGCGTATTTCAGCCTTTGCAATGCAAACACTGAAATCTGTGGCAAGTCCACTGTGTTTTCTGCAACGTCTGAATTACCTGTCAAATATGCCAATGTTGGTGCAGATTCGTTGCGTAATTGCCCCAAATCTGCACCAACATTTGCAGCGGAAAAATTCCGCCATGTCTGAACGCACCCTTAAGGTCTATACAAAATGTGTAGAAGCCACATTGTTGGAGTGTGAATATTATATTTCCGTATGTTTGGTCTTTGGTATAGGGAAATGTGCTTTTACAGTGTTTTATTACATAACTCCAGCATATGCAATAGGCTCCAGCATGGCGGCTGAAATGAAAAAATATATGATATACTTAAGAGACATTCTGTACCAGTTTTTCTTTAGTTCATAGTGTTTTTTTTATACTACTATAAGAAAAAAGAAAAATAAAGTCTCCCATGGAGAGAAAAACTTGTCCCATCTCCATGAGCTATCACTGGACGTCGCTTCTCTCCCTTGGCACATGCTATTGCTACAACATGTTCAGTGGAAGTTTCTATAGATGTGATATAATTGATATAATTTGTACAGGACTTCAAACTACCCATAAAGGAAAGTACTGTACACCAGCAAATTCCTCATCGCATTTCCAATGAAAATGTATGCATTGCTCTATATAAGCAAATCATAATTTAGAGCAGTAGCAAAAGTTTGGAAATTATTTTTGTATTGCTTACAGAGATAAAGGTATTTTTCTTTTTTGTTGCTGAAGCCATTTTTGTAAATGTGACAAAAAGTGCAGCTATAATGGTTGTCTCTTTTGAATTAGCTGTTCAGAAACTCATTCTAAGGCTATGTTCACACAGAGTTTTTTGCAGGCAGAAAATTCTGCCGTTTGGAATTTTGAGGCAGATTTTGATTTGCCTTCACAGCAATTTTTGCTCACGCCCATTGAGCGCCCCGGGCAAAAACGCCTCTTTATACGCTTTCTCTGCCTCCCATTGATGTCAATGAGAGGTCAGAGACGTAAAGGCCCGAAGATAGGGCATGTCGTTTCTTTTTCCCGCAAGACGGTTGTTCCGCTACCGGGAGAAAAACGCCTCCGCCTTCCATTGAATTCAATGAGAGGCATTTTCGGACGTTTTTTCGGGCATTTTCCGACGCGGTTTCCGCATCAAAAAACGTGTAAAAAAACTCTGTGTGAACTGACCCTAAAACTTTGATAGAACCTGTTGACAAAATAAGTGTATCATCTTGAGAAGCTAGGGCTCTGTTCACATCTGCATCTAAAATGAAAACCAAGACGCAGTGCTGGATCCACCACGCCTGATGAACCCCCTTGACTTGTAATGAGGTCTGTCGGGCTCATGAGAAGAACAACGAAAATCTACTCAGAAATTTTAATTTCCTGGAGTCCGTAGGCAGCACAACACATATGGGTTTTAGTCCCCTAGGTACAATTAAGCAGAGGCAGGTTAATTAGCATTAAGCATTAAGCAATTAAGGACTTCCCCTATAAGTATGTACCGGTAACCAGGCCCCAGCATATTTTTACGAAGCAATAGCCATAATTTCTGCCAGGGAGGGAAGCTTGTGCTGCCTTCGGACTCCAGGAAATAAAAATTTCGGTGAGAAAATTTTTGTTTTGTCTGATCGTCCTTGGCAGCACAACACATATGGGACTTGCCAAGCAATAGCTATATGGGCGGGATAGCGGACACCATTTCAAGCACTCTTTTGCCAAATAGAGAACCCTCTGATGCCAGCGAGTCGAGCCTGTAGTGCTTGACAAAGGTTGATGTGGATGCCCACGTAGCAGCCCTGCAGATCTGATCCAGGGGAATATGCCCGACTTCTGCCCATGAGGTAGCTGAAGAGCGTCTGAAACGATTTGCAGTTGGGCATTGATTGCCGTGAACTGCACCTTAAGGGTATTTAGCTTCAACCCTTTATTAAAGCCCTCCTGAAGAAATTGCAGGATAGTATTCAGAGAAACTATGTTTGCTGAATTCTTAGAGCACCAGGAGGTGAACACGGTCCAAACTCTGTTATATACTTTGACCGTTGAGGGGCGTCTGGCTGACAGCAAGGTGTTAATGACTTCAGACGAGAGCCCCATTTCCGTCAGATTCTCCCGGTCAGTCTCCAGGCCGTGAGATGTAGACTGCAAGGGTTCAGGTGATACACCCCTTTCTGGGACAGGAGGTACGGTGACACTGGTAGTTTCAGGAACCTGCCTTTCGAGAGAGACAATGCTAGGGAGAACCAGTCCCTGCGGGGCCAAAATAGCAGGATTGCAATGGCTTCCGCTCTTTCGTCCTGAACTTTTCTCAATACCCTGGGTATTAAGGGGAGGGGAGGAAAAATATAGAATCATTTTTCCCTCCAGCTGACAGACAGGCCATCTAAAGCCACTGCATGGCTTGTATGGTACAGAGAACAAAAGCTGAGGACTTTGTTGTTCTCTTCCGATGCTATCACATCCAAGTCTGGCATTCACCATGTGGCAGCTAAGCTGCTGAAAACCTGAGGATTGAGACTCCACTCCCCCGGATGGAGGATATTGCGGTTGAGGAAATCTGCAGTGTGGTTCAATGAGCCCTTGATGTGAACTGCTGAAATTCCTAACGAATGTTGTTATACCCAACTCATAAGTCTGCATTCGGCCGACATTGAGGCACGCCTCGTTCCTCCTTGCTTGTTTATGTAGAAAACAGTTGCTAGGTTGTCCGACTGGACCAGGATCTGGTTATTTTCCAGATGAGATTGAAAGGACATTAGCGACAATCTCACTGCTTTCATGTTGGAGGATAGTGACACTTCCTTCTGACCCCATTTGTTCTGAACCCATAGGTGATCTACATGGGCACCTGAGCCCCAGGAGGAGGCATCCGTTGTGAGGACTTTCTGTGGTGGGGGAACAAGGGATTTTCTGGACCGGAGAGTGTCAGGGATTAACCACCAGTTGAGGTCTTGAAGGGCGAAGTTGGAGACTTTGAAGAAAGCATCCAGATTTCTGAAATTTTTGTCCCAGGATCTGAGGATGTCGAGCTGTAATGATCTCATGTGGGCTTTGGCCCAGGGGACCGCATCATTAGACCTAGGACTTTCATAGCTCCTCGAACCGATATATTCGGATGGCAAATAAGGCGTTCTATTGAACCCTGAATTGCAATAATTCTCTCTGGAGACAACTTGACTGTCATCGATCGGGAATTCACCATGAATCCTAAGAATTTCAGATTCTGTGATGGCGAGAGCTGTGACTTACTGAAGTTCACCAGGAACCCATGAAAGTGAAGAAATTCCAATGTGGTTTGGAGATGTTTTTGGAGCAGGGACTTTGATGGCACTTTTATTAGCCAGTCGTCCAAGTAAGGCACCACACATATTCAGCCTCAGCGCTGCAGTTAGGACCACCACAATTTTCGTGAACACACGGGGTGCCGACGAAATCCTGCAGGATAAGCAGGTGAACTGGAAGTGCTGTATTCCACCCTGCGTCTGGACCGCCAGTTGAAGGAACTTTTTGTGAGCGGCCAGAATAGGGATATGCAAGTATGCGTCCGTACGGTCGATGGTTGCAAGAACATCGTTTCTCTCCAGAAGGTTCATCACCGACCGGATAGTCTCCATCTTGAAAGTTCTCCTCATCAGATATTGATTGAGGAAGGTCAGGACTATAACCAGTCTCCAACTGCCATCTGATTTTGGCACCGGGAACACTCTGTAAACTCCTTGCCTCCTTTCTGGGATTGGAACATCTTCCCGGGCTCCTTTCTGGAGAAAAACCTGTAGAAGCTGATTCAATATATGATTGTGATGCATGTTGAGGACAAAGTGGTCTGGGGGGAGCTTTTTGAACTCCGAGTACCCTCTCTTGATGGTTGTCGTCACCCACTCGTCGGATGATGTCACCGACCACCAAGAGGAGAATCTCTGAAGCCTTGCTCCTACTTGTAGGATCGGCTTGGCATCATAAATCGTTTGGATTTTGATTGGGGTTTTTCTTCCGAAAGGAGCAAGGGTTTTCCCGCTTCGTTTTAAACGTGCACTGACGGTCTGGAAACCTTCTTTTGAACTTTGTGGACCTTCTTTTCTGATCCAGAAAGTAACGCCTGGTATCCCTCCTTTTAGGTTCAGGAAACCTGGCCCCTTTGCCTTTCCCCAAGGAATTCAAGATATCCGTAAGTTGGGGACCAAACAGGGATTCTGGCTGGAAAGGGAGGCTACAAAAATTATTTTTGAAGAGATTATCCCCTGAATATAATTTAAGACAATGAGCCTTTCTGGCTGCATTCGACAGGGACAAGGCCCTAGATACACATCTGATGTTATCCAGCTGGGAGTCACAGAGGAACTCCGGGGCTGCCTTCATTACTGGGAGGGACTGGAGAATTACTGCTCTTTGGACTCCTTCCTCTAGATCCCTCGATAGGTGGCTTAGCCAGACCCGGAGTGCTCTAGCCACCGGTACTGAAGGCAAAGGAGGCTTTGCACTAGCCCACTGCTGAAGTATACGCCTTCTTCAGAATGGAATCCGCTCTCCAGTCCATAGGGTCTTTCAGCAAGGCTGATTCATCGGATGGAAAAACTGCTTTCTTTGCCAATTTAACAACTGGCAAATACACCTTTGGTACATTTTCCCATTGTTTGGAGCCAGATTTATTCAGCCTGTAAAGGTTTTTGAACCGAGAGCCCAGTTCTGACTTCCTTTCTGGCTTACCCCAATACCGTTTCATCCATTCCGTTAGGACAGGATGGCTGGGAAAATTTTTCCCCTTGGAAATAGGAAAATAGAACAGTCTGTCGTTTTTAGGTTTCTGCTCAAGCTCTTTCCTCGTCTCCAATGTATCCTTCACCGCTTTGTGTAGATCATGGAGCTTATCCTTACTCAGGATATAACATTCTTCAGGGTTGTCAGAATCTGGGGTGTCAGAGAGAAGAAGAGAAACAAACGTATGGTAGGAAATGTGCATAGCCATCAGCATAGAGACATTTCAGGACCCATCAAGGTAAACAGCCGTACTAACCATAGCAAGCAGAGTGCTGTCTAGAGGCAGAGTGCGCAATCTTTCAAATGAGACACCGGCATTATGAGCCCGCTGCTTCGACGCGTCACATCTGGGGGGCGGGGCCAAGCTGACATCACTTCCACCCCCATCCATGCCTCTGCAGCGCCGAGCAGCACTTCTGGGTACCGGGAGTGCGCAGGCGATCGGTCTGGCAATCCACCTCGGACCTAGATGAATGCAGGATGCTCCAACAGGGAATCCTCCTCCCCTGCTACCGTTACCTGGATGAGGTAAGGTGCCCCGTCGCCGTGTACCAAGGAAACGTCCGCCAACATGGTACACCTTGT
This sequence comes from Rhinoderma darwinii, assembly GCF_050947455.1. Lineage (NCBI taxonomy): Eukaryota > Metazoa > Chordata > Amphibia > Anura > Rhinodermatidae > Rhinoderma > Rhinoderma darwinii. The sequence goes on along the minus strand of NC_134690.1, from coordinate 365,802,252 downwards.
TCCGCGGCTGAGGGACAGAGCCGCAGCCCTGTATACAGCTGCAGCCCGGAATAAATCTTTTCCTCAGTGGTAGGATAGGGAACTGTTTCCGAACTGATCCTAGAGAGAAAGGAAAAATACGCTGGGGCCCGGTTACCGGTACATACTTATAGGGGAAGTCCTTAATTGCTTAATGCTTATTGCTAATTAACCTGTCTCTGCTTAATTGTACCTAGGGGACAAAAAACCCATATGTGTTGTGCTGCCAAGGATGATCAGGAAAGCGCTGCTTCCATAGCCTAATTTAAAGGTAACATCCAATATGACTGCACTTCCTGTTGTCACTTTTGAAAAAAAAAAGAAGAGAAATAAAAAAAAAACATGCCAATATCTCAGTATGTTAAATATATATTCTTACCAAACTTTGGCTACTTCTCCAACTTATTATTTACTAATAAAAGGTCCATTTAATATTTTGGGTGGAATTCAACTTCAAGCATGTCAGACAGGACCCCCTCTTTTGGGTGAATGTGATTCTGTTCGAAATCTACTGAGTTTGGTACACATTGCACAATGTACTTACTAGGTATCAGCAAAAAGTACAATAAAGAACCTGCATTTACTCTAAAGAAACCTGTAATATGTGATATTAGTCTGCAGTATGCTACATATAAAATAATACAAAAATCTATTACAAACAGCATCAATGCTTCCTGTCTGTGTATAGAGGTCCCTTCACATGGGCCAATAATCAGGAAAACGAGCGTTCAAATGACTGCTCGTTTCCGATCATTGCCCTGTGTAAACAGGGAAAACGTTTATTCATCAGCTGATCTGCTCGTTTATGCTGCCAATAAAATGGTCGCTAGTTGGCAGCACATTTCCCTGTTTAAACAGGCAGATATGCTGCCAACATTATGGAAATGTATGGGTGTAAACGATCTTAGTAATGATCGCTCATCCCCATAGATAACCGAACATAGCTCCTTGTGAAAGAAGAAAACAAGCTCCAAGCTGTCTAGTTGATCGGCGCTCGTTCTCACGGCCTTAGTGTGATACTTCTTAATCAAATTTGATTTAACAATTAATTTTCATATTATCTTCCCACAAATTAAATGTCTACATGTATGTAAAAAAGAAAGAACATGTTTTATATAAAAAAAAGACCTGTCTAATTAACAATTACATTAACATAAATAAGATATTATATGTAACATTACATCCTAATGGAAAAATTCTAGCATTCTGCACTACAAATAGATAATTAATTTTAATATAAGATTATATTTTATACAAGGTTGTTCCTTTTTGTATACTCTGACTAATTTGAATGAATGATATCCCATATGATTTTTTTTCTTTATTACTTGTAACAGAATACTTGGAGGGTCAATTTGACAAAAAATTAGGTCCAGAGCAACCAGCAAAGTAGCCCCACCACCACTACCACTTTACATTTTTAGACAGTTTATCTCATGATTTCAGCATACATAGTCTCGCCATATAGTGGCCAAATAATATGCAGGATGCAGTCTTAGGGCAGACGTGGCGGAATTGCTGCAGACACTGTCCGCATCAATGCCGCACATAATCCGCATTGCGGATTCCGTTGCGGATTTGGCTAAAATGTTAGGTAAAATGCTGCGCATTTGTCGTTGCGGATTCAGGTTCGGATCACACACTGATCTCTTTCAAACATTCCATCCCAGTTTGGGTATAAACCTCGACACACATAGGTCCAGCCTTGATCCCGTGTGTTGCGCTCACTATACCCTGCACTGGAGGTGTCCCACAATTCGGGACGGTTATGTACCTGAAAAACAAATAGACAGTGCATATTGAAGTTTGATTTGTACTTATGAATAATGTTATATATGTTATATGTTTATCTTTGTTATAATGTTTACATACTGCAGATGCAGCTATTCAGACATCATACATACAAGTAAACTAGTGAAAACATGACATAAACATGTAAAGTTACTTACAAGGTTAATAAGAGTGGACACTGCCATATCCATTCGCCTATATCTGGCCATGGTAATAGCTCTGTGTTCATGTAATAAGCCTGGAAGCTGAAAATTGAGGTTTTCTCTTCCTCATCAGAATGATGAAATATCCTGTTCCTGAATGAAATCCGCAATGCAACACACAGCAAATCTGCAACACACATTACATCTGCGGATTTCATTGCGTAATTTTGAAACTCCATTGAAGTCAATAGAGAAATTCCGCAACAAGTACGCAACAAGTCCGCAACAGACTGTGCATGCTGCGGACTGCAAATTCCGCACCGCAGCCTATGTTCCGCAGCGTCTGCACGAAGTTAACTAAAAAGGTGTGGAAACCAATGGAAAAACTGTCTGCAGCGGAAATCCACAGCAATTCCACCATGTCTGAACGTGCCATTAGGCCACGTTCAAACGTGGCGGAATTGCTGTTGAATTCGACTGCGGACAATCTGCAGTGGAATTCTGCAGCAGCCGTTTTTTACATTTGTTTCTATACATTTTTAGGAAACTTAGTTCAGACGTTGCAGAAAATAACTGTGCGGAAATCAGGCTGCGGTGCAGAATTTTCTCTCCACAGCATGCACATTATGTTGCGGAGAAGCAGCAGAATTTCACTGCGGATTTCAGCCTTTGAAATGCAAAAACTGAAATCTGTGGCAAGTCCGCTGTGATATCTGCAACGTCTGAATTACCTGTCAAATATGTAAATGTTCGTGCAGATTCGTTGCGTAATTGCCCCAAATCTGCACCAATATTTGCAGCGAAAAAATTCTACCACGGATGATAATGATAACAAGGATGATAATTTTAATTGTGGAAAAATCTCCTGCGGAAATTTACACCATGACTTCCTATAGGTGAAAACAAAATCTGCAACACAAACATGGTTTAAATGTCTGTGAAGAATTTTGCTGCTGCAGAAATACTCTTGCGAGTCTTCTGTAAGGGCACATTCACACGTGGCGGAATTGCTGTGGAATTCCGCTGCGGACATTCCGCAGTGGAATTCTCCAGCGGCCGTTTTTTACATTTGTTTCTATACATTTTTTGGAAAGTTAGTTCAGACGTTTGCGGAAAACTCAGATGCGGACCATAGGCTGCGATGCAGAATTTTCAGTCTGCAGCATGCACTATCTGTTGGGGAGAAGAAGCGGAATTTCCCTGCGGATTTCAGCCTTTGCAATGCAAAAACTGAAATCTGTGGCAAGTCCGCTGTGTTTTCTGCAACGTCTGAATTACCTGTCAAATATGCAAATGTTGGTGCAGATTCATTGCGTAATTGCCCCAAATCTGCACCAACATTTGCCACGGAAAAATTCTGCCACGTCTGAACGTGCCCTTAGTCTTGCAGATTTTGGTTGCAAAAATTCATCATAGACTTCAATGCTACGTGAAAATCTGCAGTGAAATACGCAACACAAATTCTTCTGTGAAATTTGCTTCAGAATTGCTATTGCGTATTTTAGCAGCAGGAATTATAACCTAGTTCAAATCACAGAAACATGGACAGACGGACAGACAGAAAACAGGTAGAGGTGGAACAGGACTGTGATAAGAACAGGGCAATGGGAATAGAAGTACAGAAACTGAAAGGACTAGAGGTAACTGAAAATCAGGAGCACCAGGAATACAGATGAGCGAACCGGGACAATCGAACCCGGTTTCGGTCCGAACATCGGGAAAAGTTTGGTTCGCAGCGAATCCGAACTTCACCGGGTTCGGCCGAACACGTTTTGACCGAACCCGGTCAAAAATATTATACAAATCGGCAGCCACTTGTCTCTATCAATCACTGATAGAGAAAAGAGGCTGCTGATTAAAAATAAAATAAAAAGCATTTCATACGTACCCGGTCTTTGTCTTGGTGACGAGTCCCTCTTCTTCCTCCAGTCCGACCTTCTTTCCTGACGCGGCAGCCTGTGATTGGCTGCAGAGGCCGCTGCAGCCTGTGATTGGCTGCAGAGGCCGCGGCAGTCTGTGATTGGCTGCAGCGGTCACATGGGCTGTAACGTCATCCAGAAATGTCGGGCCGGATGTCGAGAGAGACGCGTCACCAAGGCAACGGCCGGGAGACCAGACTGGAGGAAGCAGAAAGTTCTCCGTAAGTATGAACGTCTTTTTTTTTTTACAGGTTACTCTATATTCTGATCGAAATTCACTGTCCAGGGTGCTGAAACAGTTACTGCCGATCAGTTAACTCTTTCAGCACCCTGGACAGTGACTATTTACTGACGTCGCCTAGCAACGCTGCCGTAATGACGGGTGCACACATGTAGCCACCCGTCATTACGGGGCCTCATGCACACGACCGTAAAAACACCCGTTATTACGGGTCGTAATTACGACCCGAAATAGCGGGCCCATAGACTTCTGTTAGCCACGGGTACATTCCAGTTTTCTCACGGGAAGGTGCCCGTGCCGTTAAAAAGATAGAACATGTTGTAATGATAGGGGTAGGGAAACGGACAAGTGAGCCCTAATCTACCCGCCACTCTGTCCCTGCCTACTTGCGACGACCCGCCCTAGGCGACGGGGTACAACTGGGCGGCGGTCCCTACGCTCAGTAAGTGCACGAGACAAACATACAAGGGAATACAAAGCAAAGGGAAAGGGGCAGTTGCCCACGGCAACACCGTGAGCAACAGAGTGGTGAACGAGCCAAGTCAAACCAGGAGAGCAAGAGGTACCAAACGCAGAGCAGAAGAGTAGTCAGTAAGCCAGGGTCAGTATGGAGCAGGATCAAATAGTAGGAGCTGTAGCTGGGCCAGGAAACCACACGAGAAGAATCACAAGCACTGGAGGAACAGGAAAGGCAGGTATAAATAGACAGAGGGCGGGAGCAAGCTGAGTCTGGCCAGGCTGCGATAGGCTCTCCCACTCCTAAGCCTGCCATCCTGAGTGGTGGAAGAAGGAGTCAGTCTCAGAGACGTAGATTCAGGTGTAGACTGATTACCTATGGGAGTTAACCCCGAAGTTGTGCCTGGCAGATCCTTTACACATGTTCTATTTTTTTATTTTACGGGCCGTGCTCCTATACTTTATAATGGGAGCACAGCTCGGAAAAACGACCGGCTGCCCGTGGCCGGCCGTGCTCATTTCCTGAAATACTCTGTGCTGCCTTAAACTCTGTGGACAGGTCAGGATCCTGTTTCTTTTAAATGCTGCTGGGGAACCTGCTCGATCCACTATATAAGGCTGCGCTACAGTGCTTGGGAATAAGTGACTGGGGCAGAAGAGGATGGAGGCGCAGCCTTATATAGTGTATCGAGCGGGTTCCCCAGCAGCATTTAAAAGAAACAGGATCCTGACCTCCTGAAATATTCTGTGCTGCTGTGAACTCTGCTCTTACCATTACGTAGCTCTCAGTCTGTTACCTCTCCTCCACTCCTGTCCTCAATAACACCTTCACATGATTGGCAAGTCACCACCCCGCACAAGATCCGCACGCTCATCTCCTGAAATACTCTGTGCTGCCTTAAACTCTGTGGACAGGTCAGGATCCTGTTTCTTTTAAATGCTGCTGGGGAACCCGCTTGATCCACTATATAAGGCTGCGCTTCCATCCTCTTCTGCCCCAGTCACTTATTCCCAAGCACTGTAGCGCAGCCTTATATAGTGGATCGAGCGGGTTCCCCAGCAGCATTTAAAAGAAACAGAATCCTGACCTGACCACAGAGTTTAAGGCAGCACAGAGTATTTCAGGAGAGTAGCGTGTGATTGGCTGCAGAGGCCGCGGCAGCCTGTGATTGGTTGCAGAGGCCGCGGCAGCCTGTGATTGGCTGCAGAGGCGGTCACGTGACGTGCGTGACCGCCACTACAGCCTGTGATTGGCTGCAGCGAGCGGCGACATGGATGAAACGTCATCGCTGGAGGCCGGACAGGAGGAATGTAAGTATGAACGTATTTATATATTTTTTTTATTACATTAAAATTGTATTTTCCGCGCGCCGAGCATGGTACTGTCAAGGTTGCTGAAAGAGTGCAGCCCATTAACTCTTTCAGCACCCTGGACAGTATCATGCTCGGCGCATGGAAATGACAGGTTCGGTCAGAACTAATTCGGTCCGAATCGAACGTTTTCGTGAAATTCGGCGAACTAGCCGAACCGAACTTTTCATAAGTTCGCTCATCTCTAACCAGGAATATAGAATTAAAAAAACACTGGACTAACAAGCTGGACACAAGGACTAATAAGCACAGTGCTGGGAATGACATGCAGTTTGTGAAAAATAATTACCTATAATGAAATACAAGACAATGCAGATAATCTCAATATTAATCTTCACTTCTATAAAGCTGGAACTATTTATGGGAACCTATAGCAGTGGTAATGCAAATGGGTTAATGAGTCTTGTTTTGTTGTGCCTTGCACTATTATTGGGCTTACTATGGCTGGCACTATGCTGCACACGGGACGGAAATGCTATGGACGGAAGATCCACAGTGGATTACAGCATCAGCCATGTGGATGAGATTTCAACAAATCTATTCCACATGCTGCAGAATATTTTACGCACAGAAATTAGAGCATGCTGCAAATTTTCAAATCCGCAGCATGCTCATTTTGTTAGCAATGTTCACAGAAGATTTATCCTTTTTTAGTGTAAAACGGGTGAAATGCACAGCAAAATCTGCCGAAAAATCTGCTTGTAACACATGTGGATTTTGCTGCAAAAACGCTGGGGGATTTGCTGTGGAAAATTTAGAACAAATCTGCTATGTGTGAGTACCCTTAATGATCACTGATACAATATATGGCCAAAAGTATGTAGACACCTTAGGCTGGGTTCAAACGACCTATTTTCAGACGTAAACGAGGCGTATTATGCCTCGTTTTACGTCTGAAAATAGGGCTACAATACGTCGGCAAACTTCTGCCCATTCATTTGAATGGGTTTGCCGACGTACTGTGCAGACAACCTGTCATTTACGCGTCGTCGTTTGACAGCTGTCAAACGACGACGCGTAAAAATACAGCCTCGTCAAAAGAAGTGCAGAGCACTTCTTTCAGACGTAATTTGAGCCGTTCTTCATTGAACTCAATGAAGCACAGCTCAAAATTTACGGCTGTTAGAGAAGCCTCGCAAAATGCGAGGAGGAGCAATTACGTCTGAAACGAGACAGCTGTTTTCTCCAGAAAACAGTCTGTCATTTCAGACGTAAAAGCCTCTCATCGTGTGCACATACCCTTACCCTCACACCTATATGAGCTTGTTGGACATGCCATTCCAAAACCACGGTCATTAATGTCGAGTGGAGTTCCCTTTTGTGGCTATAAAAGCCTCTATTTTTCTGGGAAGGCTTTCCACAACATTTTGGAGTGTGTCTTGGAAATGTGTGCTCATTCAGCCATGCTGAAGCAGTAAAGTTGGAAGCATACTATTGTCTAAAATCTCTTAGTATGTTGTAGCATTAACATTAACCTTCACTGTAAATAAAGGGTAAAGCCTAAACCACGAAAAGTAGCCCCAGACCATTATCCTTCCGCCACCAAATTTTACAGTAGGCACTATACATCCTGGTATGTAATGTTCTCCTGCCATCTGCTCAACCCAGATTTATCTATCAGACTGCCAAATAATGAAACGTGATTCATCATTCTAGAGAACGTTTCCACAAGTCCACAGTCATGTGGTGGCGTGTCTTACTCCACTCCAGCCGACACTTGCTACCTTAGACTTGTGTGCAGCTGTTTGACTATGGAAACCCATTTCATGAAGTTCCTGACGCACAGTTCTTGTGCTGATGTCACTTCCAGAGAGAGTTTGGAACTCTGTCGTGAGTGATGCAACAAAGGATAGGCAATTTATATGTGCCACACTCTTCAGCACTCGGCAATCTCGTTCTGTGAGTTTGTGTGGTCTACCCTTTCGTGGCTGAGCTGTTATTACTCCTAGATGCTTCCACTTTATAATAACAGCAGTTAGCAGTTACAGACATTTCGGATGCAGAGGTGGCATCCTATGACAGCGCCACATTAAACTAACTTAGCTCTTCAGCACGACACATACTACTAGCAATGTTGGTTTATGCAGGCAGCAGGGCTGTGTGCTTGATTTGATGCACCTGTTTGCAATAGGTGTGGCTGAAACACCTAAAATTAATATTTAGGATCTGTGTCCACATACTTTTGGCCATATAGTGTATGTTGCTGGCAGAGTTGTATGGTTCATATTACAATATGGACACTACTATGCAGCTGGAAGTACTTCTTAGGCACTATTTTTTTTAAATTGTATGGGCAGTAATTTGGCAGTATCAATTCTACTTTGTGTCTGGAACAGTATTATGGGCATTATTACTATGTGGCTTGCAGCATTGTACACTATTACATGGGCACTTCTATGTGACTGGCACTATTGTATGGACACCATTGTACTGGCACTACTGTATGGGCAGGACAATATGATTATAAGTCTTTTATGGGGCTGACATTAATATTTGGGCCTCACTACATGGCTAGTATTACACTACTGACATGGTTATTTAGCCTGCACTACTGAATAATCACTAGATGAGGGGCCCATGACAATGTGGCATGGTGGAAACTATTGAACATTATGTGGGCACAGCATGAGGATAGACTACTATTTGTATTAGTATTGGAACTATTCTGGTATATAGATAGACCTTGCATCTGTAGCTGGATATGTAGGATAAAAGTAGGGAATATGAATTCCCCACAGCCCTGCATTTCTATAATGGGATTGCCCGGCTGCTTAAGTAAGCAATTCCAATAATAACATAATAGGAAAGAAAATATATTCTTGCAGCTCACTAATATATTAATGTAGGTTTCACCTCTAATCTTATGTAAAGTGAATACTTCTGTTATTTTATCTCAAAAAGAATACTTATAAGAGATGGGAGCAAACAGTAAATCAGAGGAACAAAATGGGGATGGTAGTAAATCTGGAAGAAAATACACAGAAATGTTCTTTGTGTAATAGGAAAACAAACAAAACAGAATTTTCTGGGAAACAGCCATACCAAGATCATAACATACAAAAAGCTTCTGAGACAAAAAGTGTATTATAGAGACTAGTGCACAACTCAACGAGACTCTGAGAGTTTAAAGAGCTGGGCATAGGTAAGGGGGGTGCAGAAGATGTAAATGCACCAGGGCCGTGGTGTCTGAGAGGACCAAAAAAGCCTACTGCCACATAAGAGGACACCAAAATGTACAAGGCACGTGGTAGGTTGTGGTCCCTGTTATAGATTTTTCATTATGGCCAAGGAGCTTCAAGTTACACCACTTGTAGAGAAAAACATAATGACTAAACCATTTTAAATTGGATTTATGCAAAAAATTGAAAACAAAATTTGATGTAAAGTGCCAAACTATTATTATTGATAACTGAGGGCAATATACTGCCCCAAAGGAGATTACAACCTCTTGATTCACAAAGTGCAGTGACTCATTCCTTGAAATAACCAATACAGAGCTGTTAATATTCATGCACTGCACCTGGTCCTGCAGCTCAGCACAGTGGCCCGTTCTTTCCACTGATCAGTTCGGTATCAGAGGTCGGATCCCTACTGATCATACATTGATCGCCTATCCTAAGGATAGGCCATCGATGTAAAATCCTGCAAAATCGCTTTAAGACTGGAACATTTTTAGCTTGTCTTTCTGTAAAGAACAGAATGTATTGATATCAATTATACAAATTTTGTTTATACCAGCATACTGTATGGATAAGACTGAAATGCACATTTGTATCACTTAAGTCACATGAATGTGAACAGATCATGTACATCATCATAGCCATTACTTGGCATAATCATTCATCCTTAGGTGGAGTTCGTTTTTCCCTTTCATAAGACTTTAGGAGCAAAGTAGAGAGAAGGGCAGAAACTATAATTGCCCCTGGCTATGACAACCTGTTTTATGGTTCAATGAGAAGAATGTTTTATTTGGAAAAATTAAAGGGTATTGTGGTATTTTAGGTTCTGGCTCACAGGTGACTTTTTGTTTTTAACACGGTAAGCCCCATCAGTTTTGTAGATTTGTGATTTCACAGAGAGCAGTGAGTAACAAAATGGAAGAAACATAAATATAGAGCATAACAAATGAACATTCCCACCTGTGCATTGTAATAAAGATAATACATAGCAGTTATTGGACTCGTTTATATATTTTAGTGTTTTCACATTCACACATGACATGATCGGAGAACTGAATTATAAAATGTTTTATAAATGAAGCATTATTGAAATGAGAAAATAGCTCCTTGAAATTCTTATATGTTTAAGCATAAAGAGAAAGATTTAAAAAAAACACAGCTTGCAGATTGTGACCCCCCCCCCCGCCCCCGAGTGTTAAAACACGTAGATAATGGAAATGTCTGTCCTAACTACCAATGTCTGTTCTAACTACCAAGTTCCAAATTTAGTATGGAAGTAATGTTGCCACAAGCACTGTTCATTGGGAGCTTCATAGATTGGGTTGCCAAGTAGCCACACAAGCTTGAACTCCCCATGCTTCTGATGGAGTCCATTGGAATCCGGAGCAGTGGAAATTCATCCATTAAAAGGATGAATCATTGTTCACCATCTGGAAGTCTTATAGATCATTTTGGGTTTGGCCAATATCAGGAGAACACTTCCTACCCAAATGTGCAGTGACAAATGTAACATTTGGTTGAGGAGGAATAATGAACTAGGGTGGTTGTTCATGGGTTTGCCTAGTTGTAGTAAAGGGAAATCTTAATGCTACAGCATACAAAGACATTTTTCCTAATCAAGAAGCTTGAAGAAGGCCCTTTCCTGTTTTATTGTTACAAAGCCACTGTTAACTTCCATAAAAAAAATTGTTTGCCAAGTGTAATATGGGAGAACCTGAATTGTCTGAACATTGCCCTAGCCTCAACTCAATAGAATACCTTTGAGAGTAACTGAAATGCAAACCAACTTCAATGCTAGACCTCACAATTGCTTTTGTTACTGAATGGACATAATTCCACACAACCATTTTCCAAAATCTAGTGGAAAGACCGGAGAATGTATAGCAGCAAAAAGAACATCAACTGCATATTGGTGCCCTGGGGTTTAGAATGAACAAGCAACAAGCAAATACAGGCCATATACTGAGTGGCCAAAAGTCTATGATACCCTAACATCTCGTTGGGGTGTCATAGACTTTGGCCACTCAGTATATTGTTTATGACACTATGTTGATAGTACTATGAGTAGGAGCCAGCTGGGAAAAAGCGAAGAATGAGAGAGATGATAGTTGGTAAATGGCTTTGTAGAACTATTTTAATATTTATACGCATTTGTATTTCAGCGCTACAAATATGTCTTTAACCACATTTGCATTGATGAGAGATATCTACAGTATCTTTCTAATACAAAATATGTGATCAGATATGGGTATGGCATGATAATTCCTATGTGCTCTTTTATCCTAACTTTATCCTTTATCTCCTTCTAGACATTCGACAAAATGTAATGTTTCTGTTTCTATTTTTTCCCTGAGCATAAATAAACTTAGAGATGGTAGAACTAATTCCCAGGTTGATTATGTAGAAAAACAGGTTGAACTGTATTTTTGAGAATCAGTGAAAAAGTTTTTCAAGATTTGTTCATATTTGCTAACACTGGAGATTGTGACCAAGGGTTATCTAGCCAGCTGTAATAATTCAGTCAAGTTGAACTGGTGTGCCCCTCTCCACTTTTCCTCAGTGAGAATCGATTTCTCTTAAACTCTTGAGTATCATACATTACCATAAGCTGCATCTCAAGATGACTGATAAATGGTGCTCGCATCCATTTCTAATTGTGATCTTATAACGCTATAACGCTTATAACGCTTATAACGCTAAGGGCTCATTCAGATGAGCGTGTATCACGTCCGTGTGATGGCCGTTAAAACAACGGCCGTCACACAGACTAATGTATTTCAATGGGACCGTTCACATGACCATTGTTTCAACGGAGCGTGTGAAGGGTCTGTGAAAAAACAGGACATGTCCTATTTTACTGTGTCATGTATCACTCCATAGGCTCTAGTCAATGGTGGATCTGTGACAACGCGTCCCGCACGGGTGCACCTCTGACGTGAAAAATGTCAGTTTTTCACTTCCAAGGTTGCCGACGCTCGTCTGAATGTCGCCTAAGGCCATATTCAGACAAGCGTGTCCGATTTTCTCACGTCAAACACGCAGCGTTTTTCCTACATTTCATGTCCGTGCGTGACACTTGCTGCGTGAAAACTCACTCATGTCTGAATAGCAGCATTGAAATTAATGGGTCCGTGTGCTGTGAGTTATTTCAACTCACAACACACGGACGAGTATTACGCTAGTCTGAATGAGCCCTTAGTACGTTTTTTGTAAAATGAAAACGAAGGTCTTAATACAGATTTTGATCAACCCATATAAGCTCACTTGCCACTTCACGGGAACCTAAAACAAATGGGCCCATACTCTTTACGTAAAGTAAATGTTTTTAGCCCTTTTAGTTTTTATGTCCAACCATCATGGATGGACATTCACTTTAAGTGCAGAACGACATAGTGACCAATTCAACCTCAGCAAATTACCTAGAGGGGGAGACATGACAATAAGTTTGACAAAAAAAAGTTCCTATATAGAATATCTATAATAAATGTTTATTAACTAATAAATAAATACATTATGCATAACATAAATTATGCTATGTATATAACAAAGTTTCCCAAGAAAGACTCTAGTGTGTGGAGCCGAAACATCGCCACCAGGGCTAATAAAGTAGCTCTTTTTTTACACTTATTTTGGAGTGCTGCCTACATTTTTGAAATTTTGTATCCAGAAGGGATGAAGGTCGGGTCCCTGGTGCGTGCATCCGCTTTTGTTAAATACCGGTGCTGCTGGACTGTGGACTCTTTGAATATTAAGATATAGAGATCTGTGTTGGGTTTTAAAGAATATCAGGTGTCTATAATGACTGTCAATGCATTCCTGAATAGTTGCAACAATACAGATTGTATATTATGGAACAAATAAACATACATCAAAGAAGATGCCTGAATGAAATCTCTAAGGTGTTCTTCTTGTTAGCTCTTTCTTCACAGATCTATGTCACCTATTATGTGTGAGCCTAGAATCTCGATGCTCACTTTATAAGATTATTCACATTCTTTCAGGGAAAATAATATCACACAATACATGGCCTTTTGTAAAAATGATAATGGTCATGTGTTCAGTATTCCAACTTTCATCAAGAAACTATGACTGTTTGAGAAAATATGACGGGACAAACAGAATACAGCAATTACGGGATCTTTTAGGAAATACTGTATTCGTTTATGTGTAGTATGTTTAGTTGGATATTATAACTTGTGGTTACAGAATTTTTTTTAATTTTTTTTAAAGACAGCTGTCTGAAAGCCTAAAGCCTTGGTACTTGATACTACAATTTGGCCTCTTAGTATATTGGCTAGCTTTAGAAAACGGTAGTCAAAGTATTCAGTGAGAAGACAATGGCAAACGTCAAGAAAGAGAGTGGGGATCTCAAGTTTAAAAGACTGTTGAGTGACATGTAGGCTAGATCAAAGAAAGAAATTTAACAGGTATTTATCATTGTAATGCTAAAAGAGGTTAATAATAAAAACTCAAGCCGAGATCTAATGTCTCCTCATTGGAGAGGGAAAAATTATTGTCTTTCAAGACCAAGGAAAAAGCCATTTATTTTCAGAATTCAAGGTAATAAGGGCCACGCTACTATTAAAAAACAGACCAGTGAGTGATAATAATATTTAGTATATTCTACATATAATGGGTTGAAAAGTTTTATTTTATTAATTAAGGGGTTTCTCAACCAGGGACCCCCACTATGTTCTGTTGTCATTGCAGCATGATGATGTTTCATCTATAGACATGTAACCACCACAGCCAATGAGCAGTGTCATCACTATGGACATCACTGATGCAGTTAGCAATTGACTGCCACAGTCATGTGTCCATGGAGGAAACGTAAAAGGGGCTGCGATGACTAGATTTGGTGGGGAACCTCGATACCAGTGGTGTGGGAGCGAGGCAAAAATAAAACAATAAGTAGATTATGGAGCTTTTGATCCCTATTCTAAAAATGTTTATATGAGCCATACTCTCTCTCTATTAATGTTTCGCAGGCAGAGGTTTAACTCGAGGCTCCTCGTCCAAAATGCAAAATCTGTAACAGTGCCACCAACGATCATGTATCATATATATATATATATATATATATATATATATATATATATATATAATATAGTACTGGTCTCCTCATAAGGAACAGTTGGATCTTTTTTGTCCCCTTAAGCTCTAGGGACAAGGTACAATTGCAATCTCTGCAGCCCCTATAATTACGCCCCAGCTTGCAGGCCTCATCTGGTATAATAGGGACATAATACAGTTCAATATCATTAATAATGATGAACATGAAAGGTTGTGGAAAACATGGGAAACATGACATAAGCAAATGAGACCCTGCAGTCCTCCCGTGGCTGATGGCACAGGCACAACTCATGTGCCTACATCATTACTTGGCCGTACATTTACGGTGTTGATCCTTAAGCATAAACATATAAAACGTAATGAATAAGTAATGAATTGTCGGTATTCGGGTGTTCCATGTATTAATTATCAGAAGTCCTTAATAAAATCTCTCAATAGTTGCAATAATGTTAAATAATTTGCATGCATATTTTCAGCTCTTAACTCAGAAATGTTGTAATAATCTTATATTTACCATTGGAGGGAAAGGATGAGTTGGCACTTGAGAATTTACATCATATTGTTGATCTACAATATCTTCTTGTGGAAGGCTGCCATTTTTCAGGTTGTTTTTTTCACCTCGTGCCATGCCTTCATTCCCATCACTTAAAGGGGTTGTTCACTAGCGGACAACTGATGACCTATCCAACAAATAGGTCATAAATATACGATCGGTGGGAGACACCCGGACCCTGCACCGATCAGCCGCCTCTGGGCATTGGACATCCATGCCGGAAGCAGATGGCTCTGGTCAGGGATATAGCGGCCGAGCTGTAGTACTGCAGCTCTGCTCCTATTCAAGTGAATAGGAGCAGAGCTGCAGTTCTGTAGCATGGCCGCTATGCAATGTACGGAGCCAACTGCTTCCTGCTCCGTACACTGCATACTGTGCAATGACATCCACAGCCCGGAGGCAGCCAGTGCAGCTGATTGGTGCGGGGTCCGGGTGTTGCATCCCCACCGATCGTTTACTGATGACCTATCCGGTGGACAACCCCTTTAATCCGTCACGGTTCTTTCCTGTAAGGAATTTAGAAAATGTGTACATTGTAGGACTACAGTGAATGAAGATTATCAAAGTACAATGAATGCTTTCTGCTTTTTTTGCCCGCGGTCATTGAAGCTAATGGAAGGACTGCGGACAAAAAAAACGCAGTGAAAAACGCTCTGATTTCAACGTCGTTTTCCCATCAAAATCAATGCCAAAGAACTCTGTGTGAACTGACCCTAAGAGACCTTGAATGTACAAGATATGTCATTTCTATGGATTCCTGATCATCCTCCTCTCCAAACATTGGTAAATGAAGAGCATTGAGAGATGCCCCGCAAGTGTTATTAAAAGTGCATTCTGTGAACTTGAGGAGATCGACCTAAGCTGTCTTTTTCCTTTTCGGAGACAAGAATGCCTTATTTTTAAAGAACTTTGATTAAAACAGCAGAAGGTCCTACTTTGTGCATCATCTTGTCCTAAGATTTGGAGACTGAGTTTAGTTAGTCATCGTAGAAACCAAACTCTGCCTTCTGGTCATATATAAACTATTGCTTTCATATGTCCAACACACTTGTTATCTAGTGCCCCATGACTGTCATTATTATACTTTGTGAATAGTGAATTATTATGTATTCCAGCACTTAACCAGACAATAACATTTTCTATATGAATAACCATAGGACTTGTTCAATTAAGACAATAAGACAATACGAGGAACAGTTCAGAGAAAACTTCAAGTTTTATTTAGGCTAATTTTTACTTAACATGTTAAATTATATTTTATTACTTGAGTATTTGAAAATTGCATTATCAGAAATTTTTGCAAATCCTCAAATTTATTGATATTCTATAAAAAAAATATCAAAACAATAATAAAATAACCTTACAAATTACAGAGGTAAAACATTGCCTTATTTGGATCTAAAAAGGGGTTGTCTCATCAGAGACGTCCCCTTTCAGACGGGAGCTGGTGCGGCAATCAGCTGAATACTGTGGGTGCGTTAAATACTTCACTTTGCAGGGGAAGCCGCGGCCAGCCAGGCACCACCACTGGAGCAGCCACTATAGGCAAAATAGCAGCCATTCAGATGAATGACCGTCCATGTAATACATACACAGCTTGAGTCTGACGGAACAGGAGCTGCTCTTACAGATTTAGGCTTTTCGGTTGATTAGAGTTTTGCATTGTGTAAAATAAATGGAAATAAGAATATGTAAAGATTGACTCATCTGTAACATTTAAGGTGGTTATCACAAATGTCTGTGCCCCATATGTGGAAATGGTTAGGGCTCATGAACTCCCTATTATGTCTATCAACCTTCATCTTGTACCATATTTATTTTGGTGGGCACCTGAGGAGGGCACATCTCCTCTAACACAGTTATCCACTGATTTTGAAATGAAATAGAATAATATGATCTTTATGCAGCCCCTAACCTTCTAACCATATAACATATATTTTGTGGGTTCATGTTGGAACAGAATACTAAATGAGGTCTGTCTATTTCTCGAATGAAGGGCACCAAGTTGGAAACCCAATTCGCATGTCATTGCCTGTTAAATAGGGCCCTTTAGTTTTCGTAGAACGATATAGCACTCATGCAACAACTGGTAGGTAGCTGTTGTGTGGCAGCCCATAGGTGAGTTAATGTCCCTTATTTACCTAGGCCCCTGACTGCAGTACGATACAGTACAGGATATTGAATTTACATTGCAATATATCGCAACACTTTCCGAAATGGAATGTTTAGAATATGTTTTAATTGCTCCTTCATCTCACACCTGGCTCTGTGTGCTATCTAGCAGCAACTTCACATATTAACTATTGGTCTTATTATCTCACATTATGTCTTTGTCTTCTCTTCACCTCCCAGCTGGAGAAATAACAACTTGTGAATTTCAATGTGGGAGTTTTAACCTTTCTTTATAGAGTGAAGTTCACACATCTGGGTTGTGGTCAATTCTTCCTTGGAAAATATGAACACAATATCATATGCACATCTCTTATATATACTATTTTTTATTAAACACTGACATCACATAAGGTTACATCTCCAATTAATGGGATGTTCACTTTTGGACAACCTTTTTCAAGAAATGTGGTTCCTTGCCCTGAGTTAATCTTTAGGGAATCCCACACAGTGAACCTTAAAATGTTAAAGGGGAAGTTACATTTTAACAGCCAAAGCTTATTGAAATGGAAACCTAAGACGTTTAAAGTTATACCTATTAAGGCCATGTTCAGATGTTCACAGCGGACTTGCCACAGATTTCAGTTTTCGCATTGCAAAGGCTGAAATCCGCAGTGAAATTCCGCTTCTTCTCCGCAATGTAATGAGCATGCTGCCGGGGAAAAAATCTGCACCGCAGCCTAATTTCTGCACAGTTATCTGAACTAAGTTTCCTAAAAATGTATAGAAACAAATGTAAAAAACGGCTGCTGCAGAATTCCACTGTGGACTGTCCGCAGCGGAAATCAAAAGCAATTCCGCCACGTCTGAATGTGCCCTAAGAATCCTAAACTCAGTTCCCAAAAGAAGAAATGCAGCAGTGTGCTAATCTCTCAGGACCAGATGAATGCATTGTTGGCAAATTCTCAGCCATTATCCCAAAGATTTGAATGCCTTGAGTTGAGAAATCCTACTAAAAAGCCATTCCCTATGTTAACCCTCTGCTGCACAAAATTCCTTTGGAAAATATGCTTAGATCAAAAGAAGGCGCTGCTAAAAAAAATCAGCTGAACCTACAAGACATCCAGTAAGTAAGAACACTAACAAAAAAAAATTAACCCAAAGGCAGATGTTACCCATACTAACAAATGGTAGCGACACCATAAACGAAACATACATCCCTATGCAAATAACATGAAATGAAACACCTTATTATGGTTATTAAAAATATCTAAAATATAAAAATAAAAAAAATGTATAAAAAGTTAAAATTGTATCTTACATTTCAGTACTCATCCAGGCCACGTGGCACCTACAATCCATAAATTTAGATTATACTAGCATCTAGCATAACACTAGCTCATACAGTATAAACACATTCATGGTTCACCGTGGCTTTTTCCCAGGACAAGCTCTACTTTTTCTTCAGTATACACTTGTCCAAATGTCTTTTGTAAATATAAAGCAGCTCCCTAGCTCTGTATCTAAGCAATTACTAAGGGATGGACCCCAATAGTTGGTGGGCGCAAGAGATTCAGAATGTATGGAGTGCCTGCCGGCAAACAGAGCCCTTGTTTCCCAACTACCAAAATTAAAATAACAAGTTTTATTTGGTATAGACGACCATAAACAGACTACATAAAGGTTAAAATTCCTGGTCCATTGCTGATTGAAATCAGCATAGTGCAATGTGTAGACACTCGAAAAAGCAAGGTGCTAGCGACTGCAGACCGCAACACCACGCTGTAAGTTAAATTACTAGAGAATCAGCAAGACCAGAGGTTAAAATTCAAAAAAACCCTCTGGTCTTGCTGATTCTCTAGTAATTTAACTTACAGCGTGGTGTTGCGGTCTGCAGTCGCTAGCACCTTGCTTTTTCGAGTGTCTACACATTGCACTATGCTGATTTCAATCAGCAATGGACCAGGAATTTTAACCTTTATGTAGTCTGTTTATGGTCGTCTATACCAAATAAAACTTGTTATTTTAATTTTGGTAGTTGGGAAACAAGGGCTCTGTTTGCCGGCAGGCACTCCATACATTCTCTAGCTCTGTATCTGACTAATTTTCAAGTTGTAATAGCCACTGATGCCGATCATGTATCCCCATCACTTATATCAATGCACCATAATGTAAAACTATTAATTAAAATCAGTTTAAAAAAGGACAATGTCACTTACAAACAGACAGAAATCCTCACCTATTATGTCCTATAAGGCATCGTTCACATATTCGTCATTGCTCTATTCTGACGCTCCGTCTGAGCTTTCCATAAGAATGGAGCCCTGGCTGAAACAAATGGAAACCATAGGTTTCCGTTTCCATCACCATTGATTTCAATGGTGACGCATCCAGTGCCAATGGTTTCTGTTTGTCTCCGTTGTGCAGGGGTTTTGACAGAATGAATAGCGCACTTGACTACGGTATCGATTCCGTCACAACTGAGACAAACGGAAACCATTGGCACCGGAACCGTCACCATTGAAATCAATGGTGATAGAATCGGAAACCTATGGTTTCCGTTTGTTTCAGTCAGGGCTCCGTTCCGACGGAAAGCTCTAACAGAACGTCAGAATAGAGCCATAACGAATATGTGAACGAAGCCTTAGTAATCTAGCAGATGCCCCTTTTGGCTTCCTCAGGGGGTGTGCATCAAGTTAATAAGTCCTGACGTTTAATATATAATTCAGACTTTGTATATAATTATTTTATATATTCTTACATTTTAGATATTTTAGCATAGTAAGGTGTTTCAGCATAGTAAAGCCCCAAGCACACGACCGTAAAACTGCGGACCGTAACACAGTCCGAGGTTTTATGGACCCATTCAGTTCTATTGGCTCCGGACACCTTTCTGTACCGCTACGGATGGGTGTCCGTGCTGTGAAACTGTGCGGAATTATGGAGCATGTCTGTTTTTTCTTGTTTTACGGGCCGTGCTCCCATACTTTATAAGGAAGCACGGCACGAAAATGCATGCGGCCATCAGTAGACGGACGTGCCCGCAATCGTGGGCCGCGATTACGGGCACGGTCGTGGTGCCTAAGTCCTGACATTTAATATATAATTCAGACTATGACTATATTTATTTTATTTACTCTTCCATTTTATAGTAAGTTGCTTCACTTCATGCAGTTTGTATAAGGCTCTATATTTCGTGTTTGGTGTCGCTGCCATCTGCACTGCTATGGGTAACATCTGCTTTTGGGCGCTGTTTTCTTTAGTAACTCTGTGCTAAAGTTTCTGGGTTTTTTCCCCAGAAAGAATTCAACTCTGGTCTATCGACTGTGGGGCTAAAATAGACATGTCAGGAGAGGAGACAGTTCCACTTTAAGCAGGTGGTTAGTAATGTAAAATATATCATACACATTCCATTTTTTTCACTTGGCTGAAGGCTGATTACACTTTGTCCTACTTAAAGAAATGTGATATGGAAACGGGTTCTACACCTAAGGTGGTTTTATTATTCATATCTTTTATTATACAAAAATGTCATTCTTTTGAGAAAAAGGTCTGTCATGCATCTGTAGGTAGTAGGTTTATGATCGGAGAAATGTGTATGTGTTTAGTACCAGTGCACAATAGTGTATTTTTCTGAACGCACTATGCATCTGATTGGCTGACTAGCACCTTGATACGATGTAGACCTCTCATGAATACATGAATATCCAAGGCAGGTCCTCTTATAGCACATGAAAAGCCAAATAAGCAGATTATTATATGAGTACACAATAAGTACGGCTACACACAGACTTTTTGTAGTATGACTTTTTTTTCATGCAGTAAAGTGTGATTGTCAAGAATTTTCTGAGCAATTGTTATATTACTCTATGGATGAAAAATAAGCTACTACTTTTTAAAAAACCAAATCGCTAGTGACTAGCTATTGAAATGTCAATGTTAATGGGGATTTTCAAGCTACTTAATTAATTATTATAGACAGCAATCTCTGAGCAATTTTTTTGTACTGGACGAGTAGATTCAGAGTGGGGCCCTGGTGGGGACCTGTGTGACAGCTATGGCCTCAGATACTTCTCCAGAGTGTGGACTGCGTGGAGCGGCGGCTGATCGGTCCCCTGCCTGTCATCATCATTATTAGCCACAACCGCTGTATGGGTGACGCATGCCGAATGTGGAGGAAACGGGCAGCCACTTCTCTGTCACTCTGTATGTAGTGTTTAAGACGGTGGTGGTACCGTACATATAGGCAGGAATAGTACTGGCACTCCTGCCAATACGTACGGTACCACCGCCATCCTATATACCTTAGGGGTTTTATGTGGCGGTACCATGCAGAATTGAAAGTGAAACTATATAAGACGTGCTTTCTTATAATGTTAGGAAATCAGTAATTATTTTCCGCCGGATAACCCCTTTAAAATTAATGCCCTCGGCTTTGCAATGGGATATTTAACAATAACACTTAGATGTGAAGTTCGGGTATCCATATTCTAACATGAGCTGTATTATATACAGTATAGCATATATATATATATATATATATATATACACACATACATATACATATATATATATAGATAGATGTTCTCTTAACTAATTGTATGTACACAAAGAATATATCTCTTATTTTTTAGGTAGAGAAAAAAAAAAAATTAAAATGTGCACCTTGTTGATGAATCTGATGCATGCTGCATGTGGGAGAGACCACTATGGGGAGGCTCGCCTGTATATAGGTCGTCTACTGCATGACTTCTGCCACCAATTTTAAATTGCTAGTTAATTGATACCGCTTTTCACTCAAACTATACCTCTGGCGCAGGTAGCCACCAATTACTAAATTGATGTGTGTCAAAACTCAGGTGGGTGTTATGGATTTCTAACCCTTATTACCCAGAGACACAGATCTCTCTCTGTCTCCCATTGGAGTGGAATCCAGTTGGCCAGAAACACCACGCAACCTCTGAGCAGCACAGCAGCATACTTTTTCTGTTTCTACTTATTTTTTGTTATCACAGTGAAACAGACAATAGCAGCTGTAGTTTTGTATTTGTTCTTGTAGAAGTTTATTATGTTTTAATGTTCCACAGATTTTATCCAACACTGCAGCATTCAACTCTAGATCAAAGACTGCCGAACCTGCCAATGTCAGCGAAACTGAGTGACTATCTAAGGCTATGTTCACACCGTGTTTTCATTGTATGCACCAGGAGATAGTCCCGGTGCATATGCTGAATGGGTCTAAAGACCTCCGAAGCAGATGCTAAAAATGTGTTCTTTTGGCATCTGCCGGGCAGGTATCTGTTGGTATAACTTTTTTTTAACTGTATAGGAAAGTGTAGCCGGTATACATTTTTTTTTTGCATAGGGGCCTCTGGATGAAGCATGCCACTGTATTGTATTAGAAGATTTTCCCAGCATAGGTGCCGAACGTTATCTCATTATGTGATGTAAATAGGGCCTATTGCGCATGGGGACCTCATTGTAGTCTGCTGATATTAGATTATTTTTACTTTTTTCTGTTTAGATTTTTCTTCTTATTATTATTATTATTACATTACAGCCTTCTCCTGTATTTGGTGATGCCAAATGTAGTGGAAGGCAGCCCTGAATGGTGACATTTGTCAGCTGCTCTGATTCAGCATAGTCATCCAGGTGATTGCATGATACCTGGCACCCGACCTGTCGCTGCACAATGCAATAATAAGGCCTGAAAATGTAACATCAAACGTTATCATGTAGGGGTTTAAGTTATTTTTTTATTTTTTTTAATGTCAGCCAATATTTTCTAGACATCAATCTCCAGTTATACAAAGATCACTGAGTCCTTACTGGAGGAGTTAAGATATGTGATTACGTCACTAGAGGTCACTGCATGCACAAATGAACTTCTGCAAGGCTCGTTTTCTTCACACTATCAGGCCAACCAAAGCTTGTGCAGTCAGCGCACACATAACTATTAACTGGGCATCTACGTTTCTGAGTGGATTCTAAAATAATAGCTACAGTACAATTGTATTGACATTTAACTAACATTGTGCTTATAAGGCATACTTGCCAATCTTATCGGAATATCTCAGTCTCCTCATAAAAAGGAGAGACCTCCCCAGAGCCGCCATCAGAAGTATCTGGGCCCTAAACACACAAATTGTTAGGACCTTTTGGTCTCCCATCTTGGACCCCTTTTGTTTACTTTTGGTGGACAAGAGGGAAATAGAAGACAAATTGCGTCTTGAGCAGTTTACATGAAATAAATGGGCCCGATTTTTGCACATTAATAATAAAGCCATTCTGCATGTCCCATGGAATGGCTACAAGATGACAAGTGAAAGCTTACAGATGAGAGTGGGCAACGTTTAGGAAACATTTGCCTGGGCCACTAACAGAAGCACAAACTGTACAGCTATGAGGGGGTGAAGGAAGGAGCAGGCAAGATGGCGGAAAACCCACAGGAATGTCTGCTTTGTTCTGTATGACCGGCAGATACACTGTCAAGGGCACTCCATCATTAAAACAAGGGCTAACTGCTTTAGAATTTTTAAGTATCTAGATGGTGGCTGCCAGCTACGATAGTTCAGGCATAGTGACCCACGAGATGCTGGCTGCTCCGTAAAAGGCTTTGCAAGTCTCAAAATGGACAAACTCTCAATCCATAGTCTTTCACTAATGCTGGCCACTAACCGGTTCACCTCTCTGACTGTGATGGTTCATGTCTCATGCTCATACACCCGCAACCCCAGGCCCAACTATAGATACTGACGTAGTACAGTACTCACAGTGGCGTAACTACCGCGGTAGCAGCAGTAGCGGCTGCTACGGGGCCCGGGGCTTGAGGGGGCCCGTGCCGCCAGCCGACACGCCCACCCAAATGCCCGGTGGCGCCGCTAGCAGCCGTTACGGCTGCTACAGCTGTAGCGCCGCTACTGTGGGGCCCGTGCCGCCGAGCCTTACACAGGCCCTCTCATCATGCCTGTAGGTGTCGCTAGCACCGGAGGGGGCCCCAGTGCTAGCGGCAGCCAAATACATGTGTTAGCACTGAATGGCCGGGCATGTTCCGTGCCTGACCATCCAGTGCCTTACAATGACACTGATTGGCTATCGGCGCGATGACATCATCGCGCCGCTTCCATGCTTGGAAGGTGCTGATTGGCGGGGCAAGTCATTCTGCCCCGCCAATCAGCGTCATTGGAGGACGCTCGTTCAGCTCCTGCAGACATGCTCAGAAGAGAGCATGTCTGCATCGCCAGTGAACAGCGTGGGAACGGGATCATGTGAGTATGGCAATTTATCTATTTTTTTCTTCAAAAATGTGAATGGCATTATCTATAATGGGGGGGGGCGGGTTCGTCTTTATGTTGGCTATTATATATAGGGGGGTCTATATGTGGGGAAGTAGCTACAGGGGGTCTATATGTGGATGTGTGGGCCACTATATACAGGGGGCTCTATATGTGGGCCACTATATACAGGGGGGGGTCTATATGTGGGGCACTAGCTACAGGGGAGGTCTGTATGTGGGGATGTGGGCCACTATCTACAAGGGGGTCTATATGTGGGGCAGTATATGTGAGACACTATACAAGGGTGGGCTATATGTAGAGCACTATCTATAGGGGAGCTATTTTTTAGGGTACTTTCTATAGGGGTGGGCTATGTGTGGGACACTATATACAGGGGTGGGATACCTGTGGGGCACTAGCAACAGGGTGGCTATATGTAGTGCACAGTCTACAGGGGTGGGCTATATGTGGGACACTATATACAGGGGGAGCTATATGTGAGACACTATCTACAGAGGTGGGCTATACGTGGAGCACTAACTATAGGGGAAGCTATATGTAGGGCAGCACGGTGGCTCAGTGGTTAGCGCTATTGCCTTGCAGCTCTGGAGTCCATATGTGGGCACTATCTACAGGGGGCACGGTGTCTGTGTGTGTGTGTGTGTGTGTGTGTGTGTGTGAGACAGTTATATTTAGATGTGTTGAGAATTTTAACTTTGTTTATAGGTGCAGAAATGTTTTAAAACTGAGAAGCTGAAGACATCTGAGCGGAAAACTGCAGAAATGGGTCATGGCCGGGAGAAATCCATCATAAATGTCTGAACCGGAGGGAGAAGAAAAGAACTAGAATCTGAGATGTCACCGGTGAGTCACTTAATGTAAATATTTATTCTGCCTCTAATCAGTATTGTAGTTACTGTATGATCTGCAGCGAGATGATGGTGGTATGATTTTTTTTTTGTGAAACCGCATCTCCCAGCATATCCTTACCATTGTTTTACACCGTACAAACCTATACGCAGTGGCGTAACTACCGCTATAGCAGCCGTAGCGATTTCTACGGGGCCTGCAGCATGAGGGGGCCCGTGGCACCCGCCGGCACGGCCCCCTCCCATGGCCGCAGGCCGCTATGGCTGCTACAGCGCGACGCCACTGAAGGGGTTGTTCCTACAAAAGACATGCATCCCCTATCCACAGGATAGGGGATACATGTGGGATCGCTGGGACGCCCAGCGATGAGGAGAACGGGGGACCGAAAGTCCCCCCTAAGTTCTCCATGACAAACCTCGGACTTCCGGGGTCTGTGTCGGCAGCTCCGTAGAAATGAATGGAGCGCCGGTCGCGCTTGTGCGCATGCGTGACCAGCGCTCCTTTCATTTTTATTGAACTGCGCAGACGCCAGAAGTCCGAGGTTAGTCATGGAGAACTTCGGGGGACTTTCGGTCCCCCGTTCTCCTTATCAATGCCATCGATCACACATGTATCCCCTATCCTGTGGATAGGGGATGCATGTCTTTTGTAGGACAAACTATAGGCCGTTTTTTTTTTTGGGGGGGGGGGGCTTATATGGTGTTATCTACAGAGGGGGCTGTATGGTGTTATCTACAGGGGGTCTGTATGGCATTTTCTATAGGGGGCTGTGTATGGTGCTATCTATAGGGGGGCGCTGTGTGGTGGAATCTATAGGGAGGCACTATCTACAAGGGGGGGGGTTGTGTGATACCCAGCAGAGGGGGGGCCCCAGTCAAAAGTTTGCTATGGGGCCCAGTCTTTCCTAGTTACGCCCCTGAGTACTCACTAGTCTGACCCAGACTCGCCAGTTCCAGCTCCTCACTGCCGGTCTTCCTATATCTCCTTCCACTTCCTCAGCAGCTTTTTCCATTTCCCCACCTGCAGCAACATCTCTCTCTCTCTCTCTCTTGGTAACACAGAGCTCAGGTCATTCTAACTTCCTCCCAACACTGATATATCTTCTCCCATCCTTGCCAGGCAGTGGCCGGTTTCACTTTACAAGTGCTCCCTAATAGAAGGATAAAAAAAGACAGCAGCAACAACACAGCATCACTGTTCAACAACAGTTTACTTATGACGAAGTTGCATTGCTATGAGGGGCCCGAAATACAATAACAACAGTATATACAAGGGTTCCCTTTTCATTTTCAAAAATAAATTACGGACCCTTTCATTTCTATTGACCACAGACACCTTCCCGTATATTTACAGCAAGGTCTCCGGGCCATAGAAAGCCGCCACAAAAGATAGGACATGTCCTATCTTTTGCCTTTTACGGACCGTGCTCCCATATTTTGTATGGGAGCATGGGCCTGAATGCGGGTGGCTGTCGGCTACCTCTAAACAAAGAGGTAGAACAGGTTTTAGGGGCCCCGTTCTAGAGACAGATGGGGGTCCCAGAGGTGGGACCCACATCTATCTGACATTTTTGACATATCCTGTGAATATGTCATAAATGTCCCTCATGGGAAAACCCCTTTAAATCTTGGTTAGCAAATCTATGTAGATATGCATTCACATGGAATAATCTTATTTTAGGACAGTTTCTCACAAGTGCATTTGCAAACATGCGTAATACAGAATTGCAATATAGACGTATTATAGATTATATTGCATCAGTATTGTATCCACGTATTGATGGGCTGTCTGTGTCACGTTGGGTACGTGGACCCACTGGGCCGTACCACCTTGACGGTATGGCAGCTGGCCAACAGGACACAGGTCACAGTCTATAGTCCGTATAGTGTACCTGTGGTAGCTCAGATAGTAGTAAGGCAGGCTCGGCTGGGACTAGACTGGTGTAGCAGGACAGGCGTGGTATACAGCACAGCATGACTTCGGCTCAACACGGCACTTGACCAGGATAGCACAGGATACAGGTTAGAGGTAGCAGGAACGGGAAACACTGGGAACTTGAAAACACTTAGGAGACCATTTGCTTAGGCCCCATGCACACGACCGTAAAAACTCCCGTAATTACGGGACGGCAGGTCCATAGACTTCTATTGGCCACGGGTACCTCCCCGTATGCTTACAGGAAGGTGCCCGTGCCGTTGAAAAAGATAGAACATGTCCTACTTTAGGCCGTAATTACGGCACGGGCAGCCCATAGAAGTCTATGGGGCTCCCGTAATTACGGGTGACTACATGTGTGCACCCGTAATTACGGGAGCGTTGCTAGGCGACGTCAGTAAATAGTCACTGTCCAGGGTGCTGAAAGAGTTAAATGATCGGCAGTAACTGTTTCAGCACCCTGGACAGTGGCTACCGATCACAATAGATATAAAGCTGTAAAAAAAAAAAGACGTTCATACTTACCCAGAACTCCCTGCTTCCTCCTCCAGTCCGGCCTCCTGGGATGATGTTTCAGCCCATGTGACCGCTGCAGCCAATCACAGGCCAATCACAGGCTGCAGCGGTCACATGGACTGCCGCGTGATCCAGGGAGGTCGGACTGGATGTCAAGAGAGGGACGCGTCACCAAGACAACGGTCGGGTAAGTATGAATTTATTTTACTTTTATTACGGAAAGGGCTGTCCCTTCTCTCTATCCTGCACTGATAGAGAGAAGGGCTGCCGATTAGTGCAGTGCAATTTTGCAGCCAAAAACGTGCCCGTAAATACGGGTGGAATACGGGTGACACCGGACCCGTATTTACGACAGTATTTACGGGTGGACAAAAATACGGTCGTGTGCATGAGGCCTTAGACATACTAGGAGAACGACAACAACACTCAGGCATTGCAGGAAGGGGCTGGGCCCTTCTTATAGTCCAGGGTGCTCATGGGATAATTTTAGTACTAATTTCAGGTGCACTCTACGGGACCCAGCTGGGAGAAGCGGAAGTGAGCGCTGGTGTCTCCTGAGGAGGAGATGGGGACCAGCGCTCGAGGTTCCATGGCTGCGGGCATCAGGAGGTGAGTGAACCTGACGGCCCGTGGCCATAGGCATGATAGTGCGCCATGGAAAAAATTTATTTACATAAGACAGCTTTGAAATACGCATCCCATACAGATATCATACTGATTACTTATTGAACCATAGGGGGTTGAGATAAGGATCACATCTAGATTTTGAACACTCTCCATAGCCTTCAATAGTTGTTTTCCATCCAAGAAACGGGTGAAAGTAGCGCCTTTAGTATATGCAAAAATTTTATGGGCCCATTTAAACAGCCCAATAGATTAACTTTTACTCCATATTATGCATCAAAAAGTACGAACATGCTACTAATGAATAATAAGCTCGTGTAAAAGGGGCCTCACAGTGAAATGCCTTTGTTTTTACACTTTACTAGGAATTGTCACTCTACAGTATCTAGTTGATTAAGTCTTGTAGCCCTTTTTCTGTATTCACAGAAAACTTTGTATATGATCATGGGTTTCATTTGGAAACCTTCAGTAGGATAGAGCTAGTGGTTAATTATATTTAGTTGGTGAGTTGAGAGAAACATTATACACCTGCATACATTCCTCCGGGCTCATCAGTGTGTTATTGTACACAGTGCTATTGCCTTGTTCTAGAAATCTACTGCTTTTCATCTGCACTTAGGACCCGCATGAGATCCTGGAGATAAATCTAATCTGCCAGTAAACATTGCTTAATAGGATGTTGGGTAGTTTTTATAACTTCTTTATGTATTGTAATAGCCCTAGATATTAATTTTAATGGATCTATACCACTTATGACTCATGGGCCACTCAGTTACGTCTATACAATGCATGAAATGTAAACCCTGTGTTCTTGTCATATTACCGCAGATGCCATGTTCCCAGAGCACATCTGCTCATTCACGGTATATGTATGTCCTCTTCTATAAAGGAGTCAGATATAAGTCTACTGCTGACATAGCAACAGGGAAAAGGGTGTAATCACATTTGCATTGCTTCCAATGTTTGGAGATAGACAAAGAGAGGGATTTGTGGCACCCCATTGAAATTTCAGAACAATTTCCCCACACTATAGCTTTACACAGTAACAAATTATGTATGCCAGTCATAATACCATAATAATAGTGCTAGTCACAAAACTTCAATAATAGTGCCAGTCACAATACTACAATAATAGTGGCAGTCACAATACTACCATAATAGTGGCAGTCACAATACTACCATAATAGTGCCAGTCACAATACTACAATAATAGTGCCAGTCACAATACTACCATAATAGTGGCAGTCACAATACTACCATAATAGTGCCAGTCACAATACTACAATAATAGTGCCAGTCACAATACTACCATAATAGTGGCAGTCACAATACTACAATAATAGTGCCAGTCACAATACTACAATAATAGTGCCAGTCACAATACTACCATAATAGTGGCAGTCACAATACTACAATAATAGTGCCAGTCACAATACTACCATAATAGTGCCAGTCACAATACTACAATAATAGTGCCAGTCACAATACTACAATAATAGTGCCAGTCACAATACTACAATAATAGTGCCAGTCACAATACTACAATAATAGTGCCAGTCACAATACTACAATAATAGTGCCAGTCACAATACTACCATAATAGTGCCAGTCACAATACTACAATAATAGTGCCAGTCACAATACTACAATAATAGTGCCAGTCACAATACTACCATAATAGTGCCAGTCACAATACTACAATAATAGTGCCAGTCACAATACTACCATAATAGTGCCAGTCACAATACTACAATAATAGTGCCAGTCACAATACTACAATAATAGTGCCAGTCACAATACTACAATAATAGTGCCAGTCACAATACTACAATAATAGTGCCAGTCACAATACTACCATAATAGTGCCAGTCACAATACTACAATAATAGTGCCAGTCACAATACTACAATAATAGTGCCAGTCACAATACTACAATAATAGTGCCAGTCACAATACTACCATAATAGTGGCAGTCACAATACTACAATAATAGTGCCAGTCACAAGACTACAATAATAGTGCCAGTCACAATACTACCATAATAGTGGCAGTCACAATACTACAATAATAGTGCCAGTCACAATACTACCATAATAGTGGCAGTCACAATACTACAATAATAGTGCCAGTCACAATACTACAATAATAGTGCCAGTCACAATACTACCATAATAGTGGCAGTCACAATACTACAATTATAGTGCCAGTCACAATACTACAATAATAGTGCCAGTCACAATACTACCATAATAGTGCCAGTCACAATACTACAATAATAGTGCCAGTCACAATACTACAATAATAGTGCCAGTCACAATACTACAATAATAGTGCCAGTCACAATACTACCATAATAGTGGCAGTCACAATACTACAATAATAGTGCCAGTCACAAGACTACAATAATAGTGCCAGTCTCAATACTACCATAATAGTGGCAGTCACAAAACTTCAGTAATAGTGTCAGACACAATACTACAATATTAGTGCCAGTCACAAACCTCAATAATAACGCCAGTCATAATTCTACAATAATATAATAGTGCCAGTCACAATTCTACAATAATATAATAGTGCCAGTCAAAATACTACAACAATAGTGCCAGTCACAAAACTTTAATATAAGTGTCGCCTATAATGCCTCAATAATAACCCCAGCCACATCTCCATAATAAGAATCCCAGCCACGATCCTGGTAGTTTGGGCAGGAGCGAGGTTGTGTATTATATCCTCACTCCCGCTGCTGATCTTGCAAGTGCAGTGGCAGTGCCCGCAATATCCTCATGATGAATATTTTTATCATGGGAGCAGGTGTACAGGTGGTCAGTCTGAGTAAAGGTTTTGTGTATGTGCATTATGATAAATACATTGACAAATGATGTCATTGGCTGTTTTTCCACTATCTTCAAGATGGTTCAAACTACGCCTCTATGGCCTTTTTTGGCAGCTTGTCTACTATGTGTTTTTTAGACATTATTGCATGTTTCTAAAGTTGACTCACACATATGAAAAGCATCAGATTTCATTTTTTGTCCATAATTCAATTAAGAGCTGTATTGTATATTGATGTAAAACTATGAGAGCTGGGGATTTCCTTACTTCCTGCAAATACAATTTCTGTACAGAACTCGCATTGCACTTCATCTGATGTAACGCCGAGAAATAGCAGATTACATGAAGTTTTGGCACAGGAACGATTTGATCGCACTCAGTGGAGATTAATGATTGTTCTCCGACGTATATAAACCAGCCCTTGTATGTCAGATGTAAGTCAATGGAGAGGGAAAATGAATAACAGAGCCAGATGTGAACGTGCTTAAAAAATAAATCAACTTTTAATTAGTTAGGACAATATATTCTTGTTGTTCCCTTCGCTTCATAATATTGTCTTCAATTGATAAGCATGAGATTTCAACAGTGAATAGCAAAACACAGTTTCTTTCAACACCATTGCATTTTATAGAAATGAAACCTGTTTGGCTTAGTTTCCAATAGTGTTTGTTTTTTTTGGAGTATTTTCTTATCGGCCCATGGATCTCAAACTTTTTTATTTTTATTATTATGATTTTTCTATTCAAAACGATATATATATATTATATATATTATATATTTAGGATCACACAGGGCGGATATGTTGCATAAAAGCACACAGCGTATCCACCCTGTGCACAACAGGGAATTCCCGGTGAAAAACCGCACCAAATTGTGGTACAGTTTTTCAACTGGAATGTCCACTGCGGAAAACTGCACCTAAAAATAAAAAAGTTTCATACTTACGTATCCATGGTGAGGCGTCCCTCTGCCGTCCTGCAGCCCAACCTCTTGGGATGACGTTTCATCCCATGTGACCGCTGCAGCCTGCGATTGGCTGCAGTGGTCACACGGGATGAAACATCATCCCAGGAGGCTGGCTTGGACGATTAAACACGGAATTCTGGGTAAGTATAAGATTTTTATTTTATTTCTGTGTTTCGTTTTTTGAGGCTAAATCCCTGCTTTTCCGCTGCAGAAGACTATTTGCTATTTGTTGCGGGTTTTACCTCCCCATTGAATTCAATGTGTAAAACCCACAACAAATAATCAGC
Organism: Rhinoderma darwinii; assembly: GCF_050947455.1. Taxonomy (NCBI): domain Eukaryota; kingdom Metazoa; phylum Chordata; class Amphibia; order Anura; family Rhinodermatidae; genus Rhinoderma; species Rhinoderma darwinii. The sequence continues at coordinate 365,770,092 of NC_134690.1, read as the reverse complement.
GATTACGCAAATACAATTGACATGCTGTGGGTTAAAAAACGCACCGCAGGTCAATTTCTGAGCATTTTTTTCCGTTCAGCCACATCTCATCCACTCTGCTGCTGCATTATTCTGCGGATTTTCCACAACGAAGTCCGTTGCGGAAAATCTGAGATATTTACGCTACGTGTGAACTGCCCCTAAATGTTTTAGATCATCCAACTAATTTTAATATAAGAGAAAGAAAACTCTAGTGAATACAAAATGCAGCTTTTAATTTATTGAGGATAACGATTTGTTGAAAATCTGTATTACCCATGTGAAAAACGAACTGCCACCCTGAACTAAATAACTTGTTGTGCCACGTTTGGCTGTAACAACGGCAATCAAATGTTTGTGAGAACTAGCGATGAGTCTGTTGCATTGCTGTGGAGGAATTTTGGGCCACTCTTCTTTGTAGAATTGTTTTAATTAGTCAACTGTAACGACACCGACGGGTGCCGCTCCTGCTAGCTGTCCCCGCTGCTGGGTGGCTCACCTTCCCCGCCAGCGTCTTGGTCCCTCTACTGCCTGTGGCCACATTCCTCCACATTACTCTGCTCGCTCTGTTCCATAAAGCGTGCATGCTCTGTAGCCGTCTCTAAAATGGCCAGTGCACATTCACAATCCTCCCCAACCAATTTCTGTTGCTATGAGCTCATTTAAGGTAGCTCCTCTGGTCTTCTATTGCCTGAGAAACTTTGGTGCAACTTAGTTTGTTCCTGCGAAGGTTACAGTTCGCATTCTGCTACCTGTTACTAGTATGAATACCGCTACCTACTACCAAGTTCGCATCCTGCTACCTGTTACCAGTCCAGATCCTGCTACCTGCTTCTGCTACCTGTCACCAGTTTGTATCCCGCCGCCTGCTACCAGTTTGTATCCTGCTACCTACGAACAGTCTATGTCTTGCAACTTAATACGAGCCTATGGCCTGCTACCTGTTGGAAACCTGAACTATGCTGCAGGCCTGAAAACCTGCTGCTTGCTACGAAGTGTAACCTCAAATCTATACCTTCTTACCATGGTTTCATCTGCCAGTGCCTGTACCAATGGTGTACTTCACCGTTGTCTCCTGGTTCGTTGGGCCAGTTGCTACTCACACCGGGACCACCTCAAGAAGTAGTGAGCTGGTAGTCTCACCGCAGCGAAGTCTAGATCCCGAACAGGGGTTGATGGGTGAAGACTGGGGAGGCTACTTAGACAACACCCTTAGAGGTGGGCCAAAGTCAAACTGGTTGAGTAGCAAAGTGGGTCCACAACCCACCGGTTATTACAGTTACATTGGAGGGTTTTCAAACATGGTCCATTTAAGGTATTGCCATAGCATCTCAATGGGATTCAAGTCAGGACGTTCACTCGGCCACTATGAAACCTTAATTTTGTTTATTTTGCGCCATTCAGAAGTGGACTTGCTTGTGTGCTTCAGGTCATTGTCCTGCTGCAAAAACCTATTGTGCTTGAGCTTTATGTCACGTACTGACGGGCGGACATTCTCCTTTAGGATTTTCTGATAGAGCAGAATTCATGGTTCCATCAATAATGACAAGTCGTCCAGGTCCTGCAGAAGCAAAACACCCCAGACCATCACACTACCATGTTCTTAAGGTAGAATGTGGTGTTAGCTTTACACAAGATGTAATGAGACCCATGTCATCCAAAAAGTTCCACCTTTGACTCATCAGTCCACAGAACATTATCCCAAAAGTCTTGGGGGTCATCTACATGTTATTTTTGCAAGTGCGAGGTGACCCTTTGTGTGCTTTTTGGTCAGCAGTGGTTTGCGCCTTGCAACTCTCCAATGAATCCCATTTTTGATCAGTGTCTTTCTTATTGCGGAATAGTGTACATTGACCTTAACTGAGAAAAGTGTGGCCGGCAGTTCTTAGATGTTCATCTGGGTTCATTTGTTACCTCCTGGATAAGTCGTTAATGCGCTGTCAGTGATTTTTTTTTTACTCTAGGTGCCATTTATTTATTTTTTTGCAATATTTGCTTTAGCAATTAATTTGCTTTTAAGTTTATAAAAAAATTACAGAAATTCCACCAATTATTTATTCGTTTTTTATGTCCCACACTGATCATCATAAATAATGTCATAAATGTAATTTTTATGTTGTGGGATAGAAAATATATTATATTGTGTTAAGGTGTCAGGATTTATATTTGATACATTGTATTTAATGTAAAAAATGTGTTTGGATTTTTGACTACTTTTTTTTTATCATCACTTTTCTTTATTTGTTTTACTTTTTTTTATATACCAAAGAGGGATTTTAAATTACTGGATCAATGTATCATGCATCGCCTCCTCAAGCCCTGCACTAGGCATAACACAATTGGGCAGATTAACTAATGCTGTCTAACATCTAGACAGTGAAAACTTGGACCAGGCAGTCAGAATATGCACCACTTTCATAAATTTGGTGCATCTTCCTAAACATGTTAGACACTTATCTCTTACTTATACAACCACTTCGTTGGCTTAAAAAAAAAAAAACTACAGTTGCTATATAAACCAGAAAACACAAACAAATCGATTGGAATTTTGATAATTATTTGAAAATTCATCTATTAAAAACAGTAGAAAGAATCAGATAACAGCACAGAAACTGATAATCAGACTGCAGAGATATTGGAATAAATATATGTATGGTATCCACTGCTATAAACTACTTATCATGATCAACAAAGGTTCAACAACTCAGTGGTATAAATAGACACAAATGTTACACAATAATCTAAGTCCAAATAGGTAGACAAAGCCGCCCAGTTACATATTAGTTTGCAGTCAGACAACACCCCTGATGTACGTTTAACCTATGACTTTATCAAGAGGAGTGTATAGTGGACTTGAGCTGTGCACCTTAAATAGCTAACACCATCCAATCATATTCTTAATAAGCAAATGTGCGCACCAAGATTCTGTCCGCATCCAGTGGCGCCAACCGTGTCAAACATGTGGCTGCGTCACATCACTACCTTAGCTCCGCCCATCCTGACGCGTCAGGGGGAAGCGGAAGCACAAATCAACGTCAAGATACTCTATCATGATGATGCGCCAGCCGCCGATGCTGACAAGTGACATCTATTGGTGAGAAAGAATAGGGTGGACAGATTGGAATCATTTTAAACTAACTCATTAGTTAAGAAGCACCATCTAGTGTTAGCTAAAGAGTACTGTAAATGCAGAATAACATGATCTAATTACAAGTTAATAATTAACAGCTACATACAAGGACACAACCCTATACGTGTATTTATATATACATATATATATATATATATATATATATATATATATATATATTAGTCCTCGATGAATTAGAATATCATCAAAAAAGTTAATTTATTTCAGTAATTCAATTCAAAAAGTGAAACTCCTATATTATATAGATTCATTACACACAGAGTGATCTATTCCAGCATTTTTTTCTTTTAATGTTGTTGATTATGGCTAGCAGTTAATGAAAACCCAAAATTTTGTGTCTCAGAAAATGAGATTATTATATAAGCCCAATTTGAAAAAAGATTTTTAATACCGAAATGTTGGCCTACTGAAAAGTATGTACAGTATCTGCACTCAATACTTGGTCGGGGCTCCTTTTGCATGAATTACTGCATCAATGCGGCGTGGCATGGAGGCGATCAGCCTGTGGCACTGCTGAGGTGTTATGGAAGCCCAGGTTGCTTTGATAGCTGCCTTCAGCTCGTCTGCATTGTTGGGTCTGGTGTCTCTCATCTTCCTCTTGACAATACCCCATAGCTTCTGTATAGGGTTTAGGTCAGGTGAGTTTGCTGGCCAATCAAGCACAGTGATACTGTGGTTATTAAACCAGGTATTGGTACTTTTGGCAGTGTGGGCAGGTGCCAAGTCCTGCTGGAAAATGAAATCAGCATCTCCATAAAGCTTGTCAGCAGAGGGAAGCATGAAGTGCAGTAAAATTTCCTGATAGATGCTGCGCTGACTCTGGACTTGATATAACACAGTGGACCAACACCAGCAGATGACATGGCCCCCAAACCATCACTGACTGTGGAAACTTCACACTGCAAGCAACTTGGCTTGAGTGACTCTCCACTCTGGGACCTTGATTTCCAAATGAAATTCAAAATTTACTTTCATCTGAAAACAGGACTTTGGACCACTGAGCAACATACCAGTCCTTTTTCTCCATAGCCCAGGTAAGACGCTTCTGACGTCTCCAGGAATGCGGCGGTTGTAGCCAGGGCCGGCCCTAGGATAGATGGCGCCCTGTGCAAAATGATCTTTCGGCGCCCCACCCCATCATTAAAAAAAAAATGCCCCATTAAAAAATTATAATGCCCCTTTAGTGACCCCATACAGTATAATAATAATATTTAATAATATAATATATTACTACCCCTTCAAGGACACAGCATTTTGTCTTCTAATTGTGCCCACAGTATTATGCCATCTGTAGTACCCCTACACAGTATAATGTCCGCTTAGTGGCCCCCACACCGTATTTTGCCATACAGCCTCCCTGTAGACAGTGCCATAATTCCCCACCTCCTTTTTGTAGATCGTGCCATACAGCCCCCACCTCCCCCTTGTAGACAGTGCCATACAGCCCCCCACCTCCCCCTTGTAGACAGTGCCATACAGTCCCCCACCTTCCCCTTGTAGACAGTGCCATACAGTCCCCCACCTCCCCCTTGTAGATCGTGCCATACAGTCCCCGCACCTCCCCCTTGTAGACAGTGCCCCCAAACAAAAATTGTACTCACCTAGGCCCTGTTCCCATGACGGGACCCTGTAGCCTAGTATAGAATTTCCCAACCTTTTCGGACTCGAGGCAGCACTGGAAAAACAAAATTTCCTCAGGGCCCCCCTACCAAAAATTGTTTTGAGAAAGACAGAAAACGGCTAAGAACAAGCACTCCACTCGTAGGGTCTGTTCACACACGTTTTTTGTAAGGCAAAAAATATCTGCCTCAAAATTCCTTCAGCAACTGACAGCGTTGGGTGACCTCTTTTTTGTTTTTTCTTAAGCTATTGAAGCGAATGCAAAAGATGTAGGAAAAAAAGCTCCAAACGGGTTTTTTTCTGCCTCCTATTAATTTCAATTGGAGGTCAGAGGTGGAAACCATTTGAAGACCATCAGCCCCCCACTCACAGTTAAATGACTATCAACCCCCCACTTACAGTAAAATTACCATCAGCCCACCAATCACAGATTCCCCCTGTAGGTAGCGCCACACAGCCCCTTGTGGGTAGCGCCACACAGCCCCTTGTGGGTAGCGCCACACAGCCACTTGTAGGTAGCGCCAGACAGCCCCCTTGTGGGTAGCGCCACACAGCCCCTTGTGGGTAGCGCCACACAGCCCCTTGTGGGTAGCGCCACACACCCCCTTGTGGGTAGCGCCACACAGCCCCCTTGTGGGTAGAGCCAGGCAGCCCCCTTGTAGGTAGCGCCAGGCAGCCCCCTTGTAGGTAGCGCCAGACAGCCCCCTTGTACGTAGTGCCACACAGCCCCCTTGTAGGTAGCGCCACACAGCCACACAGCCCCCTTGTAGGTAGCGCCACACAGCCCCCTTGTAAGTAGCACCACACAGCCCCCTGGTAGGGAGTGCCATACAGCCCACATCCCCTGATTGGTAGTGCCCCACAGCCCTCTGGCTGGTAGTGCCCCACAGCCCTCTGGCTGGTAGTGCCCCACAGCCCCCTGGTTGGTAGTGCCACACAGCACACTGGTTGGTAGTGCCCCACAGCCCCCTTATTGGTAGTGCCCCAAAGCCCCCTGGTTGGTAGTGCCACACAGCCCACAGCCCCCTGGTTGGTAGTGCCACACAGGCCCCTGGTTGGTAGTGCCACACAGCCCCTGGTTGGTAGAACCATACAGCCCCCTGGTAGGTAGTGCCACACAGCCCACAGCCCCCTGGTTGGTAGTGCCACAGCCCACAGACCCCAGGTTGGTAGTGCCACACAGCCCACAGCCCCCTGGTTGGTAGTGCCACACAGCCCAAAGCCCCCTGGTAGGTGGTGCCACACTGCCCACAGCCCCCTTGTAGGTAGTGCAAGGACTACGAAATGACCCTGATAGCTGGCGGGCAATAGACATTCAAAAAAGGACAACTGTGCAGGAGCACACAAAATACCCAGCTTTCCCAGCTAGCAAATAAATGTGTGGAAATAAACTAAGATATAACTTTTATTTAGTCTGAGTAAAGGATTAATCCTTTTAGCTAGATTAAATAAAAGTTATATCTTAGTTTATTTCCAAACTTTTTTTTTTTTAAACCCGGGAAAGCTGGGTATTTTGTGTGCGCCTGCACAGTTGTCCTTTGTAGGTAGTGCCACACAGCCCACAGCCCCCCTGTAGATAGCAACCCCCCCTTCCAGTAAAGATAACGCCACTGTAGCTCCCTGAAGGAGCGGAATCCCCGTGTGGCCGGGGATTCCGCTCCTGGAGCGCTGCTTGATGCCTCTGTCCATATATGGACAGTGACATCAGGGAAAACTCCTGAAGCGGAATCCCTGGTCACAGCGTTGCAGACGCTATGACCGTCGATTCCAATCCAGGAGAAGCTCCTGTCGTCTGTGTCCATGACGTCATTGGCTTCTCCTGGAGTGGAATCCCCGGTCATAGAGTCTGCAATGCTGTGACCGGGGATTCCGCTTCAGGAGTTTCCCCTGATGTCACTGTCCATATATGGACAGAAACATCAAGCAGCGCTCCAGGAGCGGAATCCCCACCCACACGGGGATTCCGCTCCTTCAGGTAGCTACAGTGGCACTAGTAGACACCAGAGCAGTAGTGCCCCCCTGTAGATAGCAACCCCACCCCCCTTCCAGTATAGATAGTGCCACTGTAGCTCCCTGAAGGAGCGGAATCCCCGTCTGGCCGGGGATTCCGCTCCTGGAGCGCTGCTTGATGCCTCTGTCCATATATGGACAGTGACATCAGGGAAAACTCCTGAAGCGGAATCCCCGGTCACATGGGGATTCCGCTCCTTCAGGGAGCTACAGTGGCGCTAGTAGACAGCAGAGCAGGGAGATACCTCCCTGCTCTGCTATAGTGCCCCCCTGTAGATAGCACCACTGTAGCTCCCTGAAGGAGCGGAATCCCAGTGTGGCCGGGGATTCCGCTCCTGGAGTGCTGCTTGATGCCTCATGCCCTCATGCTCGGTGTCACCGCTAGCAGCCGCTATGGCTGCTACAGCGGTAGCGACGGCCACTAAGTGAAGAAGCGCCTGTGTGGAAAGGCGATTGCAGTTAGTGTGTGTATCCCCGCTGGTAGTTGCAATGGCGCGGGGATACACACACCCGCTGGCGCCCCTCTTGCCGTGTAGCGGCTGGCGCCCTGTGCGACCGCACTGGTTGAACATAGCTAAGGCCGGCCATGGTTGTAGCACATCTCCTGGATACGTCTGTGTGTGGTGGCTCTTGAAGCACTGACTCCAGCCGCAGTCCACTCTTTGTGAATCTCCCCCAGATTATTGAATGGCCTATTCATGACAATCCTTTCAAGGCTGCGGTTATCCCTGTTGCTTGTGCAACTTTTTCTACCACACTTTTCCCTTCCTCTCAACTTTCCATTAATATGCTTGGATACAGCACTCTGTGAGCAGCCAGATTCTTTAGCAATGTCCTTTTGCGGCTTACAATGAAGGTGCCACCATCCGAAAATTCATTTTGCTCCACGGGACCTATATGAGGATTCTTTCCATATGGGAATTGCAAAGCTTGCCCAAATATTGAAAAAGCTACTAATTTACTAAGATAACGTGCACATTGGATACCGTGGAGGAAACTGGAGAGAAGTGCTAGCACAGCTGGAAGTCAAATGAATGATAAAAATCAATTTCTTCCGTCCAAAAGGTTTAAACGAGTGGCTTAGATTTGACCCCTTCATGTCACTGAGGTTGTTCTTGTTAATTGTTGATTTTGAAGTATTTTATACGGTTTTAATTGTTTATTTCATATTTTATAGTGTAGCTTGATTCTGTGCATCTGGGAAAATAGAACGCTAAAGAAACCCATATTGTAAAAGATGACCACACAATAAACAAAAGACAGTGACAGTTACACCCACATGATTGAAGGGAATCAGTGGCGTAGCTAGCAGGGGTGGTAGGGGGGCGGTGGCCCCGAACCCACTGAAATGGTAAGGCCTGTTTCAATATTATTCAATCTAGAAGACGCCCCGATGGCTAGGCACGTCTGCTAGAGTACACCACTGATGCTGCCCATCAGGAGCAGAAGAAGCCTGCGTGTGAGAGGGTGAGCAAGCACCCCTCCCTGATCGATAAAGTTATTTAGTTAGGGTTTATATACAGGGATAATGGCAGGTATATACAGGAATGATGGGGATTAATACAGGGATGATGGCTGGAATACCCATCATCCCTGTATATAACCCCATCATCCCTGTATATAACAACTATCATCCCTCTATGTACCAGCCATCATTCCTGTATATAACCCCCATCATCCCTGTATATACCAGCCAGGCTGGTATATACAGGGATGATGGGGGTTATATACAGTGATGATGGCTGGTATATTCAGGAATAATGGCTGGTATATATAGGGATGATGGGGGTTATATACATGGATGATGGGGATTATATATGGGGATGATGGGGATTATATACAGTGATGATAGCTGAACCAGGCATAATCCATGTATATAATCCCCATCATCCCCGTAAATAACCCCCATCATCCCTGTATATACCAGACAATATTCCTGCATATAACCCACATCATTCCTGTAAATACCAACCATCATTCCTGTATATAACCCCCATCATCCCTGTATATAACCTCCATCATCCCTGTATATAACCTTCATCATTCCTGTATACTGTATATACCAGCCATCATCCCTGTATATACCAGCCTGGCTGGAATATACAGGGATGATGGAGGTTATATACAGGGATGATGGAGGTTATATACAGGGATGATGGCTGGTATATACAGTATACAGGGATGATGGTTGTTATATACAGGGATGATGGGGGTTATATACTCTTTCATTCACTTTCAGAGAGGTCTGCAACACTTTCTAATGCAAACTGCTCTGTCAGATGTCAGAGAAAAGATTAAAGGCTATGTACATCATTATATATATATATATATATATATATATATATATATATATATATATATACCAGAAACAAACATATAATAGGAGCAGCACTGTGCAAAAAACCAAAAACAGCTGGTGCTAAGCTTCAAATAACAGGGAGTGACGTTCTCCCAATAAGGTATATGGAAAAAATCGAGCAAAGAAGCAGCACTCAATAGCAAAAAATGAAATTTATTCACCCAACACAGCAACGTTTCACTTCCTCCATGGAAGCATTTTCAAGCAATTAGTGAAAAGCACACACAGGTATATATAGGGAGCACAAAGCTCAATTAACAAATCATCTAAATAGCAGCAATTATACACTTCATATTGAAAAAAATACCCCGTGTAACAGTGTAACAAAATATTATATATATGTGTACAAGAGTCAAACATTGACAAATGGTATGAAGAACTTTAAAATTCCAACGAGTGTCATACGTGCCTATAAAATAGTGTAATGCATTAATTGCATATTGATTAATAATCACATTATAATACACAATAGCTGGCACTCACCAATCTGGAGAAACAAGGACATCCTGAACAGAACATGTGTGGAATTAAAATTTCCGGCGTTACAAACACCGAACTGCACATGCCCCAACTCTATCTGTCCATTGGGTAAGGCTATCACATGTGATCTGACTCGCCGTGACGATGCACAGCGACGCAACAGCTGACATGATTACATCACTAGCAGAGGCCCATCAAATCGCACAGTCGTGTTAGGGTCAATGCAACATAATACGCCATGTTTGTTAAGGGCAAATATGCCAGAACTACAGTTTACAGTTTGCTATTGAGTGCTGCTTCTTTGCTCGATTTTTTCCATATATATATATATATATATATATATATATATCAGTGTGTTTGGTGCAAATTTCGAATTCGTTATTATTAAAAATAATTTTTACAGCTGCTTTGTATCCTGTATACAAAGCTCTGAGACCTGAATCCCTCAAGGCTGGCAGGACTGACGGGTTCACTATCAGCAGGTACTGTGTGTCTCCGACACGCATGATCCACCTGTTATCGATCACATCTAAGTTATGAACTTAGGCTTCATTCACATCTGCGTCGTAGTTCCATTTATCGGTTCTGTTAGACCTTTCCGTCAGGGGAACCCATGAACGGAACCCATAGCTTTCCGTTTGCATTACCATTGATTTCAATAGTAACGTTTCCGTTGCTAATGGTTTCCGCTTGTCTCCGTTCCGTAAGGGTTTCAGTTTTTTCAGCGGAATCAATAGCTTAGTCAACTATTCTATTGATTCTGCTAGAAAAACGGGAACCTTACAGAATTGAGAGAAATGGAAACCATTAGCAACGGAAGTGTTACCATTGAAATCAATGGTAATGCAAACAGAAAGCTATGGTTTCAGATCCGAAACCAGACTCCTAAGTTAATTAAAACAGAGCAAACCTTAATAATTCAGACACCGGACCAAATTCCTATATATATTCAGACCTCTGACCAGATCCCCACAAAAATTTAGACCCCCAAACCAGACTCCTATATAAATTAGACACCAGACCCAATAAATTAATTAAGACCCCAGACCAGACCCCATAAATTTATCAGACTCCAGACCAGACTCCTTAAATATTCAGACCCCTGATCAGGCCTCTAAATTTATCAGACCCCAAACCCCTTAAATTTATGATACCCCAGACCAAACCCACTAAATGTATCAGACCCCAGACCAGACCCTCTAAGTTAATAAGACCCCTTAAATAATTATACCTCAGACCAGACCTTCTAAATAAATCAGACCCCAGATCTGACCCCAAAATTAAAATTAATAGTCCACATTACCCTGCGTGACCTGCCCCTCACCTCCTCCCTTCTGCTGCTACAACAGGATTTGCAATGGACTGCAAAGTGCACTTCAATTCCATTAGGAGAAATGAGGTGAGAAGCCATCACCAAAATGTATCCATGTAGTGCAAGTATGTAGGTATGTATGTAGTATGCGTGCCTAAGTGTGTGTATAATACGTAAGTGCATTTAACTAGCGGATGTGTGTATGTGTGCATGCCTGTGTTTAGTGAGTGTGCGTTTGTCTGCTTGTATTATGTAGTGACCATATGTGTGTCTATTGTGTCAATATAATTTGGGATTTTTACGGTTGTATTGTTTAAAGGGGTTGTATGAAGCCAGAAAATTTTCTTAATTGTTCATCAAAATGTAAGATTCAGACACTCAATATAATTTCATTTTCAAAATTGCGCAGATGTCCAGATTTCTATGCCCTGTTGTGGTCCCAGAAGTGGAGCACCTCCCCATAGCTGTGACGTGCCGCCACAGTAGCTCCCTCCCCTTCTCTGTGTGTCAGTGACATGATGAAGGGGCTGGCTGCCTGGCTCAGTTTGTTAGCTAAGCCAGTCCGTTTTTCTCTCATGGCTGGAAGACAGTAGCCCCCTGTAATAAAGACGGCTCACACTGAAAGAGGATAGATCCTTGCTGACAGTTAAGGAGGGAGGTCGATAACAGATAATAAGGAGAGCAGGAGGAGGAGGGACACTTGCAGACTAGACAGGGGGCTACTGTATTCCAGCCATCACAGAGAAGGGGCTGGCTGCCTGGCTCAGTTCATTAAGTAAGCCACGTCCATCACGTCACAGACACACAGAAGGGGAGGGCTACCTGCATACTGAGGCTGTGTCGACACGTTACAGCTAAGGGGAGAAGCTCCACTTCAAGACCACGACAAGGTTTGAAAATCTGTGCAGTTTTGAAAATGAAAGTATATTAGTAAGTGTCTTTATTTTACAATTGCTATACAAGTAGGTCGATTTTCTGGCATAGAACATGCCCTTTAAGCACTTTCTATCATTTTTCTAGCACTGTATCAGAGATTGCACATGCGTGTGTTATCCCAACATGATAACATCACTCTTTTATCGACGGCTGGATTTAAAAACCAGTTACCTCTGCCTTTATATGGCAGGTGGAGGTAAACAGGTTAAGGATGGGCCGCTACTCATGGGCCAGTGCTGCGTACTTGCCCCCCAGGTTAAAATTTGCCAGCCACCCCCTGGTCAGAACACAATGCGGCGGGCTGTGCTTAGAGCAGCAGTGGCCCAATCTTGGTTCAGTGGTTTACCAGGACATTTACCGGCTCCTCGCTGGGTTAGTCTGAGCTTGCCTCCTAGTATAAATTCTAAACTGTCTATTCGATGAACAATCTACAATTACAGAGCACTATCCCCTCAAGAGAAGTAGATTTTACGATGTTACGTTCAATTTCACTGTACAGTAAGATCCATACCAGACATGATGTGTGTCCCACTGAGAAATTCTCTTCAATCTGAAATCTAATATGAAGCATATTAATGGTGTAGGATTTCATGCCCTTGGGTATAAGAACTATTGTCTATTATAAAAATAGAACAGGATGATACCAACAAGTGTTCAAAATCCCCTAAATGTGGTTTCTAGATAAATGATACCTGCCTGAAGGTATATGTCTTGCCTCATAACGTGACTCACACACAGTGAAGATTTTGGAAAGCTTTTCTATCAATATTGTAGAAGCCCTTCAATCTGAAACCCATTTGTCTGGGATTCCTGATAATCCAGCACTCATCAAAAATACTCCCAATGGTGGATTAACTGTAAATGATTTTGGGATTCCTCTATTGTTTCCTTCCTGTAATGTTGCCATACTTCTCCCACCAGTGCCAGTCATCCACATCCGCCAAAATCCCCAACATCCGTCATCTTGTAACCTGATATTCTCTGACTCTTCTACATTAGTCTCTCAAAGGATAATAGACCAACATTGTATGTCCACAAATGGTGATAGCCAGTTCAGGGAAGCATCGTGTTTGCAGCATATGAAAGGGTAATCTAAACCCTTGACAGCATTATTTTATAATGGGAAGGCAGTTTTTATACTTAAAGGGTTTTTTCAGCCAATAAACATTGATGGTCTGTCCTCGGAATAGGCCATCTATAGCTGAAGGGTCGGGGTCCGACTCCCTTGACCCCCGCCGATTAGCTGTTTTGACGGTGCCGCAGCGCTTCATCTTCATTTCTTGTTGCTCACTGTGACTGTTAGATACACATTTAGTAGCAATTCACAGGTATTGCAGCCTTTTCAACCATTCACTTCAATAGGAGAAAAGGCTCGAAGATTCACAGTGAGCAAGAAGAAATCAAGGGGAAGCAGCACTCGTACGAGTGCTACGGCCCCTTCAAAACAGCTGATTGACGGGGGTTTTGGGAGTCGGACTCCGACCCATCAGCAATTGATGGCCTATCATGGGGATAGGCCATCAATTTTTATTGGCTGGCAAACACCTTTAAATATGTAGAACAGAAGGAAACAAGATTCAGTAGGTGCAGGAGGGCAGTGTCATCTCTCATTCGTTACAAAGTATAAAGTGCCAGGTCAGCATCATGAGGAGGTTGTGACATTACAGTGCAGAGATCTATCTATCTATCTATCTATCTATCTATCTATCTATCTATCTAGCAGAAAAAGAATGGCGACAGCACACTGCGACACTAATGCCACCTAAACCACTAAATATAAAGAAATATGCACTAAAGCTAAATCCACTTATAATAGGGAGGTTCTTAGTGCACATTTTGATCAAAAAGTGTTTGCCCACCTGCCACGACAAGGCGACCTCTGTAAGGTGGGAAACTACGCTGCACATACACCCAGAACTGGGACTAAGCCTACATATCAAAATGTGCACTAAGAACCTCCCTATTATAAGTAGATTTAGCTTTAGTGCATATTTATTTATATGTAGTGGTTTAGGTGGCATTAGTGTCGCAGTGTGCTGTCGCCATTCTTTTTCTGCTGTATATTTGCAGTCACAGGTGTTCCTGCACCTGCATACACGTTTTATATCATTTAGTTGGAATGTGCTGTTCAAATTTTTGTTGTGTTTATGTTATCTATCTATCTATCTATCTATCTATCTATCTATCTATCTATCTATCTATCTATCTATCTATCTATCTATCTATCTGTCTGTCTATCTGTCTGTCTGTCTGTCTGTCTGTCTGTCTGTCTGTCTATCTATCTATCTATCTATCTATCTATCTATCTATCTATCTATCTATCTATCTATCATCTATCGCTCATATCTATGTCTTTCTCTTTTTACATCTATCTATGTCTTTCTCTTTTTACATCTATCTATCTATCTATCTATCTATCTATCTATCTATCTATCTATCTATCTATCTATCTATCTATCTATCTATCTATCTATCTATCTATCTATCATCTATCTAAAGAAGCTTTGTTGACAGAACCAAATACACATTAGCTTTGCTAAAGCACATGGGAAATAAGAGATTAAAGCATAGAAACTGAGGAATTGGGGGATAGGTACACATCCAGGGTAGGGATAGAAGTCCATGGCATATCATGTTCCTCTCAGTATATGCATACACTAATATATTGAGCTGCTATGTCCGCTGTGTTTTCATCTTCACCCAGCAGGAAGTCCAGGAAGACATCACAGATTTTCCCATGAAGTGATTGTCCCTCATTGCTGAGTATTTTGAGCATTATAGCCGGGAGTGGGCCTCACCCTCCAAGACCTCCTGGTCACACTGTCGGCACAGCCTGTTCTCCCTCGGCTTGTAGGACTGTCTGTGCCGCCCGGATTCGTTGGCCAGATTGTGGCCACTCTGTACCAACTCAGGATCTGTCTGTCTCTGAGGTTCAGTGGTTTTTTGAGATATGGGGCCAGTTCGTACTCTTTTTGGTACAGTGTATTGTCAGTTTTGGTGATATTTTTATGTCATTCCTCCAGCCACTGATATATTCCTTTTGTCTCTTGCTTCTTGTCTTCTTGATTTCGGCTTTTTTGAGGCTGTGCTTATTGATCTTTTGGTTAGGCTATGTTAGGTTGAAATACCTGGTTTGCCTCAGACCTCTTGGTATAGCAAGTCTTTATTGTGATAGGAACTTTGCCTGCTACTACAGTATGTAGGTGGGTCCAGAATGATAGTGCCCTCTTCTGGATTGTAAGGTGTATTGGGAATCTGCCCAGCTCAGCTCCACAGGGACTGTTTGAGGTTCTTCGATGGACTTGAAGAAGGTGTTTTGCAGAATTCCAGGTGAAATATTTCTCTTGGGCTGGAGTCCCACCTTGACCAGTCTGGGTATGTGTGAGGGCCCCACGACTTCCCTGCCATACAGGAGGATTGGGGCGATGATGCAATCAAAGATTATAAGCCAGACCATCACTAGTGGTTTAAGATGGTACTGTTTTCTTCTGATGGCATAGAAGGTTTTACATGCCTTGTTTTTTTAGCATCTCTATTGCTTGTTTAAAGCTTCCGGATTGATTTCTAGGCCCAGGTAGGTGTATATGTTAGTCGTTGTAAGTGGGCATTTGTTTAGTATGAAGTAAGGATGCCTGGATGATTTTGAGTTTGTCTTCTGGAACACTATCTATCTATCTATCTATCTATCTATCTATCTATCTATCTATCTATCTATCTATCTATCTATCTATCTATCTATCTATCTATCTTCCTTTTTGGGGCACAGATATTAAATTATTCATTGGTTCATTTATTAAACGCTCATACAGATAATGATGGAGTATACAAGAAGGAGAAATAAAGCAGTGATTGGGAGAATAGCGACAGTGACAAAGCAATGATTAAGACCATGCCATTTAGATTGTTTTTAGTGGTTCTGCTTGGAATCCATCACTGTCAAGTCTTTGTTGTAAAGCAGTGAATAAAGGCTTTCTAATAGACCTTATTATCAGCTCAATGGTAATAGACAGGCCAGTGACGTCCAGCACCACAGATATGCTGTTAAAATGCTGCAATTTGTCACCATTTGGATGAACAAATAAGAGGCACCGTACCAGTATGAACTGACCCTGAGGTGCCTCCTAGAATATTGCTGATAAGAATGTAACTACTGTGCGGAACACATTATAACACTTAAAATACCAACATTGTGTAACTACATATTAATAGAAACATGAAAAGTTACATACATTTACTGAGATTAGTGTCCTAAAGTGTTACTTCTGTGCATTGTTCCTAGATATATTATGAAAGCACAGACATTATCAAAGCCTCTGTACCATCAAATGCCAGAGTAAAGGAATGTCATAGTTACATATATATATATATATATATATATATATATATATATATATATATATCCTTTAATCTAATAGGACCTGACAGATTATCAAATATTCGTGATTTTTAGACAGCCATAGAAATGAAATTTGCAATGTATAAAAAAACCTCAATTGGAATAGTAAAGAACTTTCATGAGAAAGGCCAAAATAAAATATTATAACAAAATTAGTTACTATAATTTTAATGTTCTTAATACGTTGAATTTTCATATTGAATCTCTCTGCTCAATCCTCTGATTCTGGTTTTGTGAAACATCACACATATCACATCATAGTGCAGTTTTGTACTTGACAGGATTATTACACTTTCTGGATTATCAGAGGCTGGAATAAAGGAATTCCCATATATATATATATATATATATATATATATACACACACACACATATATATTTTATATATATATATATATATATATATATATATACACACATATATATATATATATATATATATATATATTTATATTCATTTAGTGGTAACAATGTGTCATAGTGTATAAAAATATTCTAGTTGATACGATGTTCTGTTTCGCTGCCTCACTAAATAGGATTACCCCCCAGTTTTCCAGTGAAGGTGAAAATGACAAAATAAAAGCCAGAGTGTTTGTATTTCATTATAATTATTCTATTAATATTAGGTGACATTTATCCTCTTCTATTAGAAAACACAAAAACTCATTTTTTCAGCAATTTTCTCTTTTTCATTAGCACACTTTATAAGTACCATGTGGTCTATTTTCCAGCTTCTTAAGGGGATTTTAATGACCCTCTATTGACTGTGCCATAGAAATCAAGTTGAATCAATTGTAATACTTTGTGAAAAGGAGGATTACGGTACAATGAGCCCCAATGGCCTCCAGAAGCACGCCTGCCCAAAAGCAGGCCTTACTTAGAATATACCCAGCTGTTGATCTGCCTAATTCTTTCACGCTTTTCCAATTTTGGAAGAAACCTTGTTGGCATGAGATTGCCATCAATCTCTGCTTCTTATGAAAAGTCTAATTTGCGGTTCTTTTATTTTCACACACTACACGAAATGTTGCACCTATTCACAAAGTATTATGTCGGCTTCATTAAGTCTGGTCACTAACTCACAGCCCTGTGTCACTCAATGGGATGTGCAGATGTGCTCTGAAATGATGGGGTGATACTGTTGTGAAAATACAAATCCTGGCCTTAACCCTATTATTTTTGCCTGACAGGGTTATATAGGGCCCTATTGTCCACCCAATGCCATTGCAGGGCACCAGATGGTTTCAATGCAAAAGCCTTTTCCTAGGCCATAACATTTTTGGAAATCTTTTGTTCTGTGGAGCATCAGTTGAATGATTTGCTTCTCATTGGGATTTCATTGAATGGAATAAGCCCATAAGCAGGTTTGAATGTATTATTCAGAAAGGTGAAGATAGACACCAATGAATGCAAATAAGAGACTACACCCAGCCCCTTTAATTGAGTTTAAAGAAGTCACTTTAGAGATCATTTAGGTTGACATTGTTACCCCTATGGAACTCCCTCAAATTGTCAGAAAATAGTTTTCATCTGACCGGCTGCTGTGCCTTCTGTCAAGGGGTTTTCCAGCTAAGTGAGCAGTTTTTCACTTTATTCACAGAGCTGTCTGCAATAAAAGTAATTGTTTCTTATAATCAACACTCAATCGTTGAGCAGGGACAAAAAACAACTAGATTGTGAATATAAGGCTGGACGTTAACTTGAGGCACCCAACTCTATGATTTGTTCATTATTCCATGGTTGGCCGCCATGTCTGCAGGAACAGAGGCTCAACATGACAATGTATTATTAGCCTGGGCTATGAGCGTGCCCGGTGCAGGAAAGGTGGCACTAATAACAATTGACAATCTGTTGGTAAATAACCGATAAGCTGGGTCTTCCCATATGTTATCACTTTATCAAGTATGTTCTCCAAAGATACTTATCGAACATCCAGATGGCAAATTAATTGATTTTGTTCTTTCCATTTGTGGACAACAAATTGTTACACTTAAGTTACAAGTGTTGAAAGAATTTTTAGCAGAGTTTTGTATTAGTCCTCAGGTCAGTTTCAGACAGGTCTGTAATATGGCCGCAAGACACGGCCCCTCTGTATAGCTATATACCATAATTAAATCCCCATTGGACATTATGGAGATCTGGGTTCAGTCAGTGGAACGAAGGGTGTCAGACGCTAAACTGCAGCTTTATTACGTGCGTCTGTAACCAACCCTACTATCAGTTATCAAGTATACTATAATCACCTTGTTTTTTTCCTATTAAACAAAAGTTTTTGTTTTATTTCAATTTTACATTTAAAGGGGTATTCTGATATCGCTAGGATATGTCATAAAATTATGATCATCGGTGTAAGAGCCCAGGGACCCCAGCCGATCCGGAGAATGATGACACCAAGGTCACGTCAGTGGTGCTGATGTGTAGGGAACAGTCACCCCCATAAAGAGAATGAGGGTCCACTAATGTGTGCTTGGCTCATTCCATCACTGCCCTAGACTTGAATGGAGAGTCACGAATCTGCATGAACACCTTACTATTTAGGCTGTGCCTGGACTTGGCTATCTCACCAGTTGGAACTTGAGTCCGGGGACCCCGTCCTCCCAATAGGCGAGGATCCTAACGTAAGTAATACCCACTAACCATATTCTATTTTGGCATATCATATAAATATGGATACATTTCTGGGATTGGAAGACCCCTTAAATGTTGACATTTTGCTGCACACACTAATGCTCTCTGTTTTAACAAACCGTGCATTTGTGTCTTTTGGACATGATCAGAAATTCTCAGCATCTGTATGTAAAAAGAATAGTCGACCAACATTTACCTTCAGTGAGCAGAGATCTTAAAAATGGTTAGCAATTGTAACACAAAGTTATGTAATGAATAAGCTTTATTTATAAAAAAAACTGGAAAACCCCTTTAAGAAAATAATGTACCTCCAATGTAAGTTCAATGTGCGGTATTCTACCAGATCACATATTGCTGTTGTCATAGTCACACATGTTTATATAACAGAAAGATGGTAGTGAGAGTGATGTATTTCCTGTAGAAGACAAAACACAGCACTGGGGGTGTCTGAATGAAATCGGATCTTGTGGCTTTGGAGGTTGGCAGCCACATCCTACTTTGGGGTTAGCCAACTAAAACTATATTTTAGTTTAGTGCTGCTAACTTTGAGGAAATGATGACTAATTTTGGGCCAAAGTTTATGCTTACTTAAACTCGAACAACTTGGGGATGATCTATTTTATGGGTGGATGCACAGGAAATAAATAGTAAAACAGCTAGTATTTATTCAAAGCTATAGGATTTATCCATCATTCATGGGGACTGAAGACAGAGCCACATTTCATATAAATCCATTTACAGTACTAGAGCTTGTTGAGCAATAATGCAAGTAATCTCCGAATCCCTGATAAATCTCTTTCCTGGAAAAAAAAATTATAACTAAGTTGATCATAAATAAAAATGGATATTTACATGGATCTCCACTTTCAGTCTACCTTCCAGAAAAATGCATACCATAGCTAAGTATAGGTCATCAATTTGATACAGCTAAAAGGTTTCTCATGGGGTTTAACCTATATGATAAAGTGTGTTATGTCAATCTACATAAAAAAATGTGAGTAAATAATACTCACTAATTTTGTACCGGTTAATTGGTGTGTTGTCTTGTAATGTTTACAATGTAAGCAGCTCAGTGTGGGTGGGAAAGCATTGTGATTGACAGCTCTACTATCAGGTCCTATTATGAAACTGAATATACAATTGCAGTGATACATGCAACATGTAAGGGATGTTTAGAAGGATGCTTAATGCGGGGCCTGAGAGAAGACACAGGGATTTTCTCTTTGGTGTGCTTTGAATGCCAGCGTCATGCCCTTTGGGCCTGCATTAGGGTTAACAGTGTGTCAGTTTTTCATTTGATGTGAAAATATATGTTTGGGCACTCTTGCTATAGGGTATTTTTACACTGCCATGAAAACAGGCGCCGATCGATGAGACAGCTTGTTGATCAGCGTTTGTTTGCACCGTTCACAAGGAGCTATGATGAGTAATGTATGGGGATGAACAATCATTACTACTATTGTTCATTCCCATGCATTTTTATCATGTCAGCCGCACATCTCCCTGTTTACGCAGGGGATGTGCTGCCGACTGGCGACCATTTTATTGGCCATATAAATGAGCCAATCGGCCAATAAATTAGCGTTTGCTTGTGCATTGGCTAATCGTTGCTCGGTTTAGACAGGGCGATGATCGGGAATGAGCGCTCATATGAATGCTCGCTTCCCCGATCATTGGCTCGGGTCTTTAGATTGCTGGAGATAACCTGATTTGGGGGGGGTCCTACGCCCGCCTAGCTATTATCACCAGGAGGACCTCAGAGTGAGTTCTTTATTCTAAAATTTTAATATTTCTTAATATGTTAGAGCTGCTGTGTATATCTCATGACCAAACACAAGGGAGTAGCAGACTTTAGTGCAACAATCACATTGGACAGTTATTTGGTATACTGCCCACACTGAGCACAGTTTAGTGAGGCTGTGTCATTGCATAGTGACAGATAGTGTGAGTGGATACATTTTGTGTACAGAACCATAACATATGTCATTGCTATAAAATACAGAGTCACACTTTATTCAAAGGTCGGAACGTTGTCCGCGCATTGAAATCATGTGAGTTATAGCTGAGTAAGAACATTTTATTCGAAACGCGTAAGCGGTAACACGCAATACCTGTGTCCTTCATGGACTTTTAAACCAATGACCAAATAAAGCTCTTTTTTTACATTTCATAGGTGGATGTGCTGAGGATTATATTATTTTCCATTCCCTGCCTAAGGTGCACCTCCTCCATGGGACTATAAGATGCATTAATGTTTTGCGGGAAGAAAAGAAAAATCAAAAAATATTTTTCACTAATTGCGGCACTCTAACGTTATACATATACTCACGTTTTGCATTTGCTTACATTGTCACTGTCATTAGTACACACTATTGATCGCTCAATCACATAAGCGTTCACAGCGATGCACACATAAGGGATCAATCACTTTCACACGCATATGTGCATGATGCCTAATTGTTATAAAGATGCATTTACAATACAAGAGCCCATACAAGCATACAGTAGACCTAAAAATGCCAACTATTCAGTCCTTTTTTTTCTTTATAAGTTGTGTTTTACTTCACAGCAAATGTTACATTTAAAATGTAAATCTGTAGTTATGTGTCCGGCTGAAATATTCAAATGATCCTCAATTAATTTATCGTGCTACTTGAAGCAGTAGCTGTATTTGCCATGTGATACAATCCAATGTATCATCTTCAATATGCCATCTCCAAAATGCCATGTCCAATATGCCAGTGGTTTATCTGCCCATTACAGTAAACAGGAAGAGTAAAAACTGCTCCTGTAACCTAAATGGGATCAACCAGACATAATGTATATGTGAGGGGTAGGAAATTGAAGTCAATAGGTTTGTATTGCAATACTAGACATAACCCATGCACCAGAGTGGCACAGTTTGTTTTAAAAAACAAAAACAAAGGATACCAGCCTTGCGCCATTCTGTCAATTGATTTTACACTGAATATGGCGGGCATCACGGGAGCGTGCATGTGTAGTGGCTCCCTGCCCGGCGCCTCGCTGCAGCTCTATCGAAGATTATAGGACAGCTCCCGGGCATGCGCAGAAGCCTTGGAGCTGTTCTACAGCGCCGCACACAGCAAGCGTGCACATTGAAGAAAGCAGCGCTTTTTCAGTCATCACAGCGCCGCTTGCTTAACATATCAATCGGGGGGGGGGGGGGGGGGGATTGGACTACTCAAAATTTGTCCAGCAGCAGGTAATGAGGATCGGGAAGCACTAGCAGGAAAATGGAGAATTAGCGGTAAGAAATCTGATTAGAGCCCATCAATAGGTTTCATTTTTATTAGGGATCTGGTTAAAAAAAAAAAACTACACCCAAGATAGGTATAACCCTTTAACTCAATAATAAAATATGATGCAGTAAGCGCCGTCCAATGGTAAGCTGTAGGCAACCCAAATTTTATCACTTAGTTCTGTGTTTGTAAGGGGATTTGGGGTATAAGAATAACAAAGATACGACCCCTATAAAGAAATCAATTCTTACAATATTCAGACCTATTTAGATTAATAAAACAAAATGGTGTTCAATGATGACTGGTCATGTGACTGCCGTTTGGTGCTGTGGTTGTCTACAAAAACATGTCCCATGGGTGGTGAGACCCCTGTCAACAAGCTCATAACAAAGGTTGGGAACCCACCCTGGGAAAAATTTGTAAGGGCCTGTTCACATCAGCGTTGTCTTTCTGTTGAAAGGTTCCGTCTGAGGTTTTCATCGGGGGAACCCCTCAATGGAAAGGCAAATGGAAACCTTAGCTTCCGTTTGCATCACTATTGATCTCAGTGGTGACGGAAACTTTGTCAATAGTTTCCGTTTGTCACCGTTGTGACAGGGTTCCGTTGTTTTTGAATCAATAACGCAGTCGACTGAAATATCAGACCCTTCCATTAACCCCTCAGTGGAAAGACAACGCTGATGTGAGCACAGCCTAAAATTATCTGCTTATATTACACAAAATATATTACAAAAACATATTACAAACTACAACTCCTGTCTTTATGATGGAAGAATCTCAACAGTCCATAGTTGGACTTCACTATGTTTTTGTAAGTTAGATATATCCAAAATGCTGGGAGCCATCATCTGTTCCATTATCAGCAGAAAGAACAATCGACAAAGCCACCACTTGTAAATTCTGAGCAATCGGGTAAAGTGCATAGAAAGAAGTTAATGCATAACCTGGCACACAGTGCCAGCCTAATCCGTGAGAACCACTTATGTGATAATTGGCCCCGCACAATATACTCTGCTCTGTAATACATTGTCCTGGTCTTGTCTTTCAGCACAGGAACAGATTTCTGTGCAGCAAAGTGATACACACAGTCAACACTAAGCCGGGCTAGCTGACAGTGAGGGAGTTCAGGTGGAAATTATTACATTAACCCAACCACAACAAACAGTTTCAAGTAATCTTAAACTCACCTGGAACACGCACCTTTTTTGTACTACACATTAACACATGAATGACCCGAGTCTATTCGATTACAGGAAGAAATGGCCAGTGTTCAAATTCTGGATCCTTGCTTGTTCTCTTTCTACTGACCTAAATTCTACATTCTTACAGTATTCAGTTTCCACTGGTTGTAGCCCTAATAGTCAAGAATGGGGAAAGTGTCTATATATCTCATATCTACTGTATCTGTATCTCTCTCTCTCTCATATCTAGCTATTTATTATCTATCTATGTATTTATTTCATATCTATCTATCTATATATCTATCTATCTATTTAAAAATTCACAAAGTATGCAGCACTCCCAAGAAAGTAAAAAAAAGTGCTGTTATTAGCCCTGGTGCGAGGCTTCATGCCTGAGGAGGCTCTAAAGGCTCTAGTGTGTGGAGCCGGAACGTCGCACCTGGGATAATAAAAGCTCTATTTTTTTTACTTACTTGGGAGTGCTGCATACTTTGTGACTTTTTATCTATAAGGGAAGATGGTCAAGTCCCTAGGGCGTGCCCCCTCCCACAATCACCTAGGCTGCTAGGCTGCAGACTGTTTGTTTGTCTGTCTAATTCATAACTATCTATCTATCTATCTATCTATCTATCTATTTCATATCTATCTATCATCTATCTATCTATCTATCTATCTATCTATCTATCTATCTATCTATCTATCTATCTATCTATCTATCTATTTCATATCTATCTATCATCTATCTATCTATCTATCTATCTATCTATCTATCTATCTATCTATCTATCTATCTATCTATCTATCTATCTATCTATCTATCTATCTGTCAGTCTGTCTGTCTATCTATCAAATCTATCTATCTATCTATCTATCTATCTATCTATCTATCTATCTATCTATCTATCTATCTATCTATCTATCTATCTATCTATCTATCTATCTATCTATCTATCTATCAAATCTATCTATCTATCTATCTATCTATCTATCTATCTATCTATCTATCTATCTATCTATCTATCTATCTATCTATCTATCTATCTATCTATCTATCTATCTATCTATCTATCTATCTATCTATCTGTCAGTCTGTCTGTCTATCTATCAAATCTATCTATCTATCTATCTATCTATCTATCTATCTATCTATCTATCTATCTATCTATCTATCTATCTATCTATCTATCTATCTATCTATCTATCTATCTATCTATCTATCCATCCATCCATCCATCCATTCATCCATCCATCCATCCATCCATCCATAACCTTAAACAACCAACCAACCAACCAACCATCCATCCACCAACCCACCAAACCATTCTATCTGACTGCAGGGCAAATTTTTATGTCATTACACAATGGGGCTAATTTATCAATGTATTTACACCAGTTTTATATCATATAAAAAAAACATACATAGTATGTTTCTGTATTTTCGATTCATGAATGGCTTTTTTTACTTTGGAGACAGCGGCACTTGGAAGGCAAGCACTCACTGTATATGAGCCAGCTACTATAAGAACTATTCATCCCGGGCCTGAATCCACATCTGGTTTCCATGCAGATTGCACTGGATCTCCATTGCATTTGGCCAGTTGTCGTTGATTTGTACTACACCAAATCTGTATTGTACAGTGCGCGGGTTGGCACTAAGCTGTTGACAGACAACTACATCCATGTGTTTTTCATTCATACATTAGACTGAAATTCAAGCAGTTTTTGAGCTGCCCAGTTTAAACCAAATAGCAGAGTCGGAAGTAGAGATATTACAATAACGCATAAGTATAAAAATTATGTGAAACAGAATACAATGCAGGTGGGAATATGGATTCACTAAAAGTGGCAATGTAAATACAATGCATGTAAGTAATTGTGCCACAGCTCAGCCCATACATTGGCCCCTACCCACATATTGTACAGCTTCGTCCCATGCACGCTTTATCCAATAAATCTGGTGTCGTATTTGTACATGGCCAGGTCTATTAGTGGCTGTGCACTGTGCAATGTGTGGGCAGGGGCCATGTACAGGTTGAGCGGCGGCTGAATTTCTTACTGTGGCTTAGAGTTATATGAAAGGATGCAGAATTTTAGAATACAAATAGATTAGAAAGTTATCCTATTTGTATTAACATAATCAGTTATGGCCAATTTTAATAAAAAAAATAATATTTAATCCTGGAAAACCCCTTTAAAACCGTTATGCAACCTGATTTAATATCCTATATTTTATCCCTTATATTTTACAAGATATATAATCAGAGATTATCGGTCATGTTAGAGTAATGCATATAAATAAGATAACTGTTATTATCCTTCATATAAATATGATATCAAAATGACTGCATTATATTGTTTGAGATATGTATTAGATATGTTTTTAATCTTCTCTTAAATGAATGTATTCCCTATCATCTAAGATGGGGTAAAGATGACATCATCTGGCATTCCAAATTTGTGCATTCCAGAATTCATACTAGGAAGAAAGTCATTACCTTATATGGAAGTATTTTTGGGTGTATGCCTATATGTACTTGGCATCATCTGATTGGTTAATGTGTGTTAAGTGAAAGCATGAACCTATAAATAAAGGCTCCATTCACAGCCATTTTAGATTTCTGTACATCAAACCACTGTATGTGCAATCTCTCCCGATCGGTCATTTTTGTAAATATGAATGAACCCTGCACAAATTCTGTTATGGAGAAAAGGAACTCAAGAGTGATGGGGATTAATCTCACAGCCTTCTGTGTCTTACATGCTGGTTTACCAATAAAGAAGCAACAAACTGCAAATGTAGTTGTTTTTTATAAATTGGTACATTTATTGGTTAAATTATTGGTAAAGATTTCTTGGCTGCCATGACTTAAAGGGAACCTGTCACCAGCATTTCACCTATTGAACTTTACATATTCTTCACTGGCCGCTGCTATCAAAAGTTCATTACCGTTATCCCCTCACCTAAACTCCTCCTCCGACTGTAAATAACGGTCTGCAAACATTTTGCGCTTTTTATCATAATAATTCGGTGTCCCGTTGTACGCTCACACCAGAATAGGACATCAATACACAAATGCGGGATTTTGTGTGCTGGGGGAAGGCGAGGAGCTGTCAATGAAAAGTACAAAGGTGGGGAAAACTCGGAAAGACTTGAGGAATGAAGATATGATTCTTTTCAAACAAGGATTTGACTTTTTTCAACTGAAGATGTGACTCTTTTATGCTCATTAGCATACCGTGTGGGAACGCTAAAAAACGGAATACTAAAGCTACAGAGCCGACTAAGAAGACAATTATAGGTTATATAGAAATTATTTTTCACCCACTACCACCTGGTATTGCTGGTTTAATAGGTGAAATGCTGGTGACAGGTTCCCTTTAACCAATGAGCTTTCAGTCCCAGATTTGGTCAATTAAATGCCATGATAGTACCAAATTCATTCTTCTCAGAGCATCTGTCCATAATAGATATCTCTGTCCTCTTTTACTTTTTTGGAGGGAAAAGAATATAGCAACCCCTGGTCCCAAATGGTAACCAAAGATGTTAAAAAAAAATTCTAGGCCCTTATACCAATTTAGGTCCAAATTTAATTCACGCTTGATAATAAGTATATCATAAATGTCTCATAACAATGATTACATGACAAGTATTTGGCTCATGGGAATCTTCTAGATAAAGGCAAGCTCTAAAAACAAGATACAAAAAAAATCCTACAAGCTGACAAGATACACATAAGAGACTGGGTGGCATTTTGGGACATGGGGTTAAGAGAGCAGCTTTTGAGAATTGGCAGGACAGTGTCTGAAAAATGTATTTGGGAAATAGGCCACGTTGTCACATGTCTGGGAAAGGATAAAGGTCATTTGTAAAGATAGAGCTTTTCGAAATGTAAGTAAATCGGGTTGACACTTAATTTGATAGATCTTTAGCATATAGTGTATTGTAACCAGAAATAATTGGACTGAACACTTTAATGTATATAATATTATATCTTGTATTATACCTTACATTTATTGTGTATGTTTGACAATTACTTATTATGTTTTATTAATATAGTGACAAGAAATACTGCAGTGGCATTAAATATTTATAAGGCTGATCTCTATGCTCTATGCTTGTGACGATTTAGATGTGTTCCCCAAATTTAGCTGAAAAGCTAGTGTGGTACATTGCTACCCTCCACCAGCACTTCCAATGCCATACGCGGAGCAAGGTGGTCTCGCCAATTTCAATAAAGTTTTCCAATGTATTTGAGCTCACACTCTTCGAGCCAATTCAGGCGTTTGCGATCAACTACAACTATATCACCCGAGTTTGCAGGAAAGCACATTATGGAATAGAGAGCATGCAAGCAGTTACAGATATGCAATTTTCCATTATCTAGATTGGACTTACTATCAATGATTCTTTGTTATAATATGTCACTGAACAAAAAAGGACATACTTATATTGGCAGGTTAGAATACCGGTTCCTGGCAGGATTCAGACAAGCCACAAAGTTATCTTGGGATGTTAGCCAGTGGCTATAGGGGGTGCATTTACTGTTATGGGCCCATAGAGGATCTCCACGCGCCTCCAATCTTATATGGAGGCACATGGAGATTTTTCTCTCTGATTCATATAGAAGCGATCAGGGGGAAAAAAAAAACATGGCATGCTGTATTCTGCAGGTGTTCTCATCTAGAAGCATTGCTTCTAGGGGAGAATGATGCCCTAGTACGAACCTGTGGAGACTGTGTGCCAGCTTACATGGTCTATGCCGTGTGTGTGATCTGCATGGTGTAAAAACAAGAAACTTAAAAATGGCTTCTGAGATCTGGCCCCATTCGAAATGGTCTTTAATTTGAAGAAATTGCTTAAAGAGGCTCTGTCACCAGATTTTGCAAGCCCTATCTCCTATTGCAGCAGATCGGCGCTGCAATGTAGATTACAGTAACTTTTTTATTTTTAAAAAACGAGCATTTTTGGCCACGTTATGACCATTTTTGTATTTATGCAAATGAGGCTTGCAAAAGTACAACTGGGCGTGTTTTATGTGCGTACATCGGGGCGTTTTTACTTCTTTTACTAGCTGGGCGTTCTGACGAGAAGTATCATCCACTTCTCTTCAGAACGCCCAGATTCTGGCAGTGCAGACACACAGCGTGTTCTCGAGAGATCACGCTGTGACGTCACTCACTTCCTGCACCAGGTCCTGCATCGTGTCGGCACCAGAGGCTACAGTTGATCCTGCAGCAGCATCAGCGTTTGCAGGTAAGTAGCTACATCGACTTACCTGCAAACGCCGATGCTGCTGCAGAATCAACTGTAGCCTCTGGTGCCGATGTGTCCTCGCTCGTCCGACACGATGCAGGACCTGTGAGTGACGTCACAGCGTGATCTCTCGAGAACACGCTGTGTGTCTGCACTGCCAGAAGCTGGGCGTTCTGAAGAGAAGTGGATGATACTTCTCGTCAGAACGCCCAGCTAGTAAAAGAAGTAAAAACGCCCCGATGTACGCACATAATACACGCCCAGTTGGACTTTTACTTTAAACACGCCCAGTTGGACTTTAGCAAGCCTCATTTGCATAAATACAAAAATGGTCATAACTTGGCCAAAAATGCTCGTTTTTTAAAAATAAAAACGTTACTGTAATCTACATTGCAACGCCGATCTGCTGCAATAGCAGATAGGGGTTGCAAAATCTGGTGACAGAGCCTCTTTAAGCTTGTAGCGAAGGCTGGTTGTATGACTTTATGCTGCATCTGTTTAACATTTTCTCTTTCTTTGACAGTAAAAGCGAATTTGTTAAATCTATTTATGCTTAATGTATTATGCATTCTTGATTAAATTTGTTACTTTTTATCAGTTGTACAGAATGAGCCAACACATGTTCATTTTCAGGAGATTAAGAGTCATCCAAATGTGATATCTTATACAAGATGAAAAAAACATAAAGAACTATGTAAGCGATGTCATCAATAGCGAACAGTAGAAAAAAATTACTTAAAATGAGCTGCCTGACTCACTTTGCTTAAAAATATTACATGTATGAAAGTTTGCGCATTCTATCTGCATTAACGTGAATGTCCACCTTACAACACAATGTCGGTGCTGATTAATTTCTTAGTATACTTTTAACCCCTTCGTGACATGTCACGTAACTGTACGTGACAGTCGCCAAGGGGAAGTATGGACTGGGCTCACAGGCTGAGTGCGCTCCATGCTGAACAGGTGTCGACTGTAGCTATGACCACTATAAAGATGTATTAAGAGATTAATTAGCACAAATTTTAGAACCTTTATATCAGAAATCGTTTTCAAGAGAGTACATTTACATTGACCCTAACATTTTACAGGAGATCATCAATGTGCAGAGCTCTTAATCCTGTAATGTATTTTCACACATAGAATTACATAAAAACCATAAGCATTACTTATTTACTTGATTTAGAGTATCATCTCTAAATAAAACCCTAATAAATAATGCCAGCGAACAGCACTGAACAACTCAGGCATGTTCACTCCTATGATACAATAAACTGCTAAATATGAATGCATGGGATCATTCCTTCCTAGCAAGTACTGTTATCTGAATAGTCGATGGCTAAGCTGCAGTCATTAGAGATCCCATGTTTTAATTGCAGATCGTTGACAGTGGAAAGTATGGTCACCAATAACTTTTAATACTAATAGAATCACTTTTAAGTAAATGGCTTGATGCATACAACATCTATTTAGGGTACTATTACTTAAGATGCATGATGAACATCGATGCCATATGAAAAACAGCACTGCCCACAGGCCTCCTTCTACCCTAAGCAGGTGGTGAGGACTATGAATCACCATTTGATACTCAGGCGAGTAGATTGTTCTTCTTCTGTCAAGTTGTCATGCCAGATCAGGCATCAGCTGAGGTCTAGTAGAGGACACCATAAGAGCTCAGGTAAGTTAAAGTTTAAGGGTAAATAAATCTCCATAACGCCAAAAGCTCAGATTTAACTGAAGTTAGGCTTTAAGCAGAGGCGTAGCTAGGTTCTCCAGCACCCGGGGCAAAGATTCAATTTGGCGCCCTCCCCCCCAACCTCTTTCCCGACATCTCCTTCCCCCTCGCCATGTTTGTTTTCTCTACCAATCTATGACGTGTCATTTCTTTTCCACATTTTTTTATGTAACCCGAGCATAAAAACATTGGTACATTTTACAAGCAATATAGTTTTATATACAAAACCAGAACCAAGCTCATACATATATACAGCACCAGAACAAAGCTCATTACATATATACAGCATCAGAACAAAGCTCAATACATAAATACAGCCCCAGAACCAAGCTCAGTACATAAATACAGCCCAAGAACCAAGCTATGTACATATATACAGCACCACAACAAAGCTCATTACATATATACCATACCAGAACAAAGCTCAGTACATATATACAGCATCAGAACAAAGCTCAGTACATATATACAGCAGCACCAGAACAAAGCTCAGTACATATATAAAGCATCAGAACCAAGCTCAGTACATATATACAACACCAGCACAAATTCAGCTCAATTTAGTGCAACCCATGCCGTATAGGTTTGCACTACATTGTTTCCAGCTCCCAGCATGACCCAAACAATGGTAAGGATATGCTGGGAGATGCTGTTTCACAAAAAAAATCATATCATAATCATACCACCCATCATTTTGCTGCAGATTATATAGTGACTACAGTACTTATTAGAGGCAGAATAAACATTTACATTAAGTGACTCACTGGGGACGTCTCAGATACTAGTTATTTTTCTCCATCCGGTCCAGACCTCTATGATGACTTCTCCTGGTCACAGCCTATTTCTGCAGTTTGCCGCTCAGATGTCTTCAGCTTCTCACTTTTCCAACATTTCTACACCTATAATCAAAGATAAAGTTCTCATTATACCACACACTATGCCCCTAAATATAATAGCGCCATACACTGCACCTCTAATTATGATAGCACCATACAATGTGTCCCACACACACACACCATGCCCCCTGTAGATAGTGCCTGCCATAGAGCCTCCTGTAGATAGTTCCCCCCATAGAGCCCCCTGTAGATAGTGCCCCCATAGAGCCCACCCCTGTATATAGTGTCCCACATATAGCTCCCCCTATAGTGCTCCACAGATAGCCCACCCCTGTATATAGTCCCCCTGTAGATATAGCCCACCTCTGTATATAGTGCTCCACATATAGCCCACCCCAGTATATAGCCCCCCTGTAGATAGAGCCCTCCCGTAGATAAAGCCCCCTGTAGATAAAGCCCCTCCAGTAGATAAAGCCATCCCCATTGATAAAGCCCCCTGTAGATAAAGCCACCCCCATAGATAAAGCCACCCCCATTGATAAAGCCCCCTGTAGATAAAGCCACCCCCATAGATAAAGCCACCCCCTGTAGATAAAGCCACCCCCCATAGATAATGGCACACACTTTTTTATTACGATAAAAAAAAACGATACAAACTCACCTTCAACCCGTTCCTGCGCCGTCCGGTGGCAATGGAGACCTGCTCTCTTCTGCGCAGGTCTCCTGGGGTTGAACAAAGCATCTATGAAAGGCGCTCATTGGCAGGGCAGAATGACTTCCCCTGTCAATCAGCGCCTTTCAACTACGCAAGCAGCGCAAAGTTTCGCGCCGCTTCACTCGTAGGAAGGCGCTGAATGGCCAGGCACAGAACGTACACGGCCATTCATTGCTTCTAATTGTACCTGTGTCCTATAGACGCAGGTACAATTATAGTGCAGGAGGGGGTGGCGCTGGTGCCCGCTCTAAGTTGCGCCCGGAGCACATGCCCCGCCTGCCCCCCCTAGCTACGCCCCTGCTTTAAGGAAAAACCTCATCTTTTGAGTAGAGAGCGGCTACAAAGAGCATCTGTTGTTCTGGAGGACCTGTCCTGTCTTTTATCACACAGACAACCTATTAAAGTGGTTATCCCATAAATCAATTTCAATACAAAAGTCCAGAAATGCTGTTAATAGGTGTTTTAACATAATTTGCCATTTCTGGCATAGAAAAAAATTACCTTTCTCATCTGTTTATGCTTCCCTGTGTCCCCTTGGTACTGCTGCTAATCTGTGCTGCTGGGTGTGGACTCTTGAGCACAATTAGTCTCCTTCCTCCTCTGACAGCTGACATGTAAGTAATTCTTACTTTCCCTACAGATAAGTAACATGGGATCCAGAGTAGTGAAAATATATACTGTGACCTCCACAGTATGCACTCCCTTAGAAACCAATTAATATATTATGACATAAATCAATAAGGACTGAGTGCAGTGCAGGGATTATATCTGCTGTCAGGATACTTACAGTCCTAACCAGCTAAGAAGGAGTCTCCTCAGCTTTACTGCTATTCCACTACAGAGGCTCTGCTCCTTCCCTGACAAGCAGGGAAGAAAGTTACTTATATTGGCTACTCTGCAGGGAACATAGGATCACTATTCAGAGACCTGGCTGTGGGGAGTGTAACTGAGTATGGATGTCCACCAACACTCATGTCATTGGATGGCTGCGCACATTGCTATAAACTTTAACCACCAGGTGGCACCATACTGTGTAAGTAAATGTCATAACCTTTAACTGGATTGTTTTGATATTTAACAGCATTTGCATTGCAAAT
The DNA here is from genome assembly GCF_050947455.1 of Rhinoderma darwinii. Classification (NCBI taxonomy): domain Eukaryota; kingdom Metazoa; phylum Chordata; class Amphibia; order Anura; family Rhinodermatidae; genus Rhinoderma; species Rhinoderma darwinii. Next base: position 365,737,107 of record NC_134690.1, on the reverse strand, counting down.
ATGTTTTATTTTTTAGGATCTATACCATGAATATGATATTTAATGATATGATAACCGTTTTAATTGGACTGGGCACTTTGGGGAGCTGCAGGGAAATTGCACATTTGCTGTCAGATTTCCCCACTGATTACAGCTTACTGCAAGAGGTCCCAGCAGAGGGACTAACAAGTAGTGTTTGGACACTGGGCAATACAGGGCTTGAGGTACAAAGAACACCATAAGGAGAATACTTGTGCCATGCCCTGCATTAGACATAACACAGTGGATCAGTTTGTCCAGAAGACTGCTGTTATCTGCTATAAATTTATAAAGTCAGTGATTTAATACACAGATCCAGCCTTAATATACACGTTCATTAAGAATTGGTTCACATTAAGCGGCGTAACTACCGCTGTAGCAGCCATAGTGGCTGCTACGGGGCCCACGGCATGAATGGGCCCGTGCCACCAGACAGCACGGCCCCCACTTTGCCCGGAGGCTCCGCTAGCAGCCGCTATGGTTGCTACAGTGGTAGCGACGCCACATTCAATAGTGTCTGCGTCCTTCGGACACAGATGCTATTGAACACTATGACAGGGCCGGGTGGTATCTCCCTGCTCTGCCACAGGCTACTGTAACTGTGGCGTAGCTCTAGGGGTCGCAACAGTCACAATTTGCAATCAGGCCCCTAAGCGCTGGTCCTGCTTCCTGAATGCTGGAGCAAGGAGCTGACGGTTCCGTGCTCCAGCATTCACTCTGCCGTGAGCGGCTCGGCGCAGGCAGGCAGCTATAGGGGGCATTATACTGTGGGTACAGCTATGGGTGGAATTATACTGTGGGGGCAGCTATGTGCGGCATTATATTGTGGGGACAGCTATGAGGGAGAATTATATTATGTGGGGCATTATACTGTGGGGGCAGCTATGGTGGGTATTATACTGTGGGGGCAGCTATGGGGGCATTATACTGCATGGGGCAATATACAGTGGGGGCAGCTATGGGAGGCATTATACGGTGTGGGGGAAGCTATCGAGAGCATTATACTGTGTGGGACAGCTTTGGGGAGCATTATACTGTGGGGGTAGCTATGGGGTATTATGCTGCATGGGGGCAGCTATGTGGCATTATTCTGCATGGGTGAATTTGTTTGGGCATTGTACTGCCATGCATCTGTATGGGCATTATACTGTATGGGGACATCTGTGTGGGCATTATACTGTATGGGGCATCTGTGTGGGCATTACATTGTATGGGGCATCTGTGTGGGCATTATACTGTATGGGGCATTATAATGTATGGGGCATCTGTGTGGGCATTATACTGTGTGGGCACTATACTGTATGGGGGCATTATAATGTATGGGGCATCTGTGCGGGCATTATACTGTATAGGGCATCTGTGTGGACATTATACTGTATGGAGGCATTATACTGTATGGGGGGGCACTATGGAAGCATGATACTGTGTGGGCTGAACTGGTGTGTATTGGTGGGGATTGGGTGGGATTAGAGGTGTGGCTTAAAAAAAATTGCCACTTGGCGCCGCATCAATTGTGATACTTAAAAGTATAGCACTGTCTACACGGGAGCGGGTCGGTTTAGCACTGTATGGGGAGGCTGTTTAGCCCTGTCTATAGGGGGCGCTGTATAGCAATGTCTACAGGGGGGCTGTATAGTACTGTCTAGAGGAGGGGGCTGTATGGAGCTATTTACAGGGGGGTACTATCTACAAGGGCAGGCTGTGTGTGGCACCCATTTTGGCTGTCACGCAAGCCCTTTGCGTTGGTCTGTTAGAGCGCATAATGGACCACAGGCTGCTATGAACAGTACCTTCATTCTGCGGATTACGGCTGCAAGGAAACAGTAGGAAATATGTTTTCATTGCCAGTGCCCTGCTGTATTATGGGCCTTACTCTCCAGGGGCAGGCACAGACAACAGCGCGCCCCTGTCAAAAACCGTATATATGCCACTTTCTGTCCAATCAGGGGAGGTGCCTGGGCCCGATAAACTGTGTCATATACTACAGGGGTGCAGAGGTAGCAGTTGCACTGGGCCTTGATCCCTGTGGGCTGTAGTTTCATGCAGGGAAAATTAGATCAAATTGCCGGGGCTGTCCCACAATTGTCAATTAATTAGTTTTCGATAAAGAGTTAATTTATGTTGTGTTTTAAAAATAACGTATTTTGGACTCCTTGGGTAAAAACAGATACAGATGGGGGTAGAGAGGCTCCTCTGTTAAATAAGAAGACACAATTTTTATTACTGACCTAAGGTAGCCAGGAGCTTCAAGTTACAAACCACAGTCTCCAATAACTCATCATAGAGCACCGCCTAATGTCCTTATCCATCTGATAATGAGCTAGGAAATTACAAGCATCCCTAAAATGCATCTTATAGATAGTAGGAAGCTCCTAGCTGATATTAAGGTGGCAGTGGGCACTCTTACCAAATGGGTCCCTCTCTAGCTGCACAGGTTGCTCATATAACATATCCTGCCCGTCACTCCACATGTAAAGGGAGACCATTTTCAATAATATCATTATATTAGGGGATTGTCTAATTTTCTAATATAATAATTCAAGTAATTAATTCACTTTAATTCAGAATTACTTAACACAATGTGTTCCAGATAACTTTGTTTCCTCTTGTAATGCACTCTCAGTGATTTGCAGTAATTCGGTGTGTACAGATTTACATAGATGGCTGGTAAGATATGAACTGCATATCTCATTTATACGTACAGCTGGCAGCACTGAATGCTCGAGCCACACAATCCGGTGTTTTAACACACAGGGACAATATGAATCGCTCACCAGTATCCACCGGGACCAAATGTTTACTATATTTCCTTGGCAATGACCTAGCTAGTAGGTTATATTTTCCATCTCAAATATTGTTAATACAAGACCTTTCCCAGTTAGGGTCTTTAGTCCATGGAACAGCTGCAAGAAAATGAGTGGTAATTCTTAGTTTTTAACATTTGGCTGCACAGAAATGTAATATATGAGGATGGTACGTATTTACAATAATTTAAAAAAAACACATCTTGCTTAAATTGTTCTAAAGGTTTGAAATAGGAATATATATGCCAGCACTTAGCGTAGGAGATTTATGATGTTCCAACCATTAAACATTATATATATTGTGAGCACCATTTGAGACAGAGGCTGCTATGAATGGTGACAATCTCTGTACAGTGCTGCTGAATATATTGGCACCATATAAGCAATAGGAAATAAATATATCCTATTCGTGCATACTAAACTTATAGAGGTAAGCCCTCTGATAAATATTTTAGGTACTCATTTTTACTTGTAGTACTAATCGAAACTGGAATTATTTTTTGGTATATTTTACCGCAAGTACTACAACCAGAATGAAGTTAAGATAGTTTCCTGCCTTAGCACTGTTGTGGTATGTAAGTTATAAGCAACAACTGTGATTTTAGAGGTGTAAAGACCATGCAGTTAAAAGGGTATTGTTATTTTAATAACAATAGGAGATGACAACAATTAACAAGGAGTATTACAGACAATTCTCTTCAACGTGCATTGATTGTCTACACTGGATTAATATGGTGGAGTAGTTTAACACTGAGACCAGGTAGTCCCACTGACAGACATTGCCGAACACCAACTTAACTCAACGTAGCAGTCTCCTACCAGGTCTGATGGACCCCAGAGGGTCACGTTATGCCCAAGATCGCTGCTGGCTCTTACCGGAAACTTTTGTGCTACTGTAGATCTCTGGGAGGTTACCCCCTGCCACAGCATGCCTAGGAGTATCTTGCAGAGTTGCACCAGCCACGACTACAGTTTCTGAAACAGTCTGTGGGTCCTTGCAACCGCTAAGTAGCTACTCTTCAATGAATTACCTCCTCAGCTTGTGTACAAACTAGGTGGTCCAAACAGTTTGAATCCAAGTCTTAAAATGGGGACTCTGCCTCTTTGAGAGAACCACTTAAACACTCTAAATCGTAACAGTGACAGTACTGGCACTTCACTTAAATTTAACTTGACACAGAAATTACTTGTATCTTGACAATCCAAACTCTGTCACAAGGGACAATTGGGTCCATCACATCTTGCTGGAGGAGAGTTAACCCCTTTCTGAGTATGCACATGGTTGACTTGGGTGTCTCCTGTGACAGCAGGGTATCCTTTGCTGTTATTGTGTTCTGGCCTGAGGATGGGGCAGAGACTGATCTTGCGTGTACAACATTGGGCCACAGACCTTAATTCTCTCAGGCGCCCTGATGTAAAACCGGAAGGCTACCACTGTCTTCCTATGTCTTCCCTTTCTCTTGGACTGTGCTCCAGATGTATGGATGCAGGCTCTTGCCTTGCAGCCCAATAGGCCCCTAACCTAGCTAAACGCCTGCTCACCGATGCCTCGGAGTCCCAAACTGCTCTTCACCCAGCACCACTTCCTTCTCTGCTGCGTTTTCACGCTTACCCAGTGTCCTGCCGTACCTGCATTTTTTTGGTATGCAGCCCGGCCCATCCTCCGATGTATCGCAACTCCCTGTGGCTGTTCATCAGGAGTAGAATTTTCTGCTCTTTCTTCCTTTTGTGGCTTGACTCATATCGCCCGGCATGACTAAAGGACCACGGTAAGTCCTAACATTTGGAATTCTTCAGATTCGTGGCTTGCTGAATTGGGAAACGCAGCAGGCGTTCTCTCCAAAGAAAACAGGACCACTTATTGCGTCCATGCGATGTGTGATCTATAAGAAAATGACACTTTTATGTGTCCCTAGTTGGCATGTCATAAAAGTTTATAGTATAAATACAATTTTGGTATAATTACTTTCTTTCCTGGGTACGGGATTCGGGAAAACTGTATTAGAGCAGTAGCACTGGCAGCAAGTTTCTTACCAGACAATTATATAATACTTTGGAGTGTGATGACGACCTATCCTATGGCACTGAAGACTTGTTAAGAATGTGGTAGCAAAGCAGTGTAACATGTGGACTCAGGGTCGAACAGGCCCACCAGAGAACCAGAAGATCCTCTGGTGGGTCCAGGCTCTAACACAATAATGGGCCTTAATGGTCCAGCAGAAGACATCCCCATTTGCAGCTCTTTGGATCTAATCACTTGCCATTAGAGTCTATTTCTTATGGGATGATTCACAAATTACTATACATATTAGAGCTTATTGATGATATATCCTGATATATCCTGTGTGTAAAATTATAACAACAAGGACTATGATGAAATTAAAAGTGGACATATACATGTTCTATATAGACGGAGGGTGGGCACTCACAATCATCTCCTCTGGTGGGCCCAAGGAACCCCAGGCCAACGCTGTGTGGACTCCATTGCATACAAAATTGTTGAAATGTTATCTAATAGTTGGATCAAAACTACCAACCAGCTATCTCTGCTATCAGTTCTCACAGTTCTGAGGTCACTGCCTGCAGGACAGAGAGAAAAATGATGGTACATGGGAAGCTTTGTCCTAGTCTGTGTCGCCTGGAGCCAGACACTGTGTGGGTCTATATCAGCATGGGTTACGGCAGGAATATCTTTCAGCTCTGCTCATCGCCAAACAATGAATAAATAAACAGTGTCCACAGGGCTGTCAGTCCAATTAGGCGCGTGAATGTTCTCATGCTAGCTCATTTCCTATATCTTTACCAACAGCTTCTGGGGCTCAGGCAATGGGAAGGATTTCAGGCAGATATTACTGTATTTAGATACAACTATATTGCTGACAGAGGTCAGATCTGTTATGTCAACACTAAGCCTTCCTGTCTCCTTTGAGCTACTTGTTTGAGTCCATATTCTGACCTGTTTAGCATCAAATTTACTACAACTAGTCATCTTTTTCAGAAAATGGCATAAAAAATATATATATATATATATATATATTGCAAAAGGTAAAATTCAAGAATACAGGTAGTCAGTGAAACTCGTAGATTGAAAACCACACTGCAATGCACACTGATTTTCACGCGCGTCGCACGGACCTATATTAGTCTATTGAAGTCAATGGGTGCGTGAAAACCACGCATGTCACACGGAAGCACTTCCGTGGAACGCGCGTGATTCGCGCAACAGCTGTAAAACTATGAATGAAAACAGAAAAGCACCACGTGCGTTTCTGTTTACAAACATCCAAACGGAGTGTCATAATGATGGCGGCTGCGCGAAAATCACGCAGCCGCACATCATACGGGGCTGACACACGGAGCTGTTAAGTACCTTTTGCGTGCGCAAAACACTGCGTTTTTTGCGCACGCAAAACGCACACGCTCGTGTGAATCCGGCCTAAGGCCGTGTTCATGACGATAATTGTGGTACAGTTAAAGTGCCACCAAAAACATGGCACAACTGTATTTTAGTACACACAGTTTTGACACCATTGCGGTTTTCCTACAACTGCTTCTACGGAAGGCTAAAGTGCTGCATGTAAAAAACGCAGTTCTGCGGTTTTTAGATTCTTCTTTTTCAATGCTGTTATTTTTACCAAGCGACAAAATATAATAGGACAGGAACCAAATTCAAGAATAATGCGGTGGAAAATACACAATTTTATTTTATCTTTAATGATGATCTTTAATACCATAACCCTTTAGGCCAGGGCTCCACGGCAACTTTTTTTCCACAATGGCAGCTATTAGAGTCAATTAAAAAACACTGCTTTAGGCCATTAACACGCAGTGATTACCACTAGACACAATCTGAATTTATCAAGCAAATGAAAATCATAGAATCTGAACCCACATTCACTTTTGCAAGATATTAATCAGGCAGAAATACAGTAACATAAAGTAACATTAGCTTTACTATAATTGTTTGATTTGTATAGTGTTATTATCTCCCTTGTACTTTTTAAAAAAATTGCTCACTCCCATCATTCCCTGTTCTGGAAGAGCTTACAATCTACTTTCCTTTCAATACACACATAATGATAAGCATATTAACCATCAGCATTTTTTTGAATGTGGGTGGAAACCATAGGGCCCAGATGAAACACAAGTAAACACAAAAGGACATACAAACTCCATACAATTGGTGCCTTAGGTTTGAACCCATGCTGTCATTAGCATATTAAATATCTTTATAGATCAAGCTACAGGGTTATTTTTTATTATAACTCATGGCTGGTCCAAAAAAAAACGTATAAAAGAAAAAAAATAATTCAAAAAAAAAAAAATTGTAATAAATAGAGTTTACAATAGAATAGGACTATAGTGTGTAAGGCCCAGTTCACATAGATTTTTTTTTTGCGTTGCTTTTGACATGGAAACCGCGTCAGAATCAGGGCCAAAAACTTCCTAAATCTCCCCTTATTGATTTCAATGGGAGGCAGAGGTTTTTTTCCTGGGCGGCTCTTGACAGCTCGCAGGAAAAAAAATGGCATGCCCTTTCTTGGAGCGGTTTCCCCCTCTGAACCTCCATTGAAATCAAGAAGAGGCAGAAGAAACAGTGCCACTCATTTGAAGCATTTTTTCCTGCAGTTTTTGCGCTCGATTCATTAAAAAAAAAGTCTAAAAAAAACGCGTCGAATAAAGAGGCAAAAACGCTGGCATTTCAAAATCTGCCTCAAAAATCCATATTTTTTTTTCTTTCTGCCTGACAAACTTCCATATGAATTTACCCTTAAAGATCAGTATTGCATTATGTGACAGTTTATTTCTAAATGCAATAATATTTGGATTGTAAAATGACGACTGCACAGAGCGAAGATTGAGCCAGTTAAGTGTAAGCTATCTCTACTTTACTTGACTGGATAGCTGTGTTATGACTTTGTGATAAAGATCTGTATCTACTAAAAGATAATGCAGGAACACCACAATTTCATATCTTCAAAGCATGTTAACTTGCATTATGCCGGCGTGTGAAAGGATGTGCATGTCAAGAAGGTGCCGGCCATATTCAAGAGACGTTCCTTCTACTATTACTAGGAGAAAAAAAAGTAGATAAAGGAATGTGAAGGAATTTCACATGTGCTCAGTGTTTTGTCAGGGTATCTGTGCACATAATAAGTATTTTGTATTGCACAATGTCCTTGGGCCCACCTGAGAAAATGTTTCTGAAGGCCCACCATCCATCTATACAGAACATGTGCACGTCCACTTGTAATCATATTCTTCATTGTTATCTCTCTGCACACAAGACTTAAAGGGAATGTGTTGCCAGAAAAACATGTTTTTTTTAAAAAAATTAAACATTTAGTGTGTGGGTGATTAAACATTGTTCAAATTTTTTTTTTTTTTTTCACGAGTCAGGAAATATTATAAATTAATTCTAATTTATAATACTACCCATTTTTGGTCACTAGATGGAGCTATTCCCAAAATTGCAGCATTGCAACATTGGGTTAAAAGCCCTCGCTCTAGTGAGCTCTCAGCATCCCCCCCTCCTTTATCCTGGCTAGTGCCGGGATAAACGAGGGGTTTGAACGGTGTAACCTCCTACACTGTGTGTCGCCATTTTTTGAGCTAACACACAGTGTAGTAGGTTTACATACAGTAGTAAACACACACAAACACGAACATACATTGAAATCTCTTACCTGCTCCTGCCGCCGCGGCTCCCTCCGGCCCGTCCGTTCCGTTTGCTGCCGCTGGTCCAAGTGCACAAATCCGGAAGCCGCGACCGGAAGTAGTAATATTACTGTCCGGCCGCGACTTCCGGTCCACAGGAAAATGGCGCCGGACGGCGCCAATTTAGAATTGGACTGTGTGGGAGCGGCGCATGCGCAGTTCCCACACAGACGCCGTACACTGAAGTCAATGGGACGGGAGCCGTTCACAGTCCCTATGGGACTGTGGCTGCCGTATTCCATGTCTGTATGTGTCGTTAATCGACACACACAGAAATGGAACAAAAAATGGCAGCCCCCATAGGGAAGAAAAAGTGTAAAAATAAGAAAAAGTAAAACACAAACACACAAATGAATATAAACGTTTTTAATAAAGCACTAACATCTTTAACATATAAAAAAATAATTTGTGATGACACTGTTCCTTTAACATAAAGAAGGTTAATTGTAAATCAACTCATTACAAATGGACTCTAGTGGCAAGTGATTGACTCCAGGGTCAGCACCAAATGCTTTCTGCTGGACCTTTGGGGCCATGTTGTATTAGGGGACTATTATTTTGTCTGAGTCTGGGCACACCGGACAATACCCTGGTTCTCCTATGAGCCAGTCTGACCCTTTTTCTTAAAGTCCCTGGCTCCCTAAAATTGTATTTTGCATTATTATTATTATAATTATTATTATTATTATTATTATTATACTGAATATTATTACTATTATAAATTACATACATCTAATCAATCATAATAAAAGGCAAAACAAAAAGGTAAAAAAAGATGCAAAAAAAACTTCCGAAACCGCCTCCCATTGATTTTAATGGGAGGCAGAGGCAGTTTCTTTCCGCGACAGCTTTTAGCTGTTTGCGGTAAAAAAAAGCGGCATGCTCTCTCTCACAGCGTTTCCGCCTCTGACCTCCCATTGAAATCAATGGGAGGCAAAGAAAGGGGGTTTTCTCTGCGTTTTTTGCCCTTGGTGCACAATGGCAGCGGCCGAAAAATGCAGCGAAAATGGCAGCAGGAAATTGAAGGCAGGTCAAAATCTGCCTCAAAATTCCAGAACAAAGCTCAGTACATAAATACAACACCAGAACAAAGCTCAGTACATATATACAGCACCAGAACCAAGCTCAGTACATAAATACAGGATAAGAACCTAGATCAGTATAAAAATATGATGGCAGAATGAAGCCCAGAACCACATTCAGCACATATATACAGCACCAGAATTAAGCTCAGTACATATATACAGCACCAGAACAAAGCTCAGTACATAAATGCAGCACCAGAATTAGGCTCAGTACATATATATACAGCACAAGAACCAAGCTCAGTACAGATATATAGCACCGGAACAAAGCTAAATATATAACGACAAAACTAGAACTAAGCTCAGTACATCTATACAATACTAGCCAAAATACAGAGGTTTTTTTTGCATATTTACTTTTACCCCTGTTTGTACCATATTAAACTACAGCACTTAGCATGGTCTGAACAATAGTAGTAATATGCTGGGAGTTGCTATTTCACAAAAAAATAATTATATCACCCATCATCTCACTGCAGATCATGCAGTGAATATAGTACTGATCAGTCAGAGGCAGAATAAACATTTCCATTCACTGACAACCCCTAGGCGCAACATGACGCAACTGTACGTTCATGTGGCCAGTGGCGCATGTGGCGCACAGGGATGTACAGTTACTGCGTGGTTCCCGGTGCACACTGTTGGTGACAGTGTGCACCGGGAACCGGGAGGCCAGCTGACACTCCACTGTATGCCGATCAATGGCTTATTTCCGCTGATTTCTGCAATTAACCCCCTAATTGCGGTGATCGATAGCAATCAGGGGTTCCTAGCACATCGGCAGACCTCACAATGAAATCGTGAGGTTTGCAGATGGCTAGCATGGCGATCGGATGCCAAGTAATGGCCTCCGAGTCTGACATGTATGGAAGCCTATCAGGACCAGCCTCCTGATAGACTTCCTGTCAGAGTGACAGGACGTCACTGCCGTTCGCGATGCACACTGTCGATGACAGTGTCTGTCACAGTGTCGGTGACAGTGTGCATCGTGAACCGGGTGGTCAGCTGTCCCTGACAACTGACACTCCACTGTTGCCGATCAGCGGCTCATTGCCGCTGATTTCGGCAATTAACCCATTACATGCGGGGCTCGATTGCGATCTCCGCATGTAGGGGGTTTGTAGCACATCAGCAGCCCCCATGCAATTGTGGGGGCTGCTGATGCTTGTGATCGCACCCGGGGGCCAGACAACGGCCTCCGGGTCTGCCATGTACGGAAGCCTATGAGGACCAGCCGCTGGCTGTTCCTCGTAGACTAACTGTCATAATGACTGTGGCATCACACTGACAGTTGGAATACGTTACACTACCTAGGTAGTGTAATGTATTCTAGCAGCGATCAAAGCTGCAGGTAAAAAAAGAAAGCGTAAAAAGTAAAAAAAAAGTAGATATTTCCACACACAGGGCCTATTGTAGATATTTCCGCACAGTTCCCCCTGTAGATAGTGACACACACATGCCCCCTGATACAATTGAGTGCAGAGGGACAGGGTCGGTATCCCGCTTCTCCTTGGATCCACGAACCAGCTGTTTATAGTAGCAACTGGGTCGGAAGAATCTGCCAGATCCCACCCCTGTGTAGGGGTAAGCAACCACTGGACCCCAGGTATAAAGGATTAGCCTTCCATTGTCTTTCTACACCAGGGATTTTAAAATGAATCCCTTCTCTGCCCTATATCACCAAGGATACTGGTATTAACCCAGTTTCTGCCCTGGACCACAGGAGATTTTGACATTAACCCTTTCTCTGTCATTGACGACCATGGATTTTGAAATTAACCCCTTCGCTGCCCTAGTTCCCAGGAATATTACCCTAGCTACCCGAGCTAATTATTTGATGCTATAGAGCAATATTTACTTGCTGCTGTCTTGGATCACCTGGTTTGCAGGCAATAGTGTCCAGGTCCCTAACCCATTACTGATAATGTTGAGTGCTGTCTCGCATATAAGGCTCTGACCCTGTTCAGTTTAAGGACCTTGTATGAGCCACAGTATGCTGAGTGAACCCGGAGGGTAGGAAAGGACCTGTGAGATGAGTATGCTTCTTTTCAGTATATGTTCTATGGGAAGGGGGTAATGGATGGCGCACAGCTTTCTTTATATTATGATACGCCAGCCTGAATAAATTCCACCCAAAGACTCATTTACAGCGTTACATGTAAACAGAAATAGCATGTTTAAATTATAACTAAACTTTATCTTTTTATTTAATATTTTAGTGTTAATCTTTGCCATATTAATTATGGATGTCATTGGAGCCTATGCAATATATCTGATGGGATAAGTTGGATGCAGCCTCTGTTTAATCTTCTGGCTACTACACAGTTACTTTATGACTTGGCGGAAAGATTTTATCATCTTTTCTGAACTTTCAGCTTTGTAACGCCTCCCCCCTCTCTCTCATGGTGCTGCACCAAACACATTTTGCTTCAGGCAATCTCATGAATTAAAGCTGACAGATATGTTTAGTAATGTGAAAAGGTTAAAACAGGGGCCACTGAGGTATTACTGAGGCCCTATTGTATCTAAGCAACACAATTTAAACCGACATTAGCTAATATAATTCCGTGTGGCTTCTCCCAGAGATTAATTTAGCTCTTTTGATTTTCTAGAATTACAATAACTTTATAAAGCCTTTTTTATGTTGAAGTAAATTTAAAGATACAACATTGACTACATGCTAGAGTCAACGACACAACACATTAAAAACATGGAAATGTTTTAAAACCTTGCATCTAGTTTCCACACGTGGTGATTGCTCTCAACAAGAAGATAAGCATTGGGAAACAGAGGATGGTGGTGGCATTTTCTGGAGTGATGGATGGTGTAAGTCTGACCACACACAGACTAATCTGAAACCGCAGACAAAGGAACAGGATCAGTTTGGAGTTTGACCACATATGTATGTAGCTAAACCGGATGACATTAGGCCAGCTGATGTTATAGTTAAGTGGCCAAATCAACTTAGTATGACCTAAGAGAATCATATAAATTATACAAAAGAGTGTAAATTTATGGGACTGGATGTTCATTGCAAGATGGAAGACCAACCTCCTCTTAAGCAAGCTGCCCTCTTTAATGTTATACAAGGATATGTAGAAAGGCTTCGTTCCTTGGTAAAGCTGTCTCTGCATGGCCAGGAGAGTCTTATAGGGAGAAGTTGTATACAAATGGAGACCAGCTGGTCAGAATATGGCAGGCAACAGTATTTAACACTGTAGAATAATGCTCATGGACTAGTGAGTGCAATAACTTTACAGTCAATGGAGTATGGCAGGCATTAGCAGCAGGTACCAAATTCAGTCTGTCCACAAGGTGGCAGTTTACAGCTGCCAGCAGGCTTTCACTGACTAGTGACATCACCCATTGCTAATGAGAAAGACCCTCACTTGGGTCGAAACGTCGCTATTTATGGTGGAATAAAGATTCTCCTTTTGATACTTTAATACCTGTGTGTGCTGCGGTTTTTCTGTCTACTGATGACCCATTACTAGTGACTTCTACTCCGGGGCATAGCTATAGGGATCGAAGAGGTAGAAGTTGCACCCGGGCCCTGGTGCTTCATGGGAACCCTCCGCCACATGAGGAGACACTAGTGCTTTCGAATTCTAAAAGGCACATGGTAGTTGGGGGGCCTGTTACAGATTTGAGGACAAGTGGCTTCAAGTTACAGCTCTGCCACTGCACATTTTAAGATGTTGTCCACCCACAGTGCTTACATAAGGATTACTAAGTACAGTATGGTAACAACATGACAGTGCAGTTACAAGAATTAAGCTCTGACTGTGTTTTGAGGGATTTTTCAGAGGTATTCATATCCGAGCAATATGGTATAATGATCAAATATTGCATTTTTAACTACTCTTCACTACCAGTCTCTGCCAAGCTACCATATTTGTTGTAAAATACAGTCATAGATAAGGGTGCAAGATATGCAGTATATGTTTAAGGGATTGTAAATAAAAATGGCGCTATAGACTGACACTTCCTGTTCCATAGAGATCACTTCTCAGTCATCATCTGTTATATCACAGACAGGTTTACAATGAAAGGTAACACCTACAGTATATATAGATAACATGGGATCCACCATTGACAATAGGTGATGAACAGGTCATGGAGCATGCCTAAAAAACTCTTCCATAGAAGTCAATGGGTCCCCTCCTGTTTACAGGTTCCTATGGTCCATGTGCCTGCCATAAAACATATCTCTAAATGCTGTTCAAAGCAGCTTAGGCAAGATGGCTGCCCCATAATCATGTACAGAATATACAAAAAATAAATAAGAACAAAAAAAAAGATATAGATTGTACATTTCCTTTAATGTTTTTATCTTGCATCTTGTACAAAAAATGCTTTGAGTGTATTTAAAAAAATAAAAACATAAATACACAACTTTAATACATGATTTGTTGATTACCGTGAGCATGATATGAAAAGATTTTATTTCTTGTGAAAAACCGTTTCTGCTACATAGAATAAGACTAATAAGATCAATTACATTCAGATCACATTGTAATTACCTATTGCTTATGCAAGAAAATGAATGACATTAATGACGTGATTTGTATTCTGTCAATTTTGACTATTAAAAATTTAATTTACCAGTAAAATACAAGTATTCCCTCAATGTCGGTCACAGCATACTTCTTATTGTAAATTTAGTTCCTAATGCATGGAACACGGCGCTGAATTCTATGGATTTATTAGAGCATATAGTATCTTGCATGCTTTGTTACAATGAAGTAATTAATTGCATTGCTTGCTGTAAACATAGTTGCTTCAGAACATTTATTACAGATCATTGGCTCCTAAGTTAATATAAAAATTTTAAGTGTTTGTCCAGTCATAACAAATTAATGGCCTATTCTCAGGAAAGGTCATCAACATCTGATTGGTGGGGGTTTCCGACTCTCGGCAAACTTGACGATCAGCTGTTTTTAAGGGACTACACCACTTGTACGAGCACTGCTTCCCCTTCATTCACTGTGAATCGCCAAATATTTGTAGCAACGATTCACAGTATTACAGCCTTCGGACCCCCACCGATCAGATGTTGATGGCCTATCCTGAGGATAGGCCATTAAATTCTTATGACTGGACAACACCTTTAACTCCTCATTATTACATGACCACCACCATCCTGCTGTAAGGATCTGTAATACAGCGCCCATAAACTGCTATGGCTCACACCGCAGCTCTATGTGTCTCCGATTTTATACAGAGGCACATAAAGCTTTTCTCCCAAGATTCAAAGCAGACACATAAAAAAAAAATAGTGGACATTCCATCATAAGCTGTATTACAAGGTAATCTCCCATAAAAACAAAGAAAAATACAGTACCATATGGAGGCATTAAACAGCATCACATGGAGTGCCAGGTGAAGCAAAGGTACTAGCAGTTGCATGCGGGCATACCTCCCAACCGTACCGGATTCAGCGGGACAGTCCCAAATTCTGGGCGGTGTCCCGCTGTCCCAGGCGGCCAGGGGTTTGTCCCGCTTCTTACTGTATCTGCCTCCTCAGGATACAGTTGAACCCAATTCTGAAGCAGGGAACCATCAGCTCCCTGCTTCAGAACTAGTTCAGGGCGGAGGAGCAGAGGGAGCTCCTCCGCCCGCTGAGGACTCCCGGGTACAGTGCTACTTTAAGCGCTGTGCTCGGGGATGCCCTTGACGTCACTGTCCATATATGTGGCTACTCCTTGAGTCGAATCCCGCTTGCCGATAATCTGGCCAGAGATTCCGCTCCTAGAGGAAACCCCTGAGGTCACTGTCCATATATGGACATTGACGTCAGGGGCTCCTCCTGCAGCGGAATCCCCGGGAATCCCCAGCCAGAGTCGGCAACGGGGATTCCGTTCAAGGTGGAGCCACTGACGTCACTGTATATATAGGCAGTGACATTAGGGCTTCCCTCTAGGAGCAGAATCCCCGGCCTATTCTCTGGCTGGAGATTTCACTCCTTGGGGGAGTCCCAATGGCGCTATCTATGGGGGGGGTGCTACCTTCAAGGGGGGGTGGCGCTATTTACATGGACATTGTGACTCTATATAGGGGCACTATCTACAGGGGACACTGTGGTCATATCTACATGGGCGCTATGTACATGGGCACTGTGTCACTATCTACAAGGGCACTGGTACTATGGACAGCTAAGGGGGTATTATACCGTATAAAGGCAGCTAGGGGGCATTATAATGTATGGGCCGCTATGGGGGGCATTATACTGTATGGGGACAGCTTTGGGGGCATTAAGCTGTATGGGGCATTATACTGTATGGGGCAGCTATGGGTGCATTATATTGTATGTGGGCATCTGTGTGGGCATTAAACGGTATGTGGGCATTATACTGTATGGGGCGGCTATGGGGGCATTATGCTGCATGGGGCAGCTATGGGGCATTATGCTGTATGGGGGAATTTGTTTTGGCATTATACTGCATGGGGCATCTATATGGGCGTTATACTGCATTTGGGCCTCTGTATGGGCATTATACTGCATGGTAGAATCTGTGTGGGCATAATACTGTATGGGAGCTTCTGTGTGGGCATCAAACTGTATGGGGGCATCTGTGGGGCAGTATACAGTATGGTGGCAGCTATGGGGGCATTATACTGATTATACTGTATGGTGTCAGCTATGGGGGAATTATACTGTATGATGGAATTATACTGTGCGGGGGCAGCTATTTGGTATTATACAGTGTGGGAGGCCCTATGGAAGCATGATACTGTGTGGGCCGGGTGTGTATGTGCGGGGATTGGGTGGGATTAGAGGCATGGCTTAAAAGAAAAAAATTCTGTACACGCCACGTTGGTTGTCCCTCTTTGTGATTCTTGAAAATTGGGAGGTATGCACGTGGGTCCTGGTGGCTGAGGGGGCCCAAAGAAAACTCTGCCACATAAGTGGACACCAGTATTATAAATGACACATGGTAGGTGGCGTGCCCTCTTACAGATTTTGTTTTGTGACCCAGGAGCTACAAGTTACGTCTCAGGTCTATGATTCTGTAATGCAACGCTGTAGGGACTCTGTGTGCTACTGTACAGGGTCGGTGTATGCAGCTGTGCCGTATGCATGAACATTAGGTTTTTATAACTGTCATGGGTTTAGTCCTAGCAAAAATCTCTGTATTTTAGCATGAGTTCCCTTCCACTGTTCAAAAAGCACTGGTTTAGCCAATCACCTGTGAGCAGCAGCACAAATAGCCCTCCTGTCATTTACTCCGGTCCTACCTATAATGACCCACCGCACTTAACCCTTCAGCTGTGTGTACAGGACTAAGGCTGTGTACTTTACAAAAAATCTGCAGAAATCCAAAGCTATCAATTGGATTTCTGGTGCAGATGTGCCGCTGGATCCGCACGATGATTAGAATGACTAATTGGGTTAGTCAGCTGCTTTTATGTGTGGAATCCGCGAGAATAATGAACGTGTTTGTTATTCTTGCGGATGATTTTTCTGTCCTTAGCATGTGAATGGTCAAATTTTAATCAATCCTGAATCTTCATCAAATCCTGAATGTGTGAACATAGCCTAGGATCCTCATCTGAATATAAATAATAAATGATTCCATTCACTGAAAGCAGGCAGCGAAAAAACGAATTGAAATACAAAATAGATACATAAAAAGAAAAGTGTATTATAATATTTCCTTATACAATGATTAAATGTCATTTACATAAGACTGTGCAACCAATTAAATTAATCAATTGTGTTATAATTATATTTATACAAAACAATTATAATTTTGTCCTTTGGTACTGAAATAAATGGCCTTTAACTTAAATTGTAGATAAAATAACTCACAAGCAACAGTCCATCACCAGACCTGCATCTGTTTCTTCACACTGCATTTGTTTTTGGTGAGATGTGGAAGATGAGGGTGGTAATCATTTATAATTATGACATGTTGTAAAAAATTATACACAACTGACAAGTAAGAGCTTGAACCGCAGTTCTATTACTTCAAGCCTTTTTAAACACATTACATTATCTACTAAGTAGCTTATGGTCACTCTATGTCGCTGAACCCAATGGAAATTAACAAAAGATGCATAGCTCTGTTTGAAGTGGTTTAAAAAAACCAAGCTTTTTAATACTGCCAAAAAGGCTAAGATAAAAAATCTTCTCAACATACTTACCTATAACTCACTGTTTCCTCACTGCCACTGTTCAGGTCTTCCCCCGCATCTTTTTACATGTATTTGTGCAGCCTGTCGCATGAATGGGCCAGCAAATCAAGGGTTGCTGCGGTGATGTTTCAACCATATTGTACAAGAAGATATGGTCAGCACTCCGTACTTTTGCTCAGTGTGGTACCCGTGGGTAGGGAAAACCCAACTTGAATAATAAACAAAATCTCGGCTCTCAGAAATGAAGTTTGCAATCTATTTTTTGTTTCTTTTTCTATGACGCGTTTTGTTCTGTGCTCAGCCTTTCTCAACTGTGACAGTTGAGAAAGGCTGAGTAGCGGCCGAAACATGTCCTTGAAAAATATAGAAAAAATAGACTGCAAACTCAATTTGTGAGTGCCAGGATATTGTTTATTGCTTCGACCATATTGACATCACTGCATCAACACGCGACTGTCCGACCCTCTGACGTGACGTATCCTCCCTATTGTATCAAGCAGACAGGTAAATAAAGAATCGTCAGGAGACCTGAACAGTTAAATACCATTAAATGAAAGCTTGATATGACCAAATGTTGAAGATATAGCTAACCATTTACTGTCATTCAAACGGCTGGTGCTTGATATGAGTCGCTTATTTTTGCATGGGATTTTATATTCTGTGATGGCCAACAGTTTTTCTTAGAGGTACAGCATCGAGAGATCTAAAGCAACAGCTCGTTTCTTGTCTAGTTCTGACCTTAGTCAAACACATTACTGTATGTTAGTGGCAATAGGGGCAAAACTATAGGGAGTGCAGAGTTTGCAGTCGTACCCAGGTCCTGGTACCCCAAAGGCACCATAACGTTGTCTATAACATAAGAATACAGCAGGTCTATTAATGGCATGAGACAACTCGGGGGATCTGCTACACATTTACTCTTGGGGCTTAAAGTTTCCAGTGCAATCTGACCTGGAGCATACAGTTCATAATATCGTGACAATGATAAATTGATTCAATTAAACACAGTCCATCTTCCGTATTCACAAATAACTTACACATATTTTTGAAGCTTTAGAGCTTTTTACCATTCATAATTATTTTATAAGAAAAGTAAATACCAAAATGTTGACAATGTCCCATAAAATTGCTAAATGTTGAATATTAAACCCCCTAATGTCCATCACAGTCAAGGTGGGGGGATGTTTACCTCAACTTCCCAGAAATAAAATACATTATGATTTTGGTATACCTCAAGTGGAACCGTCTTTCTCAGCTCAACCTGCCATTCACTGTTACAGGATTTTTTGTGGAATGCCATGAACCACAAACCAACATACACAGCACAGTCATATTGCCACAGTATAGACATTATTTAAACAAACCACAAACTTATTATGTAACGCCAGACTTCTCAACAGTTTTCTCCAACTCTCTAAACTAGCGGTAGTGCTATACTGTGAGTCACTGTATCCTGGCACCTGCTGCCAAAACTACTGCAAATTTCTCCATATCATCTGGAGTAGAACTGCTAATCTGCCAGCTGTCCAAGTTACACAAGAATACTCTATGGTTGACATTACTGTATTTATATTATAGCGTACCTCCAGTAATCCACTTAAAAACCTCTTAAAATATGCACCTCAGTGTGTAAAATTTGTAATCTGGAATTAAAAATGAAATGCTTGATGCCGTTTATTATCTCCATTCTGCACACTCCATTATTATAGGGCAGAGTAGGAGGGGAATAGAATTACCGCAAAACTTTACTTCCTGCTGAGAGAAAGAGAGGTAGAAAGAGGGAGAGAGATGGGTGACCGGGCTGCAGCTCCACTGTACCTGTTCCTGTAAGTAAATTAGGACAAAGGAGTATCTGAGACCCTAAAGAGAAAGAGGCGCTTCATAGGACTGTAGTGCTAAAATCAATAAAAGGTTTATACAATAGCTGCTCATCTTATTTCAATGGAAATATAGCGTTACACATAATAGTAATTGCCGTTTCTTCTGATGCCAGGTACAGCCAAATTACCATTTTTTTTGCTCCTAAAAAGAACAAAGGAGATGCTCTTAACTTACAAATAATCACAATGATAGCCATGTATTTCTGTTCAACTTCATACATTTTGCAATTCAGGCACAACTCTATTGATTGCTGAAACAGAAATTCCAAAAGTTCATATTTCCACATACTTCACCGTTTATCTTAACTTCCAAAGTATAATGAATAAATAGCAGTTCTCATACTTAGCTACTGATTTTCCATGCTTGAGCTCTTGATGCCATGCTTCAGTTATGGTCATAATCGCATAGTAACATTAACATTTTCACTTTGTTGATCCAGAAGAAGCCAAAACAAACTTATTAGGCATTTCTTAGGAAAGATGAACTTATGTGTACTCATAAATAGATCTGATCCCTTGGTTTGCACAATATTTCACGTGCCATTTATACTCTACAGCTGTTCTTCCTTTTGTAACCCTGGACAAAAAGTTGTACCTTTAATTACTTGAAGATAAAACAAATTTACTTTTTTTATTTTTGTTTTTCCATCGTCTCAAGCCGTAACCTTTTTATTTTTCCATCAACATAGCCTTATGATGGCTCGCCTTTTGTGGGATGAGTTGTTGTTTTTTAATGGCCGAATTTAATATAGCATATAATGTACTGGGAAACTGAAAAAAAATGATTTGTGGGGTGAAATGGGAAAGAAACAGCGATTCCTCCAATGTGCATTGGGTTTCCTTTTTTACGGCGTTCACTGTGTGTGGTAAAGATTACATGTTAACTTTATTTTGCAGGTCAATATGATTATGGCGATACCAAATGATGTCATTTTTTTATGTTTTACAACTTATACAAAGAAAAAACTACCTGTTAAAAAAAACGTGTTTTGTGTTGCCATATTCTGAGAGCCATAACTGCTTTATTTTTCAATCAATTGAGCGGTGTGAGGGCTTATTTTTTTATGGGGCAAATTGTAGTTCTTAGTGGTACCACTTTTGGGTTACATGTGGCTTTTTGATCACTTATTATTCAATTTTTTGGGTGAAGCAAGGGGACAAAAAAAAAAAAGCAATGCTTAGTGGAAAGGAGGCGTTGATTAAAATATGTCGAATAAGCATAGCAGATGTTAAGTCAAGACATCCACACCTCAGACACAACGATATATTACATATTTCCAAAAATAAATTGGAGAATCTATACTTATTCAGAATTTTATTACATCACAGACATCTCAGTTTTGTACATACATAACTCATTCTATTGTTTTTGTTAGAATTCCAAAGTCATTGACTTAATAGTAACTAATGTTACATTATCTTGTGTTTGCTATAAAATACCCTATCATTCCTTTATTACTAATAGAAAACCAACTGATAGTTCCCAAAGTTAACATGGAATATGTTACTAATTTACCAGTATTTTGGAAACGCAGCTCACATGTACAAAGTAACTAGAGATGGTAGAACGTGTGTTCAGTGGTTAGCGCTGTTGTGTTGCGTAACTGGAATTCTGAGTTCGAGATTGTTTGTTCTTCCCGTATCGACGTGTTTCTGCCCTCACTCCAAAATATTCTAGTAGGTCAATCTGCTTTCTATGCAATTGGCTGTTGTATGTTTGAAAAAGGGAAATAAGATTGCGAGCCCCATTGGGGACAACTATTGCAAGGTGCTGAGGAATGTGGAAAATTTGCTACCTGAAATTTTCATTTCCTGCAGTTCTTAGGCAGCACACTTAAGTGTTAAAGATCCTTCATCTGGCCAGATAGAAGAGACATATTACTCAGCAGTAATTAATGAAACAATTAGAAGGTCCCAGGTAGCCTTAAATATAGCCCAAAACCCCTTAGAAAACGTAACGTATGCAGCAGTAACCTATAGGGTGGAAAACTTGTGCTGCCTACGGACTCCAGGAAATGAAAATTTCAGGTAACAAATTTTCCACTTCCTGATCGTTCTACGGCAGCACACTTAAGGGACTTACAAAGCAATGAGATAATGGGGGGGGGGATTAAGTTTTGGACGGTCCCACTAGCACATTTTTGCCAAAAGCTGAACCTTCAGAAGAAAACACATCAAGCCTATAACGTTTAAAAAAGGCTGAGGATGAAGACCAAGTGGCGGCTTTGCAGACTTGGTCTGAAGTAGTGGTCTAAAACTCGGCAGGGTAAGTGGGCCACATATAGAAAAAATGGGAAGTTGATGGGCCGCATTACTTTCAAATTTGATACAATACAAAATTATTGTTAATCAATTAGTTATTTGAACTACTATAAGACTATATTACTATAATAATACTACATTACTATAATAATACCGCTAGGTTTAACATTTTAGAGCTTTCTCCATGTGCTTATTTCAACAATCCAGTTATCCAGTTTAAGTGTTGCTATATGCAGTCCGGCGGCTCAGTTAGCAGCGTTTGGCAGACACACATGGCAAGATTTGGCAGACCCTTTTTAGATAGTGCCACAGTGCCCTCTGTGGATGCTGCCACAGTGCCCTCTGTAGATGCTGCCACAGTGCCCTCTGTAGATGCTGCAACAGAGTCCTCTGTAGATTCTGCCACAGTGCCCTCTACAGATAATGCCACAGTGCCCTCTGCAGATAATGCCACAGTACCCTCTGTAGATAATGCCACAGTGCCCTCTGTAGATAATGCAACACACCCCTAGGTAATGCCACAGTGTCCTCTGTAGATGCTGCCACAGTACCCTCTGTAGATGCTGCCACAGTGCCCTCCGTAGATGCTGCCACAGTGCTCTCCGCAGATGCTGCCACAGTGCACTCTGCAGATAATGCCACACACCCCAAGTAGATAGCTCCAATGGGGCTCCCTCTAGGAGTGGAATCCCCAGCCAGAGCGTTGCCGACGCTTTGGATGGGGATTCCTCTACTGTTGGAGCCCCTGACGTCACTGTCCATACACAGTGACGTCAGGGGATTCTCCTGGACCGGAATTTGATATCAGGGGCAACCCCAGAGCCAGAGTCCTGGAGCAGAGCACTATGGACAGTGATGTCAGGGGCTTGCCCAGAGCTGGGGTCCTGGAGCAAAGCCGCTTCTAGCACTCTGCCTGGAATTCCAGCGCTGCTCCTGACATCACTGTCCATATATGGACATGGATGTCAGGGGCAACCCCAGAGCTGGAGTCCCGGGCAAAGTGCTAGTAGGCTCTTCCTGGGACTCTAGCTGTGCTCCTGACATCACTGGGACTCTTGCTCTGGGGAAGTCCCTGACATCACTGTCGATGTATGGACAGCGATGTCAGAGGCTTCCCCAGAGTCCCAGATCAGAGACTATACTAGCGCTCTGCCCGGGACTCCAGCTATGGGGAAGCCCCAGACATCGCTGTCCATATCATATATTGAGAAAAAAGAGTCCTAAAGCTATATGTAAAGTACAAAAGATAAATTTTATTACATATAATTTACATATCGAACAATTGATAAAAAACATGGCGAGGTTTCTAAAAAGAAGAAATTGCATGTGGGTCACTCAAAAATAGTATGTAACCATGGGGACAAGAGCATAATTGGATATAAATAGCAAAGAAGCATACACATATGCAGTATGATAGTAAATAGTAAATAATTACAAAAAAAGCTGCTATCTATCGACTTTAAGTCTCACATTGATGTGTCTATGTCATTCCAAAAAGAGGGGGATCCAGTAAAGGAAACCCCTTACTCAAATACACATCCTACAATTTAAACAGCATCAATAAGGGAGGAAGGAAAAACATCAGATCTTAGTATTAAATGAATGTGCTGTACAGAGATCCCCGAGAGCAAGAGAGAGTACCATCTAGTCCAAGTCTAACTGCAATATGTATGCAAGATACGCAAAGTATGCAAGGCTATTCATCTGGAATCACCAGATAGAGCCAGGAAGAGTACACTCACCCATAGTTAGAAAAGTAAAGATCGTGATCCACGTGATCCGCGTGCAAAAAAGATAGCCACCCCAACGCGCGTTTCGCTGTATCAGCTTCCTCAGGGGGTATGATCTAGGCTATATCCTGTCCACCTTTTTATATTGTCCCACGTCCCGAGTCGCAAAGAGGAGAAGGAAATGGAGTTCCGGGTGTCAGCCCTCATCAGTGGTCCATGGCGCATGCGCGAGATTAAGTCGGAGATCACAAGACCTCGGTCACCGGTCGTCACGCCCAAACTGCGCATGCGCGTCTCTAAAGACGCGTCTCCATGGAGACCGCGCAAGCGCATAGCGGGCGTACAGACGAGAGGGGACCGGGACACGCGTCCGACATCTCTGCTCATGCGCAACCCCAAAGATGCGGTCTGTGTTTTGTCAGAGAGATTTATCTTTTACTGGATGATGCTCCTCTCAAAAAGCCCGAAGTAATTCTGAACAGCACATTCAGGGGGGAGTTTCTATACGAGCAGTAGTAACTGCCTCAGATATTTAAGTTTAGTCATAAAGACAGTAAACATAGAATTAATAAAAAGAAGGGGAATTAATAAAAATACATGTTTACATAGATATATATAAAGCATAATAACATGTGAAAAGTAGACAAATCAAAAAATAAGGTAGTGAAAGGGTAATAAATTCGTTAAGGCCGGGACCAATACGCTCGGACATAGGAGTGTAAGTTTGAAATAAAAAGGAAAAAAGGGGAGGGAAAAGGGGGGGAGGGGAGGGGAAAAGGGGAAAAAAAGGAGGGGAAAGGAAAGGGAAAAAGGTGCACACCAATAGATGAATTTTACATACTTATAAAAATGACTAATAGTGATAATAGTTAATATGACAGTACAATAAAAGTACTGATAAGTGCGGTAAAGAAAATACATGTAGAACACTACAAAAAACATGTAATTACAAATATACATATGAGTATAAATATAGAGAGGGGATTTTCCGGGATCTCGAAAGAAGGGGGGGGTCCCACAGTCTTACTTTGCACCATAATGGGTATACAATATTAGGACACAGTATTCATTTCACATTCGAATATCTGCTGTTAGTCAATCGAATAATCGTGTTACCATTTGTTCTAGTAGAGTCACGGTCATCCAACAGAGAACGATCCTCATAGAAAGAATATGACCAGATCTAGACGTAGACGTGGGGACAAAAAGTTAGTAACATTTCACAGGTAGGACAGATGTATATTATAACATAAAATCGCCTAAAAACCGCAGGAGATTGCAGTGGATAGATATGATCTATAGGAAGGGAGAAAAGCTCAAATTTTCATTTAGACCAAAAGGGGTCAAGGTACCAAGGGTAATAATCCATCTGCACTCTTTTTGTGCTAGAATTTTAATCGCATTACCCCCTCTGACACCACAATGTGCCATGTCTATGCCCCGCACCAGAAAAGATTTGGGGTCACATCTATGATGTCATTTGAAATGCTTTGGTATCGTCTTCAGTAATGACAAATCACTAACTCTTTCCGCAGCCCGGATGTCCCTCACATGCTCACGGACGCGAATCCTAAGTTGTCTGGAGGTAAGGCCAACATATACCTTTGAACATCCACATGTTGCGTAATACACAACAAGGGTCGTACTGCATGATATGTAATGCAGGATATTAAACTGGCGTCCGTTTTTGACGGAGGTAAAAGAGGTTGTCATTATGTTGGCACATGCCACACACTCACCACAGGGGTAGCAGCCCTGAATAGGACCTCGTGAGGAGAAGGGGTTAAGTTGTAGAGGTACATAATGGCTTTTAACTAGTATGTCTTTCAAATTTTTATTTCTTCTGGCCGTCATCTGAGGGTTAGTTTGTAGGGCCTTAGAAAATACAGGTTCTGTATGTAAGATCGGCCAATGTTTCTCTAGGATTGATCTCATTGTTTGCCACTGGTTGTTAAAAGTGGAAATAAATCTGATTTTGTTATCCGTCTGATCTTTCTTTTTTCTACCTATCGGATGTAAGAGGTTCTTTCATTCTGTTTTTTTGGCCCGGTTATATCCCTGTTTTATACTCCTTTGACTATATCCCCTGGCTTGGAATCTTTCTTTGAGGTCTTGTGATTGTTTTTCAGTACTTTTATTGTACTGTCATATTAACTATTATCACTATTAGTCATTTTTATAAGTATGTAAAATTCATCTATTGGTGTGCACCTTTTTCCCTTTCCTTTCCCCTCCTTTTTTTCCCCTTTTCCCCTCCCCCCCCCACTTTTCACTCCCCTTTTTTCCTTTTTATTTCAAACTTACACTCCTATGTCCGAGCGTATTTGTCCCGGCCTTAACTAATTTATTACCCTTTCACTACCTTATTTTTTTATTTGTCTACTTTTCACATGTTATTATGTTTTATATATATCTATGTAAACATGTATTTTTATTAATTCCCCTTCTTTTTATTAATTCTATGTTTACTGTCTTTATGACTAAACTTAAATATCTGAGGCAGTTACTACTGCTCGTATAGAAACTCCCCCCTGAATGTGCTGTTCAGAATTACTTTGGGCTTTTTGAGAGGAGCATCATCCAGTAAAAGATAAATCTCTCTGACAAAACACAGACCGCATCTTTGGGGTTGCGCATGAGCAGAGATGTCGGACGCGTGTCCCGGTCCCCTCTCGTCTGTACGCCCACTATGCGCTTGCGCGGTCTGCATGGAGACGCGTCTCCGACTTAATCTCGCGCATGCGCCATGGACCACTGATGAGGGCTGACACCCGGAACTCCATTTCCTTCTCCTCTTTGAGTCTGCTAAAACCCTGGCATTGTTCTTAAAATAACGCAGTCGGGTAACGCCCTAAGATAAGGCTCTTTACAGAACAGTGCTTGCAATTCGCTAATCCGTCTTGTGGAAGTAATAGCTACCAAAAATAGGGTTTTATATGAAAGAAGCTTGAGCCTTATACTCTGAAGAGGTTCAAATGGGGCACGGCAAACATGTTTTAAAACAATGGGCAACTTCCAAGAGGGCATTGGATTATGATAGTATGGCCTCAATGTTTGAATCACTTTTAAAAATCTGGTTATTAATGGATGGTTAGAGAACCTCTCTTCTGAATTGGTATTAATGGCTGTTGAATGCACTTTTAACGTTTTGGGCTTGAGGCCTTTCTGGTGTCCTTCTTGTAGGAACTGCAAAACTGTGGAGACTGCATCTGGTAACCTGCTATTGTCTTGAAACCATTTCGAAAAGATAAGCCATATCCGAGAATATACCTTCATTGTACTTGGTTTTCTGGAGGCCAATAAGGTATTGATTACTTAATTGAAAAAGCCCTTATTTTTCAGAGACTGTTGTTCAGTTTCCATGCCGTTAGATGCAACCTGTCTATCGTGGGATGAAAAAAAACTATTTGTAGGAGGAGATCTGGACGTAATGGAAGCCTCCACAAGTTGCCATTCGAGAGATTCAACACAAGCGGAAACCACGCCCTCCTGGGCCAATGAGGGATGATCACTATGGCCTTCACTTTCTCGTCCCTTATGTTTCCTCAATACTCGAGGAATGGGGGGAAAAACATAAATTAAGATTTTCTCCCAACTCAATGATAGACTGTCCATGACATATGGGTGATCTGTTCTGTTGAAGGAGCAGAATTTCCTTAATTTGGCATTCTCCCCTGTTGCCATGACATCTAGAGTTGGTCTGCCCATCCTTCGGGTAATCTGAAGGAAGATTTCTGGATTCAAGCTCCATTCCCCCGGGTGAATCATATTCCTGTTCAGCCAATCCGCCTTCAGATTCATAGTTCCTCGGATGTGGACTAGAGAATGATTTCAGGTTGTATTCTACCCAGCGCATGATCTGACTGCATTCCTTCTTCAAGAAATTTCTTCTGGTAGCCCCCTGTTTATTTACATAGAAAACTGTGGGGTGATTGTCTGACTGAATTTGTACTTCGTGATGATGGAGTAAATTCTGAACGTGCAGTAGGGCTAGTTTGATAGCTCTGAGCTCATTCACGTTGGATGAAAGACGAATGTCATGTTTGGACCATGTCTTCTGCACCCACGATGTTCCCACATGTGCACCCCAGCTTGAGCCTGAGGCATCCGTATTGAGGAGTATCGTGTGAACTGGCCTCAGAGACCTGCCTCGACTGAGATGGTAGGGTACCAGCCACCACTGTAGATCCTGTCTCACATCTGAAGATATTGGTATTAGAGTGTCGAGAGAGTTTTTTCTTGTGCCAGTTTTTCAGTATACAAGATGGTAACATCCAGATGTGTGCCCTTGTCCAGGTTATCGCCTCGATGGCCGACGTTAGGAGGCCTAACACTCTCATGGCCTGACGGATGGAGCATTGATCGAAAGTTCTCAGTCGATGAACTCCCTGATGGATATAATATATCCGGCTACTGGAAAGTTTCCGAGACATTTCTTGCGTGTCTATCATGAAGCCTAGGTATTTTAACCTGATGCATGGTGTTAGATGAGACTTTTGGAGGTTTATCCTGAAGCCATGAGCGATGAGCATGTCTAGAGTAATTTTTAGATGTTGCATAAGGATGTCTTGTGATGGAGCTCTCACCAGCCAATCGTCTAGGTAAGGACATACGAAGATCCCTTTCATACACAGTGCCACAGATAGTACCACCGCTACCTTCGTAAACACTCGGGGGGCTGATGTTATCCCAAAAGGTAGGCAGGTGAATTGAAGATGTATCACTTGATGATGAAGAAGAATAGCCACCCGTAGAAATTTCCTCTGTTTCTTTAGAACCGGAATATGAAGATATGCATCTTGTAGATCGATAGTGGCTAGAAAATCTCCCTCTTGAACGATATTTATTACCGATTGTATGGACTCCATTTTGAACTTCTTTTTCACAAAGAATTTGTACAGGTACGTTCTATCTACAAATAAACGCCATTTGTCTTCCTTTTTTGGAACGGCAAAAACAGGTGAATAAACTCCTTGACCTCGCTGATGATAAGGGACTTCTTCTAATGCTACCTTTCTTATGAAGTCTTGAACGAGACTGAGAACTACAGGATTTCTTCCCTTGTTTATGCAGAATCTATTTTTGGAATGATATTTAGTTCCAACGAATAGCCATTCTGGATGGTGGATATAACCGGGGCGTCCCAGGAAGTTTTTAGCCATAAGTGAGCAAACTTTTTTAGTCTTCCTCCTACTGGACAATCCTTCATCTTGGCATCATAAGTTAGAACTTTTTTGAACGGGGGGATTCTTCTTGAAAGGAGGGTTACCCTCTTGCTTGTTTCTTAATAGTCGCTGCTTGTCGTACCCTCAAAAAAAATCTTTGATTTTTAGGGGACCTTCTGGCACGGCTTTGAAAGGTTTTGAATGGTGGCCTCTTTGGAGGGTGAGTATCCCTTCTAACTGTGGTCCAAACAGAGAAGAAGGATGAAATGGTAGGGAACAGAAATTATTCTTGGATGGAACGTCCCCTGTCCATTTTTTGATCCAAAGGGCTCTATGAACTGCATTAGAGAGAGCTAGGGATCTAGAAGAAAACTTCAAGACATCCAGCGGCTCATCACATAAAAATTCTGCCGCTGTTTTCATGAGAGGAATATTATATAAGATTTTGTCCCTTGGAACACCATCTTCCAAATCTTGTGAGAGCTGACTAAGACATGTACGGAGAGCCCTGGCAACAGGGATGGAGGCTGACGCCACTTTGCAAGCTGCTGCTGAAGATGAATAAGCCTTCCTTAATATGGACTTGCTCTGCGATCCATTGGATCCTTTAAGAGTGAGGATTCTTCCGAAGAGAAAACACAGATTTTTTTGATCCTCTTGCAACAGCAAGATCAACCTTGGGCGGATAATCCCAGTCAGTACTGAATTTGGGATCTGTTTTATAGGTGTGTTTAAATTTAGCCCCTTTTGATCGACTCGTTTCTCAGGCATAAAAAAAAATGGCAGCCCCCATAGAGAAGTAAAAATTAAAAAAAAGTAAAAAGTAAAACACACAAACACAAATAAATACATTTTATTTTTTTATCATACTAAAAGCAATATGATAAAAAAAAAATCATGACACCTTCCCTTTAAGGCTACCTGGTACCTCCTAATTGTTTAATTAATTACTGCTGAGTATACGGTCAGATGAAGGATCTTAAACCCTTAAGTGTGCTGCCGTAGGACGATCAGGAAATGTTGATGCTATATAAGACAAAGAGAAATAATTCCCCAGTTTCGAGATTGACATTTTGGAGAAGAAAGGGAGCAAAGTATATTTAAAAACTCCCTCATCTACAATAGGAACTAAAAAATATAAACTCTTTTTCCTAAAATTGATGAGATGATGTCAGTTCTTCTCAAAATAAAAATTGCAGATCTTTAATGGGAAAAATATTTCAGCCAAATATATGGTCAAACACAGATCGCAGATTTCTGTAAGACGGTGCGCCCCAACACCACCTGTCATATTTTAAAGTGATTTACAAATGTTTGGGGACCTCTGTTCTAAGGTATTTTTATGTATTGTTACTTGGTTGTTCTTTAATACTTTGATCAGCATAAATCACTGGTTTCTACAAGGAGAATATGTCAGAACAAATAAAACCCTAAACTAGTCCTTGCCTTTTTAATAAAATTAGAAACAAAATTTCAGCTAAATGGTTATAAACAAACTTACTTTAACCCGTTAGTGACCGGCCCATCGTGTTTCTACGTCGGTCACTAACGGGCTTTATTCCGATGCCATAGACTTTTTACGTCGCGGCATCGGAATAAGTAAACAGAGCAGGGAGCTGTCAAATCTCCCTGCTCTCAGCTGCCAGAGGAAGCTGAGGGCTGGGAGCGTCCCTGCTCTGCCGTGTGAGATCGATATTAGTATCGATCTCACACGTTTAACCCCTCAGATGCGGTGCTCAATAGCGAGCACCGCATCTGAGTGGTTTTGGAGAGAGGGAGGGAGCTCCCTCTCTCTCCCACCGACACCCGGCGATACGATCGCCGAGTGTCTGTGTCTCTAATGGCAGCCGGGGGTCTAATAAAGGCCCCCAGGTCTGCCTGGAGTGAATGCCTGCTAGATCATGCCGCAGGCATGACCTAGAAGATGCCTGTCCGTGTTAAACGGACAGGCAGTAATACACTGCAATACAAAAGTATTGCAGTGTATTATAAATGCGATCGGAGAATCGCATATTATAGTCCCCTAATGGGACTAGTAAAAAAGTGAAAAAAAAGTTTAATAAAGATAATTTTAAAAAAAAATGGAAAAAAAAGGAAAAACCCAGCTTTTCCCCTTACAAACAGCTTTACTATTAAAAAAACCAAAATAAAGTTAAAAAGTTACACATATTTGGTATCGCCGCGTCCGTAACGACCCCGACTATAAATCTATTACATTATTTAACCCGCACGGTGAACGCCGTAAAAAAATTAATAAAAAACTATGGAAAAATTGCTGTTTTCTGTGAATACTGACTTTAAAAAAATGTGATAAAAAGTGATCAAAAAGTCGCATCTACTCCAAAATGGTACCAATAAAAACTACAAGTCGTCCCGCAAAAAAAAAGCCCTCATACAACCGCATCGGCGAAAAAATAAAAACGTTACGGCTCTTCAAATATGGAGACCCCAAAACTAAGAATTTTGAAAAAAAAGCGTTTTTACTGTGTAAAAGTAGTAAAACATACAAAAACTATACAAATTTGGTATCTTTGCAATCGTAACAACCCGCTGAATAAAGTTATTGTGTTATTTATACCACACGGTAAACGGCGTAAATTTAGGACGCAAAAAAGAGTGGTGAAATTTCAGATTTTTTTCTATTCCCCCCCAAAAAAAAGTTAATAAAAGTTAATCAATAAATAATATGTACCTAAAAATGGTGCTATTAAAAAATACAACTTGTCCCACAAAAAACAAGACCTTATACAGCTATGTCGACGCAAAAATAAAAACTTTATAGCTCTTGGAATGCGACGATTCAAAAACGTAAAAAATAGCTTGGTCATTAAGGTCCAAAATAGGCTGGTCATTAAGGGGTTAATAAGTAGCCATGTGAAAGATAATAATTTAATGGGATAAAAATGTTCCTTCAAAATGACAATTCATTGGAAATCTGAACAATGTGGTAGATGAAACATAGTTGATCTATACAATATATGTATACAATACTTTTAAAATGGTTCAGGTCCAGGGTGTTATGGATCTCTAGAAGCAGACACTGTGTAGCCGTTTTTAATATATGCGTTAGTTTAACGGATTTAACGTTTTTAGGTAATGAACATGATTATTGGACAATGGAGATGATTTTAGCTGATTTTTAAGTGACTAATGCATTTTTTTTTAGCATTTCCATGAAATTTTCTAACTTTTTAGAATTTTTAGGCTTAGAGTTAGAAAAAACAAAAAGTAACAAAATTATGCTTTATTTATATTCGTCATTGTCTACCGTTAATTTTTAGGTATTACATGCAAATTTGGGGTAATTGCGGTTGGAGCTTGTGGTACAACTACGATTAAAGGAGGGCGGTTTTTCAGAAAGGTATTTATTTTATTTCTATATTTTTGCTTAAGAATTTTTTTTTACTTTTTGGGGGGACTTTATTATACTTCTACACTGTTACTGTTGTACTGCAGCACCAGTTTCTGGGGCAATCTGCCTTATTTCAGTGACAATTGTCAGTGCTAGGACTGTGCTAGGTTTAATTAGACACAGCAGCAGTCTCCTGCTTCCTACATCCTGGCAATCATTTGATCAGTCAGGTGACCACCAGAACCAATAGAAGACGGGGGCACTGTGGCTGCCTCTATTCCATACACTATTTCTATATAAATTGCCGTAGGGAAAAAAAGAGTGCCTCCACCTCACTTAGTAGGCCCATAGGCGTTTAGCCTTAGGGCCTTTGGCTGAATAAAGTTAAGGCGTTAATTTTATTATTGTTTAGCAGGCTAGGGGTGGGGATATTTTTACTCTGGCTGTTCTGCAGGTATTGGTCAGCAAAGACTGCATTGCTGTCAGGGGGGCGTAATTATGCTAATGGAAAGGGGCTTATATATGCCCCCTTCTTTGTACCTCTCATCGTGAGGAGAATTTGGCTTCCCTCCCTCCCTTGATTTAGGGTTCCTCCTACCGTATATTATGCCACCCAACACCATAATCCTGGGAGTAGGACCGGTGTAACTTCCCCTTGTGAAGGCCTCTTCATGGCGTTGCCCACGTGGTCTCTAGACTAATCTCCGGGTATCATTGCGCCCGAGACAAAAGTCTGGACTCATCGCTGAAGAGGATAGACCTCAATTCCAGCCTCCATTGCTGTCTTTCTTTGCACCATGATAGCCTTTGAGAGCGGTGGTGTGTGGTCAGGGGAACACCTGTAGCTGGACGTCTGGCTCGTATACCAATGTCATGCAAACACCTTCTGATGGTTTGTGTCGCCACTGGTTTCCGCCCTAGGCTTGGGATGTGATCTCCTATTTCACTTGCAGTACAGAAAGGATCACTATGTGCTATTCTTCCAATCAGACGATCTCTGCGTGCAGAGGTTCACCTCCGGGCACCTCATTGTCATTCTTGTTCATTGTTGTTCCCCCAACCTCTGGGACACGCAACGTTGAACAGTGCTGACATCTCAGCCTAGGCGCGTAGCGATCTGCCGGAGTGATATACCAAGGTCTCTGAATTCAAGGATTCTGTCCCTCTCAGTTTGCGACGAGTGGCGATAACTGGCACGTCGACGAACAGAAGGCATCGCACAATTATCCCACACCACTTTTGATCCGATTTTTGATGTTACATGTGGCTAAATAACTTAGCTTTCAATCTGGCTTTTATGCCTCCCACATGCCACTGATTGGAGCTAGGTGCTTGAAAATTTGATCATTTGCAGATCTTAGCGACACCTGCTACTTCCTCGATTTGGACAACCTTATGGCTTGCCCTTCTTGGTGTTGCAATTTTAATGTTGAGGAGTGTATATTGATCAACTGTGCATGAAAAGGACAGGTTAGGATGCCGGATTAAAATATACAACAACAGCAGAGGCTTGAACATGTTTTGCGTATCTGGCGCCTTCAGGGGATTCAGTGCTAGCCCTCTGGGTCATCCTTTGAGTTTTGTGATAATCCATACACAGCGCTCATTGAGTTCTTCTTCTCTCCAGGGTCTCTTGATCGCTCGGGCAGTCAACTTAAATCCGTGCCGTAAATAAATTAAAAGAATTTGCCATTGTAGTTATTTATTATGGTGTACCTCAGAACACCTAATAAAGAAATTTTTGAAAGTGCAGTGCTTCCTAGGCAGTACACAAGTAGGTTTAGGTCGCTGCATAAAAACCATTTCTGGCACCAGCGGGAAACACTTCCAAGTTCTGCCAGATGTAGAGTTTAAACTCACTGTAGAGCAAAAGCAGGTTAGTGGTGCATATTAACATGCACCAACAAAATGTATATCCTCCTATTGCACTCTAGGCGCTGGTGCGATAATTATTAGATAAGCAATTTTTTTATACTGTTTTAGTGCTGTACAGTATGTTTTCTAGAAGGTGAATGTGCAAGACTGCAGGAAGGAGAAATAGTTTCCATGATTAAATTTTAAAATAATAGTGAAAAAAAGAAAATCAATAGGGTGAATAGTCAGTCCAATTACCCATCAGTACACAGTTACTATAATAAGAAAATGTTTCTGTAAAATATTTAGTTAAGCTCTCATATTCCTTGGATATAATTATATTTTCTTGCAGTAAACCCCCAGACCTTTGGCTTGAACTACAGTTAAGTTTTTACAGTTCGTTACTGCTAATGAATCAATTACATGCGTACTATGAGAGCATGTAGAAAGTATATTCCTATTGTGATAATAGAAACAGATTTCTCATAGTCAATGATGAATTAGGGAAAGATGGTGTCCAGAAATCAGGTCAACACTCTCTGTTTTCCGTCAGCCTGATTTAGAGATAGCCCTGTGACAGGTATTATTGCTTGCAGGGAATGCAGCCAACACAGAACTGAGGTTTAAAGACACAGTGAAAGAAAGAAAGTTTTCTGTAACGTTCCATTGCGTGCCTAGGATCCTTTTCACAAATGTAAGTTTCTCAAAAATGTCAAAGCATCAATAAAGTCTCCATACTGGCCCTACAAATATTTATTCCCCTATTGCTACATGTAGGGGATTGTCAAGCAAATGTTAATGTGTTCCTCCAACTTAGTGCGAAGGCAAAAAAAGTTTTCATATTTGGACGTCTGTGATCTTACTTCAGAGATCTGTGAGCTATAATTGATGGAGTGCCTATAGACTTTGATGGGACTGTAAATCTAATGGTGCTATGTCAACATTGGATCAATGATCTTCAGAAATGTGGAGATCTTTGATCTAATAAAAGAAAGAAACCGAACACTCTTCAATTGAATTATCTGAATGAAAACTTCTGGCCTTCTCTATGACATGTCAGATGTTTTAAAAAACAAAAAACAAAAAAAAAAACAGGGGTATACATAAAAAAAAAACTATTCATAAAGGCCCCCGTGGATTACAGACACATATCTAATATTGCCTCGTAATTATCATGGCCTGTTCAAGGTCTATGGAGACCCCATGGCAATGAAATGTGTGCAAGCCCTTCATTTTCTTTTTAAACGAAGAAAAGGATGATATTTGTATAGCTACAATATATTAAATATTACATATAGTATCCAAATAACGCCACCATACTGTGTCCAAGTGTGCAAGTTATTATTTATGTCATTTTATTTCATTTGCTTCTGTGACTTACGTCAATTTCATGCACTGCAGAACTTCTGTATCTGGGTACAACCGATAACACTGCTCACCCTGAGCTTCCTGGTTTATAAGTGTAATGCCAGATCTACAGAATGGCCAGGACTATGAAGTACTTATGACTCACAAAGGAAGAGAATTGGGAGAGAGGGAGCAAGTATTGGGGAAAGCATTCAGTCTCTGTGGAAAACTGAGTAAGGCTATGTTCACACGGGGTATTTTGCCGAGCTTTTTGACGCGGAAACCGCGTCGCAAAACTCGGCAAAAACGGCCCGACAACGCCTCCCATTAAAATCTCCAGCCGGGTGAATGAAATTTACCAACTGGAATGCCGGGCAACCTTAAGTATGGACATAGCCATGCAAAAAAGACTTATCAACAGACCCTCAATACTTTGGAGAATTGTAAAGTGTAGCATCCGTGGTCGCTGACCACTAACTCCTTCCATCCAGTCGACGCCCTTCTCTCCAGAGATGTCTGCACATACGGCCATCCTGTTCCACAATGACCACCAGGGTGCGCTCGTGAGCTCAGTCCAGACTTAAGAAGCCAAAGCGCAGGCAGGTGGGAGATTGAGCTGATTGCTCCTAGAGCACCCCGAGCTATAAGAAGGGCCCAGCCCCTTCCTCCCATGCTTGAGCGTCGTTGTCATACCCAAAGTTTGTCTATGCAAATGGTCTCCTAGTGTCTTCCAGTTCCCAGTGTTCCACGTACCTGTATCCTGTATCCCGTGCTATCCTGGTCAAGTGCCGTGCCGTGCTGAGCTGTAGTTGTGCTGTGCTGTATACCACGCCTGTCCTGCTACACCACGCCTGGCGCCTGCCTGCTGCCTAGTCCCAGCCGAGCCTGCCTTGCTACTGTCCGAGCTGCCGCAGGTACCCTATACGAACTATAGACTGTTACCTGCGCCCTGTTGGCCAGCTGCCATACCGCTAAGGCGGTACGGCCCAGTGGGTCCACGAACCCAACGTGACATAAAGTATACAATGTTATACAATTTTGAGTTGGAAATTTACATACTTGAAATGTATTAGAATTAAATGTGGTTTTCTTGGAAACCATTTCAAATCTTCAACCTGTAGAACAGATATAGTAAATTGGCAATGGAACTCTTAATAGATCTACATCATCATACATAAATCTCTAAAATGAATGAAATGAAGACTATTAAAATCGTAATAGTTTGGTAGGTTGTTCTCTTGTAGCACTTATTTTAATTTAATATATCTTGGTCCCCTGTACATATAACAGATACTGTATAACACGCATTAATGGCCATTACTCAGCTAATTGGGTGCGGACACAGTTCATGGGCGGACACAGACAGCACACATGTTTCTTTAACAATGCACAAGTACAAGGAATCCATAGTTACATAGGTTGAAAATAAGACACAGCTCGACCAAGTTCATCCTTTCTCGATCAATTATACATCATTCATTGCTAGATTAGTTATAACCCTCAATGCCATTTGCCATTAAATAAGCATATAGCCCCTTTTTTTTTAAACCTGACATAGTATCTGCCATCACTACCTCTTGGAGTAAGGAGTTCCATAGTTTGACTACTCTAACTATAAAGAACCCTTTCCTATATTGATGTCTGAATTGCCTTTCCTCCACATACAATGAATGTCCCCTGATCCTTTGTAATGTCCTTAGAAAGAATAAATCATGTGTCAGTGCTTTGTATTGACCACACATACATGTTAATAAGATCACCTCTAAGGCCTCTTTTTTCCAAGCTGAACAAGCCCAAGCTTTCTAGACCTCCCATCCTATTTAATAACTTGGTTGCCCACCTTTATACCCTCTCCTCCAGCTCCCCTCTATCCTTTTTATAATGGGGACCCAAAAACTGAATCCGGTTTTCGAACTCCATTATTATTTGCTGCCTTTTCATGAAATTCATTAGCTCAGTCCCTTACATGCAATCTAATAGACAGTATAAAGCTGCTAGCTGCCTCTAAGGTGGCAGTGGGCCCCTTCACCTACTGTGGCCCTGTGCAGCTGCATAGGTTGTACATATGGTATGTCGGCCCCTGACACAGCTTTCTACCGATACTGAATGCTTTCCCCAACACCTATCTTCTAATTATTTTCCTTTGTGACTCATAAGTACTTCATAGTCCTGGCAGTTCTGGAGGTCCTTCAATGTAAGAAAGACCTCCCATCCCCAGACTTGCA
Organism: Rhinoderma darwinii; assembly: GCF_050947455.1. Lineage (NCBI taxonomy): Eukaryota > Metazoa > Chordata > Amphibia > Anura > Rhinodermatidae > Rhinoderma > Rhinoderma darwinii. The sequence goes on along the minus strand of NC_134690.1, from coordinate 365,699,528 downwards.
TTCAATCTAAGAGACAGAATAAGGCCTAATTCACACAGGGTTTATGCATGCAGAAAAATATCTGCCTCAGGAATTTTAAGGCAGATTTTGAGCTGCCTGCGCTTTTTTTTCTTTCGAGTGTTTCGTGGTGTTATTTGTCATAAACTCTGCGAAAAACGCTCAGAAATGAGCCCCTGCGATTTTTTTCTGACTCCTATTGATTTGAATAGGTCTGAGGCGGATACCATGGCCAGACAGAACATGCCGCTTTTTTTTCTCCCGCAAGTGGCCAAAGCCGCCTGTGAGAAAAAAAACGCCTCTGCCCCTTCTTGAAATTAATTGGGAGTGATTTCGGCTATTTTTTTGGTGCTGATTCCGATGTGGTTTCTGCATCAAAATCAGTGCCAAAAAACTCTGTGTGAACTGACCCTAAGGCTATGTTCACACGGAGTATTTTGGGGGAGGAATATCTGCCTCAAAGCTCCAAACGGAATTTTGAGGCAGATATTCCTCCCCCAAAATACTCCGTGTGAATATCAATGATCGCGCCGTCTTTCGCCCGCGGCCATTGAGCGCCGCGGGCAGAAAACACGCTTTCTCCTGCCTCCCATTGAAGTCAATGGGAGGTCGGAGGCGGAAGCGCCCGAAGATAGGGCATGTCGCTTCTTTTTCCCGCGAGGCAGTTTTACTGCTCGCGGGAAAAAGACGCCGACGCCTCCCATTGAAATCAATGGGAGGCGTTCTCGGGCCGTTTCTGCCGAGTTTTGCGACGCGGTTTCCGCGTCAAAAAACTCGGCAAAAGACCCCGTGTGAACATAGCCTAAAGCTGCTAGCTGCCTATATGGTGGCAGTAGGCCCCCTCACTTACTGGGCTCCTGTACAGCAGCATGGGTTGTACATATGATATGTCGATCCCTAAGGCTATGTTCACACGGAGTATTTTGGGGGAGGAATATCTGCCTCAAAATTCCGTTTGGAACTTTGAGGCAGATTTTCCTCTCCCTGCACGCCGATTTTCGCGGCGATTTTCGCGCCGTTTTTTACCCGCGGCCATTGAGCGCCGCGGGCATAAAACAGCGCGAAATACGCTTTCTCTGCCTCCCATTGAAGTCAATGGGAGGTCAGAGGTGGAAGCGCCCGAAGATAGGGCATGTCGCTTCTTTTTCCCGCGAGGCAGTTTTACTGCTCGCGGGAAAAAGACGCCGACGCCTCCCATTGAAATCAATTAGAAAATTTTAAATCATCCTCTTCTTTAATTCTCCAAAATGTAAATTACTCTGATGAATCAGAGTAATTTACATTTTGGAGAATTAAAGAAGAGGATGATTTAAAATTTTCTAATTTCCACTCATCATATTTCCTGAAATCTTGCATAAACTCCTTTTCTCCAACCTAAATTTGACTAGGGATGTGTAGATCACTTCCGCCTTTTAAAGCAGGTGACCTAATATTTTTTTTCTATCCACAAAAGGGGATAAATCTACAGATTTGTTCCCATTATTGCAAATACCATTCCCATACACTGTCACAAATGTATTCACCTAGACATTATGTAAAAGCTTCTAATTAGAGATGAGTGAACCGGGACAACCGAACCCGGTTTCGGTCCGAACATCGGGAAAAGTACGGTTCGCAGCGAATCCGAACTTCACCGGGTTCGGCCGAACCCGTTTTGACCGAACCTGGTCAAAAATATTATACAAATCGGCAGCCACTTGTCTCTATCAATCACTGATAGAGAAAAGAGAGGCTGCTGATTAAAAATAAAATAAAAAGCATTTCATACGTACCCGGTCGTTGTCTTGGTGACGAGTCCTTCTTTTTCCTCCAGTCCGACCATCTTTTCTGACGCGGCAGCCTGTGATTGGCTGAGAGCTACGTAATGGTAAGAGCAGAGTTCACAGCAGCACATAATCTGCATGCTCCTCTCCTGAAATACTCTGTGCTGCTGTGAACTCTGCTCTTACCATTACGTAGCTCAGTCTGTTACCTCTCCTCCACTCCTGTCCTCAATAACACCTTCACATGATTGGCAAGTCACCACCCCACACAAGATCCGCACGCTCATCTCCTGAAATACTCTGTGCTGCTGTGAACTCTGATCTTACCATTACGTGGTGACTTGCCAATCATGTGAAGGTGTTATTGAGGACAGGAGTGGAGGAGAGGTAACAGACTGAGAGCTACGTAATGGTAAGAGCAGAGTTCACAGCAGCACTGAATCTGCACGCTCATCTCCTGAAATACTCTGTGCTGCCTTAAACTCTGTGGACAGGTCAGGATCCTGTTTCTTTTAAATGCTGCACTGTAGCGCGGCCTTATATAGTGGATCGAGCAGGTTCCCCAGCAGCATTTAAAAGAAACAGGATCCTGACCTGTCCACAGAGTTTAAGGCAGCACAGAGTATTTCAGGAGAGGAGCGTGTGATTGGCTGCAGAGGCCGCTGCAGCCTGTGATTGGCTGCAGAGGCCGCTGCAGCCTGTGATTGGCTGCAGAGGCGGTCACGTGGGATGAAGCGTCATCCCTGGAGGCCGGCCTTCTGACGTCATCCTGACGTGCGTGACCGCCACTACAGCCTGTGATTGGCTGCAGCGGCGACATGGATGAAACGTCATCGCTGGAGGCCGGACAGGAGGAATGTAAGTATGAACGTATTTTTTTTATTTTTTTTATTACATTAAAATTGTATTTTCCGCGCGCCGAGCATGGTACTGTCAAGGTTGCTGAAAGAGTTAGTGCAGCCCATTAACTCTTTCAGCACCCTGGACAGTACCATGCTCGGCGCACGGAAATTACAGGTTCGGTCAGAACTAGTTCGGTCCGAATCAAACTTTTTCGTGAAATTCGGCGAACTAGCCTAATCGAACTTTTCATAAGTTCGCTCATCTCTACTTCTAATGACTGATATTTGTTGTATGCATACTAAATATGTCCTTAGGTTCTTGAAAGTGCTCTCTGGAAATTTTCAGAAACCTCCTCGGTCACCAAAATAATTAATTTAATATAAAACAGTAAATACAAGGCAGAGAGGAGGGGGATGCAGCTGCAGTCTCTATCTCTTTTTGTGTCTACAAGAATACATGCTGTAAGCGGGGATGGGGTGCAACAGGGGAATATGTACATTTACAGAAACCTGCAGAATGACAGATAAAGACCCAAAATATGCAGATTAGAAACATTACTGTCTTCATCATATATACATCTATTACCCAAGGAGTCATTGAGAAAGCATTTAAGCATCAAGTACAATTGTCGATCATTCATTTGACATAGTGTTCTGTAATATCAGAATTGAGACCTGAGAACTATAAGGCCTCATGCACACGACCGTAGTGTTTTTCTGGTCCGCAAATTCCAGGACCGTGTTCCGTGAAATGTAATCCGCAGTTCATCCGTATGTAATCCGCAAAATGTTGATAAAAAAAAAGCCTAAGTAAAACAGGATGACGACAGAACTCATTCCTGGTCGTCGCCTAGCAACACTTCCGCAAATCCGCGAACTGCGGTTGACACACGGAGGTGTACCCGCATTTTCCACGGGCCCATTGACTTCTATGGGCATGTCCGCATCGAATTTGCGGGCCGTAATAAGACATGTCCTGAGTTTGTGCGGCACGGATTTGCGGACATGCGGGGACCCATGAAAACACGGATAGTGTGTATGGACCCATAGAAATGAATGGATTTTCGGGGGAATTGCGGACACAAAAACACGTTCGTGTGCATGGGGCCTAACACTACTTTTGCTAAGATGGTCAAAAAAGTGGAGAAAAAAAGCAGTTTAGAATACCCATGTACCGTGATCATCCAATGGGCCAACTGAAATTTTTTTGAAAATGTATTGTACATGATTATATGTACATGGTATATTTGTACACTGCATTACTATACGTTTTTTTTATGAAACCCTTTTAAATGTTTTATATTTTATATGATAGGTCTCTTTCCTGTATAATAGGCTCATCTTAGCTTTGCAGTAATACATTGCTTAGATCTTATAACTGTTAGTATAACATAATTCCAAAGAGCATTAAATGTGTAATTTACTCTTGTGACGTCCCTCCGGTTGTATTTGAAATATGCAAAGGTCACTTTAAAATAAAAAGAAGGCTTGGAGAATTTCACTTGATGCTGTTAATTAAAACAATTAAAATGATATCACAATGACTTAAAATGAGAATGATCTCAGCGTAATCACATAATCGTTTCTTTTGTGCTCCAGGTCACGCATCTACTCCACAGCAATATTCAGGAAGCACATTTCATTAGACTAAATAAAGCTTCAATCATGTGTAAAATTTCCAGCTTCAATAGCCAGCCATCATATCATTCATCAGTCTGGATGTATTTAATGGGTGTAATTTCTTCCTCATATTTCTATGTGTGTATTGTATCTGTCTTTTTATAGAAATTTGCACCTTATTAGGATTGTTGTGTTGTTAAGAACAGACTTGATTACATCGTTCAAAAGGGTGGATACAGAAATATGTTTCCCTAAGGTTATCAGTAATACTTTATTTTTTAAATGCATTACAATACAGAAACAAAAACATAAAGACACTACTGAATGAAATGGCCATAATTGAAAATTCAACCTTGGAAAGAACAATCAAAGGCTATGTTCACATTTGCGTTAGCGGATCCTCCATTGCAAATTTTATCACATTTAATAGGGATAACAGTACTGGATGCAGTGCTATTCTTCCCAACAAAAGAACGGAAATATTGCCGAAAACAGATGGATCTCATTATAAGCATTATACTGCTTCAGCTGTATGATGTCCCGTCCCATACTACAGGGAAGGCGGAGGGGGTAGACAACCAGTGTTCATTGTACTAGACGTCACACAAGCAAGATGTACAAACCAGGAGCATGGTCATGTGACTGCATGGGAGACTGGCCTACAGAGGCATTTTAGCTACAGATGTCATATTAGTAATTGACTAATCTCACTGCAATCAAACCATTTGCACACATTTTTTAAAAACTGTAAAATCCCTTTACTATCCTGCCAAATAGCCTTCTGAAATCCTGTATTATGCCTAGTATATTTCTAATGTTGGTTGTGAATGGAGTTTGGGAGCCTTGACATTGCTTTTAAACTACATTGGGCCCCTGGCCTGCACTTATGGCATTTACACCCCTGCTGTACCATAAATAAGGCATTACAGATTAACAACCATATAGTGAGCTATACCACCTCTGGTATTGCTGAAAAGGGTGTATATAGGTGCAATGGTTTACCTGATGTATAATAGGTTGGGGGCCCGGGTAGTCCAAACTAAACACAGGATTGACAGTTCAATAGTATCTTTTGAAGCTTATATTAAATAATATTAATGCATATGCCCTCATCCTCTGAAAATACGTTGGTGGTCATGAAACCTCCTAACTGAGCTCTCTTATGCTTCAGAAATTTTGTGTAATATTGTAAATAACTTAAAAAATATATAAAATAACATCAAACACAAATGATCCATTAAGACTTGAAGCTAATTGGAAATACTTTCACATTAAAACAATGAATTGACTGTAAAGTTTAGAGTCTCTAAATTATGTTAGGAAATGAATGCATTGTTTTGTGTTAATAGTTATTTTAATATTTTGCCTTAGAAATAGATTTTGGACTACATTCTGTGCAGAAAAACACTTTCATCCTTTTGAGTATTTCCCCTTAAGATAAAAATTTCTTACTAAGTTGCCATTTCTATTTCAGACAGTAATTCCTGTTTCCGTACTATATGAATGCAAACATTAAAGGTAAAGGAAGAATTTTATTGAGGGGCTTGGGGGAATATGGCTATGCTTTTTTTTAAATAAATATAATATAATCATTGGGAACAAATTAATTAAGTACATATGCAGCCAAGTCATGGGTTAGGCAGTAATGGCAGCTGCCAGCGATGGCAAGGTTTACTTGTAAATCCATTCTTCAGTTTTAGTGTATGTTTATGCCAGGATCCTTTTCGGAGAATCACTAAGCTCAGCATATGGTATATGGGACAATAACTTGATAATCTTCTGTTTCCTATTGTTGGTGTGTTTGCTTGTACAGTAGCTTGTAATCATTCTGAATTAGCGAAAATTTAGTAATATAAGTAATCCTGCGGGCCCATGGAAAAATTATAATTCTCTGTTCTACCATGCACGGAGGATAAATATGCACATTGTATGATGCTCTGTCCTGGCATCATCTATAAGGAGCATTTGATCACTGATAATCAAAAGGACTCCAATGTTGCGCAGAGATGTTCTGTGTTGTGAGTTTGGGATCCTTCCTTTTTCTCATAGAGACAGAACCAGGACATTTCTAATGAACCATAGTTGTTGGTGTCCACTATTACTACTATGTACTTTCTTTAAATCAGGTATATATAATCTCTCTGTCGTTTATATATTTATTTTGCTTTCACCTTTTGCTAATGTCACATTAAAAACTTAAACAAAATCTAAAAACATTTCTTAATCTGTATTTATACCATAAAAGAGCACACATATAGATAGAGTTTGGGATCTACGGATTAATATAAAAGAATCTAATCATAGTGGAGGGTAAAAAAAAGGTAGGACATGACACGATCTTCATCATGTCTGAGCACTGTTGAAAAAGCCCTTCAGGTAAGGCCTATTGTCCCATTGCCAGAGCTGGTAAGAAGACATACAAAGGATAAGCTCCAGTAGTATGGGTAAGGGCCTGTTCACATCAGCGTCGGCCTGATCTCCTGCTAACATCTTGGTGCATATACAACAGGACATCTTCAGAGGTCTTGTGTAGTCCATACCTTGACAGGTCAGAACTGTTTTGGCGGCACGAGGGGACCTACAAATTATTAGGCAGGTGGTTTTAATATTATGGCTGATCAGTGTATCTGCCTTTAAGGAATGGGTTCCACTTGATTTTAGGACTCATTTACATGGTCATAGTGATCCTGTCGCAGTGCTGTGTGGCATACAAAGTACTTGCTTTTGTAGAACCTTTACTAACTTACAAAATACAGCAGTTCTCTAATATATTTCTATTATTGGAGAATGATAATAAGCAGGGTAATCACGACAACCTATTAGTGCATATTGGCATCATAGAGTGGAAGACCCCCGCTAATGATGCCCCTCTATGAGCTAGAGACACAAAGTAAGATTAGCCCCCACCCTAATGGACCCATTCTAGCCATGTATTACATGTTCAGTCAAGCTATAGCTAGAGATTCCAGGAGCCAAATCTAGCTGATCATTGGGGTACCACTCTTTAGAGTCACACGCTGCAAATTTTTTCCGACATTCGCTACAAAATCCACATGTATTACACGTGAATTTTGGTGAGGATTTCACCCCATGCATTGCAAAAGGTGAAATCCGCAGTAAAAATCCAAGACAGAATTTAAAGCACGGATCAGATAATCTTAAGCATGCCTTGAATTCCACATGATTATTTTTCCCCACATGTGGATGAGGTTCTTAAAACCCCATCCACATGTATTGTACTGTAAATTGTTGAAGATATTGAGTGGGAATCTGCAGCAATTTCGTGTGATGTGAATTTACTCTTTAGGGTGCAGTCACAGACGGTGGATTTTGCTGCAGAAATTTCTGAGACTAAAAATCAGTTTTTATTAATCTGTATGGAGTTGTTTCTGCAAAAGGTTAATTTCAGATGAATAGAACAGATTTTCAGTTGCAGAAATTTCTGCAGCCAATTAAAGGCTGTAGTGTCACATGGGCTGCAGTGTCATCACATGTGCCAAACTGCACGGAGACAATACCATACCACGGGATAGTTCCGGATTCTAAGTGGTGTCCCGCTGTCCCGGGCTGCCAGTGGTATGTCCCGGTGTCAACTGTATCTGCGTCCTCAGGACACAGATATAATTGAGACTAATGCTGTTACTGCTTCAGCTTTAGTACAGAGTGGATGAACAGATGAAGCTCCTCCACTCATTGAGGACTCCCCAGGTACATCGCTGCTTTAAGCTCTGAGCCCGGGGAACCCCTGACGTCACTGTCCATATATGGCCGATGCTATGACCAAGGTTTCCATTCCTAGAGGGAACCCCTGATGTCACTGTTCATATATGGACAGTGGCGTCAGGGGCTCTTCCTGGAGCAGAATCCACAGCCACAGCGTGGCCGATGCTCTGGCAGGGGATACCGCTCCTAGAGGGAACCCCTGATGTCACTGTCCATATATGAACTGTGACATCAGGGGTTCCTCCTGGAACGGAATACCTGGCCACAGTGTGGCTGACACTTGGGCCGGGAATTCCGCACCTAGAGGGAACCCATGATGTCACTGTCCATATATGGACAGTGATGTCAGTCGTTCCTCCTAGGGGGGAATCCCCTGCCAGAGCGTGGCCGATTCCCTGGCCGGGGATTCTCTTTCTAGAGGGAACCCCTGATGTCACTGTCCATATACGAACAGTGACGAAGATGGCTCCTCTTGGAGTGGAATCCCCTGCCAGAGCATTGCCGACACTAGAGGGAGCCCCAATGGCGCTATCTACAGGGGTGAAGTAGCGTTATCTTCAAGGGGGTGTGGCACTATTTATAGTGGACACTATGACACTATCTACATGGGCACTGGCACTTTATATGTGGGCACTGGCACTAGGGGCAGCTAATAGGACATTATACTGTATTGGGGCAGCTAAGGGGGCATTATACTGTATGGGGCAGCTATGGAGGCATTAGAATGTATGGGGCATCTGTGGGGGCATTATGCTGTGTGGGTGCAGCTATGGGGGCATTATACTGTAGGGGGCAGTATGCTGTATGGTGCAGCTATGGAGTATTATACATTATACTGTATGGGGCAGCTATGGAGGCATTATACTGTATGGGGCAGCTGTGGGAGCATCATACCATATGGGGGCAGCTATGGGGGCATTATACTGTATAGGGGCAGCTATGGGGGCAATATGCTGTATGGGGCAGCTATGGGGCATTATACATTATACTGTATGGGGCCGATATGGGGGCATTATACTGTATGGCGGCATCTGTGTGGATATTAAAATGTATGGCGGCATCTGTGTGGGCATTATACTGTATTGGGGCACCTGTGTGGGCATTATACTGGCGAGGTGAAGCAGGTCAGATGTGGATACAGCACAACACGACTTTGGCACAGCAAGTGCTAGACCAGGATGGTATGGAATGCAAGGAACAGGAACATGTACAGGAACTGGAACAGATACAGGTACAGGAACAGGAAACACACTAGGAGGCCATCACATAGACAAACTAGGAAACATCAACAACGCTCAGGCATAGAAGTAGGGGGCTGGACCCCTCTTATAGTCCAGGGTACTCATGGGTCAAAGTTCATCAAAAGGTCCGGTACACGCGCTGCCCCTTTAAGAGCGGGCACGAGCATGCGTGCGCACCCTACGGGATCCGACTGAGGTGAGTGGACGCGAGGGCTGGCGTCTTCTGAGGAGGAGGCTGGGCCAGCGCTTGCCGACTCGTGGCTGCGGCTGTCAGGAGGGGATTAGAGCTGACAGCCCGCAGCCACGGACATTACAGGCATCTGTGTGGGCATTATACTATATAGGTGCATCTCTGAGGGCATTATACTGTATGGGGCAGCTATGGGGGTATTATACTGTTTGGGGGCAGCTATTTGGCAATATACTGTGTGGGAGGCAACAAGGGGCATTATACTGTATGGGGGCAGCTATAGGGGCATTATACTGTGTGGGGGTTTTATGGGGGCATTATACTGAGGGGAGGCACTATGGGAGCACGATACTGTGTGGGCTGAACCGGGTGTGTATGGGCATAGTTAAAGGCGTGGCTTAGAAGGGAAAAAACCGCTGTGCCGCGCTACACGTGCCGCATCATTTGTCTCTCTTTGTGATACTTGTAAGTTGGGAGGTATGACATACCCTTAGAGAAGAGGTTGTCATGGTAAAAAAAAAACACCTTTAATTCAAATTTTGTGCAGCTCCCAAGCAAGACTTCAGCAGATAAAAACCTGTTTATGCTGCTCTATAACCAAACTACAGGCTGCCATAAATTAGGGATTGTATTCTTTTGACTAGCTCACAGGACAACAGAGGAGAATTTGATATTCCTGTCGCTGTCCTGCTGTTTTATCAGATTGTTCTCATTTATAAAGTGAACGATTCCAATAATAGAAGATTATAGAATTGCTTTATATGCTTTTTACGTACAAATGCAACAGAGCTCATCACTTTGCACAACTCATCATAATATCATTCTATCATTTCTGTGGTTTCCTATAAAGCTTCCTATTAAATAAAAAGACTGCATGGTTGCTATGGGTTACATAATATTTGTGCCATTAACTACATATTATTGATTAATTAATCGTTTTTACGTTAATACTGCAGTTACATAACCTGGAAATCTGACATTTTTAACAACTAGAAACAAATCTTATTCTACTCCGCATCGCGAACATATATAAAATGTCAAGATTTAGTGAAAAAAAATCTACATTGTAAGAAATAAAAAGTCTTGTCTAGTTTAAATCTCCCCAGGGGAAGAAATCTTGGCTCAGTAATAGAAATGATTTTTATAAATAAATCATCTTAAAGAGCAATGCTGGCTCCATTGACCACAATCTTGGCCCGGGTCCCCATGTCAAAAGATTTGGCTGCTTGCTCAAATTATTCGACAGCATTTGACTGAGGCTTTCTTTTTACATACATTGTTTCTCAACAGGCATTTCTGGATTCCTGCACATTACCATAGTCTGTATGGGGGTCTTACACTGTGCTTTATTTGTTTTTGACATGTATATTTCTACTTGTGGTTGCAGGGTTTGCTTTCCTATATTCTATGGAACAAGGTACCTGTAATCCACAGCATTTAACATACGTGTCTTCCAATTAGATTTAATTTACGAACAAATACCATTTAAGAGAATGAAAAATGGTATTGGAAACAACTTGATATAATACATGTATAATGTACATACAAGACTTATTAATAAGCCACCGCCAAGACTTTATTTCTTTATGTAGGAATAAAGTAATGGTACATTAGCAAAGAAACACACACGCAGAGGGTTCACTATTTTTTGGCAAACTCAACATATTCAATAAAGAGTCAGCAGTACAAAACAGACAGTCTGTCTGCCTTCTGTTCAGCTCTAAAAAGCCCACAATGAAACTAATACACAAAAGGCGTACCAGATGAAAAACATTGAAAACCCCGTAATACTCTGCTCACTCTAACGATTTATGGACGTTTACAAGGAAGACATTCGTTTTAATTTATGTCGGAAAGTTAGTTCATTTTTATATTTAAAAAAAATCAACTTCTGTGGTTGTTGTCAATGGAGCCATGGTTGGTATTCCCCAGCTCAGCCCATGCAGAGCCTAATCTGAATTTGCTAGCCAAAAATCTCATTGGCATTTTACCCAGTAAGCATAGACTCCTGTCTCTTGGCAATCATACCGTGACTTGCAAACTTTTGCATCCTGTGCCCATGTGTGGGAGTGACCCCGGGATACAATCCAGAAGCAGACTGGAAAGTGTTAAGACATAAAATGAAATCCTCTTTCGTTTGGATTGCTTTGTATATCCTGTTTCCAATCCTTCACACCAAATATGAGTCTAGTATGAAGTGTGCTACAGCTAAGCACATAAGGGCACGTAAACAGTGCCAAATTTATCAAAGGGAAATATTGGAGCAGTGGGATTGGTAACTATGGTGTGAAATGCTTCAGCACAGACCAAATTAAAATGTGTGATAAAATGTGTGATAAATTGCACAATTAAATGTGAAACATGAGCTAGACTTTTAGACATTGTCAAGATTTAAATAAGATATTAACCCTTTAGGGTCACAAGATAGCCCCTCTATATCGTATGAAAGAAAGAGCAGTAGTCAGCATTGATTTTTAAACAATACAATGGGACTTTTTGCAAAAATGGCGGGGTAACCGTGGCCATAGCAACTAATACAATCCATAACAGAAAATCTTTTCTAGATAGACTGGAGAAAATGAATGCAAACATCTGTGGAAAGTGTATGTATGTCTATCAATATTTCCTGTTGCTGCTGTGAGCTCGCCAAATACAGATCAATCAGGCTTGACCTGATGTGTAAGTGCCTGGACTATAAAAAGGATAATACCCTGAAATTACATTACTGGTTATGTTGCCTTATACATCATGATCTTTAAGCTCGTGTTAGTGGGCCACTAGGGCCAATAAATCTTGGCAACCCCTTTGAAGTTGTTTATACAGCAAATTTTGATGTCATTGCAACTACGGCACAACATGAATATTAATAGAGAGTTGTAGTCAGCGCCTTCCATTAAAAATATATCCACTCGAGTCTTGGTGTGGCCCTTGTGTGTATACACTATAATATATTAGTCTACACACTTTTACAGTAAAGAAGAATAATAGGTATGGCAGCATACAGTCAATATATACCAAGACATTATAGTGCCAACACATTTTAACTAAAACATACATACATACCGATACTGTAAAGTATCTGCCTGACAAAGCTTCTGTGTTGATGCCCGTGGTTAATCAGTCTGCACCTGCTCCTAGGTCTGATAGAGTGACTCCATCTGTTACCACTCAGGCTGGTATGCTGAGGAATGGGAGAACCTATCACAGCCTGGCCAGACGGAGCTAGCTCCCGCCCTCTGTCTATTTATACCTTAATTTCCTGCTCTTCCTTGCCTGTGATTCTGTCCGTTTTCCTGGCTCTGCTGTTCTTGCTTGTACTATTGACCTCTGCTTCACATTGACCCTGGCTTTACTGACTACTCTCCTGCTCTGCGTTTGGTACCTCGTACACTCCTGGTTTGACTCGGCTCGTTCACTACTCTTGTTACTCATGGTGTTGCCGTGGGCAACTGCCCCATTTCCCATAGCTTCTGTGTACCCTTGTCTGTTTGTCTCTCGTGCACGTTTTTATCGTAGGGACCGTCGCCCAGTTGTACGCCTTCGCCTAGGACGGGTCGTGCAAGTAGGCAGGGACTGAGTGGCAGGTAGATTAGGGCTCACCTGTCTGTCTCCTTACCCCGTCATTACATAATCACAGGCCCATATACCTTTTCTACCCTGGTCCCTACTACTATGCACCCCCTTGAGACCCTGGCTCAGCAAATGCAGGGTCTCTCCCTACAGCTCCAAGCCCAAGCTCACAGGGGCAACCAGCATGATGCTAACCAGGTAGTGCCCTCCACCTCACCTCATGAACTCCACCTCAAGTTGCCTGACCGGTTCTCAAGGCAAGGCGGTGGTGTGGGTTGTAGTAGACCGCTTTAGTAAGATGTGCCACTTTGTGCCCCTCAAGAAACTACCCAATGCCAAGACGTTAGCTACCTTGTTTGTCAAACACATCCTGTGTCTCCATGGGGTTCCTGTCAATATTGTTTCTGACAGAGGGGTACAATTTGTTTCATTGTTTTGGAGAGCTTTCTGTAAAAATTTGGAGATTGATCTGTCCTTCTCCTCGGCCTTCTATCCTGAAACTAATGGCCAAACTGAGAGGAGTAATCAGTCTCTAGAACAATATTTAAGGTGTAATATCTCCGACTGTCAATATGATTGGGTCTCCTTCATTCCCCTTGCCGAATTTTCCCTTAATAACCGCATCAGTAACTCGTCGGGGGTCTCCCCCTTTTTCTGTAATTTTGGGTTTAATCCACGGTTCTCCTCCATTTCACCTGATTCCAACAATCCCGAGGTAGATGTAGTTCATCGGGAACTGTGCACAGTCTGGGCCCAGGTTCAGAAGAACCTAGAGGCGTCCCAGAGCATACAAAAGACTCAGGCAGATAGAAGACGTTCTGCTAACCCCTTGTTTGTGGTCGGGGATCTGGTGTGGCTATCTTCAAAAAAATTGCGTCTTAAAGTTCCGTACAAAAAATTTGCTCCCCGGTATATAGGGCCGTACAAGGTCATTGAGGTCCTTAACCCTGTCTCCTTCCGGCTGGAGTTTCCCCCGTCTTTTCAAATACACGACGTGTTTCATGCCTCCCTCCTGAAACGCTGCTCCCCGTCCTTGGCTACCTCGAGGAAACCTCCGGTCTCTGTTCTCACCCCTGAAGGGGTAGAATTCTATGTGGCCAAGATTGTGGATAGCAGGATGGTCCAGGGCTCCCTCCAGTACCTGGTCCATTGGAGAGGATACGGGCCTGAGGAGAGGACTTGGGTACCCGCCCTGGATGTTCACGCTGGCGTATTGCTCAGGAGGTTACATCTTCAGTTCCCCAATAAGCCAGGTCCACCCAGTGGCCCCTCATAAAAGGGGGGGTACTGTAAAGGATCTGCCTGACACAGCTTCTGTGTCGACGCCAGTCATTAATCAGTCTGCATCTGCTCCTAGGTCTGATAGAGTGACTCCATCTGCTACCACTCAGGCTGGTAGGCTGAGGAGTGGGAGAACCTATCACAGCCTTGCCAGACAAAGCTAGCTCCCACCCTCTGTCTATTTATACCTTCATTTCCTGCTCTTCCTTGCCTGTGATTCTGTCTGGTTTCCTGGCTCTGCTGTTCCTGCTAGTACTATTGACCTCTGCTTCAAATTGACCCTGGCTTTACTAACTACTCTCCTGCTCTGCGTTTGGTACCTCGTACACTCCTGGTTTGACTCGGCTCGTTCACTACTCTTGTCGCTCATGGTGTTGCCGTGGGCAACTGTCCCATTTCCTGTAGCTTCTGTGTACCCTTGTCTGTTTGTCTCTCGTGCACGTATTGAGCGTAGGGACCGTCGCCCAGTTGTACGCCGTCGCCTAGGATGGGTCGTGCAAATAGGCAGGGACTGAGTGGCGGGTAGATTATGGCTCATCTGTCTGTCTCCTTACCCCGTCATTACAGATACCTATCAATTTGATACATATTTGTCATATTACACTACATCCAGCCATTTATGTGACATTGATTGTGTGTGTTGTGCTTTGAGGAAACACTATCCGACATATACAGCAGTGAGCAGAAAAGTTTCACAACAAGATTACTGTGCCTAGTAGTCATCGCAGTCTTCCCATGATGTATTACAGAATCCCTGTGTAGTAGACATCAAATTTAAAGAATACTGACCAGTTACTCCCAGGCCCTTTCTAACTCTTTGGTCTACAGCAGTCGTTGTCACTATTTTGGGGAGGCCTTAGGCAAATGCTACTCCCCGTTTCAGCAACTCAATCACGGGGTGAACTCTAGCAATTTCCACCTCACTACTTGTGTGGAGGCTCCTGCACTGCACCTGCTACATTAATAAGCCCTCTCTGACATCAGGGCTGGCACTACAACAGCACTCATTCTGCTCTATGGGCCGCAGCCTGTACACTGAATCACGTAAGGCAGGAAATGTTGCCTTTTATTAAGTAATTTCCGCAGTGAGGCATGCAGGGTGTCCACGTTGGCTGCGTCCTCGTCAATGTCTGCAAATACAAGGTACATTACACAAAATAAATCATTTAGAATATGTACATATATCACAAGTGCATATATTACATAGTGAATCTCTACTTCAGGATCTGCACCTGTGGAGGGAAAACAGGTAAACATAAGCACCTTTACACATTTAAAGGAACAGTACATTATATTTCCTACACCACTCTGGTGGTCAGACACAGCCTGCAGGACCCACTCCACAGTCCTTACCCAGAGAGCATCCATTTCGACAATCCCCTCCATGTTGCTCAATACCACGAAGACGGGGTGGGTGGGACGTCTTTGGAGTAGTCCACACTTGGTGGTAGCTGATGGGATGGAGGATGGGCTGACATCAGATATGGAAGAGAAGCAAGTTCCCAAAAACAGATGGGACATAGGCATAGCATAATAGTAGTAGAACAGTTGCAGTGAGGACAGACCAGAAGTCGTAACCACCTATACAGAAAAGACGTGGTTGGACAACCCAAAAGTTGAAGCCAAGGACACTGTCTGGTGTTCATGGTTGGAACCTTTTGGGTTAACTCAAAGTAAAGAACACCCAGAATGCTGGTGAGAAGCACTGTAACATCAGCAGCATAAAAGGTGGTACTTAAGCATAGGCAGGTAAGTTAGAATCGAATATTACTCTATGGTGGACATCTGAAAGTGTCACAAGTGTTTGCGGATGAACAAGCGATTCTGCTAATGAAAACACGACCTCTTTAAAGACTGAATTCATACTTTGCATTGTAATGCAGTTTTGTTTTTTTCATCCAAAACTGGGAATGGATCAAAAGAACATGTGCAAAGTGTGAACTGGGTCTTGTGTAACAGTTACACCTGCCTTGAGAAGTTTCTGAGGTAACAATTGGGAATATTAACAGGATTGCTTTTAAAAAAATCTTAAAATATATATAATTTCATTAACAGTTAGTTTCACAATATGCTCAATAAATATGAAAACAAAACCGATCAAAATAGATTTAAATTACATTTTAATATTGGTTCACATGAAAAACTTTTGGCATGGCATAGCTGTCATGTTTTTTGTAATAATTCCATTAATGTAATGGGTCTGTGAGACAAGATAAGTTTTAAAAAAAAGTATGTAGATACTCAAGAAGAAGAGAATTCCCACAACTGGCTGGAGGATGCTATAAGATTTGGCTGGAGCCGGGAGTAACCCAGTCATCACATGTTCACATGGAAGAATTAGACTCTGATTCATAATTCATTCGAGTGCCAGTCAGGAATGAGAACACTTTGTGAGAAAGTTTGACTTATTCAGAATATCTTATCAAGACAGTGCCAGTTGCCAGACTCTGGCCTGTTTGATATTGGTCTCACAGAGAAGGAGTCATGGAATTTATTAGGGTCATTTTTAGATTATTGCCCTAAATGTAATGTTACTTGTTGCTGCCAGGACAAGGATTACTTCTGCTCCTGTCATTCCTCAAATCCCAGCTCTATGGTTCTGTATTCAACCAATTGTCCCAACTCTACTTTTCCTCCCCTTTATTTTCCTGCCAATCCATCATCTTGACTTGTGGTCTTGTGTCTATAGAGACGTTCTGTAGGCTGTGATCATACTGCTCAGTTGTCAGACAAGCAATAGAGACAATGGAAATGAATGGCACTGAACTGGGTGCTAACAACAATTTATCTGCATGGCCTAAATGTCCTTTGTTTTCATGTAGAACAAAGTATAACAGAAAATGATAAATCATCTATCTATCTATCTATCTATCTATCTATCTATCTATCTATCTATCTATCTATCTATCTATCTATCTATCTATTTATTTTCAGTGTCTTTATATCTAACATTTTGCCACCTTCTATGTGAGGACAACCTCTCTAGAAGACCATTTTTACTGCAATGTTGAGTTGTTATCTCAAAGGGGCTTCACTGAATATGAAACTACATTCTTCTAATGTTCTGTAGTCCTAACTAAATAATAGACAATCACAACAGCAGAATTATACTAGCTTATTCTAGGGATTTGTATATATAAACAGGGGAGTAACTAGCCATAGGGTCCCACAGCAAGATTTTACATGCCCCCCCCCCCTCCATTGCGGCAGCAGAGCACATGCTCATACATAGACAACATATACACAGATACACACATATTTATACACAAGTGCACATACCGTATATACCTAAAAATGCATAAAAAATATACACATACAGTCATACAGAGACAAGTATAAACAATATACATACCTTTTCATACACACAAATGTGCATATATGAAAGGGTTATTCCTATCTTATAAAGTGATGGTATATCGCCAAATTATGGCATTACTTTCTAATCAGTGGGGGTCCGACCTCTGGAACCCCCCATGATCAGTCAGTGCTGTGCTCGACTCCTCCCCTTTCCTCAGCACAGTTTCAGTCAGTGCTGTGCTCGGCTCCTCCCCTTCCATATGCACAGGTTGTCACCTTGGCATCTTCCCTTCCCTCTGCACAGGTTCAGTCACTGCTGTGCTCCTCCTTTTCCCTCTGCACAGGACTGATCGTACTGTCAACTCCTATGTTTTAGGACACAGTTGAAATTGAACTCTAACAATTTTACAAAACCCAATGTGAATAGACACGTGAAACTGGTTTGTGCAACATATTGATTGTATTGTGAGCAGAATTACACAAAGCTAATCACTCTTAATCATTTTCTCTCTTGAGGATGCTGCTGGATGATATCATCCCATTTTCCTACAACATACGTCTTACATCATCTATAGCCTGTAATAAGTTATTATTAACCCTTTGTATTTTTATATTTATACAAAGAAAATTAAAAATTTCTGAAAACACATCTGACTGACGTACAGTAACTTACTATAAGACTATTAACCACATAAATTCATTGTTGTTGTCTCGGTCCATACTGACTCAGCAATAATGACTTACTCTGTGACAAAATCAAAAGCAATAATAAAAATTATATCCCCAGGATGTATTTTCAACTATAAGTTGTCCTGTAAGCATGCTAAGACTATAAAGCTTCTAGCCACATGAAAGGATGCTGAAAAATTACAAAAGTATTAAAAATTGTTATGATCTTATTAATTATAAAACACTGGGGGTGGATAGTACCTATTGGCCTAAGAGGCAAGCAGAAGAAAGTCACCTGTGATCTAGCTACATACTGTACATGTGTTAATACACCAAAACGCTGGTTTTACATGTATTATGGTCACAACATAAACCCTATGGTGATCTAAGTTTCGTGAATCTGAATGTTATGGTCGAATATGAATTTTAAAATGTGGCCTTTATCAGGGCTGTGTAAAAACCGGCTTACTATAAGGAACCTAGATATTAAAGATTTTCAATTTTGTTAGGTTTTTGGTCCAGATTAAATTTAGAGGTACAGATCAAGCATGCATACAACACTGGGTATTTTCGCATATTCTCTAGGAATTCAATTTTTTTTATATCACTGTGTCTTTTTTAAATTTATATTTAACAACAAAATGTGGTGAGGAGTAGCATCAGAAGTAACATTTTCCAGTAGTTTTAAAGTGTAACTAAACTTTCAGAAAACTTCTGACATGTCATAGTGACATGTTAGAAGTTTTGATTGCTATCTTATCACTATGACATGTCAGAAGTTTTCTGAAAGTTTAGTTACCCTGTAAAAAAGATTATGTAGGTTATGTAAGTAAGTTTACACTTGTCTCTGCAGTCATAAAAGTCTGACTGGTGCAAGACCCACTGATCTCAAGATCTAATAGGCAGTCCACGTTCCAACCCTCAATGGAGAGATTTGCAGTAACTTTACTGTGAAATGAATTGGAGTTACAAGAGGGAGAATAGCTACTGGACCACAGGAAAACCCAAAGTGTTTTTTTGGACAACACCTTTAGTTGTGGGTTGACACAATTAACAGTTTTAGAGAATTGTGAGTAAGGGTATGTTCACACGAGGGCGTCCGTTACGGCTGAAATTACGGGGATGTTTCAGCCTGAAAACATCCCCGTAATTTCAGCCGTAACGGCATGTGCAGGCGCTTGAACGCCGCGTCCATTACGGCCGTAATTGGCGCTGCTATTCATTGGAGTCAATGAATAACGGCTCCAATTACGGCCAAAGAAGTGACAGGTCACTTCTTTGACGCGGGCGTCTATTTACGCGCCGTCATTTGACAGCGGCGCGTAAATATACGCCTCGTGTGAACAGACAAACGTCTGCCCATTGCTTTCAATGGGCAGATGTTTGTCAGCGCTATTGAGGCGCTATTTTCGGGCGTAATTCGGGGCAAAAACGCCCGATTTACGTCCGTAAATAGGCCGTGTGAACATACCCTCACAGCTCTGCTTTCTACCAGGTTATGTTTAAGCAAGGAATTCTATATCATGATTAAGAGCCACTCCCAAATTATTTGTGATAGTGTTGAAACATGCCAGTTCATGGGATATTTAGCATAATATTTTGAAAGCTGTTGCATACTGAGTTGTATCATATTAATAACAGTACATTTCATATTTCTTTAAAATATAGTCATTAAACGTCTTCAAAAACTTGCAGATTATGGATATCTAGATATCAGCACTGCTACTATCATATCTTTATAACATTCCATCATAATAGATTTTTAATACTAGTGTTGGATATTTTATGTGAGCTAGATTGTTTTATAACTAAATTCACCCTTGATGTACAAATAGTATGTTGGTAAACCAATTTTTTTACATTTGTTTGAACATAAAATACAAAAATATATAGCAATATCATTATATTTGCATTTGGTTCATATCCCATAAAATAAAAAATTATAAGCATCTCAAAATGATATACTTGTCAGTGTGAGGCCTCATGCACACAAACGTAAAAACGGCTGTAATTACGGTCCATAATTACGGGCCCATAGACTTCTATTGGCCACGGGTACCTTCCCGTTTGCTTACGGGAAGGTGCCCGGGCCGTTGAAAAATATAGAACATGTCCTATTATAGGCCGTAATTACAGCACAGGCAGGCCCATAGAAGTCTATGGGGCTCCTGCAAGTACGGGTGGCTACGTGTGTGCACCCATAATTACGGGAGCATTGTTAGGCGACGTCAGGAGATAGTCACTGTCCAGAGTGCTGAAAGAGTTAAACGATCAGTGCGGGACAGAGAGAAGGGGCTGCACTGATCGGCAGAAACTTTTTCAGCACCCTGGACAGTGAGTACCATGCGCGGCGCTCACAATATAGATGTCTAAAGTTACTTCAAAAACCTGTAACAAAAAAAAGTTAATACTTACCCAGTACTCCCTGCTTCTTCCTCCAGTCCGGCCTCCTGGGATAATGTTTCAGCCCATGTAACCGCTGCAGCCAATCACAGGCTGCAGCTGTCACATGGACTGCCGCATCATCCAGGGAGGTCGGACTGGATGTCAAAACAGGGACGCGTCACCAAGACACTGGTCGGGGTACGTATGAACTTCTTTTACTTACAATCGCTGCGTTCCACTGCGGAAACTCTGCCCGAAAGGGCTGCCCCTTCTCTCTATCCAGCACTGATAGAGAGAAGGGGCTGCCGATTAGTACAGAGAAAACGGGTCCGTAAATACGGGTGTAATACTGGTGACAATGGACCCGTATTTACGGGCACGGGTACGTAAATGCTGGTGGAATAGGGGTCGAACACGTGTGACAAAGGATCCGTATTTATGCCAGTATTTATGGGAGGAAAAAAATATGTTCGTGTGCATGAGGCCTGAAAGTGAAAATCAGAAAGCACTTCTTTTCCTCAAGTTATTGACTAGCGTTGACAATGGCATGGTATAGCCCCCTGATCTGCAGTGTAAGGTCTAGCATCAAAGAGTCAAAAGACCATATTGATACATACAAAACATATAATAAAAATTAAATATGTAAAATTCATAAAAAATAGCTTGTCTAAGAATTCCCTTCACCATTGGTTATCCAAATTTCGAATTTGCTCTGGATGTCGAAGCTGGTGAATTGATTCTACCATATTTAGTATTTATACTACAATTCCAGGGGGTATCAAAAGGGTTTTTGGCTATTGATAGATATTTGCATTCAATGTATTGATGTAAAGAAAAGGGCCTACTTTATCATCAATTTCACCATTACAATTAATCTGTGCTCAGACTAGTGTTTAAGAGCACCACTCTGCGCTTTTGTCCACCAAAGCTGGGCATGTAGCCTGGCACAGTATAAGAGGGAAATATTCCCAATTGAAAAGTTTAAATGGACACTAAATTTTCAAACAACTTATGCTAATCTAATAGTATACCTAATATATTTCATTGTCTCTTCACAGCCTGTCTATATAAGTCTAAGGAGAAGGGAGGGAAATCAGGGGAGAGAGCAGGATCAGAGAAAGACACAGATGTTACACCACAGAAGTGTATGGAGAGGGGAGGGGGAGGAGAAGGAAGGAGCGGAGTAAGTGAGAGAGACACAGGAACTCTGCCCACACAAATGTATGGAAAGGGGAGAGGGAGAAGGTGCAGGGTGAGAGAAGAGACACAGGCTGCTGGTAAGAGTTAAATGTCACCCCTCTGCTGGATTCTCAGCTACACTGCTCATTACTGTTATATAATGTCCTCCATGCTGCTGCTTCTCTATATATGTGATAGATAGAGATTAAAGAACAGGATTCTCCTCTTCTATGTGTACAGTGTATAGAACACATGATATCCATTAGGCTCCACCCACTAGCTTAGAGACCACTGAGAATTAGAGATAGAGCCTGCTAAGGGGAAAACTGCTAAAAAAAAATACAGAATACAAGTCGTATAATGGAGAAATAGTGGTATTCCTTATGTACACACATCAGCTTACACTACAGCCAAGTTTAAGGACGCGGCAGTCGTCCGAAACGCGTAGGCCACGAGGACAATACCTTCACTTCTTACCAACCCAGGACTATCCACAACTGGACTTCCTTTTAAACATCTATGCCATTAAACTTGGAACAGAAAATCCATTTTAAAACTTGACTCAGCGCTGGATCCTACTCCTTCCCTTTTGTGACACATCAGCTTACTCTGAAAAGTCATCTTAAAGTTAGGTACGCTTTAAGATTATCCCTCTAATATACTGGTTGATAAAGATGAAGAAAATAACTAATCTGACAAAAGCTTTAAACGTAAACTATCAATAAACATATTTCACACATGGCAAGGTGCAGTTTCATCTGTAGACTTAACATGTGCCTTGTTACATGCAAGTTTGTGAACCTCTGAGTCTTTATATGTCCAAGGAAGCTTCTCATTCTTCACCATTACCACCCACAGTAGGTATGGTCTATCCTGGTTGGATGCTCAGGTTAAGCTCTCTTAGAAGGCTACATGCACATCATATTGTTTTCAGCAGTGTGGTGTCCGTTTTTTACGAATATTCCTCTGACTTATTCATTTCTATGGCCTCATGCACACTACTGTGTTTTTCATGGTTCCGTTTGGGGGCCGTGGGACTGGGCCGAAAAACTCAGATTAGGTACTACTCCTGTCCATGTTTGCGGCTCGTTCTCATCCATTCAAGTGTATGGCGACGTGAAAACCACAGACGGCACACATATGCTATCCGCGTGCTGTCCGTGATTTGCAGATCCATTGCGTACGGACTTCAAAATAAAAATAGTCGTGTGCATGTAACCATAAGCTAGGTGTCAAGGCAGGTCATGTTCATTCAGAACATTACACATGACTTCAAGCTAATGAAGTTGGGTTTGAACAGTACATACATATACGTCAAGTTGGACAGACCCCATAGAAAATTTTACTTCTCAACCAGGCCAATATTATTATTTTTTTTAAATTTCTTGTATACATATTCAAATAATCCTTGACTATTAAAGTTAAACTTAAGTTTGCAGAATGAATGAGCTGGTGGGTGGGGTGTGTAGATTTTTTTTGTTCTGAAGTTGCTAGGCTTAATTTCATGGCCTCCATTTCTCTTGAGAATCTCTGAGTACATATGTGTGCCTTGTACTAGTAGGAGCTTTAATTCTCATTTTTTAGAGATTTACTAAATGTCTGCTTTCTGTATTTGGTGTACACTCCCACCCTTCCTGTGAAGCTTAGCAACTTAATGTCAGAAGATCCTGGGCATCAATTTATGTACAACTAAAGTCCACTCTGTGCCAAGAAAAAAAATGTGTCATATTTTATTTGTAAAATATATTCTTATTACAAAATGTGAGTACAGTGAAATACAAGTTTTCACATTTTTTTTACACCAGCTTTTCCAGATTATTGGTCAGATATTTAACCAGCCTCTTAGTAATAATGATGATAATAATAGTACTCTATAAGTATGGCACTAGTTTAGAATCATCCAAAGAGTTTTCATAGTTTTCATAGTCCCCCCCTCCACACTTCTCCCGCCCCTCTCAACAGTGACTGATTGTCTTGCCTTGTATCTAGCAGCCATCAATCACTGATGAGAGGGGTGGAAGGAAATGCTGAGAGGCGGAGGAGGGTCCCTCATGCATACAACAGACTCATAACTATGAGCTTGTTGCATTTCTTGCTAGCTGGTACTAGCCACAATATTTTTTGTGTCGTTTGGGCTAATAGTGCAATGAGCCTGTCCCCATACTTTGCTGCCCATAAATATGTCATCATAGTATGATCATAAATCCGCTTTAAGTAGCTCCACCATGTCCCATATTTTGGGAGTATACAGAACAGTGGCACATACAATACTTAGGGTTAAAAAAAGCTAAGTATTCATATTTCTACTGCAATATTATTTCTATAATTTGCATATAATTCTGAGCATATACAAAAAAATGATTAGCCAGTGGAATGCTTATAATGGTCTAAATAAACTTTTGCACTTATTGCTATGCCTTATTTTTCTATAATACTTTTAAAATTAACATTCCTAATTAACTTCTAATGTGAATAATTAGTAAATAGCCATATTAGGTATAAGATGAAGCTGTGACATAATGTTTGTTGCTCTGAATCCTTATTACATCACACGAGGAAGTACAGGGAAATTAAAATACATTTGGTACAGTCATTGCTCACTCATAAACAATTGCATTTACGATAGGTGGCAGGAGCAAAGGAAGCCATGAGTCAGAATTATATGATATATTATATGGCACTCTCTTTCTCAAAGGCTAAGGACAGTGTCATCATAACGTAATAATTTCAACAGAAACAAAATTCATTTAGTTTCAACTGTTTGAAACTATTTATGCAGTGTCTTAAAGTGAAGCTCTTGTTTTGGGTTAAAGGAGATACTCCTTTTTATAGGAAGGTACCTCCTGATGACAAGTTGTCTCGCTGCCGAGATCCCCAGCTATTAGCTTTATGTTAAGGGAGTCAACAGCAAGTTTTTAATTTCCCTGCAGCACCACTGCAGGGGAGATAAAGCATTACACAGTGCCCTTTGAAATCAATGGGCTCTCCATGTAATGCATGGACATCCAAGATCCACCAGATACTCTTTGTAGCCATTCTCTGCTGATAGGTGATGGTCTTAACCAGTGGAAACCTCTTCATTAAATTAGAATGTATTAATGCATAATTTAAAAGTAATAATTTAAAGTGCACCTCCAGTTAAAAGAAGTTTCCTTTTGCTAGAAGGACCTAGCTAAAGTGTACATTAATTAGTTCAAAAAGCAGCTCTAACTTTAATTAGTTTTTTGATATTTGCACAAAACAGGCTGCCGTTTACCATAATCTGGGTATGCGGACTAAAAGTGGCATTTAGGGGTTGTTAAAGGAACACACAATTTAATGTAGATCTGTCAGCTTAATATGCTGCTCTTTGTTAGGGCAGCATATTACCGCCGCAGGTCCGCTGTATTTATAATCGGAGTGCCTCATCGTCTCACATTGCCTCCTTCTTGCCCTTCATGCTGGTGATTCATTTGCTGGTATGTATATGTGCCTACACGGTAGCATGTCAGTCCCCCAGGTGGGAGAGAGCGAGGCGGGGGAAAAAGATATGGGTTGGGGAAGCACTCCCCTAAAGACTACAGCAGACTCATAGCTAAGAAGTTTATCAGAGGGGCAGATATTTTTCTGACCTTGTTGACACTAGTCGGATTGAGGAACACTGTTGTCAGCCCGAACATTAAAGTCAGCCTATAGTCGATGTAATAAATGTGGGAACCCTCATTTACCAACAGCACAACTCCCCATACACCTCACTCCATGAGCAATCAGCCTTTCGTTGGAGTGCAAGGAAGAATTCCCAACTGTTAAGGGGGACTTTAGCACCTATATTTTATATTTGTACTGTATATATGCCAGAATGTGGTTTATTGGATTTATGCACTGTGCCTTTAAGTGCTGTGATTTTTCGCTGTTTTCATCTTTTTGTCCTCTATGTGGCATTCCAGTGGAAGAGTGGCCTGTCCAGCCTGTCATGTTATGCTGTTGTGTTTACTGCACCGCAACATTACTTTTTTATTTGCAGGTGCATTGGATGATGGTTGGCTTGTTGGTTAGTCTAAATTGTTATGGTGTCGGAATATACAGCCCAGATATTATCTTCACTATATTTCTGCTGCATTATAACAGTGCCAGATGTCACAATGGGGCTATGCTGCGTCCTCACACAGGGGCAGCGCCTTTTCTATAAAATAGCTGCTATTTCCGCTAACAGTATTTGGGTGGAAGATTGGAGGAACCTGGCGAGACAGGGAGCTGCTGATGCTACGTGGTGCCACAAGCACGAGTGGTTGGGCCTGAATCTGTGGTTGCTGGAGCCAGTTGTGGGTGACAGACAGGAGCATCCGCGTGTGAGCAGAGTCATGTGAGCTGTGGTCTGTGGATGGCAGGCAGGAGCCTCCCCCCACATGAGACAGTGGAGAACTGTAGCCAGTGCAGCAAGTTGCAGCCTAGTCGGCCTGAATTCACCAAACATCCCGTGTATCAAGACAGAGTGCCCTTTTTTCTGTCTGAAGTAAGTGTGAGCCAGCCCGCCATCAACCACCAGTGTTGCTATTGCCGTGTGTGTCGTTAACACCAGCCTAGTAATGTTCAGTTGCCGCTCAATCTCCTGGTATCCTTTCTATCGTTTCTACAACAACCCTGCCAAGGCCGTGCACCACCCGGGCCATGGCCTAACAGGAGGACCATTCTTGTGAACAAGGGACCAAATTAGACAACCTCAAAGTTTAAAAAGTTAATTTAGTAAGGCAGAAACCCATTAGGCTTTCCTTCAACTATAGAAAAGGTTATGTTTTTTCCCCTAGCCCTGTATCTAGATAATCAAGGCAAGGCAAATTGGCTTGTTGCTGCAGCCAGGGCACATGCCTTGCCAGCCCTTACTTACCTACACCTCTGAAGTAAGCCATTCATGTTAATCTAGACGAGAAGGTTAAAAAAATAATAATAATATTTTAATGGATTTTAAAAGAGATGTAAAAAAAATAATCTTTCAAGTGATTAGTGAAAGCATTAGATAATACAATAATATTTGAAAATAAATTAAAACCTAGAACCTTCTGCAGTAATCTGTCTATGAGATGCACCCCATTCTACTCTGCCCTGTGATGAATGATAATTATGACATAGGCACATTGTGATTGATCTATTAGGTAAGACAAGTTAATGATGCTATTCTCAGGAGGTCCACACAAAGCAAAATAATAACTCACACCTTAGGAAACTGTTTTTGCTCTTTAAGACAGGGTTGATCCCTTATGAACTCATCTCCTGTGTAGTTAGTTGATGTTCAACAAATTGGAATGCAGCTCGGGTGACATCACTGGAGGAGTGAAATCTGTTGACTTCACCCAACAAATTTCTCAGCTCAGATATAAAAAAAAAAATCCTGGCTTGTTAGAAATATGAATACATGGCAAAGACTTGGACTCCTCAGGTACCTGATTGTGATCCTGTCTTTTTTTTCTTGACCAAATGCACAAAAATAGAGACATTTGAAGAATGTAAGACAACGATCGATGATAAAAAAAAGAAAAGAAAAGCCTTATCTGGATGAAACGGGAAACACTTACTAAGGTTTATAAGAAAAATGTGAGTGCAGGAAGTTGACTAGTCCATTTTATCTATGTAGAGAATTAGAAGCAAACAGTTTGGAGTGCTTATTGGAGTGGCAGAAGGCAGATAAATATATAAAAGTGAGATCAAACAGATTCTTTGTGGGTGGAATCATTATCCTCTGTGAAACTGAGATTACCATTACCTTTCAAAAGGTTAAGCTTAGAGTATCTAGAAGCAAATGGCAGATTTACACAAACATAAAAGGGTCTTGCTACGCGACATTTTGTAAGCGCAGACTGGATTCCACACTTTAGAAAGGGAAATCGTGCGTTCTCAAGGGAGGTTTCATCAGGATTAGTTTTATACAATGCCTATTCTATTCAATAAGAACTGCCATGTGAAGAATAACCTGGCATTTAAGGCTTGTCTATCTGTTCCTATCAACTAAAAGAGAATCCTGTCATAATGGGCTTTTATGTGTATGCTATCACTGATGGGAATTATTATAACTACTGTATAAACTACTCATTAGGTCTTAAAGGGGACTTAAAATGTAAATGTAGCCTACCTGTATATACAATTTTTTGCCGCTTATTATTGTATTCCATAGATTAAAAAATGTTCCGCAGTGCTGTACAGTGGGGCTCACAATCTAAATTACCTGTAAGAATGTTTTTGGAGTGTGAGATGAAACCCACAAAAACTTTGTGGAGAAATTGCCCTTGATCAGATTTGAACCCATGACCTCAGTGTGTTAAAGCAACAGTGCTAACCAATAAGAAACCATGCAATAAACTGAAAGCCAGATAGTTTAACATCTGCTTCCAGCACCGTGTTTTATAGGACAAGAAGCAAATAAGCTAAGCAGAGAGAAAAAATAAAGAACATTCTCTGATTTAAAAACAAAAACTAAATTGTAGTAGCAGATTTTGTGTTAATATGTAATTTTGGGCTATCTTCTTGAAGGTTCGAGAAACAAGTGAGTTTTATCTATTTTTCTCTAACCGTCCAATATTCCAAAATATCTGGACCTGCCCGGTCCCATTGATGCCAGAGTAAAGAAATTTTATGACATTATTTGTTTATTTTTTATTAATTTAATTTAGTAACTGTTGCCGTACTATCTATTGCTTTTCTACTAAAATTTGTTGCTTAATATTCTGATCGGTTGTCCCACCCTAAAGACATCTGTAAATGCTGCCACTCATCATAACTGACCCCTAGTCCCAGTCTTCGTGCCACCACAACCCACAGCCAGGTGGAAATTTATTCAAAATATCAATTATCACTTAATGGTCAATCCTGTTTGAACCTTAATCCCTTAAGGACGCAGCCACTTTTGGACCAAATGACAGAGCCTCATTTTTTTTAAATCTGACATGTGTTACTTACTATATGTGAAAATAACTCGTGAATGCTTTTACCTATCCAAGCGATTCTGAGAATGTTTTCTTGTGACATATTGTACTTTATGTTAGTGAAAAAATTTGGTCGATATATTCAATATTTTTGTGTGAAAAAACAGCAACATTTAGAGAAAATTTGCAAAAAAATAGTATTTTCTAAATTCAAATGTATCTGCTTGTAAGACAGATAGTTATACCACAAAAAATAGTTACTAGTTAACATTTCCCATGTGTCTACTTTATGTAGGCATAATTTTTTTGAACATCCTTTTATTTTTCTAGGACGTTACAAGGCTTATAAATTTAGCAGCAATTTCTCACATTTTCAAGAAAATTTCAAAAGCCTATTTTTTTAGGGAACAGTTCAGATCTGAAGTGGCTTTGAGGGCTTTATATATTATGAACCCCCACAAATCCCCCATTTTAAAAACTGCACCCCTTAAAGTATTCAAAACAGCATTTAGAAAGTTTCTTAACCCCAGAAATTAAAGCAAAGTGGAAGGGAAATTTGAAAATTTCATTTTTTTTTTTTGCAGAAATTCCATTTTAATAAATTTTACTGAAGGTTTTTACTAGAGAAACACAACTGAATATGTATTGCCATGATTCTGCAGTTTTTAGAAATATCCCACATGTGGCCCTAGTGTGCTACTGGACTGAAACAAAACCTCCCGAAGCAAAGGAGCACCTAGTGGATTTTAGGGCCTTCCTTATCTTAAATTATATTTCAATATATGTCAGGTTAGAAGAGGTCTTGTGGTGCAAAAATAAAGGAAACAGCTCAAAAAAGACCCCATTTTGGAAACTACACCCCTTGCGGAATTCATTTATGGGTGTAGTGAGCATTTTGACCACACAGGAGTTTCATAGATTTCATTAGAATTGGGAAGTGAAAATGAAAAATTACATTATTTTCCAATAAGATGTAGATTTACCTCAGAATTGTTAATTTTTTCAA
This sequence comes from Rhinoderma darwinii, assembly GCF_050947455.1. Taxonomy (NCBI): domain Eukaryota; kingdom Metazoa; phylum Chordata; class Amphibia; order Anura; family Rhinodermatidae; genus Rhinoderma; species Rhinoderma darwinii. The sequence goes on along the minus strand of NC_134690.1, from coordinate 365,669,872 downwards.
CAAATAAATGAGGAAAAGCAAGTTCTCCAGAGTACGGAAATATCCAACATGTGGTCATAAACTGCTGTTTGGGCAAGCGGCAGGACTCAGAAAGGAAGGCACGCCATTTGGCTTTTGGAGTACAGATTTTGCTGGATTGATTTCTCTGCACCATGTTGCATTTATAAAGCTCCTAAGGCACCAATACAGTGGATACCCCCCAAAAGTGACTCCATTTTGGAAACTACACCCCTAGAGGAATTCATCTAGGGGTGTAGTGAGCATTTTGACCCGACAGGTGTTTAATAGATTTCATTAGAATTGGGAAGTGAAAATGAAAAATTAAATTTTTTTCCACTAATACGTAGCTTCAGGTCAAAATGTTTTATTTTCTCATCAAATAAAGGAGAAAAAGCACCATAACATTTGTAAAACAACTTCTCCAAAGTATGGAAACACCCCATATGTCATCATAAACTGCTGTTTGGATACACGGCAGGATACAAGGGAAGGAGCACCATTTGGTAGTTGGAGGGCAGATTTTGCAGGATTGATTCCTGGGCGCCATGTTGAATTTACAAAGCCCCTGAGGTACCAGTACAGTAAGAACCTCTGAAATGTGACTCCATTTGGTAAACGACACCCCTTGAGGAATTAATCTAGGGGTGTAGTGAGCATTTTGACCACACAGGTTTTTGCTGAATTTATTAGAATTGGGATGTGAAAATAAAAAAAATTATCATTTTTTTGGCGAAAATATTTAGTTCTAGCCCAAAATTTATCATTTTCACAAGGACTATAGGAGAAAAGAACCTCAATGTTCGTAAAGCATTCTCTCCAGAGTAAGGCAATACTCCACACGTGGTCATAAACCGCTATTTGGACACACAGCAAGGCTCTAAAGGGAAGGAGCGCCATTTAGTATTTGGAGTGGAGATTTTACAAGATTCGTTTTTGACACCATGTTGCATTGAGCTATAGTACCAGTACAGTGCAACCCCTGAAAAATTACCCCATTTTGGAAACTAGATCCCTCAAATAATTTATTTAGGGGTGTAGTGAGCACTTGACCCCACAAGTGTTTTGCAAAAATGAGTACACAATAGATGTTGCAGATTGAAAATTGCCGTTTTCCACAGATATGCCATTTCAGTGCCCAATGTGTTGTGCCCAGCTTGTACCACCGTAGACACACACCCCATAAATTGTTAAGCGGGTTCTCCAGAATACAGTAATAACCCATATGTGGTCATAAATTGCCGTTTGGGCACACTGCCAGGCTCAGTTGGACCACCATTTGGCTTTTGAAGCGCAGATTTTGCTTGGTGTTTTACTCGTATTTCATCTTATAATGTGGAGGCATATGTAAGCTGGGCAGAGTACATCAGGGTATATGTAAGCTGGGCGGAGTACATCAGAGTATATGTAAGCTGGGCGGAGTGCATCAGGGCATAATAGGATGATGTAATAATGGGGTGAATGAATAATCCATGGATTTGTGTGGTACGCTTCGAACCAATCCTTTATGCACAGGCCGGGTTTTTGGGGTATTATACAAAATATCTGCGATCCAGTATTGTCTAATCTTTGACTTCTTCACTAGCCCTATAAGCAGCACAACAAGGCCCTAAAGTTTCCTCATCTCCGCTGCATCTACAGGGTCCACCTGTGGGGTCCAGCAAATGATGATGTGAGGTATTTAGTGAAATTCTACTGGACCTAAAAAATTAGTCTGGCCCGTCATTTAGTATCATTTTGCATCATTGCGTTTTGAGAGTCATAACGTGTTATTTTTCCGTTGACGGAGCTGTGTGAGGGCGCGTTTGTTGTGGAACGAGCTGTCATTTTTATTGGTTCTATTTTGGGGTACATGCGATTTTTTTTTATCACTATTTATACCATTTTTTGGGGGATGAGGAAACCAAAAAACAGCAATTCTAGCACGGTTTTGTTTTTTTATTTTTTTACAGTGTTCACCATGCACTATAAACAACATGTTAACTTTATTCTACGATACTTTATTCTACGATACGGCGACACCAAATTTATATTGTTTTTTTATGTTTCACTATGTTCCCACAATAAAAATACTCTTTTCTAAAAAACATCTGACAGCCATAACTTTTTTATTTTTTACTTGATATCGCTGCGGGAGGGCTTGTTTTATGCGTGACGAACTGTAGTTTCCATTAGTACCATTTTGCGTTACTTGCAACTTTTTGATCACTTTTTATAAAAAAAATTTTGAGACAAGATGACCAAAAAATAAAATGCTGTCATTGTTTTTTATTACAAATTTTTACGGTGTTCACCGTGCGGTATAAATTATGTGATATTTTTATAGATCAGGCCGTTCCGAATGCGGTGATACCTATTATATATAGTATTTTTTCATGTTTTCATTTTTTTTCTAATAATAAAGGAGTTGATCAGGGAAACAGGGCGATTGATGTTTTTATTAGTTAAAACTTTTATTTATTTATTTTTCTTTAACATTTTTTTTACTTTTTTCACTTTTTTTTTTACCCTGACCTGGGGACTTGAAGATCTGGTCTTCTGATTCCCGGTACAATACTTCACTACTTACGTAGTGCAGTGTATTGTAACTGTCATTCTTCATCTGACAGTTAGTCTATTACGTCATGCCTCGGGCAGGACCTAATAGGCTTCCATACCTTGGCAACCAGGAAGCCTAGCAACGGCTTCCTGGTTGCCATAGCAACCATCGTCACCCGCGATCTCTCGCGGAGGGGCCCGGGGGGGGGGTACAGAGGGAGCTCCCTCCCTCTGCAACCACTACAATGCGGCGGACGCCAATGACAGCCGTCTTGAAGGGGTTAAATGGCTGCGATCGGCGGTAACTGCCGTCGCCACCGTTGCAGCGGGATGTCAGCTGTGTTTTACAGCTGACAGCCGCTGAAGATGAAGCGCGCACATCTCCTGTGCTGGCTTTATCTACAGGGCGTGACAGTACGTCCTATTGCGGGAACGCACTTTGAATTTGGACGTACAGTCCCCCCCAAAAGCGGGAAGGGGTTAATGACAGTAATTTTTTTGTGTGACTGTATGAGGCCTTGTTTTATGTGGGAGAAATTTTGGTTTTGTTAAGTGCCATTTGGGGGCACATATACATTATTGTGTACTCTATATAATTTTTTTGCTGGGGGATATAGACTAAAGTGATTTTGTCATTATTTTTGTTTACTTTATAATAATTAATACTGTTCATAATGAGTCATCTGTTAAATTAATTCTTCAGGTTATTATGGTTGTGGGGATACCTAATATGTTGTTTGTTTGTTTTTTTTTGTTTCTATGTAATGTGTGTGTAGCAAACTTTATTGTATGCTGACTTTTTTTATTATGGTTTTTTATTCGTTTTCTTTTTATACATTTTTTTTTTATCCCATTAATAGGCTTGTCCCAGACTTGATGAAGAAAAAAAATCCAACATAATAAAGTGCATGACAATCTCTTTATAACAAAGCTTGAACCAGCTCTGTATCTTACATGGATCCGGAGATCTCCCCATTCATTGCTTCAATTGCTCTGCTAGATTTATTCAGGATGGCAGCTCAGGGGTGTGTCCTTTTTGCTACAGCTCCTCCTCCTTCCTCCATAACTTGCATAGGCAGATTGTTCTATTTCACTGTCTCTGTTTCCTCTCTAGGGGAATTTTTACAAATGCCCCCATTACATATCTTTTTAGAGGTAGAGCCCAGCTCTATATAACTCAAGAAGAGGGAGAGCCTGCAGCTTACACACAGCAAGAGGATGAGCAGGAGAGGGGGAGCAAAAGCTGTATGTAAGCAGTGCTGTATGCAGGCTCTCTCTTCATCTAATCAAACTGATAGTTTTCCTGTGTGTTTCTTACTGTGTGAGACTTCAGCCAAATTAGTTTTTTCTTCTTTATTTCTCACTTATAATCTGAAAACATTCTTCTGTATGCTAACATATTATAATCTGTGTCATCATGACAAAGACTGTTGCATAGCTTAGTGTTCCCTAGGACCCCAGGACTGACTTTAAAGAGGCCATCCAGTGCGCGATCATGCCACGATCACTATTGACCATGGCGATCAAAGAACTAAATTGCTGGGAATGAGCCCTTGTCCCCATTGAAAGCTCCATCAAATGTACTGTGTTTTTAAAGTTAGTTCCTCTAATCCTAACCAATAGAGTGGGAGCTGATCTGTCATTAGACAGCCGCACACCCACTCTATGGCGACACAGCCCACAAGTACAGGATTTATTCTACTGCTCTGTAAAAAGACAATGTTTTGTTAATAATGTTCTATGTTATATATGATTTTATTTGGATATATGTATTCGTGTTGAGAAGGTGTATCCAAATCAGAAACCTTATATTAACTAAAAGTTTCTGTGTAATTTGAGGGCTAGGTCAGTGGCCTTTACTACGGGGGATGTTGCTCTTCTCCGGAAGGCCAAATATGACCTCAGGAAATTCATTGGAAATTCATTGTGAGGGCAAAGCAGGAATATGCCATCAGGATGCAAGTTGAGATGAGTAGTGGAAGGGTGTAAAGCAAGTGACATGGTGGTGAATTATTTTATGTCAGGAAATGTATGCCTTCATGTATAAAAGACAAATAAGATAACCATTGATTTTAGAAAACGGGCCCAGGAACGTTCGCGCATTAGCATGTGCGGGAACCAAGTGGAATTTAAGCTTCTGGGGCTAAATCTCGCATGATATGAACTGCAACAATATATGCCATAGTGGAGTTGGCAAAACAGTGTTTTTCTTTTTTTAAAGTTATAAAAAGAAATGGTTTCCGTTTTAAGGTTTTACTAAATTTTTATTGGCCAACCATTGAGAGTGTTTTGACTTATGGAATCACGGTTTGGTTTGGAATGCCAACGGTGAAAGAAAAAAGTTTGTTGTGTATGGTAGCTAAAACTGCTGGAGTCATTATTGGCTGTGATGTCGTGCGATTATCTGGTATTTATGAGGAGCGGTGTGTGAGAAGAGCAACAAAGATCTTGGAGGACAGTTCACACCCGTGTTAGAGTCCGTTTGAATTGCTACCATCTGAAAGGCAAGATCGTGTTATAAGAGCAGGAACGAGCGTGCAGGTTTAGGGAGAGTCTCTATCCTACTGCGCTACGGTTTATAAATAAGCAAATGTGATTGTATGACATGTGCTGGCCTAATGTGTTTCTTTTCCTATATGCTCTGACCATTTCAGCTTTTGCGTTTTCCAATGTGTAAATTGCAGATTTTTTTTCTGTAATCGTCATAGTTGGCAATAACGTTTTCTATTCTATTCTAAATTACTTTTTACTATATACTGTATACAGTATATTTGTGTGCGTTTAAGATTTCTCTATTATTTTTTTAATAAAAGTTTTTGTTTAAATAAAGTATAATATAAAAAAAAGACTAAATATATCTATTTACTTAAAGTAAACATATAATTTCATTATTTTTCTTATCTAAAAAGGTCCAAAAATCTTTGCTTATTAATTTGATAATATATCTATATAGGATTTGGAGTTGCATGTTTCTGATACAGAGCTCCATATCTCCTGCTTTCAATCTAGATTTAAAGAAAAAAATTCTGGCTGCTTGCTACCACCACTAGGGGGAACTTAGGATCCTACTGATGACAGATTTATGCAGCTCCCATTAAACTCAATATCAAATCAGCTTTCAGTTAGTTTCTGGCACATCAGTAAATCACGCGCAGGTGATTATACCGAAGGTTTATACCGGGTTTCAGCTCTCTAGGACCTACCGTTCTCAACATATTCACAAAAGCATACAGTAAAGGAAATAAGTATTTGATCCCTTGCTGATTTTGTAAGTTTGACCACTGTCAAAGACATGAGCAGTCTAGAATTTTTAGGCTAGGTTAATTTTACCAGTGAGAGATAGATTATATTTAAAAAAAAAACAGAAAATCACATTGTCAAAATTATATATATTTATTTGCATTGTGCACAGAGAAATAAGTATTTGATCCCCTACCAACCATTAAGAGTTCAGCCTCCTCCAGACCAGTTACACGCTCCAAATCAACTTGGTGCCTGCATTAAAGACAGCTGTCTTAAATGGTCACCTGTATAAAAGCCTCCTGTCCACAGACTCAATTAATCAGTCTGACTCTAACCTCTACAACATGGGCAAGACCAAAGAGCTTTCTAAGAATGTCAGGGACAAGATCATAGACCTGCACAAGGCTGGAATGGGCTACAAAACCATAAGTAAGACGCTGGGTGAGAAGGAGACAACTGTTGGTGCAATAGTAAGAAAATGGAAGACATACAAAATGACTGTCAATCGACATCGATCTGGGGCTCCATGCAAAATCTCACCTCGTGGGGTATCCTTGATCCTGAGGAAGGTGAGAGCTCAGCCGAAAACTACACGTGGGGAACTTGTTAATGATCTCAAGGCAGCTGGGACCACAGTCACCAAGCAAACCATTGGCAACACATTACGCCGTAATGGATTAAAATCCTGCAGTGCCCGCAAGGTCCCCCTGCTCAAGAAGGCACATGTACAGGCCCGTCTGAAGTTTGCAAATGAACATCTGGATGATTCTGAGAGTGTTTGGGAGAAGGTGCTGTGGTCAGATGAGACTAAAATTGAGCTCTTTGGCATTAACACAACTCGCCGTGTTTGGAGGAAGAGAAATGCTGCCTATGACCCAAAGAACACCGTCCCCATTGTCAAGCATGGAGGTGGAAACATTATGTTTTGGGGGTGTTTCTCTGCTAAGGGCACAGGACTACTTCACCACATCAATGGGAGAATGGATGGAGCCATGTACCGTCAAATCCTGAGTGACAACCTCCTTCCCTCCACCAGGACATTAAAAATGGCTCGTGGCTGGGTCTTCCAGCACGACAATGACCCGAAACATACAGCCAAGGCAACAAAAGAGTGGCTCAAAAAGAAGCACATTAAAGTCATGGAGTGGCCTAGCCAGTCTCCAGACCTTAATCCCATCGAAAACTTATGGAGGGAGCTGAAGATCCGAGTTGACAAGCGACAGCCTCGAAATCTTAATGATTTACAGATGATCTGCAAAGAGGAGTGGGCCAAAATTCCATCTAACATGTGTGCAAACCTTATCATCAACTACAAAAAACGTCTGACTGCTGTGCTTGCCAACAAGGGTTTTGCCACCAAGTATTAAGTCTTGTTTGCCAAAAGGGATCGAATACTTATTTCTCTGTGCACAATGCAAATAAATATATATTATTTTGACAATGTGATTTTCTGTTGTTTTTTTTATATATAATCTATCTCTCACTGGTAAAATTAACCTAGCCTAAAAATTCAAGACTGTTCATGTCTTTGACAGTGGGCAAACTTACAAAATCAGCAAGGGATCAAATACTTATTTCCTTCACTGTATATGGCACCACTGGCTTCCACATCAAGGACCTTCCTCCATATCACATCAGATGACCTGTATTTGCTAATAGAAGCTCGCAGGTCCTTTATGCTTAGCCTCACTCACATACACACAGTTTTAGACCAAGTTTCCATAACAACCAAGCCATTTTTCTTTACTCGACGTGTTACTCACTGTAAACGAACTGTACCTGTACTGGATTTGAGCATTCTTATAAATTGAAATCCTTTCATACCAGTCATGCCTCCATAAAGGAACCCTGCACTTAGACGAAAGACTCCTGTGGCAAAGCGCATGGCTGCTGTCCGAGCTGCTGAAATCTCTCAACAGGACCAAGCTCGTGGATTTTACTATTCCCATAAATTGAACCCCTTTCAGACCAGTCATGTCTCCAAAAAGGAAACTTGCATTTGAACTTTATTGGATATGTTGGCTTCATATCAGTAGGAAATTTAGTTTTTAACCACACACACAAACAACAAACAAATGTACCAGTGTGAAGCCGGGGAAGTCTGCTATTTTATATTATAAAAGTGAATGTCTGTTTGTCCGTCCTCTATAGGCATCCAAACACTTGAACTATTTGACCCCAAATTTGGCACATACATACATCGGGTGTTCAGGATGGTTTTCGTAAAGGTCCCGATCTTGCTGTTGTTCTCTGTTATCATCCATTATCACATGAACACGATCCAATATTATAAAAGCGAATACAGACATTCGCTTTTATAGTAAAGATGTTTTTATTTGGCAGTAGCATGTAGTGCACTTTACAAGATAATCCTAGATGGGAAGGTACAAGGGAGCGGTTACTCATAGCAACCAATCAGATTGTTGATGGACAGGAGGAAAGCTGCATTACTAGCTGCAAGAAACTCCTCTTGCCCAACTGCAAGCTGATCAATCCGTCATACTGTTGCTCGAGCTGCTGAAACTCCTCAGCAAACTCGGGCTTTCTCAGCAACAGATCAGACAGGTGGCTCTCAGAGGCGCAGAGAATCCTGCCAGAACCTAGGCCAGAAAGGAAGTTGATAGAGTATATCATGCTCAGCATTCTAATGAGTGGGCTTTCATGCATGATGCTGTTTTCAATTATGATCCAACCATAGTCTATGGCCAACTGGTAATAAAACTGCCAATGTTGTTAATCAACAGTCACAATCTTATGACTCCATTTCCTACCAGTTTAGCTGTTAGGTATGTAACTGTCGGGGTATATAGGGCTACTAGCGATTTCCCTGTAAACAAAGAAAATACGAGGGCATGGATTGACCTCCTGGGCACCCTTGGAACAAATCTAATGAACACATAAACAGACAGACCCACATGTTGTAACCGGGCAGCGCCAGATACTTTTTCTAGCATATAATAAAAATGTATCTGCACATAATGTTGCACCTCTTTAGATTCAACTGTGAACAGTACTAAATAAATACAATTGGTTTGTTTTGTTTTTTAAATACACTATGTGATTTTTCATGCTAGCCTTTGTCTAATATCACATTTTATTTAAAGAATAAAAAATATTCAGTGGGAGTACATGTCTCCATCAATGCGATTCTCTTATGCATGTACATTAACTATATCTCTCCTTCTAGAAGAAATAAATGATATTTATAGAAATCTCTAGAAAATCAAATTCTCTTTAGCTCCCCAGCAACCATCATAAGCAAGCGCTGCTCGGCTGTCTAATTATTCAATGTATGAATATCCCTTTAAGAAGAGGCAAAAAAGTACTTACAGTGTGCAAAGCTGGTAGAACGTTTCCCCATCAGACTGTTATTTTAGCAAAAGTTGGTTCTACCGGGTACTAATAATGATGCTTTTATAAGAATTTAAGCTGTAGGGGTTGAATACTTATAAAAGTAGCATTATTCAGTATGTAGTTGCATGTTTGTCTAATATGTTTTTGTCCTAAATTTCCAAGAATATACGTACTATAAAAATACAGTAAAAATCAATTCATATTTTTTCATTTATCTACAATAAAATTTAATTTGCTGTAGAAAGTTAATGCTTCTTCATATTTTAAAGATTCTCACATTGCCACAGCATTGTTTTTCATGAAGAGTAGTATTGTTTAATAGTAAAATGCTGTCTCTGCATGTCTTGCAGAAGATACAGGAAACGTTCCAGACTACAGCGCTCTATTTTGTCACTTACTTGTAAAAATCTGAAGTGTTCACATGAAGCAAGCATAGTAACTATGTGACAATGACAAATGTTCAATTTTTAATCGGAAAGAACCCAATAAAATATCCCTCATACGTGTATAATACCTGTATAGTGTATGCTGACATTCCTAAAGAATCTGTTTACAGTTAGGAAGAGGGAACAGCGAAAGTATATGGTTGTCTCATTTCTACCATTAATCAAAAACAAGACTCCAAAGTGGAATACAAACCCTCAAATCCTTAAAAATAACAAAGATTTTCCTCTTTTTGTAAAGCGTAAGATAAGCCACATGTCCTGACCCACAAAGGACATTGCTGGGGGTCCCTTGGTATCTGGATGCTTTCAACACCACCAGTCTATGAGTTGAGCTATGGAAAACCCTACAAAGCACTAAAGCAATTCCAACATGGGTGACTGCTGGAATGAGTTTTATTTCTACTCTGGGGATAAATCATGAGGATAAATCCTGACCAATGTCTTCTACATATCAAAACAGATTACTTTAAATTTAATTCTTGGCACTAAATTCTTGCTGGGGGGCGGGGGCGGGCATCTATTCTGTTCCAAGAACAACCGTCTTTGAGTGGCAGGAAGGAGACATTAGCAAAAACATACATTTGGACTGGACTGATGGTTTCATTTATTTACCAGTTTCACTATAAAGTATATGAAATATTAGTCCAATAATCTGAATAACATATTTTTCCCTGTCCTTTCCTGTGTGTTCCACATGATCTGTGGGTTTATTCACATATCATACATCTAATATTAATAATTTAAAATAGAGGGTATATTATTCCTTATAATATACACATCAAAATTTGTATTAGCGCGCTGCGTGACAACGGGGGCCCTGCAGGCCCCCCAGGCTTGGGGCAACTGTGACCGCTGCGACCCCTATAGCTACGCCACTGTATTGACCATTATGTGTTTGATATGCATATTTTCTTATAACAACAATGACTATATTATGGTCGTCTTTTACTATTTTAAGTTTGTCACTTGTTCATGGGACTATTTGTTCAGTCCCCATATAAACCACTGTTGTATACACTGTCTACATGCTTGAAAAGGCTCCATATGTAGAGCCGAAACATTGCACAAGGGCCATTAAAAACAATCTTTTTTCACTTTGACTTGGAGTGCTGCTGCCTATTATTGGACAACAGATGATAGATAGATAGATAGATAGATAGATAGATAGATAGATAGATAGATAGATAGATAGATAGATAGATAGATAGATAGATAGATAGATAGATAGATAGATAGATAGATAGATGCATTTTCTCACAGCACACATATAGATTATGTAAGACACCAGCAATATTTTAAAACTTAATAGGAGCACCTATACTGAATACTCCATAAAGATGACAAGTAACAGTTGTTTGATCCCACTCTCACCTTTAATAGTTTCAATTAGCAGTTTTATTTTTACACAACCCACTGCCTCATTAGTTCTTTCCTGAACTTTCTAAGTGTGCTACTGTTATTTCTGGTTCCCAGCAAAGAGAGAAAAATGTTGGCTTCTGCCCAATACTATCCATTAAACACGAGTCTGAGGCCTTCTTTCAAGAGTATTAGATATATTGGACATTTGGGAGGTTGCTATTCTTTAGAGTTGGTTTGTTTTTCCTGGTAGGGTCCGAAACCTGCGCCTGACCACCTGACCCTTAAGTAAATAAAATAAAGAAAACCAAGCTAGTAATTTCTAATCACAAGTGACTTATTTAAATAACTGAGATGACTGCCTGGGCTCAATCCCTTCAAGCTGCCAAACCCTATCAGCAGGGTCTAATGACAAGCTAGACCACCTTCTAGAAGCTCCCTTGGCCACAACGTGAATAATTTCATATATTCTACAATGGAGTTTTGAGGCGAGATTTTTACTGGCACAGAACTGGCTGCACTCGACTCGTTTCAAGAGCTGACAGGCCAATTCATTAATGCAGTTTGAGAATAATCCATGAAAAAGTACAGCTCCATTCCCCTAAATGTTATTATAAAAACTAGATATAACTCGCCTTTCCACCTTCCTCAATCCCCGAGGCAGGGGAAATTCAAATGTGTGATGTGGCTTCATCTATTCTTTACAGGCGGAAACTCTTCCTTTGTTTAAGAGGCTGTAAGATTATAACTAACTAGAACCTAAGGGTATTTTTTATGAATCACAGAAATCCCAAAGGAAGCTAACATCCAGAGATTTTAATAAATAATTTATGGCGGTGCATTCTTTAAACCTGTTAGCGCCATGTTGAAGGTGTAATTTCGAAAGTAATGGGATTATGAGAGATTTAAAGAATAAAATATTATATGAAACAGAGAGTTGGCTAATCTTAAAGGGGTTTTCAACTATCGGAGAACTGATGACCTATCCCCCGGATAGGTCATCAGTATATGATCGGTGGGGGTCCGACACCCGCACCAATCATCTGCTCCAGGTGCCTCCAGGCATCGGACCACCATGCCGGAAGCAGATGGCTCCAGCCACGGAATAGCGGCCGAGCTGCCATACTGCAGCTCTGCTCCTATTCAAGTGAATCGGAGCAGAGCTGCGGTTCGGCAGCACGGCCGTTATGCAATGTACGGAGCCAACTGCCTCCGGCTCTGACCATTGCATACTGTGCAATGACATCCAGTGCCCACAGGCAGCCGGAGCAGCTGATCTGTGTGGGGTCTGGGTGTCGGACCCGCACCAACGATATACTGATGACCTATCCGGTGGATAAGTCATCAGTCGTGAACAACCCCTTTAACCCCTTAAGGACACGGCCAATTTTGGTCTTGAGGACAGAACTATTTTTTTATATTTCCTTCTTTGCATCCCGACGCTCATAACTCTTTTATTTTTTGTACGACGTAGTTGTATGAGACTTTGTTTTTTGCGGGACGAGTTGTACTTTATGTAGGTACAATTTTTTGGTACAAATACATTATCGTTTTAATTCTATAAATTTATATTTTGGCGAAAATGCAGAAAAAAAGCAGTTCCGCAGCAGTTTTAATATTTTTATTTTTTTACACCATACACCGATCATCATAAATAATGTTATACATTTGTTGTACAGGTTGTTACGGTCGTGGCAATATTTTTTTGACTTTTAATTTTTTTATTTATCATTACATTTTTTGACATTCATTTAACTTTTTTTTTTAATCCCATAAAGGGATTTATCATTTTAATCTTTATTTTGTAACTTAACGTACTGACATAGATCTATATGCTAGTACATTAGCCTGTGTACTGATTGTAAACAGGCAGTTGTTAGAACGTATCTCAGTATGCCCTAACAACAGGAAATATGTTCAGACAGCCCTGGGGTCCTTCAATGGACCCTGGGCTGTCTGGCCATACGCGTTATGGGCTTTGATCGCGTCACAGTTATCTTCTGTGACGCGATCAAAGTGCAGTCCCCTCTCCTTGAATGCCGCGATCAGCTTTCATCGCAGCATTCAAAGGGTTAACGGCGGAGAGAAGATGTTTCTCTCCTCTCCGCTGTCAGAGCGGGGCCGTGGCTGTGTATTACAGCCATTGCCCCGCTCTCGATCGCGCGCACAGACAGCTGTCACACAGGGCGAGAATGCTCGTCCTAATTACGCGAAGTACTCGCCGCTCAGGACGAGCATTCTCGTCCTGTGTTGGCAACCAGTTAAAGAGGACTATCCTCGCCTGACAGGTCTGTTTTAGTAAATACTTATATTCCCCATGAAATAACAATTTTGGAGCATCTTTTCTTAGAACTCTGCGTTGTACCATTTCTCTGTTGTTCCTCCTTTAAATGTCTGAATAAATTGACAACTTGATCTTACCGTGCTCCTTGTCAATGGGACATGTCCCTACAATCTGACAGTATCAGACTGCATCATCCTATTGACGAGGGGGAATTGATATTTAATTGGAAATACAAGTATTTACTAAAAGAGACATGTCAGGAGAGCTAACAGGTTAATTTTTTATCAGGAAAAGAAGAAATGTACCTAAATACCTATTGATTTATTTTCAATTATTTTATAGCCAAGACTTACTGTATTACATATATTCATTATCGTAAGCCTTTCTCACAGTCTCTGCTTGCAGGGAGGCCCCAGACAACTGCCCCCACCCACCGACTCTTCTGAAGGGGAACGTGCGCAGGACAAAGCGTAGGCTCAGGCAGTACTGGCGCTATCCTACCCTTCCACAGCACCTTTCTCCCAGTGCCACAACTCTCACTGTATCTGGGGAGGCTCCTTTCTTCCGCCCAATGATGGCCTCTTTCCCCTGGTGCACGCCATAACCCACAGAATTCCAGCTGCTTTCAGGGTCGTAGCCTGCGCACTGACCCTGTTGAGCAGGAACAGTGGCCTTTTAAAATTCAGTTGCCACCCCCAGCATGGGACACACTGCGATACCATGCTGTGCATCCTCACCACTGTTATGGAGCAGTAAAATCTACTCACAGATGGCGTCCAGGCCATTTCTTCCGGTGCCAACAATAGACAGTGTAATCCAATATATTTTCTGATCAGTTTTAATCAGCTAGCTTGAGGACTTACCAGCTATCAAAACATGTGACCACAGGTCCATTGCACATAACATCACAGCACATAATAATGCAGCCTGGTCACTGGGTGGCAGCATAGCAATGTAAATATATACATAATAAAGCAATGCTTTTTCTACAGGATCTGTACTTATAAATAAGGAACAGTTAGAGCAGCAAATATCAATACACCTAAAACAGCAGTAGCATCTTCCATGGGGAGGGACTTTTCCACATCTTACATAAGTATTCTTCCTTAGAGCTGCTGATAGTTGGCAAGTAATGACATTGATTCCTTCCGTAGTAGGCCAGTATGAATTCTACAAGCAACATGATGACCATAAACTGGGTTAGAATATTCAAATAATCAGGTTACATTTGTCTTGGGGAAACAAAGAAGAACAGCATTATGACAAGGGCTAGGTTTGTAACAGTTTTTCAAATTTAATATTTTTATATCTGTAGTTTGTCTTTTCAACAATTCTATACAGTGAAACCTCTTTGAGACAACCACTTAAAATTGCATTAAAAAGTGGTCTACTAGGGGGGTAGTCTTCTCAATGAAGATAGGCAGTTTGCATAGTATGTGGGGGAAATTAATCTGTCACAGGAAATCTGGTCGGGAGAAGGGAGTGGTCTTCTCAAAGAGATGGTCTTTTGAAGAGGTTTCCCTGTATACTGTTTCTATTGTATAGATTAATTACATTAAATACATTCTTGATCTTAATATTGGGTGTGTTTTAGGATTATGATTATTGTTTGCGATCCAGATCTAATTTGAAAACGGCACTACACACAAATATACAATGTAAACAATATCCACACCTACTAAAAGCAATGATTAACTCCTTGGCGTCTGCTGTTGAGGACTAGCGCCGTAACTGTACAGCATATTGTTGATAAAGGAACAGGTGCTGTGCCAGCACCATAGCCCATGGAAAGATGGCCATGATTGACAGCCGTCCTCCTGGGGCCATGGTCGAGTTTGAAAACAAAACAAAGGGTGGGAGCTCCTATTGTTTCCCCATCACCATGGGATATCAGCTAAATATGTAAACCAGGGGCCTAAGAAAGACCCCCATGGCTGCGATATGTAGTTTCCTATCAGATGATGCCTTAGGCAAGTACCTAATAGGAACCTTGCCGTTTTTTACAGACAGCCACTAATGCATTGGAATAGGGGCCCCATTCTATCTTGTGGATATGCCATAAATGTCCGAAATGTGAATACCCCTTTAAGGAATTAGTGAAGAAAAAAATAATTAAAGAGGCTCTGTTACCACATTATAAGTGCCCTATCTCCTACATAATGTGATCGGCGCTGTAATGTAGATAACAACAGTGGTTTTTATTTTGAAAAACGATAATTTTTGACAAAGTTATGAACAATTTTAGATTTATGCTAATTAGTTTCTTAATAGACAACTGGGCATGTTTTTACTTTTTACCAACTGGGCGTTGTGAAGAGAAGTGTATGAAACTGACCAATGAGTGACCAATCAGCGTTATACACTTCTCATTGTTCCAGCCCAGCTTCTTTCACTGCAAAATCACACTGTGCTGTGGATCATGCTGGGCTGGAACAATGAGAAGTGTATAACACTGATTGGCAGGGCCGGCCTTAGGATAGATGGCACTCTGTGCGAAATGAGCTTCCGGCGCCCCACCCCATCATTAAAAAAAATAATGCCCCATAAAAAAATTATAATGCCCCTTTAGAGCCCCCATACAGTATAATAATAATATTAATTAATATAATATATTACAACCCCTTCAAGGACACAGTATTTTGTCCTCTAATTGTGCCCACAGTATTATGCCACCTGTAGTACCCCTACACAGTATAATGTCCGCTTAGTGGCCCGCACATAGTACAGTGCCCCCCTGTAGATTTTGCCATACAGCCTCCCTGTAGACAGTGCTATAACCCCCCACCTCCTCCTTGTAGATCGTGCCATACAGCCCCCCCAAACAAAAACAAAAATTGTACTCACCTTGGCCCCGTTCCGATAACGAACTGAGCTACTCCACGATGGGATCCTGTAGCCTAGTACAGAGTTTCCCAACCTTTTCAGACTCGAGGCAGCACTGGAAAAAGCACCCGTACCAAAAATTGCTTAGAAAAAGACAGAAAACGGCAAAAAAAAAAATCACTACACTCATAGGGTATGTTCACACACATTATTGCAAGGCAAAAAAATCTGCCTCAAAATTCCTTCAGGAACTGACAGCATTGTTTGACCTTTTTTTTGCCTTTTTTCTTAAGCCGTTGAAGCGAATGCAAAAGACGCAGGAAAAAAAGCTCCAAACGAGCACTGCAGGTATTTTCTGCCTCCTATTAATTTAAATTGGAGGTCAGAGGAGGAAACTACTTGAAGACCATCAGCCGTCCACTCACAGTAAAATAACTATCAGCACCCCACTCACAGTAGAATAACCATCAGCCCCCCCAACCACAGTAAACTGATCATCAGCCCGCCACTCACAGTAAAATGACCATCAGACCCCCACTCACAGTAAAATGGCCATCAGCCCACCACTCACAGATTCCCCCTGTAGATAGTGCCACACAGCCCCTTGTAGGTAGTGCCACACAGCCCCTTGTAGGTATCGCCACACAGCCATTTGTAGGTAGCACCACACAGCCCCCTTGTAAATAGTGCCACATAGCCCCTTGTAGGTAGTGTCACACAGCCCCCTTGAAGGTAGTGCCACACAGTCCCCTTGTAGGTAGCGCCACACAGCCCACTTGTAGATAGTCCCACACAGCCCCTTGTAGGTAGTGCCACATAGCCCCCTTGTAGGTAGCGCCACACAGCCCACTTGTAGATAGTGCCACACAGCCCCATTGTAGATAGCGGCAGACAGCCCCCTTGTAGATAGGTTCACACAGCCCCCTTGTAGATAGCGCCACACAGCCCCCTGGTAGACAGCGCCACACAGCCCCTGGTAGGGAGCGCCACAAAGCCCCCTGGTAGAGAGCACCACACAGCCCCCTGGTAGGGAGCACCACACAGCCCCCTGGTAGGGAGCGCCACACAGCCCCCTGGTTGGTAGCGCCACACAGTCCCCGTGTTGGTAGCGCCACACAGCCCCCTGGTTGGTAGCACCACACAGCCCACAGCCCCCTGGTTGGAAGCGCCACACAGCCTACAGCCCCCTGGTTGGTAGGGCCACACAGCCCCCTGGTTGGTAGCGCCACACGGCCCACAGCCCCCTGGTTGGTAGCGCCACACAGCCCACAGCCCCCTGGTTGGTAGCGCTACACAGCCCAAAGCTCCCTGGTTGGTAGCACCACACAGCCCCCTCGTTGGTAGCGCCACACAGCCCACAGCCCCCTGGTTGGTAGTGGCACACAGCCCACAGCCACCTGGTTGGTAGTGCCACACAGCCCACTGCCCCCTGGTTGGTAGTGCCACACAGCCCACAGCCCCCTGGTTGGTAGTATGACACAGCCCACAGCCCCCTGGTAGGTAGTGGCACACAGCCCACAGCCCCCTGGTAGGTAGTGCCGCACAGCCCACAGCCCCCTTGTAGATAGCGCCACTGTAGCTGCCTGAAGGAGCGGAATCCCCAAGTGGCCGGGGATTCCGCTCCTGGAGCACTCCTTGATGTCTCTCTCCATATATGGACAGTGACATCAGGAGAAACTCCTGAAGCAGAATCCCCGTCCATATATTGACAGAGACATCAAGGACCGCTCTGGAAGGGGAATCCCCGGCCACACTGGGATTCCGCTCCTTCAGGGAGCTACAGTGGCGCTAGTAGCTAGCAGAGCATGCCCGGTGTTGCCGCCCGGGCGGAAAGGTGACCGCTGAATCGCCGGGCCCAGGTGCTTCTGAAACAAGCAGGGGAAAGGAGCCAGCGCAGTGCCCCCTTCCACCTGCTGGATTGATGCGCCCTGTGCGAAGTCACAGGCCGCACACCCCTAAGGCCGGCCCTACTGATTGGTCAGCGTCATACACTTCTATTCACAACGCCCAGTTGGTAAAAAGTAAAAACATGCCCAGTTGGCTATTAAGAAACTAATTAGCATAAATCTAAAATTGTTCATAACTTTGTCAAAAATGATAGTTTTTCAAAATAAAAACCACTGTTGTTATCTACATTACAGCGCCGATCACATTATGTAGGAGATAGGGCACTTATAATCTGGTGACAGAGCCTCTTTAAGTTTTGAACAAAATACTCTGAAAGTAATTCTTATTAAAAAAAATAACATTTTTTAATTCTTATGATTACAATGCACCATCTATCTAATGTGATTTTTAAACATTTCTCCTGACCATGGCTCCACTGAAATGAGTGGATATTCATGCTCTCCCATTTAACGTTTTAGAAACAGTCAAGTAAAAATTTGATCAGAGCTGAAGAAGTTTATCTCTGTACTTAATGCCAGGACCATTTATGCAAGGTATTCAGGGGTGCCTCAACTCTTTGGCCACCACCAGTATTATTTTATACAACATAGAAGTGGTAATCCTTGGGCCCGCGAGAGAAAATTATTCAGAAGGCCCACCCAATATCTTTACAAAATATGTGCACATCCACCTTTACTTGCATTGTAAACTTTTTGTTATCATTGCAGACACAGGACATATCAATAAAGTCGAATCCATTATTTGTGAACCAACTCATAAGAAAAAGACCCTAGTAGCAAATGATTGGCTCCAGAGTTAAGCCTAAATGGGGTGTTTATATGCTGGATGTTTGAAGCCCTGTTGCATTGGGACCTATTAGTATATCAAAACCTGGTCCCACCCTAAAATCCTCTGGTACTCTTTTGAGCCAGCTTAAGTAACATGTCATAAAATATAAAGACTGGAGATTCCCTTTAACAAAGACTGAAAACCATCAGGCCGGTCATAAAATAACCTATCTTTTTCACTATGAAAGTTTTTGGAAGAATCTAGTATCAGTTGTTATACATGTATTTTTATTGTATTAAAGGAACACTTACGTTTAGGTGACATTGATTAATGTTGACTGTCAAAGCGTTCCTCATATAATATCACAAAGCCAACTATACTCTCAAGCTCTACCTCACTTCTGTGTCTTCCTTAGTCCAAAGCCAAATATATTATTCATTATAATGGTTCTCTCCAAATACACACATAAAGAAGATCTATATTCCATCTATCCCTAAGAGAACAATTAAGCTGAATGAATGAATGAATAATCATCAAAAATATAGTCATTTCATGTTTTTTTTTTAACAGTGTAATGTATAACACATTGCCAGTTTGTTCACCAAGTAATAGACAGTGGTGATTCTTTATGTATTCCCTACATGTACCTAAATTTAGTCAGATTTATAGACAAAGAATTGACTCTTGAACTGACACTTCTGCCTTACACATTGTGAGATATTTGGCTGATGTTTAAAATAGTCTGCCTATATTTACTACCTTCACGTCAGTAGGAAGCCATGTTATCCTACTGGAAAGCTACATTATTCACAAGTAAACAACCACTTCCTAACTATGTTTTATTATTTAAAATATGTGAACCTTGACTTCTAACCTACTTACTAAAATAATCTGCATCTATTTTCTTCTCTTTACAAGGCACTTGAAAATGCCACCCTTTCCTTATAATCTTTGAGGTCATAGTTTTACATAGAAGAGTGAGTAGAGAAAAGTAAAGAAAGAGAACACCAAAAAAGTGTGCATATTGTAGTAGAAGGTAATGTGGCATAAAAAGGGTGGCAGTGTTGTATTTGGGTTCATTGGGCTTATCATGATTCTGAGGAAACACCCTCCATCTATACAGAATGCTTCGGAACAAATGCTTTTAATTGCTTCAGAACTTTGTTGTTTTCATTGCACACACAGGACATAACATTAGAGGAACAGTGTCATCACAATTTTTTTTTTAATATGTTAAAGATGTTAGTGCTTTATTAAAAACGTTTATATTTATTTGTGTGTTTGTGTTTTACTTTTTCTTATTTTTACACTTTTTCTTCCCTATGGGGGCTGCCATTTTTTTTTCCATTTCTGTATGTGTCGATTAACGACACATACAGACATGGAATACGGCAGCCACAGTCCCATAGAGACTGCGAACGGGGCCCGTTCCATCCACTAACATGTACGCCGTCTGTGTGGGAACTGCGCATGCGCCGCTCCCACACAGTCCAATTTGAAATGCGCGCCGTCTGGCGCCATTTTCCTGTGGACCGGAAGTCGCAGCCGGACAGTAAGATTACTACTTCCGGTCGCGGCTTCCGGACTTGTGCACTTGGACCAGCGGCAGCAGACGGAGCGGACGGGCCGGAGGGAGCCGCGGCGGCAGGAGCAGGTAAGAGATTTCTATGTATGTTCGTGTTTGTGTACGTTTACTACTGTATGTAAACCTACTACACTGTGTGTTAGCTCAAAAAATGGCGACACACAGTGTAGGAGGTTAGACCGTTCAAACCCCTCGTTTATCCCGGCACTAGCCAGGATAAAGGAGGGGGGGATGCTGAGAGCTCACTAGAGCGAGGGCTTTTTACCCAATTTTGCAATGCTGCAATTTTGGGAATAGCTCCATCTAGTGACCAGCAATGGGAAATATTATTAATTAGAATTAATTTATAATATTTCCTGACTCGTGAAAAAAATAAAAAAAATTTGAACAATGTTTAATCACCTACACACTAAATGTTTAATTAAAAAAAAACAACATGTTTTTCTGGCAACACATTCCCTTTAATAAGGTCTAACAGGTACTTTGAGAATCAACTCAGAAAAAATAGGGTTGTGATTGACTTTAAAGTCAGCTTCAAATTCGATTATCTTCTGCTGGACCTTTTGAGGTCCTTTAATGTATCAGATCCTCGGCCAACTGGAGTATCATCTGGTCAGGGAATAAAGGAAGTGTCCTTCTATCGAAGTTATCTTAAATATAAATTTTGGTGGTCAAAGGGACAGAGGATTGAAGCGTGGGCTTTGCTTAATAACTCACTTAGTTTCCTAAAAAGCAATAGTAAAAATAATCTCTTAAGAGAGAATAGAAAACTAAGAGAACCTATACAGTACCACGTAGAAAGAAAGCATTAGGCATAATGCATAACGCTTGCTTGGCTGTTTCCGTATCACCCAAAGAACATAATGAGGAGAGCTCCGTGCATGCATGGCGACTTCTCCACATAGTGGAAGGACGGATGTTGGGTGATCACCATTCTCAATATAGGTGCAGCTGTGCTTAAAGAGGCTCTGTCACCAGATTTTGCAACCCCTATCTGCTATTGCAGCAGATAGGCGCTGCAATGTAGATTACAGTAACGTTTTTATTTTTAAAAAACGAGCATTTTTGGCCAAGTTATGACCATTTTTGTAGTTATGCAAATGAGGCTTGCAAAAGTCCAAGTGGGTGTGTTTAAAAGTAAAAGTCCAAGTGGGCGTGTATTATGTGCGTACATCGGGGCGTTTTTACTACTTTTACTAGCTGGGCGCTCTGAAGAGAAGTATCATCCACTTCTCTTCAGAACGCCCAGCTTCTGACAGTGCAGATCTGTGACGTCACTCACAGGTCCTGCATCGTGTCGGCCACATCGGCACCAGAGGCTACAGTTGATTCTGCAGCAGCATCAGCGTTTGCAGGTAAGTCGATCTTACCTGCAAACGCTGATGCTGCTGCAGAATCAACTGTAGCCTCTGGTGCCGATGTGGCCGACACGATGCAGGACCTGTGAGTGACGTCACAGATCTGCACTGTCAGAAGCTGGGCGTTCTGAAGAGAAGTGGATGATACTTCTCTTCAGAGCGCCCAGCTAGTAAAAGTATTAAAAACGCCCGATGTACGCACCTAATACACGCCCACTTGGACTTTTACTTTTAAACACACCCACTTGGACTTTTGCAAGCCTCATTTGCATAACTACAAAAATGGTCATAACTTGGCCAAAAATGCTCGTTTTTAAAAAATAAAAACGTTACTGTAATCTACATTGCAGCGCCTATCTGCTGCAATAGCAGATAGGGGTTGCAAAATCTGGTGACAGAGCCTCTTTAAACAGTGTATGAGCCCCTTGCTCTCCAATATTTCATCATAAATCCCCCCTTATGTCTCTCTAACAATCTCACAGTAATTATCAGCCATAAAATTCATCTAATAGACAGAAAAATGCTCCTGTAAGGTGGAAGTGGCCGCCCTTACTTTCTTGGCCCCTTTGCAGCCGCACAGGTTGCATTAATGGTATGTTCGCCACCTGATGCATCTATCAGACATTTATGGCATATCCCGTGGATATGCAATAAATGTCTAAGATGGGAATAACCTCTAGAGGGGTTTTCATTTAAGAATTTAAGCACTGATGTCCTGTACATAAGATGGACCATGAAGGAGCTGTGGTACTTATGGTGGTGCTATGGCCCCTTCACACTACTGATCCGCAAGGTTGGGCCAGAAGTTGAACCCCCACCATCAAATATTGATGCCCTTTCCTAAAGATGTCTAACCCTATTAATATGTGCAGTTTTTCCATCTACCTGGGGGACTCTACCTGTGGGGGGCACCATGTTGTGCTTGGAGAGTTTTTTTTTTATATGTTTCTAATGAAGTTAGTACACATCTAATACTCTGATGTTTTAGAAAAGTTATATATTCTCAAAGAATCCATTTAATAATAGAGGTAAACGTAACTCATACAATGTAACACTGTAATTTTTCATGCCCTTAGAGATTGGCCTATAAACTGCCATAGTGCTGCCAATATGGTCATTACATTCGTTACATTCTGTATTTTACGTATTTAATGCCCACATGTATTCAACATATGCATGCTAATATTAAATACACAGATCAGGGAGACAATAGAAATGTTAATAAAACCTAACTTGTTCTTTGTTCTTTCCCTTTGAATGAGTCAGTTCATTGTGGTAGTTCATTGTAATCCACTAAATTGAGACTTTATGTAAGTAAGGCCCATTCTTTGAATACATTGCTTGATGTGGATTACTAGCTGAAAGTGTGTGGGCTATTAGTACACTGGGAAAACTTGTAGTGTGGGTGTGAGAATTTATTCCCAGTACTGGAGATAGATACTATGAACTACAAATGTGGTGTAATACACTGAGCAGAAATTTCTTATCCTTGTAGCAATATAAACGCTGATAATGAAAACATTTACTCTATTATATATATATATATATATGAAAAATATCTCCCATTTTACTATGGTAATGTATAGAAACAGGGCTGACATTCTACAGAATTGTACAGAAAACTTGGTTTAAAAATGATGTTTCCTATTGTACTGGGATTATTGAGATTGTATTGGAAGAAGAATGAAGGTCAATGAATGGTCCACGTAATACATTAAAGGATTTGTCTAAGCTTTAATAACCTGTGGAAGGAGGCTCCAAGAAGCTTAAAATAAAACGTCACAAATGTTTCCCTCCCCACACCACTAACACCACTAGATGTGGGTAGAGGAGACCAGTTATATCATAACTTTGTCGTGATCATGCTGCAAGCCACACTAGAATGTGAAGTGTCCAGCTTTTCCGCTTTAAATACCAGATCCAGTTGAGATATCTACTGTACCACTGGAGTTCAGTTCAGTTCTACGGTGATCATCATATAACTGATTAAAAATATGAATTACTTTATGAGAAATTCAGGGATTAAATATTACACGTGAAAGGGTATTTTTAAAGTATTTGTATTTAACAATTGTATGAGGTCGTCCAGGTGGTCTCCAATTAGCTTTGGGTGGTTTAGTAGTCAAGGGGTGTCAGTCAAAATTGCTTAAAGAAGTGTGATTTCAGGGAACATTTAGAGCTCTGAAAGGTGCGCAAGAGTCTGATGTATGACTCAGACTGGGTGCAGATAGGGAGAAGTCTCAAACCATTAAGAGTTCTGAAAGCAGGAAGAAAAAAAGGCTGATATTGACAATGAAGTGGTAATGCACAGAGGTGATGGAAGCATCATGTGAGGGTGATACAGCACATAGTGGACTAAATAACTGGTGTATTTACTGGAAAGGCAAAAAAACTGTAGCGCATTAGGTCCTTCAATGCTAAAGAAAGCTGAAACGTGATTCACTTACAAGTAAAGTAGTGCAACGAAGCTGGTCCCAGTGATAGTACGTTTGGAGAAGAGAATGGCACCTGCAATGTAAAGAGGCCCATTCGTTTATTTTAACTAAATGCCGTTGGGGAAAATCTTGATGGCGACGGGTGGGCTATCAGTGGTCAGGCCACTTTTTCTTTATTTCGCGGCCAGGCCCCATAGAGCAATACCACTGGTACTGGTGGGAGTTATCACTGTGTTGGACTCTGTCCAAGGCTATGACTAAGAACGCAGATGGTGTTTGAAACGCATAAGCGTACTGGTCCTTTGTCTTTATGTGCTGGGTGGATTTTTAATGTTTATACAATAAAGGCCTGAGACATGACATGAAGTGCTGGATCATACCTTTTTTTTTGATGCTGTGTATTTATGTGCCTGTATGTGCCTGTATGTGTGTGTCTGTATATCTATATATATTTACCTTTTTGTATGTATATATTCCAGAATGTGCATATATATATATATATATATATATATATATATATATATATATATATGTATATATATATGTGTATATATATATATATATATATATATATATATATATATATAAATATATATATATATATATATCTATATATATATTTGCCTGTTTGTCTAAATATGTGCCTTTATCTATGTGCAGTATATATGTTCCAGTATGTGCGTGTCTATATATGTGGTTAATGTTTGGTTTGTGAAGGGCAGTAATAGGGAATCCCGCACAGGGCGCCATCCAACCTAAGGCCTGCCCTGGTCAGATTTTATCTTTGTTCTCACTGTAGCAGATACAATCTACCTCAGGCCATCACTGTTTGCCCAGTTTACCCACTACTTTACTTTAGATTAATTTTCCTGGTAAAAAGCAAGACTAAACCCCGGGACATATCTATGTCTAGGAGTCTCAGATAACTCTTGTAAAATCTATTGTCTCAATTTCACAATAGTGTTCCCCTAAGTGCAATTCCTCCTTATATAGGCAATTTTCACTTAAACCATTAGTAATGTCCAGGTTGGTAAATCTTATGTATATTACAAAATATTATTGTGGAGTGAAAGAGAAATAAAAAATGGACCTACATGAATATATAGTCTTTCAGAATCAGCTATTCATGACCTAATAAGAGCAATAGCGCATATAAAGAGACACCCAGCTCATGAACGCCATAGTGGATTAGGTCGATATAACCAGAAGAAGAATAACATTATTTTAGATATGTCACATAAGAAAAAGCCAAGAAATGCCACTTATGAGGAAGCTATGTTAATATTAGACAAAAATATCAAAATACGATAACGCCGTCTAAAAAAAAAAATATCTCAGACGGTAGATCTCGAATGTCCATTTGACTCTAAATGGAGTTGAAATTTAGTAAAAGAAAATACCAAATATTTTTTTAAGAAACTGATGATATTTTGATTTGAATACATAAATAAAGTGTGTTGATCTTTTTTGTAAAGAAATGTCTGGTATGCCGCTATCTGCTGGTATGTCTGCACTCGGTTTCAGTTCTAATGTTATCAGATTCTCACAGTTATCTAGACACGTTATAAAATAGAAACGCTGCTCCTAAATTTGGAATTAGCAGCTATCCATCACACTTAATTATTATCCATCATTTGGAAGTGGAAGTGACAGGGTTAGTTTATTCTGTGTCTAAATTTACTGCTCGAAAAAGAAAATGAATGGTTAAAAAAAAAAATGCCTTTTTCGTTATCCAAACATGATAACGCCAATAGAAGTCTGAAATAATTTGGCGTAAAGTGCTTACCAGTTGTCATGTAAAACAGTTTGTTTTTTTTATCTATGTCTTATTTTAATTACTGCTGTGAAGTACCTAGTCCCAGCGGGGGGCACGGTTTTTTCATTTTCTATGGGGCCCTTCCTTCAAACTACTGTATACTCTGCTACTGAAGTGTTGAGCAATAGTCAATGAAACTGTACATCACATAATAAATATGCTGAAAACATTAAAGTAACTTGGTAAAGAAATTAAGGCTACCATTCACATTCAAAAACTATTTGGGTGAAATGAAGGATTTCGACGGCATCTCTTGTTAACTAGGTGAAAATCTGACACCGTTTTAGTACCGATGACAGATTGATGACAGATAATCTGATGTAAAATTTACCTAGAAAGTTGTATTATCTTTGACCAGAGGTCGATCAATTGTTCTACAGAGCTCTCTCTGAATTAAGTATGCACAAATGGAAGCGTACAGTAATTTGTAATAAAGTTTTCAAAGTGCTACAACTAGTATATGCTTTTTTTTATCCTTTCATAACTATAAGACATTGACCAATTCTTTGTTAGATTTTTGGCCAAAAATGTTGTAGTGCGTATGATAACTTTGAGACCCAAAAATTGAAGGTATCTATTGCAAGATAAACATTATATAAATATAAGGTCCTATTCACTGCATTTTGGGGCATTACGCTCAATGTATTGAAGTCAATGGCAACGTACTTAAACCCTACATTTGCATACGTAAAATGTATACAATTTTATAACCATATATGGGAAATTACCCAGATTATGAGCCCCTCAGTACTGACTCCTTCCTTTTTCCTTTATATTTTGACTTTACAAAGTTTGACTTTGTAAAGTTGGATTTGGCTCAAGAACAAAAAACGTATACATTTTTAGAAGTAAGAACGCACACATATGTATACTACAAAAAAACGTAAGTGTATGTTACAAATGCATATGTTTTTGTAACTTTAAAACGTATACGTCGCCGTATACCACAAACGTGTGCTCAAAACTAGATGTGAACTGAGCCTAAGCAATGGAAACATTATAAGTGCTTACCCTCTATCAAGCAACAAAGGAGGAACATGATTTTTAATATAATATCTGAACAGTCCCATATTGGATGATAATCAGGTGTGAGTTTTTTGGGTTACCTTTCCCTATTTAAAAGAACGTAAACTGAGTCTTTACTAACAATTTCTGGTCTACATCAGACAAGTTTGTTAACATATACCATGCCGTTTTAATAGAAGATTTGGTAGGACCACCGACAAAGAGTCGAGCCCAACAAAATATTTTATAAAAAAAACTTTGGTTATTGCCAATAAATTGTCAGGCAGACAGATTACAAAGAGGAAAACTATTATTACTGTCCTCAAAATAATTTAATAAAAATCACCCCAACGGCAAGGCATACTGTAGAATATTTTGGGTTATGTCATTGGAATCCAAGGTCATATCTATCGATTCCAGCTGTTTATCCAGACTGTTCGCTATTACCGGATCGTATTCTATTGTTCAATTCCCAACAGAAAATTAATTGTAATCTTACATTTATGTTACAAATGTCTGATTTGCAGTGGATACAGTGTTATAAGACAGCATATGAAAATTTTTAAAAAAGCTCACCGTGTCCAGACGGTAGCCACTTGCAATGAGAACCAAGTTTCTAGTGGGTCCTTTTTGGCCCCAAGGCAATAATAGTGGTAAATAAAATAGCATTATACAGCACTCCAGTATTAAAAGCATTTTCTTTTATTCAAATATTTCTTAAAATATTATGTTGCAAATAAACATGGTGAGTAGGCAGGTCCCACACAGGTTTACGCGTTTCAAATTTTGCGGTGGTTCTAGGTTATAAGACAGCATCCACAGGGATGATTTTGTATATTATTATCTCTGTCTTTGAATGGCTGTAAATGAGTAATTATATTGATCAAATGTACTGAATTCTGACCTATCGGTTTCCATCGAATAAATGTCCATCTCATGTCTATGGCTAATGCAAAATTTCACAAGTACACCTTTATTCAAACACAAAAACAGTGCGTATGTGAAGACATGTCCAAAAATAACATTTTTGACTAATAAAGTTTATCTGCCGACTACCTGGATGAGCCAGTAGACGTTCTTTGTGTCGTGAGTTGAAAACCATACACTGTATCCCAAAATAAGAACGTCATCTGAACTGTGAATGATTCCAGTGGCATTATTATAGCTTGGGGATGCTTTACAGTCATGGGACAGCTTTCTTCCATTAATAGAACTATGAAACCTGGATGGTACCAGCTAATTCCATAGTGGGATGGGAGGCTATCCTTCTGTAAACTAAGATAGAACAGAAGGTGGGTCCTCTAGCAAAACAACCATTAAAAAAATGCCTTTCAATCTACTAAACAATGGTTCAGCTTGAACAAATTCTGAATTTGTGAAATATATGAGATCTTGATACAATATATATGTTGTGCTAGGAGCTCAGTGCAGTGTCCACGCAGGAAAGCCCACCAACAGCTACAAGTATAGGAAGAGTAGGCCAAAATGCCTCCATGCGAGTCTAATCAACAGTTACCATACTTATTTTGTGGAAATTATTTTTGCTTAATAGGGTGACACCAGTTACTGAAAACATGGCTTTACATACGTCTTCTGACAAAAATTTACAATGGGTTTATAAAAATAAAAAAAGAACAGCCTTTTGTTTTTTATTTAATCAGATTATTTTTTATATATTTTTAGAATTGTTACAACTGTTCGCATTTTAGGTCAAATTTATGTAGAAATTAAGAAAAATTAGGGGATCAAAAACATTTACACTACGATTGTCATATTAGTGTATTCAGAAATATTTAAGACATTATTAAATTAGTGGGTTAAGGTAAATAACATTTATTATAATTATTCAAATAATTCTTATTATTATGGTTGAAACTTGAATTGTTATGAAGACTCCTTAAAGACCAGGGCAAAAATTGTCTGGAAAAGTAGGGTCAAGAATTAAAAATGATAATTTTTATGAAAACTCTAGCATCAATTGAAACTTTAATAAGAGCAAAAATATAATTGGTAAATAGAAAGTGGAAACATAAGATGGTTAATCATTCAAATCCCTATATTATATACTCACAAAATATTCCTTTCTTTACTTGGATCTATTTATGGAATAAAATTATATTCAGATGTAAGTTCTGACATTTTATGAACAGTTGTTTGGATGTGGTTTTGAAGGACTGAGTGGTATATATCGTACAATAAGCTGCACTTTACCAACACATACGTTTTATCAAAGCACACCTTCAGAATTACAACACTCACTATCTTACGATTACAACAGATGCAGTGTTTGGGCAGGAAATAAAAGCAATGAACAGTATGACAGGCGTTACATTACCTTCTAGGGAACTTACCATGTACATATAAGTAACTGTGACTTTTTACCTTGACAAACAGAATAACTTCGCTACCTATCAATGTGTCCTGACGCTATGATATTCCAGCTGTGCCTCTGATTATGCAAGACTTTCCATTTATATCAAAAGTTCTGCATGTGGTGGTGGTCTTTATCCAGTCAGTGTTCAAAACTAGTATTTATGACCAAATAAATGGTATGTTCACACAGAGTTTCATCAGGCATATTTCAGAGCGCAAAACGGTCGCATTACGCTCTGAAAAACGTCTTGAAAATGCCTGCAAACAGTTTACCATTGTTTTCAATAGTTAAAAGCTTGGTAGTGCATACGAGGTGTCATTTTACGCCCCTGTTTCAAAAAACGAGGAGTAAAATTACGACTCGTAAAAAAAAAAAGTATAAGTCACTTCTTGAGGCATTTTAAAATTTTTGGCAAATCTGCCTCAAAAATGCCTGTTTTTCAGAGACTGTTTTCTCTTGAAGACAGCCTCGAATTTTTCTGCTTCGTATATATATTTTTCGTGTGAACATACTCTAAACATTGTAGCACTAGCATTATATAAATTGCACATATCAAATGCACACATTTACTAGATGATAATGCTACAGTATATATACAGTATATAGTGTTCCTAACATAGTGTGTAAAATGTGGTTCCTGTAATCTTGGGATTGTTTCTTAGGGTAGGGAGATTGTTTAATTAAAACTTACTCGACAATCTGGACAGGTTATGTACATAGAGATTTATGGACAGACAGTATGTAATAAATAATCTCATATAGTCTGTTTATCCATTATTACACAGAATATCTGTAGTTATAAATGGCAGATTTCTGAGTTGGTTGCAGCCCTTGTACACAATATTAACTGAGTCTAAAGATGGCCATGTACATTAGATGTTAGCAGTTCAAAACTATTTTCTGAGTAAGTTGACAATTTCTATGTTCAGAAATAGACAATAAATGGTTGGCAGATCCCAGCAAAATTGTCTTGATCTTTCATCAAATATCTAATTTCTATAGCTGGCCATACACATAAGATGGTGTTTCGGCCAACAGGTATTTCTCCTGACACCACAATAAAGATGCATGTTCAGTTGAGGCGGACATGCATGTTTATTTCAATAGGGAGAGGGGAATAAGCCACTGGCAGCAAATGGACCAATCAGCGTCATGCACTCCTCTCCATTCATTTGGTCAGCGCATAGGGATCCTTTTAGATCACTATGTTCTGTCGAAGGTTATGTTCACACTGCAGCGTCCATTACGGCTGAAATTACGGAGCTGTTTTCAGGAGAAAACAGCTCCTGAATTTCAGACGTAATTGCTCGTACTCGTGTTTTTCGCGGCGGCAATTACAGACGTAATTGGAGCTGTTTTTCAATGGAGCCAATGAAAAACAGCTCAAATTACGTCTCAAGAAGTGAAATGCACTTCTTTGACGTGGGCGTCCTTTTACGCGCTGTCTTTTGACAGCGGCGCGTAAAAAAAATGCCTGTGTGCACAGAACATCGTAACCCCATTGATTTCAATGGGCAGATGTTTGCCGGCGGTTTGGAGCCTTATTTTCGGACGTAATTCGAGGTGTAAAAAACGCCCGAATTACGTCCGTAAATAGGGTGTGTGAACATACCCTTATACTAACTAACCCTTATACTAACACATAGACGAACCCGTGTATACATTCCACGGGATGTCTGTTCACAATCTCTGCACTTCGTTACTCTGTCTGTGGTAGTTATAGCAGAGGAAGCGTAATCTCGTTGTAACCTGTCATCTACATCGTAATCTCGCGAGATTACGCTTCCTCTGCTGTAACTACCACAGAAACAGTAACGAAGTGCAGAGATTGTGAATAGACATCCCGTGGAATGTCTATTCACTGTCTAAACACTTCAGTATTGTTAATGTGTTAGTATAAAACAGCACATAGCGAACTAAAAGGATCCCTATGCGCTGACTAAATGAATGGAGAGGAGTGCATGACGCTGATTGGTCAGCGTCATACACTCCTCTGTACAACGCCCACTTGGTCTAAAGTGAAAACACGCCCACTTGGGCATTAGGCAACTCATTAGCATAAATCTAAAATTGCTAATAACGTGGTGAAAACAGATCGTTTTTTTAAATAAAAAGCATTACTGTCACCTACATTATAGCGCCGATCTCCTTATGTAGGAGATAGGGCACTTATAATGTGGTGACAGAGCCTCTTTAAATGGTACCTGCTGTAACAATTTTGCATACGGCATCATGCACACGACTGCCTCCATTATGCCATTCGCAAAATACGGACCGTTGTGCTTCCATGTCCTGTCCATTATTTTTGCGGATTCCCAGACCACGGGTCCGCAAAAACAGAGAGGGATAGGGCATGTTTCATAATTTACGAAATTAAATAACGGATCTGCAAAAAACACTGATATGTGCACAGCCCCATAAATATGAATGGGTCAGTTTGCTATCCACAAAAAATGTGGCTGGAAGAATAAAGAAAAACATGGTTGTGTGCATGGGCACTAAATTAGTAGAACATACGCTCATTCCCGATAATTGCCCTTTGTAAACAGGGCAACGATCAGCAGATGAATGAGCAAACACTCGTTCATCGGCTGAATGTATAGTTTTAAATGACGAAAATATTGTTGTTGTCGGCAGCCAATCTCCCTTTATAAACAGGGAGACGTGCTGCCGACATGATAGAAATATATGGGGACGATCAATCGTGGTAACGAGTGCTCGTCCCCATACTAGCTCCTTGTGAAAGAGGCAGACGAGCGCCGATCAATGAGCTGTCTCGTTGATCGGCACACGATTCCACTGCCCACGATTAAGACCACCTTAATAAAGAACATTGACACTTGACTTGATTGTACTGTCAAGTTTCTACTTTAACCCCTTAATGACCGCCGATACGCCTTTTCATGGTGGTCATTAAGGGGCTTTATTCTAGGCCGTCACCTTTTCGCAGCGGCGTAATCAATGACCTGCACGGGTGTCCCATGCAGGCTGGAGCCGGGGCTCGGCTGTCGGATGACAGCCAGGCTCCTGCTCCAACGGTAGCGATCAATTTCTACTAGCATTATCAGTATGACAGCTTCTATTAGATTAGTTAGGAGATAGGGCATTACTAAACTAGTTATAGAGCCTCTTTAAGCCCTGTATTCTGTGCAAAATATCTACAAAACTGTTTGTTTTGGAAGGTGCAAAAATCCTTTCTAGATCTAGTGTACCTTTAAGTGCCAATTGTATCATTTTATTTAGAAATAAATAAATAAATGCAACACAAAACTTCCAGGGCTACAATCCAATAAATGTTAATTTCTATTTATGAAAATCTTTCCTTGCTCAATAATAGTTAATGCATCTGATGTATAATAATCAGTAAAATAAGTGTTATCTATTAATACAACTTAATTAATACTATTTACTTACAGTTGCCATTTAGCTCAAAGCTCTAGGTTGTGTATAAGAAATATGGTAAAGAAAGGAGGAGACCTCCAGCTCACCAGTAGTTGCGTCTCCAGACACCTCGCACGGATCCCCGCTACGGCCAGCGGTAGGTATATCAGGAAAAAGAAAGAGAAAATCCAGCGCTGTGTTTGATTAAAAAGGAAAATTGTTCCCAATTTTATTGAAAAAATGGTTAAAAGTTACACGGAGACGCAGTCTCAGGGTGTATATATAGCGGGCTGGATGACCTTGGCCTACGCGTTTCGAGCAAGCGTGTTGCTCTTAATCATGGCAAAAAGGATATCATATCATATCCTTTTTGCCATGATTAAGAGCAACACGCTATATACACCCTGAGACTGCGTCTCCGTGTAACTTTTAACCATTTTTTCAATAAAATTGGGAACAATTTTCCTTTTTAATCAAACACAGCGCTGGATTTTCTTTTTCTTTTTCCTGATATAAGAAATATGCTACACATTCAATAGGAAATCTGCTATAATAAGATATTTTATAGGTAGGTACTAAATGTTACTTGCTCTGCAGATTTAGGTCTTCCTATTATAAACAGTGTGATAATCATTTAATGAAATAGGTGGAATAAAGTAAACTATAAAATTGTTTAAAGAAAGTCCATCAGATTATCTGTGTGAAGTAAAACCCTTGGCAATGTTCAAAGTAAATGCTGTTGGCAAACGTTCACCCAGCCGCTGGCAAAGTGGACTCAGCTTGATGAAGTGTAAGACATGGAAAATGTAGCTTGTAAAGTCTTGCAATTCATGAAAAAGAGAGTCCTTTGCTGTTACAATAGATACCATACAAATGATGGAAATATTAATATAAAATCAAAATGATGAATGTGATTATTGTCTATTGTCAGATTATCACGTGGTCCTTATATAGTGTAGGTAGCCCTATACCTGCCGGACACAATATCGGACTGTACCTTAAAGCAAGGTTTAGAGGTACCCGGGCTAATATGTGCTACTGTTATCTCACTAGAAGAATCACTCCTTCTACAAGCAGAGGCAATCCAAAGCTAGGGAAGGCAGGTTACTGTTAACATGCTAGAAACCGTTTTATGATAGTCTGTAGACAAATCAGGGATTCAGAAAATGCCATGCTTTATTTTTATACACATCATAGAGGCAGCCCATTCATCTACTATGAAGGCCATGACAAAGGTGGAGCAGCTAATTTTTCCTTTACTTGCATTTCCCATGAGCTTATATAAATGTGCATCGGTTTTCTACTCGCCACAATCACAGAATCGTTCGGAAATAAATCAGGGCAGAGCCATAAGCAGCATCAAATTTATATCTGAGGAGTCTGTAAACGCAGATTGTCTGGCACCTTAGACTCCGCCCATCAAGGCGCGCATCAAGTAGGCCACACCTTGTCATGTACGGCTTTAAAATGTTTGTCTGCTCTTACCAAATAAAGCAGAATATTGCAGTGTTCTTCTCACATCTAGGACCCTCTGCAGACTCTTCATTTCCCCCCCTCGGTGTCCTCATCTCAGTATTAACTTATTGTTAACAGTATTATTTAACATATATATATATATATATACACATAATTTAAGTATGAATTCACACATATGTATTTTCCCATCAGCTGTCACACTTTGCCCCAGGGTCAGTTTCATGGAAAAGCAATACTGTAGGTAAAGGGGGTTTTACACTGGGTAATTATCGGGCAGACAAACATTCATAGAATGCTCATTCCCGATAATTGCACTGTATAAATAGGGCAGCGATCAGCATATGGCGAGCTCGTTGATCGGCTTATCGTATCGTTTTAAAAAAGTTAAATGTTATCGTTGTCGGAAGCACATCTCCCTGTGTAAACAGGGAGACGCACTGCCGACATGAAAATAATGTAAATCGATGAACGATCGGAGTAATGACCACTCGTCCCCATCCATAGCTCCGTGTGACAGGAGCAAACGAGCGCCAATCAACGATGTCTCGTTGATCGGCGCTCGCTGCATCGGCCAATTAATAGGGCCTTAAATCTCCAGAGCACAGATTTTGAAAACTGTAAGAAATTAATACACAAACTATATTGGAAAGCTGCATAACTTTTCATTCTACAGTGAACCAGCTTCATTTATATAAGACCAGAAAAGTGAAAATGATTGATGTGTAGGCTCTGATCTTGCTTGTTGTATACAGTAGGTGTATTACAGCACAATCGGTTTCAGGCCTTCATAGATGATTTTTTTTGTTAACAAGTTTTTAATTGACTTTTATTTACAAAAAAAAAAGTTTAACTTTTTTAAGGTACAGCTACTATGTATCCTGTATACATAGAAACTGTATCATTCCGTCAAAGCCGATTCTGTCACTTCAGCTTATCGGATGGCTCAGTTGAAAGCTGGTCCTGTGTGTTATGAACTTGGATGTGATCTTTATTAGCTGGATCCTGCGTGTCAGAGATATGCAGTACCAGCTTTCAGCCGAGCCATCAGCTCAGCCAAACTGACGGCCGTGACTTTGTCAGAACGATACAGCTTATATGTATACAGGATACATAGAAGCTGTATCGTAAAAAAACATTTGAATAAAAGTCAATTATTCAAAATATATGATATATTAAAATATAAATAAATGTTCCCTTCAAATGTGTGTATAGCCTTTAATTTCTCCTACTCTCTATGATAAAGATATGCAAAAGAGATAAATATAAATTTAACATCCTATTTTCAAACTTATTTAAATACCATAGTATTTAGAATACAGTAAACATGGAAAAACAGCACGTCAGCATTCCCTAGACTGAGGACGCTACATATGTGTCTACTAATAGTGCATGGTTGTTTTTCTGTCTGAGTTATTCTGTTTTTCTTCCTTTCAAAGCCACATAATATTACATAAGACTCCTGCAGAGGTGTAGATCACCCACTCATTGACTGAGGAAAAATATTTAGATTAACTTTCAGCCTGCAGCGTGCCAACTACCCACAATCCTTTGGGAAGACAAGACAATTGTAGGATGACGTGGTCACTACACGGCTGAAAATATTTTAAGCAACTTGCCTTGTACAGGAAATTCCCTTACACAAGAAATAGAACTTTTATTAAGATGAAAAGATCTGTATTAAACGGCATTAAACTTTGCTTTATTGGAGATATCTGGAGGAACTTCTAATATTCATATATTAATAGTTTGTTTGAATTATCCTATATCAAGGAGGATAAAAGGGATGTATTTGTACAGTAAGTCTCTTATATATGTCATGTTGGTAAAATGAATAATCAGAGTAACAAATTGTTGTGGATTGTCATATGAAAAATTAAGGACACCGCACGTAAAATTTCCTATTTTGTAACATATGCAAAGATATTAATATTTATCTTCATTCAAGCAGTATTAAAAATATTTAAAAAAAATTGGATGTAATTGAATACAAAGCATATTGGGGCAGAATTACTAATGCTGTCTAAGAATTAGATAGTGTAAACTTAGACCAGGCAGTCGGAAGATGTGCCAAATTGATCAAAGTGGTGCATCCAGTATGATAAATTTGGCGCATCTAGCTAGACATGTTAGACAATTTTTTCCTTCTTATACAACCCCTTGGTTGGCTTAGGTTTCGCCAATTTTTTTGCGCCAAAATCTGTGCAATTTTGGCCCCTAAATCTGTGCAATTATGGCCCCTGTGGTACATATTGGGAGAATTTTTTTATTTTCGTCTCCTGCATGGAGTTTATTTTCTGGTTGTGTGTTGTTGGAGGGGTTTCTTGCATGCACAAGCTGTTTTGTTTTTTTCAGCCATTCCTTGGTGGATTTACTAGTATGTTTAGGGTAATTGCAAGGTCCACGTTTGTGGATTCTATTCTGATGAGCTGCGCAGGGCTTGATGCCCCAAACCATAACAAAATGGCATCACAGTATTACCGTGTTAGCCAGGTAGGGCGACAAAAATTATTGTTGTGTCATACCATTTCTATTGGTGAACTGAGCAGAGTACAGATACCAGCTCCCGAGATAGCTTGGGTTTCTTCCTCAGGCATTGTGTTTTACAAATACTGGCATGTTACGTTATTTTAAGTGGACACATCAGCAAAAAGATTGACCAAATATGTGTAAATAGAAACAAAAATCATCCCAGCCCCTAAACTACCCATAGCGGTGGATGCAGCTAGAGAGAAATGTATGACTTAACTCTATGGCTATGTGACTATTTGGAGTTCTGTAACATAAAAACAGAGTTCCAATCCTTATAAAGATAAATTAGGAAATTAATCAGAACAGAATTTTTACACAGTTTAGATTTTGAAACAAATGAAACTATAGGTATGTAACGAGGGGGTTTCTCGAAGGATTCCCCGTTTGCTTCCTGACTCCAAACTCCTACTGCAGTATACACCACAGCAGTCTCTGCCTTAGCACCGCACAGGCCAGTGTCACCCTCCGCGTTCACCCTTAGAAGCTGCAGCCTCTAGCCTTCCACT
Source organism: Rhinoderma darwinii (assembly GCF_050947455.1). Taxonomy (NCBI): domain Eukaryota; kingdom Metazoa; phylum Chordata; class Amphibia; order Anura; family Rhinodermatidae; genus Rhinoderma; species Rhinoderma darwinii. The sequence continues at coordinate 365,632,690 of NC_134690.1, read as the reverse complement.
GCTTTCTCACAATAATTAAGCCCGCCCTGATCACCGTATCTCCAATAAACCCCACACGGTTCTTCGGCTCTCCTCCTCTTGGGCGCCAGAACACTCTCTTATATGAGCTCCTTCTGACCTCTCTCCTTACCAGAATGGTGGCATAGCATATAGGTGCCACCATACTTTTTCTCTCACTTGCCCATACTAGACTATTCCAGGGCCTGCCAGGTTCATATCTCTTCTACTGCTGGTACTGCTAAACGGCACCTCCCGCCACCAATGTCACATGATTGGCAGCGCAGCAGAGTATCGCAGCCTGTCTCCTCCAGGGACCTGTAACAGCATCATATCTATAATACTTCCCTTTCTGGGAGCCAGACAGTCTCTTAAAGGGCCAATTACGAATTTACAGTACATAGAGGATACGATTACAGTCCATAGGCTGGGGAAGAGGGAATTTAGTTCACCCTTCTTACAGGTACCCTTCAATAAAGTAGTAAAAGGTAGAAAAAAATCCACGGCACTTACCATTCAGTTGAATTTTCATTTAATGTTACGGCAGGCAAACAAAGGCGAGGCCTTGACAAAGCGTGGGTACACGCTGAACGGCCGTAGGCTTGTGCTGCCCATCCATACTGCCTTTGTTTGCCTGCCACAACATTAAGTTCAACTGAATGGTAAATGCTGTGGATTTTTTTCTACCTTTTACTACTGTACCTGTGCTTGTCTTATCACACCGCTGAGCACCACCTGTTGTGGATCCAATTGAACCCGTTTAGATCTATGCAGTCATCTGATCACTGAGACTTAAGGCCCTTTTACACGACCGATAATCGGCGCTCGTTTGCTCCTGTCACACGGAGCTATAGATTATTATCATGTCGGCAGGGCGTCTCCCTGTTTACACAGGGAGATGTGCTGCTGACAACGATAATATTTAACTTGTAAAACCTTAAGATCAGTAGATGATCGAGCGTTTGCTCGTTTATCTGCTGATTGCTGCCCTGTTTACACAGGGCAATTATCGGCAATGAGCGTTTTATGAACGCTTGTCTGCCCGATAATCGCCCAGTGTAAAACCCCCATTTTAGTGCTTTAACAGCAAAAGCAATGCAGATCTCTTTCTTACTTTGAACATTTGTTTACCCTTCAATAAAGCACTGCAGGTATTCTATCTATAATGAAATTGTCAGTGGTTACTATGTCAGGGTTGACGTCCCCGAATTATACCAGACTGTGGTGTAGTTATGTATATACGTATACACTAAATCAGTGCTTCTCAATGTTTTTCTACTGGGGCCTCACCAATGAGAACATGGTGATGCCTGATCCTCACATTGGTAGTCCATGTCAAAAGTTTTAAAAAAATGATCTCAATGTATCTTACAATTTGTCTCCTGGACCCAGTATAACATTAAAATAAGCAAAAAAAGGAGTCAGTAATGTTGCTAAAGCAGAGATTGCTGCGACCATAGAAAACATCCATGGAAAGGCCTTTGCAGCATATATTCATTTTTGTCAAAACAGCTTCCCCTGCTGCGCCTCACCAAAAAGGAGGGCACCTCAGCAATGAAGCCCGCCTCACAGTTTGAGAAAGACTGTTCTAGATAAATTCATTGCCATTATGCCTAAAATAATAAAACATCACTATATCTGTATCCTTAATTCCAAGTAATAAACTGTCCTTTATCAGCATCTATCTGTAAAGCATTTATAGTCCTAGGGAATTGTGCCTTTATATGGTATAATGTTTCTTTGCAGATGGTAAATATCTTTAAATCATATAATAGTGGGTATATTATGTTCTATGCATGCGATATGCACCACTTTGATATAATGAGCACCAGTGTCCTAGTCTGCAGAAACCACATCTGCAGAACATCCCATCTTTCTCATGTGATACTACATATAGAATGATCGACATGAGGCAAATTTCTAAATTTAGATGAAACTTGAAAATCAGCCAGATAAAATATAGAATATGAATGACGCCATAAAGGCAGTTTTAATTTTTCACGTGTCTAGGCCAAGTTGTCTTCTCCGTAACCCCTATCCTTTTACAGATTTGGTTTACACCACACATAATGGTTTTTCATTTTTTTTAATGTCTGTTTGTAATGAAACCATTTAGCAGCCTGTTCTTCTCTTAGAACATGTCCAAGAAGCTTTTAACACTCTGCTTCTATCTGATCAAGTTCAGATTGTCAGAAGATGAACTCCATATGTAGACAGGATCTCAATAATTACGCGGCATGTTGGCATCTGTTCCGAAACACTGTCTTTGTTGAGCGCAAGTTCTAACTTTTCATAACTGTTATTACAGCAGGGTCAGATTTTGTCATTGCTAATTAGGTATACCTGATAAAATCAAGATTCTAGGGATGCAGATGCAAATATAGGCAGGCAGCCCTCACTTTCAAAAACTAAGTATATGTTCTGTTGAAAATCCACCATGCCAATTACTTATAAAGTATTTACCAACTTGAACATTTTTTACAGTGTAAAAGCCATGAAATTATAACTTTTTTATATGCATGATTTTTAGATCTAATCTGATATATACAGATAGTTTTTGCCTATGTTTTAATTGTAATACATTTTTTCTATTTATATGATCTGCTTTCAGTATACCGTATTCTCTTCCTGCACACTACCCTAGGTACAATACGGGGTGTTTCCATACAAGCCTGTTAAGAGCCATACAGCATTCAGTGCTCATGTATATGACCATGCCCTGCAGAGACCATGTATGGACCTACAGTGGCACACCAATGGCAAGTGGCGCACATAGAAAAGAGTGGGCCTCATCTCAAAGATCAAAATGGGCCTTTGTTATGTTTCTGGGATTTTCCATGCAGGACAGAAGGGCCTTGTGTTTTGTTTCCCTTATATCCCCCTTCCCATGGGCCTTGGGTCTATTTATAACCCTCTTATTTATTGACAATGCAGTTACTTTTAATAGGGGAGTTCCACACAGGTTCTCACGTCCAAGGGCGCACTAGCAGCTGCATGGTCTGCCATTTCTAGAATCTACGACCTTGTCTATGACTTCATATTACAGACCCGTAGTCAGAGGCATAACCTGAAGCTCCTGGGACCCGATGCAAAATCTGTAACAGACCTCTAACTACCATGTGTCATTTGTAATACTGTTGGCTTCTCATATGGAAAAGCGGCCTTTGGCCCCATCAGGTACCAGGGCCTGGGTGCGGCTGCTACCTTTGCACCCCTTATAGTTATGGCCCTGCCTGTAGGCACCCTATGTGCCATCATATGGTACCAGGAGGCACCCTTATTTTCCACAGGAAGCAAGTTGACCCAAGCCTGCGTTAATTAAAGAATTCTTGTGAGGACATGATGACCATGAGGGGGCTCTAAAGGAAAAGTGGGAATCGGGAACACACTTTTCACGGCAATGCTGAGATCTCTTTTAGACTTTATCTCAGTTGTAAAAAGTAACAGATAAAAGTTAGGAATTAACCCCATACACAACCAAAAATACTTAATAACTTCCGTAGAGACTCTGACCAGTCAAACTGATATAAAGCAGACACTGAATTCACTTATCTATGTCCCCGTTGCCAGTAAATTAAACAGACAGAAAAAATAATCAAACATATACAAATGTTACTCATATTTTTGTGAACACAGAAAAGGTTTTGATGCCCAAACATGTTAAAGGGAAAATTCTTTCAGAATTACTTAAAGTTCTTTGTTTTAAATTTTAACGAGTCTGGGAATTGTGATTCATGAATAAATCATCATACGTTCAACATGAAGCAATTACAATAGTATAAAGGTAAATGTAATAAAGTGAATTTATATTGTGAGCCCCAATGGGGGACAGGGACCGATGTGACTGACAATCTTTGTACAGCGCTGTGGAATTTGTTGGTGCTGCATAAAATAAATACATATGATCACAAAATTGTGATAGTCATTATAAGGCTTTGTAGTAAACGTGGTTATAAGTTATCAATCAAAACAGAAGCAAGACAACTGATAATAAGTCTTGTGTTAGAAGCAGCAGATTTATCCCTGCATCCTCAATATCTCCCAGCTATTAACCCCTTCAGGACTAAGCCTGTTTTGGCCTTGTAGACGCAGCCGATTTTTTCAAATCTGACGTGTCACTTTATGTGGTAATAACTTGGGAATGCTTTTACCTATCCAAGCGATTCTGAGATTGTTTTCTCGTGACAAATTTTACTTTATGTTACTGGAAAAATTTGATCAATAAATTCAGAATTTGTTTGTGAAAAATACCAAACTTTAGAGAAAACTTGCAAAAATTAGCATTTTTTCTCAATTTTAATTTATCTGCTTGTAAAACAGATAGCAATACCACACACAATAGTTACTAATTAACATTTCCCATATGTCTACTTTATGTTGGCATCAGTTTTTGAACATCCTTTTTTTTTCTAGGACGTCACAAGGCTTAGAACTTTAGCAGCAATTTCTCACATTTTCAAGAAAATTTCCAAAACCTATTTTTATAGGTACCAGTTCAATTCTGAAGTGGCTTTGAGGACCTTATATATTAGAAACCCCCATAAGTCACCAAACTTTAAAAACTGCACTCCTCAAAGTTTTCAAAACAGCATTTAGAAAGTTTTTTAACCCTTAAGGTATTTCACAGGAATTAAAGCAAAGTAGAGGGGAAATATACAAATTTCTTTTTTTTGTCAGAAAATCAATTTTAATCCATTTTTACCAGAGAAACACAACTCAATATTTATTGCCCAGATAGTGCAGTTTTTAGAAATATCCCACATGTGGCCCTAGTGTGGTAATAGACTGAAGCACAGGCCTCAGAAGCAAAGGAGCACCTAGAGGATTTTGGGGCCTCTTTTTTATTAGAATATATTTTAGGCACCATGTCAAGTTCGAAGAGGTCTTGTAGGGCCAAAATAGTGGCAACACCCCCAAAAAGACACCAAATGTAAACTACACCCCTCAATGAATTTATCAAGGGGTATAGTGAGCATTTTAACCCCACAGGTTTTTTGCTGAATTTAGTGGAATTCGTCCGTCAAAATGAAAATCTACATTTTTCCCCCAAAAACTTCGAAATTATACATTTTTACAAGGAATAAAGAAGAAAGAGCACCCCAAGATTTGTAAATCAATTTTTCCTGATTACGGCAATACCCCATATGTGGTAATAAACGGCTATTTGGACACATGGCAGGGCTCAGAAGGGAAGGAGCGCTATTTGGCTTTTGGACCTCAAGTTTGCTGGATTGGTTTTCGAGTGTCATGTCACATTTGCAAAGCCCCTGCGGGACCAAAACAGTGGACACCCCCAGATGTGAACCCATTTGGGAAACTACAGCCCTAAAAATAATTTATCTAGGGGTATAGTGAGCATTTTGATCCCATAGGTTCTTTGCTGAATTTAGTGTAATTAGGCCGTGAAAACGTCTATTGTTTTTTATTCTTTTTTTTTACGGCGTTCACTGTGCGCTATAAATGACATATGTAATTTATTCTGTGGGTCGATGCGATTATGGCGATACCATATGTATATAGATTTTTTATGTTTTACGGCGTTTGCGCGATAAAATCACGGTTTTAAAAAAAATATTTCGTTTTTGTGTTGCCATATTCTAAGAGCCACAACTTTTTTATTTTTCCATCAAGAAAGTTGTGTGAGGGCTTGTGTTTTGCGGAACAAACTGTAGTTTTTATTGGTACCATTTTTGAGTACATGCAACTTTTTTATTCCTATGTATTAAATTTTTTGTGAGCTGAAGTGACTCAAAATAGCGATTCTGGTATAGTTTTTGTATTATTTTTTTTATGGCGGTCACCGTGCGGAATAAATTACATAATGTTTTTATAGTTCAGGCCGTTACGGATGCGGCGATACCAATTATGCATAGTTTATTTTTTCATTTTTTTCTAATAATAAAGGACTTTATAAGGGAAAAAGGGTAATTTTAAATTTTATTATTTTGAAATGTAACTTTTTTTACTTTTGTAAATTTTTTGGGAATTTTTTATTAACTTTCTTTTTTTTAGTCCCACTTGAAGGGACTTGAAGATCCAATTTTGGATCGTTGTTATAATACCCTGCAATACTTATGTATTGCAGGGTATTATACATGTCAGTTTCACACTGACAGGGGCATATTAGGTCCTGCCTCTGGCCGCAGAATCTAGGCGGGGACTAGAGGAAAGAGGTTTGCACACACGGCTCTCCCCGTTCTGTTCAATGGGAGTTACGAAAACAGCCCAGCAAGCACTGCGTGTCTATTTCCGGAAATCCTATTAAACAGAATGGAGAGAGCAGCGCTCTCTTTCCACTAGTCCCGTCTGGATTCTGTGGCCAGTGGCCGCAGCACCTGGCGAAACAAGTGTCGGGAGACCCCCGTTCTCGATATAGGTGCGGGTCCCAGAGCTAGGACCTGCATCTATCAGACATTTATGGCAAAACCTGTGGATATGCCATAAATGTCTAAGATGGGAAAACCCCTTTAAGAAGTAACCGGGGCATGTGGATTGTAAGAGAGACCTGATTGGTCAGCCTATTTTTAAGTATTCCTGGCCTCAGAATTTGGGCATTAGTTATAGTTCATGCTCCATGATAGTGTTGTTCTCTGCCAAGAATCTTCTTACATTGTATTTGTTTCAGTCCGTGTTTCTACTGTATCTAGTTCGGTTAGTTGGTTTGTCTTATAGTGGTTCATTGTTTTCTGCTCACCTAGTTTATCTGAGTTTGTTGCCTCTGGTTCCTGCTGTTGTGTTAGGGAATGTGTCTGTAGATCAGGGAATCCTTTTGGAACAGTGTTTAGGACAATGATGGTTAGTGGTGTGGTGTTAGGGTCAGTGCTTAGGGACAGATCCAGGGATAGATATAGGGAGAGCTAGTTAGGGTTAGCTTGTTATCATCACCCATCACCCATTTGGTTTCCATCATCTGACTGTTATTATCACTCATCATCAGTTTGTTTCTATTATCTATCTGATGTTCTATCCCTGTCTTCAATTGGTGAATCCCTGTTTCTTGTACTTTTGTTGCCTGTCAGTATTGTGTATGTTCTCCATAAATCCCTTCACCACCATTGCAGTCCTGCCGTCTTGTGGCCAGCCGGCGTTGTAACATTTTGTTTGTAATAGGTTGCCCATGGGACATGTGTAACACAAAGTGTGGGTTATGGGAACTTAAAGGTATGTTGGGTTTCAGGGGCCTATTGCCTTCAAAACTGAACTTAAGATATTATTGTAGATGTGTCAGGCAGATACCTGTAGAACATATTTAAGATCTAGGGTGCTGTGAACTGCCACAAGAGTTTACATAGCTCCTCAGATTATTCTGTTGTAGCTTTCCTCTGCCTTGCTTTTTCATATAACAGCATTGATTTCCTCCTGGACATAATGTTCCTGATTCCATTTAATCTAAAAGTTTCTTATCAAAGGGACACCTGAAAAAATATAGTATGAAAATACCAATGCTACTAGTGTTGTTGAGAAAAGTGGGAACATTTTGAGTTTCCCAGGTCTCTTGGAGAGGCGTTGGATAAGTTTTAAGCTCGTATTTGAATATTGTGGACATCCAGATGAACAGTGAATTGAACATTAGTAAAGATGATGTTGGAATGGGCCAATTTCCCATAACAAGCCACTAACAGTATAGGGGGCTATTAAAAATGATTCCAGGCAACCCAACATTGGGTTTAGTTTGGATGATTAACAAGGACTAGCTGCACTATTTCTACTAGGTGAAATGGTCTACCATTGTGCTGAAAGTGATCCTATCAAATAAGACTGGATCCTTATCACGTTGTGTAGAGTAGCCTGAAAATGTTTATTGCCCTTTTATAATTTCTTTGTATGTCAAAATAATATTGCACTTACTATTATTTTTGTGAACATTTACAGGATCAAAGCATGGTCGGTTCTTTGATTTCAATAACAGGAAATGGTTTGGCCAATAGTCCAATTGAATACTTGTGTATTTTGGCATGTACTAAAACATGCAGTTATATAGCAACTGTCTGGACTGTTGCTTGTAAAAGAAGAACTGGCGCTTTATCATACGGAGAGGGGTAAAGGAATATGATGCACTATGAGCAAGGAACAAGTGTTCTCTATCATGTTTTAAAATACATCATAAATAACAGGGATGGGAAGACTTGGCAGATTTTACACAGTATTTAACATGAAAGAGAAAAAACAAATCTCACAAAATAGCCAACAATCTGGTTGTTGGAAATAATATTTATGTTTCTAAATACAAATTGCCTGTAAAAGGGATGGTAGTTTTCTAAATATATTTATAATTATGTATTTATGGACAGTAATATCAATTGTAATATTCCAAAATTAACAGTAATTGTTGTTAGAAACTCGGTACACTCAATTCACCATAGGAGATCCTTTCAGTCGTCAATGATAGTTTCTCTTCTTGCTTCTCTCCTTGATGTTTGCAGTGTTTTCTTCTTCTTTTCTCCACAGGGGTTCTGACTACCTTGTCATATCAGAGATCACCGCACCTTGGGATTCTTCCTATAGTATTCTCTAACATGATAAAGTGGCCAAATCAGCACTAAGCATGCACCCAAACATTTATAGTGATGGACAACTTGACCCATTTTTCCTATGTTATGACTGCCTCATACTTCATAGTCATAACTACGGAAGACAATTTTGTTGTATTGACTATTTTAACGCCATGCTTACCTTCCTCCTGCAATAACTTGTCTGGCACCTGTCCTTAAAGGGCCAGTGTGCACCAATTGTTTCTGGCTTATGCCTATGAGATAGAATTGTATCCTCAGAAATGCAATTAATGATTACATCAGGTGTACACCAGCAAAAAAGGTTTATTTAAAAGCAAAGGGAATGGAGGGTAGGGAATAGCGATGTAATAAAAACGTAACTTTTATTGTATACATTAAGATATATGCACCTAAATGCTTATATATTTTTATTATTTAAAAAAAAATGAATAACGGTAGTATGTTAGGTGGATTGTTGGCTACTGCACAGGACAGATGCTGGTGGACCCCGCTTTATATTTTAATTGTGTATACCAGCTTCACCACATGAGAGTATTAGCTATTATTGTACACTGAGCCTTCTTATTTTGAGAAAAGTACTCTTAGGCAGTGTTCACATCACTGTCTGTGTTCCGTTGAGGGGTTCCGTCTGAGGTTTCCGTCAGGTTAACTCCTTAGCGGAAAGTCAAACGGAGACCTCAGCTTCCGTTTCCCACACCATTGAACTCATTGAACTAGCTAATGGTTTCCGTCTGTCACCGTTGTGACAGGGTTCCATCGTTCGGTTGATGGAATCAATAGTGCAAACGACTGAGCTGTTGGTTCCGTCAAGAAGAACGGAACCCTGTCACAGCGGTGACAGACGTAAACCATTAGCTAGATTTCCGTCACCATTGATATCAATGGTGAGGGAAACAGATGCTTAGGTTTCCGTTTGCCTTTCCGTTGAGGTGTTAACCCAACGGAAACCTGCAACAGAACACCTCAACGGAAGGGCAACGGTGATGTGAACCCATTGTCACGATCTGTGGGTATGTGGACCCATGGGCCGTAGCGGGATTGCAGCTGGCCAAACAGTGTACCAAGTCAATTTCTATATAGTCCAAGTACAAGGGTGCCTGTAACAGTTCAGACAGTAGTAACGGCTAGGCTCGGATGGGACCTTGGCAGCAGATACCAGGCGTGGTGTAACACAGCATGCGTGACCGATGGCACAACACGACTCCAACTTTCTAAGACACAGGAACAACAGAGGCATGGGATACAGGATACAGGTAGCAGGTACGGGAACACTGGCAACAGGATAACACTAAAGGACCATTTGCAAGACTAACACGGGTAAACACAACAAAGCTCAGCCAATGAGTGAAAGGGCAGAGCCTTTTTATAGTCCAGGGTGATCATGGGATAATTGATGATTATTTTCATGTGCGCGCGCTGGCCCTTTAAGGCCGGGCACAAGCAGAATGAAGCGGAAGTGAGCGTTAGCGTCTCCTGGGGAGGAGATGAGAGCCAGCGCTCACAGATCCATAGCTGCGGCCGTCGGGGGGTGAGTAATCCTGACGGTCCGCAGCTGTGGACGCTACACTCATTCATCAATGTCTGTTTGCTTACACATTCTGTTTATTGATGACTGGTCATTCTGTGCAGCATCTATTTTAAGTGCTGCAAACTCCAAAAGCATGTGACCAGGGGAAGGTGGTTGGCCGTGTCTGTGTCATTATCTATAGGTGGGGCTCTATCTACATGGGGGCTATATGTAGTGCACTATCTACAGGGGTATATATGTGAGGCACTATCTACAGGGGCAGTTATATGTGAGGCACTATGTACAGGGGGCTCTATATGTTGGGCATTATATACAGGGGGTGCTATATGTGGGGCATTATATGGAGGAGGGCTATATGTAGTGCACTATCTACAGGGGGCTATATGTAGTGCACTATCTAGATGGGGGGCTATATGCAGTGCACTATCTACAGGGGGAGCTATATGTAGTGCACTACCTACAGGGGAGCTATATGTGAGGCAATATCTACAGGGGGAACTATATGTTAGGCACTATCTACAGGGGGCGCTATATGTGAGGCACTATCTACAGGGGACACTATATGTGGGGAATTATATACAGGGGGTGCTATATGTGGTGCATTATATACTGGGGGTGCAAAATGTGGGCATTATCTACAGGGGCTTATATGTAGTGCACTATCTACAGGGAGCCTATATTTAGTGCATTATCTACAGGGGTGGGATATATGTGAGGCACTATCTACAGGGGGAGCTATATGTGAGGCACTATCTACAGGGGAGCTATATGTTAGGCACTATCTACAGGGGGAGCTATATGTGAGGCACTAGCTATAGGGGGCTCTATGGGGTCACTGTCTACAGGTGGCTCTATGGGAGTCACTATCTACAGGGGTATCTATGTAGGGCACTATCTACAGGGGGCTCTATGGGGGTACTATCTACGGGGCTGCTGTGTGTGTGTGTGTGTGTGTGTGTGTGTGTGTGTGACACAGTGTATGGCGCTATTATAATTAGAGGTGCAGTGTATGGCGCTATTATATTTAGGGTGTAGTGTGTGGCACAATGAGAATTTTATCTTCATTTATAGGTGCAGAAATGTTTGAGAAATGAGAAGCTGAAGATATCTGAGCGGCAATCTGCAGAAATGGGCTGTGGTCGGGAGAAGTCATCACAGAGGTCTGGACCGGAGGGAGCAGAAAAGAGAAAAAGAACTAGAATCTGAGACGTCACCTGTGAGTCACTTAATTAAAATGTTTATTCTGTCTCTAATCAGTACTGTAGTCACTGTATGATCTGTAGCGAGATGACGGGTGGTATGATTATTTTTTTTTTTTGTGAAACAGCAACTCCCAGCATATCCTTAACATTGTTCAGGCCATGTTGGGGGGAGCTGTGGTTTTATGCCGTGCAATCCTATACGGCAGGGGTTGCACTAAATTGAGCTGTATTTGTGCTGGTGCTGTATATTTGTACTGAGCTTTGTTCTGGTGCTGTATTTATGTACTGAGCTTGGTTCTGGTGCTGTATTTATGTGCTGAGTTTTGTTCTGGTGCTGTATTTATGTACTGAGCTTGGTTCTAGTGCTGTATTTATGTACTGAGCTCGGTTCTGGTGTTGTATTTATGTACTGAGCTGGGTTCTGGAGCTGTATTTATGTACTGAGCGTAGTTCTGGTGTTGTATATATGCATTGAGCTTGGTCCTGGTAATGTATTTATGTATTAAGAAACAGAGGGGGGGGGGAATTTCCTCCAGCTCACCTTGTCACGGATATAGCAGTCAGCGCACAGATCCTCGTGTCGGCACACGCAACGGGAAATGGCACAAAGAGAGAGTTGGAACCAGCGCTGAGGGTGGTAAATCTGTTAAAAACGGGAAGCTTCTTCCAAGTTTTAATGTTGCTTTGTTAAAAACAATGAACAAAGAAAAATGAAGAAAATATTGGAGACGGGTGGGTATTGTCCAGAGTACAGAGGGTGATGAGAAAAAAGGCGGTAGCCTACGCGTTTCAGACCCCTGCTGGGTCCTTAGTCATGGCTTGTAGTTTTCAAAAAACCTGTATATGTGTACTGAGCTTGGTTCTGGTACTGTATATGTGTATTGAGCTTTGTTCTGGTGCTGTATATGTGTATTGAGCTTGGTTCTGGTACTGTATTTATGTACTGAACTTGGTTATGGTATTGTATATATGTACTGAGCTTTGTTCTGGAGCTGTATTTATGAATTGAGCTCTGTTCTGGTACTGTATATATATGTATGAGCTTTGTTCTGGAGCTGTAATAATATAGGATATATTTATAATAACAAAATTGCGGGGCAGATGGAATATTTTTCAGTTCATTGTATATTTAATGGGAATCTGTCAGGTAGTGTTAACTACTTGAGCCGCCACCATGCAGTAATACGTGACCTGACAATTTTTCCAAACATTCCCCTATATGTTTCATCCAGATGCAGCAAAATCTATAAAATCAACTTTTAAAACAGTGCACACTACATGCTAATTACTCATTAAAGGGTCGTGTGGTGGTGTCGCTATAAGGAAGGGTCCAAACCCAAGTTTCCATGCTTGATGGACATCCCCCTGGCTGTTATATATTACTAGCAGCCTCCTCTAACTTTCGGATGCGCCATTGCCTTGTACTACTTGGGCACGCACCGTGCAGTGTGGTGTCCTCTGCCCGCCTTCATCGCTGCACCGCGCATGTCAGGGGAGTACAGGGCAACGGCGCATCCGCAAGAGTTGGAAGAGACTGGCAGTGATGTAGAACAGCCAGGGCGATGTCAATCAAAATCTGGGGGGCGCCATTTAAATTTTTGTCTCAGGCAGCAAAAAACCTAGAATCAGCGCTGCTGCTGGAGACAGTTTTTGTGGTGTTTTTCCTGGCGATTTTTTGCTAACCTCTGCGGCCAGGTGTTAGTTTGATGTCAATGGGGAAATATAAAATACAATACAAATATGGCGCTTTTTAGGTGATTTTTTTTATTTTGTCCTGCGTTTTTCGGCTCCATTTTTTTTTTAATTGCAGCAAGGCTTGGTTTGGTGTTTTTTACATTTCTCCCATAGACCTTCATAGTTTTTTGGTTTTTTTGCTCTCCCAAAAAAAAATGCACGTGTTTTTATGACGTTTTTTTGTGCCATTTTCTCAGAATAAATCATGTGTTGCAACGAGGAATCTTTGAATCACATGATTTACAATGCGATAAACACATTAAAAAAACACTGGTAGTAAAATATATTATTTGTACAAAACACCACAAAAAAACTTTATAAAACACGCATGTACTATTTTACTAAAGGGTCTTTTTAGATGTGTTTTTTGGCAAAAAAAAAAAAAAAGACACAGTGTGCGTGAAGAAAGCCTAAAATAACTTTTATAAGGGCCAGTAATTTACTAGTAATTTGACATTTTGTTCAAATGCTAACTTAAAAATTCATGTAAATTGTCTTCTCTCCTGAGTAAATAAAAAACAAACTAACCTAAAACAGTCGATAAATCCTTACTGCTACTTAACACACAAAACATTGTGAGTCTGAATAGTTGTAGAATGACATAAATTATCAGCAAAGAGGTAAAATGGCTTTTCCCATGGGAAGACTTTGTAGGCTTTATAATAAATCATGTGTTGGTATTGATGACACCTGTTTCTCTGGTAAAATAGCAGCTAATATTTTATCATTCCTCTGTCAGAGCAGGAAATATGGCAGTAAGGGTCACTAACTACAGCAAATCGTCATGTTAATTACATGGTCAGTAAACACTGAGACTCTGGAGAATAAGGCCTAGAACACCTGCTGATTTGTACTTCTGAATAGAAAGTAATTACACAGTCCTTACATGCGTGTATAAAAAATGAAGAAGATGTTGTTATGTTATTTACATGTGTGCTATGCTTGTAATATATATATACACTAGTGCCTCTCAATGAATTTGAATATCATCAAAAAGTTAATTTATTTCAGTAATTCAATTCACAAAGTGAAACTCCTATATTATATAGATTCATTACACACAGAGTGATCTATTTCCAGCATTTTTTTTTCTTTTAATGTTGATGATTATGGCTAGCAGTTAAAGAAAACCCCAAATTTAGTATTTCAGAAAATTAGAATATTATATAAGCCCAATTTCAAAAATGATTTTTAATACCGAAATGTTGGCCTACTGGAAAGTATGTACAGTATATGCACTCAATACTTGGTCGGGGCTCCTTTTGCATGAATTACTGCATCAATGCGGCGTGGCATGGGGGCGATCAGCCTGTGGCACTGCTGAGGTGTTATGGAAGCCCAGGTTGCTTTGATAGCGGCCCTCAGCTCGTCTGCATTGTTGGGTCTAGTGTCTCTCATCTTCCTCTTGACAATACCCCATAGCTTCTGCATAAAGCTAAAATCGCTCATAACGTGGTAAAAATAGATTGTTTTTCTAAATAAAAAACACTGCTGTCACCTACATTACAGCGCCCATCTCCTTATGTAGGAGATAGAGCACTTATAATGTGGTGACAGAGCCTATTTAAAACCCCTTAGTGACCACCAATACGCCTTTTCACGTGAGTCACTAATGGGCTTTAGGCTAGGCTGACGCCTTTTCACGTCAGCCTAGTCTAAGTCCTGCACGGGTCTCCCGTGCAGGCAGGAGCCGGGGCTCTGCTGTCTGATGACAGCTGAGCTCCTGCTCCAACGCCCGCGATCGAAGTTTACTTAGATCGCGGCCGTTTAACCCGTAAAATGCCGCCGTCAATAGCGACCGCGGCATTTAACTTTGTTTACAAAGGGAGTGCGCTCCCTCTGTCACCCATCGGCGGCCCGCGAATGCAATCGCGGGTCTCCGATGGGGTGTCATGGCAGCCGGGGGCTTGATAAAATCCCCCAGGTCTGCCCTGGACATATGCCTGTTAGGACGCGCCGGAGGCACGTCCTAACAGATTGCCTGTCAGATTTACACTGACAGGCAATAATGCTCTGGTATACGAAGTATACCAAAGCATTATAGCAGCGATCGGAACATCGCACAGTAAAGTCCCCTAGTGGGACTAATAAAATAAATCATCAAAGTGAAATAAAGATTATTAATAAAAAGTACAGTAAAAAAATAAATAAAATCATTTTTTTCCATAAAAAGTGGTTTTATTTAGTAAAAGTGGAAAAAAAAAAAAAAGTACACATATGTGGTATCGCCGCGACCGTAATGACTCCATTAATAAAGTTAATATGTCATTTAAACCGCAAGGTGAACACCGTAAAAAATAACGCAAAAAACCATGGCGAAATTGCAATTTTTTTCCATTGCCCCCCAAAAAAGTCATAATAAAAATGAATCAATAAGTCCCATGCACCCCAAAACAGTACCATTCAAAACTACGTCTTGTCCCGCAGAAAACAAGCCCAAAAAATCACTACATTGATGGAAAAATAAAAAAATTACGGCTCTTGCAAAGCGATGATGCAAAAACAAATCATTTTAGTTCAAAAGTGTTTTTATTGTGCAAAAGTCGTAAAACATAAAAAAACCTCTACATATGTGGTATCGCCGTAATCGTACCGACCCATAGAATAAAGGTAACATGTTAATTACGTCGCACAGTGAACGGCGTCAATTTAAAAACGCATAGAACAATGGCGGAATTTCAGGTTTTTGTTATAATCCCCCCCCAAAAAGGTTAATAAAAGTTAATATAAAAATTATATGTACCCAAAAATGGTGCTATTAAAAAGCACAACTAATCCCGCAAAAAACAAGTCCTCATACAGCTATGTAGACGAAAAAATAAAAACGTTATAGCTCTTTGAATGCGACTATAGAAAAACGAATAAAATAGCTTGGTCATTAAGGCCTAAAATGGGCTGGTCACTAAGGGGTTAAGTGACTCACAGGTGACGTCTCAGATTCTAGTTATTTTTCTCCATCCGGTCCAAACCTCTAAGACTTCTCCCGGCCACAGCCCATTTCTGCAGTTTGCCGCTCAGATGTCTTCAGCTTCTCACTTTTCAAACATTTCTACACCTATAAACAAAAATAAAGTTCTCATTATACCACACACTACGCCCCTAAATATAATAGCGCCATACACTGCACCTCTAATTATAATAGCACCCTACACTATTTCCCACACATACACCATGCCCCCTGTAGATAGTGCCTGCCATAGAGCCCCCTGTAGATAGTGCCCCCCATAGAGCCCCCTGCAGATAGTGCCCCCCATATTGCCCACCCCTGTATATAGTGTTCCCCATATAGCTCCCCTTATAGTGCTCGACAGATAGCCCACCCCTGTATATAGCCCCCCTGTAGACATAGCCGACCCCTGTATATAGTGCTCCACATATAGCCCAGCCCTGTATATAGTGCTCCACAGATAGCCCACCCCTGTATATAGCCCACCCCAGTATATAGTACTTCACATGTAGCCCACCCCTGTATATAGTGCTCCACGTATAGCCCACCCCAGTATATAGCCCCCCTATAGATAGAGCTCCCCCATAGATAAAGCTGTAGATAAAGCCACCCCCGTAGATAAAAGCCTCCCTTGTAGATAAGGCCCCCTGTAGATAAAGCCCCCCCCTGTAGCAAGGTGGGTCGCGAGCAGGCGAATGGGGGACATGGGGGGCGAGGGGGGGTCGCGGCAGCCGCAAAAAGAATGTGCCTGTAGACAAAGAGTTTCTAAAATCATAAACTAATGTCATTTATTTTATGATTTTAGAAACGCTAGTGTTCCCAGGCACTAAATTGTTTACACTGTACTCACTACTGACCTGTATTTTCCTGTCCTCTGCAGTGCTCTGCTCTGGTGTGTCTGCTCCCTCTCTCCAGGTAGACTGCTGCATCATGGACTGTGCGTTGCTGGCGCCCCCCTCTAAGTTGCGCCCAGGGCACATGCCCCGCCTGCCCCCCCTCCCTAGCTACGCCCATGGCTTTTGTATGGGGTTTAGGTCAGGCGAGTTTGCTGGCCAATCAAGCGCAGTAATACTGTGGTTATTAAACCAGGTATTGGTACTTTTTTCAGTGTGGGCAGGTGCCAAGTCCTGCTGGAAAATGAAATCAGCATCACCATAAAGCTCGTCAGCAGAGGGAAGCATGAAGTGCTCAAAAACTTCCTGGTAGACGGCTGCGTTGACTCTGGACTTGATATAACATAGTGGAGTCTATATTTGCTGGAAATTATTCTGGAAATAGATCACAGTGTGTAATCAATCTATATAATATATGAGTTTCACTTTTTGAATTGAATTACTGAAAAAAAAAATTTGGGATGATATTCTAATTCATTGAGGAGGACTAGTATAGATGGATAGATAGATAGATAGATAGATAGATAGATAGATAGATAGATAGATAGATAGATAGATAGATAGATAGATAGATAGATAGATAGATAGATAGATAGATAGATAGATAGATAGATAGATAGATAGATAGATGTAAAAAGAGAAAGACATAGATAGATGTAACAAGAGAAAGACATAGATATGAGCGATAGATGATAGATAGATAGATAGATAGATAGATAGATAGATAGATAGATAGATAGATAGATAGATAGATAGATAGATAGATAGATAGATAGATAGATAGATAGATAGATAGATAGATAGATAGATAGAGGTAGAGAGAGAGATAGATAGATAGATAGATAGATAGATAGATAGATAGATAGATAGATAGATAGATAGATAGATAGATAGATAGATAGATAGATAGATAGATAGATAGATAGATAGATAGATAGATAGGCATATACAGAGTTAGGCAGCACTGGCAGCGTGTGGGTGCAAGCTCTGAGGAACAGACCAAGTTCCAGGTACATACAAATCGAAAAATGAGCAGCAACTCCAAAGATCAAGTGAAAAAAATGGGTACTTTATTGCCCGTGCGACGTTTCAGCTCCGTCCACTGGAGCCTTTCTCAAGCTTGAGAAAGGCTCCAGTGGACGGAGCTGAAACGTCGCACGGGCAATAAAGTACCCATTTTTTTCACTTGATCTCTGGAGTTGCTGCTCATTTTTTCGATTTGTAGATAGATAGATAGATAGATAGATAGATAGATAGATAGATAGATAGATAGATAGATAGATAGATAGATAGATAGATAGATAGATAGATAGATAGATAGATAGATAGATAGATAGATAGATAGATAGATAATATATTGGCTATCTGAGTTTCTTTAAGTTTCCCAATAACATTCTACTGTATTTTTAGTCTGACTAATAAATTTAAATTTTTTAGGTCTGGGCTGCATGGTGGTTTGTGGTCACGTGGGTCAGTACTGCCGCAACTGTGATGAATCTGCAAGTTTCCCATGGCGAAAACAAATATTAAGGGACCTTGCAGCAGAGGATGGAGCTCTGATTTCTTTATTCAGAGCTCCAAATCTCCTTCATAGACAGAGTTAGGCTTCGTTCACAACTGCATTGGGACTTCGTTCATGGGTTCCGTCTGAGCTTTCCATCAGGGGAACCCATGAACTGAATCCAAACTGAAACAAACGGAAACCATAGGTTTCCATTTGCATCACCAATTGTTTCAATGGTGACGGATCCGGTTTGTCACCGTTGTTTAAGGGTTCCGTCATTTTGACGGAATGAATAGCGCAGTCGACTACGGTATTGAACGGAGTCCCAAAACAGATGTGAACGAATCCTTATGTGATACATTTCTGCCTGTAGCCATCACTAATGGAAAGCTGACTGCATACTGTTTTTTGTTTTGTTTTTTAATTCAATATTTATACAGTATGCAGTAAGCTCCCTCTACTGGTGGCTGCAGGCTGCCAGAAATGTCTATTTTAAATTTATGTCTATGCAGGGGATTTGGAGTTCTGTATCTATAAAATCAAAAACTAAACTTTAACAATCTAGGAAAGCATATTTTGAAATTAGCTAACACAGAATTTCTGAAACTTTTCAGATAAAAAAAAAACCCACAATAGTGTTGAAGGGTGGACATTCAATTTTAAGATAACTGGATTATGCCTTACAATGGCATTTTAGACCCAGTGTAACATTTAATTCGAAGAAGAAAAAAGTTTTTTTTATGCATCAATTAAGCAATGAGGCTACATGCCCACGCTGCGGAATTTGGTGTAGAAAATTTGCATCAAAACCGCAGGTAAACGCAGGTAAAATCCGCACCTAGTACTGCGTTTTTTTAATGCATTTTTAGGTGCAGTTTTTACGTTTTAATGCGGAAACAGGTGCGTTTTTATGCTGCAGATTTTTTTAAAACTAGTTCACAATTCACAAGTGGAAACGCAAGATAAATTGACATGCTGCAGATTTAAAAATATGCACCGCAGGTCAATTTAGGCTGAGTTCCCACCTGCATTGTGACATTCCGTTGTTCTGCTCGGTCAGAGGACCAGACCAAGGTAATAATGGAACAACCAGTTGCCAACGGAACACATTGACTTTAATAGGTACCGTGAGCTTTCCGTCGGGGTACCTGTGATTTTACCGGACACAATAGTGCATGCTCCACTATTGTCTCCGTAATCTGCAGTAAACCCTGCCAGATCTGCGACGGAGGCCCCTAACGTAACGCAGATGTGAACGAAGCCTTACATGCAGAAAAAATATGCAATGCGTAGAAGAGATTTCTTGGAATTGTATTTACTTTGCTGGTACTGTATTACGCTGCGAATTTGCCGCACGAATATACGCGCAACAAATCCCCACATAATACACATTGTGTGCATTTTTGTGATCAAAGTTTCGTTTACCCCTTCATGATAAGGGCAATGATGCCTCCAAAATATTTTTACCTTCTGGCATGCTGTATACTAAAGATAAATGTATTTCTCAGTCTATCCAAAAATGTTTTAGTTCCTTTTGTGTGGGTTTTCTTGTTATTTAAATTGAAGCTGATATCAATTAGCTTTGTAGGTATTATTTAGGGAAAAATTACTTTAAAAAAATTCTTTCCTATTTTTTTTTATGCTGTTTTAAGATAGTTTGTTCAATGAATAATAATTACCCCAAAAAATATTTAAAGTGTATCTCCCTCCCTTTTAGATGCAGCCTCTGTACATGGATATGTTAGGTTACATAATGTTAGGTATGACAATTTATGTGGGGTGGGCAGAAAGGGGTTTAACATGTCTCTTGAACTTATAATGATAATTATTAGGTATAGCTTAGGATAAAATCATATTGAAACATTTCTCCTTTCTTTAGAATACCTTACTGACACTTGACTTATTACTATAATTTTTGCACTGTATATACAAGGAATGAGGAAGCAGAATATATACTTGTCAGGACAAGACACGAGTAATGACTATGTTCCTAGGATGTGAGTGTTCCAGCTCCACACAATGAGTATTATTAACAGTCCCTAAGGGTAGATTCACACGTCACTGTCATATCGCGTCTTTTGCCTCAATTGTGTAAATGCTCTGGTTTTGTAGTGATTTTCCGAAAATTACAGCAAAAAACACAATATAACCATAATGTGTGAGGATACCTTTACACAAACCTCCACTAAATTCTGATTGAAGCGCAATACTATTCAGTATGCCCCACACATCCCATGTGGCATGTGACCCAACATACATTACTCACTGTGCTATATGGTCCAACACATACCTCTAAATCATTGGTCTTCAACCTGTGGCACTCCAGCCATTGTAAAACTACAAGTTCCAGTATGCTTGAACAGCCACAAGCCATCAGAGCATGATGGGAGGTATAGTTCTACAACGTCTGAGAAGACAAAAGTTGTAAAAGACTGCTCTAAGCTGCTTGATTCTCCTCTACTTTTTCATGTGCCCCTACAAGAAATATACCGATGTGTGTCTTTTGGAACACCAGATATGAATACAGCCGGGGTAGAATCTACCTAGAGCTTCTATGATCTAAATTTTGTGCGATAGGGGAATCTTATTTAACATTATTTGCTTTGGCTATAGTGTATGAGAGTTTATGAAATGAATACTAAATTGTTACAATGACCAATGTGAGTGTAATCTCAATATAGCACAATAGAATATGTTAGCAGTATCACAAGCAGGGGGGTTTTCCAGTTGCCCGGAATCCCTCTTTGTGACCAGGGCCGGAAGGCCCTTACATGTTATTGTACTCAATTGTATCCGGATCCTTAGGAAGCAGGTACAATTGGCAGTACTGTCGAGGCAAGGGATCCATCAGCTCCCTGCCCCACCTTTGGTGCTTTACCAGTGTGTCATTCCACTGGAGCAGGCCTGGTCGCTGGAGGAGAGGATGGCGAGGGAACGGGGACAGGTGAGTGTGGCATTATCTACAGGTGGCACAGTGGCACTATGTACAGGGAACATTGTGGCACGATCTACAGGGGGCACTGAGTGTGGCACTATCTACGCTGTATTTTCTCTACGCTTTGTGTTTAGCACATATCCACTAGTCTATCCCTTTATATTAGAGCTTGTAACATAAAGGGCTCGGCAGGTGGATACATGCAGACCAATACTTGTAGCATAAAAACCAGAGGGTAGCGGGAGTGTGGCAAAAATAACTTGGCTTAAAAAGTATAGATTTGGAAACCCCCTTTTGAGAACTCTGTGTTCGCCCCTGGTTAGAGCTATTTAAATAATGGGTTATAAATTAATTATTCAAGCAATATGTCCCCCCTCCCCCATATTCTGTATTGAAATGGCTTGTCAAAATGTGTCACAAAAAATAAATGTCCATATTATTAAATTCAGTAATCAAGATACAATAACTCTTATGCAGAAATCTTGCACAAGGCTTGAATAATATCTCTTCCACCTGCCAAACTTGATTGCCTGGATTTCATGAAAAAAAACCTGTCCGTACTTGAAGTGATTAAATAATTGCCATGTTTTTCTATTCATTATCAGCTGATTAGGCAGAAAAAGCTGTTGTGCTGCTTTTATGTGAGAGTCTTAAGCAGTACCGGTAGGCTCTTGCCACATATTATATAGGAACATATTTCTATGGCATTCAGTGTGACAAGCTTTTCCCTTGGTTCCCACAGCTGGCTAGTGTTTGAAATTCCAGCCACATGAACTCATATCAGAATACATGGACAAATGTGCTTAACATAACCTGAAGCTGATGTGCTTGATGACAGAGTAATGGCCAAAGCTCTCAACTACTTTCTCTCTGTTTGTAAATGTTCTGCTACTTACATTCTTCCTTCAATTTTCTGGTGAATAACTTATTATTAATATAATCAAAATAATTGCTTATTATTTTTGCTAAATAGCATTTTGAAGGTAGCTTAAAGGGGTTGTCCGATTTCAGCAAATTCATGTTATTTTTGTATAATGAAAAGTTATACCATTTTCCTATATACTTTCTGCAAAAATTCCTTATGGTTTTCAAGACCTCTGCTTGTTGTTACTCATTTGGAACATTCATTATTTGCTTCCAGTGGATAAAATTCTGTCCATGGTCATGTGATGGACAGACAGGTGCACGGCTCGTTACAATTACAGTATGTGTATCAGAGCTGTATCTTCTAATGATCCCAGCGCCTGTGTGTACACCACATGACCATGAACAGAATTGTATCCACTGGAAATAAACCATGAATGATGTTGAAATCTGTGAGGAATTGATAAAGTATATTGGAAAATTGGAAAACTTTTTTTTAAACAAAAAATAACATTAACTTGCTGAAACCGGACAACCCGGACTGTAAAATACAGAAAAAAAAATGTTTGCAAATTCAACTCTAAAATCTGTACCATGAGAAATTGCCGCACAAGTCTTTATCAGGTAATGGTCTCATAGGCTAAAATCAGTGACAACCGCTAGACTGAAAACAAAATATGTGTAGAACTGTTGTCAATACCCAATTTCTACAATAAAGCCAGAAGGGGGAAAGATTAAAGGATTATTCACATCCTACAAAAGCGGTGACATTTAGCTAGGATATATCATCACTTTATGATCGGCGGGGGATCTGACCTCTGGGACCCCCAATGATCATGAGAATAAAATATAGATATAGAGCTCCGTTCTATTCTAAGTTTTCCTTGCAGAATGGTGCTCTTGGTCACCCGGCCCTATTCACTTGAATGGGGCAGTGATGCAGTTCCCTTTACAGCGGGTGTCTGGGGCACTGGAAAAAACAATCAAGGGAACGCAGTGCTAAATCAGCACTGCGGTCCCTTTAGTCTCAGGGCTCGTGGGTGGCCAGAGGTCGGACCCCCACCAATCATAAAATGATTGCATATACTAGTGATAAGCCATCACTGTGTAAAATGGGAATAAACGTGTAAGGTCTGCGGAAAAAAAACAGACCATGCAAAAAAAACTGTTGGAATCTTAGATTTTTTTAAGGAAAGAAAAATAAAACGGGTCATAAAACAATTCTACGGGAAAAAGATGAACATTGTATACTTAGAGTGGAAGATTAATAGCCTTACCACAATCACAGTGATAGAGAAAATTGGATTATTTAGACTCTGCTCATTTTACCTGATGATGGAATGAATTCCGTTCTCAAACGCGTTGTTTTAATACAATAAATAAGATCAGCATTAGAAAATAACCTACTGGCATAGCCCTGTACCGAAGGGCCGAGTACTATAAGCAGCACCTACATAATCCGTTTTTTCTCTCGCC
Source organism: Rhinoderma darwinii (assembly GCF_050947455.1). Classification (NCBI taxonomy): domain Eukaryota; kingdom Metazoa; phylum Chordata; class Amphibia; order Anura; family Rhinodermatidae; genus Rhinoderma; species Rhinoderma darwinii. The sequence continues at coordinate 365,609,097 of NC_134690.1, read as the reverse complement.
AACGTCTATGATGACATGCTCTTGGGACACCAGGTACAGATGGATGACAAAAGCTCCAATTATATTATCTATATGCAACAAAGGATGTTTTGTCCCAAGCCCATCTATTCCATGAGCAAAACAATTTTTTTCTGCTCTTACAAACAACATTGTGTCAGATGATGCCCTATAAAACGCCTTTGTATTTACTGTATTATGATCTCCTTATCTAACAATTACAATAATCGCTGTATAATTACTTCTCTACAGTGCATAATTCCTTACCAAACTACAAGTCAGTGCCATAAAGCGCACAAATGTAGAGGCATAGCTTGAAGCTCCTGGGCCCCTGACGGTCATATGCATTTGAAGAACTGCTGCTCTCTTAGATAGAATAAGAGATCATAGACCTTTTTAGGCAACAGGTCCATGGTGGGACTGCAACCTGTGCACCCCAGCCTGGTTATACTACTCCCCAAATAATACCACCAAACAGTACCAAATTAACAATGCTACGCAATGCCCACATACATTGCTATACAGTACCTAAGTAATACCACAAAATATAGCCCAAATAACAGAGGCATATGCTGTCCAGTGCCTAGGCCTTGGGTACAAGTTCTTGTTGATGTTGATACTGCAGTGACTCATATATAGTTAGCTCCTTCTGTGTATTGCCCTGAGAGGCTTTTAAAGACCCCTAGATGGTGACTATGGAACGTTTATTCTTTATGCGCCTCCTTTAATCTAGCAATTTCCACATAAAAATATTATCCTAAATTTTACCAACGCTGAGGTAATGTAGCTAATATACCAATAATAATTCCGTTACCACATTTATTAACAGGTGACTATTTTATTACGTTATATATTTTTTGATAAATATTTTAGCTGTACTTGAAAACTGTCATCACAGACATTGTATGGGCTTAACAAAAGAACTTTGTTAACTAGTGCTGGAACAAATCAATAAGAGAACAAAAAAAATGCAATATACGGAGTGTCATATGATTACTGTAAAGGTTTACCATGGGAAAATGCTCTGAAGACAGTATGGTCATTTAAAATGCACAAAAGTTCAAATTTAGAGCACAAAAGTTCTTTTGTGACATCACAAACGGCCCTGTATTTATCCAAATACTTCTAAGGCGTCAGAAGTGGAAGGGGAATAATTTGTTAAACTATTTTAATGTCTCTCTACTATATATGAATGTTTGGACGGAGTTGGTTAGAACAAGGGAATTTTTTTATTAAGTGACAATTAGTCGGCTACTTTCACTGCTCCATGTAAAAATAATATTTTATTTTAGGAAAAAAAAAACTGAAAGCACAGTGCAAAAGTCAGAAGGCCCTTTTTTTATTTTTTGTTATTTTCAGTGAAAGCAGCCATTAAATGCAAGTTATTCATTTTTTAGTGTAAAAAAGCAGATATATTTCTTAGACAATTAGACAACAGTCTCCAGCCCAAAGTATAATATTAAATCTATTAATATTTTATTTCTCCACGCTTCACTTTGTGCACCTTAGGCCTCATTTACACGAACGTGATATACGTCCGTGCGACGTGCGTGCTTTTCACGCGGGTCGCACGGACCTATACAAGTCTATGGGGGCATGCAGACAGTCCGTGAGTTTTGCTCAGCGTGAGTGCGCTGAAAAAAACTCACGACATGTTCTAAATTTCTGCATTTTCACGCATCACGCACCCATTGAAGTCAATGGGTGCGTGAAAAAGACGAAGGTCGCCAGGAAGCACTTCCGTGCGAACTGCGTGATTCGCGCAAGAGCTGTCAAACTCTGAATGTAAACAGAAAAGCACCACGTGCTTTTCTGTTTACAAACATCCAAACGGAGTGTCTTAGGGATGAGCGAACCGAACTTCACCGGGTTCGGCCGAACTCGTTTTGACCGAACCTGGCAAAAAATTTTGCAGTACGCGACGTCAGGAGACAGTCACTGTCCAGGGTGCTGAAAGAGTTAAACTGGTTCAGCACCCTGGACAGTGACTTCTGATCACAATATACATGAACGTGTAAAAAAAAGAAAGAAGTTCTGACTTACCGATAACTCCCGGCTTCTTCCTCCAGTCTGACCTCCCGGGATGACAATTCAGTCCAAGTGACAGCTGCAGCCAATCACAGGCCAAGCACAGCCTGCAGCCAATCACAGGCCAAGCACAGGCTGCAGCCAATCACAGGCTGCAGCGGTCACATGGACTGCCGCGTCATCCAGGGAGGTGGGGCCGGATGTCAAGAGAGGGATGCGTCACCAAGGCAACGGCCGGGAGACCGGACTGGAGGAAGCAGGAAGTTCTTGGTAAGTATGAACGTCTTTTTTTTATTCACAGGTTTCTGTATATTGTGATCGGAATTCACTGTCGAGGGTGCTGAAAGAGTTACTGCCGATCAGTTAACTCTTTCAGCACCCTGGACAGTGACTGATGTCGACTAGCCTCATCTCTATGATGGCGGCTGCGCGAAAATCACACAGCCACGCATCATACACTGATGACACACGGAGCTGTCAAGTGCCTTTTGCGCACGCAAAACGCTGCATTTTTTTGCGTGAGCAAAACGCACACGCTCGTGTAAATGAGGCCTTACTGCCACTTTAACATCTTTCCTCTTTATAATATTGAAAGCAATGAGTTGAATTTGCGTCCTCCCGCCAAATGAGAATTAAGCTCTACTCCTACTTTAGTCTTTCTGCTTGTCCTTTTACTGTAAGAAAACGAAACACTGTTGTTATGAAAGGATGTGTAATTGTAAAAAATTCGTTACTGAGAAAGCAGAAAGAGGATGTGAAAATATCCCTGCAGATTTCTTTGAAAAATTTAGTCTCCCGAAAAGAACGGAAGCTGTAATAAAGGTAAAGGGTGGACACATGAAAATATTGAAAAAATTGATAATATCCTAAGTTGTTGAGGGAATAGAAGTCGTCATTTTTTTTTGTTATAATATAAGACCAACTGAACTTATTATTATTATTATTATTATTATTATTATTATTATCTATTAGGGCTATGCTATGTTCATCTATGAGAAATGATCTGTAATTAATAGGACTATTTGGTCAAGACAATACCTTGTGGGGCTCCCTCCCCAGAGACGTCGACACACGCGGCTGCAACCGCCACACTGAAGCCATTTCAAAGTTCCCTGGCCAATCCCTAATACATCCTGGACTAAAAAAATGTCTCTGCTCTTCCTCTCCTTGCCTGAGCATTGTTGTTGTCTTCCCATGTTAGTTTAAGCAAATGGTCCCTTAGTTGTATCCCGTTTCCAGTGTTCCCGTAGCCTGCTCCCTGTATCCTGTATCCTATGTCATGTAACTGTGTTTGTTCCTGAGCTGAAGTCTAGTGTTGGAGTCGTGTTTTTTCCATCTGTCACGTCCAGTGTCATCTGCCACGCTAAGTGTCATCTGCCACGCTAAGTGTCATCTGCCACGCTAAGTGTAATCTGCCATGCTAAGTGTTATCTGCCACGCCCAGTGTCATCTGCCACGTCCAGTGACATCTACCATGTCCAGGGTCCTCTGTCACACCAAGCATCATCTGCCACACCAAGCGTCATCTGCTACACCAAGTGTCATCTGTGCCACGAATCATCTGTGCCAAAGCATCTGCTACATCTCATGTCTGTCTGGACTCTCATACAGGTACTCTTGTGCTAAGATTTTCATTGACTGTTATTTGGCCAGCTGCCACTCCGCTACAGCAGAGCGGCCTAGTCGGTCCACATACCCCAAAATCGTGACAGTACAGCCTGAGGGCCATGGATCCCGCTGGTCAACCCAAGATGGCGATCCAGGTGATGCAAACGGACATGCGTGACCTCCGTGGACGCCAGGGTCAGCTCTACAGGCAGTAAATTAGATAATCCCTCTTTTAGATCATTCTACTGCATCTCCTCTGGCTGCTTCTGCTGTTTTCCTACTTGTTACCCCTCCTGCTTGCCCTGGGTCTACAATTCTGTTGCCTCTACCGCCTCGCTACGACGGGTATCCTAGGGCCTGTATAGGCTTCATCAATCCATGTACGATCCACTTCAGGTTACATGCCCATCTCTTCCCCTCTGATGAGGCCAAGGTAGCATTTATTATTTCTCTCCTCGCTAGCAAAGCCCTGGCATGGGTGAACCCCATCTTGGAACGAGAAGGCCCGGAATTCTCTGATCTACAACTGTTTCTAGAGACTTTCCGTACAGTGTTCGAGGAACATCCTCTGCAGCTGCCTCACTGCTGACCCTCATACAAGGGGAGTCAACTGTAGGGGAGAACGCCATCTCTTTCTGTATGCTGGTGGAGCAGCTGGCTTGGAATAATGAGGCCTTGGTGGTGACTTTTTGGCAGGGTCTTGCTCCTCATATTAAGGATGAACTGCCAGCTGCTCGAGAACGTCCTGCTACCTTGGATGCCTTAATACTTCTGGCAACCCGGATCGATATGCGGATCCAAGAGCGCACTCTGGAAGTCCATCGGGGGAGGAGATCTTGTCGACTAGCACCAATATTTCAAAGGCCGCTACTACCTTGTCCTACTGCACCTCTGCAGAATCTCACTCTACCACTAAATTCTCTACCAAACTGTCTATTCCTGTGTCAATGGTCACCAGTGAAGGATCGCACTGTGTGCCTGCTTACTTGGATTCTGGAGCGGCTGCAAATTTTATCCAGCAGGACTTACTTGATAGTCTCCACTTGACCACAGTTCCTCTAGAGAAACCTCTGGCGGTTGCCACTGTAGATGGACAAACTCTGCCTAACCCTTTCCTGTCTATCACCAGACCACTGAGACTACAGATAGGAGTCCTTCATTCAGAGCGGATTGCTTTCTATGTCTTATCCAAAGCTATCAACCCCATCCTGCTGGGATTGCCATGGCTTTGCCAACATGCTCCAGTCCTTCATTGCAACTCTGGAGAGGTCCTCCAGTGGAGCTCCCGATGTCTGCACCGCTGCTTGCCTCAGGTTAGTCCCGTTCTTTCTTCAGTACGCCAGTCACTCTCAGTATGCCAGCTATGCTGATGTCTTCAGAAAGAAGGAGACAGAGGTCTTACTCAACAGTTTTCCATGGAGGTTGATGCCTCTTCCATTGGTGCTGGAGCACTCCTGTTTCAAAAAGATTCTAAGGGTATGGCAATATCTTGCGGATTCTTCTCCAAACTCTTCTCTCCTGCTGAGCACAACTACTCCATTGGGGATCGAGAATTGCTCGCTGTAAAGTTGGCCATGGAAGAATGGAGACACCTGCTTGAGCAGTCTGCTCACGCCATCATTATCTACACTGATCACAAAATTTTTAAATATCTGCAGTCTGCACCCCGACTAAATCGTCGTCAAACTAGATAGTCACTATTCTTCGCCAGATTTAGTTTTCTTCTCCACTTCCGCCCTGCGGACAAAAACATTAAGGCCGATGCCCTGTCTTGGTCATTCGAAACTGATTAATGATCCTTCTAGGATTATTGCTGTAAATCCTCTGCAGATCAAGGACATTCATCCTGGAAAGATTTTTCTCCATCCTGCTGACAGGAAAAGATCCCTCCACTGGGGGCATAATTCCAAACTGGCCTGGCATTCTGGTGCCCACAAGACTCGAGACTTTATTGCTCGTCATTATTGGTTGCCCTCACTACCTAGAGATGTCTTGGACATTGTTTCCTCCTGTGCTAATTGTGCCCTAAACAAATCACAACACATTGCCATGGACTTCATCACTGACCTACCCCCTTCTGCTGGATGTACTACGATCTGGGTAGTAGTAGACCGTTTCTCCAAGATGGCACATTTTGCTCCTTTAACGGGCCTTCCCTCAGTCCCTCGTTTTGGCAGATCTTTTCATCCAACACATCTTTCGTCTACATGGATTACCTCTTCATAATGTTTCTGACCGGGGTGTACAGTTTATGTCTAAATTCTGGAGACCTCTGTGTATTCATTTAGATGTGAAGCTGGACTTTTCTTCCGCCTATCACCCACAGTCTAATGGTCAAGTGACAAGGATCAACCAAATACTAGAGAATTATCTCCGTCATTGTGTCTCTGTCCAACATGACAATTGGGTACAGCTTCTGCCTTGGGCGGAATTCTCATACAATAATGATACAAGTCAGTCTACTGCTTCCTCTCCATGCCCTATTATACACAGTCAGCACCCATGAGTTCCTCTTCCTGTGCCAACTATGTCTCAATTGCCTGCAGCCAATTCTTCATTTGGGACTTTTTTTCACACCTGGCAGCAGACCAAATCCGCGATTCTTCTGGCAGTGGATCGCATGAAAGCATATGCCGATAAGAATCCTCTGGTTCTGCAGTCACTCCCAGTGGTTCTTCTGACATCTTTGAGGTAAAGGAAATTCGGGACTTTAAGAGAGTAGGAGGAAAGACTTTCTATCTGGTGGACTGGAAAGGTTTTGGTCCTGAGGAGAGGTCTTGGGAGCCTAAAGAGAACATTGATGCCCCAGCTCTCATCAAAAAGTTTCTCTTACGCTCTGGACCTAAGAAGAGGGGGCATAAGTGGGGGTACTGTTGTGCCCACGCTAGCTGACCGCCGGCACATCCTACCTAATGGGAGCCGTGACCGCATGTTACTCTCTTCATGCTGGCGTCTCGTGCTGCAACCTCCACACTGAAGCATGTAGGGTGCGCGCGCTCGTGCGCGGCGTGTACCTTCCACGTTCCCCCCGCTCACTGAACTTTAAAGCCCACGCACTGTCAGTGCGGCGGGCGGAAGTTTCTCAATCTCCTCCCTCACTCACCTTCACGGAGCGGCCACCCAATGAGAACTCCTGGAAGGTGAGAGAGGGAGGAGATAGCCCAGGGTAACAGAGACGGCATGCAGGCTGTCCACTGACAAGTGAAAATCTGCAGGCCGGCCACTGACAAGTGAGGTCGGTGCCGGAAGTGGACCAATCCAGTCACCTGACATGAGGTCAGGTGACAGAACTGGTCCAGTCCTGTGCCTTCACCGACCCCAGAAAAAAGTAATCTGATCTTAACCACATGACCACCTCCTCCTCCTGACAGTGAGTCGTGTCAGGCAGAGCGGAGAGTTGTAGCGGTAGGCTACTGCTCTCAGCTCTTTTTGCACTAAGTACAAGAGAAAGGGGGGAGGCTGTGCGGCGCTACTTACAAGGGAATGGAAGCGCTATCTAGAAGGGGGCTTTGTGTGGCTATCTACAAGGGGGGCTGTGTGTAGCTATCTAGAAGGGGGGCTGTGTGTGTAGCTATCTACAAGGGGGAGGGCTGTGTGGATATCTACAAGGGGGGCTGTGTGTGGCTATCTACAATGGGGGGCTGTGTGTGGCTATCTACAAGGGGAGGGGCTGTGTGTGGCTATCTACAAGGGGGGCTGTGTGTGGCTATCTACAAGGGGGGCTGTGTGTGGCTATCTACAAGGAGGGACAGTGTGTGGCTATCTACAAGGGGTGCTGTGTGTGGCTATCTACAAGGGGGGTTGTGTGTGGCTATCTACAAGGTGAGGCTGTGTGGCAGTATATACAAGGGGGGGCTGTTTTGCAGTATATACAAGGGGGCTGTGTGGCAGTATATACAAGGGGGGCTGTGTGGCAGTATATACAGTATCAACATGGTGTAGTATCTACATGGGGCTATGTGGCACTATCTACAGGGGGGTCTGTGTGGCGCTATCTACTATGGGGTCTGTGTGACGCTATCTACTGGGGGGTCTGTGTGGCGCTATATACTGGGGGGTCTGTGTGGTGCTATCTACTGGGGCGTCTGTGTGGCGCTATCTACTGGGGGTCTGTGTGGCGCTATCTACAGAGGGGTCTGTGTGGCGCTATCTACAGGGGGGCTGAGTCGCGCTATCTACAGGGGGTTCTGTGTGGCACTATCTATAAGGACAGTGGTGTAATGAGAGATTCTTTCATTGATGCCTATAATTGGTGTTTATAACTCGTCTATTTTACTGCTGGACTTGTAATATTATAGTATTTAAAAAAGTAATTACAACTAATTTAACATGTTTTCTTATTCTCTTATGTAGTATGATATATTACCGTTTACTGGGGGTATTACTTTTGGTCATCAGATCGCCCACCATTGATGGAGACCTGCCCTGCTCCCTAACTGCCCCACTCAGGAGCAACCAAGACTTAGAAGGAACATTGGATGTGTCCTGTTCCCAGTGTTCCCGTATCCTGCTTCCTGTATCCTGTAACTGTGTTTGTTCCTGAGTTGAAGTCTAGTGTTGGAGTCATGTTTGTTCCATATACCACGTCCTGTGTCATCTGTCATGCTAAGTATCATCTGTCACGTCCAGTGTCGGCGTGGCAGATTACGCTTGGCGTGGCAGATGGCACTGGACGTGGCAGATAAGTGTCATCTACCACGCCAAGCGTCATCTGCCACGCCAAGCATCATCTGTGCCACAAATCATCTGTGCCAAAGCAGCTGCTACATCTCGTGTCTGTATGGACTCTCATGCAGGTACTCTTGTGCTAAGATTTTCATTGACTGTTGTTTGGCCAGCTGCCATTTCGCTATGGCAGAGTGGCCTAGTGGGTCCACATACCCCAGAATCGTGACACACATGCAAGAGTGCGGCTGCCTGGGTTTAAGTGTCCTGTCTGTAAAGGATCTGCCAGACACAGCTTCTGTGTCGACGCCCGTGGTTAATCAGTCTGCATCTGCTCCTAGGTCTGATAGAGTGACTCGATCTGCTACCACTCAGGCTGGTAGACTGAGGAGTGGGAGAACCCATCACAGCCTGGCAAGACGGAGCTAGCTCCTGCCCTCGGTCTATTTATACCTTCATTTCCTGCACTTCCTCTGTCTTGTTTCCTGGCTCTGCTGTTCCTGCTAGTACTATTGAACTCTGCTTCAAATTGACCCTGGCTTTACTGACTACACTCTTGCTCTGCGTTTGGTACCTCGTACACTCCTGTTTTTACTCGACTCGTTCACTACTCTTGTTGCTCATGGTGTTGCCGTAGGCAACTGCCCCATTTCCCTTAGTTTCTTTGTACCCTTGTCTGTTTGTCTGTCGTGCAATTATTGAGCGTAGGGACTGTCGCCCAGTTGTACGCCGTCGCCTAGGACCGGCCGTGCAAGTAGGCAGGGACAGAGTGACGGGTAGATTAGGGCTCATCTGTCTGTCTCCCTACCCCGACATTACACTGTCTCTGGTTGATTGCCTTTTAACTCTCTTTTGATCCCAGTGGATTTTCTGCTTGTCTTAGCAGGGTCATTGTCCACCTGCTTGTGAGAGAGAGAGCAATATATTTGAAACATATTGCTCATTACACTCTGAAGAATCCAGGGATGTAGCTAAAGACCCATGGGCCCCGGTGCTTAAGTTCAGCTTGGGCTTCAGCCCTTCACGGCTGATGCTGGGTCTCTTAAGTGACCACTCTATGCAGCACTTGCAGCCAGGGGCAATGCTAGGGTCTTAGAAAATCAGGAGCACAAGCCCCAAGACATAAGTTTTGCCACCCACCCATATAGCAGCTCAGCAGACAGTATCACACATGACAGAATAAGATACAGGGCCTCAACAGACAGCATTACATGAGAGGTTTAGATACAGTGGCTCATCAGACAATATCACACATAGGTGTAGCGTCTATGGCCGCGGACCGTCGTCCTGAATAGAACATTCAATAGAAAAGAACAAAAAATGTACGCTTAATATATCACAAACCCATGCAAGGAAATAGATGTACCTGTATATAAGTGCAACTCACCCATCTACCATAATAACTACATTACAGTCAAACAAATATAAATCATATACGGACCAGGGATAGACATGTTTGTAGTATGTAAGTATGGGTGTGTCCACCTCCTCACACTCCAACGCGCTTTTCGCTGTGTGCCTCTTCCGGAAGTTACAAAGAGGAAGGGAGAGGGAATTTAAATATAGTAAGTACCCGAGGAAGAACCAAAGAAATAGTATAGCATCATGTTAACAGGCACTTTTTAGATGACATCTGCAACCGCTTCAGGAAAGGAGACCACCGAAGTCAACATCACTGGAGTACGCAGGTCTGCTCTGTCCATGATGTGAGTGTGGTGGACTTGCTTCCTGATGCTTCTGTGCAAGCGCTCCCCAAGCACACAACGCTCATAATTACTAATACAAGGGACAAGAAATGAAAAAGGGAGAATGAAACCACATGATTACAACCAGTACAATGTACATAACCCCAAAAGAAATGAAGGAAATATGTGCCATTAGCTAACCATAAATACACATATGGACAAAATACAGTACATTATAATAAAGTGCAAAATATACAATATATGACATATTAAAGACAATGTCATAAAGTGCAATGTGCATAAATAAAAACACAGTGCAAAAAGCAATAATAAATTGATAGTGAAAATATTGATCGTTTGATAACTAAACGATTATATATAATTACTAATCAAAATAACGAACTAAATCTTCACATACATATGAAAAAATTATTAATACCATTGAGCCAAATTGTATTTATTTTAATACCTTAAATAAATTAGACCCTTACATTTATTCAGACCCCAAACCCCTAAATTTATTCAGACCCCAGACCCTGCCCCTAAGTAATTCAGACCCCAGACCAGCCCCCTAAATTAATTCAGACACCACAGCAGACGTTAAAATTAATTCAGAACCCAGACCAGCAGGCCCGTATTTGCCACTAGACACTGGGAGTACAGTGCCTAGGGCGTCCAGCAGGGAGGGGCGGCTGCAGGCTCATTGATTTTTTAATAAAAAAAATTAACTTTGTAACCGGACCGACCAGCGGTCAGGTCACACACAGGAAGGGGGGGTGGCTACACCAGCGCTTCTAAGACACGCCCTCTTTTCATAGATTGGACAGAACTGCTCACATGAGCAGCTGTAGCCAATCCAAGAACAGTTGGAGAGTCTTAGATTTAAGGTTGGCACGGAGCAGACAGGAGCAGAATAAGCAAGAGGAGACGAGAAAGTTCTGCCACAGCCCGCCCCTGCAAGTAGCCTGCCAGGAAGAGAGATGGTGAGCACCTAATGGAGAATCTGTCTGCTGTTTGTGCTTCTATGTGTCTGTGTGTGTCTGTGTCTCTATGTGTGTATATATGTGTCTGTGTTTGTATGTGGATATGTTCCAGTATGTGTGTATATGTGTCTTTGTGTGTGTATTTGTGTGCCTAAGTGCTTATATATGTGTCTGTATGTGTATATGTTTCTGTTATCACTGTGTTACATGTGGTGTTACATAGGACTGCAGGTAACACTACTACATTATCTGCAATCAGAGAGTTATCACTGTGTTATCTGTGGTGTTACATAGGACTGCAGGTAACACTACTACATTATCTGTACTCAGAGAGTTATCACTGTGTTATTTGTGATGTTACATAGGACTGCAGGTAACATCTACTACATTATCTGTAATGTGTGTATGTGCGCATGTGTGGGTATATATGGGTCTGTATGTGTACATGTGTCTCTGTGCGTGTAAACATGTGCCTGTGTGTCTATATATGTGCCTTTATGTATTTGTATATGTTCCGATATATATATACATATATGCCTGTGTGTGTGTGTGTGTGTGTGTGTGTGTGTGTGTGTGTGTGCGTGTGTGTGTGTGTGTATATATATTTGCCTGTATGTTTAAATGTCCCTCTATGTATGTACAGTATATATGTGCTTCATTTTTGGTTTGTGGAGGGCAGCAATAGAGAGTCCTGCACTAGGAGCCATCCAACCTAAGGCCAGCCCTTCTCAGACTCATAGTTTAAGTAGCGCTGCAGCCATTTCTAGATAGCGCTGATGGGCACCAGTTAAGATATTTATTATTTTACCATGTTGTATGTCCCAGTCCCCAGCATACCTCCCAACTGTCCCGGATTCAGTGGGACAGTCACGGATTTCGAGTGGTGTCCCGCAGTCCCAGGCGTCCGGTGGTCTGTCCCGGAGTCCCGGTGTCAACTATATCTGCATCCTCAGGACGCAGATACAATTAAACCCAATGCTGAAACAGTGAACCGTCAGATCCCTGCTTCAGCACTAGTACAGAGGACTCTCTGGGCACAGTGCTACTTTAAGCACTGAGCTCGGGGAAGCCCTTGATGTCACTGTCCATATATGGACAGTTACGTTAGTGGCTCCTCCTGTAGCGGAATCCCCGGCCAGAGCGTTGCCGACGCTATTGTCGAGGATTCCGCTCCTAGAGGGAATCCCTGACGTCACTGTCCATATATGGACAGTCACATCAGTGGCTCCTCCTGGAGCCGAATCCCCTGCCAGAGCGTTGCCGACGCTATGGCCGGGGATTCTGCTCCTAGATGGAATCCCTCACATCACTGTCCATATATGCAGGGCCGGCGTCAGTGCTTTATGCCGCCCACCTGCTTACATTAACTTTAACGTGTGGCGACAAATTCGCCGTGCCGGAGGATCCTCCGGTGGGCCAAACTGCCAAACTGCATTGGTAAGCTTAGCATACTAATGCAGAGCGGAGGCCTCGCCGCTTGCATCCAAAATAACAAAGTGTTGCGGCGCAGATAACGTAATCATGTCACGCTGACGTGATTATATAATCTGTGCGACTGCGCCACATTGCTTTGTTATTGTGGATGTGAGCGGCGCAAAGTACCAGTAAGAAGACAGTGACAGGACCGTTCAACTCAACGTGGGAAGGTGTTAGGTAAGGTTTTTTTTTTCGTTTTTTATTGGCGCAGATGGACCAAACTGTGGGCACAAACTACGGTCACATGCTGAGGGCACAAACCTGTGACCTAAAACTTGTACATGGGCGCAGAAACTGGGGGCCTAACTTTTATATGGGGGCAGGGCAGAAACTGGGGGCCTGACTTTTATATGGGGCAGAAACTGGGGGCCTAACTTTTATATGGGGGCACAATCTGGGGGCCTAACTTTAACACGGGGGCACAAACAACTGGACTAACTTCTATATGGGGGCACAAACTAGCGGACAAACTTCTAAATTGGGGCTCAAACTGTGAGCCTAACCTCAATATATTTTGCACTAGTTTTTTTCAAAGATTACGTCTTTACAATGTTTACGAATAAAATGTTTTCATATTTAGTGTCTAGTTTCTGCCTTTAGGCTATGTTCACACAGAATGTTCGCAGAATGTTATGTTCGCATGGAAACTCGTCAAAAACGGCCTGAAAAGGCGGAAGCGTCTTTTTCCTGCGAGCGGTAAAACCGTCTCACTGGAGAAAGAAGGGACATGCCCTATCTTCGGGTGTTTACGCCTCTGACCTCCCATTGACATCAATGGGAGGCAGAGAAAGCGTATTTCACTGCATTTTATGCCTGCGGCGCTCAATGGCTGCGGGCGAAAAACGCTGCGAAAATCAGCGTGCAGGGAGAGGAAAATCTGCCTCAAACTTCCAAACGGAATTTTGAGGCAGAAATTCCGCCTGCAAAAAACTCAGTGTGAACATAGCCTTAGGGTCAGTTCACACGTTGTGTAAATACTGCAGAAAATCCGCAGCAAATACAGTAGCAGCAAAGTGGATGAGATACAACAAATTTCATTCACACACTAGAAGTAAATACTTAGTGGAAAAAAACGCTCAGAAATTGACCTGCAGTGCAGAATTTTATTCCGCAACATGTCAATTGTATTTGCTGCTTATTTTTTGCGGGTTTTCCCCATTGAATTTAATGAGGAGGTAAAATCCGCAACAAATAGCAATTGTTGTGTTTTTTTGCGGCAGGTTCGCAGTGATTCCACCGCAAAAAACACAACTCAGAAAAATAAATATTATACTTACTGTACCTAGGAATCTGTGTTTTTTCCTCCAGGGATGACGTTTCAGCCCAGGTGACCGCTGCAACCAAACACAGGCTGTAGCAGCTGTCTCCTGGGATGAAACGTCATTCCAGAAGGCCAGCCTGCTAGCAGGCCAACTAAGTGCTGCAGTTTTTGGCAGCGGACATGCAGAGCGAAAAACTGCACCACAGTTTGGTGGGGTTTTTCGCCCGGAATTCCCTGTGTGCACTGGATGAATAAGCTGTGTGCATTTACGCATGTGAACTCAGCCTTATAATGCCGCCGCCACTCGATTTGACCCGCAAAGGGGCCCACTAAGGCTCTGTCGCCCAAGGGCCCACATAAACCTGGAGCCGACCCTGAATATATGGACAGTAACGTCAGTGGCTTCTCCTGGATCGGAATCCCCGGCCACGGCATTGCTGATGCTCTGGCTGGGGATTCCGCCTCTAGAGGGAGATCCAATGGCTGCAGGGGTGGGGTATCGCTATCTGCAGGGGGGTGTCACTATCTTTAAGGGGGTGTGGCACTATCTACATGGGCACTGTGGCACTATCTTCTAGGGAAACTGTGGCGCTTTCTATATGGGCACGGTGTGTGCCACTATCTACATGGGCACTATGGCGCTATGTGGACACTGGCACTTTATATGTGGGCACTGGCACCAGGGTCAGCTAAGGGGGCATTATACTGTATGGGGCAGCTATGGGGCATTATACTGTATGGGGGCAGCTAAGGGGCATTATACTGTATGGTGGAAGCTAGAGGGGCATTATACTGTACGGGGCAGCTATGGGGCAATATACTGTATGGGGAAGCTACAGGGCATTATAACTTATGGAGAAGCTGTGGAGCATTATAGTGTATGGTGGCAGCTAAGGAGGCATTATAGTGCATGGTGGTAGCTATGGGGGCATTATACTGTATGGGGAATCTATAGGGGCATTATGCTGTGGGGGCTATATACTGTATGGGGCAACAATGGGTCATTATACTGTATAAGATCAGCTATGGGGGCATTATGCTGTATGGGGGCAGCTATGGGGAATTATACTGTATGGGCAGCTATGGGGGTGTTATACTGTATGGGTTAATCTGTGTGGGCATTATACTGTATGGGCACAGCTATGGGGGCATTATACTGTATGGGGCAGCTATGGGGGCATTATACTGTATGGGGTAGCTATGAGGTCATTATACTGTGTGGGGGCAGCTATTTGGCATTATACTGTGTGGGCTGTAGCTGGTGTGTATGGGCAGGGATAGAGCGGTCTTAGAGTCGTGGCTTAAAAAGGAAAAAGTCCCTCTTTGCGATACTTGAAAGTTAGGAGGTATGCGTCACTTCAATTGTATTCCGCCTCCTTAGGACGTGAATACAATTGAAAGCGCAGGAGAAGCAAGGGAACCATCAGTGCCCTTCCTCGTCAGTCGGCGCTTTTTTTGTGGTGCAGGCGGCACGATTACATCATCTTGCCATCTGGCATCGTTCCACTGGAGCAGGCCCGATCAGAAAAGACCAGGCCTGCATCAACGAAAAACGTAAATGGTGATCCCGGCCTGACACTAGTAACTCCTAGCGTGGGGATTCCTTTGTATCTGAAGGAGTCAAGTACTGGATTCATAGTGGCACATGCACCCGACATGCGCCCAAATTCTGGTGCACCATGGGTGATCCTGCACCACTTACAAGGCTCAGTAAACTAAGCAGTGACAACTCTAAGCTGTCATTGGTTAGTTTACATCACATGATAGCCTGTTACCTAAGTTCATTGGCCTACTTTTAAAAGTAGGAAGGTAAGAATGATAATTGTTTTGCTGTTTTGTGTTTTTTTTACAGGTTCGGTTGTTGGACTACTTCGGATTCGAGTACTACTTTGATGACAGTGTTTTTATTATTAATAAAATGGTTAACAATGGTAGTGTGTGGGGTTTTATTTCAATAAAATATTTTCTATGTGTTGGTGCTTTTTTTAAAAATTATTACTACAGCCTTAGTAATGGCCATTACTAAAGCAGGGCTTAGTGTTAGCGGATGAAAACGCCAGCAGTAATCCCCCATTAATACCCCAGAACTCACCGCTACCAGGGCTACCGGGAAGAGACAGGTACGATCCAGTACCAGACCATCTGCTGTTATGGTCGGGCATTGGGGTGGCCGCAGGCTGGTATTATTTCAGCTGGAAAAGCTCAAAAATCATAAGCCTTTCCACCCTGGTAATGCTAGCCTGCTGCTGTTATGTTGTATCTGGCTGATAATGAGAAATGGGGGGGACTTCACATCATTTCTTACAAAAAAATCATAATAATTGAAAAAACAACATGGGGTCCCCCCATTTTTCAGAACCAGCCAGATACAACCTAGCTGCAGCAGACTAGCATTACCAGGGTGGGAAGGCCAGGGTTTTTGTGATTTCCCAGTCTAATACTACCAGCCTGTGGTGACCCCAGTGCCTGACCATCACTGCAGATGGTCAGGTTCTGCATCGTATCCGGCTCCTCCCAATATCCCTGGTGGTGGTGGGTACGGGGTAATAATGGGGGTTAGTGCTTGCTTTTTCACATGCTAACACTAAGCCCTGCCTTAGTAATAGACGATGTCAATAAGAGAGTGGCCATTACTAAGGCAGTCGTAATAAAGTTAAAAATGAACACAGACACACAGAAAAAAATATTTTACTGAAATAAAAAACCTACACAACCCTCGTTAACCATTTTATTGAAAATAAAAAACGCCGTAATCAAAGTAGTCCTCGAATCCGAAGTAGTACAAGAACCGAAAAAAAAACACAAACCAACACCAAAAAAAACATTAGTAACACAGAAAAAAGAAAAAGCAATATTATACTTACCTTTCCTGGGTCCAGCGCTGGAGCCACAATGCCAGCGAGCTACATTGTTTCCATCATTCCGGGAGTTATGGGGGCTGTCAGCACTAAAAGTGCCTAGGTAAGCATCAACTCTAAATATGGCCATGCAGACCAGACCCCAAAATGAATTCAGACCCTAGACCCCTAAGTTAATTCAGACCCCAGACCAAAATTAATTCAGACCCCAGATCACACCGCAAAATTAATTCAGACCCCAGATCAGATCCCTAAATTAATCAGATCCCAGGTAAGAACCCTAAGTCAGACCCAACATCATATCCCTAAATCAGACCCCAAAATTATTCAGGCCCGAGATCAGACTAAAAAAACAACAGGTATTTACTTACCTCTCCCTGCTCCTGGCTTCTCGTCTTCAGCACACCGCAGCACACTAAGTTGTAATCCTGCTTAGCACCAGGACCTTGTATTCAGCTCCTCACACAATATCCTGAAGCTGGGCAGCATTCGGACCTTGTGTGCCTGGCGTTAGCGGCACGTGGCCCGGTCACAACTGCCAGTGCTGCAAACCCTATATTACGCCACTGCTCTGTGGTAAATATTCCCTTGAAATCATTTACAGCGGCCCCCTAATATATACTATATATTTATTAGCAGGATCACTTCCTTCTGATAATAGAGCAGGGAAGCGCTGGGAAATGAAATCCTTACTGCTTCCCCATCAGCCAACAGAGTGCATTTTTACAATTACCTGTGCCTGCTGTGCCACAGCCAGAATACAGGCTGCCACACACCGTGATAGCCAACAATATATGAAGGTATTTGCCCTATACATAAGAAATATCCAAATGTATATCACCTATACACATGCCAAAATATATAAAAAACAATAAAAGCTTTATTGACGCCACTTGACAAAGCTGTAGTAAAAGTGGAGGACATTGTTTTCTGCTCAGCGTTATTTCATTGCCAGTCATGTCAATGTGTGCGGAATAACTTTTCATTGATGATAAATGCCATATTCTATAATAATAATAATAATAATAATACATTTTCTGCATTGTAGACTGGTTGGCAAATCTATTGTACTATATGTTAATTATTGGTATCATCATTATTTTTGGCAGCCGAATAGAATTGTATTTATTGACTTGAAATTTCTATAATATTGGCCTACCAAGGTCATGTATTCTGCTGTGGATAGCTGAGCTGTAAATTCTGTTTTTTAGCATGTCTGAGGGATATTAGACTTGTAGTTGGTTTCAATGGTCTATTATCACATTCATACTTGCTCAAAAAGGGAAAGATTCTGAAAATAAATATAAATTATAGAATTGCTGTAAATGCGATTTCTTAAAAACTATGTACACATTTGAAAAAAAAAAAAATGTGTATCAGTGTGATTGGTGCAACTTTGTAATTACTTTTTATTAAATATTATTTTTACTTTTTTAGATTCAGCTGCTTAGTATCCTGGATTCACATCAGCTGTATCTTGAACTGAGACCTGAATCCGTCAAGTCAGCAGGACTGACGGGTTCAGTGACAGCGTGTCCTGCATGTCTCTCCACGCAGGATCCACCTGTTATCGATCACATCTACGTTATGAACATAGATGTGATCGGTAACAGCTTAAGGGTATGTTCACACGCAGTGGTTTCAGACGTAATTCGGGCGTTTTACGCCTCGAATTATGCCTGAAAAAACGCCCCTATTATGCCTCCAAACATCTGCCCATTGCTTTCAATGGGAATTACGATGTTCTGTTCCCACGAGCCTGTATTTTACGCGTCGCTGTCAAAATACGGCGCGTAAAATGATGGCTCGTCAAAAGAAGTGCAGGACACTTCTTGGGACGTTTTTGAAGTCGTTTTTCATAGACTCTATTGAAAACAGCTCCAAAAACGGCTGTAAGAAACTGCGAAAACGTCGCGAAAAACGCAAGTTGCTCAAAAAGCGTTTGAAAATCAGGAGCTGTTTTCCCTTGAAAACAGCTCCGTATTTTCAGAAGTTTTTTGTTAAGCGTGTGAACATACCCTAATCCTGCGTTGACCCGCTGACCTGACGGGTACAATTTTCAACGCACGATACAGCTGCTCTGTATACAGGATACAAAGCAGCTGTATGTCAAAAAGTAAAAATAACTTTTAATAAAGAGTGATTACAAAGTTGCACCAATCAGACTGACAAATATATTGTTTTCAAAAGTGTACGTAGCGTTTAATATACAAGCATTAATTTACAATAGGTGAATCTACATCTCATCATATGTAAAGATGTGAACACTATGTGTACATTTCAGCGCCGATGTGCATGTGTTTGCACGGTGCATGTATTGTGAGTTCGTACATGTTATAAATTGATATGTTTTTTAATATACATGAATTGAATACAAATTAAACCGAATGCTGTCTAATTACTCATTATCAAACATATATTGAGCGGCTAATTCAAGCAAAGAAACTGTCTATATATAGTATTGTTTACCCTGCCACAAATTTAATGGGCACATTTTCCATTCTTATAGTCCTCATAAATCTAACATTTAATTTACAATGTGTCATGGGATGTGCAATATATTCCAATTTCTCTTTTAACAATACGTATTGCAGCAATAATGCAACATATCTGGGTTAATTTAAGCCAGGCTCTTTAAAGAACCCCTAAATATGTTTTAAGATGTCATGTGTAAAGCCATAAAAAATGACAAACACATGACTATAAATATTTTCATGTGTTTTCAACCTAAAATAGCTACACGATTCCATAAAGAAATACATTTTGAGGATGAAACAAAATAAAGAACTCTCATAGAATTTAATAAATATTGGTCTGTCCTGTACCAGGGGGAATGAAATAAAAATGATTAAAACAAATAATAGTGTTATATGATGTTAAGACATTGTAAATGTGTATATGTATAGAAGCTGACATCAATGCAATACAGAAAATGCACATACAGGGGACATACAAAAATGAAAGAGGGGCAAAAAAATCTACATGGGACCTCCATCCTGACCCCCTTTACAACATTACTTGGACTGGATGCAATCATGCTTCTCTTTCTTCTTCTCGACAACTCTTGTATAAAAGACAGGTGGAGTAACCTTTGGATCAATACCCTCTTTGTTGTTTGATAACATTATGGTGCCTAAAGAGATGGGGTGCCCTGCACGGGATCACACTGCCCATGTGGCAGGAGAATGGTGCAAACCTGAGCTATGCACATAGCAACCACTGGTGCTGCTTGCAGTGACGCAGCTACACGGGGTAAAAACAGGTGAATATTATTCTCCACCACCTTGGGACCTAGAAAACCTCCACCACCCACACTCCCTGTTTAGGCCTCTTCTTCTGATCCAGTTGTCAAATCACAACCGGATATCCCAGAACAACTGTCCATGCCATACTGGGGTCACTAGATTCACACAATTTTATTAAAGTTTGCTATGGGGCCTTGCAATTTCCAGTTAGTCCCCTGTCCATCACTTTTTATATGGTTAGTGAATGCACTGCTCACCTCGGAAGTCACCACCCCTAAGGAAAATAGGGGTACCCTGATGGAGATTTGGCAACCCTATCCAGTCAAAAGGAGGCGGAGAGGTGGCCAGGCATACATATAGCTCTCTCCATTAAAGTCTGAGGAAGTTGCTATTTAGCTGTTTTCATAACTCTCCATGCAATGTCACCTCTCCTATATGTGACTGCAATAGGGAGTCATGAAGGGTCTAGGTCCCATAAGTGGGATTGGTGCCCCCCCACTAAACTTTGCTCAGAAGCCCCCACCAATCATAATCCAGTCCTCGATGAAGAGGTTGCATTTACAACCAGGGCCTGGTACTTGAAGTGGTCCAAATGCCCATCAGCGACATAAGAGAGCAGAAGTACTATAAATGGACCGCCAACTGCGCAATAATATAGTAACACTAAACAGACCTGTCTTACCATACAAATGAATATGTCACCTTTTTAATACAAAGAGATACTACACATTCCTGGTAGAGAAAAATAAAACGAGAAGTTGAATTTTATTCCCCTTTTGTTTTAATTAATCGTCCTTCAGAATTATTTTATCTTGTGGGTCCAAGGAATCCTAGTCCGATATTGCTTACAGATACTTAGGTTCTTGCTGACTGTAGATTCAACTTGTAATTCTTTGCTGAATTTCTCCTTTTTACTAAAATGGACTATTGATAGTAACTCCAATGGCAATGTGTTGCCGTTTAGCGTGGCAATTAGTATTTTTAGGCATTTGAAAACTATGAGCCGTAATAAAGCTGTGAAAGGTTGTAATGTTTTTGTAAATTCATTATTAGTGAGGGGGAACAAACAGATTATTATCATATTTCATACTTTAGGTACTATTACATGTTTCTTCTAGTTACACTTATAATGTCTTTCCTCTGCACAACTTTAATTTTACTTACTAACCATTAAATGGCATTTAAGTTAATCGCTGAAACCAGATGCATTATTAGTTGACAATTAACCATGTGATAAAAGGAAATGTAGGTGGAAGGGGATGGGAAACACGAGATTTAATATATTTTTTAAGATTAACTCAGGGGTTAAAATTAGAGTCAATCTATTGAGCTAAAAGTTGGCATTTGGCCTATTAAAATACCTTGGTAATGAATCCAAGATGTGAGATATACATCAAGTATGCTGTAATTGAATGAGAATAGACCGCTCTGTTTAGCTTCTCTTTTGTCTGATATAAAGTCTATCAAAAATGTTTATTGCTTTTAGGGAGTACATACAAAGTAACAGTAAAGTACAATGGTTAATAAGACAAGAGGTGTTACTGGAAAAAAAATCTCATTAAAACTATAAGAAGACAATCAGTGGGGAACAGGAATTTTAATTATACATTGATAATACTTAGTATAAAAATAAATTCTCATTTACCAAGTCCCTAGTTTGTAGACATTCATGCGGCTTAATCTATTGCATTGAAAGGGTCAAGAAAACTGTGTTTTACAAAATTTATGTATATTTTTATTCTCGATATGTTATGGTCTGAACCTAAGTTAAAATATAGTAAATTCATTTTAGTCCCTGATGGTGTACGAATCCCAATGGCGAAGCAAATGGCCAAAATAGTGTCAAAGTCACTTTTTATGTTCTCCAACATTTCCGTAAAGGTGTGACACCAATGGATCTTTTTAGCCTGTCCCACACTATTGGACTCCATGGATGTCTATAAGTCACTTTACCATATACTGCTCTTCATGTATGTATAACTTGATCTATTTTATATGATTCTGGTCTCATAATGGATTATTTGTGTTTGTATACCCCATTCAACTTTTTCTTTGTTCTTTTAATTTTAGTAAAAAAGCAATTGACATAAAACAAAATACTAAAACATTCTTTATATTGTGATATTATCTAATAATTGTTGTATTATTTTTCACAGAACACTTTTTATATTTAGAAATTTGGATTCATAATACAAACGCTGTCAGATGATTAAATTTCACAAAGACAAGAATACAAGAAAATGTCTTTAAAAAAAAATCTTCAGAATTGATATTGGACAGACTTGAAATAAGCCAAGCAGTTGTTCCCAAATCTATCAGTGTGGTCAGCATGAAATTCAACAACTGATGGTATTAATTTTCCAAATAGACTTTCAAGTATTCTGGAAAAGGTACAATGCTGATGTCATTATTGCATTTAAAATAATCAATTTTAATAAATTAAATTTTTTATTGTTTATGACATCCAACAGTCTCAAAAAATAGTTGTTCCAGTTCTTTTTTTAAGAATAAGAAACCCTTCCTTTTTACTAAAGATACTGTTTCATAGACATTTTATAGCAGCCTGAAAACAACCATAAATCCACAGATAAGGCGTCATGTGCATGTCAGAGCCATGTGTTCAGAGCTTTTACATGGCTGCTTCTAGGGGAGAATTCCTTCATAATACCACATTCAATAGAACAGTGGACAAAAGAAAATCCTCTGTATCTTTCCATATGAAATCTGAGGCAATCGGAGGTACAGTGTGGACATATAGACTTCTATGGGTGGTGCCTCTATTATGTGAATGAGGTTGTATTCTACTGCTATGACTGACTGTAAGCTTTTATACCAATAAACACTCCATAGTGTAGCAAGATAACTATTGTTTTCCAATCAATGACAATCTATGGAAAAACAAGTATTTTGTTTGAGAAGTTTTTATCTGCAAATGGTTATTATGGGTAACTTATACTAGAGTGAAAAGGTTAATTTTGTAAAAAAAAAAAAAAATGTAATTGTGAAATTATTTGAAAAAAATCTAATATTAGAATTCAATGCATTTCATGAATGCTCCATTTTATGACAAAAAAACAATGAAAAGACACAAAAAGGAAATATAATGATTATAATAACATACATACAATGCCAATGCCGTAAAGTAGGACCTTGGTGTTGTGATATCATATAAGATTTACTAAGATAGTTAATAAAGACTGGTTCCATATAGTAACATATTAAACATTTTTAATTTTAATAGTAAAACTATATAGAAATTAATATTAGGTTTTTCCATTCAAAAAGTTCAAACTCAAGAGGTTCCTTTAAATATTATGATGCTCTTTATCATGATCCTCTCTATCATGATGCTCTCTATCATGATACTCTCTATCATGATGCTCTCTATCATGATGCTCTCTATCATGACCATTCCCTTTAAGGGAGAAATATTTTACTTTCAGAAGACCTCATGATTCTTTACAATTGTTATTACCAGGGATGAAACTATAGGAGCAATAGACTTTAATTTAGAAGTTGTTCTAAATATTTTATTGAGTTTGTATTTATATTAAGTGTTTTCATGTTCGGACATAAAGTTGGACGGTATCCAGACCTGTTGGATCACAAGGTTCATTGTTCTTTATCTCAGTAATTATCCTTTATTTTTTTTGTACCCTGTCCTAGCCTTAATGTTTGTTGTGCAGATGTCCTCCAACTTAACAACATGCAGTTGACCAAAACGTTTTCACATCCCAGTTAATGTTAAAATGTAATTTTCCCACGATCAGATGAGATAACCATTCCCTAATGCAAGATTTGTGAAATGTTATCCATAGCGGTTTAGGTCTTGACGAGTTTGTACATTATTATTATACAGGCTTATTGCAGTTCTTAAATGCTAATGGTTTTGGCTTTGACCGATATCACACTACGCTAAAATATTGCAGTATATTGTGTATAATACCAGTTTTCTACCCGCAAATTAATAGACCTATAATGAGACCATTTTAAAAGGGGCAACTTGCCTGGTTAAACGAAATATATTTTAACATGATATATAAAAAATCTAGTTAAATATACACCCATATTCATATGATAAAACACAGCCGCATAGGGTTAGCATAGGGGCTATAGGTTCAAATGACCAGTAGAAGAAACTGTGCCCTGAAACTTTAAAACGCATTAAAACTGCACACCTGTAATAAAAAGCATAGATAGAGTCTAGAGGGGTCCACAGCGAAAATCAAAATAACAACCCCCCCCCCCCCTTCCGACAACTGGTTCATGTCACCAGACACCAGTATCCTGGATACAGAGGGCCAGGTGCCTGTATGCCCCCTAGCCCCTTGCTATTTCTTGTAGGGGAGAAGTGCAACATGATCCTCTGGCTGCTTCTTCCCCATTGCAAGTATTTGACTGAGACATCTTGGGGGTACCTCTAGCTATACAAACTTATACAAAATATAGAAATTTCCCCTTTAGTTGCATTGTACACTCTGGTTATCTTTGCAAAACACATCATATTATTAATAAAAACCAAAACATTATTTGTAAAATAATTCTCAAAACACATAACAGACCTCAATAGCCAGTGCCCCTCTCTGCTGTCAGCGTCAGGAGGGTTTGTGTGCTGCTGACCATCATGAGCCCCACTATCCGGTCACAGGAGGATCCTCTGATGGGCCAGTCCTACGCTACCCTGCTCATTATTTACTAATATTGCATATAGCTTCATAGGCTGCATGGGAAGCCTTGCTTTATTTCATTAGCTAAATGTTACTTCATCTTACGTCCCCCTAGTTTTTAGAAGTATGCATTCATATTATACACAACATTTACAAGGAGTTTGTATGCAGAATGTTGTGATGCTATACACCAAACACACATGTGCACACACACACACACACACACACACACACATATATACACAGTATACAGTAAGGGTATGCTCACACGGCTTATTTTCATGCGTTTTTGGAGCCATAAACGCCCACGAAAAATAACTGAAAAGACGGAAGCTGAACACATCCATACATCCGCCCATTAATTTGAGTGGGAAAAACGGCGTTTCGTTCCGACAGGGCATTTTTCTATGCAACCGTTTGTAAAAACGACGCTTAAAAAAACGCCCCTTAAAAAGAAGTGCATGTCACTTCTTGAGCCATTTTTGGAGGCGTTTTTTATTGTCTTAATAGAAAAACAAACAGCTCCAAAAACGTCCGTAAAAAACGCATCAAAATGCTTTAAAAACGGCTGAAAATCAGAAGCTGTTTACCCTTGAAAACAGCTCCGTATTTTATGGCCATTTTTAGTTTGCCGAATGAACATAGCCTAAAACTTTCCCAAAAGACCAATGCTTTGGGAAAACTATCTCCTTATCCAGACCAGATTGCCTGTGACGGATGTTCAATTATGCATACTGGACATTTTCTTTAAGAAGACCACCCCCTAGAAGACCACTTTTCAATGCAATTTTAGGATGTCGTCTCAAAGAAGTTTTACTGTATACAGTGCATTCAGAAAGTCTTCAGCCACTTTCACTTTTTTCACATTTTGTTATGTTGAGGCCTTGTGCTAAAATGAAAAAAAAAAGTTTTCCCCCATCATTCTGCACTCAATACCCCATAATGACAAAGTGAAAACAGAATTTTAAACATTTTTGAAAATTTATGAAAAATGAAAAACTCACATTTCGCATGGACATAAGTATTCAGACACTTTGCTATCACACTTGAAATTTACCTCCTGGGGGCCTCCCATTTCTCTAGATCATATTTGAAATGTTTCTATACCTTGATTGGAGCCCATCTGTGGTAAACACATTTGTTTGGACTTGATTTGGAAAGACACACCCCTGTCCATATAAGGTCTCACAGCTGACAATGGATATCAGAGCAAAAACCAAGCCATGATTAGGAAATAACTGCCTGTAGAGCTCAAAGGCAGGATAGTGTGGAGGCACAGATATGGAGAAAGGTACACAAAAATGTTTTAAACTGAAGAAATTTGGAACAACCAGGACTCATCCTAGAGCTGTCCGCCACACCAAACTAAGTAATCGCGGGAGAATCGCCTTGGTAAAAAATGTAACCATGAACCCAATGGTCACTCTGGCTGAGCTCCAAGGATCATGTGTGCAGATGGGAGAAACTTCCACAATGTCAACGATCACTGCAGCACTCCACCAATCTGGGTTTTATGGCAGAGTGGCAAAAAGAAGCCTCTCCTCAGTAAAAGACACATGAAAGCCTGCCTGGAGTTTGAAAAAATGGTCCACTGTGTTATATCAAGTCCAGAGTCAACGTAACCGTCTACCAGGAAATTTTCGAGCACTTCAGGCTTCCCTCTGCTGACAAGCTTTATGGAGATGCTGATTTCATTTTCCAGCAGGACTTGGCACCTGCCCACACTGCCAAAAGTACCAATACCTGGTTTAATAACCACAGTATCACTGCACTTGATTGGCCAGCAAACTCGCCTGACCTGAACCCCATAAAGAATCTATGGGGTATTGTCAAGAGGAAGACAAGAGACACCAGACCCAACAATGCAGACGAGCTGAAGGCCGCTATCAAAGCAACCTGGGCTTCCATAACACCTCAGCAGTGCCACAGGCTGATCGCCTCCATGCCGCGCCGCAGTGATGCAGTAATTCATGCAAAAGGAGCCCCGACCAAGTATTGAGTGCATATACTGTACATTTCAGTAGGCCAACATTTCGGTATTAAAAATCATTTTTGAAATTGCGCTTATATAATATTCTAATTTTCTGATACGCTAAATTTTGGGTTTTCATTAACGGTCAGCCATAATCATCAACATTAAAAGAAAAAAATGCTGGAAATAGATCACCCTGTGTGTAATGAATCTATATAATATATTAGTTTCACTTTTTGAATTGAATTACTAAAATAAATTTACTTTTTGATGATATTCTAATTAATCGAGAAGGACTAGTGTACAGTATTACCAGAAAGTACTTTAAATCATGTAAATTGTTATTCTCCCATTCTTTTTTTTTTTTCTGCTTTGCTTTGTTTGAATGAACAAGACCTCTACATTTAGAACAAGAGCCATATCTATGATTAAATACAATAATATCCCAGTATGAAAAGTTCATAGCTATTCATGGTTGCCATAATATATCATGAGCTCAGTTATTGGTGTTAACTTTTTCCTGAAGTCAAACTAAAACATTTGTTGGGTGGAATAGTTAGAATATTCCATTATTTGATTGAAATGTAGATTGTCTTTTCAGTTTCCACTCCTAAATCTCCCACTTTTTGCCAGGCAATAAAAAAAAAAAGACTAGAGCGTTATGCACAAGAGCCAATGTCTACTGTGTAGGACTATAATATTTCAAACACATTTCATACAATTGGGTTGTGCATAAAAAGGAATGTCTTAAAACCTCAGAGTCATAATGTTCAGACACTATTTGCTCCATTATCCTAATTTATGAAGCTTGGGGAGAATCCAGTGTCAGCAATTTTACAATTATTATGCAATTATAGTTTTCAGTTTACCCAAAACTTTGTCGCCAGTGTACAATTTAATGTAACATATAACACATCTTTACTGAAACATTTCACCATTTTTTTCTTTAAAAATATACTGCAGCTGGTAACACATTATATGACTATACACGTGGAGCCATTTACCTTTTAAAGTTATGGTATTCATTTTATAAGGTGACAGCCCAATAGCAGCTTAACCCAAAAAGTTCATAAAAGAAAGACAGAGTGGGCATATGTTGTCATCATGGAGGTTAAAGTAATTATTATTTCTGGTGACTTCAAGATACACAATGTTATGTCAAATTATTTTTATTATTTTAAGCAGCCATTTTGGTTTGATAAAACTCATTCATATACTGTAATCAGAATATATTTCTAAAGCTTTGTACTGTTCCAAGTTGTATGGATCCAACATTTTTAGTAAACAAGGGAGTAGGGAACTGGGCCAAAGGGGCACGGAAATGGATTTGATGGGGAAAAAAAAACCTGAACTTGGCAAGAGTAAGAGTCATATGGATTAAGTAAACTGTTGTAAAGGATACACTAAATGCCGTAGAAGCCAGAGTCCTGGGTTAATTGTTGCATCAGGAAAAGTTTGTACAGACACAAGGGTAGTGGGCCCCAGGACTTACAAGCAGGGAAGCAATTGTTTATCTTTATTCCACCATTAGTCCTATTCAAATAGCCCATGTTGCCCCCAAAACACTGTGTGTGTGTGTGTGTGTGTGTGTGTGTGTGTGTGTGTGTGTGTGTGTGTGTGTGTGTGTGTGTGTGTGTGTGTGTGTGTGTCTGTGTGTGTGTGTGTGTGTGTGTGTGTGTCTGTCTGTCTGTGTGGGAGTCACATGACTGATGCCATTTTGTGTCATATTCAGTTAGCCTGTGGATGCATTACACAGGACTAATAAGTGGACTATACCATTCCGCTGTGACAGGGACCTCATGCACTATAAGAATTGTATGTGAGCAGAATTTCTTATACATGTATATTAGAAAACTGAATCATTCCCCATTCTACAAATAAGTAAAAATAAAAACTGTACAGCCCCTTTAAATCTCACCTAAAATAAATTATATGCCACTAACAAGTCGTCAGCATCATCAAAGTATTGTTGGGGCTGTCATACTCTCTGTAAAACATTAGTCAGACAACATTTGGTATTAAAGGGTTATACCCTGTATTCAGGGGTGGACAAAGCCATTCAGGCATTAGGGCAGAACCTGAGGGCCCAGGACCTACAAAGGCCCACAGCCCCTAAGTCAATTACGACAAAAAGAAAATGCAAATGATAAGTGCTCCTCAAAGACAATTTACTTAAACCAAGGGTCCTCTTACAAGGCCCGTCATGGGCCATGTAAACGAGCACCGAATAACAAGACAGCTCGTTGCTCAGCACTCAATTTCTCCTTTCATAAGGAGCTATTTTTGGGGACGAGCGATCGTTACTATGTCACTTGTACTCATACATTTCTATCATGTCAGCAGCACATCTTCTTGTTTAAATAATAATAATAATAATAATAATAATAATAATAATGATGATGTTATCAGCCGATGAACGAATGTTTGCTCATTCAGCTGATCGTGGCCCGGTTTACACAGGGCAATGATCGGGAACGAGCGTTCACATGAACGTTCGTTTGCCCAATAATTGGACCATTGAAAAGGGCCTCAAGTGTAAAACCGATAAAGTGGTTGGTAAAGCGCCAAGGAAGTTCTCTCTCAGTCTGCCAATTCCTGTATTATAGTCCAGAGTTGGACTGTGGGTTTACGATGCTTTGATGGTCAGTTCACATACAATGTAAAACAGTTGCATAATCTTATGTATAATTCAGACGGGTTTCTTCTTTAACAGAGGTTTCGTCAATGTCAGAGTTTTATGTGTCTGTAAAATTTCCCATGCTTCATACTTCCAGATTGAGACTATTTATTTCTTCCAATGATCTCTGCAGGGAAAAGGAGGAGCACATTTAAGGCTGTGAAGTTCCTTCCTAGGTTTGACCCGTGGTCAGTGGTGGGTTATTCTAAGAGCACGTCTGACTCACAGCTTCTAGGAATCCCCCTAAACGTAACAGATTTGTTTAACTTGTACAATAAGTCATTTATATTAAAATTGAAGTGCATCTTTGGTGGTTCACTATTCATCTGCATCTATTTACCTTTCCTCGCCCTGGAAAATCACTGTACTTGCAGAACACAATAGTAATTTTCTGTATGCGAGATGTTCTTTTCAGACTGGGCCAACGCTTGTCAGGCATAGGAGATGCTGCCTGAGTCATGTAGACCACCTGCAATTATAGTGATTTCTATGTGGGAACATAATGGGGCAGATGTACTGTGTCCGCAACTCGAATATGTCGTAAATTGCACCAAAACCTGGTGCATCTTGGCACAGATTGGCTCACTTCTTGTTAAACCAGATGTTTGAGCCTCACTAGACACTTTTTAAAAGTGTTCTGAAAAGGTTGCATGGCTTAATTGAAAAGGGGAGCGTAGCTTAAGATGCGCCATTATGCGCCAAAAAAACTGGCACAAAATTCTGTTGCAAACTAATTCAAATCAAAGGTGGTATAAGACAGAAAAAAGTGTCTGTCAGATGCACCACCATGATGAATTTGGTGCATCTTCTGACTGCATGGTCTGAGTTTACACTGTCTTAGGTCTTATACAGTCAAACGTGGAAAAACTTGGACGTGAAAAACTGACGTTTTTCACATCTGCGTTGCCCCCTTGTGGCTCCCGTTTTCACGGATCCCCATAGACTTGAGTCTATGGAGGGATCCGTGAAAACGGAAGAAAATAGTACATGTTCTATTTTTCAACTGACCCTTCACACGGTCCGTTGACACAACGGCCACGTGAACGGCCTCATTGAAATACATGCGTCCGCGTCTACGTTCATCTGAATAAGGCCTAATTCTATGACCCCATTATTTCATCAGCCCCAATATGGTGTAATTTATGTATAGTGGCTCTCTAGTACTATTACATTTAAAGCAGTTGTCCAGGGGTTCTACTTTCTGACCTGTCACTTTGACTTGTTAGAAAGTACATGTTAGGGGAACTAAGACGTTATTCCCCCATCAATGCCCTGAATGAAAGGACACTGGCAAAACCATTTGGCTTTGCCCAACCCCTGACTAGTACATTTTGTAGGCTTCTATAACTCAAGTTGTAGAGCAATTTACAATATAACATTTAACTAAAGAATTGCATTTAAAGTGATTGTATTGTTTGGAAATCCCCTCAAACATAACAAGCCCCCCAAAGATTAACTGATTGCGGAGAGGGTTCCTCTGCCAGTAAACTGCTGGGAAAATGTATCATTACATGGCACCCACTGAAATCAATGGATTACCCATGTAATGCCCAGATAAGCTCTCGTTAATCGAGGGGTGTCTCGAGCACCTCTATTACATCCATATGTCCTAATAGGGCATATGGATAGAAGTTGTCTAAAGCAGACAACACCTTCAAGTATCTATAATCTGCAGCTTCACTGTCATGAACAGGTTAAAATAGTGTTCATATTTATTTCTCTATTGGAGTGCATGTGGTTTTCTCTTGTTCATGTTTAATAATCAGAATGCCTATGTAGGGGGTCTGTGTCATTGTTTGAATCATTGGGTAAGTCTCTGTGTGTGTCTGCATGCCTGTATCAAGTCTTCATCTGAGAACGGGTGGCCATCCATACTTCATTCGCTTCACTTGAACTTGGCAAGTGTAAGAGTCATATGGATTGAGTAAACTGTTGTAAAGGATACACTAAATGCAGTATAATCCACAGAGTCCTGGGGAAATTGTTGTAACAGGAAAAGTTTGTACAGTAAAGCGTTTTTGAGAATACTATAGATTATAGCAATTTCTGCCTAAACTCTTCTAGTAAAATAAAAAGAATCCTTTCATGTCTTTACTTTACTCTGCTGCAATGACAAAAAATATTAAAGTCTATGTCCATCTCTGATACTATTTTTTATCGTTCCAATCTATCTAAATTGAAAAATGAAGTACCAATGCAAATAGTCTTGATTTTTTTTAAGAAAAACTTTTTATTTTGTGTTTACAGCTCCTATATAGACCATTATGCCTTCATGGTTACAGACTGCAAACAAACCCTGCGTAGTCTAAATCTGCAATCATTCTCCTTTTTATCTGACCTCTACTTCTTAGGCCAAATTCAGACGCCCGTGGTATACGTCCGTGTGGCAGCTATTAAAACAACGGCCGTCACACGGACACGTATTTCAATGGGGCCGTTCACACGGCCGTTGTTTTAACGGACCGTTTGAAGGGTCCGTTGAAAAATAGAACATGTCCTATTTTGTTCCGTTTTCACTGTTCCCTCGGTAGACTCAAGAATATGGGGATCCGTGAAAACGGGACCCTCACTGATGCAAACTCGGGTGACAATTTTTGCACTCGTTCGTGTGAATCTGGCCTAACTAACTCACATTTGGTAGGTCAGCAGAAAGTAGGGGACATATAGAAGTATAGCTGCAGGATCAGACTATACAAGGTTTGTTTGTAGTCTGTCACCATGGAGACACATAGGTCTGCATTGGAACCATAGATCAAGATTATTAAGTTGCTTTATTTTTTATTTTAGGGACATTGGGCAGTAGAAATTAACAATGACTTTAACAATTTTATGTTGATTTAATAAATAATTTTGAAAATGTTTTATCATGCATGTGTGAAGAAGTTAGATTTCATCATCTGTGGTGCTACAATATTTTTGGTACTCTTTACATTGATATCCAATATTCAGAAATATAATTCTAATTTGATATAATGCTTTTTGTTCATCAGTGTCTCATTAGGACAACCCCTTCTTCAAAAGCAACCCCTGCAGTGATCAGCTGACCAACATGGGTCTGACAGCTGAAATCCCAGATATCATTGGGGGAAACTGCGGGTGGCCACACATTTTGCAGAAAAAATATAGTAATTAATGGAACCCATTTAAATGAATGGCTGATCAGGTAATAGATGATCCGAATGATCTCTCTAGGTAATAGAGTGTGGTCCAAAGAGAGGAAATCTGCCTCTATGACATATATATGCTCTATAGGGTATATGGACGGGGGTCATTTAGATGAGATATTAAGGAGTTTTACTGGCCATTTTTTGACATATCACAAAATGTAAAAGTTACTGTTCCCTTTTAATGGAAACATTGCCATTGTCATGTCCACCCCTTAATTATTTTTTTTATTTCTTTTCAAAAAATGACAACCTACAGGTTCAGCTCATGGTTGTTTTAAGTCATTTTTAAGTTCAACATTCTGTGCTGCTTAATTTCTTAATATATCTTTAGAAAGGTTGAACTTTTATTTTACTAATACAGAGCTGCAATCCCTGCATAGACATACAGTAAAACGTCTCCTCTAAGGGGGAGGGTAGACAGTGACCGCAGACTGTTTATACATTGAACTCAATAATAAGATCGTATGCAATAGGCTCTTACGTTCCCTCTAGTGGTGGCTGCAGGCAGTCATCGTTTTATCATTAACTTTAGGTCTACGCAGGAAATTTGAAGCTCTGAGTTCCAACCCCTATAAAGATATATTAAGAAATTAATCAGCACATAGTTGTGAACCTATTTAGATAAAACAAAACATATTGGCATTCAGGGGTGAACATACCCTCCAAAGGCTAAGTAAACCTTTGAAAGTGTTTTTTTTTTGTTTTTTTTCAAATGTGTGTTTGGTGCAACTTCAAATTAGTTTTTATTAAAAATTATTTTTACTTTTTGAGATACAGCTGCTCTGTATCCTGTATACAGAGCAGCTGTATCTAGCCCTGTATCCTGTACCCGTCAGGTCGGTGGCACATAACCTAGATTTGATCAATTACAGGTGGATCCTGCGTGTCAGAGACATGCACGATACGCTGACACTGAAACCGTCAGTTCCGCGGACCTGACGGATTCCGGTCTTAGTGAACAATATAGCTGCTCTGTATACAGAATACAAAGCAGCTGTATCTCAAAAAGTAAGACTAGTTTTTAATAAAAAACTAATTTTAAAGTTGCACCAAACACACAAACTGACATTTTTATTTTTAAAAAAAATCACTTTCGAATGTGTACTTAGCCTTCAGGATTTGGGCTACACAATCCATGATGGTGTTTCTGGAGCATGTCCTATGTTCTGTTTGGTTCTTCTCTCTTCAATGCTATAAAATCATTTTCACAGCATTTGCTTAAAAACTGGGTGGTTTTCTGGTCACGCTGCCATTTTGTTTTAAAGTATGGACAATATCGCTATGAAAACACTTGCTGCCTTCATCCTCATTCTCAGCTCCATGAGCTACATAATAAATATGTGATGTTGGTTCAATTCTGTTTAGCTTATTTTTTTTAGTAAGCGAACAAACTCCGGAGAACGACATACAAAATATGCCTTATGATTCAAACAGTTTAAGAACATTCTGCATCGTGACTTGGCAAAAAGTCAATGTCTACTGAAGTCAGCCTGCTACTAAAATATTGATTCTGACGCCTTATTATTCTGACTGCCTTGGTCTGACATGATACAGAATTGCAAGAGCTATGATCATTCTTAGCAATGCTTTTAGTTCATATGTAATCATATGTTTCTTTTACAGCAGGAAAATTGATATTAGATATACATTGTTGTTACATTATATCCATTTCTAAACAAGGTGAAGATAGTAATTACTATTGATGACATTTCCATGTAATCTCACATATAGATTAGACAGATTAGACAAATGTTACACACAGTAACATTAATACGAAGCATTTTTACATTACGCTTTAGGCCAGTGGTCTGCAACATGCCACTTTTCAACACACACAAGTTCCCACTAGCTGGAAAGTGACTTCCGATCACTGTTTTAAGCATTAGCAATTTATACACTGTTCTAAAAATCTGAAGAAGAATTCATGACTGTTAATGACAATGTAAATCCATGACAGTCTTTCTGTTTTAATGGTGACACCTAAAAAAAAGCAAGATTAGCACAACCATGGCGCAATATCAGTTTTTCCCTATAGAAACAAATGTTGCAAGAAACTTTGCGACCATCACAAACAATTCAACATGGAAGTTGTGGTTTTAGTATTTAATAGCGACACATAAGCAACAATGTTTTGTCACAGATTTCTACCCTAACTAGGACTCCTAAAATGCAATGAAATGGTGGTAATGATTGTGATGCTTTATAATCTCCGAGGATCAGCACCCAAGACGACTGCATGCTACAGTTACAATGAAGCTTCACCTCTAGTAAACATCAGCTATATGGTTAGAAAAGGTAACTTTATTTTTTATTATAATTAACTTTTTTTACATTTTGACTTGTTATTTTTAATGATTTTTACTCAGTGCATATTGAAAAAATATCTGTTCCTACATGAAAAGGAGTATTGACATCTTAAGACATTCATACAACACAGTAGTGCTATTTATTTATTTTCATTGCTTATATAGCGCCAACATATTCCACAGTAATTGTACAGAAATTGATATTACTTATATCATCCCCTATCCTAAATGGGGCTCACAAGCTTCTTGTCTCAGACACACACAGTAGGGGCGATTTTTTTTGTATTTTTTTTATTTTTTTAAATGCCCTTATAAGGACCACAGTAGGGCCGATTTAATAGGAAGGCAATTTATCTATCAGTATGTCTTTGGAGTGTGGGAGGAAACTGAACTGCCCAGCGGAAACCCACACAAATATGGAGTAAACATACGAACTTCACCATCTCTCCTTGCTGCACAGGTTTCTTGCAGGATGGGCTGTGGGCGGAGCTTCCTCCTCTGCTCTGCCTCTGCTTCCTCAGTGTGTGTAACGAGGAGCAGAGAATATAGAGTTCAAACTGCCTGCACAGTGGTGCCCCCTACATGCTGGGAGGCTGCAGCGCCCTGTGCACTCGCACATCTCGCACACCCCTAAGGCCGGCCCTGTATACATCCACCTGTGGTGTATATCTTGCAGCTCTAAGTAGAAAATGTTGTGCCGAGCTCTTCTCTGAGTTGTGATATAAACCTCTGTTTCCTATTAAAAAAAAAGACAAAAAATCTAACCATTTAAATTAACACATAATTAGTAGAAAATTGTAAACAGTGTATATATTGTTTCTTTCCTCATTACTAATGATGTAATGAGTTAATCTTCCTTATGTAAACACATTTTCACTTGTACATTGAAATGGCCTTGTGCCATGGACAAGCTGAAAGATTTGACATGTTGAGAAATTACTATAATAAAAGTTCTATAACATCATTATCACTGAGTGGCTGCGGAGATAATTGATGAAGTTGTTTTTAAAAAGTATGATAATGGTTTATCTATGGCTGATTTGCGTTTTTTCTATGCATTGCTTAATTGATATTACTATTCATTGCTTTATTGTTAACAGAATCACAGCACTTCCAGAAATAAGATGATAAGGTGATCTATATTTAGCTTTAACAACGCTATCTTAGAGGGGATTTCAAGTCTTAAGAACTTCATGGCCTATCCTCAGAATAGGCCATCAATATCTCATTGGTGGAGGTCTAACTCCTGGCACCCCCACCGATAAGCTGTTTTGAAGGGGCCACAGCGCTCATACGAGTGCTGCTTCCCCTTCATTCCTTATCTGCTTGTTCTATGTATCACTGACACTCTAGTAGCGGAGGTACACAGTATTACATCCTTCACCCATTCACTTCAATGGGAGAAAGCTAGAATACTGTGAACCGACGCTACAAGTGTCTCGGCGATTCACAATATGAGCAGGGTGGAATAAATGGGATGCAGCCTCACCGATCAGGTATTAATGGCCTATCCTGTGGTTAGGTCATCAATTTCTTAGGACTGGAAAAACCCTTTAATGAGAGGGTTTCCTAGACTAAACTTGATTGTGGGGGTCCTGCTACTGGGAATGTCATGATCAGTTGTTATCTAAGAGATATAACTAATACAATACTGTTAGGGATCTGCCAGGTACTACGTCTAGGTATACTCCTGGGATTAATCAATCCACACCTGAGGCCAGACCTGTTCGACTGACACCATCTCCCACCAACCAGGGTGGCAGGCTTAGGAGTGGGAGAGCCTATCGCGGCCTGGTCAGTCGGAGTTAGCTCCGCCCCCTGGCCTTTATTACCTGCCTTGTTCTCCTCCTCAGTGCTTGTAATTCTTCTGGATTCCTGGCCCCACTGCTGCTTGCTCCAGCCTGCTTCTGCCGTGCTTCTGCCTTGCTGCAGT
This sequence comes from Rhinoderma darwinii, assembly GCF_050947455.1. Taxonomy (NCBI): domain Eukaryota; kingdom Metazoa; phylum Chordata; class Amphibia; order Anura; family Rhinodermatidae; genus Rhinoderma; species Rhinoderma darwinii. The sequence continues at coordinate 365,572,569 of NC_134690.1, read as the reverse complement.
TCCGCTTGACCTGCTTTGCTTTGCCTCTGGCTTGCTTCCTCCTCCGTGCTCACTTGGGTATACTCCACTTCATCCTGGTCCGGACTACTCATTCACCGCTCCGTTTCCTCGCGGCGTTCCGTGGGCTACTGCCCCTTCCCTTGCGTGTTCCCTGTTTGTTCTCCCGTGCACTTAGACAGCGTAGGGACCGCCGCCCAGTTGTACCCCGTCGCCTAGGGCGGGTCGTTGCAAGTAGGCAGGGACAGGGCGGTGGGTAGATTAGGGCTCACTTTCCCTTCACCTCCTTCCTGCCATTACAAATACATTACAAATTGATTGGGGGCCATGCTCCTGAATTTGGACTCATTGTTGTGATATGTATATTTAGGCAATACATTAAATCTTCTTACTTAATCTCCGGTCATGGAAATTGACAGCAGCTTAAAATGTTTGTAGATCATCTGTCACCATTTTTTTTGCATGGGAGGATTAAATTCATTGAGGTCCTTTAAATTTTTTAGTCTTCTGTTGAGCTGTTTTTATTTATTTATTTTATTTTTACTTAGTGAATGAGTCTAAGGGGTGTTCCTAGCCCTGAATGAGTTAAGCCTGTTAAAGAGGCTCTGTCACCAGATTTTGCAACCCCTATCTGCTATTGCAGCAGATAGGCGCTGCAATGTAGATTACAGTAACGTTTTTATTTTTAAAAAACGAGCATTTTTGGCCAAGTTATGCCCATTTTTGTATTTATGCAAATGAGGCTTGCAAAAGTACAACTGGGCGTGTTGAAAAGTAAAAGTACAACTGGGGGTGTATTATGTGCGTATATCGGGGCGTTTTTACTACTTTTACTAGCTGGGCGTTCTGATGAGAAGTATCATCCACTTCTCTTCAGAACGCCCAGCTTCTGGCAGTGCAGATCTGTGACGTCACTCACAGGTCCTGCATCGTGTCGGCCACATCGGCACCAGAGGCTACAGTTGATTCTACAGCAGCATCAGCGTTTGCAGGTAAGTAGCTACATCGATTTAAAAAAAAAAAAAAAAAATTTAAATTAAAACTCAAGAATTACTATTTTTTGGTCACTTCATATCCCACAAAAAAATAAAATAAAAAGTGATCAAAAAGTCTTATGTAGCCCAAAATGAAGCCAATAGAAACTACAGCTCGCACCACAAAAAAACCCCTCTTACTGCTCAATCGACGGAAAACTAAAAAAGTTATGGCTCTCAGAATATGGCGACAAAACACACATTTTATTTTTAACAATTAGTTTCTTCCTTGTAAAAGTAGTAAAACATAAAAAAATATATAAATTTGGTATCGCTGTAATCGTATTGACCGGTAGAATAAAGTTAACTTGCCGTTTTTACTGTACGGTAAAAGCGGTAAAAACGAAACCCCTCAAAATATTGAAGAATCACTGTTTTTTTCCTATTCCACACCACAAAGATTTTTTTTCTAGTCTCCCAATACATTACATGGCACAATAAATGGTGCCGTGAAAAACAACAACTCATCCCGCAAAAAACAAGCCCTCATATGGCTTTATCGATGGAAAAATAAAAAAGTAATGGCTTTTGAAAGGTGGGGAGGAAAAAAATGAAAACGAAAATAAATAAATGTCTGTGACGGGAAAAAGTTAATTAAGATACACAGATACAATTTAGGAAGAACACAGTGTGAGTTATATGACTAAAATAACCTCATAATACAAAATATATTTACTGTATGATTCTAGCTTTGGCAGCCGGGCGCCTAACAAAGGACCCCAGGTCTACCATGGCTGTATGCCTAAAAGACTGCCTGTTAGTTTTAGGCTGGGTTCACACGACCTATTTTCAGGTGTAAATGAGGCATTTTACGCCTCGATTTACGCCTGAAAACACGGCTCCAATACGTCGGCAAACATCTGCCCATTCATTTCAATGGGTTTGCCGATGTACTGTGCCGACGACCTGTAATTTTACGCGTCGCTGTCAAAAGACGGCACGTAAAATAACAGCTTCGTCAAAGAAGTGCAGGACACTTCTTGGGACGTATTTGGAGCCGTTTTTCATTGATTCCAATGAAGAACAGCTCCAAATTACGTCCGTAATAGACGCCTCGCAAAACGCCAGTACATGCAATTACGTCTGAAATTACGTACGGAGCTGTTTTCTCCTGAAAACAGCTCCGTAATTTCAGACGTAAATGCAGTTATCGTGTGCACATACCCTTACACTGAAAGCCAGTAATAATTTGGTATACGAAGTATACCGAAGCATTATATCAGTGATCAGAAGATCGCTTTGTGAAATCCCCTAATGAGACTAAAACAAAGCAATTAAAGAAACAAAAATAACGTTTATTAAAAATAAATATAAAAAGTGCGTATTTAAATAAAATATAAAACCATTTTTTCTTTAAATACATATATATAGTATTGGCGCAATCGTAACGACCCCAACAACAAAGTTATCATGTTATTTAAACAGCATGAAAAACTCCATACATAAAAACACCAAAAAAAAAATGCAGAATTGCTTATTTTTTTCCCTGCCACCTACAAAAAAAATTATATAGATTAATCAATAAGTCCCATATACCCCAAAATGGTAGCAAAAAAAACTACATATCGTCCCACAAAAAAAGGGCCTACATATGGCTACATTGAGAGAAAAATCAAAACTTTATTGCTCTTGAAATACAGCAACACAAAGACAATTTATTTTTATTTTAGATGGTTTTTATTGTGCAAAAATAGTAAAACATAAAAAAACCTATTCATATTTAGTATTGTACGGACCCACGGAATAAAGTTAACATATTATTTACACCACATGGTGAGCAGCGTAAATTTAAAATACATAAAACAATGGCGGAATTGATGGTTTTTTTTCCATTCTACCCAGGATTGAATAAAACTAAATCAATAAATTTTATGTATTCCAAAATGGTGCTATTGAAAAATACAATTCATCCCTCAAGAAACAAGCCCTCATAAGTCTATGTTTACGGAATAATAAAAAGTTATGGCTTTCAGAATGTGGCAACACAAAAATCAACAAATTCCTGCAGGCCTTAAAGGCTATGGACACTTTTGCACTGAAATTCTTTTTATTGTTCATTAGCTTCCTAAACACAAAGTTGTTTAACTTTCTAAATAACAAAAACAAAGAAAGGGGTGTCACAGCACCGGAGCAGTAAATATAGAGGATGTAATGGGTGCAAGCCCCATAGGAACCTGATCCAGAATCCCACAGCAGAATCCAAACACGAGAGACAAGGCAGGACTTCCAAAAAGTCAAGGAAATTTATTCACCCAACACTGCAATGCAATTCAACTTTCTAAATAGTCTTCCACATGTCCTACCATTTTGCTGCTGTAAAGTCTGTGCCGGTCAGTAAATAACTGGATGTGCTGCTGCTTTTAACGCAAATCTGTCAGTCCACCTCCCCTGACAGGCTGGCGTAATCTGCTCTCCCCCTTCCCATCTCAGTGTTATAGATAGCATCAGGGAGGGGTGTGGGTTGAACAGGACTGGCTCCAGGTTTATGTGGGCCCTTGGGCGACACAGACTGAGGCCTCGTTTACACGAGCGTGATATACGTGCGTGCGACGCGCGTGCATTTCACGCTTGTCGTACGCACCTATATTAGTCTATGGGGGCATGCAGACAGTCCGTGAGTTTTGCCCAGCGCGAGTCCGCTGAAAAAAACTCACGACATGTCCTATCTTTGTGCGCTGTTCGCGCATCACGCACCCATTGAAGTCCGTGGGAAGCACGTGATTCGCGCAACAGCAGTCAAAATTATGTTTGCAAACACCACGTGCTTTTCTGTTGACAAACATCCAAACGGAGTGTCATCATGTTAAGTGCCTTTTGCGCACGCAAAACGCTGCGGTTTTTGCGTGCGCAAAACGCACACGCTCGTGTAAATGAGCCCTTAGAAGGCCCCTTTGCAGGGTAACTCACGGCGGCAGTAAAATGGCAGAAAACGTCACTTTGTCCCCCCATATAGACGTTAGGCCCTGTTTATGCCCCCATATAGAAGTTAGGCCCCCAGTATGTACCCCCATAAATGTAGTGCCCTTTGTAGATAGTGTCACACATCCCCCCTCCCTGGTAGTGCCACAAAGCCCCCCCATGTAGTGCCACACAGCCCCCCTCCCAGGTAGTGCCACACAGCCCCCCCCTTCCAGGTATTACCACACAGCCTCCACTTCCCAGGTAGTGCCACACAGCCCCCACCTCCCAGGTAGTCCCACAAAGCCCCCCCTCCCAGGTAGTGCCACACAGCCCCCTCCTCCCAGGTAGTGGAACACAGCCCCCTCTTCCCAGGTAGTGCCACAAAGCCCCCCTCCCTGATAGTGCCACACAGCCCCCCTCCCCGGTAGTGCCACACAGCCACCCTCCCTGGTAGTACCACACAGCCTCCCCCCTGTAGGTAGCGATTTGGGGTTCCCTCTAGGAGTGGAATCCCCAGCCAGAGCATCGGCAATTGCGCTTCAGGAGAAGCCCCTAACGTCACTGTCTATATATGGACAGTGTTGTCAGGGGCAACCCCAGAGCCATAGTCCCGGGCAGAGCACTACTAGCACTCTGCCTGGGACTCCTGCTCTGCTCCTGACATCACTATGCATATATGGATAGTGATGTCTGGAGCAGAGCTGAAGTCCTGGGCAGAGCGTTAGTAAAGGCTCTGCTCCGGTACTACAGCTCTGGGGAAGCCCTTGACATCACTGTCCATATACGGCTAGTGATGTCAGATTTAAGCCCAGAACCAAAGTCTAGGGCAGAGTGCTACTAGCACGCTGCTTGGGACAATGCTCTGCTCCTGACAACACTGTCCATATATGGACAGTGATGTCAGGGGCTTCCCCAGAGACGGAGACCCAGGGCAGAGCCACTAGCACTTTGTCTGGGACTCCTTCTTTCCTCTTGACATCACTGTCCATATATGGACAATGATGTCAGGGGCCTCCCCCGAGACGGAGACCCAGAGTATATCCTCTCGTAGCGCTTTGCCTGGGACTCGTCCGGGTTCGCCGGGTGCTGACGCCGGCCCTGGGGTTGAACATGGCAGCTCAGAGAGTGGAGAGGGGGAAAGCTTCCAAGTCTTCAAGGAGGGCAGTTCACATAGGCTGTCTGTATCTGAGTCAGTGGCGTAGCTATAGGGGTCGCAGTGGTCGCAATTGCGATCGGGCCCCGAAGGCAGGGGACCCACGGCCCCTGCACCATGTCTATTAAAAGTTACTAGCGCAGCAGATGTATGGACATCTCTCTGCGCCATGACGATGTGCACCGGAGAGTAAGTACAACATTACTGTCGGCTGGGGCCCTGTATCTAAGCCTACCGTGTGGTAGGCTTACATACAGGGCCCATCAGACAGGATTGCATGGTAAGCTTAGATACATGGTCCATGTGTGATCCTGTCTGATGAGCCCTGTATCTAAGCCTACCACATGGTAGGCTTAGATACAGGGCCCCAGCAGACAGTAATTTTATACTGTATAAGATTACTGTCTGCTGGGCCCTGTATCTAAGCCTACATTGTGGTAGGCTTAGATACCATGCCCATCAGACAGGAACACACGTGGTAGGCTTAGATACATGGCCTATGTGTGATCCTGTCTGCTGGGCCCTGTATCCAAGTCTACCACATGTTTGGCTTAGATACATGGCCATGTGTGATCCTGGCCTATGGGCCCTGTATCTAAGCCTACCACATGGTAGGCTTAGATACAAGGCTTGAGCAGACAGTAATCTTATACTGTATAAGATTACTGTCTGCTGGGCCCTGTATCTAAGCCTTCCTTGTGGTAGGCTTAGATACAGGATACAACAGACAGTATCACACATGGGCCCTGTATCTAAGCCTATCACATGTGTTACTGTTTTAACAGGTTCAGTTTTTGGTCTACATCAGATTTCAGGACTACTTCGATGACGGCTTTGTTTATTTTCAATAAATTGGTTAATGAGGGTTGTGTGTTTTTTTTATTTCAATATTTATTTTATGCATGCGCATGCTTAATTATATTTTGGAATTTGAAAAACGAGATTATAATAAGACCATTGCCCAACTATAAAAGGAAATTGGGGACATTCAAGTGTCTAATTCTCTATCTGAATTTAGTAATTGCGAAAATAAACTTCAAAAGAATATTGAAAAACTACAAGGACAAAAAAAAGAGAGAAAACATCACAAATATATACGAGACCGTAGAGATTTTGACACAGGTCAAGCTTACACTTATAAAGTACGTTCCTATTCTATCTCTAAACGTACAACCATCACCACTGATTTTTCCGAATCTGACGCTTCAGGTACGGATGAATCTAGACAGTCTAACGATAATCCTAGATTAGGTACTAAACATAAAATCAGGAACAATTGATCCAATTCCTCCAAGCGAACTCCTACACAACCTAAGCTAATTACAACAGGTCCGTTAAATCGCACCCAGGCATGTCCATCTACTATCTCCAATTCTAAGTTTACCTCTTCAGTCTCTCTCTCCTTACCTACACCTGGTATCCCGAATATACCAACAACTCCTCAAGGCATGAGCACAAACACAGGCCAAAATGGAGGAAACAGCAGTTGCCCAACGATTACTATGAATACACCAATGGGTCTGCTCAGTGCATTTCCTTTTTTAGGACCACCCAACCTACGATGGGGTCCAAAACAGTAATGACACCTATAATACTGAATGACGACACTAGGGGAGATGAGATGCAGATCTATAATACGTCTTCTTTTCATTTGAACCTTCATCAAGAAACTTTACTACAGAAGGGTCTATCATATACCCGCACTCCAGCCTTCGATGAATTTACCTGGATGAAGGATGTAAATCTTTTTGCCAGGAAACTTGCTTTACACAAATACTTCAAAAGTAATGTACATGATGGGACATATTTTAATCGTGAGGAATCCAGCACCCTCAGGGATCTTAAAGATCTCCTTAATGAAAATGAATTTTGAGTTGTTAGTTCTACCGGCCCTTTTTCAACATTACGACCCAATTCTAAATTAACTCCTCCCTTTTCTCAGTAAGGCCATATTGACATTTTTGTCAAGATGGTCAGTACAGACCTGCGGAAACTTAAATCTGATAAACTCAAGGTTTTTGATAATCTCAGCAAGATGGAAAGTCTAACCTTAGGTGACCTATGTAAAAATGAAGAATTGATTTTAAAACCCTCTGATAAAGGGGGTAATATAGTGGTCATGGATCGTGTGGACTATGTCCACATGGTCCATAGACTACTAGATGACACTACCACATATGTCATCTTAGACAAGAACCCTACAGATTATTTACTGGCAGAGTTGCACCTCCTCTTAACTGAGGCTGAAACAAAATGTAACAAAATGTAATCACATTAGATGAATTTAAACGGATGTTTAATCGTAGCTCATCCTTAGCGACATTCTATGCTTTACCAAAGATCCATAAAGCCTCTCGCCCTGCCCCTGGCAAGGCCCATTGTGTCCGGAAATTACAATCTCACATAGGGAATCCATTTATATGTAGATGAGATGCTCTCATCCTTTGTTACATCACTATCTTCTTTCCTGATACTAAGGACACTGTCACCAGGATCCAGGAGATTAATGTTATCCCTACCACAATGATAGCAAGCACTGATGTTGAATCACTATATACTAACATTCAGCCCAATCTTGGCCTCTCTACTGTCAAACACTTTCTGAGCACAAAAGACACTAAATTCAAAGCACACAATAATTTTGTGTTATCACTTTTACGATTGCCAGCAAAACATGTTTTTTTTTTTTTAATTAAACATTTAGTGTGTAGGTGATTAAACATTGTTCAAATTTTTTTTTTTTTTTTCACGAGTCAGGAAATATTATAAATTAGATTCTAATTTATACAGTAGTAAACACACACAAACACGAATATACATAGAAATCTCTTACCTGCTCCTGCCGCCGCAGCTCCCTCTGGCCCGTCCGCTCCGTCTGCTGCCGCTGGTCCAAGTGCACAAGTCCGGAAGCCGCGACCGGAAGTAGTAATCTTACTGTCCGGCCGCGACTTCCGGTCCACAGGAAAATGGCGCCGGACGGCGCGCATTTCAAATTGGACTGTGTGGGAGCGGCGCATGCGCCATTCCCACACAGACGGCGTACACAGAAGTGGATGGGACGGGCCCCGTTCGCAGTCCCTATGGGACTGTGGCTGCCGTATTCCATGTCTGTATGTGTCGTTAATCGACACATACAGAAATGGAAAAAAAAATGGCAGCCCCCATAGGGAAGAAAAAGTGAAAAAATAGAAAAAAGTAACACACAAACACACAAATAAATAAAAACGTTTTTAATAAAACACTAACATAAAACTGACATGAAAATTTTTTTTGTGGTGACACTGTTCCTTTAATGCACAATTATTTTATCTTTGAAAAAAAATATTATTACCAATTAAAAGGCACCACCATGGGCACTGTTTGTTCACCCACTTGCGTTAATTTATTTATAGGGTGGTGGGAAGACAATGTCCATTGTATTCACTGAAGATTTACTTTTTTTCACTAGTCACATTTTATTTTGGGAGAGATATATCGATGATATTCTTATTCTTTGGAATGGGGATCTTACATTATTTTCTGATTTCATGTCCATACTCAATAACAATTCCATCAGAATATAATTTACCTATGAGTTACACGACAAAGAAATTAGCTTTCTCGATCTTAAAATCTCGCTGGACCCTGGTGGCAGTGTCCATACTGATATATTTCACAAAGCAATGGACACAAATTGTTTTTTACATTGGCAAAGTTTTCATCCACCAGCCTTCAAGAAGGGCATACCGATAGGTCAATATCTTAGATCCATGAGAAATTGCTCCGATAAGCAATCCTTCCAATCCGAATCTGATAGTCTATAGCTTAAATTTGTGGAACAAGGCTACCCCAAAAAATGGCTACATTGGGCATATGTCAGGGCGACTGATAGAAAAGATCTTCTCCTTGATAAGAGTAATAAATCTATCAAGCCCTCTTCCTTCATCCAATGTATCGGTACCTTTGACGCATGTTCTTCCCAGGTCACGGGAATTTTACAAAAATATTGGTCCATTCTTAATGCGGATCCAGACCTTAGTGATGTCATTTCAGCTACCCCCAGTGTCACATATCTCAGAGGCAAAAATATGCGTGAATTTTTGGCACACAGCCACTTTTCTAGGCCATCTATACATGGCTCAAATCTTCAGTTAAAGGATCTCATCCTTGTGGAAGATGTTCTTTCAGGCCCTTTATGAATACTGTAAAGAATTTAAATTATTGCTTTGATGGTAAATCAAATGAGGTTAGACAATTAATTAATTGTAAAGCAGTGAGGCTATATATATAAAACTAAATGCCCATGTCCTAAACTTTACGTTGGCAAGACTGTCCAGGAATTGAGGAGAAGACTCTCCAAACACCTTAGTACAATAAATTAAAAGGAGGGTACACCTCTGTCGAGACACATTCGTACCATACATGATGCCAATATTCGGCTACTTCAATTCTGGAAAATTACTCAAATGAAAATGGGCACGAGGGCTGGAAATCTAGATTGAAAACTCTTACAAGAAGAAGCACGGTGGATTCACCGTTTGAGTACTATAAATCCTAATGGCCTGAATTAAGGATTTACCTTTGTGACCTTTCTCTAACAACAATATTTTTATTTCTACAATATAATCCAAGGAGGGGATATATACTTTTTATATCGTCCCCCTTGTTACCTTTCTTTGCTTTCAGTAACTGTCATCACCCTTATGACAATGATGTTTTCATCATTGTTATCCTACTGTATTGATTTTACATTATATTATAATCATAAATAGAAGTAGTCACATTTGACTTTTATTTGAACCATCCATCCCTGATGGCTATATTCCCCTTTTCTTTTGTTGATCTTCATGATCATTTTACATACAGTCTATTGTTACTATATGTGCTCATTCCATCTGGGATAAGTCGTTTGTATCATATTTTCACTTTCTATATATATGTATGGATATGAAATTAGATACCATCTAGAAATAATTATTTAAATAAACTCTAGGTCTATGCCCATTAACGCAGGCTTCCTATCTATGAAACAGACGCACTTACATACTGTTATATTTCTATATCAATATATCTTATATCTGGCATACCATCGCTATTTGGGACTAAGTCCCTGGGCCTGCGCAATGCATCTTGCCCTGTAAATGTCTAAGTGTCCTTGCTTTTGCGTACTTAAAGAGGCTCTGTCACCAGATTTTGCAACCCCTATCTGCTATTGCAGCAGATAGGCGCTGCAATGTAGATTACAGTAACGTTTTTATTTTTAAAAAACGAGCATTTTTGGCCAAGTTATGACCATTTTCGTATTTATGCAAATGAGGCTTGCAAAAGTACAACTGGGCGTGTATTATGTGCGTACATCGGGGCATGTTTACTACTTTTACTAGCTGGGCGTTGTGTATAGAAGTATCATCCACTTCTCTTCACAACGCCCAGCTTCTGGCAGTGCAGACACAGCCGTGTTCTCAAGAGATCACGCTGTGTCGTCACTCACAGGTCCTGCATCGTGTCAGATGAGCGAGGACACATCGGCACCAGAGGCTACAGATGATTCTGCAGCAGCATCGGCGTTTGCAGGTAAGTCGATGTAGCTACTTACCTACAAATGCTGATTCTGCTGCAGAATCAACTGTAGCCTCTGGTGCCGACACGATGCAGGACCTGTGAGTGACGTCACAGATCTGCACTGCCAGAAGCTGGGCGTTCTGAAGAGAAGTGGATGATACTTCTCATCAGAAAGCCCAGCTAGTAAAAGTAGTAAACACGCCCCGATGTAACACACACAATACACGCCCAGTTGTACTTTTACTTTTCAACACGCCCAGTTGTACTTTTGCAAGCCTCATTTGCATAAATACGAAAATGGTCATAACTTGGCCAAAAATGCTAGTTTTTTAAAAATAAAAACGTTACTGTAATCTACATTGCAGCGCCTATCTGCTGCAATAGCAGATAGGGGTTGCAAAATCTGGTGACAGAGCCTCTTTAAACTCTGGACACCTCTTGTGCATTCAGACACTGCACTTAAACATCATTGGTGATATAATCATTCCCAGACTAAGTTTTTGCCCATGCGCTATAGGCCTGTTTCACACTTGGCTATGTTATTTGGTAAATTTTCGTACTTAGACGTTGTACATCTTCTCTACGCATATATGCGCATGTGCAGACCTCATCTTTTGATAGGCTAGTATACATGGCTTCTGATTCGTCTGCCCTTACGTCTATTTCATCCTAGAAGGGTCGACCCGCTACACTCACTGCTATTGGTCACTTATAGTGACATGCCTAAAGACACGTCATCGGAAGTTCATATAATAGAATTTATTTTATCTCATTTAATCTTATATGGTAGTTGTAAAATAGTGCTTTCTTCGCCTTTGGGCATCTAGTTGTTAGTTAGGGCTCTATAGCTAAGCCTATCATATGTGATAAAGTCTGCTAAGCCACTGTATTTAATCCTATTCAGCTACAGGTTCATAGTGCTATAGATATGCTGTCTCCTATACCGCCATATCAACCCCTTTTAAGCATCTTCTTAGTCTAACTACAGTTCTTTGTTTTCAAGGAATAAAAAGAGGCATGTCCCATGCAACTCCATCACTAGCTAGAACACAATATATTTGCCTCATTATCAGTAGGAGATATATAATATAAAACTTTACAGTAAAAATAAATCACTCACGTGTGTTCTCATATGGTTTGGAGAGCAGATTCTCAAGCATGATCTTGACTAAAGAACATGTGTGTAAGAAATCTCTAGTGATGGCCTTTTAGGGTTTCCTCTGCACATGTCCTAAAATGAAAAACACATTTCTTCTATGAAAATTCTTCACACAACATAACATTAAATGTTCTAAACTAAAATGTGTAGGGCAGATGCAGAGTTCTGCTCTATGTGAAAAGTAGAAAAGGTATAAATGTCTTCTGAAGAATGCGGTGGGGCTACTGGATGGGAGCTTAGAGGAAACAAAGGTTGTCAGCCTACAGCAATCAATGGCTCCCCAGCTACTGTGAAACTACAAGTTCCATAATTTTGTGCCTATAGACTTACGAGATGTAAATCCGGTACTGTATAGGTCCTTTTACATCGGCCGGTAAGCGGACGGAGCAGCGAGCGCTGATCAACGAGACAGGAGCTATGGATGGGGACGAGCGGTCGTTACTCTGATTTCTTACAACAGACATGTCAGGAGAAGGGACAGATCCAATATAGATCCAGTGACTCACAGGTGATGTCTTCTCTGAGGGGAGTAGTTTTCTTTTCTTCTCCATCTGACGCAGACCGTTATGGCAACTTCTCCTGATGAGACATCTTTGCCCATCACTTCTGCAGCCATTTGCAGCCTCTATAGAAACACACAAATTTAGACACCAACGCTCAGGCCCATACATTAAAGGGGTTGTCCGGGCACAGACCGTTTTTTACACTGATGACCTATCGATGTGCCCAGACAACCCCTTTTACTCAGACTAATACATTTGGACCCCAGACTAGATCATAGAATACATACAGACCCAGACCTTCTAAACTATTGCAGTCCCCAGACCAGACCCCTCCTAAACAAATACAGACCGCAGAACAAGCACCCTAAAAAAATACAGACCTCAGACAGGACCCATAATTACAGACCCCAGACACGCCCCTCTACACTAATAATGACCACAAACCTGACTCCCTTAATACAGACCCCAGACAAGACCACGTAAACTAATACAGACCCCTAAATAAAGACCCCTAAACTAATACAGACCCTAGACCAGGCCCCTTAAATACAGACCTCATAAACTAACACAGACCCCAGACCCCTAAATACAGACCTCCTAAATACAGACCCCAGACCTCAAACTAATACAGACCCCCTAAATGCAGACCCCAGACCTGACCCCCTACACTAATAATGACCCCAGACCTAACTCCCTTAAGTAATACAGACCCCAGACCAGACCCCCTAATCTAATACAGACCCCAGACCCCTAAATAAAGACCCCTAAACTAATACAGACCCTTGAGAAGGCCCCCTAAATACAGACCCCATAAACTAATACAGACCCCAGACATCAAACTAATACAGACCCCCTAAATACAGACCCCAGAACCCTTAAACTAACACAGACCCATAAATATACAGACCCTAAACGCCTTAAACTGATACATACCTCAGAGCCCCTAAATACAGACCCCAGACCCCTTAAACTAATACAGACACCAAACTTCCTAAATACAGACCAGACCCCCTAAATACAGTCCCCAAACCAGACCCCCTAAATACAGTCCCTAAACAAGACCCCCTAAATACAGTCCCCTTAAACAAATCCATCCCCTTATACTTACATAGCAGCTCACCTCAGGCTTCTCTGTGGTGTCTTGCTGCTGCTCATGGAGCTGCGGTCATGTGACCAGCAGGTTATTAAATAGTAGTAAGAACTTCAGAGATGAGGTCATGGGACCAGCAGGTCTCTAAACATTAGTAAGAACTGCAGAGATGAGGTCATGTGACAAGCAGGTCTCTAAACAGTAGTAAGAACTTCAGAAATGAGGTCATGTGACCTTATGTCTAAAGGTCCTTTTGCAGGACATATACAATGCGATTTGCGGCCAAATCACGGCAAAAACACGACAAAACTACATTGTACTTTGGACGGCCATGGGTCCCCCGGGAGCCTCGGGCCCCAGGCGGCCGCCCAAAACGCCCTATGATTATCCGCCATTGAATGCCTCCTGTTCATTGATGTGCTAGTTATCGCCACTTGTCGCAAACTGAGTCAGAATTTTTGACGAGAGACCTTGGTATTATCGCTCTGGCAGATGGCTTTGTGTCTAGGCCGAGATGTCGGCACTGTTCAACGTTGCGTGTCCTGGAGGTTGGGAGAACAACAACGAACAGAAATGACAGCAAGAGGTGCCCGGAGGCAAACCTCTGCGTGGACGGATCATCTGATTGGAAGAATGGCGTGTAGTGATCCATTCTGTACGGCAAGTGAAATTGGACATCACATCCCAAGCCTATGGCGGCAACCAGTGTCGACACAAGCCATCAGAAGGTGTTTGCAGGACATTGGGCTTCGAGCGAGACGTCCAGCTACATCTGTTCCATTGACCACATGCCACTGCTCTCAAAGGCTATCATGGTGCATAGCTGGACGGCAATGGAGGCTGGAATGGAGGTTTATCCTCTTCAGGGTTGAGTTACGCTTTTGTCTAGGACACAATGATAACCGAAGATTAGTCTGGAGACCACGTGGGCAACACCATGAAGAGGCCTTCACAAGGGAACCTCACACCGGTCCTACTCCCGGGATTATGGTGTGGGGTGGCATAATAGACAGTAGCCACACCCCTCTAGTCTTCATTTGAGTTACACTAACAGCTCGGTGTTACATTGATTTGGTCATGGAACCAGTGGTACGGCCATTTCTCCAAAGTGTCCCAGAAGCCATTTTTCAACAGGACAACACCAGGCCGCATGTTGCTTATGCTACTGTGAGCAACCTGTGTGGCCTAAACATGCTGCCATGGCCTGCAGGGTCTCTGGACTTGTCTCCCATCAAGCACATCTGGGCATTTATTGGTATTGTATTTTGTCTCCATTTTTTTATCATTAATATATCTATCAATCCTGTGATTTCCACAATTCCAAAATGTTTCCTTCTTTCTGTTGCAATTGCAATGTTGAGGAGTTTATGTTCTAACATTAGATTTAGTTTTGCTTCAAAAAACAAAATCAGGAAATTGATTCTCTGCAACTAATAAGGAGCACTCAGGTCTTCTCAGTTTGTTATCCAAAGACAGTCAATCAGTCGCCTCTGCATGTATTTTTTTTTTTTCCTTGTGCAAATACAAAGGCGGTTTTTACATAAACAGGTGTAAATAGAATTTACCCTCTATGTGGGAAGTATGATGGCCCATCTTCATAACCCTTATTGGTGATAACAATGCCCAGTGTTGTCTTCATACTTGCAGTTATGGCCACAAATAAACTGTGTGCAATGAAAACATTAAATTCAGAAAACAGAAGACACGATGACCAGAATATTGCAGCCAGGCATGTAATGTTCTCTCGTCTTCTCCTAACAGGGACATCAAAAGGTTAGCAATAGCAGGAGTTTGGAAACAGCTATACAGAAAGTAAGCCAAGAACTTTAGATTTTACAAACAAATGATAAATACACTACATCCAACTTCCAGCACTGTGTCCGTGTGGTTTTACATGAGTCAGTTCACGAAGGCTTAAAACATATAGAGGTAAGCATCCGCAAACTATTTTACCATATTAGGCCCTATGATGACAATAAGAGATAAACAAAGCATTTCTTATCTATCCGTTTCTATATACTGGAGAAAAAAGCGTAATATCAAAGAGACAGATTCTATGTTGTAAACTATTGCTCCACTTGCTAACTGCCAAGATTAGAAAGCTGTGCATGGAACGCTCCGGAACTTTATAATGTGCAAAAAACAAATATAATCTACAGAGAAGTTTAGAAGAAAAAGAACTTGCAAACTAAATAATAAAGTAAAGTAAAAATTGAGATATGACAAAATCTCATCTTTGCATTTTGTTTCTACAGCTCCAATGCAGACCTATGTGTCTTTGTGGTTACCGACTACAAACAAACCTTATGTAGTCTGAGCCTGCAGTTTATCCGTAATACATCCGTATTTACGGATCAGCAAAAAGAAGAAAACCACAAATGATATGCAATATCTGAAAACCTGGCGTCACCTAGCAACGCTTCCATAAATACGGATGGCTACGGGTGCACATCCGTAGCCATCCATCCGTAATTACAGAATCGCCCTTAGACTTCTATGGGGAGTCCGTGACGTAATTACGGACAATAAAGGGACATGTTCTATTATTGCTACGGCACGGACACCCATTCGTAAAAATACGGAAAGGTGTCCGTAGCTGAAAGAAATGAATGGGTCCGTAACTACGGTCCGAAATTACGGACCATAATTACGGATGAAAAATACGGACGTGAGCATGGGGCCTAGGTTAACAAGAAATGGGACAGATGAAAGGCTTGAGAACAGATTTTAGATATTCACATACAAGGTTGGCCTACCAGAGAACCGGAGGTACAATAATGAGACTCTATTAGAAAAGGGCCGCAAAGATCCAGCAGAAGACTCCAAAATTTAAAGCTGACTTTGGATACCATCACTAGTCCCTAAGTTCTATTTTTAATGGATTAATTCACAAATAAATGAAAAGCATTTCCAAGATGCCGGATGTGAATTAAGACTTAACCTTTTTTAAGGCTTAATAATAAAAGGCAACATTTTGGCCTCACAGGGCATTTTCAAGCCAATGTCTTATCCGTGGGAAATGACATAAATGTCTGATAGATGCAGGTCCCAGCTCTGCAGAACTCCAGAATGGGGATCACCGCATGTGCGTGGCTATTTACATTGACTTCTATGGAAGTTATGGAAACAGCCGAGCACGCTTGATCGACTATTTCCATAACTTCCATAGAACAGAATGGAGAGAGACTCTCACATGCGCGACCCCCGTTCTGGAGATAGCTGCAGGTCCCAGAGCTGGGACCCATTTCTATCAGACGTTTATGGCATATCCCGTGGATATGCCATAAATTTCTAAAATGGGATAACCCTTTAATCTCTGCTATTCTCCCATAAAGCTAATGTTGTATGCACAGTCTCTCAGATCTCTGCCTTTGAAGATTCTTACTCTTACTGAAGTTTCTTGGTCAACTCCTTCACTAGTTATCTCCTTGAACAGTCCATTAACTTTTAAAAATAGCCTGCTTTAGGTAGGAAAACCCATAATTTGTCCCTTTATAAGAGATTGACATAGCTGTAATACGTTTTCTTGTATCCATTCACAGAGCGATGCTCTTTGTCAAAGAGTTTTTAAAGAGCTACTTCATCTTCTTTTACCATTTTATGACACAGAAAAACTTTCTGAGAAGCAAATACCATTCTGTGATATAAAAAAAAAAAAGTATTTGTGTCACAAAATGCAATTTCATTGCAAAATATATTTTTATGCCCCGGATCACCTTTTTTCATGTTTTCAAAGGCACCCCATATTTTTGCACCCAGAAAGTTCTGGCTGATGGTTTGATTAAAAGTTTCACTATGGCAACACAAAAGGCTTGTCAAATTGGCAAATGTATGCTAAAATTTCAAACAAATTTTGGCCATTTGTAGAAGTCATGGAAAATATTTGCTACTACCATAGCGTTATTTCCTGGTATTGGATCACTACAGACTGCCAGGCACATAACACAACACCTTTGCTGTCTACCCCACCTATAGGGACATGTAAGGTGGGAATTTGTTTACTTTGTAAAGGAATACTTTGCCATGTTTATTATGATGGTGTAATATGGTATTATTTGTTCTCTCACAGCTTCTCTGTTACAATTATTTATTTATTTTGTTTTTGTTTTTTTAAACTCCAATATACTTAGCTTTTCATGCAACAATATGCAAAATATATTAAGCCAGTTTAAAACCATACCATCCAGCGCACAATGCCCTCTCAGTACATTTCTTCCCTCAAGCCTTCTTTTTAATGAAAACTATAAATATGTTCTCATGCTACAGCAGTAAAGTACCATTTACTTAAAAAACTGAGCATGATAATCATTGCCATTCATTTTATTGAACTTTCTATCTTCCTGTTCAAAAGTATCATACATGGATTAGAAGTCAACTGATGGCGAATAACTCCAATAAATATACTGCCTTTAGCCCTCATCTGGTCTTAATTTGAAAAACTTTCAAACCTGATATTTTTGTGCCGTTTTCAGCATAATGTGTTGTATGAAACTTCACTTGGAGATTTCAAGGGACCTGGCAGACACAAGATTGCATATGCATTACTTAAAGGGGTTGTCTGGTTTGGAAAAACGATTTTCAAAAAAGGTAATTCTGCAGTAATATAGAGGAGTCCCTAGTTTGGGATCCTCATCTGCTCGCCAGAGTGGAGAGTGACTACAAAAATCGTCTCTCACTCTGGAGGACCCGGCATGTCTATGCATTACACAGACAGTCTATTGATTTCAATGGGAACTGTGTAATGCTCTATTTCCCCTGTGGTGGTGCTGCTGCAGGGAAACCAAACACTTGC
Organism: Rhinoderma darwinii; assembly: GCF_050947455.1. Taxonomy (NCBI): domain Eukaryota; kingdom Metazoa; phylum Chordata; class Amphibia; order Anura; family Rhinodermatidae; genus Rhinoderma; species Rhinoderma darwinii. Next base: position 365,554,399 of record NC_134690.1, on the reverse strand, counting down.
TGCCAGGTTCCTCCCCAGACTAAAGCTGATTGTTTGGAGTTCTAAAGAAAAAAAATTACTTTTTTTTAATTTTTGTATAATGAATAATAAATCCTCTAATAAATAAAATAAAAAAAAAGAAATAATGATTTTGAAAAATACTTCAATATTACGAAACATACAATTTTGTCTGCTGTGAGGCAGACCTGGCTAGTCCCTGATGATGTTGGGAAGCCAGGGGGTCAGAAAGCTGTCGCAATTACATTATATTTAGGATTCTGAGAAGCCGATGAGGAAGTCTCTTGTCTACTCATTACTGAAAGTGGAGCAGACCGTTATCTACTCTATTGTCAGTTATAGTCAGGGGACATAGCTGACTTATGGTTAAAGTCTAAAGGGGGATCTACACTGGGCAATTATCAGGCAAACGATCGTTCATAGAACGCTCGTTGACGATAATTGCCCTGTGTAAACAGGGCAGTGTTCAGCATATGAACGAGCAAACTCTTGTTCACCTGCTGATCGTATCTTTTTTAAAAAGTTAAATATTATCGTTGTCGGCAGCACATCTCCCTGCGTAAACAGGGAGATGCGCTACCGTCATGATAATAATGTATGTGGACGAGCGATCGGAGTAACGGACCGATCATTCGCATACATAGCTCCTTGTGACAGGAGAAAACGAGCGCCGATCAACGATGTCTCGTTGATCGGCGATCGCTGTGCTGCCAAAATCGGCCGGTGTAATAGGACCGTTACTATTAAACTTTAATTTGTGTTGCACTGTTCATGTGGGCTGTATGCCACTTTGGTAGGCAGTGCCCAAATGCTGTAGTGCTCAGTCTACACTGCATGCAAGCCTGAAAACTCCATGTGGATCTTGCATTGATCCAAAGTCACCATGTCACCTTCTAATTAGATACTCTTCATAGAGATCAGTGATAAAATTTAATAGAACTTTAAAACTCTTAAACACTTAGCTCAAGCAATAAGCAATATACAGTAAAACATACATTTTCTACATTGCAACTATCATGAGGGCAATAAAAGCACAATTATCCATTTGTGAACAATTTTCTTTGCTTTTGGTACATCATAATGAGCAGGGCCAAGAGATAGATGTATTTGCCATTAGCCAACATATCCAACAGAGGACAGATTAATGTGATTTCCTTTCAGCAAAAATAATGAACACCTACTGATTATGTGAAGACATGGTTCCAAAAATAAAAACTATACAAGTCAACAGACATTTGTAAAAAGTATCCGCCAGTATCTCCAGGTTTCCATGGAGAGTACAATGTTTCATAGGCTCGTCCATGAACAATTTTTGGGCATGGAAACATCTCTATTTTCTTAGTAAATTATAAAGCGACTGTCCAGTTGTGAGTCCAAAAATTATATGTAAGTCAGTACCTATAGGTGATGCTTATCTGCTCCATCAGGGCAGAGTAGTGATGTGTGACTTCAGTTTAGCTACAGTGCCTACAGGGAGTCTGAGGTGGTCTGAAATGCACCTCTTGTGTCATCATTGGTTCAGGCTGATGCTCTCACCCTCCCACTGCAGTTCTGTCTCTGCTGATTGGCTGCTGTATATAGACACAAGTTCATCACATGATCACCAGGAAGAAATAATTTCCACTACAGCAAGGACAGAATGAGTATAAAGTACAGACTACTAAACCACCAGTGAAAAAAAGAAAATTATCAGATAACTGCCACACACATAGTGAGGCAAATCAGCATTAGTAAGGGGGGTGGGGGACTGGGGAGTTACTTTATATATTTTTAATACATATGTACATAATAGAAAAAAAGGGAACAATTATAAACTGAGATCTAAATAAAATGATGACACTTCATCAGCCTTGCAGCGCTGGGGCCCTGGGTTCAAATCCAACCAAGGACAACATCTGCATGGAGTTTGCGTGGGTTTCCTCCGGGTACTCCGGTTCCCTCCCACACCCCAAAAACGTACCAATAGGGAATTTAGAGTGTGAGCCCTAATGGGGACAGTAAAAGAGGACCTCTGTACAGCGCTGTGTAATATGTTGGCGCTATATAAGTAACTGGAATAAATAAATAAGAGTTTATAACCAGCTGATTTGCAAAAGAATCTAATATACTTATATTCCATATCACTGGTGTAATTGTGTCTGTCCTATGCTTTTTCAATTTCAGATCATAAACATAATCAATGGCTGTAAGTGACTATTAATTAGCAATATGTGACAGTATATTGCATTTTAATGTAAGGGAAAGTGGTTTGCAGCTCCACTAAATTGACAGCTTTGACCTTATGGGTCTTTGCCAGACCTCCAGCTGTAGCATTAAGTATCAGTTCATTCCCCTAGGCAGATAGACTCACTACATGTGAGCATATTTCTGGGTCAAGGGAGTGCCATGTCTCCTCAGCGGGAGGTATGGTATTACAAAATGCTTCTTTTGTGTAAATGTATTGGTAATGCTTCTGACAGAAAGGGAGGGTGTAGAGATATTAAAATGACTTTAACCCATACAAAATAATTAAAGACAAGCTACTGTACATTTCCAACATATTTTGCCGATTTGTGTTGCGGAAGTATACAAATAATTATTTTTCAGTGATCTTCGATTTCCATTAAGAAATGTCATGCAAAATTTTATGCTAAATTTTTGATGCATTTTTGCCTTTTATTCTAGCACTCCTAAATATATATTTTTTAATGTATATTGAGCTACTTCAGTAATATTATAGAAAGTCATTGGATACATGCACATCTCTTTTGCTGTTTCCCTCTCCCCTTTAGTATACAGTATTGCTGAAACTAAAAAGAAAACGAGGAGAAATTTGTTACTGTAGAGAGATCAACCGCCTCCATCTGTTACATGACTCATGAACTTGAGACACAGGTGTTCTGCGAGAAGCTATTTTGTGCACTTAGTGTTATCTACTTTTGCTGTGTCTAAATAAACACCACATAACAGGCCTGCAAAGGTTGTGACAACCAGGAGAACCTAGATAGCAGTGCATTGGAGTAGAGACTCTGAGATAGGTGGCAGTAGAGCATTTTTTGAAGATTTTTAGCAGTAAGGGGCTGGTTTGGACTGGTCCACTAGAGGACCGGAGAATTCTCCATTGTACCTAGTTCTGATATAATAATGAGGCCCAGATGCTACAGGGCCCATGAAGATGGGCATGTATTTAGCAAGTTTTTGGGTTATTTCACAAATAAATTCAGTCTACAATGTATGCAACGATAACAGCTAAATATACAATTGTAGTGGATAAATAAAATGAGTATTCAAAGAGAGTCCTGGCAATAACTTTTATCCTACTTGCGGAGGCCTGAAGTTCACTACCCACAAAACTACATTCTAAGGTGATAGCTGGTTTCTAGGGGCCATGGCAGTGAGATGTCAGATGGCCAAGTTGGTACTAGTTTGAGCAGAATAGAGAAAGTATGGTCATTAGCAAGCATATGTAATAAGTTGGGCCAAGATCAGTACAAGGAGAAAAAACGCTGAAACTATACCAAAGTATGCTGGAGATAAGAGGCCTACGGCAAAAGCTGCAAAATGGGGGTTGAAAAAACACACAGTAGGGTGATGGCAACTTAGATGTGAAAAAAGCCAGGGAGCACTGGGGACCAGGTGGCCAGGAACGTCCATCGAGTAGGGTAGGTGAGAAAAACCAGCGGCAGAGCCATAGCTCATAACAGAAGATGACACCATGTCTACATATGTTGTAACTAGTTTATTGGTTGGTTGACACTTTCCAGCCATGTTTAATTAAATAGAATTTTAATAACAACAGCTGTACGTCCGCAGTAGCAGCATCTGACAAATCTGGCAAAACTTTTCTACATCTTTTCCTGAGTTTATTTTACAACTCAGAGGGAAACACCTTCCCTGAGAGAGTTGTTTTAGTATCTGCTTACTAGTTATGGTGCAGTGATTTCATTCTCTCCACTCTGAATATGAATATAAGACAAACGACAAGAGCTAAATGTGACTCAGCTGACAGGAAAATGAGGCACTCCCAATGCTTGCTTAGAGAAAGGATCTCAGTAACATCTCTTATGTGTGGACCTCTATGTACTAAAAAGTTCCATGCTGTAAGAAGTAGTGGGTTAGATCACTGCATAGTCTGTGCAATCTGAATTACCTTGATCCTTATTGCTAAGTGCAGACCCACCAAGGGGTCAGTTTGAGATTAGTGATGGAAACTTGTTCTTTGGTCTTTTACCATAAATGGTAATCTAGGGTTGAGGAAGGGGAATATAAATGAATTTTAGAGTCACACATCCCATGGAGAAAACCGCTTTGTATATTGATTGAGGGGGAATGCAAGTACATCTTCTACTTTGTCATACTGGGAAGTGGAGCAAAACTGAAAAAAAACAAAAACCTGTAGGAATACAATGGAGTCTTGCATTGATCCTATTTATGAACCTATACTTGGAAAGTGGTTTTTTTTTTTTAAATAAAAATGTCAGTCAGTGTGTTTGGTGCAGCTTTCAAATTAGTTTTTAATAAAAATTACTTTTACCTTTTTAGATACAACTCCTCTTTATCCTGTATACAGAGCAGCTGTATCTTTCGCTAAGACCTGAAACCGTCATTCCCGCGGACCTGAAGGGTCAGTGTCAGTGGGTCCAATACATAAAGTCTTTGTGTACCCAGGACTAATAGACAAATGCGTGTTACCATTCCCATTGTCAAGAGGATGTGTCATTACACAGTGTGATACTGTCAGCGATGGTTAGAGACTGTCAGTATGTAGGGACACAGCCCTTTGACAATGGGAATTGTAACACCCATTTGTCAATACTCACACAAAAATGTGGTGTTCACTATAGACATGGCAGAGCAGCGGTGGGGAAGGTGGCCCAAGTTTGGTGAACTGCCCAGGGCCTATGGTCTACTTAATCCGCAACTGAGCGGATCCTGCGTGTCTCTGACACGCAGGATCCACCTGTAATCTATCACATCTAAGTTATGTATAGAGACACGCAGGACCCGCTTTCACTGAACCCATCAGCCCCGCGGACCTGACGGGTACAGGATTCAGCGATTGATACAGCTGCTCTGTATAGAGGATACAGAACAACTGTATCTCAAAAAGTACAAATAATTTTTAATAAAAACTAATATGAAAGTTGCACCAAACACACTAACTGACATTTTTATTTAAAAAAAAATCACTTTCAAAGGTTTTCATAGCCTTTAAAGAGGTGTCCTATATTGGATAGGTCATCGGTATATGATAGGTGGGGGTCCGACACCCGGACCCTGCACAGATCAGCTGATCCGGCTGCCTCTGGGCACCGGATGTTTTGAACGGTATGCAGTAGTTGGAGTCAGAAGCAGATGGCTCCAACCACTGCATAGCGGCAGTTCGGCAGAACCTCGGCTCTGCTCCTATTTTCTTGAATAGGAGCAGAACTGCAGTAGTGCAGATCGTCCGCTATTTGACGGGAGCCATCTGATTCCGGCAAAATCGTCAGGTGCCCAGAGGCAGCCGCAGCAGCTGATCATTGCGGGGTCCGGGTGTCAAACACCCACCAAATATTATACTGATGACCTATCCGGTGGCTAGGTCATCAGTTGTCAGAATGTGGAAAACCCCTTTAAGGGTCACCGAACACTGCACAGGATAATTTTGATACAGAAAGAAGCAGGATTCATCTAACCATTTTTTTAAACCTTTGAGTTTCCAGCTTAGGTTCTCATGTGAACATAAGATCTACAGTTTCTCATCTCAATTTTGTTTTTGGTGCCAAGAACCAGCAAGTTGTCCATGGTAGGATGGTATCCAACATACCACTGTATTGAGCTATTTGTGGGAGTATTAGAGTTTCAGGTTGATTCTCGTGGGACTCTTTCAATACCAAGCTGTTTTTCTTTTCTTTAATAATTCTAAAATTTTAAAAAAGTATCTTATAATAAGTAAAACATTTTGCACGATTATGTCTTTAAAGCTTATATGCAGTTGTAAGGTGCTCAAGCAAAGGAAATTCTTAATGCATCAACATACACAGATATTCAAGAACATTTTTTTTAACCCAACTTTGTAGCAACAGTTTAGGCAATGCATTTTTTTTTCTGTTATAAAAAAAAAGTCCATAAAAAGTGGTGTAGAAGAATTTGACTAACCTGCACAGTAAGACCCCATTTCATTTTTTGGCCACTCTTTTGTCCTCCTTCCAGCTAATGGACACATCTAGCGCGTATGTTGGGAGCTGTTCCCACATACTCACTAGACGTTGGGAAAAAACGAGGTGTGAATAGTGCCTGATGATGTTTGCGCTAAATTGGAACATCAACTACGAGCTAGACCTTATGGAAAGCATTAGTACTAGACTACATTGACACTCTTGTGGTTGAATAGATCAGTTTTCCTGAGCTTGTGAGCAGAGCCTAACTACTGACATGTCTTCTATACACTGCACACATAGAGATGAAGACATCCTGCTCCCCTATCAGTCTGTAGCGCACACATAGAAGCAGCAGAAGTATGGAGGAGATTATACAGCGGCAGTAATGAGCAGTGTAGTTGTGAATGCAGCACTGGGGTGAGATAGAAACAATTACCAGAAGCTGCAGCAGTGTCTCTTTGTGTTTTTCTTTCTCTCTCACTCTGCTCTTGCTCCCTCCTCCCCTTCCCTCTCCATAGACTTCTATGAGAAGTATTTAACCTGATCCTTAAGTATTAGTCCATCTCGTTTTTAGGAGACAAATTTAGCAGTAAATTCAGAGTGAGTGAGCGGTTAGGAAAGAGGGGTGGGGTGGATAAAGGAGCCTGATAAGTGGAGAAAGAGGCATTTTTCTTGAATAAAATATATTGCAAAGTTTCTTATATTAGCTTCGACTATTGATTTATGCAAAGTTTGTTGAAAAGTTAGTTACCATTTTAGGAAATTAATATTTTTTTTAATTTTTGCTTCCCTACATTCCTGCAGTTATAATGTTTTTTTTTAAATTGTTACATTGGGGCAGATGTATGAGGCTAAACAGGGATTATCAGAGGACAGTCCTGGGGGCCAATGTTAGGCACCAGGCTGCCCATATAAAAACATCAACCCTGACTAACCCCACCCCCCTCCATTACCCTGTATTTGTTTACTACCCATAAGTGCCACAATTTTTAACATCATGGCATCTAAAGTGTTGGGATGATTTGCGGGTGAATTGCGGTCCCATTCATTTCTATGGGCCCATGCATACAACCGTGGTTTCCACAGACTGTGCATTGCCTGGAAGCCTGGACCGCAAAATGTCCTATATGGGCCGCATTTTGCAGTCCGGGCTCATTGAAATGAATGTACACGGCCATGTGCACGGCCCGTGATTTGCGGCCGTCCAAGCAGAAAATCACGGGACGTGCAAACCACTAAGGTCATGTGCATGAGGCCTTAAATGCTGTGAGATTTGACCATACCAGTACATCTTGACGCCTGAATTCCATTTACATATATATTAAGATTCAAATGCGTAAAGAAGTTAAAATGTCTATTCTCCATTGATTCTCCAAGATGAGATACTGTCTGTTTCACTACAAATCCTAAACTAATTCTCTCATTTCTAGCAAAGCACGGAACTCCAAAAGGTCGTATAACACCCTAAGTATCTTCCAGTCATTCTTGATTTCTTACCACATTTGCATGGCAATAATTGATTTATATAACAAAAAGTCATGATAACATGATGATAAGTTACATAACACAAAACTAATAGTGAGACATTTTCTCCAATTGATCATTTTTTCTATATCCCTTTTGGTAAGATAGTAGTGTTTATTACAACTGCTACTTTACACAATGATAACTGATCTGATCCTCTGGAAAACAGGATTAATACTTTTAATCAACTAAGCTGCACTAAAAGGTCAGAATTTGTTGTAGCATATATAGTACTGTACGGGAACACCATTTAGTTCAAACATCCTCTTTATTAATTGTACTTATGTCTTTACTTTTTTTTTAGGAATTTTTTGGGCACTTAAAGCCTATCTCCACTCAAAGTCTTAAATTCAAATGCCTCTGTTCTTAAAATAACAGCACTGTGTCTAGTTAAAGCCAAAGGGGCTGTGGTGCTCCAGTCCTATATTCTCATATTGTAACATCCCAGCAGTCGGACCCCTACCAATCACATAGCTCACTAATTACATTATCGATAGTCATCCTAGTCATTTGCCATCAATCATTAGTTGTACATAACCCTTTCATTGCCAAAGACGTATTTAATATGTCATGACTTGATGGTTAGACTATAGGGACTATGGCTTAGACTTTGGTATTATATTATCGCCCAGAATCTCAGATTTCAGATGATACCATTATTTGAGGTGCAATATTCGGGAAGCAGCACTAGTTTGGAGTCGGGAACAGCATGAAAAGTTGTACTTCCCGGTTCTGTGTCCCTGTAAGGTGAAGCTGCAAGTGAGAGCAGCAAGAAAGATCCTGTCATCTTTCCCCCTGTACAGCCTCCAGCGGCCCCAGGAAAATACTACAGGAACTTTTCTTTATGTTGCCAAACTTCTTACCAATTAGAGAGGATATGGGCTCCCCGATTATCACATTTATGGTGGTCTTTTTTTTCTACTACAGGGGTAAGAAGATGAGCAGATGTTACAGACCACTTGTTGACTCTGTAACTCAGATGTGTACCAACATCTGTATCGCAGAGATTTTTGGTGTATTCAGTTCTGGTAAATATGTGTAGACATGTCCATGTAGGCATAGGCATTAGGAATGCATTAACTGCACATCTTGAACCTTTATTTATAGGAGGTTTTGTGCATCTCATGCTCACTTGGGTTAGATTTTAGACACCAACATGAATTTTTATGCATCTTTTTATGAAACATGATGCTTTGATGCAAAATGGTGCTGTTTGGAATTTTTACAATGTCCTCTTTCAGAAAATATATGTGTATGGGGGTATAATATGGTTTTGTTTTATTTCTATAATTCAAGTTTAATGTGTGCATGTCAAAAGTGTAAAAATTGTAGCGGCAGCCAAACGGTTAATGCTCCAAACCTTTCAAGCCACACTCACAGGGGCCCAGAAGCCAAGCATATGGGGAACTTTCGGACAAAATAATTTTCTGACAAAATGCATAAATAAACTAAGTAAGCATAAGCAAAACCGCTGCGCTTGTGAATTGTTAGAAAGCAGCGATTGTTAAAATGTTCACTGAGTGGAGGATAAGGCAAAAACCTAGGACTGAACACAATTCATGTGCTGATAAACAAATAAATATTAGATGCTGGGTGGAGGGTTGTTAGACTTATACATGCAGCATTATTCACATAAGAGATAATCTGAATAAAGGCGCACTTATACGGGCCAATAATCGATCGAACAAGCGCTTCTACGAACCCTCATTCCCGACGTTTGGTCTATGTCAACATTACAAACGCTTGTTCGTCAACCGATCACGTCATTTGTGCAGTCTAAAAAATAATCATTTTCGGCAGCACATCTTTCCGTGTAAACGGGATGTGCTGCCGACAATGACGCAAACTGATGGGAACCATACAATCGTATTAATGATCTTTCATCCCCATAGAGAAAGCATCGACCCATGTAACAGAGCCTGTTAACGAGCGCCGATCGACTTATATCATTGCTTGTTATGGGCAGGAATATGTAAAGGCGCGTGTAAACCAGCCTTTATAGACCAAGTCAGACCTCAGGCTCTTAACATGGGAATCGTCAAAAGGTATACCCTAATTTTTTTGCCACTAAGTGTATATTATCAAAAACCCATGTATCGTAGACTATCTATTCTGATAGAGCCTAAAAAAACAGTCCAAGTGAGTGTATAAATTTCTGTTGTCCTCTCGGAAAAAATTGTTGAAGGAGCAGCATTATTATTTTTACTACTGAAGTAAACGATTTAAAGGAACAGTGTCATCACCCAAAAATTTTTTCATATGTTCAAGATGTTAGTGCTTTATTAAAAACGTTTATATTTATTTGTGTGTTTGTGTTTTACTTTTTCTTATTTTTACACTTTTTCTTCCCTATGGGGGCTGCCATTTTTTGTTCCATTTCTGTGTGTGTCGATTAACGACACATACAGACATGGAATACGGCAGCCACAGTCCCATAGGGACTGCGAACGGCTCCCGTCCCATTGACTGCAGTGTACGGCGTCTGTGTGGGAACTGCGCATGCGCCGCTCCCACACAGTCCTATTCGAAATTGGCGCCGTCCGGCGCCATTTTCCTGTGGACCGGAAGTCGCGGCCGGACAGTAATATTACTACTTCCGGTCGCGGCTTCCGGATTTGTGCACTTGCACCAGCGGCAGCAAACGGAGCGGACGGGCCGGAGGGAGCCGCGGCGGCAGGAGCAGGTAAGAGATTTCAATGTATGTTCGTGTTTGTGTGTGTTTACTACTGTATGTAAACCTACTACACTGTGGGTTAGCTCAAAAAATGGCGACACACAGTGTAGGAGGTTACATCGTTCAAACCCCTCGTTTATCCCGGCACTAGCCAGGATAAAGGAGGGGGGAATGCTGAGAGCTCACTAGAGCGAGGGCTTTTAACCCAACGTTGCAATGCTGCAATTTTGGGAACAGCTCCATCTAGTGACCAAAAATGGGTAGTATTATAAATTAGAAATAATTTATAATATTTCCTGGACTCGTGCAAAAAAATAAAAAAAATTTGAACAATGTTTAATCACCCACACACTAAATGTTTAATTTTTTTAAAAAAAACATGTTTTTCTGGCAACACATTCCCTTTAAGGTGGTTTCTGACACAAAACTTAGTAAATTTTTCAACTGTTTTATTCATGTAATGATTCAATCTTCATCAACAGCCTGACTGATTTTTGCTTGTGTTTCATGAACGATGGCAAACAGTTCAAAGAGTCCAAGAAATTTCAGTTACTGATTACTGAAGAACCAAGGGCGTACCATGCCATAGAGGAAGATCATGTCGCTGCTATGGGGCTCTTGGAGAGAGGGGCGCAACTTTTTTTGGTCTCATCCCCTTTGCTTTTAGGTGTTGAGAACCTGTGCAAGACTCTCCTCTCTCTGACCATGAGAAACGGGGAACTGGTCCAAAGGTTACAGCAAGAGCGCGGAGGTGGAAACAAAAACCAGGCCTTTTTGTCATTGGTGGGAAAACCCCTGCCCCATAATAAGGGCCCATTATGATCTTTGCTATTGATTGGTTGCTCTGGGCAACCCTTTGCAGTAGTCTTTACACACGACCGCCCATTACTCCTTTTTAGGCTTCATATGACGGTTTTATTGCCATGCCTTTCTATGTATTTATGCAGTTGCATTGAGTCCAATGTTTTATTCTTTGAAATCAGCTTTGTGCTGTGAGCATAAATATAAACACCACATAGAACTATTTAGCAGATGTACTTCAGAGACAGTTAATCACCAGCATTGTATTTATGTCAAAGATCTACTCGCTGTTTAGCTTAGTCCCAAGTGCAGCTGAGAAAACAAATAAGGTAAAGTATGCAAAACTGTAATGCACACTCATATTTAGTGCCCAAGGATTTTACATTGTTATCCAAAATTATGTTGTACTTTCTTTGGCTTTAAAAACAGAAAGCATATTTCTCATTAAGGGTTTGGATTGTAAAAAAAATGTATGGCATTTGAAAATTTATTAGAAACAGCTGACAAAAGTGATTTTTTTTTCCTTCATAAAAATGGCAGATAATTGTTTTATGTTCACACAAAGTATATTCCAAAATGGCCGTGTGCACCATTGGCAGCCAGCCACCAAGTTCATCTAATACTTCTTTCTCGTCCAAATAACAAGAGATGTTGTTTGATACAATGGTTGTAGTGGTTTGTGTTCAAGAATTTTTTTATGCATCTTTGTTCTCGAGTCCTTTGTTAAAGCAGAACAGAATAAAACAATGGCATTGTAGCAAGACAAAAAAAAATCAAAAGCATGGGTAAATTAGCAAATAATTATGTTATGTTTTTAACCACATGAGACAGATCTAGACATCCGTCACTCTGTATGTTTGTTCATTATTATAAAAATACTTCTAGTCAAACTCCAGCCAAAAATAGAAAATTCAGTTTTGGCTGAAGAATAGACCTCCCAGTCCGTTCACTTTTACCAAGTCTGGTTTATTCTCTATGCACTGAGCAGGGCTGCAGAGACATGGTTATAGTACCCATTATATCCTGCCCAGCACACTATAGCTATGAGTCTTCAAATGGGAGGGGGCCTCTGGTAAGGAAGACATGAGGTGTTGGTCAGCAAAGTCAAACAAATATCCAAGGTTTTGTTTGGTAGGAACTACAGCGGTCTACCTTTGTCAATGATGGTTTGTAAAGGTTTTTTGTCTTTTGTAATAACAAATCACTTTCAGGATAGAAGGAAAGTTAAAAATGACCAGGAAGGATGATAGCTAAATCTTCTATATGAAATATCAATATACTTGAGTCTTAAATGGAGGTCATGGTAACATTGAATTTTCTATTATACCTGAATGCTTCACACAATGAAATATCACGCTTGAACCTTCTAGGGACTCTCAAAATGTAAATAACAAAAAAATATATATTTTATTATTTGACAAAAACAAATTAAAAACAATCTATATTATTTACAAGGGGGTACTTTCCACACCACCCATATTTATTGTAACCTTTTACTTTTGTTATTTTGATTGGTGGTTATGAGATCTTAGTGACCAAACAGAAACCAAGTAGGCCTTACCCAAGACGTTCTCATTCCATTAATCAAACGCTACTCTCATAAACCTAGCCAACCAGACATCTAAAACAAAAGGGAGGCCTTCATTTGGCCAAGCCTTCTAAAAAAAATGTTCCACCTAAATTGGGACTAGAATAACTGTTCGAAACGCTTTGCCGAAAATCTGGTTGTTTACATATAACCATGTCCAGCATCACTTCTACAGAATAGCAATTTTTATTCCATAGCAGAAGTTAAATAATATCAGTTATGCCGTGGCTTACTGTCATACATGTTTAGGGTCTAGTAAACGGCAAGCTTGAACATGTGGGCTTTTCATGTTGTATACTGGACAAAAACAAGGAATACATTAAACGCACCACTGAGGATGGTCAAAACATCATGCTGGCAAAACATACTGAGTAATGAAGAAATGATAATAAACATTTTTGCTTGACATTTCCTCATGCAGTGAAAGAAAACAGCAGATAATATAATATAAATACATACGTGACATTCCCATCTGAACAGTTGGGCAGTTCATCATTTCCTCAATATACAACCAACAAGGAGTAAACAAACCAAGTTTTATATACATCATCACTAAAGAATTGTACATTTTGGAGCATTGTGGACCCCTAAAAAATGATAACGTCTCCATCACTGCCGAAAGGAAATGCCTCTCCTGCGAGTCAAAAACTGTAAAAATAAAAATTGAAAGAAATATTGTAAATATTTTCTGAAATGCTACTTTAAGATAAGTAAATTTCAATCTGAGCATTTATTTGCAAAAGGAAATGTGTGTTCTGGGGGAATGAGTACAGTAAACAGAAGCAATTTGCTTACTGAAAGGCAAAAATTGCATTTTTCTAAAGAATTTTAAGTTGAACCATTTGCTGTAATTTTCAGTCATTTAGGTTGAAGGAAAGAGAATAATAATTAATGGTTTAGAATGTTTAGTGTACAGTAAAACATGAGCAGTGTAATTATGATTGGGGGATTGAAACCTATAACACAAGATTGTTGAGCAGATGTAAATAATAAACTTGCAAAACAGGATATTGTTAAAAGGGCATTATCAGTTTTTTCTTTGATTTTTAGTCTTTCATTTATTCCTAAACATAGCAATCCAGGTTTTCCACCACTGAACGTAAACCTTACAAAACCCTATCCAATTCTGTTCCATCCTTTATTTCTTCTATAATTACCAGATACCAAGCTACATGCAACTTCCACTCTGCCAATGAAAACCTCCTCAAACTGTCACATACAAGACTTCTCTTGTGATTCCTCTTTCTTCTGGAACTATCTCCCCTACTCCATCAAACACTTTCCAAAGCTCCTAGCGCTAACTAAAAACTTCAGACAAGCAAATAACCTAGCCTAAAGAGTCCTCCATCTGGTAATCCCAACACTGCCTTGACCTGATATGTCTTCAGCTGCTTACTCTTTTCCCTGACCTCTTGGATATATGACCTATTCCTTATCAATTGTATCTAGTCAACAGTGGCTGAACCACACAATGTTTCAGAAGGGTGTGGGCCTCGTTTTTTTGGGGCTTCTTTACCTGGGCTCCTGACATTAGTATTACCTGTATTGCCTCGTTGGCAGCCTTGCCCGTCCATACATATGATTTAGCAGAACACTTTGAACATACATTCTCGAATCAGCAGAGTGCATATTTGTTTTAATAGGGAGAGGCACCAGATACATTTATGTGTACGTGTCTACTGGGGAGAACAAAGTTTTAGGCATATTGAATATCTAAAATGCCCATTCCATTCCTGGTGAACCCCTACCCCTATTCCTACCTCAAAGAAGATTTGTGTAGGGATGAGTAAAACAGTCTATAATTCTAACTACCCGTGTTTCCCCGATAGTAAGACACCCCCGATTGTAAGACGTATCGGGGGTTTCAGGGGGGTCGGCTAATATAAGCCGTACCCCGAAAGTAAGACATATGTCTTACTTTCGGGGAAACACGGGGGTATTGCCGCCTCCTGCCCACTTCCGCGCCGCCCCCCTCTCCATACGTCACCGGTAGGCGATCAGCGGCAGGAGCACGGCTGTTATACACAGCCTGGCTCCTGCTGCAACTGCCGGAATCGAAGCGCGCGCCGATTCCGGCAGTTTAACCCATTAAATGCCGCTGTCAATAGTGACAGCGGCATTTAATGTGTTTGACAGAGGGGGGAGCTCCCTCTGTCACCCGATCGGCGCCCCCGCAAACAAATCGTGGGTCGCCGTCGGGTTTCCATGACAGCCGGGGGTCTAACAAAGACCCCCAGGTCTGCCTTCAGCATCTGCCTGTTAGGCGATGCCGGAGGCATGACCTAATAGGTTGCCTGTCAGTTTTACACTGACAGGCAATAATGCTTCGGTATACTAAGTATACCAAAGCATTATATATGCGATCGGCACATCGCATAGTGAAGTCCCCTGGTGGGACTAAAAAAAAAAATGTAAAACAGTTAAATAAAGTTTGTGAAAAAAAATAAAATAATAATTCGACAATTTTTTTCCAATATAAGACATACCCCGAAAGTAAGACATAGTGGGGCTTTTGGGGATAAAAAGAAAGTAAGACACTGTCTTACTTTCGGGGAAACACGGTATATTCAGGGTAGGATGTGTTTGGCTGCTTTACAAAACATTTCTAAGCAGGTTGAAATCAGTTTGCCATCTCTGCTGTAAAAATGTCAGGAGTTGCTGTTGCTTTCTGGGCAATGCCTGATCAGTATCTAAGGAATCCTAGTTGGGAAACACTGCCCTACATATTAGATTGTGGGCCAATAACGTAAAAATCAGCCGGTTGGGCTGAGACTTATCTTATGTGTTTGGCCAGTTTAAGTGACTACAGTGCTGTAGATTATGTTTTCATCTTATTAATTATGGAAAATAAATAAATGACATTACTATAATTGACACAAAAAGCCAAATCAGATGTTAATTATTAAGTCTAAATATTTTACTGTACACGTTAGATTTAAAGAACACAGCTTGGTCAAGTAGCAGCAGAAAAGAAATCTAAAAAAGTATTCACATGGAGCAAAAGGATAATTAGAGTTCTTAGAACAGGTGTTGGTGATTGTTTGATAATTACATATAATGAGACAGGAAATAAACAAATAAACTGATGAACCCGGATACATTGTATCAGGATACAAAGTACTGTAAGTAATGAGCGAGAAGGACTTGATAGGACGTGTTTCCTGAGACAGTATGGATTTATTACCAGTAAATGAATGTACATTGTGATGATGAGTTCAACAGTATCAAGAGCAGCTACAAAGATCAAACAGGATAAAGTCTTGGAAAGACTACCTTGAGAATAAGATTCCTAAAAGTCATTAGCTACTGTTTCACTTGAATGAGAACCAGACTGTTGATACTCTGAGCGGATGGAGATTGATCATCTTAGTGAGGGCCTGACTTACAAGGAGTAAATGATGAAATGTGAAGTGATTGGTTGTAAGGTGCTTGCTTATAGTGGAGTGGAGGGTTAACCAAATAGAACAGAAGATTAGAATGAAAAGGAAAAATACAATTATTCTAAAATATTGCATATAGACAGGGGGAAAGAAGAAAAAATATTAATTTCTTAGGTGTTAGCTAACTCAAAGGGGTTGTCGGATGTAGAAGAATCACTTTTCAAACATGGCTACAAAGAAAGACTCTCTTGTTCTCCATTTAGTTGCTTTTGACTGAAGAACTTTTCTTTATGAGTTCGCTGGCTTAATATAAATAGGGTTACAATAAAATAGAAAAATATAATTCTTACACTCAAATTAACTTAAAATTGCTATTGGGGACCACTGTTCCACAGAGGTTATACACTAGCAGCGAGTCCGTGTAAGTGGCTTGATGCATAGGATACAATTAAATCTCTTTATCGAGATATCACACTCATATTTCATTCACAGAACCTTGAATTATATTAAATATGCACACCATAAAATGGAGTTTACCAAAATATTAACTTGGTCAGATATAAATGTATGACCACCATTACAAAATCACTATTATAAGGCCAGTAAAAAAATAAGTGCTCAAAAATGTTCTGATTTTTGGAGAAGCAGTGAAGCCCAAGGCTAGATGTTAACAAAATATAAAATAATAGTTCTAAACTTTTAATATCCACAAAACAAATCCTTTCTTCATCCCAATCTATATCCTTCACTATGTCTTAGGCTACCAGCTATATTGATTTATTTTAAGCCAAAATAGTCTAGTTACTGTGACTCTACTATGACTGATGTCACCATTGACCTATACTTTCCAGCATACCTTGTTTAAAAACCTTGTAAACATAAAAGCTATAAATTAAAGAGCTCTCTTGACACACCCTTTTGACAAGAAAAATGCCACATTTTCAACGTATACACGCATTTGCAGGAGGAATAACAGAGGATTGACATCATGCAGTTCTAAGGAAAAATGCTTTAGCATTGTTATTTCATTGGCAAAACAAGTATTTACTTAAAGGGGTATTCCTAACTTAAACATTTATGGCATATCCACGGGATATACCTTAAATGTCTGATAGACGTGTGTACCGCTCTGAACACCTGACCCCCGCAATGTCTAGTTAAACAGCCACCGCATTCAAATGGGCTCGGCTGTTTCAGTAACTCCCAAAAGAATGATTGGTGAAAGCCGACACATGCACGGCCACCTCTCCATTCATTCTCCCACTGGATATGGCGGTGGTCTCACAACTTAGGATGGGGGTCAGGTGACCCATTGTTCTGCAGATAGGTGCAGGTTCCAGAGCAATGACCCGCACCCATCAGACATTTATAGCATATCCTGTGGATATGTCATCATTGTTGAAAATATCCCTTTAAGTAAATAAATACTTGCATTGCCCATGAAATAACAACTATGGAGCATCTTTCGTTAAAACTAAGCATTATGTCATTCTTGTGTGGCTATGCCATAAAGGCCCTGTTCACACTAAGTTTTTTTGCAGGCAGAAAAATCTGCCTCATCCTCCAGGAATTTTTTGCTGCGACCATTGAGCTGCCACGGGCAGAAAATGCTGCGAGAAACGCTTTTTCTGCCTCCCATTGATTTCAATAGGAGGTCAGAGGAGGAACAACGGCAAGAAAGAGCATTCTGTTTTTTTTTTTCTACTGCGAATGGCTAAAAGCCACCGCGGAAAAAAACACCTCTGCCTCCCACTCAAAACAAAGCCTGAGATGCCCAAGTTCAGCAATGAACATATCTTCACAAAAGATGATTAGGCTCAGAGGGTGTTTAGATATTCAACTGCACATCTTCTTACCCCTTTAGTAGTCAAAAAGACCCCCTGTATGTGACAATGAGAGAGAACATATCCTCTCGCATATGTATTTGATATTGTATTAGAGCAGATGCAGACATAATTAATAGTTACAATTATGCATTTGTAAACAGTTTATTCCACATGTAAATTACAAGCTCGTTGGTGATCTCATGTATTTAAATATTTTCCTATTCGTTCTCTGGAAACAATTTTGAAGTAATACAATCAGATTGTATCTTTTAGTTAAACAAATAAATCTAATTAACTGTAATAATGATACAGATAAGATTCTAATGTAATATTTAAAAGCATTTCAGCTATACTACAACCTTCAACGGCATCAAGTTTGGAAAGCTGTTTCTTCTTTGTTTCCACTGCAACTCTGCCAAGACTGTAATATAAGAATGTTTGGGTGATAGGCTCAATAGCCGACATATAAAACTGTCAAGTAAACCCAGGTTACCATAGTAGCAAAAAGTAGTGAATTTGTAATAGCACGTGTTCACAGACGCAAGAATTTAGTCTTTACTGCTAAGGTGCCACCAAACTGTTTTATTTGTCATTAAAATTCACCTCGTGCTATGAGGTCAATAAGCCATAACATCGATAAGTGCAATGGCTGGAGAACACTGGTTAATCATGTATTAGTCTATGTTATCTTTCTGACTGCAAACTATGTTTCATATAGTACAAAAGGAAGGATTAGATCCAGCGCTGCAATGGTGTGGTTTAAAAAGGAACGTATTCCCAATTTTATTGGTATCCAAAAAACTTGTTTAAAATTCGGTAACAGGCTTGGCATCAAGGCAGTATTTGGTAGGTGTAATGGGCCTACGCGTTTCGAGCACGGCAAGTGCTCTTAATCATGGCATTCATTCAGTGAATGAATGCCATGATTAAGAGCACTTGCCGTGCTCGAAACGCGTAGGCCCATTACACCTACCAAATACTGCCTTGATGCCAAGCCTGTTACCGAATTTTAAACAAGTTTTTTGGATACCAATAAAATTGGGAATACGTTCCTTTTTAAACCACACCATTGCAGCGCTGGATCTAATCCTTCCTTTTGTACTATTGCCTACCGTGGACCGTTGCGGAGATCCGGGCGAAGCAGGACTGTCAGGCGGCGAGCTGGTGAGCTGGAGGTCTCCTCCCCCTTGTTTTATGTTTCATATAGTCAGGGATAGCATCAGCACCAGGAATACCTGGGCAGACCCCAGGGCCCAGTGAGCCAGGGAGACCCCATAGTTATCTTGGTAAACATCATACATTACTTGCCTACTTTTAAGAAGTGACATCAGAGAGATTCAGAGAATCAATGTATTAATTTTTTTTTTTAAATACGTCCCACCCATTTATATACGGCACCCCAACCTAAAGCATTTGAATCACACGTTGAACAAATGGCCTCTTTCTTCACACCCCAAAATAAATACAGACTCCATACCAGACCCTGGTAAAACAAATACAGACCCCAGACACCCTAAACAAATACAGACTCCAACCCCCTAAGTGAATGAGACCCAAGTCCAGACCTCCTAAAATAGTACAGATCCCAGACCAGACTCTGCAGATACTCACCTCTCCTCATTCATGTAGCTTACAGCCCTTTTTACTCTTGGCACCAGCCGCAGCATCAGGACATTGTCTTCTTCAGCGCAATGTGAAGAGAACTGCTGGAATGAGGAGAGGTGAGTGTTCAGTCAGGTCTGGGAGATTTGCCTTCTCTTCTGGGAGGTCTCTCTTTGTTTTGGAGTTTCTCAGACATGATGGGAGAGTAGACAAGTATGGTAAACATGTTCTTCTCTTGTTAAGCTGGAAGGGTGGGAAAACAAGGTGCCCACTGTGACCTTCTAGCCCACATACACCTGAAGCTGTCCTTGAATAAACCAACCAGAAAATGTATCTTATCCCAACATTCATTGTGGTCTGTCTTGATATTCCCCTATTCTTAGTGGCTCAGGGTAAGCCATATTACAATGGAAACACCCTTTAATTTACTTTACTGCCATTCCTAATATTTTCCATTATTTTTTTTTTCTTTAAATTGTTCATACCATTATTTGCCAAGAAAATTATGTATTTGTTCCATATAAGAGATGAAGAATGTGTTTCGCTTTCAGTGTGCGCCCTGCTTTTTTATCTGGAAGTAAACCAAAGCAAATGAGGAGGACAATGCAAGGTAACAATTGGAATTTTGGAATTTTACTTTTGTTCCTTGACGACATCACAGTTGATAAAAACTTCTAGGAGATTTTTAAACAAACATCTGTCTAGTTGAGGTTATTTGACAGCGCTGAAGGATTATGAAATGTTTTTATTTGTTCAAAAACTGATTGCTGACAAGTTATTGAATTATGTCATACAAAAATAATGCTGACACATAAAATGTCCTGTAAATAATATGCACAGCGGTTTCTGATGTTATGGATTATAAACATCAGTGTTCATTAGGGTATCTTTTGGATTGTAAAGCAGAATAAAAGCCATGATAGAATAAAAACAGAAATAATTCAAGGCATGACAGATAGATCCACAGATTTCCATGAGCCACTATGCTCATCATTATGCATCTACTAATATAATCACTAGTATAGTAAAATTGTAAGTGCCATAAAATTCCTTTAAAGAGTACCTATTATTACAAAGCAATCTCAGTACCGTGTGCTGTAGATAAGGATAAGATCAGAAATGCAGTAGATAGATACTCTTAAATAATGGGCAAAACAAACACCTCATAAGACAACCATAGACATCCACAGAAAATGCTTTCCTGATCTAATGGTCCCTCCTGAATCTAGCAACTGGTAAACTCAGTGTATAGGCCTTGACTTCAAACCACAGATGATTAGTGATATCCGGCTTATCCAGTACGGCACAGTACGACGTGGGATAGAATATCTCAGATGGCCAGCTCGATAGTGGTGTCACTTCTGCCTAGGTTCAAAGATTGCTGTTTATTCCTCGAATGCAACTCTGTGTCAACCAGTTGAGAAACCACCACCTGCAACTTTGCCTGAAGAGCATTCAGCGAACGCTCATGCAGATTGCTGTTCAGGTCAGAAATATTTCTTTAGAGATGGATGTTGTCCTGGATTGGGAAGAGGTGAATTCTCTAACTGTATCATCCACAGTCTTTGTTGACACCCAACAGAACCAGCTCAAGCAGTAATGATAACAAGGATGACAACTATTTGGATCACCTTTTGCCCTGGGGACCGATCAGATGTTGGTGCTCGGGAAGAGGAAGATGAAAGTCTTTGGGCACTGGTATACTGTTACCAAAGAAGGATACACTTATGCTTTATGTGTTGCAGTAGAGTCAATGTTCACATCGTTGCCTTTTCTTTCTTTTTTTCCCATGCAATCTCCCGGATTCACAAATTGCTGCCAGGGGCTACCTACACACACTCACAAACAAGCAATGCTGCAATATTTTTGCCTACAATATATCTGTGCTCCTCCTTT
Organism: Rhinoderma darwinii; assembly: GCF_050947455.1. NCBI lineage: Eukaryota > Metazoa > Chordata > Amphibia > Anura > Rhinodermatidae > Rhinoderma > Rhinoderma darwinii. The sequence continues at coordinate 365,532,989 of NC_134690.1, read as the reverse complement.
ATACACTGCTAATTGCAATATTAGTGTCCCAGTCCACAGACATCTTGAAGGAAATAGACCTTTGCACTGGCAAAATTAATTACTCAAATGCATCTACAATAAAAATAAAACAACTTTGGAAATGGTCTTTGAAAAATCCTACTGTTTAGTGTCTACAGCTCCTATGCAGATCTATGTGTCTCCATGGTTACAGACTACAAGCAAACCCAGTGTAGACAGAACCTGTCATCCTACTCTTTTCCAACTGCCTTGTACTTCTTGCCAACATACATTTGGTCGGAAGGAAGAGATGGTGTAGAGCGTCCCCAACCTTTTATACTTTGTGAGCCACCTTCAACTTTGAGTGATGGCCGTAAGCCCCATTTAAGTAAAAAATGTTAACACATTAAACATAGAAAAACATAAAATCAGGAAATTTCAATTTGCACATAAATATTTCAGTTTGAAATGTAATACACTGGTGATCCACCACCCAAATTGGCACTTTTCTGGGATAGGATATGTCTGTAATATTGTTAATGTGTATGTCATATTGTAGCAAGAGCATATGGTCACAACTAAGGGTTCCTATAGCGAGCCACTCAGCAGGGGGTTGCGAGCCACATGTGGCTCTTGAGCTACTCGTTGGGGACCACTGGTGTAGAGTATGACCGAAGGATCAGACTACAAAGGGTTTGTTAGTAGTCTATAACCATGGAAGCACATAGCTCTGCATATGAGCTACAGACACAAAATGATAGGTTATCGTTAATCAGAACTATTGTTACTACTATAATTATTGTCAATACTGTTAAGTTATTTTATATGCATTGGAGTAATTAAAGGCAAGTGATGGCAAGTGTTTATATCCCCCTAGACCACATGTTAAGTATGTAGTGATTTGGTAATTTTTAAATTATAGTAAAATGTATTAATTGCCAAGTGACAAAATTATGTACAGCATAGACTGCAATTATTTTATGTAATGTCCAATGCACCTCAATGAATACTGCCATGTGCTATTCTTGAAAGACATTCAATATGCAATAAGACAATGCATAGAATAATAATAATAGTAATAATAATAATAATAATAATAATAATAATAATAATAATAATAATAATAATAATACCTGCAAACATATATCATTATCTTTGTCCACTTGAAGACCAAGAAAATACTAATAGAATTTCTTTAGCTTTCTCTCTGGAAAACAAAAAGTCTGTAAACAATTTAACAGATTTTTTTTTTATATTGTGTTATTATGAATTTATATTGCAGGACAAGTTCTTTGTTATGACTGCAGTATTTCTCTGGAAATGAAAACCATCTTACTTTTCACATAACATATTTCATGTGTTCTTTTGCCTTGTTCCTGAAAAATGTATATTTGTAGATCGATTTTAATATTCATTCCACTGCCAGTAATTCTTGAATCATATATGAAGTCTAAGGAATTTTGTTAAAAGTTTTTCCTAATGTGCCAAGAAATCATACATTGGCCGGCTTCTACCATTTCCTCCTATTCCTGATTTTTGGTAGACAAAGAACAATGGTAAAATAAGAAAATAAAGTGGATATCAAAAATTTGTGTAATGTCACTAACACTGTGGATTTGCTGCGAATTTAATTTAGATATTGTTAGCATAATTTGTGTTCTTTTATACTCCAGCAGACACATCTACATACATTCTTCATAACCACTCAACCAGAAAAAACATGAATTTAATATTTGCCGCTCAAATAGTTTCAGCTTATCATTAATACCTTACCGTTAAATACAAAACTATTACGTGACATAAATGGGGCTTTCCAAACCTCAATGTTTTATGGGTTATCAATAGTATAGATGATCAAAAGTATAGTATATATAAGGGTATGTGCACACGACCTCTTTTCAAACGTAATGGAGGCGTTTTACGCCTTGAATTACGCCTGAAAATACGGCTCCAAAACATCGGCAAATATCTGCCCATTGCTTGCAATGGGTCTTACGATGTTCTGTGCAGACGAGCTTTCATTTTATGCGTCGGTGTCAAAATATGGCGTGTAAAATGACAGCTCGTCAAAAGAAGGGCAGGACACTTCTTGGGACGTATTTGGAGCGAAAACGCCACGAAAAATGTAGCAAAAAACGCGAGTTGCTCAAAAATGTCTGAAAATCAGGAGCTGTTTTCCCTTGAAAACAGCTCCATATTTTCACACGTATTTTGTTAATCGTGTGAACATACCCTTATAGTAATAGTATAAAAAACATCAATTGGTGAGGTCCCAGTAGCAGTAAAGCCATATAAAATGATTTGACCACATTTAGGCCTTATCCAGACGAATGTTGTATACAAATGTGTACTGTCCGTTAAAACAACGGACAGCACACAGACCTATACAATTTAATGGAGCTATTCAGACATGTGTGATTTTTCACACAGCGTGTTTCCGCTGCGTGAAACTCACTGCATGTCCTATTCTAGTCCGTTTTTGCACACCACGTGAAAATTACAGACAGCACACAGACGCCATCCGTGTACTGTCCGTGTTTTACACAACAGTTGCCAAAGAAAGGCTGAGAAAATTTTTTATAAAAATGTGCACCAACACTGACATAAAAAACTGATGCCACACGGAACTGCAATGCATGAAAAACGCTGCTCTTTTTACGCGCGCAAAACGGATATGTTTGTGTGAATATAGCCTTAAAGTAATTATCCAGCAACAGATATCCTCTTTTCTGTTTCAATATGTCTTTATTAAACAGTTGAGACATCAGAAAATATATGTGAACAGTTCTACTCGCAGGTAGAAGTAAATAGTTAGTCTCAAATAATAATTAAATCGTTAATTCCTATGAGTTTTAACATTTTGAGAAAATGGGATTTAGATAACCTCTTTTTAATGGGAGCTACGGGTCTGGCTCCCAGCACCCCTGACAGACTTCTGCAGGGGAAATGGAGTATTACATGGCAGATTGTCAGATGAATGTCTTGCATGGTCGGCTCGAGTCTGCCAGAGCTCACACGCTTTCTTGGCTCATAAAGAAGGGCTCTGAGCAAGATATGTACGTGTCCTAAACTTTATTGATTTCTGTTTGTCAGGATTCACTGTGTTTTAGCTTTTTTAGATAAGAAAACAGGAATTACTATTTACACAATGTATATTTGTTTTATGTAGGGCATGGTGCTTTTTCTTTTTGTAAAAAAAAAAAACCATAAGCTCCAGGCTGGACATTTTCTGATGTTTTTCCATCCAAAGGCCTCAATAATAAAAATGGCTAGTTTTTTTATGCTTTTGCAATGCATTTTTTTGCAGTGCCTTAAACCCCATCCAAGATTAGAATGAAAGGATTTTTTTCAGTAGTGGCGCCACTCTTGTCCATGGGCTGTATTTGGTATTGCAGCTTATGCACTTGCATGTACAAGAGTGGCGCTGTTTCCACAAAGTAGGAAGATAAACTTTTTACATCAATCACACTACCTACATTTCCTTGTTTTTCAACTCATTGAAAAAAAAATTATAGAAACTTCAGCTATGTAAGGATATTAGAATCAGCTATATATTTAAGTAAAGGCTCTTTTCTAATTTCTGATGAACAAATACAGATTTGGTCACTGATACCAGATAATAATAGTACATACTTAAGACTTAGAGTCGATTAAATCTGTCTCTACACAGTCAAAAGGATAGGAATGTTCTCTTAATGAGACTGGCTACCAGGGACATCTAAGAATGAATGATGGAGGGTCATCTGGTTGACTGGGTGTCACTGTTTGGAGTCCAGTGGCTGAAACGATCAGGCAGGAGGGTGCTAATAGCAAGAGTAGTCAAGTAAGAGTCCAGGCTCCATACACAGATAAGCGGCATAAGGTTGTAGCATGAGGCAGAGACATGGTCACAAAATAGTCCAAGCTCAGCACAAAGATAAGCGAGAACGTTTTGCAGCATGAGACATGGTCAGGAAACAGTGCATGTTCAGTACACAAGCAGGTAGCAACAGTTTGTAGTAATACAAGAAGGCACTAAACTACAGGCAGGAAGCTCAAGAGTCTGGCAAGGAGGAAATGCGTGAGCCAGGCTTATATAGGAGCCAAAGGGGTGATACTAATTAGGCAAGGAATTCAAGCAAATCCGGGCAAGGAATTCAGAGGCAAGAATCAATAGCAGCTAGAGACTGGATTCATCATTGGAGCTGTCCAGCAGCGCCATAAATAGCTCAATGAGATGAGCTACTGCCTGAAACACAGAAGTCTCTGGGATGGAAATGACTGAAGTGGCTGAAAATGCAACCCTGTGAGAGCTAGTATGGTCTTTTTAGACAGCTACTTCCTGTCTACCAATTAAAGCTATAACCTTAGGGTACAAACAGTTGATCCTACAAGATAAAGAATGTCCTCAGGTTAGGCGTTCAATCGAACCCCCACCGATCAGATATTGATGGTCTATCCTGAGGATAGGCCATCAAGTTTTACATAAAAACCTTTGTATTTTCTATAAATTAATTTGCTGCAATTTAATTTTTTCATTCTTATAATAATATATAACTAATAGGAAATAACAAAAGTACTAAAGAAAATATTGGTATGAATAAACATTATAGTTGCTACTACCGTGTTTCCCCGATAGTAAGACACCCCCGATTGTAAGACGTATCGGGGGTTTCAGGGGGGTCGGCTAATATAAGCCGTACCCCGAAAGTAAGACATATGTCTTACTTTCGGGGAAACACGGGGGTATTGCCCACTTCCGCGCCGCCCCCCTCTCCATACGTCACCCCCAGCACTTGTCAATGCCGCCGCCTCCTCCTTAAAACCCGAGCCATAGACTTTTTACGGCTCGGGTTTTAACTTGCTGCCCGCGCGATCGGGCAGCTGAATGTCGGGTCTCCGGCTGTCAGTGACTGCCGGGGACCCTGAGGAGAGGATAGGAGCAGCTTTAGCTGCTTCTGTCTTCTCCGATGTGTTTTTACACAGCGTTCAATGAACGCTGTGTATAGGAATAGAGACAGCAGCAGCGGCGCTGTCTCTATTCCTCCCGGTGATCATGTGACAGGTCACATGATCGCCGGGTCCCGTTAGTGACAGACTGCTGCTGGGTCTAACAAGACCCAGCACAGCCCTATTAGTGACAATCGTCACTATGAGAGGGCTGATTTCCCCTGTAACTGGGGCTGCTGTGCAGCTCCAGTTACAGGGGAAAAGATGGTGTAAAAGAAAGAAAAAAATATATATAAAGTTCCCCAAAGGTCTTTTTTGACCTTTGAGGGACAGACCATAGTAATAAAAAAATAATAAATAATAAAGTAAAGTGCAAAAAATTCGACAATTTTTTTCTAATATAAGACATACCCCGAAAGTAAGACATAGTGGGGCTTTTGGGGATAAAAAGAAAGTAAGACACTGTCTTACTTTCGGGGAAACACGGTAGTTGATGCATTGCTTTTACAAAGTAATCCTTATAATTGTGACCCAACTACAGTGACTTTGTAATTGCAGGAAGGAGGTGAAGGGAAAGTGAGCCCTAATCTACCCACCGCCCTGTCCCTGCCTACTTGCAACGACCCGCCCTAGGCGACGGGGTACAACTGGGCGGCGGTCCCTACGCTGTCTAAGTGCACGGAAGAACAAACAGGGAACACGCAAGGGAAGGGGCAGTAGCCACGGAACGCCGCAAGGAAACGGAGCGGTGAATGAGTAGTCAGGACCAGGATGAAGTGGAGTATACCAAAGTGAGCACGGAGAAGGAAGCAAGCCAGGGGCAAAGCAAAGCAGGTTAAGCGGAACTGCAGCAAGGCAGAAGCACGGCAGAAGCAGGCTGGAGCAAGCAGCAGTGAGGCCAGGAATCCAGAAGAATTACAAGCACTGAGGAAGAGAACACGGCAGGTAATAAAGGACAAGGGGCGGAGCTAACTCCGACTGACCAGGCCGCGATAGGCTCTCCCACTCCTGAGCCTGCCACCCTGGTTGGTGGGAGATGGTGTCAGTCGAACAGGTCTGGCCTCAGGTGTGGATTGATTAATCCCAGGAGTATACCTAGACGTAGTACCTGGCAGATCCCTAACAGTACTCCCCCTTTTATGAGGGGCCACCGGACCCTTACTAAGAGGACCCGGTTTAGTAGGGAAGAGAAGGTGGAACCTCCTGATCAATACCCCAGCGTGAACATCACGGGCAGGTACCTAAGTCCTCTCCTCCGGCCCGTATCCTCTCCAATGGACCAGGTACTGGAGGGAGCCCTGGACCATCCTACTGTCCATAATCTTGGCCACCTCGAATTCCACCCCCTCAGGGGTGAGAACGGGAACAGGAGGTTTCCTCGAGGGGGACCAGGACGGGGAGCAGCGTTTAAGGAGGGAGGCATGGAAGACGTCATGTATGCGAAAGGATGGGGGCAGCTCCAGACGGAAGGATACAGGGTTGAGGACTTCAATGATCTTATAAGGTCCAATAAATCGGGGAGCAAACTTCCTGGACGGGACCTTAAGGCGCAAGTTCCTGGACGACAACCAGACCAAATCCCCGACGACAAACCGGGGGTTAGTAGAACGTCTACTATCCGCCTGAATCTTTTGTGCGCTCTGGGACGCCTCTAGGTTCTTCTGAACCTGGGCCCAGACAGTGCACAGTTCCCGATGAACATCCTCTACCTCAGGATTATTGGAACAACCAGGGGAAACGGAGGAGAACCTTGGGTTAAACCCGAAATTACAGAAAAACGGGGAGACCCCTGACGAGTTACTGACCCGGTTATTCAGGGAAAATTCAGCAAGGGGAAGGAATGAGACCCAATCGAATTGACAGTCAGAGATGAAACACCTTAAATATTGTTCCAGGGATTGGTTAGTCCTTTCCGTTTGGCCATTAGTTTCGGGATGGAAGGCGGAGGAGAAGGACAGATCAATCTCCAACTTTTTACAAAAAGCTCTCCAAAATAAGGAAACAAATTGTACCCCTCTGTCAGAAACTATATTGACTGGGGCCCCATGGAGACGCAGGATATGTTTCACAAACAAAGAAGCTAACGTCTTGGCGTTAGGTAGCTTCTTAAGGGGCACAAAGTGGCACATCTTGCTGAAGCAGTCTACTACCACCCACACCACCGACTTGCCCTGAGATGGAGGCAAATCGGTGATAAAATCCATGGAGATATGGGTCCAAGGTCTCTGGGGAATGGGCAAGGAACGTAATAGGCCCGCAGGTCGGGACCTAGGGGTTTTGGACCTAGCACAAACCTCACAAGCGGCGACGTAAGCCCTAACGTCTTTAGGCAACCCAGGCCACCAATAGTTTCTGGTAATGAGGTGTTTGGTGCCCAAGATGCCAGGATGACCAGATAGAGCGGAGTCATGGTTTTCCCTGAGTACCCTTAGCCGGTATTGCAGGGGAACAAACAGTTTGTCCCCAGGGACGTTCCCGGGAGCTGCACCCTGATCAGCCGCGATATCAGAAGCTAAATTAGAATCCGTGGCAGAAACGATTATACCATGGGGTAAAATACAAGCAGGATCCTTCCCGGAAGGAGGATTGGCCATGAAACTACGTGACAGGACATCAGCCTTAATATTCTTGGACCCAGCCCTATAGGTAACCAAGAAATTAAATCTGGTAAAGAATAGTGCCCACCGAGCTTGTCTAGGATTAAGCCTCCGGGCCGATTCTAGGAAAACCAGATTCTTGTGATCCGTAAGGACCGTTACCTGGTGTCTGGCCCCCTCCAGGAAGTGCCGCCACTCTTCAAAAGCCCATTTAATGGCTAGAAGTTTGCGGTTGCCAATATCATAGTTACTCTCCGTGGGCGAAAACTTCCTAGAGAAGTAAGCACAGGGGCGGAGATGGGTGAGGGAGCTGGTACCCTGGGACAAGACGGCCCCCACTCCCACCTCGGATGCGTCAACCTCCACAATAAATGGTTCCTCTTGGTTGGGCTGAATCAGCACGGGGGCCGAGATAAAGCACTTCTTGAGGGTCTCAAAGGCCTGGACGGCCTCAGGGGGCCAATGGAGGACATCAGCACCCTTGCGAGTAAGGTCCGTAAGAGGCTTAGCGACGACCGAGAAGTTGGCAATAAATCTCCTGTAATAGTTGGCGAACCCTAAAAAACACTGTAACGCCTTAAGGGAGGCAGGTTGGACCCATTCCGCCACAGCCTGAACCTTGGCAGGGTCCATGCGGAATTCATGAGGAGTGAGGATTTGCCCTAAAAATGGTATCTCCTGTACCCCAAAGACACATTTTTCAGTCTTAGCAAACAGATTATTCTCCCGAAGGACCTGGAGCACCTTCCTGACATACTCCACGTGGGAGGACCAGTCCTTGGAAAACACCAGTATGTCATCAAGCTACACAACAAGAAAATTACCCAGGTAATCTCTCAGGATTTCATTAATAAAATTCTGGAAGACAGCAGGGGCATTACACAACCCAAAGGGCATGACCAGGTATTCGAAATGACCCTCGGGTGTGTTGAACGCAGTTTTCCACTCATCCCCCTCTTTGATGCGGATAAGGTTATATGCCCACCGTAGATCGAACTTAGAAAACCATTGGGCTCCCTGAACCTGATTAAAAAGATACGGAATCAAAGGAAGTGGTTACTGGTTCCTTACGGTGACCTTATTCAGGTTACGATAATCAATGCACGGCCTAAGACCACCATCCTTCTTCCCCACGAAGAAGAAGCCAGCACCTACAGGAGAAGTCGAGGGGCGAATGAAACCCTTGGCCAGGCATTCTTGGATATACACCCTCATAGCTTCACGTTCAGGACATGAAAGATTAAATATCCTACCCTTAGGAAGCTTGGCACCAGGCACCAAATCGATGGCGCAATCGTAATCTCTATGGGGGGGCAACACCTCGGAGGCCTCCTTAGAAAACACATCGGCGAAGTCCTGAACAAACTCAGGAAGCGTGTTTACCTCCTCCCGGGGAGAAATAGAGTTAACAGAAAGACATGACATAAGACATTCATTACCCCATTTGGTAAGCTCCCCAGTATTCCAATCAAATGTGGGATTATGCAACTGCAACCAGGGAAGACCTAATACCAGATCAGACGATAATCCCTGCATCACCAGTACAGAGCACTGCTCCAAATGCATGGAGCCAACCAGGAGTTCAAAAACAGGAGTATGCTGAGTAAAATAACCATTAGCAAGGGGAGTTGAGTCGATACCTACTACAGGGATAGGATAAGGTAAATCAATAAAAGGCATCTTTAGAGACATAGCAAATTCCACAGACATGATATTAGCAGATGAGCCAGAATCCACGAAAGCACTGCCCGTGGCAGACCGGCCAGCAAACGAGACCTGAAAGGGAAGCAAAATTTTATTGCGTTTCACATTAACGGGAAATACCTGTGCGCCCAAGTGACCTCCCCGATGATCACTTAGGCGCGGAAGTTTTCCGGCTTCTTATTCTTGCGCCTGGGACAGGTGTTCAGTAGATGCTTGTCGTCCCCACAGTAGAAGCAGAGACCATTCATTCTGCGAAACTCCCTACGTTGTCGAGGGGACATGGAGGCCCCGGGTTGCATAGGTACCTCCGAGTCCTCCTTGGAAGAGCGAGGAGACGGGACCTCGGGGGGGATCGCAGAAAAGTCAGAGGGGAGCACATTGAAGCGTTCAAGCTGACGTTCCCTGAGACGTCGGTCAAGTCGTACTGCTAGGACCATAACCTGGTCAAGGGAGTCAGAAGAGGGGTAGCTAACCAGCAGATCCTTCAGGGCGTCAGATAATCCTAACCTAAACTGGCACCTTAGGGCCGGATCATTCCACCGAGAAGCTACGCACCACTTTCTAAAATCAGAACAGTATTCCTCAACCGGTCTCCTACCCTGACGTAAGGTCACCAGCTGACTCTCGGCTAAAGCAGTCCTGTCAGTCTCCTCATAAATGAGTCCGAGGGCAGAGAAAAAACGATCAACAGAGGAAAGTTCAGGGGCGTCAGGAGCCAAGGAGAAGGCCCACTCTTGGGGCCCTTCCTGGAGTCGGGATATGATGATACCCACCCGCTGGTTCTCGGAACCTGAGGAGTGGGGTTTTAGGCAGAAATACAGTCTGCAACTCTCCCGGAAGGAGAGAAACGTCTTACGGTCCCCTGAGAACCGGTCAGGTAACTTGAGGTCGGGTTCTAGAGGTGAGGTGAGGGGTACTACTAAGGCAGCGTCACCCTGGTTGACTCTCTGGGCCAGGGCCTGGACCTGTAGGGAGAGGCCCTGCATCTGCTGGGTCAGGGTTTCAAGGGGGTCCATGATAGCGTAGCGTAGGAGAAATGGTAGACTAGGTATGGGCTTGTAATTATGTAATTGCAGGAAGGAGGTGAAGGGAAAGTGAGCCCTAATCTACCCACGCCCTGTCCCTGCCTACTTGCAACGACCCGCCCTAGGCGACGGGGTACAACTGGGCGGCGGTCCCTACGCTGTCTAAGTGCACGGGAGAACAAACAGGGAACACGCAAGGGAAGGGGCAGTAGCCACGGAACGCCGCGAGGAAACGGAGCGGTGAATGAGTAGTCAGGACCAGGATGAAGTGGAGTATACCAAAGTGAGCACGGAGAAGGAAGCAAGCCAGGGGCAAAGCAAAGCAGGTTAAGCGGTACTGCAGCAAGGCAGAAGCACGGCAGAAGCAGGCTGGAGCAAGCAGCAGTGAGGCCAGGAATCCAGAAGAATTACAAGCACTGAGGAAGAGAACACGGCAGGTAATAAAGGACAGGGGGCGGAGCTAACTCCGACTGACCAGGCCGCGATAGGCTCTCCCACTCCTGAGCCTGCCACCCTGGTTGGTGGGAGATGGTGTCAGTCGAACAGGTCTGGCCTCAGGTGTGGATTGATTAATCCCAGGAGTATACCTAGACGTAGTACCTGGCAGATCCCTAACAGACTTAGTATTGGCATCCCTTACTCACCTGGCATACATACAAATATATACACTTGTGTTTACAGTTGTTGCAGGTCATTATGGCATGTGCCAGTAGTAAACCTTACTCCCAGAAAAATATAACATATAAGCTCAGTGCACAGCTCCTCTCCCTTGACGAACATTTAAAAAATCCTTTGATCAATTGTGATGGTAGCATGGATAGGGCTATACTTTCTTTCATCTGCCAATCTGAGACAGTTTCTCTTAAAAACGTATGAACAGAGATCCCTTTAACCGAATCCACCTGCCACATCAGGATTCATTTCACGCTTGTCAGATTTCTGCTTGTGCCACAAATCAGCCGCAGCTTCCAAACTCTCAAAGCATTCAGAGAAGATCAATGAAAAAAATACACTGTATAAAAACTTATGCATAGGAAAGTTTAAAAGTTTCTCATTTATCAAAAGTTAGAGTGTTTGCATTGGGCAATGCCACTGTTTGAACCTGCTTAAGAATTATATATCTCCCCCACGGTGGGCACATCCAGCACCCACTAATCTTTGTATGCTTACATTCATGTCTACAAGCTTTAATGAAGGCTCTGATCCCATTACTGTACGCTTGTGCCACAGAGTGTCACCTGCCAGTAGCGAGCTGCCTATGTCATTGTGCTTGTATCAGGATGATAATGGCACGCTTTTTAATAAGATTATGAATGTAAAGGCGGATCCTTGGCAGCTGGTGCTCCATACGGATCAGTGGGACAATGGCATTGAAGAACGGAATGAATAGCAAAGAAATATTGTCCAGTGCTTTAGACATTTATGAATAACAGGATTAAGCAGCCTGCTTGAAAATAAATGATCCCACGTTTGTGTCTTCATGTTTCTAAATATTTCTTAGCATGTACCCATTGTGATCATCCAATGTGGCTTCCATAAAGCAAGTTAGCCCATATTCATTTACATATTTTATATTCGTGGTTAAAAAGAAGATTTTAAAATAGGATTGTGGTCACCATCTTCACAATTTTATGTGATTATAACCTTCAAGGATTTCATTATTCATTTCACCAGATATTTTTTTTTGGGCCATGTTCCAGACTTCCTGTAGCCAATATTCTCTGCCCTGACAGCCACAGATTGACGACCACTGATTCAGGTCAAACCAGCTACAGTGCTTTGATATACACTTGGAGGGTATAAGTCTGGCACTAGATGATGGAGAACAACATATACAGGGTCACTTAGTAGCAACATTATTCAAACAACATATATCCATGAAGTAATTGTTGGGCATACACATGTATAGAGCTGAGGAGATGTAGGGAACAAGTAAACATTCAATCCAATATCGTACATGATTTATACCTAGTATAGGTATAATTCAGAAAGGTCATGCCCCCCTGTGTAATAAAAAAAATAATTCCTGGCGGAGGGAGGATTAGAACTAGTGGTAGCTCTTTCATATTTATCATTAGAGGGGATGTCCAGTTGGTCATAAACACAACATAGAAAAGTGTTCAAGCTCAGAACTCCCTCTATCAGCCAGGGGTGGAGATGCTGCAAAAAGCAGAGTTGACTCTAGAGATCTATGTGCAACCATATTTTTTATATTTTTCATGGTTGTCCCATTCATGTGGGCCCCATGTAATAGTAAATTGCAGTCACTTGCAAAGTTTTGGAACTAGGTATATCACTAGGGAGGGGCTGTCTTTCGAGAAGGTATTGTCTAGTTGGGACAACCTTTTTAAGTACTGCCTGCCCTCAAAGTTAGTACTGAAGTTGCACTGAGGGGTTGGGTTTCTGGATGTCACATGTAAACATGTATTTAATCTTTGTATTCAATATCAAGTAGCTCCAAATGAAGCAAGCCCTTCATATTCCCCTTAGATGGCTCAATCATTGGATTAGGTCATACATTGATGCGATGAATGGAGGGTTTGATTTACCTGTAGGCACAATAGGCCAGTGCCTATACACAGCCCTTCTGAAAAGGGCTTCTGCTAAAGGGAACATTTACATATAAATATACTGAACATTTACATATAAATACACTGTGTATTCATATGCAGTGTTGAACTGGCCCACCAAAGAACCAGAGGATCCTCCGATGGACCCAGGCACTAACACAGTAAAGCGCCTTAAAGGTCCAGCAGAAGACAACCTCATTTGGAGCTCTTCTGAGTCAATCACTTGCCACTCTGCTCTATTTCTTACGGGATGATTCACAAATTACCTTATTAGACCTTATTGATGATATATCCTATGTGTACAATGATAACAACAAGGACTATGATGAAATTAAAAGTGGACACGTACATGTTCTAAATAGATGGAGGGCTCCAAGAATCATCTCCTCTGGTGGAAACAAGGAACCCCAGTTCATATATACATATGTGTTCATATGTATATGTAAATTTGTTGGATTTATATGTTAATCACGCCTTCAAGTTGCTGTGGGAATGAGGGGAAGACATATAAGGAGGGACAAGGGGAAGGCGGCAAAGAGTGCTAGATGTACATACATGACTTAAGGTGTGTCCTACTTGGTGGACGCAGGCTAAGGTGCCAGATACTCTGTACCTACAGACTCCTGAGGTGTAAATCAGGTCTTGCAGTGAACATATGGCCAGCTGTAGGTCTAAGGTAACTGCCTCCTTGATTGACAGGCGCACGTCTTTCCTGATTGTTTTATATGGTGAATTCCTCAATAGCACAGGGAACACACAGCAATACAAGGAATTTCGCTGGGAGGAGGGAGCGTGATGAATAATGTTAGCTAATAGTGGAAACGAAAAAAGAAAGTATATTTTTTCTGTTAGGATTTTCTAAACTTTATAAGTTGGTTGGATTCTAAAAAGTGTCAGAAGCTGTGTTCTTTTCCTTTTTGGCAATACACAATTAGACTGCGGTAAACGTCAGCATAAAACATACAGGAAAGTTGCTAAGGGAGGACCACCAGGGAGGAAGAAATGTCGAACCTGTCCAAAATGACATTCTGTTTTAATAAGTTATAAAGAAACCAATTTTACCTACTAGCAGAGATACTAAATTCTACTTCTAGAGAGAAAGTAACTGGCTACATAGAAATTAATCCCTACATCATATTCTGGTTACTTTAAGAGATACATCAATCAGTTCTTCCATCTAAGTGAAGTTATTTCTTGAAACGGCTGGAACCAATTTGCATGCTTTCAAGTTGTCTAGACTTTAATAAGTTCTTGAAGGCAGTTCTACGCCAGTATCAAGCTAAATCCAATTCAGAAGAAGGGATCGTTACAACTGCCTTTTTGCACATATTTTAAACATATAAAAAGGTGACATTTTTACGACAATGATAGAAAATCCTGGAAAGTTCACAAGTAAAATGTTTAGTGTGCAATCCTCTGTACAGAAGAATAGTCATGAATATTTTTAGATGGTGAGTTAAATTAAATATCATAACATTTCATAATGTCTTCCAAACTAATGAATGGATGATTTTGTTATGATAGTCCTCGCCTCAGTTAGGGGTTAACTTATTTGGAAAACCCATTTTCAAATACCCTTTCATAAAGTTCTGAGTTAATAGAGAACATGGAGAGGTATAAACAAGATCCCTACTGGCATAAAATGTAAAAACAACAAACATGGTAGCCACGATGACGTGCCGTACACACTGGCATGAGTACTGCGGCCAGTGATTGGCTGCAGCTGTCTCGGGCTGGTACGGCACATTATCACTTCTGCCTTGTAAACAAGGACCTGTGGGGGACCACAAGTGCATTGTTGCTGGAGCAGTAGGGGATTTAACAGATCAGTATTGTCATTTTGGTCATTTTAACACATATTTTGTTGATTTACTTTTATTTTTTTTACTCCAGGACCACCCCTATAATATGCTTATCATTGTGATTCCCTCCCACTTCAGTGCTGCAGCTATCTGGGTGACCTACTGTGAGAGAAAAACTAAGTTTTCCCAGCACATCCATATAAAAATATAGCTTTTGATTTGCAACTAATTAGAAAAGAAAAAAAGTGAACAGAGTGCAGGTAATTTGTGTGACGCTTACTCGTTTTGAATGGAGCTGTTCGTAATCATAGCACTTACTGTACCTGTCCTTAGTCTGTGGTAATTTATGATGACATGTAGTCCATACTGATGACTTCCAATGTAACTGTTCCAATGCGGCAATTCCTAATACGCAACGGTAACGTTACTATAGACAACACATCATTACATCCAGCCATGATTGGCCATCACGGTCAGGTAACGTTTTGTCAATATGGACAACATGTCACTTCAGAGTTCAAAGAAGACCAGCTGTGACCCAGAGAAAGGCCGCAGAGGAACATAAAAAAATCATAACAGTGAATATATTAAAAAAATGTGTAATCCCACCGTGTTTTAGAACCCAGAAAACCCCTTTAAGGTCATGTTCTTAATACGATTGTTTTGGCACAACGTTTTCTGATCACAATGGACTTGATAAATGATACAAGAAATTAACTAGTTATCCAATCCATCATGATCAGGGCACAAGCATCAAATTATTTCAATAAAACAGTCTTCCTATCTTTTGTAATTATGCCACTGGCTGTAAGACAGATTTGTTTTGTACAGAGCTGTGATAGGGCTCCCATTCTAGTGACGTTATTGTACCTCTGTATGTGATGCGTTTCATATGAATCCATGAGAAACAAATTGTGGCAGACTACAGAATTGCTTCTAGGAGAGGATAGCTACATACACAAGACAGCAAACGGAGCCGGTATGGCAGCACACGGAGGCCGTACGGCTCCAGACCATAGCTCTGCGATCTGCCATTCAGGCTCTGTACGTTTGGCTCCTCCATGTGCATGGGGCCTTAATCATTGTAAAGCAATTTAATATGTAGGTGAAAAAAATCCATGTTCTACTGTCACCAAAAAAACAATTACATTCTAAATAGGAAGCATATAGTACACTCAAAATTTCCAGACACTAAGTTTGACATAAAGATAAATCAAGCATCCTTGGATAAATACAGTAGGATGACTTAAAGGGGTTGTCCGAGATACATTTTTATTTAAAAGTTAAACACACAATACACACATTAAATATTCCCTAATATACTTACCTGTGCAATCTTGCTTCTGTTCTCCGTTCTGGCAGCTCTTTTCTTCCGATCACCTGTCTTCTGACGTCACGTTTTCTTCCTCCTCCACTGTCGTGTCGTGTCCCGATCACATGGTCTCGCCCCAGCGAGACCTCGGATGGGACACGACACGTCACTGGAGACGTGTCGTTTCTGCGGGTGCCCGCCCAGCCTATGCAGCTTTTTTTCACTGTGAGCGCGCCTATGCGTGTTCACAGTGAAAAAAGTGAAGAGGGACGGCACCTGCGGGAATGTCGGGTCTCCGGCTGTCAGTGACTGCTGGGGACCCGGAGGAGAAGATAGAAGCAGCTTTCGCTGCTTCTGTCTTCTCCGATGTCTTCTTACACAGCGTTCAATGAACGCTGTGTATAGGAATAGAGACAGCAGCAGCGGCGCTGTCTCTATTCCTCCCGGTGATCATGTGACTGGTCACATGATCACCGGGTACCGTTAGTGGCAGGCTGCTGCTGGGTCTAACTAGACCCAGCACAGCCCTATTAGTGACAATCGTCACTATGAGAGGGCTGATTTCCCCTGTAACTGGGGCTGCTGTGCATCTCCAGTTACAGTGGAAAACATGGTGTAAAAGAAAGAAAAAATATATATAATGTTCCCCAAAGGTCTTTTTTGACCTTTGAGGGACAGACAATAATAATAAAAAAATAGTAAAGTACAAAAAAAAAATTAAATAATAAATACACATAAAATACCCACCCCAAAAAAATACCATTCCCCCCGCCAATCATTGTTGTAACGCTAGCGTTGACCCAATTACCCTAATATAGACATGTAATATATAGAAATTTACGGTAAACAATGACGATCACAAATAAAAGGTCTATTTTAGGGTAAAACTATGTTATTACCAAAAAAAATAGCTGAAACGTAAAAAAACTTATTTTTTTACTATTTTCAAACTTTATGAATGAAAATTCTAAAATGGCAAAAAAGGTGGGTACATAAATGATAAAAAAATAAACCTCCATTGTCTACGGAAAAAACGTCGCAAAAATCACGTCGTTAGCCCAACAAATAAAAAAGTTATAGCCATTTAACTAACACGTGCTAAAAATGGCTAAACGGTGTCTGGTCCTGAACTAGATAAGATCTTCTGGGGTCCTGTATCTAAGCCTACATTGTTAGGCTTAGATACAGGGTCTAACAAACAGTGTCACACATGGAGCCTGTATCTAAGCCTAACACAATGTAGGCTTAAATACAGGACCCCAGATGACATTCTTTTTATTCCTGTATAAGGGTATGTTCACACGGCCTATTTACGGACGTAATTCGGGCGTATTAACCCCCGAATTACGTCCGAAATTACGGCTTGAAATCGTTGGCAAACATCTGCCCATTGAAAGCAATGGGCAGACGTTTGTCTGTTCACACGAGGCGTATATTTACGCGTCGCTGTCAAAAGACGGCACGTAAATAGACGCCCGCGCCAAAGAAGTGTCATGTCACTTCTTCAGACGTAAATGGAGCCGTTTTCCATGGACTACATGGAAAACCAGCTACAGTTACGTCCTTAATGGACGCGGCGTTCAAGCGCCTGCACATGCCGTTACGGCTGAAACGATAGGGCTGTTTTCTCCTGAAAACAGTACCTTAATTTCGGCCGTTACGGACGCTGCCGTGTGAAGATACCCTAAGATTAGTGTTTTGGGGCCCTGTATCTAAGCCTAACATGTGGTATTCTTAGATACATGGCCCATGTGTGACACTGTCTGCTTGGGTAATGTTACTAAGGCTACCTTGTGGTAGGCTTAGATACATGGTCTAAGGGTATGTTCACACGTAGTCAACCAAAACGTCTGAAAATCCAGAGCTGTTTTCAAGGGAAAACAGACCCTGCTTTTCAGACGTTTTTTTACCAACTCGCATTTTTCGCGGCGTTTTTCGCGCCGTTTTCGCTGCGTTTTTTACGTCCGTTTTTGGAGCTGTTTTCATTGGAGTCTATGAGAAAACAGCTCCAAAAACGTCTGAAAGAAGTGTCCTGCACTTCTTTTGACGAGGCTGTATTTTTACGAGTCGTCGTTTGACAGCTGTCAAACGACGATGCGTAAATAACAGGTCGTCTGCACAGTACGTCGGCAAACCCATTCAAATGAATGGGCAGATGTTTGCCGACGTATTGGAGCCGTATTTTCAGACGTAAAACGAGGCATAATACGCCTCGTATACGTCTGAAATTTGGCCGTGTGAACATACCCTAAGGGTATGTTCACACGGCGGGGGTCCGTAACGGCTGAAATTACGGGGATGTTTCAGCCTGAAAACATCCCCGTAATTTCAGCCGTACCGGCATGTGCAGGCGCTTGAACGCCGCGTCAATTACGGCCGTAATTAGCGCTGCTATTCATTGGAGTCAATGAATAGCGGCTCCAATTACGGCCAAAGAAGTGACAGGTCACTTCTTTGACGCGGGCGTCTATTTACGCGCCGTCATTTGACAGCGGCGCGTAAATATACGCCTCGTGTGAACAGACAAACGTCTGCCCATTGCTTTCAATGGGCAGATGTTTGTCAGCGCTATTGAGGCGCTATTTTCAGACGTAATTCGGGGCCAAAACGCCCGAATTACGTCCGTAAATAGGCCGTGTGAACATACCCTAACAGTATAACACATGAGCAGTGTATCTAAGCATCCCTCTTCTTTTTTTTTTTCTTAGTTATTAGGTGTTTTTTACAGGTTGGGTCCTTGGTACTACATCAAGTTCAAGGACTACTTCAATGACACCTTTTTTATTTTTAATAAAATCGTTAACCAGTGTTGTGTGTGTTATTTTATTACAATATTTTTTCTATGTCCTTCTCATTTATTTAAAAATGTATTACTAGTGCATTATTAATGGCCACTGTCTAACAGCGTCCATTAGTAAGGCTTCATGCACACTAGCGTGTGTATTTTCCGCGCGTGAAAAACTTGCGTCAATCCCATCCGTGTGTTTGCGTTAGGGCGGATTAACACGAACGTGCTATACGTCCGTGCAACCCACGTGGTATTCACGCGGGTCGCACAGACCTATGCAAGTCTATGGGGCAGTGCAGACAGTCCGTGAATTTTACGCAGCGTGAGTCCGCTGCGTAAACTCGCGACATGTTCTATATTTCTGCGTTTTTCGAGCATCACGCACCCATTGAAGTCAATAGGTGCGTGAAAATCAGGCGCATCCCATTGAAGCACTTCCGTGGGACGAGCGTGATTCGCGCAACAGCAGTAAAATAATGAATGTAAACAGAAAAGCACCACGTGCTACAAACATCCAGAGTGTCATAATGATGGCGGCTGAGCGAAAACCACAGCCGCGCATCCGTATGAACATGACACGGAGCTGTCAAGTGCATTTTGCGCACGCAAAACGCCACCGTATTTGTGTGCGCAAAACGCACGCGCTCGTTTAAATCCGCCCTTATGCATCAGTGTGCTTTTCGATTGTCATGTGTTATTCACGCACTCACAAAGCCAGCCCATTTTTTTCTTCTTTTTTACAACAAATTGCTGTGTAAATCACGCACCAAACACGTGTGTGCTGTTTGTGGTTTTCACGCATGCATTGACTTCAATGTGAGTGTAGGTGCATGATAACGCACCAATAGAGGACATGCAGTATGTTTCACGCAGCGGACTCTCGCTGCGTGAAAAGTCACACATGTGTCAACGGCCCCATTGAAATAAATGGGTTGCGTGTGTTCTGCGTTTTTTCAAAGCACAGCACACAGACTTGATTCACGCTAGTGTAAATCGCGCATAAGGCCCCATTCACACCACGTCGAAACCCCGCACAGCACACGCGACCCATTTATTTCAATGGGGCCGTTTTCACGCAGCGAGAGTCCGCTGCGTGAAACATACTGCATGTCTTCTATTGGTGCGTTATCATGCACCTACACTCAAGTAGATGCATGCGTGAAAACCATGCACCAAACAAGCGTGTTTGGTGCGTGATTTATGCTGCAATTTGTTGTAACAAGCATTAAAATCGAGCATTAAAACTGCCTTGCGGGAAAAAGAAGCAACATGCTCCATCTTCGGGCGTTTACGCCTCTGACCTCCCATTGACTTCAATGGGAGGCAGAGAAAGCGTATTTCGCGTTGTTTTATGCCCGCGTCGCTCAATTGCCGCGGGCGAAAAACGCCACGGAAAACGACGCAAAAAACGCAGCAAAAAAAGCCACAAACAACGCCGCAAAAAACAGACGCAAAAAAAAAAACGCAGACAAGGCTACGATAAATGCCGCGAAAAACATCACAAATAAAGCCGCGAAAAAAAGCCCCAAACAAAGAGGCAAAGAACGCCACGAAAAACGACAGGGAAAACTACACGAAAGACGCAATGAAAAACGCAGAAAAAAAAACGCAAAAAAAAGACGCAAAAAACGACGCAAAAAAGGCTACGATAAACGCCACGGAAAAAGCTGCGAAAAACATTGCGGAAAAAGACGCGAGAAACGCCGCAAACAGAGGCAAAGAACGCAGCGAAAATCAACTGGGAAAACGCCACGAAAGACGCAACGAAAAACGCAGCAAAAATAGGCGCAAACAACGGCGCAAAAAAAGAAATGATAAACGACGTGAAAAAGGCTACGATAAACGCAATGGAAAACACAGCAAAAAAACATTGCAAAAAAAAAGACGCAAACAAACAAGCAAAAAACGCCAAGATAAACTAAGCGAAAAACGCCCCGAACAAAGCGGCAAACAAATACGCAAACAAAGCCACAAACAGCGCACAAAAAACGCCGGGAAAAACGACGCAAAAAGACGCAGGGAGAGGTAAATCTGCCGCAAACTTCAAGACGGAATTTTGAGGCAGATATTCCTCTTGCAAAAAAACTCTGTGTGAACATGGCCTTAGTGGAGAGAGACATGAGATAGAGGTGGGTGGACGAGGGTGAGGGGAGACACGAAGAGGTTTATAGACCTGAAAAGAGAAAGAAAACATAAATGTGAAAAACATAATGGGGGGAGAACGGTCATCATCCTTCAAGAATGTCAGCAAGGAGACAAGTCCAGTGAAGGAGGTCAGCGGGAGGAGCAAGGACAGCTCACGTGAACTCTTGGAAGGTACGTGCACGCTCATTGCAGCCTGCAATGAGCGTGCACGGGAAAAAAGTTTCATAACAAGGAAAGATCAACAAACCAGAGCTGAACTGCATGTAAACAAGCTGTGCTAAATTCAAAGAAGAAATGTGCTAAGTGGAATTTTTTTTTAAAATAATGCTTTATTTAGGTTGTCTGTATAAGGGGTAATGTATGACACAGTTTTTGAAAAAATGTTGGTATCTCGGACAACCCCTTTAAAATAGAAAAAAACTTTACCGTCCCAAATATGGTGCCTATACTATTTCTCAACGTTTAGTTCCCTATAGAGATACGTGCTAAAGATTGCACACTCCTAGATCTCTTACAAATCACAATAACAGATGGAGTAGACTTGGGCCTGTTATTTAGCATGATGTGCCATAAGGAGATGTGTTATCAGTGTTTTCCCATGGGGTTGCAGGTAAATCTAGTTATGTTGCACAAAATCAAGTGTTAGATGACAAATTTAGCTCGGTACTTAAGAAAAAAAATATTTACCTACAAAGCCATGGTCTAGCAGTTTGGACCAGTATCTGTCTTCTTTCCTTTGTCATCAGTCTATGGATGTCCATGGGACCCAGGCCCTAAAGAAGAAAAAAAACATGACAATACAGCACCTGACAGAAAGAAGAAGGGGACATTTAATAAACATTGGCTACGGGCTTGTTAATTCGAGGGATGACAGCATAAGGGTTAAATATTAAAGACCTGTTTTCACATTTTTTATGTATGTTGCTTTTTTTTTGTGTTTTTTTTTCTTCTGTTAGTAGTCATTTAAGGCAGCTCCAAGTTAGAGGTTCATTCTTTATGTAACCGTGTTACTTGTGAGGGTTGTGATACCCATCAGCACATTTTCACAGCCCCTCTGCTCTCTCCATTCCGCAAATAAAGGCAGTAGTAAAAGTTAATTATTATGACATCTGAGGTCTTGTGACCGCTCAATATTTATAAATGGCTATAAACCACCACAATAGTAAGTGACACCATAGCACCTTACACAATAAGTACAGCCTGACACCTGGACGTAGCATTGTTTCCAAAGGGTAGATTTGATTGCGCTCATTGTATGTTTATTGGTTCCATCCTATATATATTTTTGTTTCTCTTTTTTTTTGTCCTTCTTTTGATCCACGCTGGAGGTCCATTAATGTGCAGCAAAGCACTCCCTTCCTGGTTCTGAAAATATAATTGTTTGCAAGTTTCCTGTTATAAGTAATATGTTCATTGACACCAAGCAATTAATATCATTGCCAGGCTGTTAAAGGGACATGACACAGGAGATTAACAGAAACCTCTAGGATGACCTCTTAGAGAAACCCCCTTGGACCATATCAAGTAACACACAGGCACTGTTCTCTCACAGGGAATCCGAGTCATTAAGTCAATACTTATTAAGAACGAAAAGCTACTAAGTCAGAGCAAAGCCTAACGTTCTGTACAGGTTTCCAGCTACATGATTCAGACTTCCATCTTTTAAATAAATCATTGTTTTTGACACATAGTATGGGGATAGAATAGATATGGAAATGTTTGACTTTTTTGACCAGCTACCCACCAAAATTTTACTTTCATTACAATACGTTTCAAACCTCAAGTTTCCCTCTTCAAAATTTCAATAAAAACAACACTTGACTTACCCACATAGGAAAGTTGTGCCTTATTGATTTGCATTTATAATACAATATCGGATTTCCAGCATATCCAATTGCTTTTTTTAAACTTATTTTAACAGGTTGTGATGGTTTAAAAAAAAATTGTATATTACTAAATTAACTATGGGCATATGCACACAAGCATGTAGGGTGCACGGACCCTGTATGGAGGCATACACAGTCCCTACGAGTGCATATTACGGGGCTGTAGGGACTACACTTGTCACCATATGGTGCTTCTGGGAGGAACCGCATTCTTTCCTCGCAGATTTTGCATAAAAACATGGCTCTTTGTGCCTCTATAAAAAAAAATAACAGGTCCACGGAGGTAGAGTATGAGCTCATAGCAGTCTACAACACAGATAAATAATATGGTCTTGTAGATGAGCACCAAGATCTATGAAAAACTATTCCTATGAAAAGATTTAACTTCATTCCAATGAACAATCTGCCTGAATTTCAGTCCAAGCTGTAGGCAATAAGATCTATTTGTGCGGGTAACCAAGGAGATTACAATGAATTAAAACCCGGGATTAATGGTGGGTGAGTTTAGCAGTATTCCTCTACCAGAGTTTTTGGCTTGTTTCAAGATTATCCAGTAGAGTTTCATCAGGTGTTTTTTTTAGTGATGGTTCTCATTTTAGGGCACCAGACGTGCCAAAAGCTGAGCAATTTTCCAATATCAGTGGCAATGCTGTGAATGTCATTACATCAATCTATGGGTCCCACCCAGTTGAGCTAAACTTTGGCCTCTCACCCAGAGAAAATGTATTATTTAAAAGCTCTAAGTGTGGAACCTGACTCCAATTCCAGAAAATAACCATTGCTGTGACTCTATAGAACAAGCATACGTGAAGATTTAGATGCTGTTTTATGCACTTTTTATACAGAGTTCTACATTATATGCCCATGCACTTGGCCATATTAGAGATCCTTGTTGTATGGTTCTGTAGATTGTTATGGGCTCATACTGTACCTTTGTGTGCCTCTGAATTTATATGGAGACACATGGAAGTCTTTTCTTCATGAAACAGTGAGAAAAAGAAATTGTGCCATGGCCATCGCTTGACGTATTATGCACGTATTTTTCCCTAAAAGCATTGCTTCCAGGGAAGAATAAGGTGGCAGGTGGAAGATGGCACACAGGGTGCCTACACTTATGTAGGGACTTTGGACTCTATTTGCTTTAACCAAGTGCATGAGCCCTAACAAAGGTTTTTTTTTGCCATCATAAATATATATATAAGTTTTTTAATGCAGCAGAACTGAG
Source organism: Rhinoderma darwinii (assembly GCF_050947455.1). NCBI lineage: Eukaryota > Metazoa > Chordata > Amphibia > Anura > Rhinodermatidae > Rhinoderma > Rhinoderma darwinii. The sequence continues at coordinate 365,509,027 of NC_134690.1, read as the reverse complement.
TGTGAAATTTGGCAAAATTTATTGTGACATCAAGGTGTGTTATAATAGTGGGTGTGAATATTGGTTTTATGTAAGACTGCATTTTCTTTACTCAAATAGTTACACAAAAGAAAGTTACATTAACAACTCTGCTATATCAGATAATATGTAGAGCGGACACAGCCTTTTCTAGCATTATTACATTAAGTTATTACATTAAGTATTACTAACAAATTTTTTTCCGGATTTATCTGCAGAGATATCATCTACACCCTGGGCTATAGTGTTCATAAAATGTTCATGCTGTCATTTGCAAAGACTTTTTTCGTCACAAGCCATACCCATTTACTAGGATTACTGATGTGTTAAATGGGTGGTAAATAATTTAAGAGATATTAGTTACAAAGATTGAAAATAGCACATTTGTTTTCAATAAGTACTTCTCAGCTTGAAATTGTACAGATCAATGATACACTTAAGACTATACAAGGCTGACCCTCAGCAGGAGGTATAATTAATAATTGTGTCAAGAACACTCTATTCCGTACAGCCCACCATATGTGTTGCTTCATACATGTCTGAAACAATTTATTTTGTGAGGTTTTCATATTTTATTTAAATATTCATTCACTGTGGTTGATACCAGACCCTCCTGCTTAAAGCAAATCCCTAGATAGAGAGTATGTAGTCACTGTATAAATAGCCAATAAAATCATTGTAGGAAACCATTGGGTTACAAAACTATGTTAACTATATATCTAACTATTAATGCCTATAATTGCATAAGTGTGAAATGCCTTAATCTGGATTTGATCACTGAAGTCATGATGCTCTGCCGGATCTATCTTGCAATGGATCCAAACGGCATACGACGATTTTAAAATCTACATCCAGGGGCATAACCATGGAGGGCCGGGTCTCCTTGCCAGCCACAACCACACCCCCTTATCAGACGTATTAAAAAAAAAAAGAAGGAGCTTTACACACCACTCCTTTCCCTTTCCTAGATCCCCTCAGACTCCTACATTAGTCCCGTATGTGCCGCTTCACATACAACGTCCTGACGCAGGACAACATTTAGCATAAGGATGGTGTGTGCTGCATCGCATAAACTGAGCTGACTCTGGTATAGCGTCCCTGCAACCACGATCGTTTCGCCACTGTCTGCATCATGTTCATTACTGCCGCGGATTCAGCGCTGAAAGTCCATAGATTGATTCTATTGAATAACAATTGGGGTTAATCCGTGTGTGTATCCGCTGACCAATTGTCATCATAAATCTAAATGTCAGCTGTAGATTTCTTTTACTGATTTTTCTTTTTTTAAATTGTGAACATATCCTTATAATTTAGTCCGTTGAAGTTCTATCAAGGTCTTTTTCATTTTGACAGCACTAAAAAGTCTCCCAACCACAGTGCGAACAGAGTTTAACCAATGAAAAAGGGAATCCTCAATTGTAGCTAGTGTACGTTCACGTTGAATAAAGGGAAAAATTGGATGCGTATTTCAAAGGGGCTAATCTGCTTGTGGGAATCCACTGGCTTTTTAATGCTGTACAGATAAACAAATTTCCTATTCAAATAAATAGAAGGCGAATTTCATGGGGATTTAATGCGCATTTTGGTTCAAAATGCATGTATCGGTGGGAAGAAAAAATAATGGGAACATTTTTATAAAGATTTTACCTAATAATCTTTATTTATTTAGCACCAACATATTCCACAGCACTTTACAATTCAGAGGGAACATGTCCAGTCAGGTTCTGGGACCTAATGTAGTAGGTGGGTGGGGGAGAGGTAAAGGAAAGGAGTCGGATTAGGAAATGTGATAGGCCTGCCTAAAAAGATATGTTTTCAGGGCACACTTAAAACTGTGGATGTTGGGAATTATTATGATTGTCCTGTGGTTGCTCATTCCAGAGGACTGGTGCAGCACGAGAAAAGTCTTGGAGACAGGAGTGGGAGGTTCGGATTATAGAGGACATTAGTCTGGAATATATTCCATCAATTACTGATTGACCATTGAGATTTCTAATTTCTAAAGATATTGTACTGTGGCTACTAATGGTAATCGACCAACACATTTATAATCTGGAGAGACGTGATCCTCTACTTATGCCATATAAATGTTCATTGTCCGCATAGATTTCACTTAAAGAGGCTCTGTCACCAGATTTTGCAACCCCTATCTGCTATTGCAGCAGATAGGCGCTGCAATGTAGATTACAGTAACGTTTTTATTTTTAAAAAACGAGCATTTTTGGCCAAGTTATGACCATTTTTGTAATTATGCAAATGAGGCTTGCAAAAGTCCAAGTGGGTGTGTTTAAAAGTAAAAGTCCAAGTGGGCGTGTATTAGGTGCGTACATCGGGGCGTTTTTAATACTTTTACTAGCTGGGCGCTGTGAAGAGAAGTAACATCCTCTTCTCTTCAGAACGCCCAGCTTGTGACAGTGCAGATCTGTGACGTCACTCACAGGTCCTGCATCGTGACGGCCACATCGGCAGCAGAGGCTACAGTTGATTCTGCAGCAGCATCAGCGTTTGCAGGTAAGATCGACTTACCTGCAAACGCTGATGCTGCTGCAGAATCAACTGTAGCCTCTGGTGCCGATGTGGCCGTCACGATGCAGGACCTGTGAGTGACGTCACAGATCTGCACTGTCACAAGCTGGGCGTTCTGAAGAGAAGAGGATGTTACTTCTCATCAGAGCGCCCAGCTAGTGAAAGTATTAAAAACGCCCCGATGTACGCACATAATACACACCCACTTGGACTTTTACTTTTAAACACACCCACTTGGACTTTTGCAAGCCTCATTTGCATAACTACAAAAATGGTCATAACTTGGCCAAAAATGCTCGTTTTTTTAAAATAAAAACGTTACTGTAATCTACATTGCAGCGCCTATCTGCTGCAATAGCAGATAGGGGTTGCAAAATCTGGTGACAGAGCCTCTTTAACACTTAAAGAATGTTAGAGTAGAACTGTGGGAGGTGTGATGGCTGTGGTTAGTGACCAGTGTGACCAGCTGCTTATTAAGTACATTCCATGTTAAATTTATTCCAGTGAATGTATGAGGGTTATTTAGTTAACCTTGGGTCAAACAAGATTCAGCAATGTGGACAACAATTATCATGATGGATACAACGGTGTGAATCTTGTCACTGTTTCTGCATTGCAAACAAACCTGCGTGTTGTGAATGTTCCCATAAAACAGAAATGAGTTTGCTTTCCCTACCTATGTAAACATGAGAAAGCATCCACCTGTCCTTGTGTTTGTTGTCCAATCACCTCAAGACCTCCTGTACATTTCTGTCAGCAGGTCACATAGCCAAACCATGGCTGTTAGCAGAGGGTTAAATGAAAGTCAAATATCCCGAGGATGCAGATACAATTGAATGTGGAGGTCGCTGGGGATCTGGGGTACCGGGCCAAGAATCCGGGTTTCTGCGCCGGATGCCTGGTGCTAGCGACTCCACTGGTCCGGTCAACTTGCGTCCATAATCCGGGTACGGACCACAGTTCGCCAGTTGAGGATCACTGGTATTGGCTATATAGAACGTCTATCCTAGGCATAGTACAGAATATATGGAATGTCTATCCGAGTCATATTACAGGCTATATAGAATGTCTATCCTAGTCATAGTACAGGTTATATAGAATGTCTATCATAGTCTTAGTACAGGCTATATAGAACGTCTACCTAGTCATAGTATAGACTATATAGAATGTCTTTCCAAGTCTTAGTACGGGCTATATAAAAAGTCTATCCTAGTCATAGTACAAAATATATAGAAAATCTATCCTAGTCATAGTACAGGCTATATAGAACATCTATCCTAGTCTTAGTACAGGCTGTCATGGAATCACTACTTGAGCAAGTCTCCAGAGTGAAAGTTTATGGAATTGCTATACGAGCAATCCCCCAAAGGCAGTTGGAGGCTGTCTGTATCAAGCATACAAGTAAATCAGCTACCTCAAGTCCGTCACCACTCTGGTCAGAAGAGTCTAAGGCTACTCTATGGTCTTCACCAGAGCCTGCCGCAAGGCATGTTGGATTTGGCCTCATAGAACCCAGGTTTTTTTGCAGAATAAGGTGTTGTACAGGAGGTGCACTTGCAGGCAATACCAGAACGGATAACCAGAAAGCCAGAGGGGTAGATCGAAATACAAAGTTGAAGTGCAGTTCAAAGAGTCCAAGTAGTCAAGGGGATTCAAGGTGTAACCAGGAGCTTGATCAGACACATGCATTCACAGGAAAAATCACAAGCAACAAACAAAATACTGAACAGACTCAAATACTCCTCCCTTGGCCCTGATAGGTTGTAGCCAGAGAAAGAAGATTGGCTTTGCATTTCAAACCAGGGCCACCCAGAAGCTTTGCTAGTAGTCATGACAACCTAAACATTACGGACGTTTACTAACACATGCTATATAGAACGTCTATCCTAGTCATAGTACAGAATATATAGAATGTCTATCCTAGTCATAGTACAGGCTATATAGAATGTCTATCCTAGTCTTAGTACAGACTATATAGAATGTCTATCCTAGTCATAGTACAGGCTATGTCGAAGGTCTATCCTAGTCATAGTACAGAATATGTAGAATGTTTATCCTAGTCATAGTATATGCTATATAGAACGTCTCTCCTAGTCATAGTACAGGCTATATAGAATGTCTATCCTAGTCTTAGTACAGGTTATATAGAATGTCTATCATAGTCTTAGTACAGGCTATATAGAACGTCTACCTAGTCATAGTATAGACTATATAGAATGTCTTTCCAAGTCTTAGTACGGGCTATATAAAAAGTCTATCCTAGTCATAGTACAAAATATATAGAAAATCTATCCTAGTCATAGTACAGGCTATATAGAACATCTATCCTAGTCTTAGTACAGGCTGTCATGGAATCACTACTTGAGCAAGTCTCCAGAGTGAAAGTTTATGGAATTGCTATACGAGCAATCCCCCAAAGGCAGTTGGAGGCTGTCTGTATCAAGCATACAAGTAAATCAGCTACCTCAAGTCCGTCACCTCTCTGGTCAGAAGAGTCTAAGGCTACTCTATGGTCTTCACCAGAGCCTGCCGCAAGGCATGTTGGATTTGGCCTCATAGAACCCAGGTTTTTTTGCAGAATAAGGTGTTGTACAGGAGGTGCACTTGCAGGCAATACCAGAACGGATAACCAGAAAGCCAGAGGGGTAGATCGAAATACAAAGTTGAAGTGCAGTTCAAAGAGTCCAAGTAGTCAAGGGGATTCAAGGTGTAACCAGGAGCTTGATCAGACACATGCATTCACAGGAAAAATCACAAGCAACAAACAAAATACTGAACAGACTCAAATACTCCTCCCTTGGCCCTGATAGGTTGTAGCCAGAGAAAGAAGATTGGCTTTGCATTTCAAACCAGGGCCACCCAGAAGCTTTGCTAGTAGTCATGACAACCTAAACATTACAGACGTTTACTAACACATGCTATATAGAACGTCTATCCTAGTCATAGTACAGAATATATAGAATGTCTATCCTAGTCATAGTACAGGCTATATAGAATGTCTATCCTAGTCTTAGTACAGACTATATAGAATGTCTATCCTAGTCATAGTACAGGCTATGTCGAAGGTCTATCCTAGTCATAGTACAGAATATGTAGAATGTTTATCCTAGTCATAGTATATGCTATATAGAACGTCTCTCCTAGTCATAGTACAGGCTATATAGAATGTCTATCCTAGTCTTAGTACAGGCTATATAGAACGTCTATCCTAGTCAAAGTACAGGCTATACAGAACATCTATCCTAGTCAAAATACAGGCTATATAGAATGTCTATCCTAGTCATAGTACAGAATATATTGGATGTATATCCTAGTAATAGTACAGGCTATATAGAAAGTCTATCCTAATCATAGTACAGGCTATACAGATTGTCTATCCAAGTCATAGTACAGGCTGTATAGAACATCTATCCTAGTCATAGTACAGAATATATAGAATGTCTATCCTAGTCATATTACAGACTATATAGAACGTCTATCCTATTCATAGTACAGGCTATATAGAACATCTATCCTATTCATATTACAGGCTATATAGAACATCTATCCTAGCCATCGTGTAGACTATATAGAAAGTCTATCCTAGCCTTAGTACAGGCTATATAGAATGTCTATCATTGTCATAGTACAGGCTATAAGGAATGTCTATCCTAGTCATAGTACAGGCTATATAGAACATCTACCCTAGTAATAGTACAAGTTAAAGCCTGTTCACATCTGCATTGGACGCTCCATTAGGGGCCTCTGTCACAGATACGGCTGAAAAATCTGTGACAAATCATGCTGTGCTATTGTTTACGGTAAAATCACGGACACCAATATGGAAACTCAATGGAACACATTAAAGACAATGGGTTCCATCAGGCGCCGATGCAACTGAACCGGCGCTACCGGTATTTTTGTTGTTCCGGCTCCTTTGATAGAGCAGAACAACAGAACCATAGATGCAGGTGTGAACAGTCCCTTATATTGAACTTCTATGCTAGTCATAGTACAGACTATATAGAACATCTATCCTAGTCATAGTACAGGCTATATAGAACATCTATGCTAGTCATAGTACAGACTATATAGAACGTCTATCCAAGTCATAGTACAGACTATATAGAACTTCTATGCTACTCACACAGCAGGGCTACATAGAAATTATTTCCTAGTGATACAGGACTATATTGAACTTTTATCCTAGTCATACAGCAGGACTATATAGAACTTCTTTCCTAGTAACAGTACAGGTCTATAAGGAACTTATTTTGCTAGTTATACAGCAGGACTATGTAGAACTTCTTTCCTAGTCAGAGTACAGACCTATATATATACTTCTTTCCTAGTCATACAGCTGAACTATATGGAACTTCTGTCTTATACAGTAGAACTATGTACTGTATGTACCACCCTCATTATTCCTTTATCTATTGCTGTCAGTTTGTTGTTCCGGCTCTGTTGTTGTTGCAATTTATCTTTATGAAAATTACGTCTAAAGGTACTATAACACGGGGCCGACATGGGCCGTGTAAACGAGCGCCGATCAACGAGACAGCTCATTGATCAGCGCTTGTTTGCTCCTGTCACACGGAGAAATGATTGGATATGTATAGGGACGAGCGCTCGTTACTATGACTGCTCGTCCCTATATATTTTCATCATGTCGGGAGCGTATCTCCCTGATGACACAAGGAGATGTGATGCCGACAACAATGATTTTTAATTCTGCATAAAAGAGGAGATCAGCCAATGAACGAGTGTTTGCTCGTTCATCGGCTGATCGTTGCCCTTATTACACAGGGTAATGATAGGAACGAGCCTTCATATGAACCCTCATTGGCCCGTGCAATAAGGCCTTAATAGGATCATTTTTGATAAGTTGAGATAACAGAAAGATAAAAAATAGTGGCTCCTAATTTAATTTGCTTGACTTTAGTAAAATAGTCACATTTTGGATGACGGCTATTTCCATCTTGAGACCTGAGGCGGTCTTAGATCTCTGTGAAATTCTGCACTTTTGTTTCCTAATGTATAATTTTCAACTGCTTTTTATTCAAGACTCATGTAAACACATCTTAAAGAATTTTCTTGAAACCCTCAGTCCTTCAGCCAAGACCAGAGGGACACATAGCCCTTTTCTTTGGGTTGTATGCTTTCCAATGAATCAGGACTGCTGCTTTGTGGCAGGGGTCTGTAATCCCTAATGCTCAGACAAACAGCCTGCCTATCAGGGCCTATTGAATCTATTGCCATGGATGCGGGGCTTGCGGCAGGGAAATCAGTCACTCAACTCTGAAGTAAATCAATTAGAAAAGCAAGCATGCAGTCAATATTCATTGCATCAAGCAAAGATTGTGCCAACAATGAAATCATAATCAGCAGGTTTACAAAGGCGGCACGTTTAATGATATGTTTTAAAAGAGCTACAGCACTTGTGATGTGTGGATGTGACTGGCAAACATGCATGGGGCATATGGGGGTTCTGTCTTTGGGATTTGGCCTCATCTCCCACCATCTGTGCAGGGGGCAGAAGGCTCACTAACAAACTAAGGGAATCTTATCCATCCCATCAATACAATGTTATTCTAATCAGTGCAATTTCATTCCAATTAACATGTACCGTAGCAATCTGTTCTGGGCAAATCCTATATTATTTACACCATACAATCACATGCATAGTCATTGCAAGATGAGAGAGAGAGAGAGAGAGAGAGAGAGAGAGAGAGATAGATAGATACCTTTATGGAAATATACAACACTGCACATGTTTGGTGAGGTCTATATATATAAGCATAACACAGCCATACATCTATATCTAAATCCACACTAAACATATAATACACTGTTATAATGAATGTATAAAAAAAGAACATTTCCATTTATAGTCTGTAAATTATATATTGATAAACATCAAAATCTGATGTGACAGCTTGACAATTGTACAGAGATAGGTGGCGATACATAGACACTACTTATCTCTTCCTGCAGGAGCAGTCACTCACAGATTCCTTTTATAAGAAGTTCCTTCAACTCCAACCAATGATGATTCATGACACTGAAGACCTTTATAAGGATGATGGTGTTTCATGTCAATTAATTAATAAATGGTTGACAGGAAGCTCCCTTTTCTCTTCAAAAAGAGGTTCTGCAGCAGTTGAGGTGTGTATTATAAGGGAAAATGTACCACCTACTATAGATTATTAAGAATGTTAGATGTCACCTCAGATTTCTGTGTCCCGTATAAGGCCTCTTTCACACAGAATTTTTCTGCCGTTTTAAACTGCATCTAAAAATGCATCTAAAAATGCTAGCATTATTAACCCCTTAACTACATCCGTTGTTGTCGTTAAGGACTTAACGCAACACAACGCACTGGTACGTGGTGTTGCTGATGCGGGCTCAGAAGCTGTGCCTGCACCATCGCCAGCGGGTGTCAGGTGTATCTTACAGCTGACACCCAGCTGTATGGCCAGTACCGGAGCTAGTCTGCTAAAAGGCTTCTGGCCAGTAAAAGAAGACGGCGCAGGATCAGAAGCTGAGCCTGCACCATCACCAGCGGGTGTCAGGTGTATCTTACAGCTGACACCCAGCTGTATGGCCAGTACCGGAGCTAGTCTGCTAAAAGGCTTCTGGCCAGTAAAAGAAGACGGCGCAGGATCAGAAGCTGAGCCTGCGACATCAGCCGCCGTGTGTCAGCTATATGTTACAGCTGACACCGTGCTGTAATGGCAGGGAATGGAGCCAGCTCCAACCCCTGCCATTAACCCCTTAGATGCCGCAATCAAAAGCGATTGCGGCATCTTAGTGGTTTGCAGCGATCGGCATCGACACAATGTGATTGTGAGGATGCCGATCCTTACTATGGCAACCGAAGGCCTAACATGGCCTCCTGGTCTGCCACATACGATACCACTCCCGGAAGAAACTAATGCGAAATCCGCGTCGGTGGGTGAGGCAGTGCTGTTTATACACACATGTACCTATGGGTCAGTATCCTGGTTTTTATAGCAAATTCCTTCATGTATTTTTTTGTCACTTGTGGCTAGCTATTTATGCTATATAAGTCCTGTGTAGACTGTGCAGGACATTATACGCTTTTTCTTACCATGCCAGGTACTTTACATTGTATTTATCCCCAGATACATACATTTGTGTGTGTGATAATCAAGCTACCTCTTTGAGTTACTTTTTTACTTGTGTCTTGTGTATGTGTGTCTTTTATATTGTGGGCGTTTTTCCAGCCTAATTTTTGTAATAGAGCATTTTTGCATATTTTAAATATTCATGCCTTATGGCTTTTTTGTTGATACTTTCTTATTGGTTTCATTCGCATACAATAGCCTATTAGGCCCCATCCAGAGAAAGGACCTAATAGGCTTGGAGTCAATGAATGACTGACAGTTCTAATGCATTGCACTACGTGGTTAGTGCAATACATTAGAGAAAAGATCAGAGGTGCAGGCCCTCAAGTCCCCTACTGGGACAGAAAACAAAAAGTTGAAAAAAGTTAATAAAAAAGTTGTAGCATAAAAATAAAAGTTTCAAGTTAATAAAAACAAACACTGCTTTTTTTCCTATGATAAGTATTTTATTATAGGAAAAAACATGAAAACGTTAATAAAGTACACATATTTGGTATTGTCGCATCTGTAACAACCCAAACTATAAAACTATAATGTTATTTTTACCGCACCGTGAACATCGCAAAAAAAAATTAAAAACCATGGCAGAATCACTATTTTTTTTATCACCACCCCTCTCAAAACATGGAATAAAAAGTGATCAAAAAGTCACATGTATGCCAAAACAGTACCAATAAAACTACAACCGGTCCCACAAAAAACAAGCCTTTACACAGCTTCTTTGACTGAAAAAGAAAAAAGTTATGGCTGTCAAAATATGGTGACAAAAAATTATTTAAATAATAATTAAATTAATAATTTTAAATAAGATTTTATTGTGCAAAACTTACAAAAAAAATACATTTGGTATCGCCGTAATCGTATCGATCCGCAGAATAAAGTAAAATTGTCATTTATAGCTCACTGTAAAAAAAAAAAAAGAATAAAAACCATTGTCAGAATTGCTGGTTTTGGGTCATCTTACTTTCCAAAAAATAGAATAAAAAGTGATCAAAAAATTGCGTGTACCCCAAAATGGTACCATTAAAAACTACTGATTGTCCTGCAACAAATAAGCCCTCACACAGCTCCGGTGGAGAAAAAATAAAAAAGTTATGGCTCTCAGCATATGACAACACAAAATGGGCAGAGAATTCCAAAAGCAGATAAGATTGGGCACCATTTATCAGTGTGACACTGGCCACACATCTGTGGATTATTATTTATTTACAGCATTATTATACCCTCTTATTTTGCCCTGATGTTCTCCGCACAGATTACATATGCCCCCACATTATAAACTGAGATACCAGTAAAACCCCAAACAAAACTACTAAGCTAAATCTGTGCTCCAAAAGCCAAATGGTGCTCCCTTCCTTCTGAACCCTACAGCGTGCCCAAACAGCCGTTTACGTCCACATATATGGCATTGCCATACCCGGGAGAACCTGCTTAACATTTTATGAGGTATTTGTCTTCGGTGGCACAAAGAGGGCACAACATATTGTGCACTAAACTGGCATATCAGTGGAAAATTGCAACATCCGCAGTGCATTAATTTCTAATGAAAAAACACCTGTGGGGTCAAAATGCTCACTACACCCCTTAAAATGCCTTAAGGGGTGTAGTTTCCAAAATAAGGTTTACTACTTGGGGGTTTGTTTTATTATTTGACCTCAGAGCCCTGCAAATTTGGGCCAATGCTGTGAAAATCACTAAAATAGACCTCAAATGCGCATGGTGCTCTTCACTTCTGAGCCCTGTCATATGTCCAGGCAAATGATAAATGCCTTGAGGGGTGTAGTTTCCAAACTGGGGTCACTTCTTGGGGGCTTCCACTGTACTCTGGTACTGTAAAGGATCTGCCAGGCACTACGTCTGTGGATACTCCCGGGATTAATCAGTCGACACCTGAGGCCATACCTCTAAGACTGACACCGGCTCCCACCAACCAGGGTGGCAGGCTCAGGAGTGGGAGAGCCTATCGCGGCCTGGTCAGTCGGAGTTAGCTCCGCCCCCTGTCCATTTATACCTGCCGTGTTCTCTTCCTCAGTGCTTGTTATTCTTCTTGGATTCCTGGCCCCACTGCTGCCTTGCTCCAGCCTGCTTCTGCCGTGCTTCTGCCTTGCTTCAGTTCCGCTTATCCTGCTTCGCTTTGCCCCTGGCTTGCTTCCTGCTCCGTGATCTCGTTGGTATACTCCACTACATCCTGATCCTGACTGACTCATTCACCGCTCCGTTTCCTTGCGGCGTTCCGTGGGCTACTGCCCCTTCCCTTGCGTGTTCCCTGTTTGTACTCCCTTGCACTTAGACAGCGTAGGGACCGCCGCCAAGTTGTACCCCGTCGCCTAGGGCGGGTCGTTGCAAGTAGGCAGGGACAGGGCGGTGGGTAGATTAGGGCTCACTTGTTCCCTTCACTTCCTTCCTGCCATTACAGGTACCTCAGGGTTTCGAAAATGCAACATGGCGCCCAAAACCCAAGCCAGCAAAATCTGCATGCCAAATAGTACACCTGCCTTTCTGAGCTCTGCCATGTGTCCAAACAGCAGTTTATGACCCCATATGGGGCATTGCCGTAATCCGGAGGAATTTATTTTCAAATGTTGGGGTGCTTTTTCTTTTTTTATTCCTTGTAAAAATGTAAAATTTCCATGTTTTGTCAGAATTTTTTTTGGTCAAAATGCTCACTATTGAGGTCAGTTTTGGGGGGTTTCCACTGATTTGGTCTGGCAGGGGTTTTGCAAATGCGACATGGCGCCCAAAAACCATTCCAGCAATATCTGCATGCCAAGTAGCGCTCCTGCCTTTCTGAGCCCTGCCGAGTATCCAAACAGCAGTTTATGACCACATGTGGGATATTGCTATACTCAGGAGAAATTGCTTTACAAATGTTGGGGTTCTTTTTCTCCTTTAACCCTTGTAGAAATTAAACATTTTTAAATTTTAGTGAAAAAAATGTTGATATTCATTTTCACGGCCTAATTCCACTAAATTCCACAAAGAACATGTGGGGTTTAAATGCTCACTATACCCCTCGATAAATTCATTGAGGGCTTTAGTTTCCCAAATGAGGTAACTTATGGGGGTTTCCACAGTTTTTGTCCCTCAAGGGCTTTGCAAATGCGACGTGACACCCGAAAACCATTCCAGCAAAGCTTGAGCTCCGAAAGCCAGATGGTGCTTCTTCCCTTCTGAGCCCTGCTGTGTGTCAAAACAACAGTTTATTACCACATATGGGCTATTGCTGTAATCGGGAGAAATAGCTTTTCAAATGTTGGGTTGGTTTTTCTCCTTTTTTAAATTTCACAGCATAATTCCACTAAATTTAGCAAAAACACTGTGTGGTCAAAATGCCCACTATACCCCTCGATAAATTCCTTCAGGGGTGTAGTTTCACAAATGGGGTCACTTTTGGGTGGTTTCCACTGATTTGGTCCTGCAGAGGATTTGCAAGTGTAACATGGTGCCGCAAACCATTCCAGCTAAATTTGAGCTTCAAAAGCCAAATGGTGCTCCTTCCCATCTAAGCCCTGCCGTAGGTCCAAACAGCAGTTTATCACCACATATGGGGTATTGCCGTGCTCAGAGGAGTTCACGTTACAAATGTTGGAGTGCTCTTTTCTCCTTTATCTATTGTGAAGATGGAAAAATCTGAGCTAAAACTACATTTTTATTAGAAAAACTTAGATTTTAATTTTCACGGCCTAATTCCACTGAATTTAGCAAGAAAACCTGTGGGGTCAAAATGCCCACTATACTCCCTGATAAATTCCTTCAGGGGTCTAGTTTCTCAAATGGGGTCACTTTTGGGGGGTTTCCACTGTTTTGGTCCCGCAGGGGCTTTGCAAATGTGACATGGCACCGAAAACCATTCCAGCAAAATCTGAGCTCCAAAAGCCAAATGGTGCCCCCTCCCTTCTGAGCCCTGCCGTGGGTCCAAACAGCAGTTTATTACCACATATGGAGTATTGCCGTAATCGGGAGAAATTGCTTTTCAAATGTTGGGGTGGTTTTTCTTCTTTATGCCTTGAAATAATGAAGATTTCTACATTTTATTGGAAAAAAATTAGATTCCTGTAAAGGATCTGCCAGGCACAGCGGGGTTAACTCCCAGAACTAATCAGTCAGCACCTGAGAATACATCCCTGAGACTGACTCCTGCTTCCACCATTCAGGCTGGCAGGCTTAGGAGTGGGAGAGCCTATCGTAACCTGGCCAGACTCAGCTAGCTCCCGCCCTCGGTCTATTTAAGCCTGCACTTCCTGTCCCTCGGTGCTTGTTATTGCTTTTGTTTCTTTCCTTGTGGTTCCTGGCCCAGCTACAGCTCCTGCTATTTTTGATCCTGCTCCATACCGACCCTGGCTTACCGACTACTCTTCTGCTTTTCGTTTTGTACCTCGCACACTCCTGGCTTGACTCGGCTCGTTCACCACTCTGGTTGCTCACGGTGTTGCCGTGGGCAACGGCCCCTTTTCCTTGCTTGTGTTCCTTGTATGTTTGTCGTGTTTGTCGTGCACTTACTGAGCGCAGGGACCGCCGCCCAGTTGTACCCCGTCGCCTAGGGCGGGTCGTTGCAAGTAGGCAGGGACAGAGTGGCGGGTAGATTAGGGCTCACTTGTCCGTCTCCCTACCCCCTGCCATTACATAATAACAAGCCCATACCTAGTCTACCCCTGGTCCCTGACACCACTATGGATCCCCGTGAGACCCTGGCTCAGCAAATGCAGGGTCTCTCCCTACAGGTCCAGGCCCTGGCTCAGAGGGTCAACCAGCCTGATGCTACCCTGGTAGTTCCCCTCACCGCACCTCTTGAACCCCACCTCAAGTTGCCCGACCGGTTCTCAGGGGACCGGAGGACTTTTCTCTCCTTTCGGGAGAGTTGTAGGCTTTACTTTCGTTTAAAGCCTCATTCCTCAGGTTCTGAGAGCCAGCGGGTGGGTATAATTATGTCCCGGCTCCAGGAAGGGCCCCAAGAGTGGGCCTTCTCCTTGGCTCCTGACGCCCCTGAACTTTCCTCCGTTGATTGTTTCTTTTCTGCTCTCGGACTTATTTATGACGAGACTGACAGGACTGCCTTTGCCGAGAGTCAGCTGGTGACCTTAAGTCAGGGTAAGAGACCTGTTGAGGAGTATTGCTCTGACTTTCGGAAGTGGTGCGTAGCTTCTCGGTGGAATGACCCTGCCTTAAGGTGCCAGTTTAGGTTGGGTCTGTCGAATGCCCTGAAAGACCTGCTAGTTAGCTATCCCTCTTCTGACTCCCTAGACCAGGTTATGGCTTTAGCGATACGACTTGACCGACGTCTCAGGGAACGACAACGTGAACGTTTATGTGTTTTCTCCTCCGACTCCCCCATGATGCCTCCCGAAGCTCCGTTGCTTCGTTCCTCCCCGAAAGATTCAGAGATACCTATGCAACTCGGGGCCTCCGTGTCCCCCCAACAACGTAGAGAATACCGCAGGAAGAATGGTCTCTGCTTCTACTGTGGGGACGACAAGCATCAAGTGAACAACTGTCCTAAGCGTAAGGTTGCAGCCAGAGAACTTCCGCGTCTAAGTGATCATCGGGGAGGTCACTTGGGCGCACAGGTATTTCCAGTAAATATGAAATGTACTAAGATCTTGCTTCCCTTTCAGGTCTCTTTTGGTGGTAGGTCTGCTACCGGCAGTGCTTTCGTGGATTCAGGGTCCTCTACTAATATCATGTCTGTGGAATTTGCTATGTCCCTTGCTATGCCTCTTATTGATTTGCCTAAACCTGTCCCGGTAGTGGGTATCGACGTCACTCCTCTTGCTAATGGTTATTTTACACAGCATACCCCTGTTTTTGAACTCCTTGTTGGCTCCATGCATTTGGAGCAATACTCTGTACTGTTGATGCAGGGATTATCGTACGATTTGGTTCTAGGTCTTCCCTGGTTGCAGTTGCATAATCCTACGTTTGACTGGAATACGGGGGAGCTAACCAAATGGGGTAATGAATGTTGTACGTCATGTTTTTCTGTTAATTCTATTTCTCCCCCTAAGGAGGCGAATACGCTACCCGAGTTTGTTCAGGACTTCGCTGATGTTTTCTCTAGGGAGGCCTCCGAAGTGTTACCTCCTCATAGAGAATACGATTGCGCTATCGAATTGGTACCAGGAGCTAAGCTTCCTAAGGGTAGGATATTTAATCTTTCTTGTCCCGAACGTGAAGCTATGAGAGTGTATATCCAGGAATCCCTGGCCAAGGGTTACATTCGTCCCTCTTCTTCTCCGGTAGGTGCTGGCTTCTTCTTCGTGGGGAAGAAGGATGGTGGTCTTAGGCCATGCATTGACTACCGTAGCCTGAATAAGGTCACGGTAAGGAACCAGTATCCCCTTCCTTTGATTCCTGATCTCTTTAATCAGGTTCAGGGGGCCCAATGGTTTTCTAAATTGGATCTACGGGGGGCGTATAACCTTATTCGCATCAAAGAGGGGTATGAGTGGAAGACTGCGTTTAACACGCCCGAAGGCCATTTCGAATACCTCGTCATGCCCTTTGGGTTGTGTAATGCCCCTGCGGTCTTCCAGAATTTTATAAATGAGATTTTGAGAAATTACCTGGGGATTTTTCTGGTAGTGTACCTTGATGACATACTGGTGTTTTCCAAGGACTGGTCCTCCCACGTGGAGCATGTCAGGAAGGTGCTCCAGGTCCTTCGGGAAAATAAACTGTTTGCCAAAACCGAAAAATGTGTGTTTGGGGTACAGGAGATTCCATTTTTGGGTCAAATCCTCACTCCTCATGAATTCCGCATGGACCCCGCCAAGGTTCAGGCTGTGGCGGAATGGGTCCAACCTGCCTCCCTGAAGGCGTTACAGTGTTTTTTGGGGTTTGCTAATTATTACAGGAGATTTATTGCTAACTTCTCGGTCATCGCTAAGCCCCTTACGGACCTCACTCGCAAAGGTGCTGATCTCCTCCACTGGCCTCCTGAGGCTGTCCAGGCTTTTGAGGTCCTTAAGAAGTGCTTTGTCTCGGCCCCGGTGCTGGTTCAGCCCAACCAAATGGAGCCATTTATCGTGGAAGTTGACGCATCTGAGGTGGGAGTGGGGGCTGTCTTGTCCCAGGGTACCAGGTCCCTCACCCATCTCCGCCGCTGTGCCTACTTCTCCAGGAAGTTTTCGCCAACTGAAAGTAACTATGATATTGGCAACCGCGAACTCTTAGCCATTAAATGGGCATTTGAAGAGTGGCGCCACTTCCTGGAGGGGGCTAGGCACCAGGTAACGGTCCTTACCGACCACAAGAATCTGGTTTTCCTAGAATCTGCCCGGAGGCTAAACCCGAGACAAGCTCGATGGGCGTTATTTTTTACCAGATTCAATTTTTTGGTTACCTATAGGGCTGGGTCTAAAAATATTAAGGCTGATGCACTGTCGCGTAGCTTCATGGCCAGCCCTCCTTCGGAGGAAGATCCTGCTTGTATTTTGCCTCCAGGTATAATCATTTCCTCGATCGATTCTGATTTAGTCTCTGAAATTGCTGCTGATCAAGGTGCAGCTCCCGGGAACCTTCCTGAGAACAAGCTGTTTGTTCCCCTGCAATTCCGGCTAAGGGTACTTAGGGAAAATCATGACTCTGCACTATCTGGCCATCCAGGCATCCTGGGTACCAAACACCTCATTACCAGAAATTATTGGTGGCCTGGGTTGCCTAAAGACGTTAAGGCCTACGTCGCCGCTTGTGAGGTTTGTGCTAGGTCCAAGACTCCCAGGTCCCGACCAGCGGGCTTACTGCGTTCGTTGCCCATTCCCCAGAGACCTTGGACACATATCTCCATGGATTTTATCACCGATTTGCCTCCATCCCAAGGCAAGTCGGTGGTGTGGGTGGTGGTGGACCGCTTCAGTAAGATGTGCCACTTTGTGCCCCTCAAGAAACTACCCAACGCCAAAACGTTGTCTACCTTGTTTGTCAAACACATCCTGCGTCTCCATGGGGTCCCTGTCAATATTGTTTCGGACAGAGGGGTACAATTTGTTTCATTGTTTTGGAGAGCCTTCTGTATGAAGTTGGGGATTGATCTGTCCTTCTCCTCTGCCTTCCATCCTGAAACCAATGGCCAAACGGAGAGGACTAATCAGTCTCTAGAACAATACTTAAGGTGTTTTGTCTCTGACTGTCAATTTGATTGGGTCTCTTTCATTCCCCTCGCCGAATTTTCCCTTAATAACCGGGTCAGTAACTCGTCAGGGGTCTCTCCTTTTTTTTGTAATTACGGGTTTAATCCACGGTTCTCCTCCGTTTCACCTGGTAGTTCCAACAATCCTGAGGTAGAGGTCATTCATCGGGAACTGTGCACAGTCTGGGCCCAGGTTCAGAAAAACCTAGAGGTGTCCCAGAGCGTACAAAAAACTCAGGCTGATAAAAAACGTTCTGCTAACCCCCTGTTTATGGTCGGGGATCTGGTGTGGTTGTCGTCTAGGAACTTGCGTCTCAAGGTTCCATCCAAGAAGTTTGCTCCCCGGTTTATTGGGCCGTATAAGGTCATTGAGGTCCTCAATCCTGTCTCCTTCCGGCTGGAGTTACCCCCATCTTTTTGGATACACGACGTGTTTCATGCCTCCCTCCTCAAACGCTGTTCCCCGTCCTTGGCTCCCTCGAGGAGACCTCCTGTTCCCGTCCTCACCCCGGAGGGGGTGGAATTCGAGGTGGCCAGGATTGTGGACAGCAAGATGGTCCAAGGCTCCCTCCAGTACCTGGTCCATTGGAGAGGATACGGGCCCGAGGAGAGGACTTGGGTACCCGCCCGGGATGTTCACGCTGGGGTATTGGTCAGGAGGTTCCACCTGCGTTTCCCCAGTAAGCCAGGTCCACTTAGAAAGGGTCCGGTGGCCCCTCATAAAAGGGGGGGTACTGTAAAGGATCTGCCAGGCACAGCGGGGTTAACTCCCAGAACTAATCAGTCAGCACCTGAGAATACATCCCTGAGACTGACTCCTGCTTCCACCATTCAGGCTGGCAGGCTTAGGAGTGGGAGAGCCTATCGTAACCTGGCCAGACTCAGCTAGCTCCCGCCCTCGGTCTATTTAAGCCTGCACTTCCTGTCCCTCGGTGCTTGTTATTGCTTTTGTTTCTTTCCTTGTGGTTCCTGGCCCAGCTACAGCTCCTGCTATTTTTGATCCTGCTCCATACCGACCCTGGCTTACCGACTACTCTTCTGCTTTTCGTTTTGTACCTCGCACACTCCTGGCTTGACTCGGCTCGTTCACCACTCTGGTTGCTCACGGTGTTGCCGTGGGCAACGGCCCCTTTTCCTTGCTTGTGTTCCTTGTATGTTTGTCGTGTTTGTCGTGCACTTACTGAGCGCAGGGACCGCCACCCAGTTGTACCCCGTCGCCTAGGGCGGGTCGTTGCAAGTAGGCAGGGACAGAGTGGCGGGTAGATTAGGGCTCACTTGTCCGTCTCCCTACCCCCTGCCATTACAATTCCACTAAATTCAGCAAAAAACTTGTGGGGTTAAAAAGATCACTATACCCCTTGATAACTTCTTTGAGGGATGTAGTTAGGCAAATGATGTCTTCATGGAGGGTTTTCCACTGTTTTGGCACCACAAAAGATCTTCAAACCTGACATGGTGCTTAAAATATATCCAATAAAATGGGGGCCCCAGTGCTCCTTTGATTCTGAGGCCTGTGTTTTAGTACATTAGTACACTAAGGCCACATGTGGGATATTTCTAAAAACTGCAGCATCTGGGCAATAAATATGGAGTTTCGTTTCTCTTGTAAAACCTTCTGTGTTACAGAAAAAAATGAATTAAAACAGTTTTTCTGCAAAAAAAATAGAATTTGTAAATTTCACCTCCACTTTCCTTTAATTCCTGTGAAACACCAAAAGGGTTAAGAAACTTTCTAAAGGCTGTTCCGAATACTTTGAGAGGTGGAGTTTTCTCTAAATGGGGTGTTTTATAGAGGTTTCTAATACATAAGGCCCTCAAAGCCACTTCAGAACTGAACTGGTCCCTGAAAAAATAGCCTTTTGAAATTTTCTTGAAAATGTGAGAAATTGCTGCTAAAGTTCTAAGCCTAATAACGTCCTGGAAAAAATTTCAAAAAACGATGCCAACAAAGTAGACATATGGGAAATGTAAACTAGTAACTATTTTGTGTGGTATTACTATCTGTTTTACAAGTAGATACATTATGCTAATTTTTGCAAACTTTCTCTACATTTTGGTATTTTTCACAAATAAACACTGAATGTATCGACCAAAATTTGTGACTAACTTAAAGTACAATGTGTCACGAGAAAACAATCTCAGAATTGCTTGACAAAAATAAAAGCATTCCAAAGTTATTATAACATAAAGTGACACATGTCAGATTTGAAAAAAAATCGCCTGGTCCATTAGGCAAAAACAGGCTGTGTCTTTAAGGGTATGTTCACATGCAGTGATGTCAGATGTAATTCTGGCGTTTTACGGCTCGAATTACGCCTGAAAAAACGCCCCTAATATGCCTACAAACATCTGCCCATTGCTTTCAATGGGAATTACGATGTTCTGTTCCCAGGAGCCTTTATTTTACGCTTCGCTGTCAAAAAACGGAGCGTAAAAAGACGCTCCGTAAAAAGAAGTAGCATGTCACTTCTTGAGGAGTTTTTTGGAGCTGATTTTCCATTGAACACTATGAAAAACGCCTCAAAAAACGTCTGAAAAGAAGTCTCAAAAGAAGCTCCAAATGTCATTCTCAGCTTCAAAAACGCCTGAAAATCAGAGGCTGTTTTCTCTGAA
Source organism: Rhinoderma darwinii (assembly GCF_050947455.1). Classification (NCBI taxonomy): domain Eukaryota; kingdom Metazoa; phylum Chordata; class Amphibia; order Anura; family Rhinodermatidae; genus Rhinoderma; species Rhinoderma darwinii. Next base: position 365,488,618 of record NC_134690.1, on the reverse strand, counting down.
ATCAGCTCCGTATTTTGCAGACGTTTGTTGTTAAGCGTGTGAACATACCCTGAGGGGTTAAAATTAATCATATGTTTTTTTAAGGCTTTTTAGTGGTGTTTTTAATTTGGTGTCATTTTGTACAAGCTTTTTTTCCTGGCATTTCTGAAATCCCATAGAGAAGCCTATGAGAAGAACGCCTGAAAATACCCAGAGAATGCTGTTTTTGGAAAAAAAACGCCACTGACCACAAAATTGCCTCAAAAACTCCACAAACCAAACCACAGTTGTGTGTAGTGTACTTCATATTTTACTATAGACTTTAAAGTAACCTCTGGCCGCACTTAAAGCTGCATGAAAAACGCTGCAGAAAACTACATTAAAAAAGCCACCAAAAATGCACAAAAATGCAGCAAAACGCTGTGTGTGAATCCAGCCTAAATGTGCTCCGCCTGCTGCCTTGTGTTTTTATATGATCACGTAGCTCTTTACTGACTTTTAATAGTCTTATAATTTATAGTAGGGGGCACATTATCCCATATATCATTAAAGCTTTTATTATATATTCAATACTTGTTCAAAACAATCATTCTGAAAACCTGCAGAAATTTTCTTGCAATTATGGGAATGATTTTCCCACAAAAATGTATATAATTTGCAGCAAGAATTACCACATCTTGGATTGTCCCTAGATAACGCTACAACAACCATCTGCTGAGACTAAAAATGTGAATAATTGGCAGATACACATTCTAACCAATGTAACACATTCCTGTATGTTGTAAATTATTTTTCCATGCAAATTAGTAGTCCAACTTTAGACAATTCCTACAAAGTGACGTAAATGTATGTCATAAACGGGATGTAAATCTCACATTCCAAAGGTACAATTATTTCAAGGTAATCGTGTCGAAATAGAAGCAGTGCCCTCACAGTCAACAGCAGGGAGTGGCCATTTAACCCATAAAGCACCACCATTAATGTAAATTGCTGTGCTGACAATGGGAGGTGGTGCTCTTTGTCATGTCCCAGTCAGTCCTGGCAAACACAATTTGTTATATAAAATTTTTATCAAATAAAAAATTCTACAGACATATTTAGTTTCCCCATATTCATATAAACCCGTACAATCAACTCATCACCACAATCACACTTTGGGATAGAAAAGTGTATAATTTTTATTATTCAAAATATTCAATAACTAAATATCAAAGTGAAGGAAAAACGAGGAAATACTTTTTCCCGTGAAATAATCAGACATAACTGTCACATTGGGGGTACGTGGGCCCACTGGGTTATACCTTGATGGTATGGCAGCTTTGCAGCAGGACACAGGTCACAGTCTATAGTTCGTATAGGTGTACCTGTGGTAGTTCAGACAGTAGCAAGACAGGCTCGGCTGGAACTTAGGCAGCAGGCAGACACCAGGCGTGATGAAGCAGGGCATGCGTGGTACTCAGTGCAGCACGACTCCAACTCAATACGGCACTGGTATTACCTAGTTTTTCCTTCACTTTGATATTTAAATATTGAATACTTTGAATAATAAAAATTATACACTTTTCTATCTCGAAGTGTGATTGTAGTCACCTGAATTTTGCTTGTTTTGTTGTTTTTTCTGTTAAAAAAAAAAACTTATATATAACCCAAACAGATACCAACAAATTCTACAACACCTTACATAAAAAACGTAATCTTAAATCAAAAACCATTGTGCAATTAGGTTAGCACCGCCGTAAACTGTTTTGCTGTTTAGAGGAGCTATAAAACGGACCTTCCTTTGAGCTAGTTGAGAATCTGGAGCATTACATTTGTGGGTTCGATTAAACTCTCAAAATGGCTAGAAAAAGAGAGCTTTCATGTGAAACTCGACAGTCTATTCTGGTTCTTAGAAATGAAGGCTATTCCATTCGAGAAATTGCCAAGAAACTGAAGATTTCCCACAACGGTGTGTACTACTCTCTTCAGAGGACAGAACAAACAGGCTCTAACCAGAGTAGAAAGAGAAGTGGGAGGCCCCGCTGCACAACTGAGCAACAAGACAAGTACATTAGAGTCTCTAGTTTGAGAAATAGACGCCTCACAGGTCCTCAACTGGCAGCTTCATTAAATAGTACCCGCAAAACGCCAGTGCCAACATCTACAGTGAAGAAGCAACTCCGGGATGCTGGCCTTCAAAGCAGAGTGGCAAAGAAAAAGCCATATCTGAGACTGGCTAATAAAAGGAAAAGATTAATATGGGCAAAAGCACACAGACATTGGACAGAGGAAGATTGGAAAAAAGTGTTATGGACAGACGAATCGAAGTTTGAGGTGTTTGGATCACTCAGAAGAATATTTGTGAGACGCAGAAAAACTGAAAGATGCTGGAAGAGTGCCTGACGCCATCTGTCAAGCATGGTGGAGGTAATGTGATGGTCTGGGGTTGCTTTGGTGCTGGTAAAGTGGGAGATTTGTACAAGGTAAAAGGGATTTTGAATAAGGAAGGCTATCACTCCATTTTGCAACGCCATGCCATACCCTGTGGACAGCGCTTGATTGGAGCCAATTTCATCCTACAACAGGACAATAACCCAAAGCACACCTCCAAATTATGCAAGAACTATTTAGGGAAGAAGCAGGCAGCTGGTATTCTATCTGTAATGGAGTGGCCAGCGCAGTCACCAGATCTCAAACCCATAGAGCTGTTGTGGGAGCAGCTTGACCGTATGGTACGCAAGAAGCGCCCATCAAGCCAATCCAACTTGTGGGAGGGCCTTCTGGAAGCATGGGGTGAAATTTCTCCCGATTACCTCAGCAAATTAACAGCTAGAATGCCAAAGGTTTGCAATGCTGTAATTGCTGAAAATGGAGCATTCTTTGACGAAAGCAAAGTTTGAAGGAGAAAATTATTATTTCAAATAAAAATCATTATTTCTAACCTTGTCAATGTCTTGACTTTATTTTCTAGTCATTTTGCAACTCATTTGATAAATATAAGTGTGAGTTTTCATGGAAAACACAAAATTGTCTGGGTGACCCCAAACTTTTGAACGGTAGTATATATATATATATATATATATATATATATATATATATATATATATATATATAATATAACATAATCTTAAAATATATAATAATAATAATAAAGTTATGATGAACAGAATGTGGGAAGGTAAAAAAGAGAAAATCCCTCCGTACCTAAGGCCAAAATTGGCTTAGTTCTTAATGAATTAGAACAACTGTATATCAATATTGATTGATATGAAAATACTACTTAGTAGAGGTGAATGAAGCCACTTCCAATGTCTTCAGGATACACAAAATATGTCTACTTGCTGCTCATTATTACATATATTGCCACCTAAATTTTTGTCCCAAAAATCTGCAATAGAGTACAGTACAATGGGAGTGAATGGGTTCCAAAATACAGTAAAATTATTTTAAGACGGAACAGAAAAACACAATTACCGTATAATACTCTTTAAGAATAGCTAGTTTCATATTATAATCACTATATAAACTCCAAAAGCAGTTATAATGCGGGCTGGGCACTGTTTGCAACAAAAACATCCCCCCATCATTTACCATAAAGGCAGCTCCATATCATGAACCATACACAAGAGAAAAAGCAGAGCTTATAGTCAAATTTCTAAAAATGTAAATATTTTATTGAACACATATAACAAACAATGTATTAAAAACATATATAAGGACAAGACTCCAGTAAGATAGATGGAGCAAATGGTCCAAAATACTGAGTTTTATATATATATATATATATATATATATATATATATATATATATATATATATATATATATATATATATATATATATATAAATGCTGTGGGCTAAAGTGAGTAATTTAATGGTTTTGTATTTAGATGAAGGATGGGTTCCCTATTCCTAGTACATAATCCCCATACATATTGGATTCTATGGTACAGAGAAGGGGGAGGGGAAATTAGAATAAAGTGTCAGTGCATCAATCCATAATAGGTAACCCTAGCCTTACACATAGCAACAGCAAAAGAGTAACTCAGTAATTGCTCCTCCACATGGACCCCAACGCGCGTTTCGCTTCCAGTGCTTCCTCAGGGGTGTGTGTGTGTGTGTGTGTGTCCTGACAGAAAGTCGCCCTTAAATAGTGAGGAGAGAGCGTGAAGCAGGTGTCCTCGTTTAGGGGACGAGTAATGGTGCATGCGCAGTGGTGTGGCCAGAAGCGGGGCCTGCCCCACTTCCGGCTCCAAGCACTGCAGCGCACATCCTGATTCCCGACGCGTAACGGGAGTTCCGGTCATGCGCAGTGCGCCCATAGGAGCCGGAGGGGACAAGACATCGCCACCGACAGCCTTCACACGCATGCGCACCTCGTCGTCAAACTTGAATATGGGATGAACGAGATCAATTAAAATAAATAGATAGGGAGGACATAGGTGATTTAACTGACTTCCGGTATTAAGTAGCCAAAAATATGTATATAACCTTGAAAATAAGTATTGCTGTGAATATATAAAAATTACGGAGTGTTAAATAGTGTGAAAAAATAATTTAGAAAAGGTAAGTGAAAAAGAAATAATGTGTGACTGAAACCTAAATAAAACACATGTGGGGAAGTAATCAAACATAAAATAGAAAGACCCCTCAAAAATTCATACTGCACAGCAACAAAAAATACAAAGTGAAATGGACAATTATAAAACAATGTGATAATAAATAAAAATTATATGGCAATAGTGCATAATTAAATACCTTATTAACCACTTAGGGCAAAAATATAACAGTGCAGTGCTAAAAATATTTTTATATATACACATAAGTGAGAAAACACAAAAATAGTGTATAATAATACTGCTATTTAGAGGTTTACATCAAATTAGCAAATTAACCATTGTGCATCACACAGAGCATGATAATAGCCGAGTACGATGGACAATGGATATCCGCTACATAATAACGAAAAAGATTTTTTATACTCATTAATGGCAAGTAAACAAGATGAGTCAAATGTCTCATAAATATGCATTTCTAATCAGTTATGGATGGATATTCAAGATGAAAGAATTCATCCACTTGATTTAATATAACTAGAGTAGAGACGCAAATTCCCATATTCAAACGATGTTGTTTTGTATGATGTTTGAAGAGTATCTTCTCCCCAGTTCAAAGTATCAGGCATAGGACAAATATGTATATCGTACACAGAACCTAATAAAAACATGCAATACAGAACACAATTAATAAAAAAGCAAAAATGGTAGAGACTATAAAAACGGAACAAAGTTGAGTTTTTCATTTAATCCTTGGGGTGCCATGGATCCCACCATGACGATCCATTTGCACTCTTTTTGTGCTAACACTCTCTTCACATTGCCCCCCCCTGATGCCACCATGTATTCTGTCAATTCCGCTCACTAATAGTGTTTTAGGATTGCAGCCATGGTATAGCTTAAAATGTCTGGGTAGGGTCTTTAGCTGTGTTAAATCCTCTATCTCACCAGCCCCTACAATATTGTGTACGTGCTCTCTCGTACGAATCCTCAGCTTTATGGAAGTTAATCCAACATAAATTTTAGGGCAGCCACACGTGGCATAATATACCACATGTGTGGTGCTGCATGAGATATACTCTCTAATTTCAAAGTCCCTCATTCCGTCGGCTGAGGAGAAGTTGGGTGCCCTGCAGATATTTGCGCAGGCTCTACAGTCGCCACATGGGTAGCATCGCTTTCTCAGTCCCCTGGAGCCAAAGGGACATATCTGGCGTGGTATATAGTGGCTTTTAACGAGGAAGTCTTTCAGATTTTTAGCCCTTCTGGCTGTCATCATCGGCCTATCTGATAAATTTTGGGCCAATAGTGGTTCAGATCTCAGGATGGGCCAGTGCTTTTCCAAGATAGTGCTCATCTTGTTCCACTGCCCATTATATGTAGATATAAATCTTACACCTGATTCACTGATCTGTTGTTGTTTAGATCTCAAGAGATCATTGCGTGGAGTAGCTCTTGCTCTCCCATACCCCGACTTGATGGTTCTGTTACTATAGCCCCTCTCTCTAAACCTTGATCTTAGGTCTTTAGATTGTTGTTCGAATAGGGCATCTGAGGAACAGATCCGCTTCATCCTGAGGAACTGACCAACCGGGATGGCTTTAATAGTTCACGGAGTGTGGGCTGAATATGCATGCAGTAAAGAGTTGACTGATGTAGATTTTCGAAAAAGACATCAGTATGTAAAAAACCCAGAGTGTCTGCCAAAATGCGTATATCCAGAAACTCTGTACATTGTTGATGGTATTTGTAAGTCAACTTAATATTAAATGGGTTATTATTAAGTTCCTGCATGAAATTCATCAGACCAGACTCCGATCCTTGCCAAATAAAGAAAATGTCATCAATGTAACGTAATCATGAATGCACATGGTCAGCGGCGCAGGCGGCGTCCCCATGGAAAACCCGTTTCTCCCACAAACCGAGAAACAGGTTCGCTTAGGATGGAGCACACGCCGCACCCATTGCAGTACCCTGTTTCTCTAAATAATACCAATCCTTAAATACAAAAAAATTGGGACTCAAAATGAATTGTAATAAATCAAAAATTAAATCACATAGTTGGCCATCCCGGTTGCTGGTCCCCAGGAAGCATCGGATTCGTCGGGAATCCGGATGTGCGCTGCAGTGCTTGGAGCCGGAAGTGTGGCAGTTACTCGTCGCATGCGCCGTTACTCGTCGCCTAAACGAGGACACCTGCTTCACACTCTCTCCTCACTATTTAAGGGCGACTTTCTGTCAGGACACACACACACACACACCCTGAGGAAGCACTGGAAGCGAAACACGCGTTGGGGTCCATGTGGAGGAGCAATTACTGAGTTACTCTTTTGCTGTTGCTATGTGTAAGGCTAGGGTTACCTATTATGGATTGATGCACTGACACTTTATCCTAATTTCCCCTCCCCCTTCTCTGTACCATAGAATCCAATATGTATGGGGATTATGTACTAGGAATAGGGAACCCATCCTTCATCTAAATACAAAACCATTAAATGACTCACTTTAGCCCACAGCATTTATATATATAACTCAGTATTTTTGACCATTTGCTCCATCTACCTTACTGGAGTCTTGTCCTTATGTATGTTTTTAATACATTGTTTGTTATATGTATTCAATAAAGTATTTACATTTATTGGGCAGTCTCCTGGAAGTACAAGTAACGGCCCTTTTACACCAGCCGACACTCGGCCGGTGCAGCGAGCGCCAATCAACGGGAGCTCGGCCGATTGCGCTTGCTTGCTCCTGTCACATGGAGCTATGTATGGGGACGAGCGGTCATTACTCCGATTGCTCGTCCCCATACATTAATACATTATTATCATGTCGGCAATGCGTCCCCGTTTACACAGGGACATGTGCTGCCGATAATGATAATCTTTTACTTTTTTAAAACGGTACGATCAGCAGATGATCAAGCGTTTGCTCGTTCATCTGCTGATCATTCCCCTTTTTACACAGGACATTTATCGGCAACGAGCGTTATATTAATGCTCGTCTGTCCGATAATCGTCCATAGTAAAACCCCCTCAAGTTTTATATTGTTTTCTATTACTTTGCGATAATATAAAACATTTGTTAAAGGGTATCAACTGGTTAAAAGTACAAAAAAAATCTATTTACTAAACTTTTAAATGTGCCAGGTCACTGTTGCGGATAGCTATTGGCTACAGTGATAATGTAGCTTTGGATGGTATGTCGTCAAGCGGCGATGAAATAAAAAGAATCAAGGGATGCTAAATTTAAGAGGTAAGTATATTAAAAAGTTTTCTTTCATTTTCTAGTTAAACCTAGTGTGTCACAAAATCTCTTTAACGCTGGAATAATAGGGTGGATTTGCACGCCGCAGATTTTGTTGCAAAAATTTTCAGCGACTCAATGAATTGAACTGAAAATTTTTGTAACAAATTGTGCCGCATGTGACTACACTCATAGAGTTTTATTTTTTAGCTAATATTGTTCCATAGATAAAGATTCAGTGATTATTAAACTGGATTGCATTATACAGTATATAATCATGCAGATTCTCAGAGGATTCTTTTTTTCTTATTATTTTCCTTTGAATAAAAAGAAATATATTTTTAAAAAAATGATAAATAAAAAATAAAGACGTGTGGAAATGTTGAAAATTTGTATTCTGCATATTGTGGCACTTTTTATTAACTAATTAAGTATTATTTAGGTCTTAAATCAACTTAATTAAATCTCTGTCGATCACAACCCGTTATATTGAAGTTAGCAAAATAAACTATACTACATAAAAACAATGTTATCCAGCTAAAGAAAAACTGTTATGTCCGCAGAACAGCTGTGCAAATAGCTTACCTGATGGCAGTGAGCATGCAAATAGACAGCAGGACATAATCAATGTACACAATGACTACTTTTGCTTTGTGTGTTGGACCCATGAGAATTGTGAAATTCAGCGAAGAATAACAACACACTTCTCAGTTCTTTTATGGGGGAAGAAGGCTCTTCCTCAACTATTTTTACTGCCTGTCTTCTTATATCAAAAAGTGGACCCTTTGATGGATCCCTGCTCTGTGTCACTTAAGCTACCTAGTCTTTGAGGCCACCAAGGTCAAGGCACTATCAGAATAAAGATTCTTAAGTGCAATGTGCGAGACACCATCTGACACTGTTTATAGATAGAGCAGGTCTCTTACTGACCAAAGGCAGTAAGTTAAAAGGATTTTCTTTTTTTTAAGTCAAGAAGTGTTAACCATTATGGTGGTGCTTGAACTCAGTTTATAGGAAAACTATGATGATTTATAGCTCAGGCACACTACTGTAATACGCCAGCCATATTGGGGCCATACCAATTTCATATGAATGCATATGAAGGTTTTTCCATATGGGATCCAATAGAAATACATTGAGGCATGACATATTATGAAGGTATTCTTATCAAGGGGCATTACTTCAATGGTAGAATATCTCTGTAATATTGTACAGTACAAAGGTACCATACAGCAGCCGATGTAGTGCTTATTTTTCTGTACTACGGAGCACTAAAGTATTTGTGTGCCGTTGTAAAAGCTCCATGCAAGTGGCTCTGCCAGGTGAATGGAGTCTTAAGCTTGCTATACATGTAAAATAGCTGTCGGCCAAGTGATTGTTTGACTAACAGCTATTTCGTCCAATTTCACCATAAACATGTACACTTTATGGCAATGGCTCATCTCCCTCAGGAACAAGTCAAATTTCAACAAGCTTCATTCTTCTATCCCCCAACATCGATGGGGACATTTGAGAAGCCCTCATGCACATTGATCATCGTCCAATCCGACCAAAATTGGCAGGTTGGGACAACTTTTATCTGAAAATCTTTAGTCTGGAAATTTTTATAGCAAAATTGACCTCTTCAATAGTCACATTTAATAGTCTTTATTCTTTTGTCATACGTCTCACTTCTTTTGTGATAATAGCCCAGCTGACAAAATAAAGCCGAGTTATCCTAATAAGAGTCTATGTCTTTAAAACCATTCTCTGCATAACATGTTGCCTGTTTTTGAAGATCAATCACGGGAAGGGCAGTGTACCTTGGACATAGTCCCAAACAATTAAATACCTGCCAACATAAAGCAAAAGAGTGTGGACAGTAATGCCAAAAAGCTTGTTCATTCTTTGGCAATTTCATCCAAACATTCAGAGATTAATTATCACACAACGTAAACGCAATGGGACCATTGTGCAGATATTGCCTGAGATACGTTGATGAAATATTCCAGATTATGATAAATGAATGTTACTAAATGATTTGTCTGGAGTTTATAATAGCTGCTGGGGCTTTATCAAGAGGCAAGCGATTTATCCTCCCAAAAAATGCCACAGAACAGAATAATCTACAGAACTAAAGATACTGACTTTACGGAAGGTGAACACAATTGAGTAAGTATTGCCAGTTTTTAGGCAGATAATGGTATCATACAGTGACGCATGAATTATAAAGATAAATCCTAATAAAGTTCCATTCTATCTATAGAACATCCTACACTCTGGAGACTCAAAAGAGGATGGAAAATAAATAGGTAGGAGATGGGGTTGTGTAGGTGATGGAGGAGGGGGAGACTGAGGGTGGCACAGAGAGTGTTCGATAACACGTGTGACACTCAGCCTGACAATGGCTTGGTGTGTGACAAACTAAAAGAGGTGGTGGAAAGATACAGAGACAGGAATGTAGTACACATTCTCGAGCTCTAAAAAAGGGTGTTAACAGAAAATCAGACGTTCCTTCTAGTCAATCCAAATGCAGCTTCCCCTTCCGTCTATAGTAAGTTTTATTTATGAACTGAATATTTTACCAATCTGTGCACTTCATTGAAATGAATAGAAATCCTTAAAAGAGAAATTTGCATTCTTACCTCCCAGGGTGTGTATGTGGGCTATCATGTGGACATTTCTATGTCAGAAGATAAACTTCCACTTGTGTACTAACCAAAATAGATACAGAAGGTACATGGTATTGACTGTGGAACAACATGCACAAGATTGACAGTCCTAAAAAAGGAAGAAAACGGGGAACACTTTTATGAGGTTGAGTGTCTGAGTTTCTCTAGTCTCTAAAAAGCCTAAAGAACTCTTACACTCTATGACTTTTCAAACCACCCTCGAATGTTTAGTTACTTTAGAAAGTAGCTAGTGAGGATGTGAAAGACATATCCTTCAGGACACCACTCCCTGTGCAAGGCGTATCATTGTTGGCTAGTGACGGTCCTCATTAGAGCCGTCCGCTAGACAAGAATGCCTATTGTAAATGTTACTATCCACGGCATATACTGATCATGCTGCTCTCATTGATTATTTTTTATGGCACCGCAATAAATTAACCATAAACAATGGTTTTAAATTTTCCTTCACTAACACTGGCCAATTATCAGTATGATCGTACCAGGAAGACACACATCCCATTCCCTTTTGCACTCGGAAGATTAGCTCTGGAGAACAAACTGCTGCTCAAGCAAGTGAAATACTGTAAAGACTACGAGAACAGAAACATTCATGATTACAAAGAAAATAAAAGTTCTTTGAATTTCTCGGACATTAAAAAGCAGTTCTCATAGGACCAATACCCCATGTGAGTTACACTCTTGTGCATCCATTCCCACACCTTATGTTTGCTATTTCCTGTCTGATTTGATTGTTTTCCACCCATTGGTAAAGTACATGGGAGGAGTCTGGAAACTACTTACCCACCCCAAACCGCCACCCTCCCCACCGCCACCATTAGCAATCACGATAGAAAGTAACATGCACAACCGGCTTATTTGAATGTGCATTTTAATTAGAGGATTAATGATCTGAATTGTCTAAAAGATATGTCAAATATATTTCACTATCTGGCTGTCTGAATTTGGTGGAGGAGGAATAATGGTCTTGGGCTGTTTCTCAGGGTTTGGGCTAGGGCTCATATTTTTAGCGAATGGTAATTTTGATCTTACAGCATATAAACAATTTTAGCCACCTGTATGCTTCCAACTATGTGGCAACAGTTTAAGGAAGGTTACTTCCTGTTCCAGCATGACTGTGCCCCTGTGCACAAGCGGAGGTCCATAAAGACTTGGCTTGACGAGTTTGGTGTGGAGGAACTCGAGTAGTCTGCACAGAGCCTGGATAACTCTATCAAACACCTTTGGGGTGAATTAGAACCCCAATTACGAGCCAGACCTTCTCTGTCCAACATCAGTGTCTGACCTCACAAATGCTCTTTTGGCTGAATGGGCAAAAATTCCCCACAGACCAAAATCTTGTGGAAAGCCTTCCTTCAAATACAAGTACTATCCATCCCTTAAATCATCTGGCCATCACTGGTAAATATACAAGAAGACCAGATCTCCTCTGGACAGGACATTGTATGCGTCTGTATTCTTCAACAAAGAACCAACAGACCTTTGATTATTTTTCATATTACTAGATTATTACTTCCCTAATTGTAAATTGCTGCGGAACATGTTGTTGTTATTATTATTATTATTATTATTATTATTATTATTATTATTATTATTATTATTATTATGTGTATAATGTAGTATAATGTATTAAACTCATATATTGGATGAGCCAATTTAATAATACAAGCTATTGGTAATATTAAGTTTTTCTTGCTTGCTCAGCAAGAAACATGTTTCTATGTGCAGATTCTGTCTGGCTGCCGCCAATACCAATCCCATTGTTTTACATTCCTGAAAAATGCTGAGTCAGGTATGAGGTTACTCATTGATGACACATCAGGCAGCCTCGTTTCATAGTCAGGCAGTCTGGTACTGTGATTTTCACAAGATCCAGACATGGCCTGGAATCACTTTTCATGTTCCCTTAGACTTGAAGATGTTGTTTAGTTGATTTACGATTATCATTAAAGAGAAAGCTGTCTCTGAGCTTATGACGTGAAGTAGTTGGACAAATAAGTAGAATAATGCTGTAGAATCTGAAACGGACAGATATTTAAACAGATGTGCAAAGCACTGAAACTTCTTCGTGTTTATAGAGGGTTATCTGTGCAAAAGGTTGAATTAAAAAAAGTAATGAACGTGAATCCGTTCTGTGCTTCAGATGCTGCAAAGGTCTTTGGTTTATTCTCGAGTGACAATTTAAGGCTTCACTCACATCTGCATCAGGGCTATGTTCATGGATTCTGTCTGAGTTTTCCATCAGGGGAACCCATGAACGGAACACTGACTGAAACAAACGGAAATCATAGGTTTCCGTTTGCATCACTATTGATTTCAATGGTGACGGATCCGGTGCAAATGGTTTGCGTTTGTCACCGTTGTGTAAGGGTTCAGTCGTTTTGACGGAATCAATACCGTAGACGACTGCGCTATTCATTCCGTCGGAACCCTTAAACAACGGTGACAAACGGAAACCATTGGTACCGGATCTGTCACCATTGAAATCAATGGTGATGCAAAACGGAAACCTACGGTTTCCATTTGTTTTAGTCAGGGTTCCATTCATGGGTTCCCCTGATGGAAAGCTCCGACGGAACCCATGAACGGAGCCCTGATAGAGATGCGAACGAAGCCTAACTTGGACTACTGTATCTGATTGCACTCAGATTTATCAACTTTTGCAGTTTTAAAAAATGTGGACCCCACATTATTGTTGCACAAGTTAGGCCTCCTATAATTAATCAGTGGATTGAGGCTAAAATTAATATTTCAAAGGAAAAGTATCCTCCTAAAATTGAATATTATGTAAATTATTTGTTACGTAATTTTTTAAAATTTTAGTGGTGTTTTTTTATTTTTTTATTTTTTAGGTAACAATTTTTGCCTTGACCACTGAAGGACACACAATAGGCTGACATTTCCTGTTTTCTGCAGTTAACTTTCAGTTTGGCTTCTCCTAGAGTGGAATCCTCGGTCACAGCGTCGGCAATGCTGTGGATGGGGATTCCGCTTCAGGAGTTGCCCCTGATGTCACTGTCCATATATGGACAGAGACATCAAGCGCTCCGTCCAGGAGCGGAATCCCCGGCCACAGCGTTGCCGACTCTGTGTATGACTCTGATTCCGCTCCTTCAGGGAGCTACAGTGGCTCTAGTAGATAGCAAAGCAGGGAGATACTTCCCTGCTCTGCTATAGTGGCGTCATTACTGCTGTAGCAGCCACAACGGCTGCTAGCAGTGCTGCCGGCCATGGGGGGCCTGTTCCGATGGGCGGCACGGGCGCACTCATGCCTGGTGTCGCCGCTAGCAGCCGCTATGGCTGCTACAGTGGTATCAATGCCACTGAGTGGAGAAGCGCCCGGGCAGAAAGGCGGCTGCTGAGTGGCCGAGCCTGGGCGCTTGTGAAATAAGCAGGGGAAGGGAGCCAGCGCAGCGCCCCCTTTTACCTGCTGGAGTGATGCAGCCTGTGCAATAGCACAGGTTGCACACCCCTAAGGCCGGCCCTTGTGCCCATTGACATCCATGGGCTGTCCATATAGTACATGACATAATGGATCCTCCAAACAGAGAGATGTAGCTACTCTCTTCTCCAGCTAATTGATAAAGGTTCGGAATAAGAGACATCCCTCTATTAACTTAGAGTTGCGATACTTCCATATCTGGAAACCTGGGCTTACACATAGCACATCATTGATAATGTGCAACCATGAATGTCAGATTGAAGCTATAGTGACCACATGTTATCAGTTTTATGTGTTCTACCAATCTGATAATGATAGAAGTGTGTAAAAAAGTTTTTGGAACCCAATTATAGAGAATAGCTTGGCTTTATAATTTGTTAGAATAACAATTTTTTTTTCCTTATCTTAACTGGCAAAATAATACTGTAAATGATGAGCTCAAACTCAGATCCAAATAATTAAAAGGGTTCACTGCTTTGGATAATCCCTTTTTATTAGAAAGGTCCCCCCACTTCATAGACCTCCTAATCTGTGAGGGAACCTGTCAGCAAGTGTTCAATTTCTCTACAGCCATATTATGGGATACTCCAGCGCGAGAGATGCTTTTTTGCAGCTGGTTCCTGGCCTGGCTAATAGATGAGGCTTCTGAATTGGAATCCCCTCCATTAATTCAGAATTAGTTAGTAGGGTATTTGAAAATGGGTTTCTAAATCAGAGAACCCATTTAAAGCCTAAGCCAAACTACAAAACCAGTCTTATGTACTCTAATAACTATAAAAATACTTTGTAACCTGCTGCTTTGCATTTCTCCTTTGTTCTGATTTCTCCTGCATGTTCTGATTCATCCTTCTCCACAGTTACCATTAACTTCTGGTATTGTTGAACTCCCTGTCAATACATGTGTGTAAAAGGCAGAATAGCTGTGGTAACTGGTAGTTATTCCTTGAAGCAAAGTGGATTTACCCATAATACAGCATAGGAAGAATTTGGGCTCCACATTGTAAAAAGGATTTAGTAGAGCGGGAAAGGGTTCAAAAGCGGGCGACTCGATTATTAACAGTGACGGGAGGTCTCTGGTTTCAGAGGCTAGAAAAATTGGGCTTGTTCAGCTTGGAAAAAAGATGCCTATGGGGTCAATATAAAGAACTGGCACATGATTTATTGTCATTCATTGCATGTGGCGGAAAGGCGTTTTTTAGACATCAATATAGCAAAGGGTTCTATACAGTAAGAGTAGTCAAACTATGGAATGCCCTACCCAAGAGGTAGTAATGGCAGATACTATGTCAGCATTTAAAAAAAAAAGGGCTAATGCTTATCTAATGATGAATGGCATAGAGGGTTATAATGACATGGCAATTAATTACATATAATTGATTGAAAATGGTTGAACTTGATGGACACGTGTCCTTTTTTTAGCCTATGTATCTATGTAAAAGGTCTTAAGATGGTGCCAAGTCATTGTAAAAACTTGGCTGAAAATGTCTAAGTAGAGTTAGACTGGTTATCTTGGCATTTTTCTAAATAGAGAATTGATGTCTCTATATAAACCTTTTAGACTCAGATTTACCTGCTGGTCTAAAATGTTGGGCTGTCTGTGCGCCTCAAACAGAAATCTTTTTCCAATATAATTTGCACCATTTTCTGGTATAAATTATAGTACATTTTGTCCGGCTGTGGATGGCTCCGCCACATCCACGTAAAAGTGAAATAAGTTGCACATTTTTGTGTAAAACTGGCATGCACCAAAAATTGCAACCTTTTTTACAACACTAAAGTAGCGCAAATCTGTTGATACATTCCCCCTTAGTTATTATTATTTTGGATTTGAAGTGAAAAGTCACCCTTGAATGCCCTTTAGTTGTTATAATCATTGTTTAATTGGGTTCTTATGAAAAAAGATTTTTCAACAAGAGGTATCCATATGAAAAAAAAAACATGTCTGTTTGACCTAGAAGAATGGGCATGTTTATAGGAGAGTTGGTAGCGATTGTTCAGGCGGCGGCTATTTTTTCGGTTGTGCCAGTTTAAGGACTCATGCACATAACTGTATTACAGCTCCATACACGCTTCATATTGTACGGAGCTGTAAAACAATACCTATAGAAGTCTATGTCACCATGATGTAATTCTGTATGACCCTAGTTTCAAACGGAGGTGTACAGAGGTTTTTTTTCTCATGAGAAAGAAAACGGTGGCATGTTCCATCGGATGCCGTATTACGGATGTATTCTTCTTTGGAAGCATTTCTTCTAGGAGAGAATATCTCCACAATGTAATGTTGTACAGAAGCACAATACTACGGCACACAGAGTGCCTATGGCTCTGTAGTATGGATGCAAAGGGGCTCATAGTTCCGTCATACAGGCTCTGTCCACAGAGTTCCTGTGTGCATGGATCTTTAGCGTGGACATGTTGTGGGGATATGCATTGTAAACTCCACAGAATTGAGAAATGTAAATGAATAAATTTACTGCATAGAGAACAATGTCAGTGATCAATACTTTATAGATATTACAAAATATGCAATATGTATCAGTTGTTGACATATAAAAAATTCCATATTTCAATAACTGATGTCAACAGACTGCAGTCACAATAATAAATATGCACGTTTCCTATTTACTAGTAAAGAAAATAATTGTACTTCATATACTCAAACGGTGTCGGAATATACTTTGCATGGCCTTAATATGTTAAAAACACATTCTAACCAGAACCGTTAGCTGCTATCCTTGTTTCATAAGAAGGTATGCTAATTAAAGCCGTATGTATTCTCCTAAAAATAGGACAACATCTTTAATTCTTTGCAAAATCCTCTATAGATATCCATTACTATGATCGAATAGCTCCGAAATGACCACATGGGGAAATGGGCAGACCAGCAGTAACTTTGTGACCGGAGGCTATACACTGCTACAACTACACATATCTGGATGATTGATTGGATTGGGAGTATATATCTTTTTGCTTATGGCTGGTTCAAGTATTTTTTTGTGTCTACTTTATCAGTATAAATATTTGTCACACTGTACATTTTATGCTGTGTTTACACTTCTTAAAATGAAACACAAGGGAATTATCTAACCAATGTAATGTCTGCATAAGTTATGCACCCTGTCCTACAAAGACCGTAAAAGATCACGAAAAAAAAATGGATAGTACATTGTGCACAAAAAAAGCGTTATTGCGTATTTCATTTTGTAGAACAAAGCCTTAGGGTTCTCTTTAACGGCCCGACATGAGCCGTGTAAATGTGCGTCGTTCAACGAGACAGCTCATTGTTCGGCACTCGTGTGCTCCTTTTACAAGGAGCTATGTATGGGGACGAGTGATCGTAAATTTGATCGCTCGTCCCAATACATACTACAGACAACAATAATATTTTGGGCATTTAAAACAATATAATCAGCCGATGAACGGTTGTTTGCTCATTCATCGGCTAATCGTTGCCCTGTTTATACAGGGCATTGATTGGGAATGAGCGTTCTGCAAGATTGGGAATGAGCGTTCTGCGAACGCACGTTTGCCCGATAATTCGCCTGTGTAATAGGGCTTTTACACTTTCTATAGGACGACTATCCTACTACTGCTATTGTATTCCTAATACACGAGAAATGATTTTTGAAGGTGTACTTGCTGTAGTTTAGACAAGCATCTGGTATTTTCACTATATCAAGGCTAGGCATTTGCAATGTTGATAGTGTAGGTGCCTCATGAAACCACACAACACAGTGCTATGGGGGTAAGAAAGTTTTTACTCTTATTTAAGCTTAAGGGGATCTCTGGTGACTAGTCATGCTGTCTCAAGCCAGTTAATTGTCCTCCTACGACCTCCTTCATAAAATAATTGCTGGATATTAACTGGTAACAGTCCAGACTAGCATCAGAGGACAACAGCAGATCTTCATTGTCCTGTGTGATCTGTCATGTCACTGAGAGCTCCTACAGACTGCATTCTGTCCCTCACATATACAGTAGCTATTGCTATACCCTCCGTTCAGTAAACTGGCATTTGTTCACTGGCTACTGCAAGGGAAGACTGTGATTTCAGAAGGGAATATGGCAATGGCTACTAGTTTCAAATAAAAAGGTTAGAAATTGATTGAAGATTTCCAACAATCCAGAGAAGCACGAAAAGCAAAAAGCGGCAACTCACCATCCTGCGTTAAAATACTTTTATTTCTGCTTATAAAAGATCCATAGACATGGGGTCAGGGAGGATGTTCCCAGCGGGCAACAGCCTGTTTCATGTAATAACACTTGATAGGGCCAGAGGAAGTGTTATTACACGAAACAGGCTGTTGCCCGCTGGGAACATCCTCCCTCACCCCACGACGATGGATGTTTCATGAGCTGAAATAAAAGGATTTTAACGCAGGATGGTGAGTTGCTGTTTTTTTCTTTTTTTTCTTCTCTGGATTGTTGGATAGCTGGATACTTAACTTTTAGCTGAGCTCCACCGTGACCTCTTTTATATATATCAACCTCCAGAGACATACGCGCTCCCAGGATAAGTGAGGACCGAGAGTAGTGCCAACCTGTTGACTTGTTTTGTTTTGTAGAATTGATTGAAGATAGCCTAAATAGAATTAGGGTTAAGGCCCTTTTACACTGGCCAGTTATCGGGCAAACGAGCAGTCATAGAACGCTCGTTCCGAATAATTGCCCTGTGTAAACAGGGCAACGATTAGCTGATGTTGTTCATCGGCTGACTGCATTGTTTTAAATTAATAAACTTTTATCGTTGTAGGCCGCACAGCTACCTGTGTAAACAGGAAGACGAGCTGCCGACACGATAGAACTGTATGGGGACGAGCGATCGTAGTAACGATCACTCGTCCTCATACATAGCTCCTTGTGAGCGGAGCAAACTAGCGCCGATCAACGAGCTGTCTCAACGATCGGCGCTCGTTTACACGGCCCAGGTCAGGCCGTGTAATACTACCTTTGGCAT
The DNA here is from genome assembly GCF_050947455.1 of Rhinoderma darwinii. Lineage (NCBI taxonomy): Eukaryota > Metazoa > Chordata > Amphibia > Anura > Rhinodermatidae > Rhinoderma > Rhinoderma darwinii. The sequence continues at coordinate 365,469,793 of NC_134690.1, read as the reverse complement.
GGGTAACATTTCAGGATGTTGCCTGAGTTTTCCTTTAATGACTGAGTTTATATGTCCCAAATTAGTTTTATGCTCAGAAAGTTAATTTCAGTTCAGTGGAGACACAGTTACACAATAGAACATTGAATATGAAGCACTGGAAACATGTATTCACAAAGTGGTGGATTATAATAGAGGTAAATTCATTGTCTGCCCACGGCACATGGCTCAAGGGATGCCCACTGCTGCACTGAATTCTTTTGCCACATGCTCTGACTACAAGCCAATGGCAGAACAAGTCCTGTACTGCTACTTCCAGGCCATTGGGATTCCACAGACGAAACTCAGTTAGTCAAGTCTGATCTAATTATTCTTTCCCTCTACTTATCCATAGAATACAAGAAAGAGAACAAACATTGGAATGGAAAAAGAAGACTGGTGTGCTCTAAGTATCACAGGGTAAATATGCAAGTAGTTTGTCTGCAAGAATCACCCAAGAGGGGATGCCACACAGGTACAATGATTATTTAGATGGAGTCAGCGGAGTGAAAATCAATCTGCTCAATAGCTTCAACTGCATCACATATACTGTTGTGATATACCTGGATCCACTCACTCCGGTTCTTGTCTACTTTCTCCCAGGGATCATCCAGACCCTCTCTACATGTTCATCATTGTCCAGCAGATTGGAAAGACTTCAGGTCATTCCACTGATGTGTTTTAATAGGTATGTCTGACTGGTCTACTTGGAGTACAGCTACAGTCCTTCCTCTGCAAATGGTCCTGTGGTTGATCTTGAGTGCCTCATAGCCTCAGGTACCCAAGCCTAATAGCCATAGCATAATGAGGATTGGAGACTCTCCTCAGACCAGACCAGTATTGTTGACCACTTATGCCACTACGCAGGTGAACAGGTCAGAGAGCACTGCATTGCACTAATAACCAAGAAAACAGAGAAGGAGCGTACAACTTGCAGACTGCAACCAATGTAGCTGTATGAGTTTTGTGACCTGCAAATGATTCCACAAATAGGTTCCACAGCCAGCATTAGCACACTCCACAGTCAATGGGCCTCTTGTGTTCCAACCTCTTCTGATTATGATTGTCCAGGAACTTGGAACAGCCACCTCTCGGCTCCAAAAAACTTATTTTGCATGTGGGAGACATGGGGGGATCGGAGGACTCCCCAATGTCTGTTCTATCAGTAATTGTGTTCATGGCCCATATGCACCCCATTGCGGCAGCTTTATGCAGGCAGCCGGTACTCCTCCAATTTCAACAAAGTACAAAAGTTTGATCACAAAACACAATATATTTAGCCAGATGTGCCTTCCTCTTTCTTAATTATGTCTGGTTAATATTACATATGTGTACATTTGTGGGATGCAATAATCTATTTTCCTCACTCTGCTCATTCCCATGTTTATGCCTGGGTGATAAATACACCGACTAGGCAATATGTTTCTGAATGCAATCAACAAGGCTCTTATGGGACCTAAAGGGTAACAACAGTCATTGATTTCATTCCAACAGTCTTCGAAGTCTATCACTTGAAATCTTTTATTGTTGTTTTAAGATTTGGCCCTCTCTGCAAACCAACTAATAACAATGATGTCCAGATCTAAGCATGGGAACATTCTGGAATAATGAACAGACCATATTTAGTTTGATTTATTACTTAGATATTATCTCTAAAAGAGAAAGAACTCAGTTCAAATCTTTATTATATTCCTCATGTCTAAATAGAAGACTTGGGATTAGAAACAAGGATGTTTATTGAACGTGATGATTTACAGCTACACGCAACGGACAATGACCGGCCTGTCAGACAGATAGTAAAATCTTATTTCTTCTCTGTTGTGTAAAATGTTGTTTGTTTGTTTTTTTTTGTTTGTTTTTACATTTCAGGTGTAGAAATTTAGTGGATCTCTATTGTGGCTCATAGTCGGGGGTTCCCGAACGGCGGATCTCCCTCTATGATGTCAATATGTCCTAATAGGACATACGGTCAAGGGTTTTCTTCATGGGACAACTCCTTTAAGCCAGAATCACACACCCATTTTTGTGGCAGTTTTTGGCTCAAATCTTTTGTGACAACGGCATGTCAGTCTTTCTTAATACCCTTCCTTCCTTTTGGTTCCACTTCTGGTTTTGGCACAAAAAACTGCCACAAAAATTGCATCAAAACTATGTGTGTGATCCTGGCCTTGAGGCAATTTTTTGTCTTAACCAATATGCAACTTAAGGTTCACACGCTGTAGATTTATGTGGGATTTTGTTGCTGAATTCCCGCAGATCTCCCGCTTTGCATTGCAAATGGTAACATTTGTGTGAACTCGGCCTTAAGAGTAATTAAATGGGTTGTCCAGTATTAGAAAAGAGGAGCTGCTGTTTTTCCAGAAGCAGCTCCACTCGTGTCAATGGACTGTGTCTGGTTTTGCAGCTCATCCCCATTTAAGTGGATATCAGACACAGTCCATGAACAGATTTGGCGCTATTCCTTGTTTCTAATCCTTGACAACCCCTTTAAAGACATGAAAGAATAAAATTCAATACATAAGTAAGAAATAATTGTTGGAAATTATAATTCGATTTTTCTTTTCATTTAAGGCATTGACAGTAGTGGTGCACAAAGAATACAAATTTAACTCAAAGACTGAGTGGTTAGATGACTATTGCTAGACAATGATACATTCTTAGTACAATTAATTAAAAATAACTTATTTTAAGAGCTATTGTGTTTGAAAAGCCAATATAAAATTCACAACACGGAGAGTCCGACAGGAGAATTCACGTAGTATTAGAGACTTCAACGTTCTTATATTAAATGGAAAAACCTTTAACAAGCTGGGTCTGTTACTAATTTTTAAAAGAAGGTGTTTCCAATTTTTATGTTAATAAAGTTACCATCGTTATATAATGAATAGTTATGCAACTTTCTGGTATTTGCTTGCTGTCAATGAAGCATTCTTGTTTACATCCAAAGATTGAAAACCTGCCCTGATCCTTATAACTGAGGTGCTAAAATACTGGTGTATAGCCATTGATAAATTCCCCTAATGAATTTAGTGAATGCCATAATCTCCACAATTTGGACATTTTCCTTCTAAATATATTCTACTGTTTTATGTTTATTACATAGTTAGGGCCTGTTCACATCAGCGTTCGCTTTCGGTTACGGGTTTCCGTCGGAGGTTTTCGTCAGGTGAACCCCGCAACGGAAAGTGAAACCACAGCTTCCGTTTCAGTCACCATTGATATCATTGATTTTCAGACTTGATCAGCTTCTCACATCCCCGGCAAACTGCTTATTTTGCCAGGGTGGTTGGTGCTTGCGATATTAGATATTATATGTGGCCATTCAAATAAAAGGCCATCCATGGATTACATGGATATTTTGAGTATACAAGAGCGAGACATGCTGTTTGTGACCGGCAGGCTCAAAGAGGCAGGTCCCTAGTAGGTCCTTATGCCCTCCGTTATTCCTCTTAGAAATTAATGAACAAATTGACATCTGGGTAAAACTATTCCCCTTGCCTATAGGGTTTATCACTATACAATCTAACACTACTAGCCCTTATTTGACAGTGTCAGAGTGTGTAGGGACATGCCCTATTGTCAAGGAGAATGGTAATACCTAGCTGTCACTTTATTCATACATTTTCAGGAGGAATAACAGAGGAATGCCACAATGCAGAGTTCTAAGAAAAGATGCTCCAGAATTGTTATTTGTTATGGGGAATACAAGTATTTACTAAAACACACATGTCAGGGGCCAGATGACAACATGTGTCTCTCCACAGGATGACATGTTATCACATCTCATGTTTGCCATCCATACTATTCTACGTTTGCTGAAATGCAGTTGCATAAGTGAAGCGAATAAATATAAAATTAGTTAGCCATATTTTTTTTTTATTAAATACACATAAATATTCTGTTTGTTTTTTGATTTGGTTAAATACACTTATTTTTTTATTCTCTTACTCCATAAAATAGTTCCTATAAAGGCCCATCAAATGTAACATGCACCATATGAAATTCTTAAGGGTCTAACCAAGAAACACCTCTAAAGTTGGAGTAGATATTACTGTCCATAAGAGAAGAAAGGTAATGATTACAGGTATAGGAGAAACGAAGACTATAAACCGCATTTTGAAGTATTTTATAACATGTAACAGTATCATCTGTACCCGCTTCTTCTACTCATTAGCCAAGTTACAGAGTGCATGATTGCAGTGCATCTACTTGGTATCTAGTAATTAGGGAACATAATCACCATTCCGACAGCACTGACTATAAACTTAAGGAAACTATGAAGTGCAGGTAATATTTAGCTTTAACAGACACTTAAAATACCAACTCACATCTAGTGTAGAATGTCACCAGTTTCCTACTAATTAATCCTAATGAATCATATGTTGAGTTCAAGACCCTCCAAGATTCTACATTCAGAAATTGCTCTACCTTGGTCCAGTAAACTTTGGTATTTTCTTCATATGAAAAGAACAGGAAAAGTTCAATTCCAATAAAATTGACCATCATGAATAGGTCTGATTCACAAAGACGTTAGCATGGAGCCCCCTACACAACCGTAAAACACTTTCCTACAAACCTAGCTATATTTACTGCTTCTCTGGTTCGGAACAAAAGAAAGAGTATCATTGTCAAGACAGGAGAACAGAAGGTGACCTGGACTGGCTAAACCCAAGGCCTTAAAAACATAATTTATTTGGCCTTCGGAGAATTCAGAGAATGCTCAGTGTTAAACTTAATCTATGACAGGGTGACGTGTGAAGGCAAAATGGTCTCTTTGCAGCTTTTCTAAAGATATTGAGCAATGGAATTGTAACAGTCATAGGTTTAGGGACTGTTGTTACAATATAGACTGCAGGATTTGTGCAAAGAGTCAAAACAAGGAGTGGATGCAAAAAGACATGTTTACGTCTTCCCTTCTTTGTCCTTCCTTTAGGAACCCTCTGCATCAAAAACTGCAATGTGTAAATAAAGTCCCAGACTCTGGACAAGCAAAAAGGGAAAAAAAAATCCTTATTATTGTTTTGTAAGATTATTTTACTATTAAATCGAACTCGAATAGTCCAATATATTTTTGTATTTTTAAAATGATTTTTGCAAATATATTTTTTATCAACATGTTGTCATGCTAGTTGTTCTGTTGTCATGTAGTAATGCTTCTAATGGAGAATACTGTTTATAATACAGCACGTGAAAACCATGAGAAAAACCTCCATGAGCCTCCAAATGATTAGTGAATGATGGCCTAGTATGGGTCCATAGAATACTGTGGGCAGCATATTCAGAATTCGTATCCAATATTAGAGATTCGGATCCCCAATAATCTTATTTACATGAGCCCTTACTTAAAGTTTAAGTCCTATTATAGTTCTGAACCCTATAACATTCATATTATATAATACTAGCTTAATGTGCCCAACATAGCACTGTCTGAAAAAGCAGTCAAATCTCAATTTACAGCCCAACGGCTTTTTCTGGCCACATAAACCCTCAAAAAATTATAATTTCCTTGTATGTCCGTGCACATTCATTGTATAGTTTATAAAGTTATATATATATTATATATACAAGCAGACAATGGCATAGATAGGAGAGAGGGGTCCCCAAAATCAAGATAAAAAAATGCCCCCATAACGGTCCTAGGTTTTGCCATGCAGGACAGAAGGGCCTGGTGTTTATTTCACACCCTCTACATAACACTCAGACCATGTCAACACCTCCTCACTTGCTTAAAAATCAGTTGCTCTGGAAAGGGGAGTTCTGAAAACAGATTCTCACCACCTAATAACAAAAGGAATAGGACCAACCAGGGATGGACCACCATTCTCCAAGGCCCAATAGCTAGAGAATATATAACTAGAATTTAATGATAGATGTGGGTAGAACTGTTGATGCATAAGAATGAAAAAAGTTTTTAAAAGTTATGAATTTTAATTTAAAGTGACATGCGGGGCAAAAACTGAATATTTAGCTTTTGTCAGGAATGGAGATAGCCATCCCAATTCCAAAGTCCCTGCTCATCAGTGGATCCATGGACAGGTATCTTTGCGGAAAGGTCACTCCTGCAGACTGGCTGTACAATCCGGTCACAGGCAGCAGTTGTCTTTAGAGTTGTAACTAGAAACTACTGTCTATAGTGGTCATGACCCACCCAGGAATCTGTATAGTGAGTAACACGCATACACACGCAAATATAATAGTTTTTCACTATATATATTAAGAGCTGGGTCATGAAAACTGCTGCCCAGGACCTGAGCATACATATGAGCTGCAGAAGAAGTTGTTTTTTTAAGTGCAAAAATTAGTAAAATGCTTTTGTCTGAGATGATACGCATACTTTTGGGTTTACACATGTATAACATATGGTTTGAGCAAAGGCCTTAATTAATGAAAATGAGGAGTTGAGGCTAATTGCACATTTTTTGGCAGAAGTTAACTTGCCCCAAGATTTGCCAGATGAACATTTTTATGTACTTTTTAACATTTAATCAGATCCTAATGTTAAAAACTCGACTACAGTATATTCATCAGCAGATGGGAAGCATAATATTGTGCCTCCTGGTGCTCTGTGGTCCGCCAGATGCCTAACCACAATATATGACATTGCAATGCTTGTTACAGTACAGAACAGGTAAACCAAGGATAGTTCAACTCATCTGCAGAGACACATGATTCTCACTAAAGATCATTAGAAGTGTCATTGTAGTATTAGTTTATCTTCATCAAAACACTACAGTGTCAACTGTATTGCTGTAAAGTGGGGGAAATAAATCCCCAAGCTACAGAGAAATGTTGCTTTACATGTTTTATTGTACTTTGAGCCCTTCGTGGCATTGTAAATAGTATGCAAGTTTAATAACGCACTGTAGTTTTAAGATGTGTTGTTGTCCGCTGGTAACTACTAGTTTTGAGTCTTTTCCCCACTAGATGGCGTCGAGTCAGTGGTCTGTCCGACCACTGTGATGACAGCATTGGGGGAGGTGTGGTCATTCCCATCACTATACATATTGCACTGTATATAGTGTTGTGCTTATGTCATGTTCATTTAACTCTGTTCCTTTGCAGGTCTGGTAAGGTATGGTTGGCTTGCTGGCTCTATCTAAATTGCAGGCGCCGGGACGCACTGCCCGTGTGCCATTTTGCAGCGGAGATTTGCGCTGGTTTGGAGTTTAGTGTATAAAACAGCAGGAAACGCGCCAAAGAGTGTGGACTGATGCTCATGAAGTAACAAGTCTGTGCAGGAGGGAAGGAGGAGCTGTGACAAGATGCAGTGCTGGTGTGGATAGAAGCAGTGACATGGTGCTGATGGTGAAAAGCTGCTGCGAGAGTGGAAGCTGCGGACGAGTAAGAGGCAGAGGGAGAGATAGAGAGAGCTTTGACTGAGGAGGCTGCTGTCAGAGGTAGACACGTCAGCTATACTGGTTGGGACTATGACTGGGCAGCGACCACAAGAAGGGCGCCTCGTGTTTCCCTGGGCAGATGCACTGACTGAAGGCCTGAGACTGCAAACTAGGCAGTGACCAGAGTATAGAGAGAGAGAAGTCAGAAGGACTGACCGGATAGAGACTAGGTGGCAGCTCGCACTGTACGGAGAGCTTGCTAGGCAGTTAGATAGGAACATAAAATAAATGTTCAAGCCAGTCAGAAAGAGGTGTAACTATAGTGGCCAGCATAGTGCAAGACTAAGGGAAGAGACGGTCCTAAATTAGGAGTATAGAGTTCTGTGAATCAACAACCACCATTTCAAGTGGCAATAGGTCTGAAGTGAAGTAGCCAACAGCCGCCATTATGTGGAATACTAGACCTGAATTGCCAGAACAACCGCTGCATCAGGGAGGGTCGTCCTGTCTGCAACAAGTATACAGCAAGCACACCATCATCTGCCTGCCTGAACCATTGCTTTTAAGACTGTGCCTCTCAGTGGCTACTGAGAAGAATTGTTGAAATTGTTTGCTGTGGCTGTGTGTGTGTGACGTTTATCACCGGTCTGAAAGAAAAGACGTTTTGCCATCACTCCTGTCTTCATACAATCTATTCTGTGACACAACCTGCACCTGGCCCTATGCCATCTGGGGCCTCGCAGACCTTACACTGCAAACTTAAATGGGTTTTTCTTTCCTATAAACTAATGGCATATTGCTAGGATAAGCAATAATTTTATGATCAGTAAGGGTCCGACTCGGGGTTGGACCACCAACGAACCTAAGAATTTTGGGTCCACAGCACTGATTTAGCACTGTGTTCCCTTCATTGTTCTTTCTTGCACAGCAGCGCTTCCGACCACCGGTCATGTAGGGGGCTGCAGCTCGGTCCTATTCACTTGACACCTTTTCCCGGCAGTCTGACCCCCATTGATCAGAATGTGATGGCATTTCCTAGCGCTATGCTATACCTTAATAAGGTGGAAAACCCCTTTAAAATTCATACTGTGACTTTCACAGTAAAGACAACAGATGTGGCAATTCCCCAGAAGTAATTTCTTAATAATGAATCAAATATTAAAGCACAGGGAACTAAAATATGTTGCAGCTGCTCTCCTGGCATCACCAGAAGAATACAATGTCCTGTTCAGTATGGAAATATTCCCTCTGCAATAAACATTCATGGAATAAAGTCTGCTGTGAAGAATCCTCTATCATCTAATCACTTGTGATTGGAATGAGAACTATTTGGTTAATACATGTATATTAGGGAATTTCTCATATTACAATTCTCTAAGATAATCATTAGGGTATGTGCACACACACTAATTACGTCCGTAATTGACGGACGTATTTCGGCCGCAAGTCCCGGACCGAACACAGTGCAGGGAGCCGGGCTCCTAGCATCATAGTTATGTACGATGCTAGAAGTCACTGCCTCGCTGCAGGACAACTGTCCCGTACTGTAAACATGATTATACTACGGGACAGTTGTCCTGCAGCAAGGCAGGGACTCCTAGCGTCGTACATAAGTATGATGCTAGGAGCCCGGCTCCTTGCACTGTGTTCGGTCCGGGACTTGCGGCCGAAATACGTCCGTCAATCACGGACGTAATTAGTGTGTGTGCACATACCCTTAAAGTGGCTCCAAAGAGAAGCTTCACTTTAATAGTACATATTGTTCCTTACAGTGTGGTATTATTGTAGTAAGCGCTAGTGCAGCATTGATTTTTACCTATGTTTGTACAGACAATTGTTGAATGGTAAGCAGTAGTCACTTCCCTTCCCCCACTCCTCTCTCAGCAGATCATACGAAATACAATATATTAACAATGAGCAATTGTTGCTCTGATTCACTCTCGTCTTGACTACTGTAACTCATTACTAATCGGTCGGTCATCTCCTCACTATACTCTCCCCTCTCCAATCTATCCTGAATGCAGCAGCCAGGCTCATCTTTCTGACCAACCGCTACACCAATGCCTATACCTGGTGCCAGTCACTGCACTGGTTGCCCATTCACTTTAGAATACAATTCAAACGTATTACTGTCACCCACAAAGCTCTCCTCAGTGCTGCACCTCCTTACACCTCCTCCCTGTTTACCACCCTACTCGCGCGCTACGTTCTGCCAACGACCTTAGATTAAGATCCTCCATAATCCGAACCTCCGACTCCCGTCTCCAAGATTTTTATGATGCTGCACCATTCCTCTGGAATGCGCTACCACAGACAATTGGGCTAGTTCCTAACATTCACAGTTCTAAGCGTGCCCCAAAAAACACATCCTTTTAAACAATCCTATCACCAATCTGACTACTTTCCTTGGCCCCACTATTACATTAGTCATCAGAACCTGACCCCCAGATCCAGCAGAATCCCCCACATGCCTTGCACCCTAATGACCGGCTCATGCAGCTTTATCTGTACTACCCCATATGTATAAAAGATGGCTGGACCATTGTACTGAACAAGCATTTTTTACATTTTGTGTCACCCCCTTTTTTCCTCATAGATTGTAAGCTCTTGTGAGCAGGGTTCTCACTCCTCTTGTTTGAATTATTAATTTGTTTTGTCAATATGTAATGTCTGATTTTGTCTCTACATGTTCCCACTGAATTATAAAGTGCTGCAGAATATGTTGGCGCTATATAAATAAAAAATATTATTATTATTAGAATGAGCACAGAACTCGAGAGGTAAAGAAGACAATTTGGGAAATAAATTAAGACTGGCGTATCAAACACCAGTCTTAAACGAATGTACCTCGGACAGAAAATGCTCCAAATGTATTAAGATGTGCGTAAGTTATGATAAATTTTTCGTCCCCGGCCCCTTTAATTAAGTCCCACACCTTTTAATTAAAAAAAAGTCATGGCGTGCACCAAAATGTGCAACTTTTTTACCCCAGAAAACTCCTGGAAATCTGTTCATATATTTCCCTACTATATCTACACACTATTATGAAATTTAGTTTAAGCAAAAAGATGAATGTTAATATCAATGTTACCGGAGGTATTTCTCTAACACCTCACCCAAGGGGGCACATAAATGGCATTCAACATAACAATGAGAACTGTTGCCCTGCCAACCGTCTGTAGTAGAGTGTTTTTTGGTACCGATAATCATATGGTGAACAACTAGGCAGATCTGCCATTCTGGAGTCTTTGGAAGCTGGGTCACAACTCGCGATAGAATATTAAACCCAGTCTTATCACTTCCTAGAACAAACTCATTGATTGTTTTGTGCAGGAAATGGAATGTAAAAAACTATTTTAACAATTTGGTCAGTGACCTTATTCTGTCAATATTAGTTTTAGAATACATTACAGCATTTGGCATCTATAGATAGTAATATAATTACCTGTATGTATTACTGTGTATATGCAAAAGTAATGTAGCATAATAGTTCAGCTCCATATCTAATGTTGCAATGGGTTGAATTTTTATCTGTTTTTATCTGATCATGAGTGTAGTACGAATATACTTGTCTAATAAAAGAAGGGTCTACATGGCAGCAAATCTTAACGTGAATGTCCAACTTTTAACGCCACTTTGTTTTTAGGTCCAGTATTTTGTGATGATTACTTTTTTCATATATCTTTATATTAGTCAGAGCTGCAATTTCCTGAAACAGAGCTCCAAATCTCCTAGATAGACAAGATTTAAAATAAAATATTACAAGCTGGCTGCTTGCATCCACCACTAGAGGGAGCTTAGGAGCTTACTGCATACTGTTTTATTATTGAGTACAATGTATAACAGTATGCAGTATGATACTAAGTTCCTCCTAGTGGCAGCTACAGGAATTTTATAATTTAACTCTATTTATGGAGGAGATTTAAAGCTCATCAGAATGATGGTGATCTGGCTACAATAAGGACATATTATGAAATTTATCAGCTCAGAACTCTGAACCTATTTAGATTAAAAAATTAAAATGTGTGTTGAAAATGTAAAGCTCCCAAGATCCTGGCCATCTTCAATGTAAAATCAAGTGATAGAATGGTGTAACAGGATTGCTTTTAGATGTATACAGAATCCTATGGAAAAAACGCCTGAAAAAACACCATACCTAGAGCATTCTGCATTTTGATAAAAACGCCAAATACGAAAATGCTATGTATGTAAGGCTGTGTTCACATCAGCGTTGGTTTCCGTTCATGGGTTCCGTTGCAGCTTTCCATCGGAGGAACCGATGAACGAAAAGTCAAATGGAAACTAAAGCTTCCATTTGTATTACCATTGATTTCAATGGAAATGCTTCCGTTGCAAATGGTTTCCGAAAAACCTTACTGAACGGAGACAAACGGAAACCATTTGCACAGGAAGAATTACCATTGAAATCAATGGTAATGCAAACGGAAGCTATGGTTTCCGTTTGGCTTTACGTTCATCGGTTTCTCAGACGGAAAGTTCTAACGGAACCCATGAATGGAACCCGACGCTGATGTGAACGAGGCCTAAGATTTGTCTTATTTCAATATGGATTTTAAACTAACATTGTTTTTGACACCCCCTATGTGCATAGTTGCCAATATTTTAAAAATTGTTCCAGGGACACTTAGGGTGTGGCGTATTTGGTAGGTGTATCTTATGGGGGTGTGGTTTATCTGGTGGGTGTGGCTAGTGGGGCATGGCTTTCCATAATTTCTGCATACAAGAAAGACGAACAAAATTTCTGCACCAGTTTGGCTGACAACTACTATGGTGGCCGGTATGTATCTGGTTGTTTACAGGCAGGTGATGTCTCACTTTATCACTAAGGCTAGCTGATATGTGCTGACCTCTAATGCCAGCGTAAAAAACAGCGTAGATAGTGCCACACTCAGTGCCCCTTGTAGATGGTGTTCCACACTGACCCCAGTAGATATTGCCACACACTACGCCCTGTAGGTATTGCCACACACTGCCCCCAGTAGATATTGCCACACACTACTCCCTGTAGATATTGCCACACACTGCTCCCTATAGATAGTCCCACACACTGCTTCCTGTAGATGATGCAACAGTGGTCCCTGTAGATAGTTCCACATGGCCCCCTATAGATAGTGCCACAGTGCCCGCTGTAGATAATACCTCAATGCCCTCTAGATAACACCACAATGCCCACTGTAGATAGTGCCACACCCCCTGTAGCTGAAGCCACACACACTCCCTGTAGATGATGCCACACACACCTCCTCTAGATGATGCCACACAGACCCCTGTATATGATGCTACACACACCCTGTAGATGATGCCACACGGACCACCGGTAGAAGATGCCACGCAGACCCCTTGTAGATGATGCCACACACAGCCCCCCTGTAGATAGTGCCACATACTCCCTCTGTAGATAGTGCCACATAATCCTCCTGTAGATAGTGCCACATACTCCGACTGTAGATAGTGCCACATACTCCCCCTGTAGATAGTGCCACATACTCCCCCTGTAGATAGTGCCACACACTCCCACTGTTGATAGCCCCCACCCCCCTCCCTGTAGATAGAGCAGTTGTGGCTCCCTCTATAAGCGGAGCCTCTGAGGACGCAGATACAATTGAATCTAGCAGTTGCCGGGACAAGTCCCGGGGCAGTAATTTGCCAGGACTGCCTCTGTAAATTCGGGACAGTCCCGGCAAATTCGTAACAGTTGGCAAGTATGCATGTGCAAAAAAAATGCAGCAACAAACACCACCGTAAGCACATTATAACACTGTGTGTGAAACTGGCCATACACCACTTTCTTATAGGGCTGGATGGACTATGAGTCTCTGAGATTCTGTGGCTCCGTTGTTATTGCTATCCCCTATACCTTTGTCATGCACATATGAATCACATTGAACATATGATGCAGCCCCAAAGAATTAAACAACACATTCAACTCTGCTATATCAGTTGATGTAAATGACAGATATTCATCTATTTTAGCCTGCCCATATTCAGCTAATCACTTACTGCGATCACAAAAGAGCTATTATGTATCAGAAGGGAAATTGAGTTTCTGAGATTTCCTATTGACAAAACACACATTCTTTTTCGTGAAATATTCAGAGCAGTGTTAACGACACTGCGACTTTCAACCTTGCAGACAAAGTTACATTTTGGTAAAGAATTTGGGTTGCAGCACATTATAACTAAACCTTTACTTGCAGAGCCAAGTAGTTTAATCTGGAGACTTGTAGCATTTGTATAGAACATAAAATTCATAGGGTCACGTTAATAAAAACTTTTCTTTGCCTGACACTTTTTGTCATTTTGTGCGACAAATTTAAAAAAAAAAGTCGCAAGCCTTTAATCAATTTGTGTAAAACCACCTTTTTTTAACCCCTTAAAGTATCATTCTGGCGAAATAAAAAATGTTCTCTCTTTTTCTGAAACGGTAAGTTAACGGTAGTGAGGTTTATTCCCTTACCTGGCACTTTGTTTTACTGTTAGCTTCTCCGTTCCAGGCCGCCATTGGTTCTCATGATGTCCACTGACTCCCTGTATCCTACAGCAACTGCTGTGTGGACCAGAAGCCAGTCTCTCAATGCAAGTCTATGGGAGCCTCGATGTGGGACTCATAGACTTGCATTGAGAGACTGACCTCTGGTCCCTACAGCAGTCACTTTAGGATTAAGGTGGTAATAGTGAGGGTCACATAACCAAACGGAGACCCGGAAAGGAGCATCCAACAGCGAAAAATTTTGCCGGAGTGCTTCCTCTAAAGGCCATCATAGAAAAGCTAATTTTGGAAAAGCTTATTTTAAGGGCATACATTTGCACAGTTTTGGTGTTTCTATCCATATAAAAAAAATTAAAAAGACTAAGAATGTTCATTCTAATGGGTAAGGCCCCATGCACATGACCTTAAAAACTCTCCGTAATTGCGGACCGTAATATGGTCCGCAATTACAGATCCATTCAGTTCTATTGGCCGCGGACACCTTTCCGTGGTGCCCGTGCCGTAGAAATGTTCAGAAAATTATGGAACATGCATTTTGCATTTTACGGGCCGTGATCAACATACTTTGTATGGGAGCACGGCCCGAAAATGCCGGCGCCGGTCGGCCCTTCCCGCAATCGATTACGGGCACGGCATTGTGCATGGGGCCTTAACCTTTTCTTAAGGATCCATTTGATTGATTGGAAAGAAGTATATAGCTGGCATTCAGTTGCATCACTTTTTGGCAGTACACTACAAGATTAAAATAAATGCTGTTTTTTTTAATGACAGAGTGGATTGATAAAATATAAGTCATATAACATGTATGTATGTATGTATAATCTCTGTGCATAATGTTTATTTTGATTTATAACATGGCATAGTTAGGGAAATTATCCCCCGGAAGGTCAGGAAGGACAACAAAAGATAAAGATGACAAGTGCTTTTAAAAAAAAAAAACTCTATTAGTGGGGTTTGTGAATTGGGTGCCCACCATTTTCTAAAAAAAGACTACAGCACATTAAGCAGTAAAGCACCTAAACTAGGGGCGGACATACCATTGGTGCAACCTGTGCAGCTGTACAAGGGCAGGTTACGTAGGAGGGCTCACTGCCACCTTAAAAGCAGCTTTGTACTGTCTTTTGGGTAGCATGTAAGGGACTGAGATAATGACACTGGTTCACAACTGTTGGTGGATTGTTAAAAGGACATAAAGATGGGGTGTTCTTTACAGATCTATTGTAAAGTAAGTGGCCCGTAAACTGTTCTTCCACAGAGGCCATCTGTTGTCTATGTCCACCCCTGAACTAAACCCTTTCAGATATATATACCTGTCTCTTTGACAGCATTCACAAGAGCATTTTGAGATTTCAGGTTTTCAAAAATCTCTGACAAATGGGTTAGAACGACTAATGATCACCAAAGGCCATTCATGGTTGGAATCAAATGGTATTGCGACTCATGGACGCCCCTACTAATATTATCATCTGAAACGTCACAGTAACAAGTAAGAAAATAAATAAAAGGTAAATAGTCCCCCTTTGCCCTGATAAGAGTCAGGGGTGGCTCTAAAAAGTTACAACAGTGCTGAGCGTAATTTCTGGGTGGACTTTCCATCCACCACCAAGAGTGAGAAGAAAGTAAGGTCTTGTCCAGGCTTGCCAGCACTGTGGTCACAACTTTAAGACAATGAAAAGTCAATTGAAGTGTTTTTGTTGATATATAGGCTATGATGGCATTCATATATCAAAGAGTAGCGGTTGGACTAATTATTTTTTTTGGTATGTTTGCTATGGTTTTTTCTTTCTGTGGACAGAACGGCACAGCTGCATGGAAATAAAAATAAAATTACCCCAAAAATATTTAGCTTGCTTACAGAGACAATAATGTGCAAAATATGTTGGATCATTTTTCATCATATAAAATAGGACTCATCATTCTAACAGAACAGTGTAAAACTGATTACATTTATAAGAAGACAAAGAAATTCAGCATGAGACCCTCAGACCTTCATGTGGTGGTAATAGTAACTGTGACACTGCTGCGGAGTCGTGACCACACATAAATTAGTCCGCCAGACTGCTCCAGGCACAAGGCTTTAGAGGCAGCTACTGCTTGTTATGATTTTCATGCTGAGAGCCGCAAACCATTTATTAAAGCCATAGCAATTTCATCTTGTGTCCGTAGCTAAATTTGTCTATTAATATTTAAGCAGAATTCTCAGCTCACATCTGTGTCAGAGGCTTTATTCTAACCCTGCGTCACAGATTCTATTCGATTTGACGGAAAGAGTAACTATTCTTCCTGTGAAATCTGATGGAATTTGCGATGGAGGCTCCGGACCCCATTATAATTTAATGGGGACTGTAGGGCACCAGTGGTAAGCATTGAACATAAGATCCGCCACTGTGTCGTGGTAAAAGGACACCATGAAGCAGGCGTGAACGAGCCGAAGATGATAAGAGTTTGAATGAACTTCATATTAACTAACAATCAGGGCCGTATTTGGAGTTGGTGCTGCCCTAGGCATTTTTAGTGCTGATTCCCCCGATAACGCAGTTTTTCCATCGCAAAAATCGGAACATCTGCTAATTGTTGCGGGTATTACCTCCCCAATTAATTCAATGAGGAAAACCTGCACAGAAAACCAGCGATTCCGCAGCATAAATTAACATCGTGGAGATTAAAAAAAGGCACTGCAGGTCAATTTATGAACGCTTTATCGTTAGGTTTTTTTATTAAGCGTGTGGATGAGATGTGGATTAAGCGTGTGGATGAGATTTGTTCAAATGATTTGCTGCTACTGCATTACACTACAGATTTTTCACAATTAAATCCGTTGCAGAAAATCTGCAGTGTTCACGCTACGTGTGAACGTACCCTAAAATAAATGCTCAGTGCTACTCAATTAACATTCCCTCCGCTGCCCCCCACATGAACATGAACTGGGGCCCATTTCCCCTATTATTGATCAGGTCGCAGTTTATTCTTTTTTAGAAAAAAACAAAACACTCCTACAGCGGCCCCCCTTCCCGACCGGAGAAAATTACGTTACATCAGTAAGTTGCCCTACTTTTAAAAGCAGGCCAATGAACTGAGGTAACCTGGGACCATGTGAATAAAACTAACCAATGACAGCTTAGAGCTGGTAAGTACAATAATAGTTTTGCTTTTTTACTTATTAGTGTTACATATGTTTTATTTTTGTGTTTTTTTACAGGTTCGGTCATTGCACTACGTCGGATTCGAGGACTACTTAGATGGCGGCGTTTTTATTTTCAGTAAAATGGTTAACGAGAGTTTTGTGTGGGGGGTTTATTTCAATAAAAAAAAATTCTGTGTTGGTGTTTTTTTTAACTTCATCACTACTGCCTTAGTAATGGTGGCTGTCTGATAGACAGCGTCCATTACTAAGGTGGGGCTTAGTGTTAGCCGATGAAGAGGCTAACACTAATCCCCCATTATTACCCCGATACCCACTGCCGGCAGGCGTGCTGAGAAGTGATGTATCGGGTACTGGGGTGGCTAAAGGCTGGTATTATTTGGCTGGGAAAGCTGAAAAACAATGGGCCTTCCCACCCTGGTAATGCTAGGCTGCTGCTGTGTTGTATCTGACTTGTTATGAAAAATGGGGGGACCCCAAGTTATTTTTTTCAATTTATAAAAAAAAAACGATGTGGGGTCCCCCCATTTTTCACAACCAGCCAGATACAATGAGGCAGACGTAGCCTAACATTACTCGGGTTTTCCCAGCCTAATAATACCAGCCTACGGCCGCCCCAGTACCCGACCATCACTTCAGATGGTCCGGTACTGAATCGTACACAGCTCTTCCTGGCAACCCTGGTGGCGGTGGTTACCCGGGTAATAATGGGGGGTTAGTGATAGCCTCTTCACCGGCTAACACTAAGCCCCACCTTAGTAATGGAAGCTGCCTATCAGACAGCCGCAATTACTAAGGCAGTAGTAATAAAGTTAAAAAAACAGACACACAGATAAAATATTTTATTGAAATAACCCCCCCCCCCCACACACACACACAACCTTCATTAACTAATTTATTGAAAATAAAAACGCTGTCATCTAAGTAGTCCACAACTGAACCTGTAAAAAAAAAACACAAAAAAACTCTAGTAACACTAATAAGTAAAAAAGCAAAACCATTATCATACTTACCTTCCTGGGTCTGTGACAGTAAACTAAGCAGTGACAACTCTAAGCTTATGTACCCCAATGATGCCAACCTGGATAATATGTCTATCAGATCAAATACCCATATCAATCCAATATAGATAACGTGTGAGATTACCTAGAATGGAGCATGAATGAGTCAACAACCCTACTTGAATTTACAGAAATAACCGTAATCTTTATAAAAAGTTAATTTTTACATTTCGATTTCCTTTATTACACTAGATGGATATTTTGGGGACTGAGAAGGTTTCAGAAACGTCACAGTCAGTCTGCAAGGGAATGTGGAAGTATAATACTGGATGAGGAAGTGGAGGAAAATACCACTTTTCCCTAATAAGATATATTCATGTATTCACATGAACTACTGATTTATGTATATGTAAAAAAATAATAATAATAATAAATATGCCTTAAATTTGAGGAATTTATCAGTATTTAAACATAACATTTTATTTTGTGAATCTCGCACTCTTCAAAAGCCTTTATAAATGTAAATAACATCAAATATAGGTTGAAATTATTTATTTTAATGTCCTGCCAATTGTGGATTACACATTTCCAATTTGATTGATTTTCTAAATTGTGTCACATGTTGATCACTATTCACTACTGGGCTTCACCCTGTCACCAAGAGTCATTAAATGACTAGTGCTTGTGTTGTATACTATGTGCATTGCTCTTTGTCTGTGTTTTCTCTCTCAAGTATTATGGTACATTACTAATAAAGCATTCATTTATTTTGGGTGTATTCCAAAAGCCACAAAACATAGTGGATTTCTGTTTTTCAGGCCTGACCCCAGCTTTTTTTAATTCCAGAAGTTAACATTTCTCACGAGTGATGGGTAAAATTCCTCCGATAAAAGCTATGTTGGTTAAGGAGGACAGACTACTAGCACTTAGTCTAAAAGCTCCACCACTTTTAGCAAGTGCAAACATTAATCTGCCATTATTATCTAGCTGATTAATAAACATTAATCTTCATGCCAACATTACAGATTGTAACACATCAACTTGTAAGTTGTCAAAAACAAGGCCTAGAGTTAAAGATGAAGATGAATGTCTGCGTCTTCTAGAGGATATGTCAACTCTCCTGTCTATTTTAGTAAATACTTGTATTCTGCATAAACAATTCTGCAAGAACTTTTCAACTTTGCGTTGTTCCATTCCTCTGATATTCCTCCTGGAAATGTATAAATAAATTGTCAACTGGGTGTTAGGGTATGTTGACGCGGCCTATTTTCGGCAGTTTTTCGGGCCGTAAAAATCCGAAAAACAGCGTAAAATCGGAAGCAGAACGCCTCTAAACATCTGCCCATTGATTTCAATGGGAAAACGGCGTTCTGTTCCGACGGAGCGTTTTTCGCAGCGTTTTTTTACGCGTAAAGAAACGGCCAAGAAAAGGAAGTGCAGGACACTTCTTGGGACGTTTTTGGAGCAGTTTTCCATAGACTCTATTGAAAAAAGCTCCAAAAACGGCCGTAAAAAACGCTGTGAAAAATGCAGCGAAAAACGTGAGTGGCTCAAAAAACGTCTGAAAATCAGGAGCTGTTTTCCCTTGAAACCAGCTCCGGATTATCAGACTTAGAACACACTATAGAATAAATTGTCCAATAAATTGAGCTTTGGGGTGTCCTACGATGAGGATGTAAGCATACAATATCATCTTTAACACATTTGAAGGTGACAGACAGAGCTGCCTCGTCTTCACTAGTGTCTATGCCAGGGGTAGGCAACCTTTTATGTACGGTGTGCCAATAAAAAAAACAAAAAAAACAATGAAGAAGTACTAGGCGTGCCATGCAAACATGAAAGTCATATAGGCTACATACAAACTGTAACCCCGTATCTGACAAACAAATTAATCCATTAATTAAACTGACATTTCAGTGTGTCCCTTGTCCCTGAGTGGGGGGTGCACATAGGAGAGACCACGGCTACTAAAGACCAGCTTGGGGGTTGCACATAGGAGAGACCTTGGCTATTGAACACTAGATTTGTGGGTGTACGAAGGCGAGACTGATGCTACTGAAAACCAGCTTGTGTGTGGGGGTGGTGCACATAGGAGAGACCACACTACTGAACACCAATTTCGGGGGGTGCACATAGGAGAGCTGCAAACTTTTTCTTTTTAAGAGCGGTAACTGAACTCTGTACTTGTGGTACTGATCACCAGGAAAGAGCTCTGCATCTTTATGCACTTGGGAATGCTGAACACCAGGAAAGAGATAGTAGTGCTGCATTGTGTGCTTGCCAAGTGTTCAGCAGCGACAAACACAATGAGCATCACACTCTCTCCTGGTGATCAGTGCCACCAAGCACATAATTAAGCGCCGCTTACTCCCACTGTGTTTAGCGCCACCAAGCTCACAACGGCACTGGTCACTGGAAGAGGGAAATGTGCCAGCAAACCATGCCCTAAGGGCCGGCAGGTTGCTGACCCCTGGTCTATGCCTTTATAACACCCAAGAAGCCAGATGACAAAACGAAATTTGTTGAGGCTTTTTTTGCATACTTTATTAATAACTATATTCTAACCTTGTGGTGGAGTTATTCTTTAATTCAAATAATAATACTTTGAGGCTAGGGCTCCACTGCAACCTGTGGTGGTGCAAGGGTCAAGTTAGAATAGTAGATTATCATAATCTTTATGTTTCCCTTTAGGGAAAAAAGGTCAGAAAGCAATTGCAAGAATTCCAACATGGTTTGAATTCTCATGAATGTCGTAAGTCATCCATAGGGAAACACTGAGTTTGCACAACGGTCATGGTAACACGTGATTTTACAGTGACTGTTGCATGCCCAAAAACCACTGTGGAACCATAGTTTAAGGGATATCAGTACAATAGTAAGTACGGTGGCTCAGTGGTTAGCAATGTTGCTTTGCAGACATGGAGTCTTGAGTTTGAATCTGACCAAAGACAACAGCTACATAGAGTTTGTATGTTCTGCCTGTGTTGCGTGGGTTTCCCTCTGGTTTCCTCTCACACTACAAAATCATACTGATAGGTTCATAGTATCATAGTTCGTCAGGCTAGTTCAGCCTATTATTCTGCTATGTTAATCCAGAGAAAAGGTAAAAGCCAATTTTCCTTGGTGAAAAATTCCTTCCTGACTCCAATATGGCAATTAAAATAATTTCCTTGATAAACGACCTATCTACAGTAATCTGATAAACATACGTTGTAATACTATTACACTCAACAAAGGCATCCAGCCCCTCTTGAACTCTTTCAGTGAATTCACTATGACAACTTCCTGTGGCAGAAAGTTCCATAGTGTCATTGCTCTTACAGTAAAGAATCCCCTTCCATGTTGGTGTAAAAACCCTCTTTCCTCTAGATGAATAGGATGCCTCCTTGTTAGGGTATGTGCACACACAAACTCAAAAATGTCTGAAAATACGGAGCTGTTTTGAAGGGAAAACCGCTCCTGCTATTCAGACTTTTTTGAGCAAATCGCGTTTTTCGCTGCGTTTTTTACGCCCTTTTTTTGGAGTAGTTTATCAATAGAGTTAATGAAAAACGGCTCCAAAAATGTCCCAAGAAGTGATATGCACTTCTTTTTCGTGGGCGTCTTTTTACGCTCCGTGTTTGTAAAACGAGGCGTAAAAAAAAATGCCCCGTCGGAGCAGAACGCTGTATTTCCCATTCAAATCAATGGGCAGATGTTTGTAGGCATTCTGCTTCCAATTTTTAAGCCGTTTTTCGGGACGTTTACGGCCTGAAAAACGACTGAAAACACTACCTGTGAACATACCCTTAAAGTTACACTCCTAGTTAAAAATAGAGAGATCTCTGTGTTGACTTTTGAAATATTTATACATAGTTTTTAGGTCACCCCCTGAGCCATTTTTTTTCTAAACTAAATAACCCTAATTTTGATAATCATTCTGAGTACTGTAGTCCACCCATTCCATCTATTAACTCGCTCAAACTCTGTCTTTCTTGGACAATGGTGCCCAAAACTGTACACAATATTCCACGTGCGGTCTGACTAGTGATTTATAGTGTGGTAGAACGATGTTCTCGTCATGTGCATATATACCCCTTTTGATGCACCCTATGATCTGTACCTTGACAACAGCTGCCGGACACTAATTGGTAAAGTTAAGTTTACGGTCAACTAAAATAGTGTGTGTCCGAGCTAGGAAAAATAGATTGTAAGGGCCTGTTCACATCAGCGTTGCTTTTCCGTTCATGTGTTCCGTTGCAGCCGTCCGTCAGAGGAACCCATGAACGGAAAGCCAAATGGAAACGAAAGCTTCCGTTTGCATTAACATTGATTTCAATGGTAATGCTTCCATTTGCCTTGGTATCTGTTTGTGTCCGTTCCGTAAAGTTTCCGTGTTTTACGCGGAAACAATAGCGTAGTCAACTGCGCTATTGTTTCCACAAAGAAAACAGAAAATTTACGGAATGGAAACAAATGGAAACTGAGGCAAATGGAAGCATTACAATTCAAATCTATGGTAATGCAAACGGAAGCTTTCGTTTCCGTTTGGCTTTCCGTTCATGGGTTCCTCCAACAGAAAGATGCAATGGAACCCATGAACGGAAAAGCAACGCTGATGTGAACACAGTCTTATCCCCATTGGGTATGAGGACTGATGTGAATGATGACAATTTCTGTACAGTACAGTGCTATGTTAGCGATATAGGCAACAGAATATCATTTTTTTTAATAAACAGACGGTGCCTAATCTAACACAATAAATATGCTCCTCCCCTCATACTGCTTAATTCTTGTACAGGGGCATAGCTAGGGGGCAGGCGGGGCATGTGCTCTGGGGCAACTCTGACGTGCAGAGCAGCCGTACTAAACAGCTGATCACTGCTGACAAGCGCCCTGTATGCCGGGCGGCTGCAGCAGCGATTAGCGTTAGGAGGAGGCAGGAGGTCTTGCGGCGACGTTCTGATTGGGGTCGGTGCCTTCCCGGGAGTGGACCAGTCCAGTCACCTGACCTGAGTCACCTCTCTACACTCTGGCGGCAGTGTGGCACTAAGTACAAGGGGGAGGGCGGTTCAGTGGCACTAAGAACAAGGGGGAGGGGGTTCAGTGGTACTATGTACTAGGTGGGATGGGGGTTGTGTGGCACTAAGTACAAGGGGGGAAGAGGGGTTGTGTGGCACTAAGTACAAGGGGGAAGGGTTGTATGGCACTAAGTTTAAGGCGGAGGGGGGTTATGTGGCACTAAGTAAAAGGGGGAGGGGGTTGTGAGGCAATAAGCACAAGGGGGAGGGTGGTTGTGTGGCACTATGTACAAGGGGGAGGGGGTTGTGTGGCACTAAGTACAAAGGGGGGCTGTGTGGCACTAATTACGAGGGGCTGTGTGTTGTCTCTTTAATTTATTTTCTTTTAACTTAATGTTATGTTAAACTACCTTATATAACTATATCGCTTGTAAAATGTAGAAATGGTTTTATGCTCGAGTTGAAATAAAAAATAGTGAAAAAAAATCACTTCATTGATTGGTAGAGAAAGCAAACATGTCGAGGGGGAAGGAGTTGTCGGGAAAGAAGTTGGGGGGAGGGGTGTGAAACTGAATCTTTGCCCCAGGTTCTGGAGAACCTAGCTACGCCTCTGTCTTGTAGAATTTAAAAATCATTGACATTAAAAGAAAAATGATGATGTACTTTAACCGTTATCTGCTGGCATGTGGCCTTTTTCAGCTTTACATTATTTACTTTTACTCCCACAGGCAAATGCTTTAAAAAAGGAAGTTGGTCTGAATTGTTCTTATTTAAAAGAGATGAGCACAACCTCCTACTGAAAAATTAGGAAAGAATGTTGACTGAATATATGTAAAGATCTTGAGTCAGACCACAAACAGAATGTACTAACATCAGGAAAATAGGAGTATTTTAGGATACTTCATTTGCTAAATGTTACTATGTACTTTAAATACGATGATGACTACACTTGTGAACTACACGACTGGATATAACTGGATAAAACTTTATATCATACTCTAGAATACAAACATTCAGAATGATATATGGGACCAAGCTGACTAGTTTATTTTGCAGGCTAATTATTATGTTATTGAAGTTCCAGCCAGATGCAACAACATTGTCCCCTGGAAAATCAGGACTCACCTAACCAAATCAGCTTTAGGCCAGGATCACACACACTGTTTTGATCAGGGTTGATTCTTGCTTTTCTGCAGCCTGAGGTGAAAATTTAAATGGCGCCCCCACAGATCACGATTAACTTCCTTTTGACTGTTCAACATCAGTACGAGCCTCTTCCAACTCTTGTGGATGCGCCGTTGCCTTGCACTCCCCTGGCATGTGCGGTGCAGTGATGAAGCTGGGCAGAGTACACCTCGCTGCACGGTGCGTGCCTATGGAGAACAAGGCATTGGTAGATTCAAGAAAGTTGGAGGAGACTGCTAGTGATGTAGAACAGCCAGGGGGATGTCAATCAAGCATGGAAAGGTGGATTTGAAGTCAGGACTGTGTTACTATCTTCAGGATAGCGGCACCGCCCCATGACCCTTTATACAGTAATTAGCATATAGCGTGCGCCGTTTTAAAAGTTGATTTTATAGGTTTTGCTGCATCTGAAAAAAACATACAGGGGAATGTTTGGAAATATTGTCAGGACATGTATTACCGCCTGGTGGCGGTTCAAGAGGTTAAAACTACCTGACAAGTTCCCATTAAATAAACAATGAATTGAAACAATTCCATCTGCCCTGCAATATTGTTATTATAAATATATCCTCCATAATTAAAACACCAGAACCAAACTGACATATATACGGCAGCAGAACCAAGCTCAGTACATATATACAATATCAAAACCAAGTTCAGTACATAAATACAGCACCAGAACCAAGCTCAGTACATGAATACAGCACAGGAATCAAGCTCAGTACATATATACAGCACCAGAACCAAGCTCAGTACATATATACAGCACCAAAACAGAGCTCAGTACATGTATACAGCACCAGAACAAAGCTATGTACATAAATACAGCAACAGAACCAAGCTCAGTACATATACACCGTGTTCCAAATTATTATGCACATTGGATTTAAGTGTCATAAACATTAAATTATTAGTTTTTCAATTAAACTCATGGATGGTATTGTGTCTTAGGGTTCTTTGGATCATTGTAATCAATCTCAGACACCTGTGATAATTAGTTTTCCAGGTGTGCCCAATCAAAGGAAAACTACTTAAGAAGGATGTTCCACTTTATTAAGCAGGCCACAGGTTTCAAGCAATATGGGAAAGAAAAAGGATCTCTCTGCTGCCGAAAAGCGTGAAATAGTGCAATACCTTGGAAAAGGTATGAAAACATTGGATATTTCAAGAAAACTTAGGCGTGATCATCGTACTGTGAAAAGATCTGTGGCTGATTCAGAGCACAGGCAGGTTCGTTCAGATAAAGGCATAATGAGGAAGGTTTCTGCCAGACAAATTAATAGGATTAGGAGAGCAGCTGCTAAAATGCCATTGAAGCCGCTGGTGCCTCTGGAGTTCCGCGAACCTCAAGGTGTAGGATCCTCCAGAGGTTTGCAAGTGTGCATAAAGCTATTATTCGGCCACCCCTAAACAATGCTCACAAGCAGAAACGGTTGCAGTGGGTTCAGAAATACATGAAGACTAATTTTCAAACCATGTTGTTTACTGATGAGTGCCGTGCAAATCTGGATGGTCCAGATGGATGGAGTAGTGGATGGTTGGGTAATGGCCACCATGTCCCAACAAGGCTGCGACGTCAGCCAGGAGGTGGCGGAGTCATGTTTTGGGCTGGAATCATGGGAAGAGAGCTGGTAGGCCCCTTTATGGTCCCTGACGGTGTGAAAATTACCTCTGCAAACTACGTAGAGTTTATGACTGACCACTTTCTTCCGTGGTACAAAAAGAAGAACCGTGCCTTCCGTAGCAAAATTATCTTCATGCATGACAATGCACCATCTCATGCTCCAAAGAATACCTCTGTGTCATTGGCTGCTATGGGCATAAAAGGAGAGAAACTCATGGTGTGGCCCCCATGTTCCCCTAACCTCAACCCTATTGAGAACCTTTGGAGAATCCCCAAGCTCTGGGAGGCTATTCTGACATCCTGCAAAGATATTCAAGCCGAAACTGGCCACATACTCACAAATTCAATGGATGCAAGAATTGTGAAGGTGATATCAAAGAAGGGGGTCCTATGTTAACATGTAACTTGGCCTGTTAAGTTTTTTTGATTAGAAGAGCTTTTGATTTCTGTAAATATGACCTCCTGATGCTGCAAATTCAACAAATTACCATTTTAGTTCTCTTTACAACCTTTAAAATGTTTTGATCTCTGTTGTGCATAATAATTTGAAACAGTGCATTTTGAGTTTTTTACTTCTAAAAAAAAATCTGTTATCATTAGGAGATTTGTTCAATAAAATTTGCATTATACTCCAACGGTTGATGGCTTGAAGATTATACTGACTGTCATTTGCATCGACTATTTAGGAAAATCAGCGAAAAATAACAGTTGCATAATAATTTGGAACGCGGTGTATACAGTACCAGCACAAATACAGCGCAGTACAGAGATCATTTGCAAATTCAGTGTAACCCCTGCCGTATCGGTTTGTACAGCTTAAAACTACATTATGGCCAGAACAATGGTAAGGATATTCTGGGAGTTGCTGTTTCACAAAAAAATTCATACCACCCATCATCTCGCTGACGATCATACAGTGATTACAGTACTGATTAGAGGCAGAATAAATATTTACATTGAGTGACTCACAGGTGATGTCTTCTCAGATTCTAGTCGTTCTTTTTCTCTTTTCTTCCCATACCGGTACAGACCTCTATAATGACTTTTTCTGACCACGGCCCATTTATGCAGTTTGCCACTCAGATGTCTTCAGCTTCTCACTTTTCAAACATTTCTGAACCTATAAATGAAGATAAAATTCTTATGGTGTCACACACACTATGCCCCTTAATATAATAGCACCATACACTGCTCCCCTGAATATAACAGCACCATACACTGTGTCCCTGATTATAATAGAACTATAAACTGTGTCTCACACACAGTCCCCCTGTAGACTGTGCCCCCATAAATCTCCCAGTATATAGTGCCCCCATAGAGCCGCCTGTAGATAGTGCCCCTCATAGAGCACCCTGTAGATAGTGCCCCTCATAGAGCCTCCTGTAGATAGTGCCCCCATACAGACTCCTGTAGATAGTGCCCCTCATAGAGCCCACTGTAAATAGTGCCCCTCATAGAGCCCCCTGTATATAATGCCCCTAATAGAAGCTTCTGTAGATAATGGCTCTCATAGAGCCCCCTGTAGATAGAGCCCTCCATACATAGTGCCCCTTATAGAGCCTCCTGTAGATAGTGCCCCCCACATAGACTCTTGTAGGTACTGCTCCTCATAGAGTCCCCTGTAGAAGGGGCCCCACATAGAACCCCTCTGGAGTTAGTGCCCTACATAGATCCCCCTGTAGATAGTGGCCACTATAATTCCCCCTGTAGATAGTGCCCCATATACAGCTCCCTGTAGATAGTGCCCCACAAACAACCCACTGTAGAAAGTGCCCTTCATAGAGTCTCCTATAGATACTGCCCCACCCGGAGTCCCCTGTATATAGGGCCCCCTGTAGATACTGCCCCAAAAGAGCCCACTGTAGATAGAGCCCCCTATAGATGATGCCACTCACATTAACTCAAAAAACAAATAAACATTAAGTACTCACCTGATCCCGCTCCCGCGCCATCCTCTAGCAACGCAGGCCTGCTCTTTTCCGAGCACGTTTGCAGGAGCTGAATGACGCAAGCGGCTCGATGACGTGCTTTAATGTTCCTTGCCTTGCCATTCAGCACCTTTCAATGACACAAGCGGCACGATGATGTCATCACACAACCTGAAAGGCGCTGAATGCCCGGGCAATGCTTTGCCAGCGCTAGTAATCCGTTTGCATCCTGCAATACGCATGGGTGGTGCGGCCCTGGTTTTGTCACAGTTTTTGGCTCAGTTTTTTTTAACCGTAGCCAAAAGTGGAACCAAAAGGAAGGAAAGTAATGAAGAAAAGACAGATTAGCGATTAAAATAATGGCCTATCCTATCCGACTCTTGAAACCCCTGCCAAATGGCTGTTTTAAAGGGGTCACAGCGCTCATGCTTCCCCTTCATCGATCACAAATAAAAGGTATATTTTAGGGTAAAACTATGTTATTACCAGAAAAAAAAATGTGAAAAGCTTATTTTTTAACTATTATTTTCAAACTTTAAGCCTAAAAAAAATGTCTAAAAATGATAAAAAAGAAACCTGCATTGTCTACGGAAAAAACATAGCAAAAATCACGTCGCTAGCCCAACAAATATAGTGATAGCCGTTTAACTAACGCCTGCTAAAAATGGCTAAACGGTGTCTGGTCCTGAAGGCTCAAAATAGCCCGGTTCTGAACCGGTTAACCATTATCTACACCTTGACCATACCAACACCCACTATTCTTGCTTGCATAAGAAGCCAAATCTTGCAAATTTGGAGCATTTTTAGATGTTGCTTCTTAAACTGCAATTTCCGCTTAAATCATGCACAAGCTGAATAACAAATGTGGGCCATTGTGTTTTTTATGTAATGAAAGTTATGTTTTAGTCATTGTAAATAGATATTTAATGACGGTAATACACCACCTAGGTGTATTCATGAAAACGTAGACCCAGGAAGGAGTGGAAAAAAACAGGAGTTAAAAATTGTATGCCCTTGTAAGCTTCAGAGAGAGGGAGACGTAATCAGTAATAATGGCAGAAATTTTACACGTTGTCGTCGTGTTTTTACTGGGGCCGCAGCTTTGTCATTAATGCAGCTTGTGTTTTGCTACTCGTGTAAAGCATTTTTCTAAGGTCTGTTCCAATCTCAGACCTGCATGTGACCACATGTAAATGTCTACTTTTATGGGCCTGTAATTTCAATGTTTTTAAAACCATTTCGCTGGAAGGCATTGAGTGATCTGAAGCGGAAAAGCTTGGTCAACTTCTAATCATTTAGAGGTAGTTTATTTGCTATTTCTGAGCGGCCTCAGTTCCTGCAGAGACGTTTTACCTTTAAAGTCCAGCATTCTCGATACGATCTTCTCACTTAATTAACCCTTCAGGCCCAAAGAGCAGATCTCATTAAAAAATTACCTCACACATTGCAATTTAAGTACCTTATTTTACTCTCCTGTACCTCATTTCAAAATAAAATTATTTAGTACTTGTGCACTAGGAACATCACCAGCAATTTAATCAAATATTGGAATTGTTACATTAGAAGAACAGTTGTTATGTGTTATGTAGCACTCACATGCTTACAGTAGTTTTTTGCTTGTGATCTTATTTTCTCCTATAGAACATTATAAAGGTTTGGGAATTAGTGAAGAGTTTTGAAGCACATTAATGTACAATTCAACATGTCTTATAATATTCATGGATGCCTGGCACAGGTTAGCCCTATCCCCTGTGGGCAAAGCTAATTAGAGCAGGACTAGCCATCATCACAAGCACACAAAAGTATAAAACAAGTGAGGGGTAAGTCGGTAACAAGTCTAAGGTCCACTCCAGTCTTCCTAAAGATTAGGAAGGGTAAAGGGTTTTCCAGTCAAACGATTGGGTGGTCTCCCACACAGGGATCCATTTGATTCCGCTCCTCTGTGCTTGCCTTACGCAATGTTATAGTTTTCACTGCAGTTCCTATAGCATTGAAATCCTTTAATTTCAGGCACCATCACACTTAAATTTTTAACTATATTAGTAGCTGGATGT
The DNA here is from genome assembly GCF_050947455.1 of Rhinoderma darwinii. Taxonomy (NCBI): domain Eukaryota; kingdom Metazoa; phylum Chordata; class Amphibia; order Anura; family Rhinodermatidae; genus Rhinoderma; species Rhinoderma darwinii. Next base: position 365,439,993 of record NC_134690.1, on the reverse strand, counting down.
TTTGTAGAATAAATATATTGTCATATACACAATAAGCTGTCAGGTCACCACTTAAACAGGTTGTACTGGATTAGAAAGACATGTTTAGTTTCTTTCAAAAACAGTGACACACCTGTCCACAGGTTGTATTTGGTATTACAGTTCAGTCCCAATCACTTCAATGCAGCCAAGCTGCAATACCATAACCAATTTTGTACGACTGGGAGGCTGAGCATACGTTGAAGGATATCTACAGTGATTGGACTACCAGTTATGTGCAATGCAGCAGATGCTTTATATATATATGATCAGTGGCGTAACTACCGCTATAGCAGCCGTAGCGACTGCTACGGGGCCCGTGCCACCCGCCAGCACGGGCCCCTCCCCATGGCCGGAGGCTCCATAGCAGCCGCTACGGCTGTTAAAGCGCGACGCCACTGAAGGGGTTGTTCCTACAAAAGACATGCATCCCCTATCCACAGGATCCACAGGATAGGGGATACATGTGGGATCGCTGGGACACCCAGCGATAAGGAGAACGGGGGACCGAACGAAAGTCCCCTGAAGTTCTCCATGACAAACATTGGACTTCCGGGGTCTGTCGGCAGCTCCATAGAAATGACTTGTGCACAGGTCGCGCTTGTGCGCATGCGTGACCAGCGCTCCTTTCATTTTTATTGAACTGCGCACACCCCGGAAGTTCGAGGTTTGTCATGGAAGAACTTTGGGGGACTTTCGGTCCCCCATTCTCCTTATCGCTGCCAGCGATCACACATGTATCCCCTAACCTGTGCATAGGGGATAGATCTCTTTTGTAGGAGAAATTATAGGCCGTATTTATTTGAGGGGGGGGCTGTATGGTGTAATCTACAGGGGGTCTGTATGGTGTAATATACAGGGGGGCTCTATGGCGTAATCTACAGGGGGCAGTACGGTGTAATCTACAGGGGGGGCTGTATGGTGTAATCTACAGGGGGGCTGTAAGGTGTAATCGATAGGGGGGCTGTATGGTGTAATCTACAGGGGGGCTGTATGGTGTAATCTACAGGGGGACTGTATGGTGTAACCTACAGGGGGACTGTATGGTGTAATCTACAGGGGGGTGCTGTATGGTGTAATCTACAGGGGGGTGCTGTATGGTGTAATCTACAGGGGGCTGTATGGCGTTATCTACAGGGGGGCTGTATTGCGTTATCTACAGGGGGCTGTATGGCATTATCTACAGGGGGCTGTATGGCATTATCTACAGGGGGCTGTATGGCGTTATCTACAGGCGGGCTGTATGGTGTAATCTACAGGGGGGGCTGTATGGCGTTATCTGCGGGGGGCTGTATGGCGTCATCTACAGGGGGGATTTGGGGCTGTATGGCGTTATCTACAGGGGGCTGTATGGCGTTATCTACAGGGGGCTGTATGGTGTAATCTACAGGGGGGATTTGGGGCTGTATGGCGTTATCTACAGGCGGGCTGTATGGTGTAATCTACAGGGGGACTGTAAGGCGTTATCTGCGGGGGGCTGTATGGCGTCATTTACAGGGGGGATTTGGGGCTGTATGGCGTTATCTACAGGGGGCTGTATGGCGTTATCTACAGGGGGGCTATATGGTGTAATCTACAGGGGGGATTTGGGGCTGTATGGCGTTATCTACAGGCGGGCTGTATGGTGTAATCTACAGGGGGGCTGTATGGCGTTATCTGCGGGGGGGCTGTATGGCGTCATCTACAGGGGGGATTTGGGGCTGTATGGTGTTAGCTACAGGGGGCTGTATGCCGTTATCTACAGGGGGCTGTAAGGCGTTATCTACAGGGGCTGTGTATGGCGCTATCTACAGGGGGCTGTGTATGACGCTATCTACAGGAGGCTATATGGTGCTATCTATAGGGGGCGCTGTGTGGCAGAATCTATAGGGAGGCACTATCTACAAGGGGGGTTGTGTGATACCCAGGGGAGGGGGCCCCAGTCAAAAGTTTGCTATGGGGCCCAGTCTTTCCTAGTTACGCCCCTGTATATGATAGCTGATTAAATGCTATAATCATAGTGGTGAATGATAGTACACAGTCTGAAACTTTTTATTACTGCTCCGTACAACCTGTGAGTTCTATGCAACTGTAATACGGCAGCCATAGACTTCTATGGCGCCCTACCTGTACCTCTCTACCAGCTTCATATTGAGAACAAGAATTGTGTCGTTTTGCATCAGACGCCATATTACGGAGGTACACTCCTCTAGAATCAATGCTTCTAGGGAACAATAACTCTGTAATATGTTACCTTATGGAGCACCATCTGGTGCCACACAAAGTAACGAAAGCTCTGTAGTGCGGAGCCGCATGGACTCCGCGCGGCTCTGTACAGCCTCCATGCACATGCCTCTGCCATGTGTATAAAACCTAATTGTACAGATAAAGAATAACTGTACAGATAAAGGAGTTGTCTTATTTACCTTATCAAAAGGAAATTGCCCCATTAATCAGTTAATAGTTGTTGGTCTGGCTGCTGATCAGCTGTTAGCACAAATGTGGTCTTACATGGCAGATGAATGTAGTATATAAAGTACTATTACTATGACATCCATATGCCGTAATTGGTCTTACCGACAGGGGTTGTCCACTTGGGCAAACCCTTTAAGTCATAGACAACCTGTGAATTGTTAATTACTGTGAAACTAAACTGGGCAGATATTTGCCTCCCTTGTAGGAAAGAAGCGCCTGTTGACAGTCACGCCAGTTCTCTTTTATTTGCCAACTTTGATGTACTTGTGGGGAAGCCAGGTGCATATTCACACCTCCCATGTGGAAGGAGGATGGTCAACCTATAACAGCTATAGAGGCTTCTTCTCTGCTATGTACATCCTTCCCTGTACCATGTACTATATTTAGCCAACATATAAAAGTGTCCAAAATAATAGCGTAGCGCAAACAGAAGTGTGTTTATAAAGCCTAAAAACGACACAAGTTCATAATAAACTGATGAGTCTTTGATCCACATGCTTTACACCTGTCATGAGAATGGTAAATGTTGAACAATTATTTATCTGTTTACTATGAAGGATTTGCAAGTCCTAATTGCAATGAACTGTTAAAGAATTTGGGGAACAGTAAAAAATTCACAGACTTTAAGTTTCGGCAGTCTAGTTTTCAACCAATTTGGCGTGAGTAACAAATGTCCAACTCATGTGTCTATCCAGGCATAGCTAATAAGTCTTCTGTTGACAGATTTCTTTTTTAAGCATTCCATTTTAAGGAATGTGTCCAAGTTTTTATTTTTTATTTTTTTTTACTTTTACAGTTAACCTCATTCTTTGTTTTCTGCTGCAGCACATCAGATCTTTTTGAAGGGCCGAGAAAGAAGGGCAACGTCTTTTAGAAAAGGGTTAACCTTCAACATTATCCAAATAATTCCTATAAAATTCTTGGCCAGTATTAGCATGTAGCAAAACAAATCTGGTTCTGCTGCAGATTAGTCAACATGCAGTTTCAGCTGTCTAACATTTCAATGCACTGTTTCCCACATTTGTCCAAGGGGGAAAGTTTGAAGAATGCTGTAGACGGGATAAATGTGCTTCAAGGTGAAAATCCCTGCAAATTCTTCCTTGATGATCTTGTCTGGCCATTAGTTTTCCAGTTGTTCTAAATCCAGGATGCAAGTGACCTGCTAATTATCGTAGTTTGTTTGCGGACCTGCCTCCATTTCCATAGTGGTGACATTAATTAGCGAAAACCTGTGAAATGTCCTGGAGTTTATAAGTGAAAAAAGCAAAGTCCATTGTAAATATACCTTCAAAATGAGTCATAGCAAGAGGAGCAGTAGTACGTAGACCGTCTCGGCTGGAGGAATTATTCACGCTTGTACTGTAGGTGGGATAGAATGAGGATCTTGGTTTCAACATTGCTCTTATACAGAATCATTATCACTTTCTCAGATCATAACTCAAAGAAGATGATAGCACAGAGAAAAAATAAGAAGACTACTGCCTTCAGGCCTCCTGCAGACTACCATATTACTGATCAGTGTTGTACACATCCCATATACCAAAAACCGTGCCCATAGCTGGCCCTTACTATAGCTCCATTGATAAACCTGCACGCCTGTGTCTTATAACATGTCTACAGGGCAATGGCAGAAAATTTTAATGTGGCTGTCCAGTTTCATGTAAACAAAGCTTACTCATTGAATAATGGGTAGATCTACAACATTCTAACATACATTGTGCATCAATTCTTTATCATTTTTCAATTTCTCTGCTTGTTGTCCACACATTGTTGTCAGAGCTATCTCTTGCAAGTCACGCAAAAAACTGAGAAACTGAAAAACATTTCAGAAAACTTTGCAAAAACATTTGCAGAGCTTTTCTTAATACGCTTTAAGCCTTTTTCACACGAGCGTGTCTGATTTGTGTTCACAAAAAACTGGCCGTTCTTCATGCATGTGACTGCCTGTGTTGTGTCAGTGTACTTTCCATGTGTCATCCATTTTTCTCGTCTGTGGTCTCCTCTTCAAGCATTTCCTGGTTTTACTTTTTTTTCTCTGCATTTCTTTAGCAACTGACCTGTGAAACACGAAGAGCCGACGGATTGGAGTCATTGGATCGATGTTTTTCATGCACCCATAGACTTCAATAGTCTGATCCGCAAAAATGGACCAGAATAGGACACGCGGTGAGTTTCACACAACGGACACACACTCCGTGAAAAAACACAGATGTGTGAATAGCCCCATTGATTTGCATTGGTCAGTGTGCTGTCCGTTATTGACAGCACTCAGACTTTAAGTACGTTAGTGTGAATAAGGTCTTAGGCTGTGTTCATACGTTCCAGACATTAAATCTGCTAAACATACCGACTCAAATGCATGTGAATTGTTTTTTTGTAACTCCATAACTTGCTCCGGAAAAAATTTGCAGGTTCATTCTCCTTAGGAATCACGAAAACAAAAAAGGCATCAGATTAGCCCCACGCAGATTAGCCCTATTGAAATGGGGCTATATGTCATGTGGATCCGCGGCACATCAACTGCACATCCACGGCAGAAAGTGTTAGCCTTTTGTAAATTTGCGTCAGATTTGCCATTAACAAATTTGTTATTGGGGGAACACAGCCTTACTTTCCCCGCAGCCTTGCAGGTTGTTATTGGAACACTCCTGTGGTGTAAGCGATTCTGATAATAAAATATATCAGGGAATTGCTATTCACGAACATATTTTGGAAAGACGCTTCGAAGGAGGAACTTCACTTTAAGCACTAGGAAGACACTGAATTCTTACTGATAGCAGGAATATGACACACTTACTGAATAATAAATTCCAGTAATAAAAATAGAAGCAAAGCTTCATTCCCATGTGCGGCTCATTCATTTCCTTTCCTACAAGGCTCAGCATGTGAGATCTAAGATTATTTTGCTAATCAGAAATGTGTTATTTTAAGTGACAATGTAGCCAGAGGGCACTAATATGTTATTATTATGGTAAATCATTGGGAAGTCCTACTCTGCTATACTTATCCTGGGAAAGAAATACTAATGTTTCAGTAACACATTCCAGTCCAAACATAAAACATTATCCACATACCACTATTTAGATGTACAGTTGTTTACAAAGGTTGACTTATGTCTACCACTATGTCATGGGCAGAGAAACAAGTTGATTTATGGCTCACTTAAAGTGCAGGATTAACATAAAAATACGTCGAAAAAAAATTACATTGACCTTACTTTACTTTTCCATATGTAGTCATTATTGCTAGTGACATACTGTAATTCCTTTCTGCTCAAAGACTTGGGGGAAATTGCTGAAAGTTGCTTTATGTGCAGCACTATATGTAGAATTGCACAAAAAGATTCCAGTTATGTCTCCCTTATTCTCTCCTTTGATCGTATCTTGTCTCATATTTAAATCAAAACTGTGAGAAATATAGAACTTCTATATGTCTCAGAAGATAAGCCACTTTTTTAAAAACTTGTTTAATGAAACATATTCATAAAAAGGAATAACAGATATCATTGAAGTTGTACAATAACATGCCAGGTACATAAACAAGGGTTCTAGGTACATAATGTTGCAATAGTATATATGGGGTCTTTACAAATATCAATACAATATACATAGTGCAATTATAGTATATTTCAGAGTTGGTACAGTAAAGAAAGAATTCCAGAGAATAGTAACCAACATCTTATTGGAATGAGAAAAAGGATGGTCGCGGTTCATATACAATTTACAATCATGGTCTATGGAGTGGCGATATGTTGCTGTTGAGCAAGAGCCTGGCGAAAACAGGGAAGAGAGTATTGGGTCAATGGGGAATTACACCATATAGCCCAGATACTGTCAAATTTATTGGGTCAGTTGCACTATCCAAACACTACAGCTTCCAGTGGCAACACCCGGTTTACCTGTAACTTCCACATACTTAATGTAGGGGTATTCGAACTATAAGACCTTAGGGCTATACATTTGCGGACTAGAGGAAGGGATTCCCTGAGAAATGATAACATGTAATGGACCCATTCATCTTCTTGCAGGATACCGAGTAAATATACCGAAGGAGTACAGGGCACTGGTATGTCTTGGAGAGTTGATAAAAGATTTACTACCGAGATCGAGAATTGTGTTATTGGAGGACAGGTCCATATCATGTGCCAGAAGTCAGCATTTAATTGTTGACAACGTGCACAATCGGTTGAGACAGCTCTACACATTTTAAACATTCTAAACGGCGAAAAATAAGCTTAAAGGGATTGTCCACCTTCCAACAACTGATGACCTATCCACCGGATAGGTCATCAGTAGGTCATCGGTGCGGGTCCGACACTCGGACCCCGCACAGATAAGCTACTCAGGTGGCCTGCGGGCACCGGATGTTGTGGCACATAATGCTATGTACGGAGCCCAGAAGCAGTTGGCTTTGGATTTCCTTTGGATTTCATGATATTTTTTTTTAATCCCATAGGTAGGTTGTTAGTGATCGCACGGGCACACTTGCGATCGGCAGGATCGCAAGCAGTAGTACATCGATTAAATAGGAATACAGCGGGGCTGGTCACATTACGAAGAGTCGTGTCGTCATGAAGGAAGACTGTGCATCCAGACCTCTGGTCCCCCGCCAGCACTATATAAATCAATTAAAATCTCATAATCAGCGCGACGGGGGACCAAAATGTATATTGGCGAGTGTACTCACATACTGTAGTGAGTACGCTGATAATACTTTTTGGTCCCCACATAACCCTTTTAAGAATTAGTCCTTGAGCTCTGATCTCAAGCTGTGTGGGCATAGTGTGTTTGTCTATGCATATCTGTATAAGCTGCTATAAGGAAAAGATAAGATAGGAAAGAAATCAATGTACATATCAAGTCCCTTATAGCGTCCGGTCCTGCTTATGTAAACAAACAATGCCCCCATCCTGCCCAGCTCCTTCCCTGGCAACTGTGCTCCTTGAGAAAAGCATTGACGGACTAAATCATAACGCAGTGTATTCTGAAAAGAACATCTATTGTTTCGCCAGATAAACACTTTGGGGAATTTATTAAGATCGGCCTTTTATATGCCAGTCTTAATCTCAAGAACGTTGGGGTAAAATGTGCCTTACTTATTAAAAGACGCATGCCCTGTTATAAATTAGGCCATCTCTGGCCGTCTGTGCACCAGAAAATCAAATCTCATAACTGATGTAGATTTGCACCATAATTTACGCCAATTTCGGTTATAAATTAGTACATTTGTCAAGCTGTGGTTAATCTCACCCCATTTTGCTAAGCCACGCCCCTTTTAAAAAAGTGCTGGACACGGCGTAAAAGTCAAAAAAAGGTCTAGAATTTTTGCTGAAACAAGTGTGCCAAAATGTTTGCGTTTTTTATGACAATAAAAGTGGCGTAAACCAGATAATAAATTCCACCCTAGAGGGCAAAATGATTCATCTAAACCTTAGACAGCATTAGTAAATCTGCCCCAATATGTTTACAGTAGAATATTCCTTTAAAAGCAATCTTGACATAAAATATGGGAATATCACAAGTATTCACCGAATATAACCAACCAATGCTCTACTTGTTTATCTCTTCTAGTAGAAGTATCACCACATCAAGCCAAGTTCTCTTACTCACATCACATATTTTGTATCCCAAGACACTATGGTGTCACATTCTATTTCATGTGCTTGTCTATGTAAACATTCAAATGCTATTCTTTAGTACACTTAGACTGTTTGCCATGTGAGCAAAATAGAAAATTAGACTATGAGGCTATGTTCACACGCAGCAGATTTGTTATAGAAATTTCAGAAACTGACCAATTACAATGTAAGGGGCTTTCAGAAATCCACACACAACTCCATTCAGAAACATGGAGCGGATTTTCCTAAGTATATGGAGCTATTGCTGTACTTCTAAGAATTAATTGAAGGATTCACATGTTCAGATAATCTTTTTACAGATTTCCAATAGCTGAAGCCGGAGATGTCCCACTGGAGAAATTATATATGTCTGGAGATCTGCTATGTTCTGTCCATCTAGTAAACCACCCACTACACACAAAGACAAATTTACATGGTAGAGAGAAGTTATCCTGAATTTGACAACTCTTTCTAAAGTCAGACATATAGTGCTTTTTACATGCTACAGTTAGGTCCAGAAGTATTTGGACAGTGACACAATCTCTATGATTTGGGCTCTGCATGCCACCACATTGGATTTAAAATGAAACAACGGAGTTGCAATTGAAGTATAGACTTTCAGGTTTAATTCAAGGCGTTGAACAAAAATATAACTTGTGAAAAGTTTAGGAATTGCCACCATTTCTCTACACAGCCTCCTCATTTCTGGGGCTCAAAAATAACTGGACATATTAACATTACCATAAATAAAATGTTGTTTTTTTTAAAATATTTTGTAGAGAATCATTTGCAGGCAATGACAGCCTGCAGTCTGGAACCCATGGACATCACCAAACACTGGGTTTCCTCCTTTGTGATGCTTTGCCCGGCCTTTACTGCAGCGGTCTTCAGTTGTTGCTTATTTGTGGGTCTTTCTGCCTTAAAGAGGCTCTGTCACCAGATTTTGCAAGTCGATCTTACCTGCAAACGCTGATGCTGCTGCAGAATCAACTGTAGCCTCTGGCGCCGATGTGGCCGACACGATGCAGGACCTGTGAGTGACGTCACAGATCTGCACTGTCAGAAGCTGGGCGTTCTGAAGAGAAGTGGATGATACTTCTCATCAGAGCGCCCAGCTAGTAAAAGTATTAAAAACGCCCCGATGTACGCACATAATACACGCCCAGTTGGACTTTTACTTTTAAACACGCCCACTTGGACTTTTGCAAGCCTCATTTGCATAACTACAAAAATGGTCATAACTTGGCCAAAAATGCTCGTTTTTTAAAAATAAAAACGTTACTGTAATCTACATTGCAGCGCCTATCTGCTGCAATAGCAGATAGGGGTTGCAAAATCTGGTGACAGAGCCTCTTTAACCCCTTAAGGACGCAGCCTAGTTTTGGCCTTAAGGCCCAGAGCCCATTTTTCAAATCTGACATATTTCACTTTATGTGGTAATAACGTGGAAATGCTTAAACCTACCCAAGCGATTCTGAGATTGTTTTCTCGTGACACATTGGGCTTCATGTTCGTGGTAAAATTTGGTCGATATATTCAGTGTTTATTGGTGAAAAATTGCAAAATTTAGAGAAAATTTTGAAAAAATAGCATTTTTCAGAATTGAAATGCATCTGCTTGTAAAACAGACGGTTATACCACCCACAATAGTCACTAGTTCACATTTCCCATATGTCTACTTTAGATTGGCATCGTTTTTTGAACATTTGTTTATTTTTCTTGGACGTTACAAGGCTTAGAACATAAACAGCAATTTCACATATTTTTAAGAAAATGTCAAATGCCTTTTATTTAAGGTACCTGTTCAGCTCTGAAGTGGCTTTGAGGGGCCTATGTATTAGAAACCCTGATAAAACACCCCATTTTAAAAACTAGACCCCTCAAAGTATTCAAAACAGCATTTAGAACGTTTTTTAACCCTTCAGGCATTTCACAGGAATTAAAGCAAAGTGGAGGTGAACTTTGCAAATTTCATTTTTCTTGCGGAATTTCAATTTTATTCATTTTTTTTTCTGTAACACAGAAGGTTTTACCAGAGAAACACTACTAAATATGTATTGTCCAGATTCTGCAGTTTTTAGAAATGTCCCACATGTGGCCCTACTGCGCTCGTGGACTAAAAGACAAGCCCTAGAAGCAAAGAAGCACCTAGTGCATTTTGAGTCCTCTTTTTTATTAGAATATATTTTAGGCAGCATGCCGGGTTTGAAGAGGTGTTGAGGTGCCAAAACAGTAGGAATCCCCCAATAGTGACCCCATTTTGGAAACTACACCCCTCAAGGAATTCATTTATGGTTGTTGTTACCATTTTGACCGCACAGTTTTTTCACAGCACCTATTTGAATTGGGCTGTGAAATGAAAAAAATGTCATTTTTTCCAATAAAATGTCATTTGTGATCAAAATTTCTTATTTTCACAGGGAACAAAATACCCCATTTGGTTGCCCAATTTGTCCTTAGTGTGGCAATACCCCATTTGTGGTGATAAACTGCCGTTTGGGCCCATGGGAGGGCTCAGAAGGAAAGGAGCGCTATATGTTTGTTGGAGTCCAGATTTTGCTGGATTGGTTTTCGGGTGCCATGTCGCATTTGCAGAGCCTCAGGGGTATCAAAGCAATGGAAACCCACCAGAAGTGACCCCATTTTGGAAACTACACCCCTCAAGGAATTCATTTATGGGTAATGTGACCATTTAGACCCCATAGTTTCTTCACAGAACTTATTTGAATTGGGCTGGGAATTAAAAAAAAATATATTTTTTCCAATAATATGTCATTTTAGCTCAAAAATTCTTATTTTCACAAGAAATAAAATACTCCATTTTGTTGCCCAATTTGTCCTGAGTGCGGCAATACCCCATTTGTGGTGATAAACTGCCGTTTGGGCCCATGGGAGGGCTCAGAAGGAAAGGAGCGCTGTGTGTTCTTTGGAGTCCAGATTTTGCTGGATTGGTTTTCGGGTGCCATGTCGCATTTGCAGAGCCCCAGAGGTATCAAATCAATAGAAACCAATCACAAATGACCCCATTTTGGAAACTACACCCCTCAAGGAATTCATTTATGGGTGTTGTGACTATTTTGACCCCATAGTTTTTTCACTGAATTAATTTGAATTGGGCTGGGAATGAAAACAAAATTATTTTTTTCAAATAATATGTAGTTTTGGCTGAAAATTTCTTATTTTCACAAGAAACAAAATACCCCATTCTGTTGCGCAATTTGTTCTGAGTGCCGCAATACCCCATTTGTTGTGATAAACTGCCGTTTGGGCCCATGGGAGGGCTCAGAAGGAAAGGACCACCATTTGGCCTACTGGGGATTTTCTAGTGCGAAGTCATGTATGCAGAAGCCCCTGAGGTACCAGTACAGTTGAAACCCGCAAGAAGTGACCCCGTTTTAAAAACTACACCCTTAAGGCATTCATCTAGAGGTGTAGTGAGCATTTTGACCGGAGACCTACACCCCATAGACTGTAATGTGGGTTCTCCCGGGTATGGCAATACCCTACATGTGGCTGTTATCAGCTGCCTGGGCACACAGCAGGGCTCAGAGGGGAAAGACGAGGGGGGATAAGCTGTGTGGAGTGCATCAGGGTAAGGAAAATTGGGGTAAATTATAAACCAAGGCATGTATGATAAATTTTAAAACACTCTTTCATACAGAGCTCTGGTTATTCGGGACACGTGTCACATTGATATATTGTGTCATCCCTTATCGCCCTCTTATAGCAGACTTTGCACCTCTTTTGACTTTTTCCCTTCTTGCCAGTTTGGGGAACTTCCCCTGGAAAGTGTTGCCGCCCTGGTACGATGCGTGTGGCCCCGCTTCCAGAACTACTGGGTGCCCCCCCTTCTTGGTCACTAAAGATTAGGTTCTTGATAATCACCTCTTGAAATTCCAGGAAAGTTCCCGTCTGGCCTGCACATCGACGTAGCACGTACGCATTGTACAAAGCCATCTGTATGATGTGCACGGCCAGCTTCTTATACCACACCGCATAGCGCTGTAGGGCTTCAGGATTTGATCTGACAAGTCCATCCCTCCCATGTACCTATTGTAGTCTAGGATGCAGTCTGGTTTGGGGGTGGCCTTTCCTTCATATATCCTAAACCTGTAGGTATACCCTGATGCACTCTCGCAGCTTATACATCTTCACGCCATACCTTGCCCTCTTACCCGGCAGGTACTCGAGGAATTGAACCCTCCCTTTAAAATGTACCCGGGACTCATCAATAGAAATACACTTCTCGGGGGTGTATGCTGGGGAAAACCGGGCACTGGAACGGTCTAATAGGGGTCTCTGTTTATACAAACGGTCAAAACTGGGGTCATCTCGGGGTGGGCACGGCTCATTATCAGTATAATGTAAGAAATGAAGTATTGCCTCATTTATTTTTTTTTTAGGTTCCAGTTCAGTTCTGAAGTTGCTTTGAGGGGCCCATATATTAGAAACCCCTATGAAATACCCCATTTTAGAAACTAGACCCCTCAAAGTATTCACAACAGCATTTAGAAAGTTTATGAACCCTTTAGGTGTTTCACAAAAATTTAGAGCAAAGTAGAGGTGAAATTGACTTTTTTTTTTTTGTCAGAAAATCCTCTTTATACCATTTTTTTTATAACACAAAAGGATTTATCAGTGAAACGCAACTTAATACGTATTGCCCAGATTCTGCAGTTTAGAGAAATATCCCACATGTGGCCCTCGGGCGGTAATGGACTGAAGCGCCGGCCTCCGAAGCAAAGGAGCACCTAGTGGATTTTGAGGCCTTTTTTTTATTAGGCACCATGTCCGGTTTGAAGAGGTCTTCTGGTGCCAAAACATTGGGAACCCCCCAAAAGTGACCCCAATTTGGAAACTAGACCCCTTGAGGAATCCATTGTAGTTTTCTTGGGGTGCATGCGGCTTTTTGATCAGTTTTTATTCTATTTTTAAGTGGCGTGGTGACTAAAAAACAGCAATTCTACTATTGTTTTTTTATTCTTTTTTTTTTACTGCGTGCACCGTGCGCTATAAATGACACATTCACTTTATTCTGCGTGGCGATACGATTACGGCGATACCAGATGTTTATAGTTTTTTTTTATGTCTTATGGCGTTTGCACAATAAAATACGTTTTGTAAACAATCATTCACTTTTTGTGTTACCTTATTCTAAGAGCCAGAACGTTTTTATTTTTCAATCAATCAAGACGTGCGAGGACTTATTTTTTGCGTAACGAACTGTAGTTTCGATCAGTACCATTTTTAGGTACATGCGACTTTTTGATCTCTTTTTATTCCATTTTTTGGGAGGTGAAGTGACCAAAGAATTGTGATTGTGGTACGGTTTATTATTATTTTATTTTACGGCGTTCATCGTGCGGGATAAATAACGAAATAGTTTTGTAGTTCAGGCCGTTACGGACGCGGCGATACCAATTATGTATAGTTTATTTGTTTGTTTATATATTTTTATTAATAATAAATGACTGATAAGGGGAAAGGGGGGATTTTTACTTTTATTACTTTTAAATCTTTTATTTTCTTATTTTTACACATCTTTTTTTAACTTTTTTTTAACTTTATTACTTTGTCCCACTAGGGGACATGAGAGCAGGAGGCTCTGATCGCTATTCTAATACACTGCACTACATGCGTAGTGCAGTGTATTAGAACTGTCAGCTACTCACTGACAGCAAGCATAGTGGGTCCTGACGTTGTCAGGACCCACTAGGCTTCCGTCTATGGCATAGCCGGACGCCATTGTTTGGTGTCCGGTTGCCATAGTCACCATCGCCGGCCGCTATCGCGTAGCAGGCCGGCGATGGCAGCTTAACCCCTAAAAAGCCGCGATCTCTATAGAACGCGGCTTTTAAGGGGTTAATCGGCGGGGACACAGCAATCGGTCCCCGCTGTAGGAGCTGTGACAGCTGCTGAACAAGACAGCAGCGTCACAGCTCCTGTATGTGTCGGGAGGACGGCCGAAACGGCCGTTACTCCCGTGACGTACTATTACGTCATGGAGCGCGAACGATACAGCTGCCATGACGTAATAGTACGTCAAGGAGCGGGAAGGGGTTAAGCTTTGTCTTAAAGAGGCTCTGTCACCAGATTATCAAATCCCTATCTCCTATTGCATGTGATCGGCGCTGCAATGTAGCTAACAGTAACGTTTTTTTTAAAACGATCATTTTTGGCCAAGTTATGAGCAATTTTATATTTATGCAAATGAGCCTTTCTAATGGACAACTGGGCGTGTATTGTGTTTGTAACATCTGGGCTTGTTTACTTGTTTTACTAGCTGGGTGTTGTGAATAGAAGTGTTTGTCAGCATCATATGTCAGCATCATCCACTTCTATTCACAACGCCCAGCTAGTAAAACAAGTAAACACGCCCGGATGTTACAAACACAATACACGCCCAGTTGGAAATAAGAGAAAACACGCCCAGTTGTCCATTAGAAAGGCCATTTGCATAAATATAAAATTGCTCATAACTTGGCCAAAAATGATCGTTTTTCAAAAAACAACAACATTATCTACGTTAATTAACGTACTGTTATCTACATTGCAGCGCCGATCACATGCAATAGGAGATAGGGATTTGATAATCTGGTGACAGAGCCTCTTTAAGCAAGTGAAGCGACGTCCAATCAACTTTGCTGCATTTGGTTGAATCTGAGCAGAAAGTAAATCCCTGAACACTTCAGAATTCATCCGGCTGCTTCTGTCTTCAGTCACATCATCAATAAACACTAGTAACCCAGTGCCTTTGGCAGCCATGCATGCCCATGCCATCACACTGCCTCCACCATGTTTTACAGAGGATGCGATGTGCTTTGGATCATGAGCTGTTCCAAGCCTTCTCCATACTTTCTTCCTCCCATCATTCTGGTACAGGTTGATCTTAGTTTCATGCTGTTCTAGAACTGGGCGGCTTCTTTAGATGTTGTTTGGCAAAGTGTAATCTGGCCTTTCTATTTTTGAGGCTGATTTATGGTTTGCACCTTGTGGTGAACCCTCTGTATTTGCTCTCATGAAGTCTTCTCTTTATGGTAGACTTAGATACTGATACACCTACTTCCAGGAGAGTGTTCTTCACTTGTGTAGATGTTGTGAAGGGGGTTTTCTTCACCATGGAAAGGATTCTGCAATCATCCACCACTGTTATCTTCCGTGGACATCCAGGCCTTTTGTAGTTCACGAGATAACCAGTGCGCTCTTTTTTTTTTTCAAGAATGTACCAAACTGTTGATTTGGCCACTCCTAACATTTGTGCTCTCTCTCTCTCTCTGATGGATTTCTTAATTTTTTTTCAGCTTAACGATGGTCTGTTTCACTTGCATTGCGAGCTCCATTGACCTCATGTTGTGGGGTCAAAGCAACAGCTTCCAGATGCAAATGCCCCACTGGAATCAACTCCAGACCTTGTACCTGCTTAATTGATGATGGATTAACGAGGGAATAGCCCATGCAGCCCATTAAATAGCTTTTGAGATAATTGTCCAATAACCTTTGGTCCCTTGAAAAAGAGGCAGCTACATATTAAAGAGCTGAAATTCCTAAACCCTTCCTCAAATTAGGATGTGAATACCCTCAAATTAAAGCTGTGAGTCTGCACTTTATGTCCATATTGATTATATAACTGTATATTCAATATGTTTTGGCTAAAATGCCAAAACTTGTGTCACTGTCCATATAATTCTGGAACGTATGTGTTCTGTATCTAATGTAAAAAGTGTTATAGGGGTTTTCCAGCCAGTAAAAATTGACGGCCTATTTTCAGGATAGGCCATCAATAGCAGATCAGTCAGGGTCTGACTCATGGGACCCCTGCCAATCAGCTGTTTTGAAGGGGGTGCAGCGTTCGTAAGAGCGCTGCTTCCCATTCATTTCTACTTGCTCACTGTGAAACGTCAACACACATTTAGCGGCAATTCACAGGTATTGCAGCCTTTTCTCCCATTTACTTCAATGGTAGAAGAAGGCTGCAATACATGTGAATCGCTGCTACATGTGTGTCGTCGATTCAAATTGAGAAGAGGAGCGCAACCTTGAGCAAGAGTCCCGTGAGTCGGACCCCAACCGATCAGCTGTTGATGGCCTATACTGAGGATAGGCCAGCAATGTTTACTGTCTGGAAAACCCCTTTAAGGTGGGTTTACATTGTCAGATTTCTGCCCATAATGAGTGGCGACTGACAAAACAAGTCGATCAGTGCTTGTTAACAGGCCCTTGTACACGAGCGAATGCTTCCTGCATGGGGGCAAGGAATTTTTAATACAATCATTTGGTCCCCATAAATTTGCATCTTGTCGACAGCACATCCCCTGTTTACACTGGGAAATGTGCTGCCAACAACGATGATTTAATAGCCTTTGCTCGTTTGTTAGGTGATCGCTGCAATTTTTACATGGGGCAATATTCGGGAACGAGCTTTTGTAACAACGCTCTTTCAGCTGACTATTGGCCCTTGTAAATGGGCCTTAAGGGCTTATTCATATGAACATTTAATACGTCCATGTGACGGCTGTTAAAACGGCTGTCACACGGACGCATGTATTTCAATGGAGCCATTCACACAGCCGTTGTTTCAACGGACCTTGTCAATGGTCCGTTGAAAAATAGAACTTGTCCTATATTCTTCCGTTTTCAGGGATCCCTCCATAGACTCAAGTCTATGGGGTCCGTGAAAACAGATCCCGCACAGATGAAACTCGGATGTGAAAAACTGTAGTTTTTCACGTCCGAGTTTCCCTAAGTTCATGTGAATCTGGCCTTAGTCTAATCGTGGCAAATGCCACTTACAAAGCGGCTTTCTGATGTAATTGGACAATTAGGGCTATAGCCATTAAAATATACAGTCACATGATTACACCATGTGAACGTTTGTAACTTTGGGTTCATGGACCCACTGGGCCGTACCGTCTTAGCGGTAAGGCAGCTGGCCAACAGGATGCAGATCAAAGTCTATAGTTCGTATAGGTACCTGTGGCAGCTCGGACAGTAGCATGGCAGGCTTGGCAGGAACTTGGCAGTAGGTGAACGTCAGGCGTGGAGAAGCAGGATAGGCATGGTATACAGCACAGCACGGCACTAGATCAGGATACAGGAACAGGAACACTGGGAGCAGAAAACACTAGGAGGCCATAGGCAAGACAGACTAGGAATACACAACAAAGCTCAGGCAAAGAACTAGGGGGCTGGACCCCTCTTATAGTCCAGAGTACTCACGGGTCAAGGTTCATGAATGAGGTCCGGTGTACGCGCTGCCCCTTTAAGAGCGGGCACGAGCGTGCCTGTGCGCGCACCCTACGGGATCCGGCTGTGGTGAGTAGACGTGAGCGCTGGCTTCCCCTGAGGAGGAGGCTGGGGCCAGCGCTTGCCGACTCGTGGCTACGGCTGTCAGGGGGAGAATGGAGCTGACAGCCCGCAGCCACGGACATTACACCGATGGACGCATTGTCACAGTGTCTGGAGCGTGGCCGAGACTGCAGTCCGTACACTGGAATTTTTTATTTTTAAAAACAAAAGCATATTGGTAAGTCTTTTGTTTTTTTTATTCCCTGCAAGATCCCACCCTTTGTTCACTGTTGGTTGGCTTCTCCTTCAAATTTATGGCTACTTTAATGCACTCTTTATGAGGAAGAGTGGGAGATTGTAAGTGACCACCGAACTGTCAACACTTTTCTGTTGCACTCAGTTGTTGGCCTGGTAAACAAAGTAGAATATCTTAAAGAGGCTCTGTCACCAGATTTTGCAACCCCTATCTGCTATTGCAGCAGATAGGCGCTGCAATGTAGATTACAGTAACGTTTTTATTTTAAAAAAACGAGCATTTTTGGCCAAGTTATGACCATTTTTGTAGTTATGCAAATGAGGCTTGCAAAAGTCCAAGTGGGTGTGTTTAAAAGTACAAGTCCAAGTGGGTGTGTATTATGTGTGTACATCGGGGCGTTTTTAATACTTTCACTAGCTGGGTGCTCTGATGAGAAGTAACATCCTCTTCTCTTCAGAACGCCCAGCTTGTGACAGTGCAGATCTGTGACGTCACTCACAGGTCCTGCATCGTGACGGCCACATCGGCAGCAGAGGCTACAGTTGATTCTGCAGCAGCATCAGCGTTTGCAGGTAAGATCGACTTACCTGCAAACGCTGATGCTGCTGCAGAATCAACTGTAGCCTCTGGTGCCGATGTGGCCGTCACGATGCAGGACCTGTGAGTGACGTCACAGATCTGCACTGTCACAAGCTGGGCGTTCTGAAGAGAAGAGGATGTTACTTCTCATCAGAGCGCCCAGCTAGTGAAAGTATTAAAAACGCCCCGATGTACGCACATAATACACACCCACTTGGACTTGTACTTTTAAACACACCCACTTGGACTTTTGCAAGCCTCATTTGCATAACTACAAAAATGGTCATAACTTGGCCAAAAATGCTCGTTTTTTTAAAATAAAAACGTTACTGTAATCTACATTGCAGCGCCTATCTGCTGCAATAGCAGATAGGGGTTGCAAAATCTGGTGACAGAGCCTCTTTAACCCAGATGGACCTCCACCTATCAGACTTTATGGATGATATAGTTGATATTTCCCAGATGGGAATACCCTTTCAAGTTGTATTGCGGTCCTTGCGAGTGGCGCAATCTAAAATGTGGCCTTTGGACCAAAAAAGGTTGTGCCCCCCTGCTCTAAAGGCAGCTCTGCTGTATCTGTACTATGTACTCTTGCCATAGCTTGTTCTGGATTCTTATGTTTCTTTTCTCTATGATACTACTGACATGTAATTTGTTATACCATTGTAGATCTATGTAATGTCTATCATATGTCGGATAGTGTTTAATAAAACCAGTTTAAAAAAAAAAGTTGAATATTTGTTTTCTACCAGCAGTAACTAATAATGTAGTGTGATATAGTAATAGATATGGACTGAGAACTATAACTATCCATACACGTCTGTCCGGGAGTATATTAGCGAAAGTGATCCAGCATTATACCAGCAGTGGCCCAAGGCATATACAGTGCACATATCCATGATCTAAATATTAAAGAATCATTTTACTGTGTGTAACTTTCCCATGAATTATTTGTTTCTGCTCAAATAAACTGTTCAACCTTTAGGAGGTATTACTCAATATTACAGCCCCGGGCATTATCACGCAGTTTATGCATTTCCAAACGTCCTATGTTCAGAATGTATTTATTGTAAACTCTGATAACATTGTGCTGCTATCTCAGATAAATACGTATTATCATATAAGATTATGATATCTGGATGTATTTATTGAGGTCACTTATACTAGACAAGCATCAAAGGAATGAGTGTGTGTGTGTGTTTACTCATTTCCACATGCATTGTGTGCGTGCTGAGTGTTCATTTGTGCAAAATAAAATTGAAATGTCTTTTCAGTTCATTTTCGTTATTTCTAAAGGTGATATTATATGGCCCGACGTGGGCCGTGTAAACGAGCGCCGATCAATGAGACAGCTGGATGATCTGCTCGTTAGGTCCTTTCACAAGGAGCTATGTATGGAGATCAGTACTCCAGAAGTGCAGAAACGAACAAATGGGTATGTATAAGGCAAAAATCAAAACTGTATCTTTCACAAAAATATATTTTATTGGAAGTACACGTATCACATGAACATATAAAATCATTTCAAATAGCAAATACATGCTAAACCTAATCTCAAGGGGGATGCCACTCTGATAAGTGACCAGACTAAAGAGCCCCCACTAGACCACCTAAGAGCCCCTCAAATACCATGGTAATAACATGAACGTGAAATAAGAGGAATGTTGCATCAAACCGTTTGCATCATTTACAGCGTAATAGCGTAATGTCCAAAAGAGGGGAGAAGGGATTTGAATGCCCCACGCACATCGCCACAATGTGGCTTCCTCAGGGGTGTACTCGTTACTCTGATCGCTCGTCCCCATATATTTTTATCATGTCGGCAGCACATCTCCCTGTTTAAACGGTGAGATGTGCTGCCGACTACAATAATAGTTTCAGCATTTGAAATGCAGCGCTCGTTCATCAGCTGATTGTTCATCGGAGGGGGAGAGGAGAAGGGGGGAGAGAGAGAGAGAGAGGTTCTTGTTAGGAATTAGAAGGAAGGAGAGGACTGCAGCAGAAATAGCTGAGCTTTGAAGAGAATGGAGAAATTTATATTTTTTACTCGAGTTATGCTTCATATTTGGCTTGGTACATTAGAAGTAGGCAGAGAAGAAATAGAATTATAACATGCTCTAGTACTAAGGCTACATTCACACGAGCGTGATAGATTTACGCGTGTAAATCTGTCTGTGTGCGTTGCGTTATGCATTAGTGTGCTTTGCGTGTGGCATGTGTTTTTCACGCACTTGCAAGCACTTTTTTTTTTAAATTAAATTGATGCGTAAAACATGGATGTACATCCGTGTGCTGTCCATGGTTTTCACGCACCCATTGACTTCAATGGGCGGCTAGGTGCGTGAAACCGCACCAATATAGGACATGCAGTGCATTTCACGCAAAGGACTCTCGCTGTGTGAAGACTCACGCATGTCTGAATAGCCCCATTGAAATAAATGGGGCCGTGTGCTGTGCGTTGTTTCAACGCACAGCACACGGACGAGATTCACATTAGTGTGAATGAGCCCTAAGACTCTCAGTTAGACTCTTAGTTTCCCAAATCAGAGTAGCGTGTATGAGTATGTTTAGTCCTAAAGTTTTTAATTAATAAGAAAAGTAGTAATAAATGGAAAATGTTATAAAATGGTGTTTTATATGTGAAGTTTTACATGAAGGTGTGGTCCATCTTGCGTATCTGGAACAGAATTAGGTCACTGGCACTTTTGCTCAAGAGACAGCAGATGGCAGATAGCAGATGTTAGTAGTCAGTATGTGAAAAGTTCTCTACTATGAAACAATGTAACACATTTGACAGTACACTATATTAATACCTAGCAGTGTTCTAAACAACATTGTTTTTCATAGGATTCCATTTTACATATTGGAATAATAACTTTAGAAACAATAGAATTATCTACATAGACAATTATCCTTCTGTACACACTGTTAGAAAACATGGTGTAAAAAAGATTGCATGAAATTATATGCCATTGGGGTCAGACTACCTGATCCTACCTCAGTTTGGGCCTTGAACTATACACCCTATTAAATGCTTACCGCACTTGCCCCTGCAGACATGCAGCACCGCACTTATATAGAACAATACAAATATAATAAGATTACTTTATAACCGCCTTACACTCTGTACTATAGTTATAGACCCTTCAGTTGCTTTGGGGCTCTTGGATAGAGGGGGCCCAGCCTTAGTCTGTCCCATGTCCTTTGGGTGATGAGAATCTGTGCCGAACTCCTCTCTCCAGAGGAACTGCATTGTTACCAAACAAGGGAATGGGTAAATGGCCCAAGTGTCATGGAAAGGGCATTAAGGGTAAAACACACACCAGGTCCTTTCGTCCTGGGTGGCAAAACCCTGTACCATAATGAGGGCCCATCTTGGCCTTTCCTATAAGGGCCTCTCCATTAATGCCACTGTTTACAACAGTCAAAGCTCATTAGGATTTGTTGGAAAAACATTTTATCCCTTTTTTAATATTTCTATTATTTTCATAGCAAGCGTGTTAAACACAGAATATACTATACAATTTAACAACAAATTGTTTATTTTATTCTCCTTTTCTCAAACTAGTTTCAAATTGTTCAGGGAATCAAACTTTATTGCCTTTGGGATTGTATGGTCACAAAAGAAAGTAGTTTTGGAATATTTTCCCATACAACATTTGACCAGCTATCTGTATATCTTTGATTTTACTGGCCCATAACTAAGTTGTGCAGTGACAAATCTGCTGTCTTGAGTAAAGCTCATTGGCTTTTAGTTTGCCAGCATTGCTAACAATTAACTTGTGATTGCCCACAGGAATGTACTGTAGCAATGGTACCTGATCACTAATTAGTATTGCCGGAATGTCTAATGGAGCTGAAACAAACTATTTTTTACATATTTAAAACAGCTAAAACTCTGTTCACATCGTGTTTGTGGTGCATGTTCAGCATACATGCCTTGAAAATCTCCAGATGTATACACCGAACGTATAGCCCCAACCTATTCAACTGTATGCCATACAATTGTATACATCGGCCATTGACTCCAATTGTAAAAACAAAATTAACTTTTTTTGTGGGATCCTCCTATATAGAAAAGATCAGTCGATTATGCTTTCAATATAAAGTAAAAGGTATGCTGACGCAGTACACCCGAAGATATCCCAGAAGGGCACTCTTTGGTATACGTTGAGCCCATTGTAGTCCATGGACACATTCAATGTATACATCGGTTATGCCGAACATGCACCACAAGTGTGTTAAGAACTTATCTAGAGTGGGATTATATTCTATCATTTGTAAGCATGAAAGCCTTTTTCATAGCTTTATTTTTGGAAAGGTTTTCTTTTTTACAGATGATAATACCGATCCAGTTCTTGGCACTCAAATATGTGGCTCCCGTAAGAAGTAGTACTAAGACTTCAGGCCCAGAACCGTAATATGACTGCATTCTGGGGTTCGTATTGCAGCACCTAGACCCCCGGATGTGTACGAAATTGAACTAAGAACAAGATAGGGTTCTATGGTGATCTAAAGTTAGCTCAGTAGAACTGTTTGAGGCTGCAGCAGTAATACAAACCATAACATCCATGGAAATATAAAAAATATTAAAACCTATTTACCGGATTTGAAATAAAGCATAAAGTTTGAAACTGTAAATCATAAAGCTTACGGATATTCATACATGTAAAAAAAATGGGTTGTTGTTACATTAATGTTGTTGTTACTTTATTCTACTTTTAATGTGTTACATCTACTCATTGTGATCAGGGATTTTTTTAAGATCCCCCTTCTTGCCAACGGTTGGCAGGCCTAATGCCTGCAGCTAGCACATATAGCAGGTGCAAATTAAGTCACCCTTAGCAGAGGTATGGGAAATTCCATTTGAATGAATGTTCTTTTGGCCAATGTTTTACTCACTTTTTATTACGAGCATAACAATGGCCGATTCTATGACAATGCTCCTCCAACAGAATGCTTTGTCCTTTTTGGATCTCAACACTGCAAAAATGGCATGCTTCATCCCAATATAATAAAAAGCTGTATGAAACAAATATTAACAATTAAAATAGTTACAGGAGTTTTCAATAGTACGAACTACAGCAAGTGGATTATCCAATTTTATTACCTCATTTCCTTTGTTCCGTTTTGAACCACACACACACACACATCTAAACAACCTCACAATACTTTAAGGTCCACAATATAACAATGTCAAGAACTTGGTAGCTTCTGCTACAATACAACTCTTATCTTCTTCGCCCACACAACAACATGGGAGAAAGGAGTATTTGGGGAACATCTGGGCTCCTGAAATTTGCCTACTGCCTAATCTAGTACAAAAACCTTAATGCTTTACTAACAATATTGTTCAGTAGCTTGTGTTTGATGTGGCAGTGGCTTGGAACAAACTATGGGAATTCTGGCAATCATTCTCTTCAGGTATGCAATTTCTTCAAAGGAAAAAATAGAGCCATTCAAGTGGAAAAAGCTTGGGAAATTGGCATAAACGGGAGAAATGATGTCTCACAGGCATGTGAAGAATATGAGAGTACTAGGCATAA
This sequence comes from Rhinoderma darwinii, assembly GCF_050947455.1. Lineage (NCBI taxonomy): Eukaryota > Metazoa > Chordata > Amphibia > Anura > Rhinodermatidae > Rhinoderma > Rhinoderma darwinii. Next base: position 365,416,238 of record NC_134690.1, on the reverse strand, counting down.
TGCGTTGTTCAGTCTATAAGTCTCATATATTTCATCAGCGACATAAATTTCAATCCACCTTTTTTTCACACATAGACACACACCTCAGGTGATTTTTTTTTTTTCCTTTTTCAGTTACTTGAAAGTTAGGAAAATTTGACCCAGAGACCTGTGGGAGAAAATTGCAATCAGACACAAGTATTTGTACAACTTCCTCCCTTCCACCACCACCGTACTTAAAGAACCCCTTTGTCAATCATTTTTTTCGTAGTAAGAAATTTTCACAAGCAATAGGACAAATTTCAAGCATCCTTTTGATCAGTCTACGGAACAATGATTTGAGAACTTTTCCCTAGGTACAATTCCTAAATATCAATGTATACAATAGAAAAGGCCTTGCCTGCAGAAAGTCCTCTCATTAAAAGCCTAATCTGTTCCACTACATTCTTGCCAGACAGAATGATCCAGCATTAGAGCATGCCTCAATAGTAAGCGGTAATAAGACTGATAGAAACAGCTTAAGTAATTGGATTGCTATATGGTATTGAATGTCTGACAACAAAAGATATCAATCTCTATTCTACCACTGAATCTTTGTTCCAGCAATGAATTCATTTAGTCATGGCTTTGGAGGCTTGCGGTCCCTGTAGGAAAAATGACAGACTAAGGACACAAAAGCTAGGCCATCTGATGAGCACAGAGAAAGTGACTGTACCCTTCCAAGAAGTTAATTATAGGGAACAAAAGCAGCAGACTTTGACTTGTTGATCATTACCATAATCACATTACTACAGTGCTCTCATATTCCCATCACCGCCACTCTTTGGTTCCATTTCTTGGCACCTACAGTGTTAATTTTATCACCTCAGTTAGCAGCTGGTTCATTGACCATCATAAGGTTATACGTATGCTCAGTTGTGGTTGTACATTAAGATGATATGTTATGTGCCTTGCTTAATGTGAAATGGAAAGTAAATTTTGATTAGTCATAAATGAGAACAGGTTCCACTGGGAACCAGGACATCTTGAATCCTCCAACCTATTCTCGTTTAATGATGTTAAGCGAAAAACACCAAATTATGAGAAAAGATAAGAATTGGCACAATTACAAAAACAATTTCCAACAAATTGCTCTTAGTAACATGCTCTCCGCAGGAAGCACTACACGAACAGATCCTCCGCTAATTGTCACATTGGATTGTTATGTCGGGGCAGAATATGGCCATGTATAGATTTTAATCCTTTCGATGACTCAATGGTTAGCATTTTTGCTTTGCAGCACTGGGATTAAATCTGAACAAGGGAAACAGAAGAATGTAGTTTACGTTTTACGTTCTCCACATGTTCTCCAATTTCCTCCCAAAAAACATACTCATAGGTGAACTGACTTCCTATGAAATTGATCTTGGTATGTGTGTGTGTCTAAGATAGGGAAAAAATTGATTGTGGGCCCCATGGAAGATAGGGGCTGATGTGACTTGTAGCAATCTCTCTACACAACTGTGGAATATGCTGGAGCTAGAGTATATAAGCATTGGGAAATACTAATAATGCCCCAAGTGTGTTATCCATGCTCACTGCAAGTTCTGATAATTATATCTATAAGGCAATATTTACAGTATATTTAGTCTTGGTTACAGTAATGTCATACAAAAAATGATCCAACGATCCATTAAATAGAGATATTGTTAGTAGTCATTTCATGAGAATCTTTCTTTGAATTTAGTTAGTGAAAGGATTAGGGGCAGAACTGCATATTTTTGTAAATATAGAAAAGGAATGAAAATAAAAATTAGTAAGACCCCAGGGACTGACGATCAATGTTACAGCTCCTTGCAAAATTTAGGATGAAGTACAGTAAGTGCTGACAGTGTTTTCCTCATAGCAAAGGAAAAAAGTTGTTTGACGTCAGCAGACCAACACTTTTTATTTTTTTTAGACAGGGAATACAAAACCAGCGACATTTCAGCTTACGCAGAAGCCTTTCTGAAGAAATGTGAAAAGTGATGAACAGACTTTAAATAGCCAAAATACATTTTTCATCAATAAATTTGCATAATAATTAACTATTTGTACACAATAGTGTCCAGAACCATGTGTGCACATCTAAATTCACATAATGTAATCCTATATCTCATAGTAAATGCTAAGGAAAGGTACCCAGATGATAGGGTATCTAATCCACACAATCACGGCGTCTCAATGATGCAACCACAAATGTCTGACTCCATTCCATCTAAATATTTAAAGGGAATCTGTCACCAGTATTTCAGCTATTAAACCAGCAATACCTGGTGGTAGTGGGTGAAAAAGAATTTCTATATAACCTATAATTATCTTCTAGTCGGCTCTGTAGCTTTAGTATTCAGTTTTTTAGGGTTCCCGTTCCGTATGCTAATGAGCATAAAATAGTCATATCTTTGTTTGAAAAGAGTCATATCTTCATTCTTCAAGCCTTTCCGAGTTAACCCCGCCTCCTTACTTTTGATTGACAGCTCCTCGCATCCTCGTCAGCACACACGAAATCCCGCGCTTGCACATCGATGTCCTGTTTTGGTGTGACACCGTAGCTGCGCATGCACAGTAACTAGATTTGAGGCTCGAACCAAGCAGGGAAGGTGTTGGACCGTACATGACGGGCGCATGCACGCTATCTCAGATGAAATCTCGGCATTTAGGGTTGGCCAGTTTTTGGCGGTGGGCGAGCATAAGAAGAGGAACGAACGAGATTGCCGTATTTTTACCATAAAAGGCGCAAAATCTTTGCAGAGCGTTACTTACGGTCAGAGGAGGAGTTTAGGAGAGGGGATAACGGCAATTCAATTTTGACAGCAGCGGCCAGCGAGGGATGAGTAGAGTTCAGTAGGTGAAATGCTGGTAACAGGTTTCCTTTAATAATAATGCGCACGTCCAAGTATCCAAATGTCAAGAATGTGCATGCCCATGACATAGTCAGTACATTGAGGCCAATCAAAGAGCAGCGCATAATGTCGAAAACAGACCTAATCTTCACATGCTCAGTAATTTAAATATACCTCTGCCTAATCAATATATACAATGCCTGAAACGCTTTCACAAAATCCCTTCCATGGAAGCTCCGCCACATCCATCTACCCGATTCACACAATAGACAGACACCCTCAGTTGCCTGGGCAAAGCTTCTCCAGAAGTGAAGTATGGCATTAATAACACAGCACAATCCAGGGCGCACAACGACAGGTTACAAGACATCAGGGCTAAAAGGCAATTGGACAATAGCCTAAACGACATTAACGAATAGTATAACACATAGAAACAGCCAGATCAGTATGAAGATCTCCAAGCTAACCATAGCAAAGAAAAAACACCAATTGCGTTGCTTGATCCATGGTCTTCCATATCATACCAAGTTCTAAAAAGAGAAAGAAGAGATAAAATGAGAGAGAGTGAAAATGTATTGATTTTAATTTAAAAAAAAGTTCAACATCCATATATAAAATACCTAATAGTTATAAGTAGTCTTTACAACATGCAGTTAAGTTAGTACAATATACATACACAATCCAATATCCAATATGATGGCAAGAATATGGCTGTGTATGGAGAGATATGGAGTCCTTCTTAAAGGCTTAAAGAGGCTCTGTCACCACATTATAAGTGCCCTATCTCCTACATAAGGAGATGGGCGCTATAATGTAGGTGACAGTAGTGCTTTTTATTTAGAAAAACTATCTATTTTTACCACGTTAGGAGCGATTTTAGCTTTATGCTAATGACTTTCTTAATGCCCAACTGGGCGTGTTTTTACTTTAGACCAAGTGGGCGTTGTGGAGAAAAGTGTATGACGCTGACCAATCAGCGTCATGCACTTCTCCCCATTCATTTAGTCAGCGCATAGTGACTCTGCGTTGTTCACTATGTGCTGTCTTATACTGACACATTAACGTTACTGAAGTGTCTTGACAGTGAATAGACATTCCTTCCAGCCAGGACGGGATGTCTATTCACAATCCCGACACTTCATTAATGTTTCTGTGGTACTTACAGCAGAGCAAGCGTAATCTCGTGAGATCACGCTGCAAATGACAGGTTACAGGGAGATTACGCTTTGCTCTGCTGTAAGTACCAAACAAATGTTAACGAAGTGTCGGGATTGTGAATAGACATCACGTCCTGGCTGGAAGGAATGTCTATTCACGGTCTAAACACTTCAGTAACGTAAATATGTCAGTATAAGACAGCACATACCGGTAAACCGCTCTTCCTTGCGCCGTCACGCCTACTCACCAGTTATAGAAGTGCTTGAGAAAGGTCTATGCTTGGACCGAAACGTCGCACCCTGGTATGAGAAATGAAAGATTTTTACCTGCAAATTGACCCCTACTGGTGTGCGTAATACTTTCCACAGTCTATAGGAGATATAGTCATAACATATAGCCATTCTTTGCAATGTATCTCTCCTACGTGTTCGACTTTGGATTTCTTTTCTATGTGTTTATTTACTACATGACTTTTTATAAAAGATAGTGAATAAAAGTTATGTTTAAGTTTTGAGCTCAAGATTATCAAGTGATAGTTGTAAAAACATTCGAAACTATTTTGAGCGATTTATCAAATTTAGTGATTTCTATCCTAGGGATATGCCATCAATGTTATGGAAAATCCCTTCAAATAAAAACATATATAGTTTATGACTCATTGGTCTCAATATATAAAATGTCTATGCCCCAGCAGAACTGAGTTAAATATTAACTACCTTTATTAAGATCACATTGAGCAGGAGTCAACCCTGGACAGAGGATATTTTTGTAGCAATACAATTGTACGTCAACGGTAACTTCATTGCATTTTGTTTCAATTAGACATCTTCGGGGTTGTATAAGTCCAGCAAAGCCTCATAATATATCATTGAAGTTTCTATCGTCCAATATATTTTACCCTAATTGTTTTAATGGCCTATTTGTGAACGCCATTTGTTCCACTTCAAAACAATGTCACATAAGGGAAGTTAATAAAATGTAAACTTTTTTGTAGCGGAATTGGAAATACATTAGTGTACACTCAAATGAACGTGTAAATCTTTTCATTAGAAACAGTGAAATTATACACACGTTTTACATGCCATCTTGATCGCTATAACAGATGTCCTGGGCTTTCTAGTGGAATGATTTACTACGGCTTGTATTTCAAATGATAGAATGATTTATTTTTACAATTACCCTGTAACAGACTGAATTATAAGCTTGTGGGGATTTGCTAGGTCCCTTCTCATTTCTAGTATACTTGTATGCAGTTTTCCCACTTATTTTCCTTCCTTTTTACAAGTCCGGCTCGGTAAACAAAAGTTGATTGTGGTGTGTGTACTGGAGATTGTTCCTCGCCCATTCATTAGTGACCAAGTTCATTTGAAATTTGCTGTTCACATAATGGATATCATTGAATGCCAACAGAAAAGGATCCTCAAGCTAGGACAGTACAAAGTATCCGAAAAATGCACGGTTAAATTAAAACTGTGGAAATCTATCGTCCCGCGGGAAACGGTTAGAGAAATCTAATCTTGAACTCCACAACCAGCAGGTCTGACAAGCCCAGGGGGTTTAAATAGAACAATACGAGTAACTATTTATACTGCCACTAAATGTTACATTAGCTCTCCAAGGGAAGCTGTTCTGCAGTAGACTTGAGAGAGAGAGGTAACATTTTCACAGCAGATCAGTCACTTCAGGCAATATAGTTTTTGAAGACTTTTGTGTTTTTCTTGTTTTCCCTTAATAAAGAACTTCAAAAAGATCACAGTAAAAATAAAAACAAAAAGAAATACCAAAAAATATAAACCTACGCTTTAGACTTATGGCCATCATATTCCCTCTTGCTCTGGAAGAAGATGTGATGGAGGTTCCGTATCAACACTTGCCATCTCAACCTTTTCGAACGGGGTCACACCAGCCAGAACATGGTGAAGCCTGGGCAGGGCCGATTCTAGCTTTTCTGCTGCCTGAGGCAGAAATTGAAATGAAGTCCCCCAGATTTTGATTGACATCCCCCTGGCTGTTCTACATCACTACCAGCCTCCTCAAACTCTTGCGGATGCAAAAGAGGATGCAAAATTGAATCCCCTGGCATGTGCGGTGCAGCGATGAAGCCGGGCAGAGTATACCTCGCTACACGGTGCGTGCCCAAGTAGTACAAGGTAATGAAGCATCCGAGAAAGTTCAGACAGGGGGATATCAATCAAACATGGAAAGGTGGATTTGGAGTCAGGATTATGTGACACTTCAGGACTGCCCCATGACCCTTTAATGAGTAATTAACATATAGTGTGCACCGTTTTAAAAGTTGATTTTATAGATTTTGCTGCATCTAGAAAAAAACATACATTTGGAAATATTGTCAGGTTATGTATTACCGCATGGTGGATGTTCAACGCGTTAAAACTACCAGACGGGTTCCCATTAAATATATAATGGATTGAAAACAACTCCATCTGCCCTGCAAATTTGTTATTATAAATATATTCTATATAGTTACAGCATCAGAACCAAGCGCTGACACAAAGCTCATTACATATATACAACACCAGAACAAAGCCCAGTACATATATACAACACCAGAACAAAGCAAAGCACAGTACATATATACAACACCATAACAAACTTCAGTACATATATACAGCACCAGAACAAAGCTCACTATCACGTTGGGTGCGTTAACCCACTGGGCCGTACCGCCTTGACGGTATGGCAGCTGGCCAACAGGATGCAGGTCACAGTCTATAGTTCGTATAGTGTACCTGTGGTAGCTCGGACAGTAGTGAGACAGGATCATCTGGGACTAGGCAGCAGGCAGACATCAGGCATGGTGTAGCAGGACAGGCTTGGTATACAGCACAGCACGACTTCAGCTCAGCACGGCACTAAATCAGGATTGCTCGGATACAGGAACAGGTACAGGAACAGGGAACACTGGGAACTGGGAAACACTAGGAGTCCATTTGCTTAGACAAACTTTGGGTATGACAACAACGCTCAAGCATTGGAGGAAGGGTCTGAGCCCTTATAGTCCAGGGTACTCATGGGCTAATTTTGACATTATCTTCAGGTGCGCGCACTGGCCCTTTAAGAGCGGGCACGAGCGTGTGTGTGTGTGTGTGTGTGCGCACCCTATGAGACCCGGCCGGGAGAAGAGGAAGTGAGCGCTGACGTCTCCTGAGGAGAAGATGGGGACCAGCGCTCACAGTTCCATGTCTGCGAGCGTCAGGAGGTGAGTGAACCTGACGGCCCGCGGCCATGGGCATGACACTCAGTACATATATACAACACCAGAACCAAGCACAGTACATATATACAACACCAGAACCAAGCTCAGTACATAAATACAGCACCAGAACAAAGCTCAGTAGATATATATAGCAACAGAACCAAGCTCAGCACATAAATACAGCATCAGAACAAATACAGCTCAATTTAGTGCATCCCCTGTCGTATAGGTTTGTACGGCGTAAAACTACAGGTCCCACAATGACCCGAACAATGGTAAGGATATGCTGAGAGATGCCGTTTAAAAAAATATATATATATCATAAACATACGACCTATCCTTCCTCTGCAAATCATATAGTGACTACAGTACTGATTACAGTACTGATTAGAGGCAGAATAAACATTTACATTAAGTGACTCATCAGTGATATCTCAGATTCCAGTTTTTTTCTCTTTTCTTCTCCATCTGGTCCAGACCTCTATGATGACTTCTCCTGGCCGCAACCCATTTCTGCAGTTTTCCGCTCAGATGTCTTCAGCTTCTCACTTTTAAAACATTTCTGCACCTATAAATGAAGATAAAATTCTCAATGCCCCTAATTATATTAGCGCCATACACTGTGTGCCTGATTATAATAGTACCATACACTGTGTCCCACACACACACCATGCCTCCTGTAGATAGTGCCCCCATAGCCCCCGTTTAGATAGCGACCCCATAGAGCCTCTGTAGATAGTGCCCTACATAGAAGCCGATGTAGATAGTGCCCACATATGGACTCCAGAGCTGCAAGGCAATAGTGATAACCAGAAACGACTGATGCATCTACTTTTTTTTTTTGCTTCCATTCCTCTGTTTGGCTCCAAAAACTGCATCAAAACTTTGTGTGTGATCCTGACCTATGATGGGATTATACCTGCAGTTTTTGTGGCACTTTTTGTGTCATTTTTTTTTCTTTACCAAACACAGGAGAGGATCCAAAAAAGAAGGAAAAGTATAATGGAAAGACTCTTCCATTTTGTATACACTCCGATGTTCAGCTAAAGAAAATTGCCACAAAAACTGCATGTGTGATTCAAGCCTCCATCACACTTACTTTTTTTCTGTGTTTTAAAATTTATTTCAGGCCCCCTGTACACAATGTGTATTAGCTGCGGACTTTCCTAGTGGATTTCCAATGGCAAATCCGTAGTGGAATACAATACCAGTCATGTAGATGAAATTTGAACATATCTTTTTTACCACAGATTTCACATCAGTGAAATTAACGGTGAAATTGGCAGAAAATTTCAGCAGCACATTCCACATGTTACATGCGGATTTTGCTGCAGATTTACAGCGGATTAGTGGCACTTTTTTTGCGCCGCGTGTGCAGGGGGCCTCAATTGTGTTTTACATGCATTTTAGAGTATGCTGCACTTTGATAAAACACCACTAACCCCAAAAACACTACAAAAATTTCAGAAAACAAAACACTGTGTATGTTTCTCATATTTCTCTAGACTTTAAATTAACATATGGTCACAGCGTTTTTAACCAAAAAAGCAGAGAATTATCGCCGAAAACGCATCAGAACGCTGTGTGTGTGTGAAACTGGCCTACAATGCTGCTAAATCAGATATTGATGAAGGTATTGAAAGGCCTGTGCAGCACAAGCGGTAAGCATTTCATCGCTCATGTCAAAAACGTCAAAACTGCCTCTACAACTCATGTTGTTGTTTTTTTTGGCACTATTAACACAAAACCCCAAAAATTAAGACAAGTAAAAATGGTGCGGCAGAAAATTCCTGCGCTGCGTTGCTGTCGTTTTTGCGATGTGGTAATTGCGCTGCTGTCTGCCCCATGCTGTTACCGCTATGAAGTTTATGTAACCTAGTCAAATGTCTGTTTCAGCAATGGTTTATGTGTGCAAATGTAATGAGGGTGAATAGTTATGAATTCAGGTTTTTTTGGTATTTAGTAACTTAGTAATCACTTTGTAGAGAGTTGTTTTCACTTTTATATAAAAGAGTCTCCTTCCATTGATCAGTGTCAAACTAGTAAAATCTAGTCCCATTCAATCTTCTGTGATTCAATGTTGCTACACAATAAAACAATATATATATATATATATATATATATATATATATATATATATATATATATATATATATATATATATATATATTGGAATTACAGAAGATTGGCAATTACGAAGCGATTTATGTAGTTGTTTAATGAGTTTACATAGTAAATGAGTATTTCATGGTGCAGGGCAAGGGTTAAAGTTAAAGAAACATTAGGACAGCCGAAAATGCACTTTACTGGGTTTATACTATACTTTACAAATACACAAGAAACACACATAAAATAGCACCATGGGGTGTTTAAGAAAACAATGTCTGACGCCTGAAGAACATTGTGCCACATGCAGCTTGCCCTTAGGGTACTCTCTTTAACCATTAGCTTTAAGAACGACTGTGAAGGTGGTTTAAACAATGTTGATGTAAGTCGCTATCATACCCTCAGGTAATATTGTATAAGGCATTAATATTGATGTCTTATGATCCTCATGACCAAGTTTTACACTTGTAGAAAAAGCAGTTGAACAAACATCTTGCACACGTGCCAGCATGACCTCTTTCATTACAAAGAAACATGACAAATGGCTTTTATGATGCCTGACTGCAAGTGCAGGCTGAATAAGGGCGGGTTCACACATAGCGGAATTTCACTTAAATTCCGCTGCGGACACTTCGCAGCGTTAATCCGCAGCGGAGCCGTTTCTCCATTGACTTTCACTTTAATTTAGCAGTGTTCGTTTACACGATGCGTACAATTCCGCTGCGGAGCATAGGCTGCGGAGCGGAATTTGGTGTCCGCAGCATGCTCTGTCTGTTGCGGAGCAGTGGCGGACTGGTTGCGGACTCATGGCGGAATTTCTCCATTGACTTCAATGGAGAGTCAAAATTCCGCAATGAAGTCCGCAGATCTTATGTGTGCTGCGGAGCGTATTGTTTTTACTACCATGACATTTCTTCATTCTGGCTGGACCTATGTATTTCTAGGTCTACAGCCAGACTGAGGAAGTCAATGGGGCTCCCGTAATGACGGGAGCGTTGCTAGGAGACGTCTGTAAATAGTCACTGTCCAGGGTGCTGAAAGAGTTACGCGATCGGCAGTAACTGTTTCTGCACCCGGGACAGTGACTACCGATCTCAATATACATGTATCTGTAAAAAAAAATATAAGTTCATACTTACCGAGAACTCCCTGCGTCTGTCTCCAGTCCGGCCTCCCAGGATGACGTTTCAGTGTAAGTGACGGCTGCAGCCAATCACAGGCCAAGCACAGGCTGCAGCGGTCACATGGACTGGAGCGTCATCCAGGGAGGTCGGGCCGGATGCCGAAAGAGGGACGCGTCACCAAGACAACGGGCGGTAAGTATGAATTTCTTTTACTTTCACTAGGGAAAGTGCTGTCCCTTCTCTCTATCCTGCACTGAATAGGGAGAAGAGAAGCACTTTTCCTGCAGTCCGCAGCGGCCAGTCCGCATCAATTTTCTGCACATTTTGTGCAGATCCGCTGCAGAATCTGCAACGCAGATTCTGTGCGGCATTGATGCGGACAGTTGCGGAGGAATTCCGCCATGTGTGGTCATGCCCTAACAGACCTGGTTCTTATTTTTTCTCAATTGGGATTCTATATGTGCAAATGTGCCTTTATTGGCACATTGGTATAGAAAGGCGCACTGCAAATGTCATGTCACAGTGAAAATGGTCACCCCCTAGCTGGAGTATGCATTCAGGCACATGTTGCAGGAACCAAACTACTCCTCCCTATTGGAGTTTGGAACAGGTGCTTAGGACAGTATCTGTCTGATGTTGCCCACCGTTTGCTAGGTCCCTTAGTAGAGGTGTAGTGTGTCGTGCCCCTATGACAGGTATCATTATGCCACTAATTATAGGGTTAAAAGGTCAAGATGATACCAGTAGAAGGGTTGGGCGGAAAGACGGTAAATCTATGAGAAGACTTGACAACCATTTGCAACACAAAGAATTTTGGGGAATAATATAAGTAACTATAAGGGCACGGCCAGACGTGGTGGAGGTTTTCCGCTGCAAATGTTGGTGCAGATTTGGGGCATTTACGCAACGAATCTGCACCAACATTTGCATATTTGACAGGTAATTCAGACGTTGCAGATATCACAGAGGACTTGCCACAGATTTAAGTTTTTGCATTGCAAAGGCTGAAATCCGCAGTGAAATTCCGCTTCTTCTCCGCAACAGTCAGTGCATGCTACGGAGGGAAAATTCTGCACCGCAGCCTATGGTCCGCAGCAGAGTTTTCCCGCATCGTCTGAACTAACTTGCCAGAAAATTTATTGAAACAACTGTAAAAAACGGCCGCTGGAGAATTCCACTGCAATTCCGCCACGTCTGCCCGTGCCCTAATACTCCCTGTTTTTATTACTCATTTATCCAATAAATAAGCAAAACAAGTATCAGTAAGTCGATACAGTGATTCTATGGCTACATTCACACGGATTTGCTGCAGATTTTTAATTTGGATTTGCAGACGGAAAATCTCCTGCGGAATACAGACGCAGGAATGTGGATGAGATATGAACAAATCTCATCCATACGATGCAGAAATGTTTTAATCGGCACCATGTCAATTCCTGTCACAGAGTGGTTACAGATATTTTGCGGGTTTTTTCCCATCGAGTTCAATGGGGTAGTCAAAGTCTGCAACAAAACCCAATTGTTGCGGATTTTGCTGCAGATTACCTGCAGATCCATAGCAAAATCCACTAGTCCAGACAGTAAAATAAGTTTTACATAAGTTTAAAATAAAAAAACATTATACTCACCTACCCTGGAGCTCCCGTGTCAATGCTTCCCTGGTCCCCTGCCGATCTCTGTACACTCTGCATCCAGCAATGACATGCCGCTGCAACCAATCACAGCCTGGAGCGGTCACATGTGACAACACGTCATCTGTGGAGGCCCGGTGTACAGAGACCAGCGGGGGACCAGGAAAAAAAGTGTTGCCATGGGGGGGCCAGGGGAGGTGAGTATAATATTTTTTGTTTAGTTTATTTTTACACTAGGCTATTCTGCACAATTTGGTGGAGATTTGCCGCTGCGGATTTCCCTGCGGCTGTCAGCGGATTTGCTGCAGAAATTTTCTGAATCTAATCCACTATGTGTTGGCGTAGCCTATGGATGAAAAATGTTCAAAGAATCACTGTAGAATTATGCATTTGTAGACAGTCATACAAACATTCATACATAGCGGTCAATGAGATGTCAGCTAGGGGCCAAATTGATTATTAAGGTATGAACACACACAGCGTGTTCAAGGCGGATACGCTGCATTAAGCTGTGCAGCGTATCCGCCATGAACACCACAGGGAATGCCGTACGTTTTTACAGGCAAAATTTCTACTGTGTAAGCCAGCGTCGGAAAATTTTAAAAAAACCTTCATACTTACCCCCTCACTCTTCTCTGATCATAGTCCGGCCTCCTGGAATGACATTACAGGCCATATGACCGCTTCAGTCTGTGATTGGCTGCAGCGGTCACATGGGATGAAACATCATCCCAGGAGGCCAGACTGGAAAAAAATCAGGGAACTCTGGGAAAGTATAACTTTTTTTTTTCTTACTTGTGATTTTTTACGTTGGAATCGCTGTGATTCCGCCGCAAATGTCACAACACACACCACTTTGTTGCGGGTTTAAGCACCCCATAAATTCCACAGCATTAATTGACATGCTGCGGTTGAGGAAACTGCACCGCAGGTCAATTTATGTGCGTTTTTTTCGGTGGCTTTTTTCCGCTCTATGGGGATGAGATTTGTTGAAATCTCACCCACACTGCTGCTGCTGTAATATTCTGCGGATTTTCCACAATTAATCCGTTGCAGAAAATCCGCAGTGTTTACGCTGTTTGTGTACCCTTAAGTTTAGGACGATTTCACACACAGTGTTTTGTAGCATTCTTCTGTAATTTTTTTTGCACATTTTTTAGGGGTTATATTGCTGCAGATAAAGTATGTTAGTTCAAAGTTTACAGTAAAATGTAAGAATGTATACATACATTAGCGTTTTGGTGTCTATATGTTTTTGGGGTCAGTGGCGTTTTGATAAAAAATTAAGTATGCTCTAAGTATGGCGTTTTAGGGCTTGTCCACATGTAGCGGAATTGCTGCGTATTTTCCGTCTGGAATTGTGGATGGAAAATGCGCAGCAGAATACAATAGCAGCATAAAATAGCTGCATAAAATTTATGACCAGAAATTGACCTGCGGTGCGTATTTTTCGTACTGCAACATGTCAATTCCTGCTGCGGAAAGTGGACTGAATTGCTGCATTTTTCAGAGGAGACGTCACCATCTCCCAACATTGCAAAAAACGCAGCAAAATCCGCACCATTTACTGCAGTGAAAGAGTTTGTCCACACGTAACGGAATTGCTGCAGAAAATTTCTGCAGAAATTCCGCAGAAACTAGCTGGATTTCCGTTTTAATATGGCTGTACAACATGACACAAAAAAATACCACACAAAAATGCATGTAAAAACTCTATAACAAATGTGTAGAGTTTTTAAGTGCAATTTTAAGGCCTTTTACACACACACACACACACACACGCACACACACACACACACACGCACACACACAATTTCATTTTTTACCCATTTAAAAAAAGGTCATGGCATTTCTTACATGCGTTTTTGGCACATGTTTTTTTTTTGCCTTAGGCCTAATTCACTCGAGCGTATTTCACGTTCATGTTACGCGCGTGAAAATAACACGGATCTATGCAAGTCAATGGGGCCATTCAGACATTCAGTGTTTTTCATGCAGCGTGTATCCGTATTTTATTCGTTTTTCTATAGTCGCATTCAAAGATCTATAACTTTTTTATTATTTTATCTACATAGCTGTATGAGAACTTGTTTTTTGCGGGATTAGTTGTACTTTTTAATAGCACCATTTTAGGGTACATATAATTTTTTTATTAACTTTTATTAACTTTTTTGGGGGGGATTATAAAAAAAACCTGAAATTCCACCATTGTTCTATGCGTTTTTAGATTGACGCCGTTCACTGTGCGGCGTAAATAACATGTTACCTTTATTCTATGGGTCGGTACGATTACGGCGATACCACATATGTGGAGGTTTTTTATGTTTTACGACTTTTGCACAATAAAAACACTTTTGAACTAAAATTATTTGTTTTTGCATCGTCGCTTTCCAAGAGCAGTAACTTTTTTATTTTTCCATTAATGTAGTGATTTTTTGGGCTTGTTTTCTGCGGGACGATACGTAGTTTTGATTGGTACAGTTTTGGGGTGCATGGGACTTATTGATTCATTTTTATTATGACTTTTTTGGGGGGCAATGGAAAAAAATTGCAATTTCGCCATTGTTTTTTGCGGTTGTTTTTTTTACAGTATTCACCTTGCGGTTTAAATTACATATTAACTTTATTAATGGAGTAATTACGGTCGCGGCGATACCATATATGTGTACTTTTATTTATTTTTTACACTTTTACTAAATAAAACCACTTTTTATGGGAAAAAAATGGTTTTATTTCTTTTTTTACTGTCATTTTTATTAATAATCTTTATTTCACATTTATTATTTATTTCATTAGTCCCACTAGGGGAATTTACTGTGCGATCTTCAGATCGCTGCTATAATGCTTCGGTATACTTCGTATACCAGAGCATTATTGCCTGTCAGTGTAAATCTGACAGGCAATCTATTAGTACGTGCCTCCGGCGCGTCCTAACAGGCATATTCCAGGGCAGACCTGGGGACTTTTATCAAGCCCCCGGCTGCCATGACAACCCATCGGAGACCCGCGATTGCATTTGCGGGCTGCCGATGGGTGACAGAGGGAGCTCACTCCCTCTGTAAACAAGTTAAATGCCGCGGTCGCTATTGACGGCGGCATTTAACGTTTTAAACGGCCGTGATCGAAGTAAACTTCGATCGCGGGTGTTGGAGCAGGAGCCTAGCTGTCATCAGACAACAGAGCCCCGGCTCCAGCCTGCACGGGAGACCCGTGCAGCACTTAGAATAGGCTCACGTGGAAAGGCTTCAGCCTAGCCTAAGGCCCCTTAGTGACGAACGTGAAAAGGCGTATTGTTGGTCACTAAGGGGTTAAAGAGCATGTGTCATCAGAAAATAACCTATTGATTAAATCAAGTTTATATGTTAAACATAGTTTTTAAGAATTCTTGGTGAGGTTTTACTTGTTTTTTATGCATATTACGTATTATGCTAAAATCTTGCAGTTTTCACACTAACCACTGAGCTACACAATAGACTGACCCTTCCTGTTCTGTAGAAATCACTTCTTAGCAGTCATCTCATTATCGTTACAGGCAGGATTACAATGATTGGTAACACCTCCATTTCTAGATAACACAGGATCCACCATCCTATCCCTTCTTACACAATGACCTCTGCACAGGTCACAGAGCATGCCTAGAAAACTCTCCTTTAGAAGTGAATGGGTCAGCTGCAGACTATTGTTTCCTATGGCCCATGTGGCTGCTGTAAAGAATATCTAAATGCTGTTATTAGCAGGTCAGGCAAGATTACTGCCCCATCATGTACAGAAAATAGAACAAAAAAAACTGCAATCAAGAAATAAAAACAGATTAGAAAAAAAAAAGAATAGGTTTCACTATCTGGTTTTAATTAGTAAAAAAAATATAGGTGATACATTCTCTTTGAGTATTTTGTTAGGAGCTACTGTCAGCTCACAGAAACAAAGGCACTGTGTGATCGAGCCCAAAGGGATTGTGTTTTATTATTCTCTGGCATATAGTACTTGTAGCACTGGTTCAGCTGTTCTTGATTAAAACACATAATAAAAAGTTACAGGTTAATCATGCACTGTGGCCTAGTTGCCTCCATTCACTTTTCCTTCTTAGCTATGTAAGAAGCTCCAGAAGGTTGTGTTCACACATTACAGTTTTTGTTTGTTCAGAAGGTGTAGTTTTTGTTTTCAAAAACGGCATTAAAACTGCAATGTGTGAACACAGCTAAAATTCTCTCATTTTAAATACTCCATGAAAGTTATGAAATCACTGATACATCTTTTGAAGCAGCATAAGGCATACCTCTCAACCGTCCCGGATTCAGCAGGAGAGTGCCGGATTTCAGGCGGTGCCCAGCTGTCCCGGGCAGCCGGCGTTATGCCCCGCTGTCAACTGTATCTGCGTCCTCAGGACGCAGATACAGTTGAACCCAATACTGAAGAAGGGAACCATCATCTCCCTACTTCAGAATTAGTTCAGAGTGGAGGAGCAGAGGTAGCTCCTCCGCTCGCCGAGGACTCCCGGGCACATCGCTAGTTTAGTGGCTACTGATTGAGCGGAATCCCCGTTGCCAATGGTCTGGCCGGGGATTCTGCTCCTAGAGGAATCCCCTGTGGGCACTGTCCACATATGGAGATTGACGTCAGAGGCCCCACTTGGAGCGGAATCCCCAGCCAGAGTCGACAAAACGAGGATTCCGCCTAAGGAGTAGCCACTGACGTCACTGTCCATATATGTTCTGGCTGGGGATTATGCTCCCAGAGAGAGTCCCAAAAGAGCTATCTACACGTGGGGGGGGGGGGGGGGTAGCACTATCTTCAAGGGGTTGTGGCACTATTAACATGGACACTGTGGCACTAAATAGGGGCACTAGCTACATGGGCACTATTTACATGGGCACTGTGGTACTATCTACAAGGGCATTGGCCTTTTATGTATGGGCACTGGCACTAGGGGCAGCTTTGGGGGCATTATACTATATAAGAGCAGCTAAGGGGGCATTATACTGTATGGGGCAGCTGTGGGGGCAGTATGCTGTATGGGGACATTAAGCTGTATGGGGCAGCAATGGGGCATTCAACTGTATGGGGCAGCTATGGGGGAATTATACTGTATGGGGGCATCTGTGTGGGCATTATACTGTATAGGGGCATTATGCTGTTTGGGGGCAACTATGGGGCATTATGCTGTATAGGGGAATTTGTTTGGCCATTATACTGCATTAGGGCACCTGTGTGGGGTTTAAACTGTATTGGGGCATCTGTGTTGCCATTATACTGCATGGGAGAATCTGTGCGGGCATTATACTGTTTGGGTGCATCTATGGGGGTCATTATACTGTATGGTGGTAGCTAGATGGCATTATACTGTGTGGGGGCAGCTAGAGAACATTATACTGTGTAGGAGGCACTATGGGAGCATGATACCGTGTGGGCTGAACCGGGTGTGTATGGGCGGGGATTGGGTGGGATTAGAGGTGTGGTTTAAAAGAAAAAATGTGCTACGCGCGCCGCATTTGTTGTCCCTCTTTGTGATACTTCAAATTTGTGAGGTATGGCTTAAGGGCTTGTCCACACATAACGGAATTTCTGCGTATTTTCCATCTGGAAAATACGCAGCAGAATACAGTGGCAGCAAAGTGGGTGAAATTTAACAAATCTTATCCACACGCCGCGTAAAATTTCAGACCAGAAATTGACCTGCGATGCGTATTTTTCATACTACAGCATGTCAATGCCTGCTGGCTGCTGAAAGTGGATTGAATTGCTGCATTTTTCAGAGGAGATGTCACCATCTCCCACCATTGAGAAAACCGCAGCAAAATGCGCACCGTTTTCTGCATTAAAAAAAGCAGGAAATTGTGTGTTTTTTCCGCAGCCATTTCTGCAACAATTCCGTTATGTGAGGACAAGCCCTTCCAAAGCATGATGGGGGAATACCTTTTTAGGGCACATTTAAAGGCTATATAAACCTTTGAACACTTTTCTTTTATGAAACAGTGTATCATGGTGTTTTAAGCAACCCTTTAATTGTTTTTTATTCTATGTATCCTGGATATATAGAAGCTGTATCTTGCGCTCAAACCTGAATCCATCAGGTCAGCAGGTCTTTCGTGTCTCTGACACGCAGGATCCACTTAGCGGATTTGGGTTAGAGCGCAAGATACAGCTTCTATACATGCACGATACAAAGTAAAAAAAAATACATAAAAAGCAATTAAAAAGTTGCTTTAAAAAAATAAAAATTGTTCAAAGCTTTACATAGCCTTTAAAGACAGCTGTAATATGGCTACATACTAGGATTTGATCCCGTAACGGCAAATTAGGGAACAATTTCCCTGCTTTCTCCTGACTGGATCCGTTACTGTGCATGGCACAAAAAAATAAGGTTCCCCTATGGATTCGTATTAGGGTTTAGTCACACATGCCATATTTTCCTTGTATTTACTATAGGAGCCTATGGGAAACATATTCTGCAACGCAAGAGATTGAGAAATTGAGTTGCAGAATATTTTTCCCATTGGACGTTGTACAGTTTTTCACAGCATATTTTTACCGGTGACATTTTCACTGCTCTTTTTTTTTATTAAACACTCTGCAGCCTGATGTTAGTTTAAAGTATATAGCATAGGTCAGCAACCTTTGTCATGCCTGCTGTTGTCAAACTACAATTCCCAGCATGCCCTGACAGTCTTTGGCTGGAATAATAAAGCCTTTGGCTGTCAGGGAATGTTGGGAGTTGTAGTTTCACAACATCTGGAGTGCCGAAATATGCGGAACCCAGGCCTTTGGTAAAATCTGAGAATGCTTACATACATAGGGGCAGAATCAAAATGCCCCAGAATTCTGGCTCAAATTGAGGCAGAATTCTGGCGTACATGCTATGCAGCACATCAATAAAATGTTTTAGACAGTGTTTGCGATTCACTTGACAAGGGGGCATGGCTTAAGATGCGGCAACATTTTGCAACAAAAAGGGGTCTAAAGTAAGTCATCCAAGAGGTGGCATAAAGATAGACAGAAGTGTCTAAAGATCCGCCAAATAATTATCCAGCATAAGCCACTGATAAATTTGACGCATTTAGTCTAATACTACGTTGTCTAAAGTATTAGTAACTCTGCCCCATAGTGTTTTAGTTCTTGGCATTTTTTTATATTTTTGGACGCATTGGGGATTTTATCAAAACGCATCATGCTCTAGGTATGGCTTTTTCTGGTGATTTTTTTCATGGGCTTCTCTATAAAACTTTAAAAAGAAAGGCTGGAAAAAAACCTGCACAACACCCTAAAAGCCGCGTAAAAAGCATGGCGTTTTTTACATGTGTTTGGAATTGCAGGAAAAGGAGTGTTAAGTGTGTTACGGAGTGCTTACATCTTAATTATTACTTTATAAATGTACCATGTGGAGGAGCCTGTACCGCGACACACAGAGTATGTATGGGGCCGCTTGGACTTGATGTGCAATGATCCATTTGTACGGAATCAGAGAGAAAAAACTCTGTATGCCTATGAAATTGGAGGCATTCGGAGGTGCAGTAATAGCCCAAGAACCTTTTTGGGTGCCATATTACAGCAATAACACTTTGTGAATGAGTATCTATCAGCTTTGTACACCTGTATTTACTTTTTATTGCAAAAAAGGTCAAGCGCTATGAAACTATAAAGAGTTTTTTTAGTCACATCTCTCTTTTGGTCACAGGCGTATTGAATTGAGGTCCAAGCCATAACCGGTTCCCGACTGCCCTCTGTGTATATACGCCCAGCTGTTGGGGTCCTTAAAACCCGCGCCATAGACTATTTATTGCGTGGATTTTAGCTTGCTGCCCGATCGATCGGGCAGCTGAATGTCGGGACCCTGAGGAGAAGATAGAAGCAGCTTTCGCTGCTTCTATCTTCTCTGATTTTTTCTTCAATAAATGCTCTGTATATGAATATTGGTCCCAGTGATTATGTGGCTGGTCACATGATTGCCAGGTGCCGTTAGTGGCAGGCTGCTGCTGGTTATTACTAGACCCAGAACAGCCCTATTAGTGGCAATAGTCACTATGAGAGGGCTGATTTGCCCTGTAAAAACTTAGTGTTAGGCCTCATTCACACGACCGTAGCCATGTGCACAATTGTGATTTTCGGGTCAGCCGGCCAAGGAGTGTCACCATCGAGCCACCTGCAAATCGCGGGCCGTGCACATGGCCGCGTCCATTATTTTCTATGAGCCTGAAAACCACGGTCGTGTGCATGGGCCCATAGACATGAATGGGACCGCAATTCTCCTGTGAATTTGCGGTGGAATTGCGGCCGCAAAAGCACGTTCATGTGCATGGGGCCTAAAAGAAGAAAAAAAATCTAAAGTCCCACAAAGGACTTTTCTGACCTTTGAGGGCAGACCATAATAATATAAAACTAAAGGTTAAAAAAAGTCAATAATAAATGCATGTAAAATACCCACCCAAAAAAAATGTTTCCCCCCCCGCCAATCATTGTTGTAACGCTAGCCCTGACCCAATTACCCTAAAATAGACATGTAAAATATCAAAATTCATGGTAGATAATAACAATCACTAATAAATTTCTATTTTAGGGTAAAACTATATTATTACCAGAAAATAATAGCTAAAATGTAAAAAAGCTTATTTTTTTACTATTAATTTCAAACTTTAAGCCTAAAAATTCTAAAACAGCAAAAAGGATGTGTATAAAAATGCTAAAAAAAAGAAACCTGCATTGTCTACAGAAAAAAAATCACAAAAATCACGTCGCTAGCAAAACAGATAAAAAAGTTATAGCTGTTGAACTAACGCGTGCTAAAAATGGCTAAACGGTGTCTGGTCCTGAAGGCTCAAAACAGCCCAGTACTGAATCGGTTAAAGAGGACCCATCACCTGGTCCTGACATGTCTATTCTAGTAAATATGTATTTCCCCATAAAATAAAAATTTTGGAGCTTCTCTTCTTAGAACTCTGTGTTGTGCCGTTCCTCTGTTATTCCTCCTAGAATTTTATGAATAAATTGACAACTAAGATAATTTTTAAATAAATTTACAACTCTCCTTGTAGAACACACACAAAAATGTGTTTTACATTGGTACTTATTTTCTGTTAGAATTAATTGTGCCTTCCCAAATTATTCAAGATTGTGTTGGAGGTAGTGTAGTAAAGAAGGCACTCTGATACACAACTTGTGGGAACGTTTTAATATAATGAATTTTTGGAACTCAAGTCACAAGCTTAGTAATTCCAAGGCTACCAGAATTAGCATTATTGAATATGCATGCTGGGGTAATGCCACAAAAATATATACACACAGTCCTAAATATTTTCCCGAGGGCTCGTAGCTCTATTGCCAAAATGGTAAAGCAGAATTTGCACCGAAACTGTCAGAAATTATACGAACTATGAACCAGCATATGTTTTATGAGATTTCCCGATGTTGGGAAAGCAAAAAAATATAATAATAGGAGGCTAAAAGATTGGCAAATGCTTACTGGTTACTCGTCCGGTTTTACCAAATGAATGTAGTCTTTTGTATATTTAAAATTTATACAATTTTCCGATACACTTTCTGTATTCATTTTTAATGGTTTTCAAGATCTCTGTTTGTTGTTATTGAGCAGGAACATTTATTGTTTACTACCAGTGGATACAATTCTGTCCATGGTCATGTGATACACACACAGGTGGACGGCTCGTTACAGTTATATGTGTATCAGAGCTGTGTATTGTAACGATCCCAGCACCTGTGTACATCACATGACCATCGACAGAATTTGATCCACTGGAAGTAAACAATGAATAGTGCTGCTGAATAACAACAAGCAGAGATCTTCTAAACCGTGAGGAGTTAATACAGAAAGTATATTGGAAAATTTTATAATTCTTAATTGTACAAAAAATAACATTAATTTCCTGAAACCGGACAATCACTTTAACTAAAACAGCTTAAACCCATTCTTCTCAGCTTTACTGCTTCTACTCCCATCAATGAATATTCTGCTACGGCTGCTCATTGCTCCTTACGGTGTTCCATGGTGCATCAGAAAACATCAGAAGTCACTATTGTTTTCGAGGTGTATTGAAGTTGTTTTTTTTGTTTTGTTTTTTAACTCTTGAAAATATATACACATTTTGTGAACTCCTGACATATGAAAGGTTTGACTTGACTTGGCATGATTTCAGGCTTTGGGCTCATGCACACGGCCGTAAGAGGGCGGCCAAAGAGGTAAATAAGGCCTGTACTATACATTCGCATGCCTAAAATGTGAATTTGTGGCATGGTCTATTAGAAGCATTGTTATCTTCGACCCACAGAGTCTGAGTAAACTAGTACTGCAGTGCACGGAGGCTGTACAGGTCCATAATAAGGAGCACAGGGCTCCGCCTTGCATGAGCCTATTATGCCACTAGAATTTAAATTAAATTTAGGATATCGAAACTTTTTTTTAATAAACATGCAACACAGTTGAGTGCAAAACTGATCTGAAAAGTGAACTTCATAAGATCATTGTCCCAAGTTATTTTTGTGTATTTTTGTATTTTTTTTGCCATCCAGCCAGATTGTACTTGTGAAGCCCTATACCCATCAAGAACGACCCCAATCTTACACTTTATATACCTTAAATTACATATATTTATGGTTACAACAAGTATGTCAAGTTTTTTAAAACATAAATATTTCCTGTAAGGTATGTCAGTAGCTTATGAAAACAGTAATGCGTCAGTTAATTCACAATACAAGTTTAATACAGCTGTGTTATTCCTTGGAGACTGAAAACATACTGTAACTAATCAATCCATTGCCAAAATCACTCAAAGCAAAATAATTCAAATAAACACATCATTAATCTAAATGACACAGCAGATTAGAACATCAAGTTAATTATACTGTTGTACGGTTGTTTATATCTTTTCTGTTAAGCTAAAAGGTAAAATGTAATAGTATATCATGAGCAACATAATACCTGAGCCAATGGCACCTATACAGTATAAAAAAATACAGGAACATATACATTAGCCCAGTGGTTTCCAAACTTCTACAAACTTGGGAACAACAAACTAGTTAAAGACCCCACTGCGGACCCCTAACCCATTCCCAATATGAAAGCTGTCATCCATAGTGACGCCACCTCTGTGGGCCACAATTGGCCACTGTGACCAGGTGACGTGTCATCAGTAGGGACAACATGTAAACAATAAGCCAAAAATCATGGACAATACCAACATTTTTACAAACGTATGCCCCTTCCTTTTCTTTAGTCCAAACACTTCAAAAGGCCCCTAATCTAATGCTAAAGTAGTGGAAATTAGTCCTTCATCAGTCCCTCAAACCCCCTCTTTATTCTCCAAAATTAATTGCGACCCCACACTTCAGATCCCAAAATGAATTCATACCTCACACTTCAGATATCACACTTTACTTAGACTCCAGACCACACACTGAGGAGGAAGTAAAGTGGAAATGTGCTGCTGCCACAGGGCATGGAGGAAGCAACCTGGCCAGCCATTTGGAAAACACTCCCTTGACATTCGCCGTAACTTTGTTTTCCCTGCGCATGTTCAAAAATTTGCCACCAAATATGCAGTGCAAAGAAAGCACAAACCAGCCACCATTACCTGGAACCAGTTTATATTTTAAGCCATATTCAACTTATATACAATTATTTATTTTTTTAACCGGGCAGGAAAACTTCTTTAGTCTAACTTTAGAAGTCTCCTGAATAACTGCTTACCCCACTAGTTCTTGATTAGAATGGTAAGTGATTGGAAAATGCGATATTTTAATTCTGTGTCAAATTCAGAGTATAACATTGAAGCTAATTGTAATACTTCAGAGAATGCATATTGTATTTCTAAGATTACTAAGTAAACGGTACTTTAATATTTATCAGGTACTAGATATGTTTTACTTTTTAAACAATAACCAGTCCAATTGGTCATATTTATCAATGCAATTGGAGCATATTGCCTTTTTGGCCACAATTAAAAACTAGATCCCCATTTAGAACATGGTGGGAAGTTTAGATTGCAAAAACCACTGGTGGGTTTGGTGCTGCCATGTTCTAGATGGTTGACAATTTAGAAGCTTCCTAAGCCAATTACAACTGATCTTTCCATCAGGACTACCGTGATCAGCTCAATGTCTGGGGAGGTGCCTTATGTAGGGGGGTTGTCCTAGATGGGCAGCCCCTTTAAGCAATTACCCTGTTAATTCATGCCTCCCACAAAACCAACCCTTCCATTTGGTGAAGCAAGTGTCATTAGACAATTTAATTTAACTTTGAATAAATGTTCAGGCGGTCATAATAATGTTTATATGAAATCAATAATGTTTGTTTGTTTTTTGTTTTTTTAGGTGGTCATAAACTAAGGCTTGTAGGTACAACCTACTTCCTCCCTAAGGTATCTAGAGAATGGATATTGCAGTACAGTTGATAATTATTTTTTTTAATTACCTTTGGTCTATAGTGCATCTATCACTCTTGGAGGATATATTTTTGGTAGGTACCACATTGCGTTAGTTGTTATGAGTGGTTACAAAAGTACTTGAGAACTAAGATTAACCACAGGTCCCAACTTTCCTTTCCAGATTCTACTACTCTCTGACAAATATTTTGTGTTAAAGGCAACACAATTGTGTGGGAAGTCTACCAACCTCCAGCAGTGCTCCGAATACAACACTCATTATCTTGACAGTAAGGGAATCCTAAACAGCTGGAAAGCGACAAGTGGCTGACCTTTGACCTTCAGCATCGCATTTGATGTCACTAGCAGCTTCACTGGTCATTTCAACTAGGGTAACAATGGAACAATTGCTCCATGGGAATATCAGAAGTGCAGGAATACTGGCTGCAAGGTAGACAATACCTTGCTACAACTTTCCCATGATTGTTTGGATACGCTTTGTGTTTGTACTGCACAAAGACTGTACCACAAAGTGCTAAAAATGTGTTGCCAAATTACATTTTAGGGTGACTACATAAGACAGAGTTTCTTGTGAAGAGGTCGAGTAAATACAATGTAAACCTTCATTTTTGGACGTTCCACAATCGAAACTTTTACTGGCATTGTGGTAAACACAGATTTTACTGGTAAAGCCAGGTTCACATTTGCCATTTTTCTTGTGTTCTGGCCAATGTAGTATTTTTCCTCAGCATAATTGTCACGTAGGGTTCGTGGACCCACTGGGCTGTACCGCCTTGGCGGGATGGCAGCCGGCCAACAGGGCGCAGGTCAGAGTCTATAGTTCACATAGGGTATCTGTGGCAACTCGGACAGTAGCAAGGCAGGTTTGGCAGGAACTAGGCAGCAGGTAGACGTCAGGCGTGGAGAAGCAGGGCAGGCGTGGTATACAACACAGCACGGCTAAAGCTCAGCACGGCACTAGAACAGGATACAGGAACAGGGAACACTGGGAGCAGGAAACACTAGGGGACCATTTGCAAGACAGACTTGGAATAATGCTCAGGTGTGGGAGGATGGGGCTGGGACCTTCTTATAGCCCAGCGTGCTCTGGGAGCAATTAGCTCAATCCAACATGCGTGCTCTCTGGCTTCTTAAGTCTGGACTGAGCTCGTGAGCGCACCCTGGTGGTCAGTGTGGAGCAGGACGTCCGTATGTGCAGACATCTATTGAGAGAGGGGTGTCGACTGGATGGAAGGAGTTCGTGGTCAGCGACTACGGACGTTACAATAATAGGGCATATGGACAGGGATTGTCCTAACTGGAGGACTCCTTTACACAGATAAGAAATACAATGGACTG
This sequence comes from Rhinoderma darwinii, assembly GCF_050947455.1. NCBI lineage: Eukaryota > Metazoa > Chordata > Amphibia > Anura > Rhinodermatidae > Rhinoderma > Rhinoderma darwinii. The sequence goes on along the minus strand of NC_134690.1, from coordinate 365,390,435 downwards.
CACTTGATTGACCTCAGTTACCCATCTAAAACCTAAAGGTCAGGAACACAACCCATGTGCCCTAATATACAGTATAACATCGTAGAAGAGACCCCTTACGGAAACTTAAAATGACGCCCATCTGTGTTATCAACTACTTGTGATGCACATTTTGCAGAGTTAAAAATAATTTATAATTGTATCGTTTCCATGGCTTAAATTTTGCTTAGCTAAATATACAGGACTGTCCAAGCTCACAAAGATAATTATGCATACAAAATATCATATCTTTGGTATCTGGTAGACTTATCTCTACTGGTGTGTAAACTTTTCCTCATATTGTACCCATTTATTATATTGCCACAAATGAACAGGTGTCAAAGTATGTTGTATTTCGAAAATATATTTAGGCATTTGTATTGATTCTCTGCTTAAGTACAATCCATTCCAGAGGTAAATAGATACTTTAACGGTCTCATTTAATGGAACAATAAACACAATTTTGACAATGTAACCCTGAAAGTCAATGAAGATTTTAAGTACCCAATGAATTCTAGGAACATGGTAAATTCAGCTGCCTGACCTTTGTTTTGAGCTACAAAATAAATGACCATGGCCACCCATAAGAAGTGGCTAAATGCGATCAAAACCAGCCGTTGGTTCCTCAAGCTAATTATTGAAAATCCCATCATGCACCAATACAGCCAGAAGCTGACCACAAAATTAGCTCAACAGATTACTTGTTCGTCATAGTTTAACGCTTGTTCCACCAAGGCCAATAATAATATCTTTAATTATCATAATTACTATTAGGAGAGACATATTTTTGCACGTTACAGTATTTGGCCCAGTATAAAATGTGACGCTAAAGAAAATTCTGGCATCCTTTTTATATATATATATATATATATATATATATATATATATATACACATATATACACTACCGTTCAAAAGTTTAGGGTCACTTGGAAATTTCCTTATTTTTGAAAGAAAAGCACCGTTTTTTTCAATGAAGATAACATTAAATTAATCAGAAATACACTCTATACATTGTTAATGTGCTAAATGACTATTCTAGCTACAAACGTCTGGTTTTTAATGTAATATCTACATAGGTGTATAGAGGCCCATTTCCAACTCCAGTGTTCTAATGGTACATTGTGTTTGCTAACTGTGTTAGAAGGCTAATGGATGATTCGAAAACACTTGAAAACCCGTGTAAAATTATGTTAGCACCGCTCTAAACAGTTTTGCTGTTTAGAGGAGCTATAAAACTGACCTTCCTTTGAGCTAGTTTAGAATCTGAAGCATTACATTTGTGGCTTCGATTAAACTCTCAAAATGGCTAGAAAAAGAGAGCTTTCATGTGAAACTCGACAGTCTATTCTTGTTCTTAGAAATGAAGGCTATTCCATGCGAGAAATTGCCAAGACACTGAATATTTCCTACAACGGTGTGTACTACTCCCTTCAGAGGACAGCACACAGAGGCTCTAACCAGAGTAGAAAGAGAAGTGGGAGGCCCTGCTGCACAACTGAGCAACAAGACAAGTACATTAGAGTCTCTAGTTTGAGAAATAGACGCCTCACAGGTCCTCAACTGGCAGCTTCATTAAATAGTACCCGCAAAACGCCAGTGTCAACGTCTACAGTGAAGAGGCGACTGCGGGATGCTGGCCTTCAGGGCAGAGAGGCAAAGAAAAAGCCATATCTGAGACTGGCTAATAAAAGGAAAATATTAATATGGGCAAAAGCACACAGACATTGGACAGAGGAAGATTGGAGAAAAGAGTTATGCACAGACGAATCGAAGTTTGAGGTGTTTGGATCACACAGAAGAACATTTGTGAGACGCAGAACAATTGAAAAGATGCTGGAAGAGTGCCTGACGCCATCTGTCAAGCATGGTGGAGGTAATGTGATGGTCTGGGGTTGCTTTGGTGCTGGTAAAGTGGGAGATTTGTACAAGGTAAAAGGGATTTTGAATAAGGAAGGCTATCACTCCATTTTGCAACACCATGCCATACCCTGTGGACAGCGCTTGATTGGAGGCAATTTCATCCTACAACAGGACAATGACCCAAAGCACACCTCCAAATTATGTATGAACTATTTAGGGAAGAAGCAGGCAGCTGGTATTCTATCTGTAATGGAGTGGCCAGCGCAGTCACCAGAACTTAACCCCATAGAACTGTTGTGGGAGCAGCTTGACCGTATGGTACGCAAGAAGTGCCCATCAAGCCAATCCAACTTGTGGGAGGGCCTTCTGGAAGCATGGGGTGAAATTTCTCCCGATTACCTCAGCAAATTAACAGCTAGAATGCCAAAGGTCTGCAATGCTGTAATTGCTGCAAATGGAGTATTCTTTGACGAAAGCAAAGTTTGAAGGAGAAAATTATTATTTCAAATAAAAATCTAAATTTCTAACCTCGTCAATGTCTTGACTATATTTTCTAGTCATTTTGCAACTCATTTGATAAATATAAGTGTGAGTTTTCATGGAAAACACAAAATTGTCTGGGTGACCCCAAACTTTTGAACGGTAGTGTGTATATATACACATATATATATATATATATATATATATATATATATATATATATATGTATATATATATATTTATTAATTTATAATTAGTGGGGTGATTTACCACTGAATTGTAACTCAACAGAAAGAAAAGAAACAGGTGCTGTTTTTTTGTGGGCGTGCAGTATACTGCATATACGCTCTAAAACAAATTCGAGACAAACCCACTGCAACCCCCTGACAAAATTGACATGTGTTATAGGCGGATAATACTATGGATTTTGCTGTAGTATTGTATTATACTGTAACATGTCACAAATTTTGTATGCGGATTTCACTCCGAAATTCTGCCATGTCCACAGCCTGTGGCTGCCAGGGTATGGTGGGAGTTGTAGTTTTCCAACAGCTGGTCAGCCACAGGTCTGAGACTGCAGTCCTAGGACATGAGGTTGCCTTATAATTAGTCCAGTACTACAACCCAGCCTTTTCCAGTATATAGGTTTACACCTGCAATGTCTTTAAGCCATGTCTTGTTCAAATTGTAATTATCAGCTTTACTAAGATCCTACAACTTAGACTTAATCAAGCTCTCACCAAGACTCCAGACATTCTAAAATCTGTGCCATAGGGATACACTTGCACATTTCCTTTGAATTATGTAGAGGGCTATTTAGATAATGTGAAAGGGTGCAGGAGTAATTGATAAGCTGGGTAGTGTGTGCCCATGCAGGGGGTAATTAACACAATGAGAAGAACTGAATACAATAGTAAGGCCAAAAGCAGTAGCAGTTAATTCACACATTCAACCTGTGGTGTGGGTCATGTCTGTATTATTATTGAATTAAATTACCACGTATTTCATATATATTGGCCTACATGTATCAATGTATTTGTCATGTTTTTAGCCGCATTTGAATCCAAAACAATGGCCAACAAGTATCAATATTGGCTTTCCTATGTTATTCCAATTTTCTTTGGAGACAGTGTTTTTTTATTTATTTTGTGACAAATTTATGTAATGCTGAACACCATTTGTATAATTTGTCCCATTTTATATTGTGGTGTTTTGGTTTAGTTTTATGACTTACAGTTTGGTGGAATGCAGATACAAATGTTTAAAAAAATCACTTTCATAAATATTGCTAAAAATGAACTGTTTATAACCATGTCCACTTGGATAACATGAATCACAAAGAAGTGCAAAAAGTAATTTCTTTGGGTGCAAATACTTAATAGAACAAAGTTTGCGCCATTCTTTCCACAAAAAAGTAGCACACATAGCGCGATACATGTGGGCCTATCTGGAATCTGGTGACAACATATTTAGTAATCATTTGCGCCTAAATTTAGGGCCATTTGCGTCATGAATGTCAGTTTGTAAAAGAGTGGTGCAAAATGGAAGTGACTTAATCCTTGTCCAGGATTTAGACACTTTTATGAAATGCAACTTTTTAAAAAGTCGCAAAATAGTCACAAATGACAAAAAAAAATTGCATCTCTACTCCACACAGACCCTGGAGTAGGAAAAAGTGCCGTAATTTTAGCCAGTGTGAAATTTAACGGCGGAGATGCATGTTGTAATAAGTTTATCAAATAGGGCAGATGCTCAGACATTGGCTAAACTGGCGCCACCTGAAGGTTGCGATTTAAAAAACCTGAAGAACATCTTTAAATAAAGGTTAAATAAAAAATAGTATATTGTGAGATCGGTCTTCTTTAAAGCTATTAGCATTTAAAAGATAATTTTGGTCTTGGATTTAAAGACTAGATCTTTTGAGGAGCTGATGGTCTTCTCTTTTACATCAGCTACTCAGAGACAATTGATTAAACATTGACCTATTACAGATTTATTAACAGCACGTGCTGGTGTATCTGCAAGCCTGCCATGCTAATCGGAGTGATGTAGCCTGAACTGGAAATTGATGGCGGGAGGGGCACAACATAATCATAGTCTCCAGTCCCATCTGTTGAGTCCACCGTTTTACAATACCTTTAATTGCAAAAGGCAGAGAAGGGAGGACTTAAGTTTCAGTCCCTTGAACAAGTGCAATTTCTATACAGCTCCTGCCGGGTCAATCTTTGTAGATGATGTGACTCTGAAAAGAAGCAAAGAAGGGGAGAGAATTTTCAGATCAATGGCAGATAAAGCCTGGGCCACAAAGGCCTGTATTCTTTTTATTCTTAAATTAGAGCAGCTGCAGTAGCACAACCAATTGGAAAACTATTAGTTTTTAAAGGAATTAGACCAGTTGAAAAGTTTTGGCCTCCAAATCGCTTAAATTCACACCATGAATCCCAGCAATAGGTCTATAAACCGGTGCATTTAAGAGAGAGTGAAAAAAAGATCTCTGTAGGTTTTAAGCATCTTGAGACAAGGTACTTAAAATTGATAAAATATCCAAATAAGCACATTTTTAAACAAAACAAGTTTCCTTTTTGCGGCTTAAAAGGGAAACCACAGACCCAACAGGAATGTAGATCAAAGTCAACTTTGCAAATGATGCAGAAAGGCATAAAACAACAAACAATTCTGGTGGGAAGTCAGGGCTTTTGTCAAGGAATCTGTCTCTTCTGATTCGACAGAAATGAGAGATTATGTGGAAAGATACAGCAGTATAAATATATTCCTGCTAGAAACATTTACTAAATATTATAAAATGTCGTAGGGTGTTTGTTCATTTGCAGTAGACAAAGGGATTTTTGCTAAAAAGGGAAGTTAAATGGTGGTTGTACTTATATGTTGCCACAATTAATACTAAAAATGGTAACATAAACACAGATAATTTTACTAATTCAACAACGATTCAGCTATCGGAGTGAGAACTTTCATTCCCAGGTCCATAATCCCATTTATGGTTAAATGACCAATGACTGATACCCTATATTAGGGCAATGCAAAAATTATTTCCATTATAACAAAAATGTAGAAAATTTTTGCATTGCCCCTATATAGAACATTCTTGGTCAGTTATTCCACGTGACTGACATATCAATATTAACCCTGATCTGCCATACGCTTGATCAGCCATATGGTGACTTATCTAATGTTTATGGCCACCTTATGCCTACCTTAAATGATCTGTAAGACTTATGAAAATTGTCTTGATCAAAAGTACACATACAGTACTACATTTATAAACAGTTGTTGGATTGTAAGAACAAAAAATGCATTTGAATTATTTTTTCCCAGATTTTGTCTTGCATGTTTGCATAAAATGCTCCTCTCTATAGGGTTTAATAATAAGTCTGGCCTAATAAATGTATTTAGCTTAGGTTTTTGTCCCTATACTGATTGTTTGTCTGCACCGTATGCTGTAAAAATTAGCAAAAAAGAGAAAGTTTGGGTTAAAATTTATAGTGAAATGGATATACCATGTGCTAGGCTACACTTGTAGCCAATGTAGTTTGTGCTCGAACAGCAGATCATTGGTTGAAATTACTAAAATCATAGTCTCAGATGGACAGAAGGCATCCACGGTTGGCAAGATAAAACATTATTACGACACTAGGATACCATTGAAATAAATTAGGGTCAAACAGAGACAATGAGCTTCAAGGGAGGACTGCAGATAGACCTGGTCACAAAATTGAGGAAACTGTTGTCTAGAGCTACAAAGACCAGTGACAGGATACAGGAAACTATGGCTGATGAATACTAGATGACCAGCTGGTGTTACAAAGTGACAACTCCCGAACAGTTCGTAGCTTGAAGCTGTCATGATAAGATCATCTGCTGTAGCTGACAGATAGTGCTGAGATCCAGGAAGACTAAATTAATGATCTGGAACCACTGTCAAGAAGATATGTAGATGTCTGGTGGTGGATCAGTGCAAGTGAAAGAATATAAACAGTCAAAGTGAATGGTGGCAATTGAAATATTTACATCCTAGAGCTGGAAACGGAATTAATTACGAAATAGAGTTAATTGGGTAAACTGTGAAGAAAATATTAGATTGGTGGAACTATTTCAGCACTAGTGATTTTGTGTTTTTTTTTTTGTCTCACAAACAAGGGTGGGACAAGCTCTCTTGGTGACCAAGACAGGGGTTTTAGAATGCATAGCTTACCTCCTCCCCCAGTTCCTTATGTTTAGCATAATAAGGTTGGACGGCCAAATATTCATTTTTGCCTTGTGCCACCTTCGTTCCCCTTTATTCTAATTTATAATACATACTTTTTTGTTTCCCTCGAACATCATCACTTCCACACAGTTGCAGTTTTCAATGCAGGGCGGGGTGGCTACCCTACCATGTATCTGTATTTGAATCCACTGGCTCGTAATGCTCCTATCCCTGCTCCATCCTCATCCACATCTCTTGGTGTGGTGGTGGTGTTGTGGTGCTCTGTCTTAAATGGGTTGTCCCACGATTAACCCCTCGCCACCGCAGCTATTTTTCATCTTTCATTCTCGTGTTTTCCTTTCCGCATTCTAAAAGCCATTTCATTTTCATTCTTCAATCTGCATAATCGTATGAGGGCTTGTTCTTTGCGGGGGAAGTTGTAGATTTTCACGGAACCATTTATAGTACCATATAGTGTACTGGGAAACTAAAAAAATATTTGTGGGTGAAAAAACAGTAATTCCTCCATTGTTTTTTGGGTTTAATGTTCACCGTGCAATAAAAATGACATGTTAACTTTAGTTTGTGGGTCAATACAATTACGGTGATACCAAATTTATACATATTTAATGTTTTATTACTTTTGTAAAAAAAAAAAACTATTGTTAAAAATAAAATTTGTTTTATGTCGCCATATTCTGAGCCCCATAACTATTTTATTTTTTGTCAATTGAGCTGTGTGGGGGCTTGTTTTTTTGCAGGGCAAGCTGTAGTTTTTATCGGTATCATTTAGTGGTACTTGCGACATTTTGATAACTTTTATTAAATTTTTTGTGGGAGATGAGATGACCAAGAAATATAAATTCTAGCGTTTTTTTATATATTTATTTATTTTAAGCGTGCCCCATGCAGTTTAAATAATATTATATTGTAATAGTTTGACCTTTTACAGAAGCGGCAATACCAATAATATATATATTTTTTGTTACATTACTTTTGAGAGAGAATGGAAAAAGGTTTTTCTTTTAATATTTTTGGACATTAAAAAAACTTTATTTAACCAGTTTTTTATATTTTTATATTAGTCCCTGTAGGAGACTTGATCTAGCTATCGTTGAATCGCTTGCTCAATATACTAAAATACTTATGTAATGTGTTTTTTACGGGCTCCTATTAGGCCCTGATAGGAGCAGTAGGATGGCAGACCTGTGTAACTTCATTAGCCCCCAGGCTGCCATGATAACCATCGGCACCCTGCAATTGCGTGGGGGGGGGGGTGTTGTACTGTAGGAGGGGACTTAGAAGCAATACTAGACAAAGGTGCATTTTTTTTTAATGGCCCCAATTTAAAAAAAAAATTGTTTTGTGTAATGTAACAGACAAATTGTATATTTAATTGTAGAACAACCCCAAGGGTATGTTCTCACAGGCAATTTTCAGCCATAAACGTCCCGAAAAACGGCTGAAAAACCGGAAGCAGAACGCCTACAAACATCTGCCCATTGATTTCAATGGGAAATACGGCATTCTGTTCCGACGGGGCGTTTTTTTATGCCTCATTTTCAAAAAACAGCGCGTAAAAAGACGCCCCTTAAAAAGAAGTGCATGTCACTACTTGAGCCGCTTTTGGAGCTGTGTTTCATTGACTCAACAGAAAAACAGCTCCAGAAACGGCAATAAAAAACGCCCTTAAAAACAGCTCCGTATTTTCAGCCGTATTTTGTTAACCGTGTGAACATACCCTAAAGATTGTCAGAAATTTAGTCCAAGTTCACACTTACTCACAAAATGAGTGCATGCTACATTTTTTTTTAAAACAAAGAAAGTTTGAAGCGGCACGTTTACTTAATGTAAAATGTGAATCAGATGTTTAGGAATTTAATTTACATCTGACAACACTGATTTTCCCATTGCAAAAAAAACTTAAAACAGCTGTTGAAAAATTGCAGCAAGGCCGGGTTCCCATGTAGCGTAAACGCTGCAGAATTTCCGAAACTGAATTCTATGCGGAGCTACCGCAGCATTTACAGTAGCAGCAAAGTGGATACGATTTTGAAAATCTCATGCCCACGCTGCGGAAAAAAAGCCGGGCAAAAACGTTCATAAATTGACCTGCAGTGTGGAATTTAAATCTGCAGCATTTCAACTTATTGTCGTTTTTCTGTTGCGGTATTTCCCTATTGAATTCAATGGGGATGCAGATCCGCAAAAGAAAGCCAAGTGTTGCGACTTTTGCTGCCGAATCGTAGCGATTCCGCCAAAAAGATTGCAACTCTGGAAAAAAAAAACGAATTCATACTTATTCAGAATTCCCTGCTTCATCCTCCAGTCCGGCTCCTGAGATGATGTTTTATCCCATGTGACCGCTGCAGCCAATTACAGGCTGCAGCTGTCACATGGGCTTTAGCATCATCCAGGGAGGTCGGACCAGACAGCCACAGAAGGACGCGTCACCATGACAACGGCCTAGGTAAATATGAGCGTTTTTTTTTTATTATTTCTACGCTGCTTGCCGCAGCGGAAATTCCAGCCGAAAAACCACACCACAATGTGGTGCGGTTTTACGGACGGAATGTGCTGCATGTTCCAGGTTGGATATGCTGCATGGTTTTTACTCAGCGTATCTGACACGTGGGAACCCAGCCTAAAGTGCAATCTTGGCCCTATGTCTTGGGTGAATGGGAGAGTTATATGTTTTTAAATTAAACTGTCATATAATACCACCATACAGTACAGCAAACCCTGTACATGGCTATATAGTGGCCAAAAGATAGCATCGGAATACCGGTCCTATACAGCTCCAGAATCCATATTCAGTTGTACATAGATCCCTTCCCCTCACTCCCCCTAACTCAGTGGGACGTGAGCTCCCTATAAATGTAATAGAGCTCTAACACCATAATGCTTCCTACACTAAGCATTTATTATAGAACAAGTACAGTGAGTGGCACAAATTAGCTTTTTTTTTTTAGACAACTCAACTGTGGAGGAACTAGTATGATTTACTAATAAAAACTAAATGTTTAAGTCACATTTTTATTGCAGACTAACCACCTTGCCCATGGCAAACTTGAGTAGATTCTGAACTTGCAAGTTTTTAACAATTATTTATTATTTCAGTTACTTATATAGCTGTCCCCATTGGGGATCACAATCAAAATTTCCTATTGGTATGTTTTTGGGGTGTGGGAGGAAACCCACACAAACTCAATGCAGATGTTGTCTTTGGTTGGATTTGAACCCAGAGGTGTGGGAGGAAACCGGAGTACCTGGAGGAAACCCACGCAAACTCAATGCAGATATTGTCATTGGTTGGATTTGAACCCAGGACCCCAATGCTGCAAGGCAATAGTGCTAGCCACTGAGCCACCCACAATAGATAGATAGACCGATAGATAGATCGATAGATGAATCAAGGGGGATTATTGTTACAAAATGCAAATGTTACATTTAGGTCAGCAGTTTCTAGCAAAACCATATTGCAATATTTTCATTTCCAAGTGATACATAAAACTTTTTAACAGTTCAGTTGTCATCTCAGTGACCAAAATAGTTATCCCCTCCCCTGCTAAATCCGTAACTGTTGGAGTAGACTTTGCGGCATTACTATTTGCATTTTATGTTCCATGCTGGTTGTTGTTTCTTTGACTTTATTTCTAGAGAATTTATTAAGATAATGTTAAAATAATTCTGAATATTGCAGGAAGATATTCTTCCTCAAGTTTTCAGCGTATATGTAAGACATTATAGATCAATGCGCTACAAACTTTGGAAATAATTAATTGGATTTGGACAGCTTTTGGAAGGCTTAGACACATTAGGCATTTTTCAAGAGGAATGGCTATAATTGCCCTTATTTAAGTGGTGTGATGGCACTTATTAGTAGTGGGAAGGAATAAATGGCTCCCAGCAAAAAAACCATTACAGTCGCCCACACGAAAACTGATTCAAATTACAAGGAAAAAAGATCTTTTGAGTGAGGGTTGAGAAGTGAGACCTCCTCACCCTGCCATTTCATTACATGCCGTCAACACTAATTGCTGCATTCAAAGTCTTCACCATCTAATATCCCTACATTGTATGGAGCTCCCAATTAATTCTCAGTCAGAAACATCTTTATGGGCTAGTTCTGGCATGTAACGAATACATAAACAACACTTTTTCTGATGCTTTCTGATCTACTTATGTTGAGTTGAAAGCTTTACATGTTTATCTTTTCTCGGAAATCCTTGTTGTCATTAACACATAATATTTTTTGTAAGTACAGTGAAGATACTTTAAGACGGGAAAAAAACGGACTTCTACAGCAGTGATAGTCAATCCAACCTATTTTTGAGGGCCTTAAATGCACCCCTTGACTCCTTTAAAAGGTCGTACATCACATTTAGCCTGGAGCAGGTAAGGGTAGACACACACACGTTTTGATTTTTTTACACAGCTGTATTTGTGGCTGGCGTTTCAGATTTTTTTTGTTATTTAGCCAAAAACCGGCTTAGGATCAGCAGAAGAGAATAAAAAAACTTTAAAAACAAATCTTCTGTTTTTAGCAAAATATATATGGAAGGAACAAAGATATCAGACATATAAAATGCACATAAATTCATATACATAAATATTACCACAGTGCCCCGTAACAGGCGAACTCTTCTGTTTTTTAGTGCTCCAATGTACTCAGCGTTCAGGAGGGCTCATTCTTGATCATTTGCCTGGTGAAGGCAGCGGCACCATTTGATTTTGTTCCCACATCAGACACATATACTATATAAGGGAATTGAAAATACATCAACGAAAATTTGGCCTACATCAGGGGTCTTGTCAAAAAGGTGGTATTTGGAGAAGTTTCTCTGTATTCCATTCTCTTTTCATGGCATGTTTTAGATTTTCCCGTTATCAACATGATGTGTTCATTGGTATTCACAGAATGTACATATCTTCAGTGTATCCGGCTTTGCGATGTCTGAGTTGTTAATACCCAGCTGAGAGTTCATGTTAATAGGGGGATCAGGTGTCATTTCTGAACAGATTTAAGCTCAAAGTTATGTAACATCTCTGACCAAGCTATAGGCTCAACTAAAATGTCACAAACATAGACAACATGTACTGGAGGACGACAAGTGTGTCAAGGAGAAGTAGAGTAGTATTTTTTTAGGTATATCTAAACACTCAGTTTCGGCTGAACACTCAATCTCCCATTTTAAATTGGTTTGCAAGTCAATGACCATTAGAATTCTTCCACTCTTGAAGGAGGCTGTTTATTAAAATTGCTAATACATGAGAGTTGCTTCAGAGGTGACCCTATGCTCTGAAGGGTTTCTATGCTTTTTACAAATTTACCTGATATAACTGAGCTACCATTATGCATCAACGCTGTATAACACATTGAGGGAATTCATTATTTTTTCCACACACGTTTTCTGAAGGCATTTGCGCCATTCACACCACTTTACTAAAGAAGTGGATGGTGCTTAGCAGAAAGGGGCTGAAACAGTCCAACGTAGCAAAACAAAATCTCAGCAGATTATATGTCAATAACCAGTCATTCCCGCCAAAAAAAACAAAAACAAATTAATGACAGATAATCTAATGAAACAGTTGAGATCTGCCATTTCGCTGAAAGTGTATTGTGACCTTTAAAGGGATTGCCTCATTAGAGACAACCGTGCCCAGATTCCTGCTCCACAGTCAGGCAGGCATTGGAAATGTAGTCAAAGGAATAGCTGTCCATGATATGTTTGGATTAGTAGCGTAGCTAGCGGGGGGCAAGGGGAGACGTGGCCCCGAGCCCACTGAGATGGTGGGGCCCACCGGGACCGCGATGACCTCTATGGCCACGCCACACAGGGCCTGCTGCCTGTCTGGGGGGCGGCGGAGGCACAACTGAAACCACCCGCCGCCACCCCCGTCTGCACTAATTGTACTTGCATCTATAGGATGCAGATACAATTACATGCATAAGTGCCGAATGGCCAGGCACGTTCCGCGCCGACCATTCAGCGCATAACAATGACACTGATTGGCAGGGCAGAATGACTTGCCCCACCAATCAGAAGAGAGCAGGCCTGCTAAATCGGACGGTAAATCCTCTCTCCTGATTCTTTTGGATCTCTCTGCAGCCTTTGACACTGTAGACCACAAACTCCTACTTAACATGCTCCACTCTATTGGCCTCAAGGACGCGGCTCTCTCTTGGTTTTCCTCCTATCTCTCTGACCGCTCGTTCAGTGTGTCATTTGCTGGTTCCACTTCTTCTCCTCTTCCCCTTGATATCGGGGTTCGTCAGGGATCAGTCCTAGGTCCACTCCTCTTTTCTCTCTACACAGCTCCTATTGGACAAACCATCAGCAGATTTGGCTTTCAGTACCATCTCTACGATGATGACACCCAATTATATACCTCTTCCCGTGACATCACCCCTGCTCTAATACAGAACACCAGTGATTGTCTGTCCGCTGTCTCTAACATCATGTCCTCTCTCTATCTGAAACTGAATCTTTCTAAAACTGAGCTCCTTGTGTTCCCACCATCTACTAACCTCCCTAAACCTGATGTCTCCATCTCTGTGTGTGGCACTATCATAACTCCTAAGCAGCACGCCCGCTGTCTCGGGGTTATTTTTGACTCAGATCTTTCCTTTACTCCTCACATACTCACTTTCACGCTCCTGTCATTTTCACCTCAAAAATATCTCCAGAATCCGCTCTTTTCTTACGGAGGAAACTGCCAAAACTCTCATTGTTGCTCTGATTCACTCTCGTCTTGACTACTGTAACTCATTACTAGTCGGTCCCCCTCACTAAACTCTCCCCTCTCCAATCTATCCTCAATGCAGCAGCCAGGCTCATCTTTATGACCAACCGCTACACCAACGCCTCTAATCTGTGCCAGTCACTGCACTGGTTGCCCATCCCCTTCCGAATAAAATTCAAACTTATTACTCTCACCCACAAAGCTCTCCACAGTGCTGCACCTCCTTACATCTCCTCCCTCATCTCTGTCTACCACCCTACTCGGGCTCTACGTTCTGCCAACGACCTTAGATTAAAATCCTCCATAATCCGAACCTCCCACTACCGTCTCCAGGATTTCTCTCGTGCTGCACCCGTCCTCTGGAATGTGCTACCCCAGACAATCAGATTAATTCCCAATATCCACAGTTTTAAACGTGCCCTGAAAACACATCTATTTAGACAGGCCTATAACATTCCCTAATCTGACTCCTTTCCATGGCCCTCCATTTAGATTAGTCATCAGAATAAGATTCCCTCACACTCCTTCTCTTCATGTCCGTCATACACGGATACCGGCTGGTGACCGGCTCACGCAGCTTTATGTTACCACCGCATGTGTATAAAAATGGCCGGACCATTGTACAGAACAAACACTGTTACACTTTGCGTCTCCCTTATGTCCTCATAGATTGTAAGCTCTTGCGAGCAGGGTCCTCACTCCCCAGGTTTGAATTGTAAATGAACTTTGTCACTATGTAATGTCTGATATTGTTTGTTTCATGTTCCCTCTAAATTGTAAAGTGCTGCATAATATGTTGGCGCTATATAAATAAAGATTATTATTATTATTATTATTATTATTGATGCAGGACGACGCGGGGACCAGATCAAGGTGGGTATGTAAAGTTGTTGTTTTTTTACTGAAAAGTGTGAGTGGCATTATCTATGGGTGGGAGCTATATGTGGGGCACAATCTACAGGGGAGGCTATATGTGGCACACTATCTACAGGGGGGGGCTATATGTAGGGCAAGATCTACAAGGGGTGCTATATGTGGGGCACTATATACAGGGGTGCTATATATGGGACACTATCTACAGGGGGATTTATGTATAGTGCTATTTACAGGGGGGCTATATGTAGAGCGCTATCAACAGGGGAGCTATATGTAGAGCGCTATTTACAGGGGGCTATATGTGGGGCACTATCTACAGGGGGGCTATATGTGGGGCACTATCTACAGGGGGCTGTATGTGGGTACTATCTACAGGGGGAACTATGGGGGGCACTATCTACAGGGAGCACTGTGTGTGTGGAACACAGTGTATGGTGCTAGTATAATCAGGGACACCGTGTTTGGTACTATTATAATCATGGACACAGTGTATGGTACTATTATAATCCGACAGTGTATGGCACTATTATAATTAGAGGTGTAGCGTATGGCACAATTATATTTAGGTGCGTAGTGTGTGGCACCATGAGAATTTTATCTTCGTTTATAGGTGCAGAAATGTTTGAAAAGTGAGAAGCTGAATGTAAAGGATCTGCCAGGTACTACGTCTGTGTATACTCCCGGGATTAATCAGTCGACACCTGAGGCCAGACCTCTTAGACGGACACCGGCTCCCACCAACCAGGGTGGCAGGCTCAGGAGTGGGGGAGCCTATCGCGGCCTGGTCAGTCGGAGTTAGCTCCGCCCCCTGTCCATTTATACCTGCTGTGTTCTCTTCCTCAGTGCTTGTTATTCTTCTTGGATTCCTGGCCCCACTGCTGCCTTGCTCCAGCCTGCTTCTGCCGTGCTTCTGCCTTGCTTCAGTTCCGCTTATCCTGCTTCGCTTTGCCCCTGGCTTGCTTCCTGCTCCGTGCTCTCGTTGGTATACTCCACTACATCCTGATCCTGACTGACTCATTCACCGCTCCGTTTCCTCGCGGCGTTCCGTGGGCTACTGCCCCTTCCCTTGCGTGTTCCCTGTTTGTACTCCCTTGCACTTAGACAGCGTAGGGACCGCCGCCAAGTTGTACCCCGTCGCCTAGGGCGGGTCGTTGCAAGTAGGCAGGGACAGGGCGGTGGGTAGATTAGGGCTCACTTGTTCCCTTCACCTCCTTCCTGCCATTACACTGAAGACATCTGAGCAGCAAACTACAGAAATGCTCTGTGGCCGGGAGAAGTCATCACAGACGTCTGGACCGGATAGAGAAGAAAAGAGAAAAAGAACAACTAGAATCTGAAAATACATCACCGGTGAGTCACTTAATGTAAATGTTTATTCTGCCTCTAATCAGTATTGTAGTCACTGTATGATCTGCAGTGAGATGATGGGTGGTATGATTTTTTTTTGTGAAACAGCAACTCCCAGCATATCCTTACCATTGTTTGGGTCATGCTGGGAACAGTAGTTTTACGTTGTACAAACCTATACGGCAGGGGTAGGCTGGCTGGTATATACAGGGATGATGGGGTTTATATACAGTAATGATGGTTGTTATATTCAGGAATTATGGATGTTAAATACAGGGATTATGGATGTTATATACAGGGTTGATGGATGTTATATACAGGGATGATAAGTAGTCCAGCCATCATCCCTGCATTAACCCCCATCATCCCTGTGTATACCAGCCATCAGCCACTTATATAACCCCATCATCCCTGTATATACCAGCCATCATCCCTGTTTATAACCCCCATCTTACTTGTATATACTAGCCGGGCTGGTATTTACAGAGATGACAGGGGTTATATACAGTGATGATGGCTGGATGGCTGGTATATACAGGGATAATGGCAGTTATATACAGGGATGATAGCTGGTACATTCAGGGATGATCGGGCTATATACAGAGATGATTGGGGTTATATACAGGGATGATGACTGGTATTCAGTTGTAAACATGCGTTAGGGGGGCCCACTCAGATATGTTTTGCCCCTCTTGTGCTAAAACCCTAGCTACGCCTCTGATCTTGATGGTTAAAGTGTGCCGGAACAGGAGCTGTTCTGAGAGAGTTATCTCCATTCTGGCTCATAAAGTGAAGCCCTAAGCATGTGAGCCCATTAAAGGGAAGGTGTCTTGATTTTTTTTTTTATCATATTGCTTTTAATATGATAATAACATAAATTTTATTTATTTATATTCTTGCGTTCTACTTTTTACATTGTTCTACTTTTTACTTCTCTATGGGGGCCTGCCATTTTTTTTTCATCTCTGTATGTGTCGGTTAACGACACATACAGAGATGGAATACGGCACATACAACCCCATAGAGAATGCGAACGGGAGGCGTTCCATTCACTGCAGCGTATGCTGTCTGTGTGGGAACAGCGCATGCGCCGCTCCCACACAGACCAAAACGAAGCTCGTTCGCAGAGTGAAATCCGGCGCCATTTTCTTGTGGACCGGAAGACTCTGCCGGACAGTAAGATGACGACTTCTGGCCGCGGCTTCCGGCCATATGTTCAAGGAAGCGAAGGAGCAACCCTGTCACAATGGTGACAAACGGAAACCATTATTACTATTTCTGTTACTTATATAGCGCCAACATATTCCGCAGTGCTTTACAGAGGTCCTCACAATCTAAATTCATGCAGACACGGGGAGAAAATACAAACTCCATGAAGTTGTTATCCTTGGTTGGACCGTGCTGCTCGATTAATGGTGAAGCAAACGGAAGCTAAGGTTTCCGTTTGCCTTTCCGTTGAGGGGTTCCCCCAACGGAAACCTCAGAGGGAACCCCTAAACTAAAAGACAACGCTGATGTGAACACAGCCTAAGTTTTTGATTGTTACCTTAATGAATCCAAAAACCCATTATTGACTTGATATAAAACTGATAAATGGCATTTCCCACTTCAGTAGGCTGTTTTTTGCAAGCTCCATTTATTTATTTGTTCTTCTGTGTCACATCAGAGACACCCTAGTGATAAGCTAGGCAATAGATAAGTGGAATCTGATTGTAAAAATGTTTGTCGAACAGACACACAGACATCAGACACACCGGAAGAACAACAGGAAATTAAAACCCTCCAAATCTCGGCTTATCATGTTGACCAAGTAGTTTTGATACAACATTTACTATGGCTTCCACAAGTCCCATGCTGAAATAACAGAGAAATTATGCAGATGAAATGCTTTACAGTTTTAACAAAAAATATTTTCCTATATACTAAAGCATAGTGAACTAAATAGCAGTATTCAGTCACTCGAGTGTCTATTAAAATACATTGCCACTAATCTGTTAACGTAAAAACGTATCTTAAAATTACTCTTTTGTTTTGGATAATGGGACATTTCCAAAAATCTGTTAATTATAAATATCTGGCTCACTCTCCAATCAACTTAAATCAACAGTCAACTAGATTTCTCAATGGTTTCCATCTCCAATTTTGTTATATGATCCAAAGCTAGGAAACTCATCAATGTCCTGATGAAGGTCCCCGCTCTACCTGATGGATCAAGTTGACCCAAACCTCAGGACTGGTCTAACGGCTAAAAACATGGTATTTTTTGGTTCACATACATACAACTGTGTATGAAAATAGATGTCACTTGTATCTTTTGAAAAAGAAAGTAGATAGCTTCCCCGTATCACAATATGTTCGTGGTAGCCTAACACCTGAGAGAGCTCTTTATAAGTTGCTATGGAGATAAAAATTGTCCTCTGTCCCTGCTCCTTGGGTATTTTCTCAGCGCTAAATGTAAAAGTATGAAAACATAATGATTGACAGTGGAAGGGAAATACCATAGTATGCAATAAGTCCTAAGTTGGCCGTAGCATATCAATTTTCTTTAGAATCATTTACACTATTTAAAATATATTCTTTGATCAGAGTAAAGTTCTGTTCACACTGGCGTCAAGGCTTACGTTCTTATGGGATCCATGACAGATATGACATGAACCACTATGATCCTTTATGATCCATTAGAATCAGCTTCTTTTTTTTTTACCCCATTGACTTATAATGGGCTTGTTAGGTTTTTATACTAGAGACTCAACAATTACCGTCATTGTCATTATTAGTCGTATTTATGAAATTATTGTTGTGTCGATTACCCCATTTACTGTTACTGCTTTAAGACCAAAAATCCACTACACACTAGAGTCAAACAAACTGTTCACATGCAGATCTGCCAACTCACATTGCTCCGGGCAATAAAAACCTTCTTGAGCAAATTACCATTACTAATCCTCCTGCTCACCTTTAGTGCTACTGTATTTTGACCTCTAATTCACTGGCACCAGGAAGCCTGTGTGTTCCCTGCCCCATTTTATAATGGTTTTCAGTCTGAGCGATACATACTTGAAAGTCGGGGTCATTTAGCTGAAGGAAACAAGCTGGCAGGAAAGGTCTAAAAAGTGCCTCTTATCTTCTTAATAGAGCAAGTTAAACAGGAAACTTTCCCCAATAAAACTCCATGCTGACCATATATATATATATATATATATATATATATATATATATATATATATATATATAATATATATATATATATATAATATAATAAATAACACATTTAGAAATTAAACTTAAACTTTCACAGTCTATAGATATGAGAGCTAAGTTGCTGGCCAGTCAGTCAAGTGACTAAATATTTCTAAAGGTTTCTAAATGCATACTTTTTAAACCAAGTTATTTTCGCCACGCTCCCGCTACCCTCTGTTTTTTACGCTACGAGTATTGGTCTGCACATATCCACCAGCCTAGCCCTTTATATAACAAGCTCTAATATAAATAATATGTACTGACCACTATTCGTTGCGTAAAAACCAGCACAGATAGTGCCACACTCAGGGCCTTCTGTATATAGTACCCTCTGTAGAAAGTGCCCCCTGTAGATAGTGCCCTCTGTAGACAGTGACACAGTGTCCCCTGTAAATAGTGACACACCGCCTGTAGTGCCACACTGCCCATGTAGTGTAGATAGTGCCGCAGTGCCCATCTAGATAGTACCATGCCCATGTAGATAGGCCCCCTGTAGAGATTGCCACAGTGCCACTGTAGGTAATGCCACAGATGTAAATAGTGTCTCAGTGCCCAAAGCTAGTGCCACACTGCCCACTGTAGATGGTGCCATACACTGCCCCCAATAATAGTGCCACAGTGTCACTGCACTAAACGCCACAGATGTAGATTGTGCCTCAGTGGCCCCATAGATAGGGCCACAGTGCCGCTGTAGATTGTCCACAGGGCCCATGTAGATAGTGCCCGCTGTGCATAGTGTGACAGTGCCCATGTAGATGGTGCCACACACTGCCCCCTGTAATAGTGCCACAGTACTAAATGCCACAGATGTAGATTGTGCCACAGTGCCCTGTAGATAATAACACTAATGTAGATAGTGTCCTCTCCCCTTTCCTGTGCCGGAAACATGAAGATGACTTTCAGGTTCTGGGCTGGGAATTTATAGTATTTATAACCCAACAAATAATGAAAGAGGTTGTCCCACTATAGGAAGTCACGGCATATTGCTAGGATATGCCATAATTTCCCAACCAGTGGGGGTCTGACTGCTAGGACACCAACCACTAAATCACAAAGAGCACATTGCAATTTTATCCTTTTGTATTTTTAGTATTCTTCTCGAATTATATTTTCAAAGTATCCAACTACCAAACGTTTTATATGTTTCAAAAGTTTATGCTTACAATTCCTTGATCATCGTTCACGCTGAGGCAATCTCCCCTCAGTGTAATGCCATGTCCCCCTTCCTCAAGCACACCCACCTTTCATCAGAATGAAGGGGCCGCAGTTAGTGAAGTGCTGTGGCACCATCACTAATTTTCCTTGTACAGTGGTGTTTCCAGCCACCAGACATTCAGGGAATTACAACACAGGCCCTGCACAGCATATAAACGGTGTTCCCTGAGATTAGAAAAAACATTCAGGGTTTTTTGTTTTTTTTAAACAGCGCTACTTTTGTCCATGGGCATTGGTATTGCAGCTCAGCCCCATTTACTTGAAGAGGGAAGAACTGCAATACTAGAAACAACCCATGGAAAAGTGTGGCGCCATTTCTGGAAAAAAAGCAGACCCTTTTTCTAATCTCCTATAACCCAAATAGGGCCTTTTGTATACTACTTCCGGTTGGTTTATGGAGTAACAGTATTTTATATTTAATCAAATCTTTTATGGCACACAACAACCCAGTCATATAGTTCAACAAAATTCACCAGATTACAATAATACCTACAAACAATGTGTGCAAAAATCTAGGCAGTATGATACAGTATGTATATATTATATGAATACATTTCGTTTTTACATTACATTATTTGCTATAGTAAAATAAATGGTCACGGATGACATCAGCATTAAACAATGTACTATAACAATGTTCCTGATAATAGTCACAGTGACCTATTCTGCACTCCAAGTCGTAATTTGTATTTATGGTGACAAAGGCAGCATAGGAATAATGATGTGTCAAGTGACACCAGAAGAGCTCTCAGTCTTTAGACGCAACCCACTCTCTTTGTTCCTAGGAGATGAATGGGAAACCCTCTCTTTAATTTACCTGCTGCTTTTCAGAAAATATCGAATTCCAGCTATGGCTATTTACATTGCTTTGTGGCTAGTATACAATTATATGACACACATATAGAGTATTTAGAAAGAAAAATGCAATCCAGGGTATTGGACAGAATATGTACCACTCCCATGACGGAACCGTGGGCTGGTATTTAATCCCCAATTTTACAACATTTCGGCTTTTCAGAGCCCAGGCTTACAGTAAGTGATTCAAGGAGGAGTTTTGGCATATATTGCAGGAATTGTTATGACTGGAAGGGTCAAGGGCAGAGTAAGATATAGGCAAAACCTCTGTCGGATAGATTAAGTGCTCACCACATTACTGCAGAGTGAGAAGCCAGCACCTACCTTAACCACACGAATGTTTGGATATTTCACTGGAATCAAACTTCATGGGTCTAATATGAGATATCTTCCTATTTCACACCCTTTTGTCTAAATATATGTGGGATGAAAAGTTTTAAAATGCTTTGTGGGTTTCCCTAGAAGAGCTGTAAGTGTAATTCCATCATAGACAAATTAAGATAATAGAATATCAATTATTTTTTTGTGGTTCCCAAAACAATGGTGACATCTTTCATCTCACATTCCATTAGCAGCGCTAGGTCCCTGAGGAATACAAATCCCTTGGACGTGTCTGCTCTGTTGATGACCTCAGTCCTTCATTAGCTTTATAACATGCTTCAGGCTGTGTATATGAGATAGTGGAGTGGCAATCTGATTATTTTTTTTTATGTTACACCAGAAAGTGTTAGAGATATTACGGCACTTACGGCTTTAGACTGGAAATGAAATGAATGCAATAAGGGAATACAATAAGAATTACATATTTATAACTGTGTTTAACTAAAACTAGAAAAAGAAAGCAAGTGTCAGAATTTAGATAGCATTGTACTTGTAAACGAGCTAACATTGCAAAGTTATTTAAGAATATTTTAGTGATTCCCAAATTTAAAAAGTCAGTCTTTACCCAGCTAAAGCTGTATACACACTTGCATTTGGGGAAAAAAATTCAAATGGAACCCAGGGAAATATACCCAGGGGAAGATGTTGGAAATGTTTCCCTACTCTCCTGAGCTGGATCCTGGACTCATTTATGGTAATTAAAGGGAACCTGTCACCAGCATTTCACCTACTGAAGTCTACTCACCCCTCGCAGGCCGCTGCTGTCAACAGTTCATTGCCATTATCCCTTCTCCTAAACGCCTCCTCCAACCATAAATAACGGTCTGCAAACATTTTGCGCCTTTTATGGTAGTAATTCGGCAGTCTCGTCCGTTCCTCTTCTTATGCCCGCCCACCGCAAAAAACTGGCCCGCCCTGAATACCAAAATCTCGTCTGAGATAACGCGCATGTGCCCGTCATGTATGGTCCGATACTCCCTTCCCTGCTTCGTCAAGGCCTCAAATCTAGTTAATTTGCATGTGCCGCTATGGTGTCCCATGGTGAGCACGCACCAGAACAGGACATCGATACACAAGTGCGGGATTTCGTGTGTGCGGGGGAGGCGAGGAGATGTCAATCAAAAGTAAGGAGGCGGGATAAACTCGGAAAGGCTTGAGGAATGAAGATATGACCCTTTTCGAATGAAGATATGACTCTTTTAAGCTCAGTATATGGCACGGGAACATTAAAAAATTGAATACTAAACAAGGTACAGAGCCTACTTAGAAGATAATTATGGGTTACATAAAAATGATTTTTCATCCACTTACACCTACTAGGTATTGCTGGTTTAATAGGTCAAATGCTGGTGACAGGTTCCCTTTAAGAATGGACAGGAGAATGAAACTCCCAAACACAAGTTTATATGCTGAAGATCTTCTGGTTATTTCCACCGTTACAATCCTCACTGCCCGCTCCGGCAGGGAGTTTTATTGACGTACGGTACCAGCTCTCGCGAGAGTCATACCTATTGTAAATGTCTTTACGAGCTGCATTTACTTTTACAGATTGTGCCACCAATAACAAAGATTTTATGAGAGCATAATTGATTAAGAACAATGATAGTTATATTGTTGACGTTTTCTTGCATTCACACTGGCCAATTATCGTTGCAATCACTTGGAAATGAGCAAATCGTGACAATACTTGGGCGGTGTAAAAGGGTCTTTAGTCAATTTACCACCTCCAATACTATACTTACCTGGGGTTCTCTCTTGCATTTTCCATAAAATTAGGAAGGTCTGTTCCAACCTGTGTACGAAAATACTCCCTTTAATGGATTCTCAAAATGTATTTTTATAGAACTTAGCAGTTTTAAATCTTTACCAAGATAGGGACAGATAGATAGACAGACAGACAGACAGACAGACCGTTCGTTCGTTCGTTCGTTCGTTCGTTCGTTCGTTCGTTCGTTCGTTCGTTCGATCGATCGATCGATAGATAGATAAATAGATAGACAGACTACAGACATAAAATCTACACAGAAAAAACAGACAAATTTGCTGTGTTGTCTTTTTCACCCAGGAGCCGTCTAAAGTCCATGTTACAAATGACTGATCAGATGTTATAAAAAAGGATGTTTCATTTATTCACCGATAATCTTTGTGTATGAGCATATATATATACATGTATAATACTATCAGCCAGACTGTCAAACTGATTGGACACCCATCTAGCAGCCGTTTTCCATCTCTTTTATAAGACCAGCTTCAAATACTACAGCATGCAAAGCTCAAAGGAACCACCAAATAACATATTAGAAGTAAAGCATGTCTATGGTACCAGAGGCGTAACTTAAAGCTCCTGGGCCCATTGCAAAATCCGTAATAGGGCGCCTACTTACCACGTCCCATTAAGGGCTTTTTCCCAGAATCATAAATTATCACCTATCCACAGGTTAGGTACTCATTTTCTGATTGCTGGGACCCACATCAATCGTGAGAACAGGGATTTCGACCTCTAGATTCTGCTCACTGCACCCCTCGCTGTGAGGAGGAGCGTGAATGGAGCGGTGGTCGAGCAGGCTCCCTCAACTGCATTCAATGTTTATGAGAATGATGGAAACAGCCGGGCTGTACTTGGCTGTTTCCGTCATTCCCATAGACTTTGAAAGGAGCGGCAGCGCACATGCTCAACCCCTGCCCATTCCATATCCTCCTCACTGTGGTCGAGTAGAGAGGAGGAACGTGGGGTTCGGGACCCCTTTTCTCATTATTGGTGGCGGTCCCTGTGGTGGGGTTCTCAGCGATCAGAAAATTATCACATATTCTGTGGGTTGGTAAAATGTATAATTCTGGGAAAATCCCTTTAATAATACTGGTGTCTGTTTATGTGGCAGACGGGTCTTTGGGCCCCCTCAGGTGGCAGGGCTTAAGTGCAACTGATATCTCTTCACTCCTTATAGCTATTCCCTTGTATGGTACTCTACACAAATTAAGTAGGCTCCCATTGAAAATAGGTTCTATATTTTCACAAGCTTGTTATCACAAGCCCAAAAATCAGAAAATAGTCAATGATAAATGGTCAAAAATCCCATACCTGGGTGATCGCATTTTGGTCGGATATCTTTTAGTCTTGGAGATAATCAGCTTCAGTGTTAATGTTATGAATGAGATTTGTATTAAGACTGACATTGTAAACTGAATATAAAGGCCTGCATTCCCCTTCAGAAGTCATTCTCTTCCTTAATAGACATAGATAAGCAGGATATGGTGCCAATAATAATTTTATGGAGTTTGTCAATATATGATATCAACTTAAAGTTCTGCATAGAGATGCCTCTTAATTATGTTGGTGAAGATCTAAGCAAGACTGACATCTGTCATTCCTCTGACATCATGAAGTATTGTAAAGGATTAGGGAAAGCTAAGACGCAAGCTATTTTTATTAACATTAACAGGATTATGATTATGATAACAGGATGTTTATGACATCTTAATGCTTGTGGATTTCTGGGCCATGACGAAACATGAGGTAAATGCTAAAAAATGACAGCACCTACTGTCAAACTGTGTTAAGGCTAAGAGTGTATACAGCAAATCGTGACACCAACAACCATCTGTCTACAGCTTCAATATGAACATGTATGGAAATATTTCCCCTTAGGATAGAAGATTTATATCCCAGGAAAACTTCAAAAAGAAAACCAACATTTCCACTCCGGGCCCCATTTAAAAGTGGCTAATAAAAAAGAACAATAATTAATACTAAGACATTCACAGTTCAGAATTGGGGACCAGAGACCACCTTCCCCTCATGGGCACTTCAATATAGCCTTGTATATATTTACAGCCCTTCAACAGACGCAATCTAAGCGATAGGCAGAATTTAAAGGTTGGAATTAGCGGAAAGATTTACAGGTTAATGACAGGGACCACTGCTCTGTATTATTAGGGAATTACATGTGGAATCACCTGATATACAAGCACAGGTTAGCCATAAGTACACTTTGAACAAGTGATGCCCAACTGGTGACCCAAGTGATTTGTGGGGCCTCAGTCTCAACAGTTGCATATGGTGCAGTGCCTTTCCCATGTTAATGATCGTACAGGAACGTTCCTGTATACTCAGCTCTCCATCTGTTACTTGCCAACTATGGCCATGTGAAATTGCCTGATATGTTTGTATGTGTCAAATCCTTGTCCCATGAACATAATGTGCGGCCCCCTGATGGAGTCAAGAGCCACATTTAAGGTCCTCATTCTGTTGTAGGGTGACCACCACTGTTTTAAACTATCTTAAATACAGACATACTGTATAGCACGTCAAATAGTACATAGTGATGTCGGTTCACCGCGCGTTCTGGGTCTCATACACACTCCCTGAATGATGATAAACACTTTAGCAGGGAAGCTGCATGGTTAGGTATGAAGAAAACGCTGAAAGTATGGTTGTGGAGAAAGTGCAATAAGTACTGTGGCTTCTATCACTATTATGGGGCACTGGGGCAGCTGAAAAATTTGGTAGCACTGCCCTATGCGCCTCACATGTCCCTGTATCTGATGCCCTTCTAGATTACCATATAACAGATAGAAGCGCTACTCCAAGTCTGATGTGATTAAATTGACTTTTGTTAGGGTACGTTCACATGTAACGATGATGTCCATTCCTCAAAGATCTCTAGTGACCTTTTCCCTTTGGGGGGACGTAAACTGGGTGCCGTTGCAACCACAAGCTTAACGTTGTTAGGGCATCCGACAGACACCCAAATTAAAATGGTCTGTGTGACCGGAGTCTCTTTCAAGAAAGGGTGCCTCAAGCTGGAGTTCAATATTAATTTCAAAGAGTCTCTCTTGCTCAAACTTTTTTACTTTTTCATCTAAGTATGGCATTTAGAGAGTCTGGGGACTTTGCAGAGGTTCAAAGGAAAGCAAATATCTATGGACAATAAAACCTTCTGGCATTAGAGATGAAAAGGTTAATATTGAGCATGCTAGTGTTTCGCTACAAAATGATAGCTTAAGGCTACCTGCAACAACCTGAGTATGTGACGGTCACCCTGTGAATACATTCCTGCTAAATCTTCGATGACAATGTATTAGGGTAACCACACATACCACATGCAAACATTTCCCTTGCTAATAAGGGTATGTTCACACGCAAACTCAAAAATGTCTGAAAATACGGAGCTGTTTTCAAGGGAAAACAGCTCCTGATTTTCAGACGTTTTTTGAGCAACTCGCGTTTTTCGTGGCGTTTTCACTGCATTTTTTTACGGCCGGTTTTGGAGCTGTTTTCAATAGAGTCTATGAAAAATGGCTCCAAAAACATTCCAAGAAGTGACTTGCACTTCTTTTTTGCGGCCATTTTTTATGCGCCCGTTTTTCAAAACGGCCGCATGAAAAACCGGCCTGTCGGAACAGAACGCCGTTTTTCCCATTTCAATCAATGGGCAGATTTACGGCCCAAAAAAACAGCCGAAATTAGGCCGTGTGAACATACCCTAAGAGTCGTGAAAAGGCCAAATTACTGGACACAGCTGTTAGAACGGCCACAGGATATGTCATAAATGTCAGATAGATGCGGGTCCCTCCTCTGGGACCCGCACCTATCTCTAGAATGGGGCCCCCTAAACCCCGTTTAGCTTTGTCCGCTATCGCTGACTCCCGGCCACTTCCTGAATTTATGGTCGGGAGTTACAAAAACAGCGTAGCTCGCTGAACTACGCTGTTTCCGTAACTACCGTAGCAGTGAATAGCAGTTATGGAAGCAACGTAGCATGCGAGCTACACTGTTTCCGTAACTACCATTCAGTTCTATGGGGCTTACGAAAACAGTGTAGTTCAGCAAGCTACGCTGTTTTCACCTTCATGATCGGAAATCAGCCGACACACACTGAGGTAGAACGGGTTTAGGGACCCCGTTCTAGAGATAGGTGCGGGTCCCAGAAGTGGGACCCGCATCTATCTGACATTTATGACATATCCTGTGGATATGTCATAAATGTCCCTTGTGGGAAAACCCCTTTAAGCTTCGGTGCCCGTGCGATCTACAGCTGGAGCCCAGCGGTGATTAACAGTCCAACTCCTGCTGTAATAGCCAGTAACAGAGAAACCTCTGATCCCGGCCATTTTACCCCTTAGATACCAATCTAATGTGTTTGACATTCGCTGGGCGTCCATGGGTTACCACGTCACACGGATGGCGTAAAACGTTGAAAATGAAGTCCAATCTGCGGGTATCATGATATAGAGCAGAAGTAGGTGAGCAGGTAGATGTAATATAACCTGAAATTTATTCATTAAAATCTCTGCTTATTCTGGGCATAGAAGTTCAGTGGGCAGTCCTACACAGTAATTGACAGCGGTCCCTGTATGAATGTCAATACAGAATTAGCTGTCAATCAGTGATTAGGACTGCCCACTGGACTCCTAAGCCCAGAATAGCCGCACGTCGTTAGTGACCACCAATACGCCTTTTTAAGGCGGCCTAGTCTAAGTCCTGCACAGGTGTCCCTTGTGGGCTAAAGCAGGTGCTTGGCTGTCTTTTGACAGTTGGGCTTCTGCTCTAAGGCCTCATGCACACGACCATAGCCATGTGCACGGCTGTGATTTTCGGGTCAGACGGTCGCAGAGTGTCACCCGCGGGGCGCCCGCAAATCGCGGGCCATGCACATGGACACGTGCATAAATTTCTATGAGCCTGGACCACAGAACACTGCCGTAATAAGACATGTCCGTTCTTTCTGCGGTCCAGGCTCCTGGGCCATGCATGGACCGTGGAAACCACGGTCGTGTGCACGGGCCCATAGAAATTAATGCGGCCGCAATTCTCCTGTGGATTTTCGGGGGAATTGCGGCCGCAAAAGCACATTCATGTTCATGTGTCCTAACAGTCACGATTAGACGTATTTATTTATGTTAAAGTTTACCATAAGAAAAATACATATTAGGTATCGCCGCAATCGTAACGACCCATAGAATAAATTACATTTATTATTTATACTGCACGACGCATGGCAAAAAAATTAAATATGGCGCATTTGCTTTTTTTTTAACATTACTCTGAAACTAAAATTTATGTTTATTCCAAATTATACTTATATGTATTCCAAAATGGTACCAGTAAAAACACGTCCTGCAAAAAAAAGCTCTCATATGGCTACATTGACGTAAAAATAAAAAAAGGTTCTTTGAATGCAAAGAAAACAAAATGGCTTTTTTTTCTATAAAACGTGTTTT
Organism: Rhinoderma darwinii; assembly: GCF_050947455.1. Taxonomy (NCBI): domain Eukaryota; kingdom Metazoa; phylum Chordata; class Amphibia; order Anura; family Rhinodermatidae; genus Rhinoderma; species Rhinoderma darwinii. The sequence continues at coordinate 365,361,986 of NC_134690.1, read as the reverse complement.
TATTGTGCAAAAGAAATATAACACTACAGTTGTTTGGTATCGCCCTATTTGTACCGATCCGTAGAATAAAGTTCACTTGTTATTTTTACTCCACGGTAAACAGCGTCATCTACCAATGGATGTCATAGAAGACCCCACACTATGAGCTGGAACAGAGAGCTGCTTTGTACAATAACTAACTTTCATGAGGCTGCCCCTTTAATTTATAAATCAAAAATTGCTCAAAAATTATTTTCAAGAGACAGAGGTGCTTTAAATTAGGGCATCTAAAAGATACCTATAAAGGGCTAAAATAGCGAGAAAGCAATGTCAGTCAGCGGCTCTCCTCTAGTCAGTGTTTCTGAGCCCTTTTTTGACAACACTGGTTGGTGGAGAGCTGCTCTCCTCCTAAGGTGCCTTATGATCAGAAACAGCTGTTGCAGCAAATAGCATAAGTTTAGGGGTTTAATAGTGGCCAATTTGCACCTGCTGTTTTTACCAGAGCCGATGTCAGCACCCGGTGAATCCAAGCAAGTGCCGGGGACCACTACCCTTTGAAGGGCCAACATCGGCCGCGGGGTGCTGCCGCTGCCGTGATGGCTCCTCCAGGAGTGGAATCCCGGGCCAGAGTCTTGCCAGGGACTCTGCTTCTAGAGGGAGCCCGTCTAGGAGGCGGCGTAAGTACCGATGTAGCAGCCATAGCGCCGGCCACAGGGGCCACGGCATTAGGGGGCCCGTGCCACCACCCTCCCCGCCCAGTGTCCCCGCTAGCAGCCTCTATGTAGCGATGCCACATTCAATAGTATCTGCGTCCTTAGGACGCAGATACTATTGAACGCTATGGCAGAGCAGGGAGGTATCTCCCCGCTCTGTCATTTACTAAGCTACAGACACCCAGGAAGATGGCTAGTAGCTAATAGCGCTCTACCCGGGACTCCGGCTCTGGGGAAGCTCCAGACATCACTGTCCATATATAGACAGTGATGTCAGGAGGAGAGAAGGAGTCCCAGGCAGAGGGCTAGAAGCGGCTCTGCTCTGGGACTCCATCTCTGGGGAAGCCCTTGACATCACTGTCCATATATCGCAGGCAGAGTGCTAGTAGCTCTATGCCCGGGACTTTGGCTCTGGGGTTGCCCCTGACATCACTATCCATATATGGACAGTGATGTCAGGGGCTTCCCCAGAGACGGAGTACTGGAGCAGAGCCTTTACTAGCACTCTGCCCGGGACTTCAGCTCCGCTCCGGACATCACTATCCATATATGGACAGTGATATCAGGAGCAGAGCAGTAGTCCCATGCAGAGTGCTAGTAGTGCTCTGCCCGGGACTATGGCTCTGGGGTTGCCCTTGACAACACTGTCCATATATGGACAGTGATGTCAGGGGTTCTCCTGCTCTGGCTGGGGATTCCACTCCTAGAGGGAGCCCCAAAGGCGCTACCTACAGGAAGGGGGGCTATGTGGCACTACCAGGGAGGGGGGGGGCTGTATGGCACTACCAGGAAGGGGGGCTGTTTGGCACTACCAAGAAGGGGGCTGTGTGGCACTACCTAGGAGGGGGGACTGTGTGGCAACACTTGTGAGGGGGGCTGTGTCGCACTATCTATAGAGGGCACTAAATTTATGGGGGTACAAACTGGGGGCCTAACTTCTATATGGGGCATAGACAGGGCCTAACGTCTGTATGGGGGCACAAAGTGAAGTTTTCTGCCATTTTACTGCTGCTGTCAGTTCCCCCGCAAAGGTGCCTACTAAGTCTGTGTCACCCAAGGGCCCACATAAACCTGGAGCCGGCCCTGGTTTTTACCCTACATGGGCATCTGTCACGGGACACCACTTTATCTATCCCACAACCAAGCTTCCAAATAGTAACCACACATAAGGCGACGTAGGTTGATCACATCACATTTTTTTCTAGGGTCAAAAATAAAGTTAAGAAACTTTCTACTATAATTTACTAGGCAACATTAGGTTCATACAAGCAGTTGCCTCCAAATATGAAATGACATGCGGTGAATTTCAGCTCACTGACATCTTATTTATTCTTCAAATAATGATAAATGCTGTCACCATTCTGAGCATTCTTTGGGAGAGTAGGGAAATGTTGTGTGAATTCCCTTGTCTCATGTGATCTCTCGACCCGACCAGAAGATTGAGTTAAACCAGAACAAATGTGCACCCATTGTCAGCAATAATTTACTATTAGGATATGTTCACACGGAGTGATTTCAGGAATATTTCATGGCGTTTACTTATCGAAAAATGCCTGAAAAAACTGAAGCAGAACGTCTACAAACATCTGCCCACTGATTTCAATGGGAAATACGGCGTTATGTTCCGACAGGGCGTTTTTTAACGCCTTGTTTTCCAAAAACGGCACGAAAAAAGATGCCCGCGAAAAAGAAGTGCATGTCACTTCTTGAGCCGTTTTTCATTGACTCTATAGAAAAACAGCTCCAAAAACGGCCGTCAAAACGCAGCCAAAAACGCGAGTTTGATTAAAAAACGCCTGAAAATCAGGGGCTGTTTTCCATTGAAAACAGCTCCGTATTTTCAGACGTTTTTTTGTTAAGAGTGTGAACATACCCTTAGAAATGTGGATGTATTTTGCATCAGAGGATTTTCCCACAAGAGACATTCAGAGCATATTGATTGGCGCCCCACCCATACTAAATTAAAGGGTGACATTTTCAGCTGAGAGTTGGTCGTGCATGTGTGGTCACTCCAATAAAGTCTATGAGAGAAAAGAAAATAGCGGAATGAGCTTGGATGTTTATGTATATATGGACCATGTTCCCACACGTGCTTCCACCTCTCCACTGGGAACAGGGAAGCAAACACCTCATTTTTTTGGAACCAGTGTGGGCCCTTGCCAATTAAACATTTCTGGCATGTTCTATCAATGTACCATAAGGACAGGTCACCATGATAAAAATGAGTTTTCCTTAAAAGAAGCCATGCCCTTACAATGGCAAAGAAACAGAATCACATGGGAACCATTTTTAAGCAAAAACACAAAATTAAAAAGTACTTGTAAAAACCAGTAGCACACACAAGTAAAATGTGAACCCGGCCTCAGAATTTCGCCCTGAATACGAATTCTGGAGATGGTGACTGCAAAAGGGCGTTATTTGTTTACATATGTTCAGGGTCCGACAGGTTTCTGGTATTTATGATGGCAAGCACAGTGTGCAGCATTATTCTTGCTGTCAAAAATACCAGAACCCTAATAAAAAATCGTACAAAGCCTATTAAAGTCAATGGTGTCCATCGGGTATCGTCAATATCTGTTCGAGAACGACCCCAGTATAGCTGTCAGGCCCCACGCACCCGCCCGGTTCTATTGGCCGTGGACACTTTTCCGTATCGCTACGGATAGGTGTCCGTGCCGTAGAACCGTGCCGGGTATTATGGAGGATTTCCTACTTTTCGTTTTTTATGGGCTGTGCTCCCATACTTTGTACGGGAGCACGGCCCCAAAATGTAGCCTGCGGCTACATAAATTTGTGGTTTTTTTTTTTCAGATTGTAGCCACAAATATACGCAAATATAGATCAAAATAAGCGCCTGCATGTTACGTCAGACTGAAAAAAAAATTTATATGCCAATATGGTGCAAATAGAAAAAACATTCAGAGAAAATTCATAGAAATTAGCCCAAGGGAGAAGTGGAGCAATGGTACAAAGCAACCAGTCAGATTCCTTTTCCAGAGGACAGTTGATGAATGAAAGCCGCCACACGATTGGTTGCGATGGGTAACTGCGACTCCAAATACACAGCACAAAAACTAGTTCTGCATTCTAGTCATGCATTTTTGGTTTGTGCAAAATCTTTATATTGTTTCCAAAAAACACAATGACATAAAAAAAAAAAAGGAGTAAAGGTCTTACAACAGGGTCTGCTTCTATATTTCACAAAACTTTAACACCCTTAACACAGTACAAATAATGCCAAGATAGGGCCTGTTCACATCAGCGTTAGGGTTCCGTTGATGGGTTCCGTCAGACCTTTCCGTCGGAGGAACCCATCAACGGAAACGCAAACGGACACCATAGCTTCCGTTTGCACTACCATTGATTTCAATAGTAATTCTTCCGTTGCAAATGGTTTCCGTTTGTCTCCGTTCCGTAAGGTTTATGTCACTTCTAGTAAAATGTTTACTTCATTGAGAATCATTACTTCATTCAGACGAGTCACACGGACTCATGTATTTCAATGGGGCCATTCACACAACCGTTGTTTCAACAGAGAGTGTAAGGCTGGATTCACACGAGCATGTTACGTCCGTAAAGGACGGAACGTATTTCAGCCGCAAGTCCCGGACCGAACACACTGCAGTGAGCCGGGCTCCTAGCATCATAGTTATGTACGACGCTAGGAGTCCCTGCCTCACTGCGGGACAACTGTCCCGTACTGTAATCATGTTTTCAGTACGGAACAGTAGTTCCACGGAGAGGCAGGGACTCCTAGCGTCGTACATAACATTGATACTAGGAGCCCGGCTCCCTGCATTGTTTTCAGTCTGGGACTTGCGGCCGAAATACGTTCCGTTGTTTACGGACCGAACATGTTCGTGTGAATCCAGCCAAAAGAGTCCTTGAAAAAATAGGACATGTCCTATTTTTTGGTGCTTCACGCATCCCTCTATTACTCTAGTCTATGGGGGATGCGTGATAATGCGTCCTGCACCTCGGACGTGAAAGACTGCAGTTTTTCACGTGCGAGGTTGGCCACGTTCGTGTGAATGTAGTGCGATACCATACCTATTCTATGAAAATCATACGCAGCCTGCGCAGTCTCTTTATCAGAACTCGTACAGCCCTAAGCGTGTGACAGAGCGCTGTCCTTTTACTACTTTCTCATGACCTGCACCGTCCAGCCCTGACACACGGAGACGTGAAATAACTGCCCTGAGGAGACTGTGGTGACTGTGGTGAACACTTGTGCAATTTGTCTCCAGGAGTCAGTGAGTTCCCAGCTCGGCACCCTCAGCCCTCGGCCCCTCCTGCCTCTTCCTCTCCCAGAAGTCATGGCACAAGTTTGCACTAGCTCAGTGCTATTTCCCTGCCTTGTTGTGACTGGCACCTGGTTAGTCTGCTGCCAGCTAATCCCAACTTCCTACCTGTCTCACTCACCTACAGACAGACCCTTCCTAGCTGTCTCTGCTCCAACCCCCTGGTGTATGAGGAGAAGGAGGCGTCGTGTGAGGGGAGGAGGGGGCCGGGTGCAGCCTCTGACCACCCAGCATCATGAATATTAAGCTGCTCCATCCTCCTGCTCCTCCCGCAGCCTCTGCATAGATGAGCAGTCCCTCAGTCAGCCTGCACTCTGCGCTCAGCTCTCATTGTCTGCCTCATCCAACGCTTGCAGCTGGTTTGCAAAAAGAGAAAAGGAGCAGAATCAATAATATTAATAATAGAGGGTCCAGTGATAAAAGGAGGAGGCTGCTGCTGCCCATTCAGGACAATAGAGGAGTGTGTTGTCCTCCACTCGTGCATGAGCAAATCAGCCGCCTATATCAGAGCTGTGGAGCGGTCCCAGCTATCAGTGGCTTCAGGGCAGCACTTGCAGAAGAGAGGCAATGCTTTTACGGAGGAGACCCCTCTTATCTGACACATCCTTCAGGCTCATCATTGCTGCACTATGCTTCCCATTGAAGGTATGGAGCTCCCTGCACCAGCACACTGGAGGATCCGCGCGACATCGCTACTTTCCTGCATGCAATGAGTGCACTTAAACCTGTGCACTTCTACTACTTTTCTGCATGCATTTAAAGGGGCATTACACCTACAGTCCAAAGCTACTGCTGCTGCCATGCTTGATCAATGTGTTTGTAAATGTTTCTGGATGTTCTCAGAACTGGAGAGAGGTGATCAGGGGGGCAGACATTTTTCTGGACTTCCTGTCAGTCATCCCATGGAAAATCACTGCACTCTACATTGAATTTAGCTGCATGCTCAGAGGAGAGATTTTTTTTTTTTTTAGGTGTACTGTCCCTTTAAGATGCACCTTTTTGCAATTAGTGCCCTGTATTGATTGTGCATTTTTTTTATTTTTTGTTTAGTTTGCTCTAATGCTCATCATAGGTGTTTTTCCTTTTTTTTTATTTTATTTGTAACAGGTGTCTATAGCATCAGGGTACTTCGAATTGGAAATCTTATCTATGCAAAATCCCAATGGAGAATTGCAGAATGGCAATTGCTGCGATGGTACCAGGAGCCCTGTTGATAGAAAGTGCACCAGGGATGAGTGTGATACTTATTTTAAAGTTTGCCTAAAGGAGTATCAGTCCAGAGTGTCAGTCGGGGGGCCTTGCAGTTTCGGCTATGGATCTACCCCTGTCCTAGGAGGGAATTCCTTCAACCTTAAATTCAGCAGGACTAGCGAGAGGAACAGGATTGTACTCCCTTTCAGTTTTGCATGGCCGGTGAGTCATTTGTGAAATGAACTTTTATTTTTTCCACATGCTGTGTTCTTTACTTTACAAGTCATGCATTTTATTTTTTTAATTTGTAATTGCTGCCATAATGATCCTGCAACGCGGTGCATTCCAGCCAAGGTGCCAACAGTGGCCGCAGCGCTGCACATCAGGACTCCAGCAATACAGAATAAGAAGATACTGCGGCGTTGCAGATCCTTTCTGGTGGCTATACAAGTAGATGTCTTAGTAGGTAATAAAGGATCAAGGCATCAGCTGTCAGTGTGCAATGGGTTAAATCATCTACTACAGCCTGAGATACAGAAACGGATACAATTGGAAGAGGAGGGAGGCTGAGGAGTAGAGAAGTGGACTGTGATCTCCAGTATGTGACCCAGGAGACAGGGAGGAGTGCCTGGGAATAGAATGAGCTGCTCATAGAAACATGTGTATCCTCCTGTAGTAGCGTATATCTCTGCTGTATGGGTATGCTGCGTAACGCTGCCCATAAATAGAACGATTTGTCTACGATACAACCTACTATGGGCCCTCATGTATATGAAACCCTAATCGGATGAACCAGCCTATAAATTGTTAGGGTGTATTCACACAAGCAGGTTTTTTTTTAATGCAGTTTTTGAAGCGAAAACCAGGAGTGAATTCAAACAAGAAGTAGTATCTATCCGTCATACTTTATCTCCCTTTATGATACACACCAGCTTTCGGCTTTAAAAACGGCATCAGAAAACCTGATCAAAACCTGCGTGTGTGAATACTCCCTCATTCCTCAGTTACATCTTGTACATGCCACATTGAACGTGTCTGTGTATATACAGTTGATAGTTTACTTTGTCTATGGGACGCTTGGCTGTTCTGTAACTCAGTAGATCTAAAAGATATTGATAGTTTTTGGTAAAATTGCAGCTTATTGCCCCTATTGTGAGTGTATTCGGAGGTCAGGAGTTCGGTCTGGTGTTCAAGTAGCATTGAGGAGCTAGAAGTGGATTAATCTCCTCTAAACCTTTCTAGCAGTGTCCGGTTGGGCTGAGTTTTCCAATTCACCCCTCCCTTCTTGTGATTTAATATGTTTGTGCGTCTCCAGCTGTAGAAAATCTATTGGCAAGTGTGAGGGTCTGAGATTTGTAAGGGGGCAATGTATCGTTCACCGGTGATGCCCACCAGGAGATGTTGCGCCTAGAACATTGTTGTGTAGGGAGTGCAGGATATGTAGATCCACCTGTCTGTCACTGTGCTGCTAACATAAAACCCTGTGCACCAGTCAACCAACAGTGGTATTTTCCGTGAGCTCTTTTAAATGCTTCATTTGCACCGTTTTACTTTAGTGAATGACACGTGGGCTTACATGTGGTTTATATTGGTAAACTCAAGCTAGACAGGGTGGTAATTGCCCTTTTGCTACCCTGGGGAGACTGTTCTTACTTACTGGTGTAAGCTATCCATTTCTTTGCATGTGTGTTTTTTTTTTTTTTGTTTTTTTTTTTAGAACCCGGGTTGGCATCAATCCAGTAGGTATGGCTTTATACTGTACCTATGGTATCTCCATATTCCCTGCCCGTTCCAGTGGTTGCCCTACCCTTCCCCTCCAGCTGTGTCCTTCGATCCCAGCCAGGTGTTGCAGGGTGGGTGTGCAAGCTCCACTGAATCAAGGAGTGCCATTCGTATTAATCATCGCTTTGGTGCTGCAAAGTTTCCAAAATAACTTTTTGTTTTTTAACTTTTTCGGTAAGATTCTTCAATTTGTGGACAAGCTGGTAGTCCATGTTTTGCACCCACCTAATCCTTTTCAGAAGATATCAATCTTAGGTTTGGGCTAAGGCCATGTGTGGTTTACAGGGCATGATCAGGTGAAGCTGATCATGTGTGTTGACATATCATTAGCATGCTTTGGTTGCTTTGAAAACACAACTCTGGAAATTGTATATTTTCTGTAGGGTTTTTGTTTTACTGCTCAAATCTTTTTTGTTTATGTAGTCGTGTGTTTTTTGTTTTGTGTTTTTCTTAGTTTTGAAGAAACTGTAGGTTTCTTTTGATGTTTCGAGGAAATATTACTCAATGATTTTCTTAAATGAAATGATCTTGATTATAAATGTAGTAAACTTTGAGCTTCACTTGTCAAGGTACTAAAAAGGTCCATGCCATAAATACTGATCTAATTGTACTGTTTTTCTAATGCCAAACCTTGGTTGTTAAATTAGCTGGATATCACTGTTCCTGGTGTGTGGGCATTCACTGCTTAACCTTGAGGGGGTTTAATTGGCTCAAAGGCCAGTTCTCTTTTGTCTACTGGTGGTTTTCACTCTCAGGCTTTCAACCTTGTTTTTGCCCAATGGGACCACAGATATTTTTTTGTGATGAGGCCACCCCTGTTGTAACGGACTAGTATGAAATCACGTTCTGTGCTTGCTATATTGTCAGCTTTCCTAGACGTTTTGTATTCAGCAATCTGATTTACAAGTATATCGTATAACATCCATAAAAAGCATGCAGAATTTTCTGCCCTCCCCCCCCCCCCCCTAGTATTGAGAGTTCTGCCTCGTAATCCATCGCTATCTCCGCTAGGCTTCCTGAGCAGATCTGGAAGTAAAGTTTGGGCAGATACTGGCACAATACCCTGGTTCACACTAGTGGCCTCTGTTGATGGAGAAAAAGAGCCAGGTTTTGCTTGCAGCGAGATAAAACTGTTATCAAAAACTACCATCAAAGGGATAAAAGGTCTTATAAAAATCTGTGGTATTTGAAGTACTGCCAACGCGTGCAGTGCCTCCATTGTTGTGGCATTTGACTTTCTTTCTCATTTTTGCTTTGAAGGACGGGCTCATTCGGATGTTTGCCTACTAACCTGAGGAAATAAATTTAGGTGTTTGATCCTGAACAACTTATTATGTTCTGCGTTATGAAGCGCTACTGTTCTCTTATCTGTCAGGGGACGGACATAAGATGTAAAAGGATGTTATGAACCATTAATTCTGGGATCTTTGCAGTTTTGTCAACGTTCTAATACTGAAAAGTTTTCTTGTGTCTGATCATTTTTCATTTTCTTTTGGCATTGGTTTCTGCTGTCTCTTTGTAGTATGCTGGCCACCAGGAGGCACTGTTTCATTGTAGCCTATGGCAGTTTTATGTTACTGAATGTGGGAACGCTATATGGCCGCTTCTTTTCCTATGGTTTGGTCATATTAAATGTCTTTTTAAGCCATCCAAATTATTAAAATGGAAATCATGCTCGTATATTTTACTTTATATATTTCCTGGAGGGAGTCAGATTTTCGTTTTTGTTTTTTTTTGGGAGCTACTTCCAAAAATATGAATTAAGTTTACGATAGAAACTGCTTTTCTACTGCGGTGTTATTTTGCATGGATCACACGGTGCGTGATATATCTTGCTCACTGCTGTTCCGGGCATTAATGTCGGGGGGACTGGACTTGTTCCATTGTCCTTTCTTTGTATTTCAGATGTCTTAATTCATGGATTGGATAACAGACTTCTCTGTTGTGTAGGCTTGAGTAATGGGCCTGGAGAATAGGGGGCTGTAAATAAATGTAAAGTCATTGGTTTGACAAAGTTGCTAGGTTACAGACTGACTTTTAACAAAACAAGTCCACTAAACTTTCCTGCACCTGCGAAATGGAATGGCCTACCCCTGCGCAGAGTTTCCAATGTATTCATGGTGTCCCTACTTCATCCTTCCTAATCACATTATGTCACTTTAGAGGCTGTTGTGTTTGTATTGGTTTTGTGTATAATTGCATTTATTTAGGCCTGTAAGTAATAGTGGTCAGTAATCTAATTCCAGATCTCCGGCTGCAGACTGTAGAGGGTATTTCATCACAGATTAGGGACCTCTTACACAGAGCGATTTATTGAGTAAATCATCGTAAGATCGATATAAAAGGTTGCAATCATTGGCCAGTGTAAATACTGCAGCCATTGCACGATCCGTTAAAGATTACTTGTTTGAGCCTTTTTTATGATGACCTAAAAATTATCGTCGTTTGGTGATACATCCCCTCGTGTAAACAGACATTTGATACTCCTCAGTCAAGACAGGAGATGTGGAAATGTTGGCCTAGGTGTAGTATATGCTCAAATGAGCAAAGGCACGTGATCGATATTCTGAAAAAGCATATTTAGACAACTAGGATATGCTTTGATGAGATATAGATTTAGTATTTTATATATTAAAGGTTACCGGTCACCAGCATTTCACCAATTGAACGCTACTCACCCCTCAATGGCTGCTACTGTCAAATGTACATTGCCATTACCCCCTCTCCTAAATAACGGTCTGCAAACATTTTGCGCCTTTTATGGTTATAATCTGGCAGTCTCGTTTGTTCCTCTTCTTATGCCCCCCCCCCCGCCAAAAACTGTCCTTCTCTAAATGCCCAAATCTCTTCTGAGCTAGCGCCCATCTGGTATGGTCCTACACCCTTTCCTGCCTCGTCCAGGCCTAAAATCTAGTTAATTCGCATGCGTATCTATGGTGTCCCGTTGTGTACACGCACCAGAATAGTACATAGATGTGCAAGCGTGGGATTTCATGTGTGTTTTTGGGGGGGTGGGGGAAGGGGGAGGCGAGGAGCTGTCACTCAAAAGTAAGGAGGCGTGGTTTACTAGGTTTCAGGAATGAAGATATGATTGACTCTTTTCAACCACCACTCTTCACGATTAGCTTTTTAGTTGTGGTTTTCAATTGTGACCACCATTATGTGTATGTAGGTTGTGGTTGAATTTGTTTATTTTGCCAAGATTTTATGAAAATTGTGGCAAAAATCATGTGATATGCTCGGGCTGTTCTCCGCCTGTATTAAACAAATTTGCACCTAAGTTTATTTATTTTTTTCTTTTAAAGAGAAGCTCACAGCACTATGTAGAGGGAAAGTGCTGTGTAATGATCCATTTAATGCCCCCACGACGCCACGATTGCAGGTGCCACGTAGGCAGTCCCTATGTGTTCAAGTGCTCCAGGTTCTCCTCCCTGTATGCTGCCAGCCCCACCCCTCTGCTCTGAGTGACGGCTTTAGCAGTCTCCTGGTTGGACGCTAGAGCTCTCACTCCTAGCAGAGAGTGGCATTTGCAACCACGGCGCTGTGGGGTATTAAACGTCGACTTCTTGGTCATGCAACTTGCATGACCGACACGACCGCTATCGTTACACTGCCCTCCCAACCCTGTATATAGCATTGTCAGCAGTTTTTAGGGCACAAAACTGCTGATGGCTACATACTGGTGTTAAAATATAATCTGTGGTGTGATGAACTAGATATAATTGAAATCTGAATGTATTTAAAAGGAAATTCAAACTTAAATTATTATTTTAAACTCTAATGACTAACTATGTGACCCTTACGTTTGTGAAAAGCGGGCCCAATACATCTGGGCTGTTTCATAGCAACGCCAGCTTTGTTTTATAGGTGGCCTGTGCTGATCTCCCAGAGATCGGTATATGTATTTGCTATAAGTGTTGACTGTAAGTATTGATCCAGATCGCCATCACTTGTGCACCATAGAAGAAGCAAGATGACCGCCAGTCCCCTGATCGGTTGCTATGGGCAACAACGTCACTTTTCCCGTTTTGTTTCCTTGCTGGAGTTTTGACGTCACATAGGACAGGCTCACAAAACCATAATGGGCCTGATGTATGAAAACCAATGCTGACATTGTTGCGCATAGTAAATCATCATATCATTTATTTAATATTCTTTCTTGTGCTGAAATGAGGTTGGTTGCTATGAGCAATATATATGAGGACTGGTTTCACTTTGGCCTCAATGGTTACGAATAAAATTGTTGCAGAATTGACACTTAAACTCGGCATTATTGTATATTGTGTTTATATAGCAATCGAGGATGATGTTTTTTTTCTCCACCGGTATTTTATGCTTTAGAGAAGCCTTTATCTAACAAGGGAGCGGCTTCTTTTAATGTTTTCCTCAAACCTTATCAGACAGAGCATTTTATGAGATAGTCGCTACTTAAAGAGGCTCTGTCACCAGATTTTGCAACCCCTATCTCCTATTGCAGCAGATCGGCGCTGCAATGTAGATTACAGTAACGTTTTTATTTTTAAAAACGAGCATTTTTGGCCAAGTTATGACCATTTTTGTATTTATGCAAATGAGGCTTGCAAAAGTCCAAGTGGGCGTGTATTATGTGCGTACATCGGGGCGTTTTTAATACTTTTACTAGCTGGGCGTTCTGACGAGAAGTATCATCCACTTCTCTTCAGAACGCCCAGCTTCTGGCAGTGCAGACACAGCGTGTTCTCAAGAGATCACGCTGTGACGTCACTCACTTCCTGCCCCAGGTCCTGCATCGTGTTGGCCACATCGGCACCAGAGGCTGCAGTTGATTCTGCAGCAGCATCAGCGTTTGCAGGTAAGTCGATGTAGCTACTTACCTGCAAACGCTGATGCTGCTGCAGAATCAACTGTAGCCTCTGGTGCCGATGTGTCCTCGCTCGTCCGACACGATGCAGGACCTGTGAGTGACGTCACAGCGTGATCTCTGGAGAACACGCTGTGTCTGCACTGCCAGAAGCTGGGCGTTCTGAAGAGAAGTGGATGATACTTCTCGTCAGAACGCCCAGCTAGTAAAAGTAGTAAAAACGCCCCGATGTACGCACATAATACACGCCCACTTGCACTTTTACTTTAAACACGCCCATTTGGACTTTTGCAAGCCTCATTTGCATAAATACAAAAATGGTCATAACTTGGCCAAAAATGCTCGTTTTTTTAAAATAAAAACGTTACTGTAATCTACATTGCAGCGCCTATCTGCTGCAATAGCAGATAGGGGCTGCAAAATCTGGTGACAGAGCCTCTTTAATGGCTGAACCGTCGTATTCTTGGGACATACGTACGTTTATGTGTATCTATCAATCTCCAAAAGATAGAGGCAGCACTCCAATCATGTGAATAAAGTGGGATCTTTCTCCCGACCGGAGCGCTGCCTCATCTTTTTGATTCGTAGCCTGAGTCTGGGAGGACTGACTTTCACCCGATTGCTGAAGCTGTGCTGTTTTCTTTCTTTTACTCCCAATCTGTAGGATGCTGTTGGCTGTAGTTTGTAATCAAAGCATTTTTGGCATTTTTGTATTTCACCACTGTTTCAGTCTTTGGCGTTTTTGGTCACGTCCCTTGATTTCGATGTGTATTATAGAAATGTGATTTATGGAATTTCTGTGCTTTCAGTATTTTCTGCAGGTTACTGTTGTTGTATGTAATAGATCACCTATAAAACACTTATGAATTGTACAAGCATTCCACAGCCCCCTCCAGTTTACATTGCTAAACCCTCGTGACCTTTCCCAGTTGGACAGATAAGATATTGGACGTGTAAGGGCTCAGTCACACGAGCGTGATTCTCGCCCGTGTGCTTTGCGTTGAAACAACGCAGAGCATACGGCCCCATTGATTTCAATCGGGCTATTTACACCTGCGTGAGTTTTCAGACCGCGTGTGTCTGTTGCGTGAAACTCACTGCATGTCCTATATTGAAGTCAATGGGTGCGTGAAAACCACGGACACACATCCGTGTTTTACGCATCCATTACATTAAAAAAAAAGGGGTTTGCGAGCGCGTGAAAAACACATGCCACTCACCAAGGACGCTGAAGCAAATTGCAACGCACTCGGGCAAATTTTACGCACATAGATTTGTCACGCTCGTAGCCTAAGGGGGGTTCCCACATAGTGTAAACGCTGTGGAATTTCCGCAACAGAATTCTGTGCGAAAATGTAGAAAATCTCATGCCCAAGCTGTGGGAAAAAAAATGCACAAGTCGTGCGGAAAGTGTTTTACGGTGCATTTTTCAATTAAGCAGCATGTCAACTTGTGCTGCGTGTTTGGCCAATCGACTTCAATGGGGAGCAGAAATTCCGCAACAGATTTATGTTGCGGTTTGTGCAGCGGTAACACAGTAAAAACAACTGGAAAACTGCAGGTGCACATATACTTTGCTATAACCAATGTTTAAAGAGGCTCTATCACCACATTATAAGCGCCCTATCTCCTACATAAGGAGATCGGCGCTGTAATGTAGGTGACAGTTTGTTTTAAATAAAAAGCATTACTATCTGTTTTCACCACTTTATTAGTGATTTTATATTTATGCTAATGAGTTGCTTAATGCCCAAGTGGGCGTGTTTTTACTTTAGACCAAGTGGTCAGCGTCATACACTCCCCTGTACAACTCCCACTTGGTCTAATCAGCGTCATGCACTCCTCTCCATTCATTTAGTCAGCACATAGCGATCTAAAAGGATCCCTATGTGCTGTCTTATACTAACACATTAACGATACTAAAGTGTTTAGACATTCCACAGAATGTCTATTCACAATCTCTGCACTTCGTTACTGTTTCTGTGGTAGTTACAGCAGAGGAAGCGTAATCTCGTGAGATTACGCTGTAGATGACAGGTTCCGAGATTACGCTTGCTCTGCTGTAACTACCATAGACAGAGTAACGAAGTGCAGAGATTGTGAATAGACATCCCGTGGAATGTCTATTCACTGTCTAAACACTTCGGTATTGTTAATGTGTTAGTATAAGACAGCACATAAGGATCTAACACATTAACAATACCGAAGTGTTTAGACAGTGAATAGACATTCCACGGGATGTCTATTCACAATCTCTGCACTTCGTTACTCTGTCTATGGTAGTTACAGCAGAGCAAGCGTAATCTCGGAACCTGTCATCTACAGCGTAATCTCACGAGATTACGCTTCCTCTGCTGTAACTACCACAGAAACAGTAACGAAGTGCAGAGATTGTGAATAGACATTCTGTGGAATGTCTAAACACTTTAGTATCGTTAATGTGTTAGTATAAGACAGCACATAAGGATCTAACAGGATCCCTATGCGCTGACTAAATGAATGGAGAGGAGTGCATGATGCTGATTGGTCCGCGTCATACACTCCTCTGTACAACGCCCACTTGGACATTAAGCAACTCATTAGCATAAATCTAAAATCCCTAATAAAGTGGTGAAAACAGATAGTTTTGTTTTTTTTAAATAAAAAGCATTACTGTCATCTACATTATAGCGCCGATCTCCTTATGTAGGAGATAGGCCACTTATAATGTGGTGACAGAGCCTCTTTACCACTAAATCAGTAAAACTGCTGCAACATGAGCGGGGAAAACGCACTATTTGTTGCCGATATCTGTAACCGATTTACCAGTGTGGTTTTTTTTGTTTTTTTTTTCTCTTTTTTAAGAGATTGTTACAGAAAATCTGCAGCGTATCCTGTGTGTGGGAACATACCCTGAATGATGCAGAGCTAACATTCTTGCTACGGAGGGCCTAACCTGGGATTCCAGCTGTTGTACTACAACATCATTTGTGGTCACTAAATGAGGGAACTGTGGAGCATAAAGGGGTTGTCTGAGATTTAATGACTTTGTGTTTAATGCTTGTAATTTATAAATATAATTATATTTTCCAAAGTGGCCCCGTTTCCAGATCCTGCCGTGGGGAATTTGACGGGCGACGTCACTCTCTGCTCTGGCCGCTTTGTTCTTGAATTCTTTTCCGGGTATACGACACGTCACTTGTGACGTGGTGTATATCGGCTTGTTCTGTTGTAACGCGCATGCGCGGCCCCTGCTATCTCGAACATCAGAGACCGCGAGAACAGCAGTGACCGTGCATGCACGTTACGGGCTGTAAAGCAGAACAGCCCATACACGGCACGTCACAAGTGACGTGTCGTATACCCGGCAAAGAATTCAAGATCAACAAAGCGGCCAGAGCCAGTGCAGAGAGTGATGTCACCCGTCAAGTACCCCACAGCAGGATCTGGAAACGGGGCCACTTTGGAAAATGTAAGTATATTACAAATGTATTTACATTTATAAATTACAAGCATTAACAGTCATTAAATCTCGGACAACTCCTTTAATAGGTTTGCATGCATATAGGAACCATTTCTAAATATAAATGACCCCAAAAGGCCATCAGGCAAGTAAGATTTAATATTTCTCAGACCATAAATGTCCCCAATGACATGAGTGATAGCAGTCAAGCCTGTCAAAATTGTTGCTGAACACCGCCATCGTCATAATCTTGCGGGTTGAACCTTTGTAGATTTGTACAGTGTGAAGCCAACCTTCCGCGCATAGTTAATGTGAACATATCTCACTTACTATATGGTTTTCTGGCAGATAACGGAGTCAATATGGAATAAAGACGGCGATATTGCTGGAGTAAAATAATATTGGGCAATTGTAGTGGGTAAATGATGGGTAAAAGGTCAGCAGTCTCCAGACACTCGTACAGTCGGCGCACTTCATATCCGCATTGTGAGAAATCATATCCTAAAAATGCAGCCTCTACAGTGTTCAAAGTCCTTTTACCAGCTCAACCCAGTTACTGCACTTCAGGTAAATAAGTAGAAAGGGCTCTTGTTCCTGCTTGCTGTGTGTGAACCTGACTGCTGTGCTTGGCTGGCCAGCTGGTATTCGATCTATTAACCTTGCCACCCTTTTGTAACTAGTGCATTTAATTATCGGTGGGATTCTTTAAGATGGTGGGTTAATGTCAAATGGTCGGTAAGGAATTTATGGCCACAATAAAAGTCTACTTTGAAATAAATTTTACTTTATCCTATCTATGGCGTCTTTATGGAAGTGGTGTGTGGGTGTTATTTTATTTTTTCCCTTGTATGGCCGCTTTTAAGTCAGGTCCACATAGGGCATTTTGCCATTTTTGTTGCACGAGCCAGATATGCCCGCTTCCCCTGAATTAAACCCCCTTTTTGTTTCTGAGAGCACAGAAATTTTTTTTGCATTATATTATAAATACATGAATAAAAATCACTGCACCAAGCAAAATAAATAACAAAGTCTAATAAAAATAAAAAAAACCTAGACACGCGTTACATAACAAAAAATGATCGCAGAATGCCATACATTCCACCCTACCCCTTAAACCTAAAGTTGACAGATAATGTTAACAGGATTATTCATATCATCCTTGACAAAAAAAACAAAATTTAGCTTTTTCGTTTATAGGTGTATGTTTTCAGTTTTTTGTTTTTTTTAATACATGCTAGTTTTTGTGATTAGGATACATTGTAGTCTGGCCACCCAGACAGGCAATGACTGGTAATATTAACCAAGAACAATAGTGTGGCCATTCTGACTGCACCGAGGATTACAGAACATAATGGGGGCCCATCCAAAAATAATGCAAATACAGGACAAGCAACAGGAAGCAGCAGTAGACTCAGCAGAGCTCGGCTCCCAGACAAACCGTGGACTTAGTTCACACAATGGCAACTTGAGCACATTATGTATTCACAGGATACTCATTATTCCAGTAGGCTTGCCAGATGAGAGATCAGTCCTGCGTATTGGATACAACACATGCATAGTTCAGATAGTGGCATTTGTCTGCCCTCCGTCACTTGGCAAGACGTTTGCATCTGTATCGTACAAGTTCATGAATTCGGTTACTGGTTTGTGGCTTTGGCTACAGCGGCGCACACACAAAAAAAAAACTTGGTTAATGAATTTATTTTCAGTTTTTGCTTGATGTGGTTATAGAGCTATTATTAGTGATGGCATTCGTCGTCTCGCCGTGCCATTCTCGTGCCGGCTATCGCGTATGTTACTCGTTAGAGAAACCCTGTGTTTGATGTGCGCTTGGACAGGGGGTGCTCGTGTGTTACGCGATGAGTAAGCCGCTTTCTTTTGCTGCCCCATCAGTAAATATGGCATTGCTCATCACTTTTTGTTTTGGTTCTTTAGGAATTATGTGAAAGCTGGTTTTCCTGTCCAGTCAGCAATTTACGGACAAGGCCCGACGAGCTTTGTTCCTTTTTTTTTGTAAAGCTTACGAGCTGGGCTCCGAGCAGTGACATGATTAGGTGCTTTTTCATATCTGGTGAAAGCTCCGTTCTTGGCAAAGTTTGTGGAAATTGCAACTACGATACATGATGCATATACAGACGACGTAGTGTTTAGTGTCTGTGTGTAGGCAAGGCAGCAGCCAGCGCTTCAATCTGCATGGCTGTCGTTATTATACGTGTGCTGGGAAAATGTGAGAATTTAATTGACCGCTTCTTACTGCGACAGCCTGGCAGCTTATGTTCTTAACGTGCATTTTCCTCTAAAATCCCAAGTCACTGCGATATCCTCTTCATAGTTAAAAATTACTTGGGTATATCTGTTTTTAGGAAAACTGGATGAAAAAAACCATATGGCCACCGTTCGTTCCCAAAGGGGTTGCAACCCAGCTTTCCCGTACTCCTGAAAGGCAAATCTGCATAATACAGCTATGCAGATTTGCTATTTTGGAGTCTAGAAGAGCTGAGTGTCAAATTCTTATGGGAACTGCAGAGGCGGCCATATTGGTGGTTCTGGTACAAATTCTCCCATGCTGTTCTAGAGAAGACCTTCTTCCCTTTTTTTATTATTAGCCTAGCAATCTTTCATGCTGGCCCTTGTAGTTCACCCAAAGCCGCAAAGGAAGTCTGAATTCTTAGTATAAATTTTCAATTTATCGATTAATATGTTCCTTTTAACGCCACTAAATGTATGACTGTACATGATGCTATAATGTAACATTCACTCATAGACTACTGATCGGCTATATCTGAATATATTAGGTATGTTATAGATGATGAAGTATTATGATCTCTAGATGGTTGTACGTGAAACGTCTACTACATTCACTGCGGCTTGTAAGGTCTCTACGCTCCGCGTATTCCTGGAGGGGCACTTTTTTTTCCTGGCTCTGGGTCAGACCTCTAGTGGCTAATTAAGTGTGACATTATCCGCACACAGCTGATCTTTAACACTGCGGATCTCTCCTTTTAATACATTGACTGTGTGCAGTTTTATTATTTGGGTTGGATGTATATTTATCAGAGGTCATCTATGGTCATGGGAACATTAGAACCTGCTGGTTGCCTTCATTCCAGAGATGTTCAGTAAACCTGAATGCAGCAGCGAGGATGTGAGTGTTCATTCACCCATTATTAAACCAACAGTTCCCATTTATAATTGTCAATGAGCTTGCTTTTCTCTCCCTCTGGCTCTCGTTTTCATTCGGTATTATATCTCCGGCCGCATAAATGGCTTCAGGTGGAATGGAAAAGCCGGAAAAGCGATGTACAGTGGGATTACCTTCAGATGTAGCTGTTGTCTATTGCATACAAGTATGAAACTAATGTTTGTAATTCTTTTCTCGTAGCGTCATGACATTTTTGGGGCACTTTTTTTGTTTTTGGATGTCCATTTTATGTGTAGTGTCTGCCATGTAAGCAACAACACTAATTTTAAGAACGTCTGGCACATGGCAGATTTATTGGACACAATTTTTTTACATTTCAACCAGTTTAAGATCACTTTAGAAACGCCAAAAAGATTAATTGACTGCCTATGGCCCTGACATGGCCTGCTTTGTTTCAGATTTGACTAAATAGAATTCACTTTTCTGACCTGCTGGACTACTAATTACTTTTGTCAAAAGGCCAATATACAGATAGTGGTTATTTGGTAAAATTCCTGAAAAACTTTTTGCAAATGTGACAGACCGAATGATAGTTATGTTCACACGCACAAGTAAAAACGGCTGAAAATTACGAAGCCGTTTTCAGAGAAAACGGCCTCCTGATTTTCAGCAGTTTTTGAAGCTGAAAACTTGTTTTGTGGTGTTGTCTTTCTATTGACACTATGAAAAACCGCTCCAAAAAATGCCTCAAGAAGTGACATGCTCCTTCTTTCCACGCAGTGTTTTTTTTTTTTTTTTAAGCGCCGGTTTTTAAAACGTCTGAAACGAAATGCCGTTTTTCCCATTGATTTTACTGGGTAGTTTGTAGGCGTTCGGCTACAGGTTTTTCAGGCATAATTCGGGGCATTTACGCCCTGAAATACGCCTGAAAACTCATCGTATGAACATACCCTAAAACTCTAAAATGAACTTTTCTTCTTTGCAAAAATAATCTTGTGTACATAATAATGTGAGCAATCCTATAAATGGAAGTCTTAATGACCAATATCAATGATTTGTGACTTATGTTTTGTTTTTTTTTTGTTTTTTTTTCTTGTGAATAAGTAGCTACCTATTTTTTCTTCTTGGAAAAGCTTGTTGCCCTATAAGATTTGCAGCGATACCTCAAACGCCATATACGAGAGCGCACAGGAATTTTCTGGGTGATGTAGAGATTCACACAACTAGGCTGGCAGATGTGGAGTGAATGTGGCGCCCGATTTGGATCTTCAGTTAGTCATTCGTTATCCATTTTGGCACTAACATCAGTTCGGCATTCCAGTCCTGGCAGATATAAATCATTGGCCTACTGCTCTGTGCATTGTTAAAAGACAAATGGGCAAACTGAGGGGGTTGTATGAAGTATTACGAGGGTTGGTAATTATCAGCGGGTGCACATTGACACAATGTGATACATTTATAAAGACTGACACGTAATAATACTGTGCTAAATCAATTAAAACTTGGTGGCCAAAAAACATTCTATCGGTGGATATAAACTGTTCTGGTCCCTATCTAAATTACAGCAAAGAAGGACCCATGTTTACTAAAAAAAAACAAAAAAAAAACAATTACCGTGCACGTTTTGGACCCCTAGGATTTGGTTAAGATGATAGCATTTTTGTTTATCTTGCCTTTACAATCCACTCCTATTCTGGATATATTGAATCTTGAAAAAAGAAGAGCTATTGACTTTAAATATTTTTGGAAATCCGTACAGCGCACCTCCTGAGCCGTCTTCTATCTCAATATCCACAGGGTTTGTTGTATGTAAAAATACTGTAAGTTTTCTTTACCCATCACCCACTCGAAATTAACTTCAGTCTTTAAAGAAACTCTCATAACATTTACGTGCCTTCTACTCAAGAATGAAGGTGTGGTAATAATGCAGCAAGTATTTGGGAGATTGTTGCGAACACTTTGCAGATTCCTTTTGTCGGTACCGTACAAGTCGAATAAAGGCCCATAAAAATATAGCGTGTGCTGTAAATAATAGTAGGAGGATATAGCTTTACTGCCTGGTAAATGGCCCTGGCTGGTGGCCTTTTGTATTGGAGACTGTCTACATGTCCAAACATGTCCAGATTTGCTTACGCGTCTCTGAATTTTCCCACAGTTATCTGTGCACAAAATGGAATCCTGTTCTTTTGACTACGAAACATATTTAGGCAATATTCCAAGTGGAGCCTCGCAAAGAAGGGCTTTCCTTCAAAGACGGCGTGCTCGGTCAAGTTATTAGAAGTAGCTTTATGCTGACTTTTGAAGTTATCTTTATGCCTACACCTTCAAGGTGTTTACCTTTCTCTATAAATGCTATATTCTCGCTTCTGGTTTGTCTTCTATGTAATTACCACATTCCATTTGTTTCCAAATGGTTTGGGATCTACAGCTACTGCCATGGCTGAGCCAAGTAATTTTTTTCGTTTAGTTCCTGTCTTGCTGGGCACTAGCTCTAACTTGCTCGAATGAGAATACAGAAGAGGATTTAGCCACTTCTATTCTCCTTAAAGACGTGTTTTTAAAGTGCTCCCATTGTAGCTGCACCTCGTCTAAGCCTGAGCTGAGCGGAGAGCGAGAACGCAAGCTTCCGTCTCTACGACTTGCTTATGTGGAGTAGAGATAAAAGGTGGCTGTATACAATGGTTGGCAACCGTCCAGAGCTGAGGAGTCAGTTAAGCAGTAGATGCTTATGATTATTACAGGAATGTATGAGATCTCCTGGTCAGATTAGTGTGCCTATAAATGTGACACATAGCTGTGTCCTAAAGGTTTTGAATGCTTAGGTCCTAGGCTTTGTATTAAAGAAGCTTTCCTCTTTCCTCTCCAACCCCGCGAAAATTCATCAGTTCTTTTTCTCGTTACCTGATACTTGTGGGAGCAGTGATGGTCTATTGCAGACAAAGCTTTCAAAGAGGTGCTGAAAAGCAAAAACTCCCAGGAGACTTCGCTTCAGATGCTCAGTGAATTAGTGTTTGGAGGAGACTATACGAATATGCACGTATTTCCCTTCCTTCGCATCCTATTTTGGGTGTTCTTCTTATGTTTTTGTTCCTAGAAGTCGCACATTTTTGTTATAGGTTAATATGACAATGTTTATTGGTTCTTCCCAGTCAAATACATTAAACTCATTAGTGTTGACAATGCTGAGTAATTTCAGGTGAAAGGTCTCTGCTGAATCAGTCGGGATAAGTTAGCTTAGGAGGGTGAAAGAGGATCATGTTTGATTTACATGTAATCTGTTGCCTATTTAGGATTTAATTGGCACAAACAAATACATAGATCCAATATCTTTGTGTGTTTTTACTATCCTTTGCATAGTTTTTAAAAATTTGTATCGCAGTTTTTTATTGGCCAAAAACTAACCAATTTTCTGTTCTTTTTACAGAGATCATACACCTTGGTTGTTGAAGCGTGGGATCACAATAATGAGACCAATGGTTAGTATTAAGATACATTATCCCTCGCAGTCATACCGCAAGCCACTGTGCTAGTCCTCTACATGGAAAAATAGGCTATTTGTCTTGTGTTTCTCTCTAATCAACAAGTAGTCTATCACTTTCACAGTGATACATTGAGATACCAGCATTTATGACTCTAGGTACGCCGGAAGCAAGTAGTTATTTTAATCTCGCCTGTTTCCTAGAGGAGACCTCTTGACTCTAGGCCTCATGTATACGGCAGAACTATGTGCATGGAGGCACAAGAAGACTCCGCAGATGCTCCATGTGCCACCATGTACTTCTAGAAGAAAATTTAAATACGGTCTTAATACATCATCCAATAGAACATGCCCAATTTTTTTTTTTTCTTCTGTCGGTTTCCCACGGTGTGAAATTTGAAGCATCTTGAGATACAGTAGGGCACCTATACTTTTATGGGTGCCGCGTACAACTCAGGGGTTGTACCGAGCCGTGTTCTTTGAGGTTTTACTCCGTGTTTTTGAATACGCGTAAATGTTCGAGCGCCGCCTTACTTTAGTTCTCTATACTGTAGTTTTCATAACGGGAAGATCTTTGAGGTTCAAACAAACTTTGAGCTAAGTTTACTAAATGGAATCGCCTACAGTGGCTGGTTTAGAAAAGTATTCATGGGTTAAACCAGAGTTTTTGCGCTATTTCTTCCTTCGCCACATTTTTCACTGCACAAAAAATAAACAAAGGAATAGCAACAGTTCATTCCCATCAAGAGACCACAGTGGGGCTCATTTTTGACCTTCAAGTCAAACGTCTGGGGTTTAGTGATAGAAGTTTGTTTTTATTTCTCCTTTTCCTGCAAGCTAATGGTATTCCCATAGCTAGTCGCAGAAGTGCTGATAAGTTGATCTGAAGAATGACAGCCCCCTCTGTAGATGAACAATTTTGGTTATGAAAATGTTTTGAAATGGACGATAACTAGGGCAGGTGCAAGCCAAGGTTGCCCTAATCTAGCATTACTGTCCCTTGTAAGGATTATGGGCAATTTTGTTTAGGCCAAATGTAACCATATCAAAGGCGTATTATATAAGGAATGAAAATGGACCGCTAATCTGGTGTTTCTGAACCGTTTCCTGGCTGTTTAGAGTGCTTTTATTTTTGTAAAATCTATGCAGTCTTATGGCCTTTTAAATTGTGCAATTTAATATACAATCTAGATGTCCTAAAATATTTTCTTGTGCAAAGAAAGTAAAAAAAAAAAAATTGCCGTCCGTTCCAAAGGTATCTCAGTAGGTGAATATTTTCCCCTTCTCTTGTTTGTTATACAAGGCCCTTACGATTTCTTGTTTGCTATGCTAAATGGCCTGCCCTTGTGCTTTTCTTTCCACTGTGTGCAGAGTTAATTTAAATGTTTTATGATAATTCTTCACTTTGCAGTCAAAGCAGAGCTTGCTGCAGGTCGTAAGACAGTGTCAGATCGTTTAAGTCATAAGGTACAGAGTGAAATACCGCAGATATATACAATATTCTGGGCTACTGTGAAATATTATTTCAGGTTATAATGTTAAGCAGATGTATGTTTCGAAAGGACCGGTCGTGTGTCTTGGCATGTTTCTAGTATGCCGGCAAGGTTTTCTCCGACTGTTTTGTTGGGAAGTTCCTCCAGAATCAAGGATCTCTTTTTAGTTTTTTTTTTTTTTTTTTTCTTCTTTGGTGAGTTTCATAATCTAAATGGTGACGTTAATTTATCATTTTCTTTTAAAAGATCGTGATGACATCATAGACAAGTCCACCTACTCCGGGATGATCAACCCTAGCCGCCAATGGCAAACCCTCAAACAAAACGCTGGAATGGCTCATTTCGAGTATCAGATCCGAGTAACTTGTGGCGAACATTATTATGGCTTTGGCTGCAATAAATTATGTCGGCCCCGAGATGATTTCTTTGGACATTACACCTGTGACCAGAATGGCAACAAAACCTGCTTGGAAGGCTGGAACGGACCTGAATGTAACAAAGGTACCTCGTTTTTTGAGACTTTATTTTTATTTTTTATTTTTTTTATATGAAGTAGTAGTCAGTTGGACAAAATCGGATGCCTATGGCCACAGAAATTTGCTACTGATGCCTAACTATTTGGGTTGTTATCCATTGCTCTATGAACTTTCTTATTGCTAGGCCAATAAAATGATCTAATTACGGTCTTGCTACTAAAGCCTACAAAATGTTGCCCATCCCTAGATAGTGTGATATCTGTGACAGAAGACTTATGGGATAAAATGACTGACTTTTAACCCCATATGATTTTATTTTTGTGTTTTCAGCTATATGCAGCCAAGGCTGTAGCCCAAAGCATGGCCATTGCAAGGTTCCTGGGGAATGCAGGTAAAGTACATTACAACTTTTTGAAACTTTACGAGACAAAGTCCTGACCTAAATACCCGTACACAGTTGTGACCTCTATCCTTGTTTAGGAGCCATAATGGGATCCTTGCCAGTGTACTTCTTAGCTCCGTGTCATTACAGGGGTTAACACTTTGTACTATCCATCCCCCACATCGTCTATCAATAGGCAAAAAGTGAGGCATTCTTTAGAATGGGATTAGTAAAATCTCTGGGTCCCTCCGCTCTTGTGAGCCAGCATTTGAGTGCTGAGAGGTTAATGGCTGAGATGGAATCTTGTCAGTAGACACTGTTTGTTGCTAAGCTTTGAAGTTGTCTGTGGTTCTGGCTTTGATACAATGGAAAGCAGGTTTTATACATACCCGGACAATTTAATAATTAAAATATTGGAATTACAGATCATCTTTCATCTTCGTCTTTATGGCATTGCTAAGCTTTTGCTATATCGCAGGAAGGTTCGACTTCAAATGTAAATTTTAATTACAGTAATGTATGTGTTTAGATTTATAATTGTATGTATATACGCACACAGTCCGATTTTCCTTTAAACGTCATTTGCAAAACATGGTAGGCTCCAGATGACTAAAGTACATTTTCTGGATTTACATGAATAATTTATGCTAACACTAGATAACTCAAATACAAAATTTACCTATTAAGGGAATTTTTTAATTGAAGAATATTTTTTTGCGACAATATGTTCTCATTCGATTTGGCATCACATGGCAAACGGAATGGCTAATGTAACACTATTCAGGCAGTCACATAGAGTACGTATAAGATAAATGCCCTGGGCATTGTATACCGTAACTCAGATCACGAGGCGAGGTCTAATGATTTGTGCACTTGTCGCTAAAATAAACATGACTTGCTGTGTCACTACAAGAACAGGCCCTTTTTTCCAGATTTTAGGCCTTTCTCTTTCTACATCTCGCCTCCCACTCGATGCTCAGACATGCACTACTGCTCATACAGTATTTGTTTAAAGTGCAACTTTCCCACACGTTATTTGCATACATAGTCTTGTCTGCGAGAAGCCTGAACAATATAAATAGTGTGATTGGCTGGGGTGGCACAGAAAAGCTAAATTACAGGCTCATAATTGAGATGGATGCTGATCCTGGAGACAAAACAAAGGTGGTTGACCTCACCCAGGAACCGAGGACCATGTTGCTAGTCACAATAACTGGTCCTGCAGTTCTACTGAACCGGACTTTGAGTGATTCTATTGAGATCTTTGTCCGGTTCACTAGAACCACAGGAGGTTCGGGTATTGTGCATTAATAGGGACACAAAAATGTGCCTGCATTATGGTGGTCTGAAAGTGGCTTGTACATATATAAATGTCTTTTTGTTTTTTCATGAAGTACTTCTGAAACTATATACAGGTCAGGATATCTCCTATATATTCTTGATGCCAAAAACGGCACACTTTTTCCATAGTCTGGCCAAGTTGTCCGCTAATATTGTGTTTTTATTACGTTTTTTAGGGGTAAGCCCAAAATAGGAGATAAATTGTAAGCAATTTTAGTAGCACTACTAGAGATCGGCTGTGTAAAGCATTAATTGGAGTGGCATTGTGGCCACCTGATAGGCTAACAAGGCAGTCCACTGCAGGCATCAGTTCACACCAACTCTTTGTTCTTCTATAAGTATTGTGTGCATTCCATACAACAAGAACAGTAGAGCTGAGGGTTAAAAGGACTCTCTTTTTCTTCTTCTCCCCCTTCACAATGCACTAGCTTTCCCATGATATGGATTTGCTCTTGCAGACTTGTATTTGAAGTCTGAGTGACCTCTATCTAATGGTTTATTTTTACAAATTTAAAGACCGCTTTGGGGGGAAGTTTTTAGTCCTGGGCATTGAAGGAGTGTTTAGCTTTGGAATCCTTGATGTAATATTTGAAGACCCCACTAGCCGTTTATAACTCTGCACGTCTGTTTCCTATCTTCAGTGCTTCATGTGGTTATGATTTCCAAATGGCGGCTTCTACTTTGTTTTAGCGGATATAATTAATTTTTCTAAACCTGGATCCTAGAAAATGAGAGTGGCTGTTTATACAGTGCGTGTGCATTAGTAATATATATATATATATATATATATATATATATATATATATATATATATATTCTCTCACACACAAATGTAGCAGGGAAAAAGTCGGCAGGCAGGAAAGCAGCATTTCCATTGTTCTCTGGGTTCTTTTTCTTTTACACGCAATTGATTGTCCTCTCTGACATTGCCTAGAGATTGATTTGTAGGGAGTACCCACCCTCCCGGTCTCATTTAAATGACCCGAGAATAGAGTATTATTGTGTTCAATGGCACCATGCAGGGTCTCCCAGAACAGTTATTCTTTTGTAAAAAGATTGGCTTACAGATCTTGGCCAAAATTACTAGTAGGTTTGTCTACCAAGCACCAAAAACACCCCCTAGGAATGCAATACATTTTTATGCAAGCGGGAAGGATTCCTGTGCTCTGTAGGCAAATTGTATAATATTTTTTTTTTTACATTTTTTATTTTTCCAATTTAGATGCCAATATGGATGGCAGGGACAGTACTGTGACAAGTGCATTCCTCACCCAGGATGTGTCCATGGCACTTGCATTGAACCATGGCAGTGTCTGTGTGAAACGAATTGGGGTGGTCAGCTCTGTAACAAAGGTATGCTAATCATACAGCAAACTCGACATTCCCTAAGTAAAGCCTTTTGCTTTTTATACAAGTTGTGTGTGTGTTTTTCTGTTAAATTACATTCCAACCTTGAAGGAACAGCTGCAGAGCCAGTATACATTAATATTAGTCCTTCGAGTGCATGAATACAACTTTGACCATAAAATACCTTACGATGGTGCGCTCTTGGAAGATTCATCCATGACCCATGTTTGCCATCTTTTATTGGCAGATTTAAACTCCTGTGGGACATACCAGCCATGCCTAAATGGAGGCACTTGCAGCAATACCGGTCCAGACAAGTACGAGTGTTCCTGTCCAGAGGGGTATTCAGGACGGAATTGTGAAATTGGTAAACTTTTTTTTTTTCTTCTTTTTTTTTTTTTATTATTCGAACCCAGCTTCTTGTAACTTTACAGTAATCATTGCAAAATGTTATGCCCTGTAAATATGTAAAGAAAAAATATTTTATAGGGGTTGTCCAGGATTTGAAAAAAAGTCGTTTTTATTTTTTTCCAGAAATAGCGCCACTCTTGTCCTTGGACTGTCTGGTATTGCAGCTCGCCACTTTTTGAAGTGAATGAGAATGAGCTGCTATACAAGACAGATCACGGAAAAGAGTGGAGCTTTTTACGGGGGGAGGGGAGGAGCAGACTTTTTTTTTTTTTAAATCCTGCACAACCCCTTTTGAGCTGCTACTTTTTTCTGTTTGAGTGGCGATACCATCTCAAGGCTATGGGAATCTGTGTTAGTCCTGGCTCAGACTCCACTTGATCTAAGCTATGGGACATTGATCAGGTCAGCTTAGCATGAAAGATTATTTCCTTCTTGTTTGAAGTTGTGTTAAACCAAGCACTGTTAATGAGCATAAGATATAGAGGTATTAGTGCAGAGCAAGGTGGTCTGCGTACATGGCAGACCCCCCCCCCCCCCTCATTTTTATACAGATTATATATATATATATATATATATATATATTTTATTTATTTATATTCTTATTCCAGCCGAACATGCCTGCCTTTCTGATCCTTGCCACAATGGTGGAAGTTGCTTGGAGACTGTTGGGGGATTTGAATGTAACTGCGCTCCAGGGTGGACTGGCCCCACGTGCTCTATCAGTATGTATTGTTTAATATAATCTAGTAACTGTATGCCGGATCCATGTCTTAAATAGCTCTGAAATAATTGTTACATTAACTTTATTAAAATAACCTTTTTTATTTAATTGTAGATATAGATGATTGTGCCCAAAATCCATGTGGCCATGGTGGCACCTGCCAAGATCTAGTTGATGGGTTTAAGTGTGTTTGCCCTTCTCAGTGGACTGGAAAAACCTGCCAAATAGGTAACCGTAACTATTTTATAAGGTCTTTTTCCTGGATCTGTTTTCTAGAAAGTGCTGAACTGTGTGCAAGAGCTCCTATTCTATAACATGGGTGCAACTGAGCGACTGTAACCGACATGACCAGACATCCAATAAATAATCGCCTCCTGCTACACAAGTGGTACACGCGTTCAATGCTCAAGTACCAAAAGTCAACGTGGCATGTGATAATGGAGCATTATAGGATTCCTTGAAGAACTTTATAGGGCTTCTACTGTCTAGATCTTTAGATTTTTACCTGTGTTTTTTTTTTTGTTTTTTTTTTACATTTTTTCATTGTGTCATTCAAATAATAGTAACGCATGTTTATTGGCAAGCTCCCTGTGCAGGAATTCTCCATGTTCTAGTTAAGTGAGCACCTCTTGCACTGTACGGCTTGGTTACAGCATTAACCATGAATAAATGAGTATGCTTAAACTAAGTGGTGTACTCTGGAAAAGCATTTAACATGAGCCTATGTTCTCCCCTGCTTGGTCCTGTGGGAAAGTTGCTGTATCTTTTCAGCCGTGTCAACTCCCACAGACCTAGGACTTTACAGCTGGGTTCCAAAATGTGGATGATCCCATGAAGAATGAGTTGTCTACATTCCCTTCATAAAACTCTCTAATCTGCCTGACAATAGTAAAGAAAGTCACCCCCCCCCCCCCCCCCCCGAAATGGTCAATTGCTTCTTACTGTTCTTAATGAGCAATTACCATTTAAGTTAAAGAAGGTTTATTATTATTTTTTTTTTTTTCCTACAAATCTCACCTTGCAGGCAAATACGCTGGACTGTTTTTTTTGTTTTTTTTGTTGTTCTTTTTTTTTTTCTTCGTTTTTTTTCCGGTTTTCGGGGAATGATGGTAGAAAGGCAGTGCAAAGGTTATACTTGTGTATATTTATGGGAAATTAGGATCGAGGAACTTAATAAGCCAGCAGGATTAGTAGTGTCTCATATATATATGTACAAGTCTGAGAAAATAAACCACCCAAGTCTTCCCGTCCTCGCTGTGTATATTGCAATAGTATTTTTGTAATCGAAAAATATGAATAGTTTGTCTGTAATTTACTACAATATACGGTAATCCTTTTACAGTCTGATGGTTTTGTGTTTAGGTACTGATAGTTTCGTTTTATAGTGAAACTATAGCAATATATAAGGGACGTGTTCTGATAGTACACCCCACTACATTCTAGGGGCTCGTGCACATGGCCGCTGTTTTCTTCAGTGCTGACATGTGTGGTGGTTTTGTTTGTTTTTTTGCGGATCCTTGTCTCCGTTCTGCAAATTATAGAACAGGTCCTATTCTAGTCCGTACTTGCGGTCAGTCTCGCCAATTCTAGTGTATGGGTCCGCAATAAAACTAACCGCACACGGAAGCCACTAGGGTTGTCCACTTGGGGGGCTGTTTTTAAATTGATGACCTATCCACAGGAGAGGTCATCATTATATGACCCCCACCGATCAGCTGTTATGGCTGCCTCTGGGTGGCAGAAGCTATGCAGTGGTCGGTGCCGGAAGCAGATGGCTCCGACCACAGTATAGCGGCCATTCTGCAGTAAAAGTGTACGGAGCCATCTGCTTCCGGAGGCAGCTGGAACAACTGATTGGTGCGGTGTCCAGGTGTCGGTCCCCACTGATCATACACTGATGACCTATTCTGTGGCTAGGTCATCATTATAAGGGTATGTTCAAACACAAAATCAAAAACGGCTGAAAATGACGGTGCTGTTTTCAAGGGAAAACAGCCACTTATTTTTAGAGCTGTTTTTCCATTGAAACAATAAAAAAATGCTCCAAAAACAGCCCAAGAAGTGACATGCGCCTTCATTTTATGGGGTGTCGTTTTATAAGCTGTTTTTTTTAATACCGTGGCGTAAAATAACACCCTGTCTGAACTGAAAGCCGTTTTTCCCATTGAATTCAATGGGCAGATGTTTGTAGGCGTTTAGCGTATTTCAAGGCACTTACGCCCCGAAATACGCCTGAAAACTCTGCGTGTCAATACACGCTAAAAAACAGCCCTGAACCTGGACAACCCCTTTAATGACATGTGGCTTGATGGGTTTGAGTATGGCTATGTTCACACCTTATTTTTGTATACGTTGGGAAATGCTCCCGATTTTTAGTGTATAATGGGCCAAATATATGCCAAAATAATGTCCTGCTGACTGGAAAACCATGCTGGACCCTGTTGTTCCCCAACAGCTGATACAACACAAGTTTCTGCTGTCTATACTGATCAATCTTCTGTTACCTTTTTAAGATGCAAACGAGTGTGACGTTAAACCCTGCGTGAATGCAAATTCCTGCAAAAACCTGATTGGTAGTTACTACTGCGACTGCATCCCGGGCTGGACGGGTCAGAACTGTGACATCAGTAAGTATACCATTCAAAAGTCCTTCCCTTCCTGTCTCATAGGGACAAAAAAAAAAGTAACCTCCACCTATTTTTGAACCCTAGATGAAAATCTATATAAGTTAACTAATATAATATAAGGAAAAAGGGAGTTGTCAGCCTGGGAAGAAAATTACACAATTTTATCAAAACGTGTTGGTCTGTAGTATGGGCATATTCTGATAACACGGCTAAAACAATGATGTGAAGTTTAGAAAGCTTGTGGAAGAATTGGCTTCTGTTAGCCACGGGTACCTTCCCGTTTGCTCACGGGAAGGTACCCGTGCCGTTAAAAAAGATAGAACATGCCCTATTTCATGCCGTAATAACGGCACGGGCATCCCATAGAAGTCTATGGGGCTCCCGTAATCATGGGTGGCTGCGTGTGTTCACCCGTGATTACGGGAGCGTTGCGAGGTGAGGCGAGGTCAGGGGACTACCCGGTCTGCAGGCCACAGCCCAGTGGCGTAACTACCGCCGGGACTACAATGAAAACTATGGCAGAGCGGGGAGGTATCTCCCCGCTCTGCCATAAACAAGACATGTATCCCCTATCCTGTAAAAAATAAAAATAAAAGACGTTCATACTTACCGACAACTCTCCAGTCCGGTCTCCCGCCCGTTGCCTTGGTGACGCGTCCCTCTCGACATCCGGGCCGACGTCCTGGATGACGTTTCAGGCCATGTGACCGCTGCAGCCAATCACAGGTCAATCACAGGCTGCAGCGGTCACATGGACTGCCGCGTCATCCAGGGATGTCGGGCTGGATGTGAAGAGAGGGACGCGTCACCAAGACAACGGCCGGTAAGTATGAATTTCTTTAACTTTTATTACAGAAAAGGCTGTCCCTTCTCTCTATCCTGCACTGATAGAGAGAAGGGGCTGCCGATTAGTGCAGTGCTATTTTGCTGCCAAAAACGTGCTCGTAAATACGGGTGGAATACGTGTGACACCGGACCCATATTTACGAGCACGGGTTCGTAAATACTGGTGCAAAACGGGTGGAATACGTGTGACACCGGACCCGTATTTACGCCAGTATTTACGGGTGTGAAAAAATACGGTCGTGTGCATGAGGCCTTAAGGAAAGGATGCAGGAAACTTGACAAAAGCTCTATCTAGCTCCAGTAATATAGATTTATATTCTGTCGCCGTTAGTTGAAGTGTGCATAGCGACGCGTCTCTAGTTCAAGTACCATTGTGTAATTATAATTTTTTTTTTTTTACTTTTTAGACATTAATGATTGTATTGACCAATGTCAAAATGGAGGAACGTGCAAGGTAAGCCTATATATTAATTGCTTTACATGAACTTTGTAATAGTCGGTATATGGTGTATATACTCTCTTCAAAAATCGTGATTTCTGATTGGAGTGTGGTACTGTGGCAGAATTATTATTTTTTGACATCCGTTCAAAATGCTGCATCAAGTTGTAATCGTGAAAAAAAAAAAACAATTTAAAAGAATAAAAATATGTGGCGTAACCATGCTGGGTATAACACCCTAAAATTACAAGGCTTTCCATATGCTGACAGGCCCACCCTGCTATACATTATAAAGTTTTTGCAGTTTTTTTAAATCCTTTGCACAGCTCAAATATGATCAGGGCGGCTTTTTTTTTTTATGCATGTAAAAATAATACATACTTTAGTCACTCTCTCTCTATACTAATTTCAATAGGAATAAAATCTGTGCACGTACGGCCAGCGTAAGAGCTCATTGTATATGTGCGCGCTTGTTTGTTTTTATCGTGGGACTGGCGCTTTTTGAAGGCGGACATAATTTACTACATTCATATAGGGAATTGTGTGTCCGGATTTTCTTTTCTAACAAATGTTATTGTTGGATCGAAGTAAACAGAGTTCCTTTTGTTTCAACCTCTGTCAATTTCAGGACTTGGTTAATGGATTTCGCTGTATCTGTCCACCCGGCTATGCAGGGGAGCGCTGTGGGAAAGACATCAATGAATGTGCCAGCAACCCTTGCCTGAATGGGGGTCACTGCCAGGATGAAATCAATGGATTTCAATGTCTGTGTCCTGCTGGTTTCTCTGGAAACCTCTGTCAGGTGAGCGCTGGTGAAATGCAAACCTTAAGGAATTGTTGTAGGGTTTTTTTTTGGGTGGTTTTTTTATATCCTCCTTTTTTTTTCCTAATGATTTGTACACTAAATACCTTCTGTTCAGCCAGGCATGCTATATAGGCATACTCCTTACAGCTGTCTGCCAATAAACTGTTGGGGGGGGGGGGGTGTGGTGGAATGAGTAAGAGAAATCGGATCCATTCAGTTAAACAGATCGCAAATGTTTGCGTGTTAAAATTTTTGTTGTATTTTCACTGCTGGCCTTTGGTGACTGTTTTATATCCTGAATCTGTCTGCACTGATCTAGTCAAACCAGGGCTGTACATTTTATTAATGGAGGCAGCTAGATGAAAAGGCCAGATTCCAGAGTGTCTGCTCTCTTTAGCATTGAATAGGGTAATAATAAAACCTTTGTTTTGCTTCTTCTTCCCCCTTCAACATTTACAGTTGGACATAGATTACTGTGAGCCCAACCCATGCCAAAATGGAGCCCAGTGCTTTAATCTCGCCACAGATTACTTCTGTAACTGCTCCGAGGACTACGAGGGAAAGAACTGTTCACAGTTAAAAGATCACTGCCGCACTACTCCCTGTGAAGGTATGTGTGCCAGTCATTGTTATATCATGGGCTCCCACCAACAGCTCCATCACTTGTGTGCAACAACCGCGTAAATGGTCACGACCCTCACAGTGTGATGATAAAATCCAGCTGTGTCTAGGGGGTTAAATCTTTGCAAGTTGGAAGCGCTGCTTCTTGGGTCAATTAGCTGCTCTAACCTATTGCATCTTGGGATTTTTTTTTATTTTGAAAATGTTTGGAGACATTTTTTAATTTTTTTTTTATTTTTTTATTACTGTATTACGCCTATAGACTGGAGGGCTGCTTGGTCTGTAGGTTATGATAATACTACTACATCTCGGCACTAGTTACCCATATTGGCTTAATATTGCTTTTATGTAGGTTTAGTATATGTTCATGTTATTCTGATTCTGGCCGTGCATTGAAATTGGGTCTTATGCAGTTACGCCTAAACCAGAATTGGAACTAGAGCAGCACTTCTGCATCGCCGTTCTATTCAGACATATCCTATTTAGACCAAATCATTCACTGGGCAACTATGGCCATATAGTGTAATTGCATTGATCTGATCATCGGCAGGATGGGCAGATGTGCTGTAAAATACGGCTTTGCTTCAGTCGTTTCTACCTGAAACTCCATAGTCTTTTATAACATTTTCTTCACGTTTCCTCCCTACCTTGCAGTGATTGACAGCTGCACAGTTGCAGTGGCTACCAACAGCACCCCGGAAGGAGTGCGGTACATTTCCTCTAATGTGTGCGGGCCACATGGCAAATGTAAGAGCCAGGCTGGTGGAAAATTCACCTGCGACTGCAACAAGGGCTTCACTGGCACATATTGTCATGAAAGTAAGTGTTCCCTTATACACATATAACCCCTTTATAGGCACATCTGAATTATTGTCATTGGATTATATGATATATTAAAACAATTATATAATTCTATTTTTTTTTTATTGCAGACATCAATGACTGCGAAAGCAACCCTTGTAAAAACAGTGGGACCTGCATTGATGGGATAAACTCCTACAAATGCATTTGTAGTGAAGGATGGGAAGGAACGTACTGTGAAATAAGTGAGTTTGTTATAACAAGTGGTCATTGCAAAAGGAATTAATTGACCTACAGTAAATCTGAGCTGGGCAAGGAATATTTCTCATTATTGCCCTTATGAAAACCGTGATACCATCAATGGTTGATATTTTATGTTCAATATTAAACCCCAATGTTAATGTAAAGTTGAGGTGGGGGAACTTATGCGGAGTTGGAGGGTCACACTATATAATGCAGCTTCAGTGGAAAACATTACGGAGACTAATGTACAAATGAACCCGGGCACCTTCCAGGCATTTCTGAGACTTGATTCTTTGCTATCCAGATTGCTGCTGTACCTGACAGCCTGTAGGTTTATGAACGTTTTGTTTCTAACCATGTGCTATATCTGTTGCTCTTGTTTTTAGACATAAATAACTGCAGTAAAAATTCTTGCCACAATGGAGGTACTTGTCGAGACTTGGTTAATGATTTCTACTGTGAATGCAAGAATGGGTGGAAAGGAAAGACGTGCCACTCCCGTAAGTGTGTGTTTTGTAATTGAGGCTAAATTATCTTTTTTAAACTGCTGAATCCCAAAAACATATATATTTTTTTTTTTTCCCCTTCTACAGAAGACAGCCAGTGTGACGGGTCCACCTGCAATAATGGTGGGACGTGCTACGACCAGGGAGATAATTTTAAGTGTATGTGTTCACCTGGATGGGAAGGAACCACTTGTAACATTGGTAAGTTCCCCAGGAGGATGGAGAACTTGGGTAATCCTGTTCTCTAGATCCGTCATGCTCTAATACAACTAAGAAAGAGGGTCTTTTGTGGCAACCAATGTCTTGACAAATGTCTGTACTAAGAGAACCCCAATATAGGTTCTAGCATATTAATGGCTTTACAGCCTTAGGTGTTGTAGGTACTATAGCGCCAAAGAAGTTCCAGAAAACCACAGCCATAGCATTATTGTTGGCCCAAATATCAGGAAGGAAATGTGGAGTACTGACCTCCCGGCTCAGAAATAAAGTAGTGCTTTAACTATTAGTAGATCTCCTCCGACTCTCTCACTGTAATGATCACGTTAAGTTTTGCATGAGTACCGATTCAGCAGATGGAGGGAGTTTGTAGTTTGCTATATGAAGAGAATAACAAAAATGGAAACCTCCTGTTTGCTCTTAAGCCCTCGCTGTTCATGCTTACATTGCAATGTTTTCCTCATAGCAAGAAACAGCAGCTGTTTGCCAAATCCTTGCTTCAATGGTGGAACTTGCGTAGTCCGCGGGGACTCTTTCACTTGTGTTTGCAAAGAAGGCTGGGAAGGTCCGACGTGCTCACAAAGTAAGTTGTTTTAAGTGCTGGGCTGCAGTAGAAGGGGGATGGGGTGTCCATGAGTAGACCTTTAGCTCATCCTGTCACCCTGTGTACCTTAAATTGAAACCAGAAGTGGGAAGTATTTGATATGGACTTCAGCATCACCTGAATCATGTTGTGCTGTAACTTCAAGCAACAAAGGCTCGACCTGGGCATGAGAAAGTTGTGCATGAGATAACCAGACACAGATGGTGCCCTGTGTTTTCCTACACAACTTGTCTGCTTCCCCTCACTCGCTTTTATCCTGTCTTTTCTTCCTTTTTTATATAGAAGGGGCTCTTCCTGTGTTTGCATGAATCTATTATAATACATATAATTACACTATGATTGATTTTTGTTTATAGGGACTTCCAGTTTGCAGACTTTGTTTAATTTGTACTTCTGGTTTGGTTTTTAGATACCAATGACTGCAACCCACATCCATGGTAAGTACAACTACAAACAAATACATATTGCAACCAGTAATATATGGGTAGGATAAGACAGTCCCTATACGATCTACCAAAATCACCCAAGATGCTCTGCCTCTTATAGGATCAAATGATTTGTGAAACAGTCCCTGATGTAAGGCGTCGATATGTGATATTTTTCATGTAATTTCCTAATATGCCCTGTCTAAGGGAGTCCACCCTCTTCTTTTATAAAATGCATTGACCATCCCCTGCCTGCCCCTCTTTTGAACTCTGACACCTGT
Organism: Rhinoderma darwinii; assembly: GCF_050947455.1. NCBI lineage: Eukaryota > Metazoa > Chordata > Amphibia > Anura > Rhinodermatidae > Rhinoderma > Rhinoderma darwinii. Next base: position 365,324,533 of record NC_134690.1, on the reverse strand, counting down.
GAAGGGGACAGGCACTGTATTTTAGAAGGACCTATGCAAAATTGAGTTCATGTTCTAAGCGACGGCTGTGCCCACTTGTGCGAGGAGCCTTACTACTTTTAGTGTTGCGTTGAGTATACAGGTAGTGTCTAATACATCAGCTCCTGAAACTACTCCCAGGTTCTTGACTAATTCTATAAAGTCGCTGCTGCTCCACAAAACTGCGTAATGAATAGCGTAGCCGAACTGCGCTGGCCGTCTGCATCTTTACTAGGAAGTATATGATCACGATTGTGTGAAGAGAACAAGACCGTGTCATAGAATATTTTATGAACCCATTAAGTACAAAAGGCAGAAATGTTGCTCTATATTCTTCTGGGGAATTTCTATAGAAATTAAAGTATTAAGAATTAAAGTCTTATATTGTTTCAGCTACAACAGTGGAACTTGTGTAGATGGGGACAATTGGTACCGGTGTGAATGTGCTGCTGGATTTGCAGGTCCCGACTGTAGAATTAGTAAGTATTGCTTGCGCCTATGTCTTGCCGTAAACTCAACACGACCATTCTAGTCTTATGTTATGGGGGATTTTGAAACTGGAAAAGTGTGCCTCTTACCGGACTGATGTCCCTTATCCCTAATGAGCTAAAAATCCGTGTTTGCAAAACTTTAAAAGTGAAATTTCATGAGATTATACTGTATGTGACTCCTATAAGATATATATTATGTATAGGCACTGAACAGAAATGGTTGCATGCATTGTCTATCCCACAGCACCTATGCATCCATTATGCACTGTACAAACTGACCACCGAGGACTGTTTAATCTGCATTTGCTCTGTTGTGTCCCAGCATGCCCTGCACTGCCCACCTGATCCTGTACTGATCAGACCGCTGATACTCTTATGACCAGTTTATGTTCATAAACGCGTTGTATAATTTTTTTTCAAACCTCCTTTGCTTTGTTTACTTTGAAAACGAAAGGGTTAAAATGTGGATAGATTCCATGTAATTCCTTTAGGATGGCACAGACTGTAATTTTAATCTAGCCTGACATCCTTTATTTTAAATGGCATTCTGTCACAAATGTTGGCCCTGTAGATTTCACACCAGATTCCATGTAGAAAGCCATACCAGTGATAATACAGCTGGGAACCTTTCACACACCCATTTATGAATAGGCTCGCTCAGAATTGGGTGGCAGCCAAGCAGGGTCTAGTTGGCGTATGGATAACTACATCCCTCCCTCGCTGCCTGGTTGTTAGAAGCTCAGGCCAGCGTGCTGAGTGCAGGTTTTTGCAGGCAGGGAAGTTCTTTTGTGTCTCTGCATCAGAGGAAGAGATTGGACTTCTAAGGGAAAGAGGATGATGATGGGGAGGAGGTAGACGGCCAGTCCAACATCTTTGTAAGCGAATTGGCTACATTTTAATACAGTGGGGGGGGGGGGGGGGGGAGTCACCCTTTTGGCTTAAGAGTAGGAATTACAGCATTTTCTACATGAAAACCTGGAAACTAATAGTGTATATACTTAAAGAGCATTTCCTGCTGAAATAGGAAGTTAACCATTCATTATCCGTCCTGTTTTGTGAAGTTGTGGTTTCGTCTAGTTTTGTTTTGTTTTTGTTTTTTCAGAGACGGCGCCGCCCTTGTCCATACACTTCGTCTGGTATTACAGTTCATTCCCAATTAAGTCAATGAGGTTGAGCTGGATTACCAGACATGACACAGTGGTGCTGTTTCTGGGGAAAAAAAATAAAAAATCAACTTTCAAGGTTGGAAATGTTGACTAACTTGTTTGGCAAGGGCTATACCTTGAAGATCCTGGGCCCCAATGCAAAATCTACAACAGAGCCCAAACTATCACACTGTATTTATAGTACCAGGGGGCCTTTTTGTTTTTATGAAGGCCTAGGCATAAAATTAAACTGTCCATCATTTATGTGTTATTTAGCCATCCGTTGTGTGGGCCAGTCTCCTCTGGATCGTTGCTTTTGAAAGAAAAGGGTTTTGAGCGGCCAGTGTTGGTTCATAGATACCAGCCGATAGTTCTCTTCTCCATTCATACAGGATTATTATATGACTGGACAGGGGGAGATGGAGGTTTGCACATACACACTCCACTAATGGGCGGATCGCCTGCATCATCCGTGCTTGGACAGCCTTAGTCACCACGTCCTTAAACTACTTCATTATTTTAATTTGGTTTATTTCAGTAAATCAATGTAATTCCTGGAAACACTGGGCAGAACAGCGCTTTTACCTTTGCCCTTAAACTCTGAACTTTATCTCGAATTTCATTATTTTTTTCTGGAGCCAATGCTCTGTGTTGTATACGTTGTTCTGCTTTATTGCTGTTACAAAGGTTACTTAATGTTGTTAATAGTAAAACAGCCGAGCAGCTCGGGGAAGGCAATATCCTTTTGTTGCGCAATTTACTTCAGTGAATGATTTCGGTGACATAATTATTATTTTTTTTCTTTAAAGACATTAATGAGTGTCAGTCGTCTCCTTGTGCCTTTGGAGCTACCTGCATTGATGAAATCAATAGCTACCGTTGCATCTGTCCACCTGGCCGCAGTGGTCCAAAGTGTCAAGAAGGTATTGTCTTCCACTCTTGTATATTGTATTAAAGGGGTTTTCCAATAAACCACACTTTATCACCTTTCCACAGGATAAGTGATAAATGTCTGATCGCTGGGACCCCCACGATCAATAGAGTACGGGTCCCCTGTGTGAATGGAGCGGTAGTGATCGAGCGTGTCCACCGCTCCATTCACTGTCTGTAGAACTGAGGGAGATCGCAAAGTACAGTGCTCTGTCCTGGTGATAGACTCCCTTTAAGTTCGTTCCATTATAAGGGAAGTTATAACCGAAGTATAAGAATTGACTTGCTGTTTACCGTGTTCTCTAAGCCAACCATCTCATTTTTGCAGTTACAGGAAGGCCTTGTATAATCAATGATCATATTATGCCCGATGGAGCCAAATGGAACGATGATTGCAACACGTGTCAGTGCCTGGGTGGAAGAGTGTCTTGCTCCAAGGTAAGATTTATTGTCCAATGCTGTGAAGAGATGGCATGAATGGTGACCGGCTGCTTATACTTCTCCAGGAATCCCGAAGAGCAGTTCGCAGGGACTAAAATCATATCGTATTGTGCATTAAAAAAAATACAAATCTTTGCACATAGAATATCCTGTCATCGCTATGTAATGTCAAGATACGCCCCCGGTGATGAGGCCCCACAGTTGTACACATGGCTGGCTTTATTTTATTTTTTGAAGATACGCTGTGGTTTCATGCACTTGATTATTCATCCTTGGAAGTGATGCGTAAAGTCTGTTCAAATGTTTCCTTGCTTGAAGGAGCTTTTTACGAGGTTTATCTGGTTACATTTGTTTAAAGAATAGAAAGGTTCAAACTACAATGCAAATATACAATATTACATATCTGACATCAATGGATTATCCGATATAATATTATACGGTCATATAAATTTAAAAACAATTCACGACTAATGTTGGAGATCCTGCAGTTTTCTGCTGCTAGCTTTGTGAAATTCCACATTATATTGTAGTTTGTGCTGGAAATTAGGATTATTCTACTTCCTAGATTATCAGATGATGGATTGATGGAATTTTATTATGCATACAAATATATTTTTCTCGCTATATGTTACAAAGTTTGCTTTTTAATTTGTAGGTGTGGTGTGGTCCTCAGCGCTGTGATTTACACAGTAAAGGTCACAGTGAGTGCCCTCCTGGCCAATCTTGTGTACCAATCAAAGACAACCACTGCTTTGTCCCTCCCTGCACTGGAGCTGGTGAATGCTGGCCCTCCAATCAGCCGCCAGTGAAGATTAAATGTAATGCCAACGCAAGTTATCAGGACAACAACTGCGTGAACATCACTTTTAGCTTCAACAAAGAGCTGATGTCTCCGGTGAGTGAAGATGTGGCATATACTTGTATTTCTATGAAATTGTTGCTAAGACAAATACAGTCGTACATTTATCCAGGACTGTTTATGGTGTAAAATAATAAGCTGGCAGACATTCACCCCCCCACAGTCCAGCACTGAGGTCTTGTTCTCGACGGCTCGAGTCCTGGAAGCTCCTGCTGCAGTCAGGTGCCATTCAGCAGTTACATGCTGCTGCAGTCAATCGCTGCACTGAGCGTTGTGGCTGCCATAACTGACACGTGACAGCTGAAACCAGCAATTGGCTGTTTCGGCATGTGATTGGTTGAACAGCACGTGATCACATCATCAGCTTCTGGGCCTGGAGTCGGGGCCTCAGTGATGGAGTAGGCGGCACTACAGCTGGTGAGTATATACTAGTTTATTATTTTACACCATCCCCCTGCTGCCTATTTCAAAATGTCCCGAATAACTCCCCTATACTGGATCTGCCATTATATTTAGCACAGTATGACATTGTCCGCAATCATCATAAAGATGTTTAGTTTTACATATTGGTTATTAAATATACTTGACATAAACTATCTCTTTCCTTTGTTACTGGTATAAACCGAATTCCTTACGTTTGTTGTATTTTTGTATTATCAGGGCCTCACTACAGAGAGCATTTGCAATGAACTGAGGAATCTTAACATCTTGAAGAATGCTTCAGCTAAATATTCCATCTATGTTACCTGCGAGCCATCTCCTTTGGCAAACAATGAGATCCACGTTGCTATAGTAAGTAGGATAATGTGACGTTTTACACAACCTGGTGTATATATAGTGGGACCATGCTATTAAACTGTGTCTATAGACTTCTAGACCAATGTCCTTTTATGCAGATTCTTCAGCTAGTGTCCAGATAGTACAGTAATGATCATTCAATAGCACAGAGCTGTTGTCTAAGCTCAAAAATGAATATTATGTGTGATTCAATTTTTTTTTCAATAAATATTGTGTTTACCTGTAGTCTGCTGACGAAACAAGAGATGGAAGTAGCACGATTCAGGATATCACAGAAAAGATCATCGACCTTGTTAGCAAAAGGGACGGAAACAACACCTTCATCGCATCTGTGGCAGAAGTCCGAGTGCAAACACATGCCAAAAACAAGACCGGTGAGTGATGTAGAAGTAGTGAACAGGTCACTATAGTTATTATGGACTTTAGGGAGTATATTAGGCTGTTTTTAGCCTTCTATATTCAGCAAACATATATTTAGGTGGTTAGCCAAGCGACGGTTCAACTTGCCACTTTTTTAGTTTAGCCTAGACTTGACTGTCAGATTACATACAAAAATAAGGTAACCATAATTCTTGCCTGTATTGTGACCCACTTGAGAACTACAACGCCAAATACCCATAGGCAAAAGGACATGTAAGTTGTGGTAATACTGCGAGTATACCAGAACTCGTGTAAAGACCCTTTAACACGGACCAATGATGAATGAGCGCTCCTGATCATCTGGCTGATTAGATCTTTTTTATGTCACCCAAAAATTGGTTGCTTGTTGGCAGCACATCTTCCCATGTAAATGGGGAACGTGAAAGATGCAAATGTATGGGGACGAACAATCGTATTGACAATCGCTTGTCCCCATACATCCGATCATAGCTCCATTTAAATGGAGCAAATAAGCGTTGATTGATGTGTTCAGTGCTCATGAACCCTTAACTTCAATGTTTCCCTATGGGAAAAAAGAAAAGTTGCCAGGACCCATCTTGGGTGGTTTGCAATTTTTACAAGGTCACTTGTAGCTTTCCCATAATTTGTGGCAGTGCTACGTTTTTACTGCAATTTATCAGTGACCCTTTTAAAGGGATCTGTCTCAGAGACTGGTGTCCATTAAATTTTGGTAAGCTAGAAATCTACTTTGTGTATTAATACTATGTACTAACTCGTTTTCATCTTCCCTCTAGACTTCCTTGTGCCCTTGCTCAGCTCCATTCTTACGGTGGCCTGGATTTGTTGCCTGATTACTGCCTTTTACTGGTGTATCTGGAAACGTAGAAAGCCGAGCAACCAGAGTCACACCGCCTCTGACGACAACACCACCAACAACGTCCGGGAGCAACTGAACCAGATTAAAAACCCCATTGAAAAGCACGCAGCTAACAGCGTTCCCATCAAAGACTATGAAAACAAAAAAATTAATGCAAAAATAAGGACACACAACTCAGAAGTGGAAGAAGATGACATGGATAAACACCAGCAGAAGAGCCGATATGTCAAGCAGCCAGCTTACACGCTGGTAGATAGAGATGAAAAGCCGCCTAATGGCACTCCCACAAAACAGCCAAACTGGACAAATAAACAGGACAACAGAGACTTAGAAACAGCACAAAGTTTAAATCGGATGGAGTACATTGTATAGCGGACAGAGGCGCTGCCATGCAGAGCTGGTGTCTGCTCTTAAGGGCTCGGGAGTCTCTAGTTCTTAAACTGTTGTGTAATATTTGAGTCTAAGGCTATTATTTACTTAGAATCCCTATGTTAATTTAAGTTTTGACAAGCTGGCTTACACTGGCAAAGATAGTTGCTGTGGTTGGCTGGAATACCAAGTGCTGCATTTCACATCTATGCAAAACTAGTGAAAAGTGCCCTAATGTAAATTCAGCCGCAGCTGAAACGTCCCAGAAGATCCTGCATTGCCTTTGCTAGCTTTTTTTTTTTCCCTCCAAACTGTAACCATTCATGACTGGTGTCCATAATGCAGTCTTTAGAATAATTTTATTTTCTATTTATTTTATATAATTTTTTTTTTTTTGTATATTAGTTTTTATAATGTACAACTAGTTCTGTATTTGAAAGTGCCTTTGTAGCTCAGAACCACAGCAACTATCGAAATTTGAGTTTATTTATTTTTTTATTGTATTTTGTGTTGGGAATTGGGGGGAGGCGGGTGAGACTGTCAGCTGTTGCTGGTAAAATGAAGAATTGTCAAGTAGAAGTTTTTGTATAGACCTGTAAATATGTTTTTTTTTTGTTTTTTTTTATTAATCACTGTGTATATTTGATTTATTAACTTAATAATCAAGAGCCTTAAATATCATTCCTTTTTTATTTATATGTACTTGTTTAGAGTTGAAGGTTTTTGATAGCTTTGTAAGCTTGTGGCTTCAGGTTTTTTTTTTTTTTTGTTTTTGTTTTTTTTAATTCATTTCTTGTTACATGTTAACTCTATGCCAAAATTTAAGGTGTTCTAAAATCGTCTTATTTTTTATGAATAGGACAGGCACACATGCCTCAATGCTGGTTTTTGTACATTTGTCAGATGTTAAATAACTTTATAATGCATCACTTTAAAGAAACTTTTTGTAAGTTAAGAATGAAACCGTTTTCAGAGGTAGCGTGTAGGAAAAATCTTTTGCTGCTTTGGCTTTGATATAAAAAAAAAAAAAAGGAAAAAAGTGTGACTGGCAGATATTCTGCTACAAGGCAGTATAAGGAACCGTGTAGAGCTATCCATGTACAAGGAATGTCGGCATTCATGTTAAAATAAAAAAACAAAAAAACATTCAAAAAAAAATAATCAAATTGTGTGAAGTTCGAAGCTCCGCAATCTTGTATTTTGTAAATTCTGATTTTCCATTTTATTTCACCTTTAAAATGTGCTAAAGAACCACTTTGTAGATATTTTTTATTTTCTTCTTTTTTTTTTTGTAATCTACAGATACTATTATGTATTCTATTAAGCTAGTTTTTGAATACTTGAACAGTAGAAACACAGTGATCACTTGTTGCTTTTCCACCTAACACACTGCCTTCCATTTCAATAAGGCAAATGGGTGTTTTTAGTTTCAATAGAACCCCTGACATAATGACTCACTAAGGCACGCTGGAGCTGGTAGTTGCTACTCATGTCTCAAAGGAAAAAGCAAATTCGACCCCGTGTCGAAGGTTGATGTTTTTTGTTGTCAGATAAGCATTTTTAAAGCTTCCTGTATTCATACATAAACATTCCTGACTCTACAGAGATTAAATCTGTATTCTGCCATTACGCAATCAAAAACTTTCAGTTATTCTAAAGCCATTTGTAGCCACTCATCAGAAGAAATTGCCTGTGTCCTGACCAAAAACATTCCATAAATGGATCCCTAGAGGAATGTGTAATTCGCTCTACAGCAGATCCCCTGGTTACAAACTATGTATACATCTACATAAAAGGTAAAACTTGGTTATCTGATCATTGGCCACAGAGATCCTTTAAGAGTCCCTGTATTGTGATATTCGTGTTTATATAAAGCCTGCCTCTTTGAAGGCTATAAATTTTGGAAAGTAATATTTATTAAATTTTTTTTGTATGAAAACCTGTGACATTGGATTTCATGTTTTGTTCAACACACTGCTTGTTATCACCTGTCCATTATATTCCAGTTATGTATTAAACGCACTAGCACCTACCACCTGCACACAACTGTGGCATCCATTTTGTGAGCTAAATTTAATATTTTCTACAACATAACTCTTGGATGTCTTGAATTCTGGCGAGTCCTCGCTTTCCTGTTCTACCATTTTTGCCCACAAAATGGCTACCTTCACTGTTTGAGTGAGTCTTCAAATTAGAGTATATAAATGGTGAACACTAACACCATTTATAGATTTATTTATTTCTTTTCTATAATTATTATAATTTTTTTAATTCCACAAAAAACATAATTGGGGCAGCGTACCAGTACAAGACTTGTACAGTTTCGGCTTCGTTCACATCTGCGCTAGGGTCCCTGTTCCGTCGGCACTTTCCATCGGAACGGGACCCTGACAAACGAAAACCAAAGGTTTCCGTTGCCATCACCATTGATTTCAATGGTGACTAATCCAGTGCCAACCGTTTCCATTTGTCTCAGTTGTGCAAGGGTTCTGTCATAGTCTACTACGCTATTGAATCCATCAAAATGACGGAACCCTTGCACAACTGAGACAAATGGAAACGGTTGGCACTGGATTAGTCACCATTAAAATCAATGGTGATTGAAATGGAAACCTAATGGTTTCTGTTTGTGTCTGTCAGGGTTCTGTTCCGACGGAAAGCTCAGACGGAACGGGATCCTAGCGCAGATGTGAATGAAGCCTTCCACTGTGCTGCCATAATTTCCCCTACTATTTTTCATCTTTTTGTTTCATTAGGAGATAAGAGAGCTGGGTTGATCCACATTAACCACCCCATTGTAAAAATGTGAGAGGAACACTGAGTTGCTTTTTGCAACTATCTGAAGGGGATTGGTGGATGGGCCTTCAATACAGGAGGGAAGCTTGCCTTTAATTTTGTAGGATACTATATTGAGCTGTATACATGATGGGTAGGAAGATAGCGGTCAAGAGACCGGGGTCGATTTTGTTTTTCTTTTTTTGACCAAGTTCTTCCAACATTTCAATGAGCTATGTCTGTCTCAATGCTAACTACACGATGCCTAGTAATCTAGTTCTAGTCATCTAGTTTCCAGTCGGCATGGCTGTAGCAACCAGTCTGTCTTGGACCACTTTGCTCAAAGCAGAATGGTCTCTGAACTAGAACAAAAGGTGCTTAGCGTGTTAATATCCATATTACCCTTATTTTTCTAAAACTTTGCACCATATCAACTTGATGATACTGGTACAAGTTCTAATGACTCATAGAACAGTAAAGTTTCCTGGACCCTGTTAAAGTGTAACAAAACTTTTGACATGTCAGACGTTTTGCTCGGTGAGCATCTGTGCTCTGAGACCGCCACCGATCGCTAAAATTAAGAGGCAGAAGCGCCCTGAATGCTGTGCCCCTGTGTTTCTGATCCGCTTTCCTCAGAGCGGTGAAAAATATAATATAAAAATAAGTGTCTGGGCTGTGGCCTTTTTATGTCTTTGAACTTTATTCTCTTGTGTGTGGTATTCTCAACATTTCCCTATAGCAGATGCACATACGCACTAGGGCCAGATTCATAGAACGCCAATAAATCTATCAGTATGTTTTTAGAGTGCGGAAGGAAACTGGAGTACCTGGAGGGAATCCACATAAATGGGGAGAACGTACAAACTCCATGCAGAGGATCCTCAACCAAGTGAAGAACCACCATCCACTTGAAGCAAAAATAACCAAACGGAAGTAATCCATTTTGGACACTCTATGATAAGTTGCAATGCACTGGTGAAAGAGTAAGAGGCGCAATAAAAAGAACTGATAGGATCCCAAAAATGGAAAATCTCATTGTGATGTCTAAATAGCTAAAGTGAAGACTGATAGAATATTCTAAATAACTACTGTCCTGGTCGTCAGGAGTCCAAGCTATCTATATGACACATGATGTATTCTTTGTCCCAGCGATCTGCTGATCAGCACGTGACAAACTCCTAAAACCAACAACGAGCAACTGTTCTGAGCAGAGAAGTTGTCCTGTAATGTTTCGTGGCTCTCCATCCCCCAAAAAATGGGCAAACGTCATACATGGCCAAACTGGGTCCACCAGCGTGGGTGACTCTTTCTTAGTGGTCCTCAGCTTTGGCTAATGGGTGGGAGACCCCCTCCCCCCCTTTACCTACACAAGTTACGGTGCACATATGCCCTTAGAGGGCATAAGGACAGGGTTTCCTTTTTAAGGCAAACATTTATTTATATTATCTAAATAAAGCTGTATTAATGTAATGTGGGATAGCAAGATTTGTCACCTCTGGTCATGACTAAAACAATATATAGTTCCTTATACTTTGTGGGAAAATATTATTTTGATATACGTGTAGATGCATTCCTGAAAGCCATCACTTGAATTCTTAATGTTGTGCAAGGTAAGATCATATACTTTTCCCCAGCTTATTGCAATACATTCTGAAACACAGGATTTTTTTAAAAATGTACTATTTTATATTGATGGTTAAAAGTTAATCCCCCTCCCCCATCATAATGACAAATATAGCAATTTCTTTCCTACAAGTATCATTCAAGGACAGGTCAGTATTTTATTATTTAAAGGGGTTGTCCCACAAAGGCCATTTATGACATATCCACAGGATATGGCATAAATGTCAGATATATCTCTAGAACGGGACCCCCTAAATCCTGTTCTATCTTTTTGTGCCTGTGCTGACTCCCGGCCACTTCCTGATTACAAGGTCGGGAGTTATGTAAACAGCATAGAAGTGAATGGCAGTTACGGAAGCAGCGTAGGGTGTGAGATACGCTGTTTCCGTAACTGCCATTCAGTTCTATGAGGCCTACGGAAACCGCGTAGCTCAGCGAGCTACGCTGTTTTCCCCTTCATGGTCAGAAATCAGCCGGGACACAAAGAGGTAGAATGGGGTTTAGGGGCCGCGTTCTGGAGATAGGTGCAGGTCCCAGAGGTGGGACCCGCATCTATCTGACATTTATGACATATCCTGTGGATATGTCATAAATGTCCCTCGTGGGAACCCCATTTATGCTCCGTCTTGTTTCAGTGTTCTATGATCAATGACCCATAATACTGATGACATATGAACATGAATCCATGGTACAGACCGTTTTTTTCGACTCCAACGCGGCTGTCATATGACATCTGTTGTATACTATATATTGAGTAATATGGACTCTATATGGAAATATTGCCATGAATACACACGGTTGTCAATTGTCTCATTGGCTCTGTGTTCGTGAATGAACCAAAATACACGCGAACAACAAAAAAAAATCTATCAAAACCTCATAGCGTCAAGCAACGTTTCAGATTGACCAGGTCTTTCTGGGCATTGACCACACAGAATAGCGACTTTGCACCTATAATGTCCCTTGATGAGATAAGATCACAATATTATAAAAGGGAACAACCTGTTTTGTTCCTGGCACCTACTATAATATTTGGCCTCTTAGTGGCTCAGTTTAAAAATGGCTGCACATAGGTTACATATCCTCTAGAGGTTTACCAAAAGGTGGTGCCCATTATTTACTTTGCTTCTCATTGCCTGACTTCATGAGAATTGCAGAGTTCAAAGTGTCATGTAGACTTGGAAGGAAATCACTCAAGTAATGGAAGAAAACGCAATAAGTTTCCCCCTGCTGCTTTGTGTTTTTTTCTTTACTCCATGCATGATTCACCAGGCATGAGCAGAAATAGACTTGCTTCCCATTAAACTAAGAAGGATCAGTGTTTCACTTAATAATAGCTGCAATAAAAGCATTTATTAAAATATATATTTATATAGCTTTATAGTGGTAAAGGGATAGTCTGGGAATGTTGTTTGAACATCTAATAAAGGCAATTACATGATGTGGGAACATGTCATAAAAATTCAGGTCTCAAGGCACAATAATAGCAATTGGCCAGCTACTGGAAGTAGTCTTGTGACTTATACTGAGGGTATACTTTATATAACGTGTAAGAATATTTGGTGACTAGTAGGAGTGTGTTGCTATAGGCAAAAAATATTTCTGGATCTTATTGCATAAATTGTTCATAAGATCTTGAGTGTCTATAGAGATATCAATCCGATAGTGAGCTGGAGAACCCGTTTCAGAGAGATCGTCTTCTTAGTTGGCCAACATCACTACCACTGTACTCTACAACCCAAAAGGAAAATGGTGAGAACAGATCACATTTCAATAATCCTCTGTCAAGAAATATTCATATACATTTAGATAGTGTTTTATGGGCTTATATGATCCCAATATGGATACTCTGTGGCAAAAATATATGCATATCCAGGCACTTGTGATCAGGTTGACTATTCTGTGCTGCAAAATGTATCTGGATCTGGTTCTTGTGACCCTAAGGGTATGTTCACACGACAGCGTCCGTTACGGCTGAAATTACGGGGATGTTTCAGCCTGAAAACATCCCCGTAATTTCAGCCGTACCGGCATGTGCAGGCGCTTGAACGCCGCGTCCATTACGGGCGTAATTAGCGCTGCTATTCATTGGAGTCAATGAATAACGGCTCCAATTACGGCCAAAGAAGTGACAGGTCACTTCTTTGACGCGGGCGTCTATTTACGCGCCGTCATTTGACAGCGGCGCGTAAATATACGCCTCGTGTGAACAGACAAACGTCTGCCCATTGCTTTCAATGGGCAGATGTTTGTCAGCGCTATTGAGGCGCTATTTTCGGGCGTAATTCGGGGCAAAAGAGCCCGATTTACGTCCGTAAATAGGCCGTGTGAACATACCCTAATACAGACTTATTATGGCCATCTATGACGGCAGTCTGAACCCGACCCTAAAAAGAGGTTGTCTGCCTTTTACAATTTATTTGTGTTATAAGGGTCTTCCAAAAATATTGTTATCTCTGGGGGTGGGGGGGGGGATTTGCTGCTGGGACACCCAGCGATCAGCTGTATCTGTAGGTGTACTTGACAACGATTGTTCAATTCCCCTGCAGTGCCACCACTGGGAAAATTAGGCATTGCATGGTGCCCATTGAAATCAATGGGATGTCCATTTCATGCATTGGTGTCGGGTACTCCAGAGAAAGAGTCTCTCTTTGAATCCGCTTTGGAGTCTGTTTTTGACTCAGAATAACCAAAAAGGGTATTTAAATTATTCTTAACCAGACAACCCCTTTAATCTGTAGTGATAGCTGTTGCGGCTAAATTGTACCCTATAACTTGAATGCCGGTTAATACCTTGCACTGTGAAGAATTAAACAGTACCATTGGTATATAACGGCTTTCTCCCTCTCTAGAATTATCACACAGATCCACCACTGTCTGTTTCGTGTTGCTGACGTTCTCACTTCAGCTTTTGCTCTAGACTGTATGAAAACAAACTTGTTTCCTTCCTTCAGAATCAAAGGAAAAGTCAGCTGTATTCCACAGACAGAGCCACGCTCGAAGCCAAACAGAAAAAACCTGCTCTTGGTTTGTTATGCTGATCTGTTAATATTGGTTTCACTTATAATCCTTGTCTTGCAGGGGAGTCCATTGAGAACATTTTGTGTGTGTTTGTATATATTAGTATATTATACATATAGAAAAATGTACACACAAAAGTACATCACAATCCGCTCTTTTACTTTCTCATATGAATAGAAAAAAGTTAGTAGTGTATGTGAAGCCATTGTCTCATGTCAAATCTATCAATGTACTACAATACTAAGTGCCCCAAGTGTCACCTGGATCATATACACCTGAAACTGGGGACCAACAGGCCCACAAAACTGACGGACCAAACAGGATTGGTAAAAAGGATCTGCTTTTATTCCAGAAATAGCACCACTTTTGTCTATAAGCTGTATCTGGTATTGCAATGTATCTCAATTTAAGTAAATGGTGTTAAGCTGCAATGAACAACATTGGCGCTAATTTTTTGAAAAAAATACAAATTTTTCTAATTCTGAACAATTCATTTAATATTATATTTTACCCAACTATGGAATTTCCATTTTTTTCCCAAATGAAAACCTTCAGAGCAATACAATTTCTATGCTACGTCCTTTTCAGTGTTGCAGTGAGCCGACCATTACCATAGGTTAAAAGTCAGCCAAACCTTAAGGATCAACCTACGACTTTCCAGCAGCAGCTGAAAAGTCGGGGAAAAGAGGGATCCGGTATGTTGAATTTCAATATGTCTGATTGTTTGTTATTGCGAGAGAAATTCCCCTTTCACCATTGAAATAAACATTCACCCTTGGACGAACCACTGATTTTGCCATGGATTTGGAGGTGGATTTGGTGAGTGTGAAACCCGTTGGAGTGGGACGCTGGGTTAAAATGAAGTCTCTCCAAAGAACAACTGAAACACCACAGATTGGTCTACACACCCTAAATTGTTAAAGAGGGTGACCACAAGTCCACGTTACAGCAGAGCAGATCCATGAGTGAGGACTCCCTGATGTCTGAGGTGGTGCTAAGTAAATGACTATACCATTTCTACTCATATCACAGATTTGTGTAGGTTAAGGTGATATTACCTGGCTCGACGTGGGCCGTGTAAACGAGCGCCTATCAATAAAACAGCTCGTTGATCGGCGCTCATTTGCTCCTTTCACAAGAAGCTATGTATGGGGCCGGTTGCTTGTTACTTCGATCCCTCTTCCCCATACATTTCTATCATGTCGGCAGCACGTCTCCGTTTACACAGGGAGATGCGCTGCCGACAACGATAATATTTTCTGCATTTAAAACGATACGATCAGCATTTCCTTGTTCATTGGCTGATCGTTCTGTGGACGCTCGTTTGCCCGATATCTGGCTGTTGTAAAAGGGCCTTTAGTATATTGGATTTACAAGGACTATGCAGATTATAGGTAGGGATCCCAGGTCATAAACTCGTTCTATGTAATCTGATAATAGGGAATGCAGATCCAGGTTTCGGTATTTTAGGGTAGACTTTATAGTATCAGTACTTTTATGTATATATTGCTGGCATATACTATAGAGGGTTACAACCACACTGGTATAGGAAAAATAAGTTGTAGCATCAAGAGAAATCCACATAAACACAGAGCGAAGTAATACATACAATGTCATAGTGAAAACAGAGATGCATGAGAAGCTTAAAGTCAGCTGGCTTTTGTTTGTCTTAGTGTAGTCACGGGATATAACTCTGTTTCTGGCCGGGCTGCATGTTCACAAGATCCACCATATTGTTAATCTATAAATTACAGGTTAATCCACAGACCTGTACTGAGCAAACCCATTTCCATTATGTTGTTCCCGCTCTGAAATACCGATTCATTACAAGTGCATTAAAGTTATCAGTCAGTGTGGGAGCGTGCACGGTCATGTGAATAGGGAGGCAGCGCAACACAGAAACCAGATGTAATGAGCTGTATGCCCAGGATAAAAGTGCACTTTAAAGTGGAGCCTAAATAAAATAACAATAAGTAATTACCTAAAAATATCCATTGAAGAACAAAATGTATAGATCTCTATGAATTGAGAAAACTATATAATATTAATATCATGTCATATTGTTTGAATACAGGAAAAGGACTGTCGTAAAAGATCAGCAAAATGGTGCAACGGTAAACCAGACTTTTAACAGCAATCTCATTGTTAGGGTATGTTCACACGCACTATTTTCAGATGTAATTCGGGCGTTTTACACCTCGAATTACGCCTGAAATAACGGCTCCATTACGCCTACAAACATCTGCCCATTGCTTTCAATGGGTTTTACGATGTTCTGTTCCCACGAGGTGTTATTTTACACGTCGCTGTCAAAAGATGGCGCGTAAAAAGACGCCCGCGTCAAAGAAGTGCATGTCCCTTCTTGGGACGTTTTTGGAGCCGTTTTTCATTGACTCCATTGAAAAACAGCTCCAATAACGTCCGTAAAATACGCCGCGAAAAACGTGAGTTGTTAAAAAAACGTCTGAAAATCAATAATTTCAGACGTATTTTGCTACTGTGTGTGAACATACCCTTAAAGTGAAGGTTCAGTTTTATACTCAAAATATTTATTTTTGGACAGGTTATAGTGTAGCTAGACCTTAAAGGGGTTTTCGAGTTAGAAAAAATTGATCGGTAGGGTTCCGATTCTCTGCACCTCAGCTGTTTTGAAGGGGCCGCAGCACTCATGCGAGCACTTCTTCCTCTTCATTCCTGTTACTGCTTGTACTGTGAATCGCTGACACACTTGTAGCGGTGGTTCACAGTATTACAACCTTCTCAAATTCACTTAAACAGGAGGAGAGGTGAGATGGCGATTCACATCGTGTACAGGTATTGGGGGAAAGGAAAGCAGCGTTGTAGCCCCTTCAAAACAGCTGACTGGCAAGGGTGCCGAGAGTCGAACCCCCACTGATCAGATATTGATGGCCTATCCTGAGGATAGGCATACCTCCCAATCGTCCCGGATTCAGCGGGACAGTCCCGGATTCCGGGCTCCCTGCTTCAGAATTAGTTCATAGCGGAGGAGCAGAGGGAGCTCCTCCGCTCGCCGAGGGCTCCTCGGGCACAGTGCTACTTTAAGCGATGTGCCCGGGGAAGCCCTTGACGTTACTGTCCATTTATGAGCGGAATCCCCGGCCAGAGTTGGCAACGGGGATTCCGCTCGAGGATTAGCCACTGACGTCACTGTCCATACATGGACAGTACGGTCAATGGCTTCCCCGAGCACAGCGCTTAAAGTAGTGTTGTGTCCGGGGAGCAGGGGTGCCAATTGTCTCTGACTGGGGTGACCTCAGTCACAGACACACAGACCGTCATTGGGTCGGTGCCAGGACCAGTAACGTGTGAGTCACCTGGTCCTGACCTCATGTCCAGAAACCGGGCAGGTGGGGGGGGGTGGATTGAGTGTCCGACTCACTAGTCACAGCCACGCTTGTAGCTTTCCTGTGCTTAATTATCATGGGGAAAGCTACAAGCGGGCATACCTCCCAACCTGTCACCGGTCAGGTGACTGGACTGGTCCACTCCCGGGCCGGCATCGACACCAGTGAGAACACCGCTGCAAGACTCCTGCTTTCTTCTGATGGTGAGTGACATCAAAGCAGAGCGGAGAGTGGCAGCAGTAGGGCCGGCTACCTCTACCACTCTCCGCTCTGGCGGCATTGTGGCACAAAGTATAAGGGGGTTGTGTGGCACTATGTACAAGGGGGAGGGGGGTTGTGTGGCACTATGTACAAGGGGGATGGGGGTTTTGTGGCACTATGTACAAGGGGGGAGGGGATTTGTGTGGCACTATGTACAAGGGGGAGGGGGGTTGAGTGGCACTATGTACAAGGGGGAGGGGGGTTGTGTGGCACTATGTACAAGGGGGATGGGGGTTTTGTGGCACTATGTACAAGGGGGGAGGGGATTTGTGTGGCACTATGTACAAGGGGGAGGGGGGTTGAGTGGCACTATGTACAAGGGGGGAGGGGATTTGTGTGGCACTATGTACAAGGGGGAGGGGGGTTGAGTGGCACTATGTACAAGGGGGAGGGGGGTTGTGTGGCACTATGTACTAGGGGTAGGGGGTTGTGTGGCGCTATGTACAAAAGGGGGGCTATGTCTGGCGCTATCTACAGGGAGGCTGTGTGTGGCGCTATCTACAGGGGGCTGTGTGTGGAGCTATCTACAGGGGGCTGTGTGTGGAGCTATCTACAGAGGGGGCTGTTTGTGGAGCTATCTACAGGGGGCGCTGTGTGTGGAGCTATCTACAGGGGGGCTATGTGTGGAGCTATCTACAGGGGGGCTGTGTCTAGAGCTATCTACAGGGGAGCTGTGTGTGGAGCTATCTACAGTGGGGGCTGTGTGTGTGTGGAGCTATCTACAGGGGGCTGTGTGTGGAGCTATCTACAGGGGGGCTGTGTGTGGAGCTATCTACAGGTGGCTGCGTGTGGAGCTATCTACAGGGGGCTGTGTGTGGAGCTATCTACAGGGGGATGTGTGTGGTGGTGCTATCTACATGGGGCTGTGTGTGGCACTATCTACAGGGGGCTGTGTGTGGAGCAGTCTACAGGGGGGCTATGTGTGGAGCTTTCTACAGGGGGGCTGTGTGTGGAGCTATCTACAGGGGGGCTGTGTGTGGAGCTATCTACAGGGGGCTGAGTGTGGAGCTATCTACAGGGGGGATGTGTGTGCTGCTATCTACAGGGGGCTGTGTGTGGCGCTATCTACAGGGGGCTGTGTGTGGCGCTATCTACAGGGGGTTGTGTGTGGAGATATCTATAGAGGGGGCTGTGTGTTGCGCTATCTACAGGGGGGCTGTGTGTGGTGCTATCTACAGGGGGTGCTGTGTGTGGTGCTATCTACAGGGGGGGCTGTGTGTGGCGCTATCTACAGGGGGGGCTGTGTGTGGCGCTATCTACAGGGGGGCTGTGTGTGGCACTATATACAGGGGGGCTGTGTGTGGCGCTATCTACAGGGGGCCTGTGTGTGGAGCTATCTACAGAGGCTGTGTGTGGAGCTATCTACAGGGGGGCTGTGTATGGAGCTATCTACAGGGGGGCTGTGTGTGGAGCTATCTACAGGGGGGGCTGTGTGTGGCGCTATCTACAGGGGGGCTGTGTGTGGCACTATATACAGGGGGGCTGTGTGTGGCGCTATCTACAGGGGGCCTGTGTGTGGAGCTATCTACAGAGGCTGTGTGTGGAGCTATCTACAGGGGGGCTGTGTGTGGAGCTATCTACAGGGGGGCTGTGTGTGGAGCGATGTACAAGGGAGATCATGTGGATGATTTTTCCATTGACCGGTAGCAGAGTTACACAACTGAAAAAAAAAAATCCCCATCATGTAACCCTGCTACCTGTCAATTGAAAAGCCATCCACCACAGGGTCTCCCTCTTGAATTTAATTGTTCTCAGCCTTTTGGTTTGTCCTGCAGCTGCTGCCGTGATGAGCAAATGTTATACCCAAGATAGGAAAAGTAACACAAAGACGATATAACCTGAAATATAATATCTGTGATATCGAGACAGTCCAAGGATCCGCAGTGAGAATGTGTGCTTGTTATTTGAAGAAGGATCTGGCCGTGATTTGATGTGTTTATGCGGAATATTGGGCGTGGTTACGGGGCGTGGCTTAAAATGGCCCTCTTTTCCGAATTCAAAAGTTGGGAGGTATTGGATAGGCCATCAATTTCCTCTAACTGTTGCATATTTTTGTGCCAAAGCTAGAAGTGGATCATATTTCTCATTCCTTATGAAACCACTTCTGGCTTTGCAATAAAGATGTGTGAATATTGTAGTAGTAGTTTTTTTTTTTTTATGCAATCTTGATTTTTGTCATGTTGCTCTGACCTCTACATTTTTAGGAGCCCACAGGGCCTTCCCTATCAGTGTTAGGGTATGTGCACACACACTAATTACGTCCGTAATTGACGGACGTATTTCGGCCGCAAGTCCCGGACCGAACACAGTGCAGGGAGCCGGGCTCCTAGCATCATACTTATGTACGATGCTAGGAGTCCCTGCCTCGCTGCAAGACAACTGTCCTGTACTGAAAACATGATTACAGTACGGGACAGTTGTCCTGCAGCGAGGCAGGGACTCCTAGCATCGTACATAAGTATGATGCTAGGAGCCCGGCTCCCTGCACTGTGTTCGGGCCGGGACTTGCGGCCGAAATACGTCCGTCAATTACGGACGTAATTAGTGTGTGTGCACATACCCTTACATGCCACAAACACTCCCCTCTTCTGCTGTGTGATCACTGTCTCATCACAGCAAACTGTATTGTGGCACATGCTCCACACTCTCTATCTGCCCCTGCTGTGTGAAATGGTTCTCTCTTATACTGACACAGCCTGCTGTAATGTCCCTTCAGTTCTCATTTTCTCTGCTATTGAGTTGGCTCTACTCAGTCACTGCATCCTGCTGTGTGACATCTGCGAGACAATGCAGTAGCAGGATGAATTGCTTGAGTCTGTGTGCTGGGCAGGCTAAGGGAAGCATCTACTGAACCTGACTACAGAAGAGACTGTTTGTAGTCAGTATCTGTAAGTAACCCACATAATTCTGTACACCAGTAACAAATACACCCAGGAGTGAAACAGGACTAAAAATGGAAAATAGTTTTTTATACTCTAGCTATTAGCCCCAACCTAATATATATATTACCCCATACAACCCCTATAAGGCACACAATCTCAGAAAAGTGACAATGTTTGGTTTTATACAGTTTTAAAACATTGGGCCACATTTATTAATAATACTGTAATTAATGACTGTCCGGTATTTCAAAAAAGGTCAGAAATTGTGACAATTATGAACATGGCACATACTGAAAATTTTTCTCCTCATATATGCTTCAGGTCCTTAATGGTGTTGCAATACACAAATATTCTAAGGCAAAAAAAAAAAAAAAAAAAATGTATTGACAAGTGCCCTGATTCTATTAAACTATGTTTACTCTAAAGTGCTGTGGCATTTTATAGAATTCATAGTGTTAACATTGACTGGTAATTTCTATTAGACACTGACATCACCCTCCTGGCACTAACAATCCACAGCTAAGCCTCTTGATCATGTTTTTATGCAATGAGTTGCAGCCACATGATTAGGTATCTGAATTAAAGAAGCACTCTGCCAAATGTTTTATATATATATATATATATATATATATATATATATATATATATATATATATATATATATATATATATATATATATGATGCTAACTCACTAGCAATATTCTAGCAGTGTCATTTGTTTCTTCCCAGCTCAGTTGCATCCATGTATTTTGAGCCCTTTCATTTTGGGCAGCTATTTTATGTGATCTCAGTCTGACCACCAAAATAGATTATTCTCTCAGGTGTAGACAGGAGGTCATTTTCTCCTGTGTATGACTTAGGGTATGTGCACACGCTAGCTGTCATTTACGGCTGAAATGACAGACTGTTTTCAGGAGAAAACAGCTGGGTAGTTTCAGACGTAAAAGCTCCTCCTCGCATTATGCGAGGCGTCTTTGACGCTCGTAAATCTTGAGCTGCTCTTCATTGAGTTCAATGAAGAACGGCTCAAATTACGTTGCAAAGAAGTGACCTGCACTTCTTTGCCGAAGCAGTCAATTTACGCGTCATCGTTTGACAGCTGTCAAACGACGACGCGTAATTACAGGTCGTCGGCACAGTACGTCGGCAAACCCATTCAAATGAATGGGCAGATGTTTGCCGACGTATTGTAGCCCTATTTTCAGGCGTAAAACAAGGCATAATACGCCTCGTTTACGTCTGAAAATAGGTCGTGTGAACCCAGCCTCAATGTGAACTAAAGGATTACATCATTACCAGGCAAATCCCTCCTGGCAGCTCTGAGACTCCTCCCCCCTTCACCCAGCTCCACCCTCCTTTTTCTCTTCCCCTATGCATATAATACTGCTGAAGTTATCATTTCTGCCCTATCTAAGGGATTTAACAGATGAGTCCATACAATGATTAGCTGCAGAGGTATAAAACTCCCCTGACTCACACTGCCTGTCTATACTATCTGTGAGTGCTGTGTGCAGAAATTGCAGTGTATTTCTATGAGATGCAGCTCTTCACTGCCACCCGTGTAAAACACATGGAGAAACCTATTACAAGCAGAATGCAGAGGAGACAGGCTAAAGCTACATAGGAATACACTGAGACTCTGCAGTTAGGGGACAGCCGTTCTATGTCACTGATTTATCACCTGCTGCACTTATATAGGACTCAGAGCAGAGCAAGTGCAGTGATAAGACTCTTCCCCCTCTGGGAAATATAAGCTGCATTTGGGGAACCATTTCAGAGGGGAAAAAGGAACCAAGATGACAGACAACCAATAAATGGCACACCAACTAAAATAGGTATAGATAACAAGCCATACACAAGATCCTCTACAGTATTCTTTAGTAATAGCCTATGCTGCACTATATAGGCAAAAAATAAAAATTGCTGGAGTGCTTCTTTAACAAGTAGGTATACAGATCTAGCTAATGAACAGTCATACATAGTTATAGAGCTATAGGCAGTTTTTCTCATTTCAAAATGAAAAAAAAAAAAAAGCTACTATTTTGAAAGAAAGCAGTTCCCTATTTCTGTCAATTAGTCTGATTTCCTGCATTCATGTATAAGAGATCATTATACACCCCCTTTACCAGACTGAATTAAATTAATGGTAGAGTGGCTGAAGGGCTTGCCGCATAATCTCTTTTTGTCCAGACAATATGAACTATCTATAGGAGGAGACAAACAGGACTGTCTGCCAGAGTTTCCTTCTTATATTTAATAAATTAAGACACAAATTCAAAAATGTGCAAAAGAAAAACTCTTACAATCCCTTGTAGTCTGCTCAATAAAATGGTTTAGATGTCCATTCCAGGCATCAAGTATTCACGTGTATTCTCATAGTCTGTAAGTAGGGCCCTCTCTCATTGTGCTTGTAAGTACAAGGTTTTGGGCATAAATTGTCTATATTGTATGTAATTTGTATATACTGTACTATGCAAAAACGTAAAAGAACACTAAAGACATAACTGATACACTGTTTTATACATGAGGGGCCAGTGTATGACATAGGGATTCTCTCTTTGGTGTTTTTCGAATCCCTGTGTCATGCACCGCCCATTCAGGCTGGGTTCACACGACCAATTTTCAGACGTAGACGAGGCGTATTATGCCTCGTTTTACGTCTGAAAATAGGGCTACAATACATCGGCAATTGAATGGGTTTCCCGACGTACTGTGCCGACGACCTGTCATTTACGCATCGTCGTTTGACAGCTGTCAAACGACGACGCGTAAATTGCCTGCCTCGGCAAAGAAGTGCAGGACACTTCTTTGCAACGTAATTTGAGCCGTTCTTCATTGAAGTCAATGAAGCACAGCTCAAGATTTACGAGCGTCAAAGACGCCTCGCATAATACGAGGAGGAGCTACGTCTGAAACTACCCAGCTGTTTTCTCCTGAAAACAGTCTGTCTTTTCAGACGTAAAAGCCAGCTAGCGTGTGAACATACCCTCACAAGACATTATACAGTATCAGTTTTGCCTAGAGGGTTCTTTTAAGTTAAAAATCAATATTACCCTGTTTAGGAGGTACATGCCCTAAAAAATAGGAACTGCACACCTGCATTGTTGGAAAGAAGGAAGAAATGTCTGATGCTGGCCATCAATTTAGTGCCTAACACAGACAAATATGAAGCCGTGTTATGTAATCAGCAGTAGTTTTTGCCCCTTGGACACTTGATGTTGGGTAGGAGGGTGGGGGTGAGATGTTAATATAACATGGTGGATGTTCTATTTATCTGGCTATGTTGGGCTCCGTTCACATTCGGAGCATCCCTAGCAAACGTCAGTCAATGGCGTTTCGTCAAGCACCATTGGTATCTGTTGAACTACAGATCCTTTAGAGTGCAGTGGCTTGCGTTAAAAAGCCTTAATATGAGATTTAATTATAATATTATTAATACTAAAAAGAAAACTCGTTTTCCACCAACTGTGATGTCTGCAAAAAGAAAAATGTGTCGTTTATGTTAGTGCCTTGCACATTGCTATTCCAATTGTAGTAGTAGCATGTAAAACTGATTCCCGTAACTAATACCTGTAGATTAGATATAATCTCCATGCTTAAGAAAAAAAAAGACACTAAAAGTATAACCACAACAGAACCACAGGCAGGTGAAATAGTTTCCAGATTATATTATGTTTCTGGGAACAAGGACCACCTGCTGCACGTTTCATGTGGTTGTTCACTTACTGTAAGAGATATGAAGGTTCATTTACTGGAAGGCACCTGCAGCATAAACTATACTACCAGAAAAGCTGCCCAATATGTACCCAAAGTATATGGACTAAATAGTGGGTCAAGCAATTTTAGTCACACCCATTGCGAACAGGTGCATAAAAATCAAGCATCAATAGACAAACTTTACAATTAGCATTAGAGGATGCGACCTTTAGGCTAGATTCAGACAGGCGTTGCACATCTCGGACATGACAAACGGGCGTTTTTCACGTCCGAGGTGCATCCGTGCTCTGCACTGCGGGACGGGATATCACGCATCCCCCAAAGTCAAGAGTCTATGGAGGGATGCGTGAAGCGTGAAAAAATAGGACATGTTCTATTTTCTCACGGACCCTTCACTCGGTCCGTTGAAACAATGGCCGTGTGAATGGCCGTATTGAATTATATAGGTCCATGTGACGGCCGTTGTTTCAATGGCCGTCACACGGACGTTTAACATGTTCGTGTGAATAAGGCCTTATAGACAGTCAACTGAAATGTCTGTCCTGCCAGAACCACACTGGCAAAATAGTGATCTAGGGTTCTTCACAGTTTGGGCTGCATCCTTTTTTCCAGGGAAGGTAAATCTTAGGGTGAGATCAGACATGGTGAATTATTTCCACTGCGGATTTCGCTGCAAATTCGTTGCAAATTTTATCCTATGCATGGCAGAAAATCACTCTGATGAAAATCTATAAAAGCATTGAAATACTGCGAATTGAAAATATGCAGAATGCCCGTAATCCCGCACATATTTTTTCCAATACATGTTGATGGAGTTCTGGAATCTCTATCCACATTTATTGTACTGTAAATTGATGCGGATTTGCAGTGCGGTTTCCGCACTGAGTATCTGAGGCAATACCGCAGCATCTGAATGCCGAAATTTGCGGCAATAAAAAATGTATACTTTGCGGTTATTTTTTTCCATTGGCCAACTGCATACCAAGGAATATTTGCGCTGCAGATGCTAAAATGACACTCTTGCTATCCGTCAGGTCTATAAGGGTCTATGGACATGTATCTCCGCTGCGTGGCCTGGACTTACACACCAAATGTACACACACCTACTGCATAATGTTTGTACATTGAACTCAACAATAAAACAGTACAGAGTAAGCTCAGTAAGCAGTCAGAATGTAATAATTTAAGGCTCTGTTCACACTTGTGTCATGATTTCCATTTTTACAGAAGTCGACACATATGACGGATCTGTTGTGATCGGTCATGATCCATTATAACGGATCCATTTTTCTCTCCGTTGACTATTCTGACCCTCAAAAAGCAACTGATGCCTGGTGGAAAGGAAAGTGTGAAAAGAGCCTTTTTCTATGTAGGAGATTTGGAGTTCTGTATCAGAAAACCAGAACCCTGTCTGCTATAAAGATATATTAAGAAATGAATCAGGACAGAAAGAAAGCTAAAAATTAAATGGTGCTGAAAGGTGGAGATTCGCTGATTCACTTTAAAGAGCTAAATACCAACATAAATACAGTGCAAAATGCGACAAGACAATCCACATTTTGTGTTCAGATTTAGCACTATATTTTCACCTTGTTTCCAAATGCTTGTGTGAATCAGGTCTAATACCCTGGTACGAAATACTGTACTGAAGGACCATCTGTACCATCCATAGAACATGTAGACACAACAGGGAGATGGTAATTGAATGTTGGAATCCAGTTTCACAGCATTAAGTTACTGGCACATACACATACATATATGCAGCGTGCCATGCCTTGCCGTTCTTTTTTACTCCTATACTTCTGATATTTGTACATGTAGCTGGTTTCATCCATTGACCATTTAAGGGTCCATTTTTTTGTGTTACAAACCTGTCATGCATTTAGTACTGGCTGGTGTTTGCAAATAAATATTGTCTATATTGTCTACTAGCCTAGGCAGACAACCAGGACCAGCTGGTTTCTATTTGCTGCTAAATATATTCTGTTACGTAGTGTCACGCTAGGAAAATTGACAACTTTTTAAAAAATACAAATATTATAAAGATCCCATAAATATAACAGAGACTGCGGGCAAAATTCTCTGGGACTCATCTAATTTTCCTAGACGAGACAATTGACAGCAACAAAAAAGTGGCTATTTCAGTTTAATCATAACAATGTCAAACTATGGGATTCAGAAAAGACTGCTCCAAATTTTTTTATGAATCCCAGATTGTAGAGCTGTCGGATGGCAGAGCTTCAGTCTTCAATCAACATAAAATAGAACCAAGTTAAAAAGGCATTTTTTGGAGTTGTTCTGTGACTGTTGTAATATGCTTAAAATAAATCTAACAAAAATATCTGTGCTTTAAAAAAATGGTTGATATGGGTTAGTACTCAAATCCCTGGCCTAAGGGATAGTAAAGTGGGAACTCATCCTAACGGATTTTCCAAAAAGAGAAAATAATCTATTAATCTGCCATTCATACCCCTATGGCTATGTACACAGTATGGCTATATACACAAATGCAAGGGTCTCTCTACCCTGCAATGATTTTCATGTACTGTATTGTATAAACCCTTCTTAAATTTTTTGGAATAAATTATTTTATGTTTCCAACATACTCCTCTGATGTTTTATATTGACAGATGCATTTATTTTCGAAAAGGATATGACAGAGCATTTCTCGATGATATATAATTAGATACAGATAACAATCTTATGCCGTGAGCAAATGCAATGGAAATAAAACAACTCATGATTATATACACTAGTCCTTCTCGATTAATTAGAATATCATCAAAAAGTTAATTTATTTCAGTAATTCAATTCAAAAAGTGAAACTCATATATTATATAGATTCATTACACACAGAGTGATCTATCTATTCCAGCATTTTTTTATTCTAATGTTGATGATTATGGTAACAGTTAATGAAAACCCAAAATTTTGTGTCTCAGAAAATCATAATATTAAATAAGACCAATTTAAAAATGATTTATAATACCGAGGTGTTGGCCTACTGAAAAGTATGTACAGTATATGCTGTCAATACTTGGTCGGTACTCCTTTTGCAAGAATTACTGCATCAATGCGGCGTGGCATGGAGGCGATCAGCCTGTGGCACTGCTGAGGTGTTATGGAAGCACAGGTTGCTTTGATAGCGGCCTTCAGCTCGTCTGCATTGTTGGGTCTGGTGTCTCTCATCTTTCTCTTGACAATACCCTATAGCTTCTCTATAGAGTTTAGGTCAGACGAATTTGCTGGCCAATCAAACACATGGATACTATGGTTAATAAACCAGGAATTGGCACTTTTGGCAGTGTGGGCAGGTGCCAAGTCCTGCTGGAAAATGAAATCAGCATCTCCATAAAGCTTGTCAGCTGAGGGAAGCATGAAGTGCTCTAAAATTTCCTGGTAGACGGCTGCGCTCACTCTGGACTTAATATAACACAATGGACCAACACCAGTAGATGACATGGCTCCCCAAACCATCACTGACTGTGGAAACTTCACACTGGACCGCAAGCAACTTGTATTGATGCCTCTCCACTCTTCCTTCGGACAACCGCGAAAAACGCGAGTTGCTCAAAAAACATCTGAAAATCAGGGGCTGTTTTCCCTTGAAAACAGCTCCGTATTTTGAGAAGTTTTTGACTCTGCGTGTGCACATACCCTTAGGGTATGTAGTTGCTATTTACTGTGGCATTTAACAGGTTAAACGAGCGGGTTCGCGCTGAAGTGACGGCTATATATATATACACACACACACACACACTACCCAGGTGCGTTGCTGGGGTGTCCAAAGTTTTTTATGTGTTAGGGTATGTTCACACGCAGTGTTTTCAGACGTATATCGGGGCGTTTACGCCTCGAAAAACGCCTGAAAAAACAGAAGCTGAAGCCTACAAACATCTGCCCATTGAAATTAATGGAGAAAACAGCATTTAGTTCATACGGGGCGTCTTTTTCCGCCGCTGTTTTAAAAACCGGAGCATAAAAAGACGCTCTGTAAAAAGAAGGCGTTTTTTGGAGCTGATTTTCCATTGAACTCTATGAAAAATGCCTCAAAAGAAGCTTCTTTGTGTTTGATTTTTTTACAGGTTTGGTTGTTGGACTACTTCAGATTCGAAGACTACTTCAATGAAAGCATTTTTTTTTTATTATTATTTAATAAAATGGTTAAGGAGAGTTTTGTGTTTTTTTTTTCAATAAAATATTTTTTCTGTGTGTCTGTTTTTTTTAAAACTTTATTATTACTGCCTTAGTAATGGCCACTGTCTGAATGACAGTGAACATTACTAAGGGGGGTTTAGTGTTAGCCGGTGGAAAGGCTAACACTAACCCCTCCATTATTACCCGGATACCCACCGCCACCAATATGAGCCAGGTACGATCCAGTACCCAACCATCTTCAGTGATGGAAGCGCACTGGGGCGGCCGCAGGCTGGTGTTATTAGGCTGGAAAAGCCTTAAAACTGTGGGCATACCTACCCTGGTAATGCTAGCTTTCTGCTGCTATGTTGTATCTGGCTAGTTATGAAATATGGGGGAGACCCCACGGGTTTTTTTTTTTTAAATTAATAACTGAGAAAAAATGACGTGGGGTCCCCATGTTTCATAACCAGCCAGATACAACATAGCAGCAGCAGCAGCCTAGCATTACCAGGATGGGAAGGACCACGGTGTTTGAAACTTTCCAGCCTAATAATACCAGCCTGTGGCCGCCCCAGTGCCCGACCATCACTTCAGATGGTCGGGAACTGGATTGTACCCGACTCTTCCCGGTACCCCTGGTGGCAGTGGGAACCAGGGTAATAATGGGGGGTTAGTGTTAGCATTTTCACCGGCTAACACTAAGCCCTGCCTTAGTAATGGATGCTGTCAATCAGACAGTGGCCATTGCTAAGGCAGTGGTAATAAAGTAAAAAAAAAAAAAACACAGACACTTGTTAACCACTTTATAAAAAAAAAAGAAGAAAAAAAGCCGTCATCGAAAGAGCCCTCGTATCTGAAGTAGTCCAACAACCGAACCTGTAAACAAACTCAAAGACTAAGCTAAACCATCCTGAGGGATCCCATCAAAAAAACGTATACCACACGGTATACGTTTTTTTTTACATGAAAGGCTATGGGTGACGGATGCAACTGTATGGCATCTGTCGAAGGTATACGTTAAACATATAACTCTGGGAGCTGCCGACATCATTGCCCATATAAGGACAGTGATGTCAGGGACTTCCTCAGAGTCGGAATCCCCAGACAGTGCGCTAGTAGACACTCTGCCCCAGGATTCCGGCACTGGGAAAGCTCCTGTTAGGAGCAGAGCAGGAGTCCCAGGCAGAGCCCGAGACTCTGGCTTTGGGGTTGCCCCTGACATATATGGACAGTGATGTCAGGAGGAGAGAAGAAGTCCCAGGCAGAGTGCTTGAAGCGGCTCGCTTTTTGGACTCTGGCAACGGGAAAGTCCCTGACATGTACATATATGGACAGTTATGTTAGGAGCACGGCGGAACTCCCAGGCAGAGCCCGGGACTCCGGCTCTGGGGTTGCCCCTGACATCGCTGTCTATATATGGACAGTGATGTTAGAGGCTTCCACAGGGGCAGTGTACCAAAGCAGAGCCTCTACTAGCGCTCTGCCCGGGACTTCCTCTCTGCTCCGGACATCAGTATCCATATATGAACAGTGATGTCGGGAGCAGTGTTGTGAATAGGGTCTAGAGGGAGGAGGCTTGGGAGCATGCACGTCAACGCGGTGCCTCCCCCTCAGCCTGTGTTCTGCATAGAATCCGTAGCCAGCGTCTGATGTTGCTGGCTACGGATTCCAACTGACATTGAGCGGGGACTGCTGAAGTAGAAGAGACGGAGGAGCAGCAAGACAGGGAAGAAGACTACAACATAGCAGGCTAATGCTTGCAGTAAGGTAAATATAATATATTAAAATGTTTTTTATTATGTTAAAAGGAACACATACGCCAAGCATAATACATCTCAGTCGGGAATTGAAAGGCATGAATAATTGCAATTGAACAGTGAATATAACAGAAGTTACAGATAATAATAAGGTAACAAAGGAATAATTAAGAATAACAGTAGTGCAGACCTCGGAAAAACTACTCAGGCATTCAGATATCATATATGAACATAAATGTAGGATCACAACATGCCCGGCAGCATAAGAGGAAGATATCAGGATTTGAAGTAAATGCTCTGAGAACAGATGAATTACCCAAGGATAAGGTTTTTTCATACATGTATGTGGTGTTTGTTAACGTCAACAATTCACCAAATGGAGGAGCGTTAACTTCCTTCCAGTGTCGTGTTATGACCAGTTTTGCCAACAGAAGCATTTTGCACACTAGGCAGCACATATGGACAGGTAAGTTTTCCATTTTGAGGAAGCGCAATGCCAGCTGCGGAGTCTGAGTAATTTGACAGTGAGTGACATCCCTCAAAAGTTCAAAAACCCGTGACCAATAACTGTCTAACTTGGGACATTGCCATAAAGTATGGAATAGAGAACCAATACACACACAACCGCTCCAGCACATGGGAGAAGAACTAGGGAACATTTTATGTAATCTGTCTGGGGTGTAGTACGATCTCAAAATTGTTTTCATGGCAGTTTCTACATGTTGGATACATGGAAGAGCTTTGGGGATAAGCTTAAAGGTAGCCATCCATGCTGTATTGTCGAAAGAACAACCTATTTCTCTTTCCAAAGTCTGGATAGGATTAGAAAAGCAAGAATGCAAATTTAGCATGTTGTATATATGTTTTAACCCCTTGGTGCCACACAGCCCTCCCCCTGTATAGTGCCACACAGCCCTCCCCTGTATAGTGCCACAGCCCCCCTAGTAGATAGCGCCACACAGCTCCCCTAGTAGTGCCACACAGCCCTCCCCTGTATAGTGCCACACCCCTCCCTGTATAGTGCCACACACCCCCCTAGTAAATAACGCCACACAACTCTCCCCCTGTATAGTGCCGCACAGCCCCCCTAGTAGGTAGCGCCACACAGCACTCCCCCCTGTATAGTAGCACACAGCCCCCGTGGTAGATAGTGCCACATAGCCCCCTCAGTAGATAGGGTCACACACCCCCCAAAAAATTGTACTTACCTAGCCCCGTTCCCACGATGGACAGAGCGCTCCACCATCTCAGATGTCGTAGGCCAGCGTGATGCAATGACATCATCACGTCGGCCTGCGCAGGGACTCCGTCCCAGCGGCTTATAGGCTGCAGGCCTAACGTGGACTGCAGCCTATACTATTCAATTGTATCTGCAGACGCAGATACAAGTGAATGTGGCAGTCGCTAGCACCAGGGCCCCCTCCGGTGCTAACAACGCCACCAAGAATGAGGGGGTCCGTGTCGCCCGGCACATAACATTTATGTGCCGGGCGGTGTGGGTCTCCTCATGCCGCGGGCCCTGAAGCAGCAGTGTATGAAACATGTGTAAGAATAACGTTTTTTTTCCCCAAGACACACATTTTTACATCTGCTACATCCTGCTTCCAACTGTGATTGCCTATTTATATCAGTGCATTAGAATGGCTTTTACCAATACATAGTTATATGGATGGAGCAACTTTCAGTGATTTGAGGTAAGTTCTCGGTATACGGTGCCATCAGGCAAACCACATGGAGTATTGAATGTAACAAAAAGTCAGCAATCACACACAGCAATTAACACAGCGACTGTTCAGCAATATTTGTCCTTGAATGAAGTTTTTCATTTTATGTGTAGAACGAGCCGTACCGACATTCAACACAGAGAAAACCTTGATGTTAGACCCGTTTGGCTGCTTTGTCTTGGTAAAAAGCAAAGTAAACAAGTGGTTATATTGTTAATTTTATGTTTGTACAAGTACAGTATAGATACATAATAAATAGTATATATACTATACTAGCAGAGTTACGCGGCTTCGCATGGGTCTATTTGTTTGTTGTTTGTGTGTGGTTAAAAATGTTGTTTCCTACTGATATGAAGCCAACATATCCAATAAAGTCCAAGTGCAGGGTTCCTTTTTAGAGGCATGACTAGTCTGAAAGGGGTTACATTTTTTCAGAATGCTGTAAAACAAAAATGAATGGTGTAAAACTGTGTGTATGTCGGTGAGACTAAGAATGAAGAACCTGCGTGCTTCTATTGGCTAATACGGGTCATGTGATGTGATATGGAGGAGGACCCTTGATGTGGAAGCCAGTGGTGCCATATTTGCTTTTGCATTGCAATTTTTTGTGAATATGTTGAGAACAGTAGGCCCTACAGAGCTGAGACCTGGTGTAAAACCTTCAAAGGCTTCTGATTAACTTATGTGCCAAATTTGGTGCAGATTGGTCCAGTCGTTTGGCCGTGCATAAAAAACAGACAACAGAAATTCATAGATGTAACGACCTTTTATTAAAACACTTACAAAACAACAATACATTGCACAATAGGGCAGAGAGAGATGCAGTGTAATGTGCACTATTATATTTATATAATATAAAAGTCACCGCTGAATTGTGTAGCTACAGTAGAACAGTTCTGACAAAGACCATAAATGCAATTTATTACAAAAACTGATCAATTCCTAGTGCCCGTCGGACTCGCTTATATTAAACTATGGAAACTGAATAGTTAAAAGAAATTTAGGCTAACTTCACAGAGAAGTTGCCACATGTTTTACAGGGCATCTGTTAGCAGACATATGACTGCCCTAACAACAGAGATCCACCGAACAGCGCCTAATCCTCCGCTTTGCAAGAGTTGGGGCGTTTGAACGGACACATGGTATGCTATGTAAACAGATGGGGTCCCGTGAGTCATTCATATGCACCAAGAAGAGGCATGATATGAAGCTCCTGGGTCCTAATGCAAAATTTGTAACACGTTAGTTAGGCCACAGCACACAATGCGTATTACATGTGGATTTGCTGCGCAGATTTTCCTACGGCAAGTCCGCTATGCGCAATACAGTACCAGCAAAGTAAATGATTGTAAGTAATCTCATCTACACAAAACACGTTGAATCTTGACGCACATAAATTTACCTACATTGTGTATTTTAAAATCAGCAGAATGTCAATTTTGGGCCCCCTCAGGCTCCAGGGCCCGGGTGTGACTTCACCCCCAATAACAAGCCCCTGGTGAAAAGCAGAATGAATTTGAACAAAATAGTCATGCAAGTGGCAAATACCAACACGTGGGCGCTCTAATTGGCTGAAGGGACCCAGTCTGAAGGACTGGAGATCTATTCAGTGGGTGCAGATGCAGCCACTGACTTGTGTAGGTTAGGGACGCCCTAATAAAAAGCGCTCTGTCTGCCGATTGATGACTTTTAAGTCACACCTGGAACGTAAAGAAACATGCATCCACCACACCATAACTGTGTTAAGCTAACCTATCCATGTACAGTTTTCAGAGATGGGCATTAGGAGATACCAATGGCGGCGGGAAACTTGATGGCACGACGTAGGAAGCGTCACGCACCCCGCTGTCCTCCCTCCGCCCTTGTCGCTGATCTCACGGCTGACATTGCTGGATACCCGCCAGACCCTTATTCGAGGACCTAGCATTCCTCTGTGGAGACGTTTAGCAGACACGCTATTCAGCGCTGCTCCACACCAACTCTCTAGCTGATGCTGTAATTGTGCAGCCCTCTCCCCCTTTCCTTCACTTTGGCCTTTGCAGTTACAGATCACCGCTATTCAGCAGGGAAAGACTGCACTGACCACCACGATCTCCATTGACATTCCTGCTACTGGCTACTAGAGGGGAAAGACTACGCTGACCACCACTTTCTCCATTGTTTCCGCTGTTACCCCTACTTCCATCCCTGCTACTGGCTATTATTATATGATAGTGTCTTGCACTGTGCACTGTGTGTATTTTGTGCTGCCATCTGAGGCCAGTGGCCTAAAACCTTGGGGAGGATCCGGATATCCGGTGTTTCTTCACTATCTGGAATAGACTGGAGCTAAAAGTTACTTCTGAGGCACGCTTTGAGAAAAGAGACCAGAGCACGACTAAACTTTAGATGGGTGAGATTATTCCATTTTCTATTACCTGCCGGTATCTGCTTGGAGAATATATGTAATGAATTAACATGCAGTAACAGTTGGAACTGTGTATTAAGTTTTTATATCTTTAGCACTTTGGCCAAGGCTCTCTCTCTAGTGGGAAACCAGTTGGCATATGCAGGGAAAGCATTAAACCCTTTATGCACGTGGTGCGTCATTCTGGGGGAAAACCTCATATGGTACTACATAGGAATCCTGAGCAAACCCTCATCGAGAAATAATTGGAAGGGTGATTCGGTAACACGATACAAGGTTAAAACACCCAGCACAGTATTTCTATACAGAATCGTT
Source organism: Rhinoderma darwinii (assembly GCF_050947455.1). NCBI lineage: Eukaryota > Metazoa > Chordata > Amphibia > Anura > Rhinodermatidae > Rhinoderma > Rhinoderma darwinii. The sequence goes on along the minus strand of NC_134690.1, from coordinate 365,290,236 downwards.
ACGGGAAATGCCTGCCTTAGCAAGTAATAGAAAAAAAGGGAAGTAAAGGGGAGGCCACGAAAAGTTAAACATTTTGGAAAACCCCTCCAATAATCACCCATCTGGCACAAAGAAATTGTAACCATGATACAAGGGGTGAGAATACAGGCATCGCAGATGCAGGAACCAGCTGATATAGAGGAAAGAGATGGAGAGCAGGTTGACATAAGTGGCAAAAAAGCTAAAGCATCTCTAGAGAGGTCTTGGCAGCAATAAACAAATGTGACAGCTCTATTGAGGAGCTGGTAACCAAAATTGGAAGTGTCCAAAATGATATCCTGCTGATTAGAGAAGAACTTAATAAAATAAGGACTAGACTACAGGAGTCTGAGGGAAAGATTGGTAACTTAGAAAAGTAATCTGTTATTGCGAAAGCAAATTTGACAAGAGTAATGGTGGAAAATAAAGCGCTAAAGAGATGGGCATTAGGCACAAGGGTTCTGTTATAGAAGGCTGGGTTCCAATCACAATAGTACAGATATGCTCAAGAAACACCATTAGTTTTTTGAGATGTGAGTTTGGCCTCATAACACGTGTTCACCTCTAAACAACAATTTACACTATATATACATCTTCTATGTATGTATATATACATACATACATACATACATACAAGGGAGAGTATTACAAGAGGTCTCTGGTTTTATGCAAATACAGCATAATTATTGTTTAATTAAAGATTATTAAATTCTCCAATATACACCATTTTAAAGATCTGTTTACTGTTGTGAACAAAAACATAATTGTTAAAAAAACATACAAAAACACTACAAACCTAGTCGCATCCCAGTCGATAAGTGGATACAATTGTATCAAGTCTTGGCAATCTTCGGAACCCCAGGTGGATGCATTTTACCTACAAGGATTCATTGTAGCAAATCAACTGGACATGAGAGATATTTACTGATGTATTTAGTTCACGGAGACTTATAAAGACTTCATACAATTATATCAAACTCTGAGCTGTGAGCAAGAATAGGTTTATACAGGTTTCTTAGACCCTGGATATAAACACGAATGTTCCCATTCACTGACAACAAACAGATCTAGCAAATAGAGAGGAACCAAAACACAAAGTATATCAGGAAATGTTATAACCTTCCATTATACAATATTCAAAGTTTAGTTACATAAAACCCCTATAATTTACATTATTTGTGTAACTGCATACATTGCATTACTTGTCTTGCACTGATCCAGGGTTACAGTCTAGAGCTGTATTCATAATTCTGCCGGCTCTCCCAGAACTCTTTGCTTGTTCAATGTCTGCACACAGCATATTCCGTTTCTCTCCGTTCCGTAAGGTTTCCATTTTTTTTTTTTGCGGTAACAATAGCATAGTTGACTGCGTTATTGATTCCATAAAAAAAACAGAAACCTTACGGAACGGGGACAAACGGAAACCAATAGCAACGGAAGCAATACCATTAAAATCCATGGTTTCCATTTGCCTTTCCATTGATGGGTTCCCCTGACGGAAGGGTCTGACGGACCCCATCAACGGAACCGAATGCTGATGTGAACACACCCTTAATAGCAACCAGCAGAATTGTGAATGCAGCTCTGGGCAATAATACAGACTGTGACCCAGGCTGGGTCAGTACAAAATAAGTAAAAATGCTACTGCCTATATATAAAATATATAAAATAGCATCCACAGGTGGAAAAACGATTTAAAGTTAAAACTGACCTATCACCAAGAGAGGCCCCCTGTTTTTAATTAATAAAAAGTTAGCTTCCACAAAAAATAACTTTCTAAATATAACTAGTTAAAAAAAAGGAATAAGGAGCACGTCTATTATGCAAATAGGCAACTCATCTCCAGGGTCAGTTCGTGCTACCTCTTTGGCGGCTGCCATTATGCCCAGCGACAGCTCACAAAACCCAGTGGCGCAGACTGTACTCATTAGACCTCGCTAGTTATCACGGCTGTGACTACAGGAGCACTGGTAAACTTGAAATACTATTCTAAAATTAAAATAAGCACGCTTCCTAAAAACACTTATTTTCTTTACATTTTTTTTATTAGTTATATTTAGAAAAAAAATGTCTGGGGTTTACTCTTTATCAATTAAAAACAGGGGACTACTCCTGGCGATAGGCCCTCTTTAAACTATTACAAATCCATTTTCTAAAATTGGGAAGTCCATGAAGGAGGCAGCAAATAGTTCCTATAACCCGGTTTGCCTATATTTTGAGTGGGTTAAATCAAATTTTTAACAATGCATCAGATGACAACTCGAGGATTTTATGGGTGAGAACACATGGTGCAGCAGCCGTAACTATGCCCATATGCGGTGGTAAATGGGTGCACCATATTTGCCGGTAATACCACAGTTTGACCTAATTAATCGTTCAGCCATTCGTCACCCATGTGGGCATTGTTTCGGCTGACTGCGGCTGCCTCGTTGTGTTTTCTCGAGGAAATACTGGTTAATATCAGTAGTAGCCTTACTGTGGGGCAACCATTACATATAGAGAATACATTAAAGGGGTTCGATACAATACAGAAATGGTGCTCAAAGGTGATAATTGGGATTGGGTGCAACTTTCTAATATACAGTACAGCCTCATCGCTCTAAAGTTTTTGTTAGGCATGGCTAGTGGGCAAACGGTGTAGATGCTCATCTATGTGTAGGAGCTCAAGTTCTATAACACAGGTGCATATGTGCACCCTGTCTCATTTCCAGTCTGAGGGCACCATTCTGTTTCAGTGATAAGCCCCTTGAATGAAAGTTCATCTCATAACTGTAGAACTCAATCAATGCAACTTTTTTTGCCTCTGAAGTTTTAATTTTCTGGGCTGGCCATCAGTGGGCCTTTTGCTCTCGTCAGGTTTCTTCTCTTCACCTGGTCTAGTTGATGAGATGTGTAACTTGTTGTCACCAGAGAGAACCTCATTTTTAATTGTAACTTTTGTTTCTTCCTCTGATCCTCTTGCCTCAGCTAAAGACAACTTCTGCATCTTAAGGATCCTTAAGGCTAAAGGCTCTACGGGCTCTTCAGTCGGCCTTATGAACGTGTCATCCCTTAAGTCTGTTTTCTTACAGCTGGATGTAGATTTCCCTTCCGAGCTGTGTCGTCTCCTCTTCTGTTGCATAATACTTGTACGTAGAGTTTGTTTTTGTTCTGGCAGCGCTGACTCACAGATCCAGGAAAGAGCCTTGGTCGGGTCCTGTGCCTGTAACCACTCTGCAGATTGGGGTTTGTGCTGGCTGCTAGTCCCGCAGGGCTGTCTGCTATTAACATCATTTTCCACTTCAGCATCCGGGAGCTCCAAGTTGTTCTGAGTGGTATTTACGCAGTCTTCGGCTTCATCCACACTCCTACACTGTGGTTCAGATTGTGTATTAATCTTACTTCCTTTGTCAGAGTCCGCTAGCCCAAGGCGAGGGCACGCTTTACAGTCCCTACCGGATTCAGGGCTGGAATCTCTCGTTGCTTTTGTCTTCTTTACTCTGTAATTTAGAAAACAAGGCTCGTTCTTCTCACTGCTCATATAATTCATTACCAGTTTAATAGGCTCACAAAACATCCGTCCTGTAGAGTAACAAAGCTGCCATACAGATATCACCATGACAAGAAACATTGTTTGCTGGGAGGGAATGCTATCATACTTCATCCTCTCATTTTCTCTCAACAGGCACGGATATACATATATACATATTTAGTCACTCTGCTATGGAGAAGTTCACAATGTGCTGACTAAATTTGTTACAGATGTTAAGGTCAATATTGCATACAAGGATTGGGTTTCAGTGGAGGCTGAATAAAATATAATAGCATAAATAGGGCTTTTTAAGGAATGCATCCCAAGGCACTTTATGATATTACTCAATACACTTCGAGCCAGTGCCATAATTTACAATGTATATAAGAATGAAGAAGAAGCCTCTAGAGGCCTAGCTCACTGTACCATCAATCTAGGTTATCAAGTGAGTTTGTCACATGCCAAGCTCTTAAATATCCTGAAAGAGGAGCTATGCAAATGAGTGGCGTAAAGACATGATGGGGAAAAAGCATGACATCATCCGTGAACAGCTGTACCCGTCCTGTTCCTTTATATGAAACAACGCAGCTTAACATCAATTCCATGCAGATTTGCCTGGAAAACATAACTATAGTAGGCCCAAATTCAGACATCACCATCACCTCATGATCTCGTCACCTTGGAGGAGAGCTTACATGTTTTTCAGCACACTTTGCTTCTTCAGTGCAGTGGATAATATGTTGTTTATTTCACAATCTCTGTGTTCAGCAAAATATTCGGACGTTCCGTTGGAAGACTCTTTCTATGAAATTGAAAAGACAATAAAACAGTAATAAAATTAGACATCGCTTTGGAAGCCGACCCAGGAAACTCTATATTACTAGATGAAAGTTCAGCTCATTGCGTCCAAGACTCACAGATGTTGTTTGTTGCATTGTTTTAAAAAACTATATTAAAAAATGGAAGATGGAAGCTTTTCAAACCATCCCTGGTGCCGATGAGGTAATAATTGTCCCTGATGTAAAAATGCCAGGCTTACAAAGGGTGAGTTTTTAAAGTACCATTTTGTGGTAGATTATAAGAGTTCTATGGGCACGTAACCCTAAAGCAACAGAGATGAATTCTCACATCCCATTTCTTAGTCCTGTACTGATTTTGAGTTACATGATGTTTTCTTCTCCATTAGAGTCTAAAGCTGAATTCAGAATTCTGTTGGCTTCTTATTTCTCATTTAGAAGTGCATTGTGGGAGTTCAGATGACAATTACACAGTTAGGGCTAAGCTGTAAGGTCACATGTCTGACAGTGGGGTGGAGAAAACCTGCTGTCTGTTTCCAAGGGCAACCAGTAGAATTTTGAATGCAACTATGTATGTAAGTGGAGAGAAATACATGAAAATAATATATAAAAACAGCAAAGCATTTACAAAATGATTAAAATTTTTCTATAGCTTTATATTATGACTTTATGTTAAAAGTGGAATTTTATTTATTTAATGTAACACAGACTGGAAAATATTAGTTTATAAATGTTGACACCAGTTTCCATTTTTATATAAAGGTTTGAACAGCCTGTCATGATATAATGTAGCCCACACACAATATGTTACGTATTGCTTTACTGGCCTACTCTGTCTATGCTTCGGGAGCTCACTAGTTTCAGCCTTGCACCAATTTTCCAATCCCCTAAGGCATAAGCATTTATATATTTTTTGCATAATATTAGCTGATATAAAGGAAAGCCCCGGGCTCCCACCCATTCCTAATGCAATTGGTGCAATAGAGGAAAATATGCAGCTATGGCATAACTAGAGTCCCTTTAAGAAACAGGAATGTTCTCAATCAAACACATAAAACTTTTTGTTGTTGCTGAAACGACATCATATGTGGCACAGTTGAATTTAGCTTTATTAATGCGTCTTACAGATTCTTTAATTTAAAGGGGTGCGACTACTGGCAGATTTACTTTAGGTTATACCAATGCTGCTCTATGCGGCACTCAGGAGGAAGGACATTTACAAACGGTTGTTTTAATTTTTTATGAAAAACTATAGAACAAGTAAAAGATTTGTAAAGTTTTACAGGGAACAAATTTCAATGACCACTGAATGTTTTTGTTTCTTTTTTTTTTTTTTAAAGCGGCTCCTTTAAGAAGAACAATTTGACAGTGTGGCCTTTGGATTAAAATAATGTACACCTCTGCTTTAAGCAAATATATCTTTCAGCTCAAGGTTACATTTAGCATTGGTGATTGTAGAGTTAAAACTTAAGGCTAAGGATGAGCATGGTTTGTGGTTGTTGGCTATACTTCCTCCATGGACCGCAGGAGATTTCGTTTTGTCCACGCTAAAAGAGAGCATTACTGGAGAGTGTTTGTTTAATGTGAGCTGGAAAAAAATCTACGTACGAAGCATCTTGTTTCACCCTGAGACAGACAGCCACTGGCTACATCACAGATCGCAGTGTTGCAATAGTTTTTATTAGCTTGCTCCACATACTTGTTTACTTAAAAGAACAGATTTTTTGGGGGGGGATATTTACAAAAAAAACAAACCTCTTCACCGTGTGTTAAACAGGGCCACAATCTTGTTCCTCTGCTTAGTTTCTTTACATACAGTAACATCTGGGAAATACAACAAATACTGTGCATGCAGTGTACAATGAGGACACAACGTAGATACTGCAACTTGCCCTTGCTATATGTACAAAATTAGAGCTTAGGGGTAACAAGTCTGGGCCCAGCAAGACATTACTCATGTCTTGTATTTAAACTTAGGATTGTATTTTTTCAGCAAGAATAAAGGTATCAAACAAGGTATTTATTCCTGTATCTAATTACCCTGGCAAAGGCAGAGTGGCTTGTTGGCGCACCCCTGGCACCCAGCACATGTCCCGCCAGCCCCCCAGTCAGCTATGCCCCTTTTCATCTGTGATTCCATTTAGTTAAAGGCCATCTTTGAATCTTTTTTTTTTTTTTTAAATCAATGTATTTTTTGATTCTAAGCACTTTTTTAATTGACTGTTATAAACTTTTTACGATACAGCTTCTATGTATCCTGTATAAATAGAAGCTGAATCGTTCTCTCTCAGCCGATTCCTTTAGTTCAGCTAAGAGCTCAGCTGAGAGACAGGACCCAGGTAATATTGATCACATCTAAGTTCATAACTTAGATGTGATCGATATTAGCTGGATCCTGTGTGTAACGTCCACAGCCCTGGACTGTCGTTCTAACTTACTCGTCCATGGTCACAGCCTCGAGGGTTGAGTCCCGGGCGGCGTCTCCCTCCTGAGAGACGTCGGCACTGGTTCCCGTAGGGTGCGCGCGCTCACATGTGTAAAATCTGTAATTAGCCCATGATCACCCTGGACTATAAAAAGGGCCTTACCCTTTCACTCATTGCCTGAGCGTTGTTGTGTTCACCCATGTTAGTCTTAGCAAATGGTCCCTTAGTGTTATCCTGTTCCCGTTGTTACCGTACCCTGCTACCTGTCTCCTGTATCCACTGTGACATTTGTTCCTGTATTCCGTGCTACATTTGTTCCTGTGCCTTAGGGTATGTTCACACGGCAGCGTCCGTAACGGCGGAAATTACGGGGCTGTTTTCAGGAGAAAACAGCACCGTAATTTCAGCCGTAATGGCATGTTGAGGCGCTTTTTGCTGCGTCCATTACGGATGTTAAATGGAGCTGGTTTTCCATGGAGTCCATGGAAAACAGCTCCATTTACGCCTGAAGAAATGACAGGCACTTCTTTGATGCGGGCGTCTTTTTTACGCCCCGCCTTTTGACAGCGGGGCGTAAAAAAAATGACAGTGTGCACAGAACATCGTAAGACCCATTCTAATGAATGGGCAGATGTTTGCCAACGCTATCGAGCCGCATTTTCGGACGTAAATCGAGGCGTAAAACGCCCGAATTACGTCCGTAAATAAGCCTTGTGAACATACCCTTAGAGTGTTGGAGTCGTGTTGTGTCATCGGTCACACCTGCTGTTATACACCACGTCTGGTGTCATCTGCCTGCAAGTACATCTGTGCCTCAGCCTCCGCTACTGTCTGGACTATCAAAGATACTCTTGTACTAGGACTGTTGTTTGGCAAGCTGATACTCCGCTGCGGCGGTGCGGCCTAGTGGGTTCACATACCCACGTATCGTGACACTGTGAGTCAGAGGCACGCAGGACCCGCTCTTATCCGAGCCATCTGTTCAGCTGAACTGACGATATCGACTGAGTGAGAACAATACAGCTTCTATGTATACAGGGTATATAGAAGCTGTATCGTAAAAAGTAAAAACATTTTAATAAGTCAATTAAAAAAGTGCTTACAATAAGAAAATACAATGATTTAATTAAAAAAATAAACATGCAAAAGGTTTCCATAGCCTTTGAGTCATCATCTCAGGAGAAAAACAATGTGAAAAAAAAACAAAAAAACATGGCCAAATTACATTTTGCCACTTGAGAACAAATGACTGTCAGGGCCTACCAGTATCTATAACCATCAGATTGTCAGCAAATCTCTCAAGACTGTAAGATCTGCCAACCAGAAATTCATGTCTATGGCTAGCCTATAAGGAGACTCTTCTTTTGAACAATATTTTACAGTTCAAAAATACACAAAAAGTTGAGTAACTAAGTAAATATTTTCCTTTACTTCCACTGATTTTGAGCTATATGTCGTTTTCTTCACTATTCACACGCAAAATAAAAGCAAAAATTCTGCTAATTTCTTCTTGAAATTTGTTTGCAGATTTCACGTGACCCAACAACTCAGGCTCTATAAACATTGACGTCATGGCTTTTCGTTATTCTGCTCCGACATAGAAGCAGAACAACAAAAGAACTGGAGCCGCTGGATCTATCGCATGACAGAAACCAATGGTGCTCGACAGAACCCATTGACTTTAATGGGTTTTCATAAAGGTGTCCGTCATTTTGCCGGACAAAATAGCGAAGCATGCAAAACCGGCAGAATCGGTGATGGAGACTCCTAATAAAGTCCTCAACACTGATATGACCATGGCCGCCATCAGGGAAGTACAGCTGGTATTGCCGTCAGGGGCCCGGCTAGAATGATGAAAAATAGGGGCCCGTCGCTTTTCAGCAACTTTACACATTTCATTGAGAGCCCCAGCGTTAGTCACTTGGAGAAAGGAATGGACCCTGCAATGTAATAGGGCCCGTTCCTTACTCTGAAGTAACTAACGCTGGGGCCCTGAGAGGACTTAGGGGAAGATGCAGCATGTTGAAGCTCAGTGTGGAGAGATCCCGCCCCCAGCCAGCTCCTTCTCTACACCGCGGACTGGACAGGCAGGCTAGTGAGTGTGTCCCCCTCTCTCCATCCTGCTTCACATTCCTCCTGACCCCACTTGATTATATATAACTTGATTATATAAAGTATGTTAAAATTGTTTCCATAGCGTTTTTTTGCTGTAATCATGTTTTCAGTACGGGACCAGGGACAGTATTCCCGCAGAGAGACAGGGACTCCTAGCGTCATAGATAACTATGATGCTAGGAGCTCGGCTCCCTGAACTGTGGTCGTTCCGGGAAATACTGCCGACATACGGTCCATATAAAACGGACCGAACACGGACGTTTCAACAAGGCCACTTCAGAAGTGGTGGATTTGTCTCCTATTTCTTGTGCGGATTGCGCACTGAAAATTCACTACAAATGTTCACGAACGTGAGCAAAATGGCCGTTTTTCCACTGCCAATTTGCACCCATGTGGAACCCGTTCTCACGGATCTATTGAGGGATCTGTAAAAACGGACATAAATGGGACATGTACTATTATTTCTCGGCCCCTTACACGGTCCGTTAAAACAACGGCTGTGTAAATAGCCCCATAGAAATACATGCAACCATGTGACGGCCATTAAAACAATGGCGTCACACTGAAATTTAACACGTTCGTCTGAATAATCCCTAACTTATTTTCAAAAACCCATGCACATGCAGCATAAAAAAATCTGCATGGAATTTAGAACGTGCTGCTGATTATTAAATCAGAAGTATGTCTATTATGTTGCAGAATTGGAACTTATTTTACCCTTTAGGGTATGTTCACACAGCAAACACAAAACGTCCGTAAAATACGGAGCTTTTCAAGGGAAAACAGCCCCTGATTTTCAGCCGTTTTTAAGCATCAAGCATTTTTTGATGCGTTCTTTATGCCAGTTTTTTAAGCTGTTTTTCTATTGAAAACAGCTCCAAAAACGGGACATGCACTTCTTTTTTACGGGTTGTTCTCCCGTGGGAATGAAACACAGTTTTTCCCATTGAAATAAATCGGCAGATGTTTGGAGGCGTTCAGCCTCCGTATTTTAAAGCCGTTTTTCGGGGGCGTTTACGGCCGAAAAACGGCTGAAAATAGGCCGTGTGAACATATCCTTACAATGCAAAGGGTTAATTTGCTGCAAATCCCTGGCAAAATCTGTAAGGCTAAATGCAGGCGTTGAGGAATTTGGTGCAGAAAATCTGCATCAAAACCGCAGGTAATGCTGCAGGTAAATTCCGCACCTAAGGACTTGTCCACACAGAACGGAATTGCTGTAGAAAATTTGTGCAGCAATTCCGTTGTAAGTAGCAGATGTTCCGCTGCAGAAAAAAACGCACCATTTCCTGCATTTTTTACTGCAGAAAATGGTGCGAATTTTGCGGCATTGATCAATTATAGGATATGGTGACATCTCCTTTGAAAAACGCAGCAATTCAGTCCACTTTCCGCAGCAGGAATTGACATGATGAGGTCTGAAAAATACGCACCACAGGTCAATTTCTGGTCGGAATTTTTCCACAGTGTGTGGATGAGATTTGTTACATCACACCCACTTTGCTGCTACTGTATTCTGCTGCGTATTTTCCATCCGCAATTCCAGACGGAAAAAATGCAACAATTCCACAACGTGTGGACAAGCCCTAATAGTGCATTCTTAAGTGCGGTTTTTACGCTGCGGATTTGTTATTTTTGATTTTTTTTAAACTGCTCAGATACAATTTGCAAGCGGAATGCAGATTTTAAAATATCTGCGACGTGTAGATGAGATTTCTTGAGCTCTCATTTACTTTGCTGATACTGTATTACACTGCGGATTTGACGCACGAAAATACATGCGGCAAATCCGCACGTAATATGCCTCGTGTGCATTTAGCCTAACAGAGTTTTTTTTCAACTCATCCAAGGGCCCCATTCACACGTGTTGGATTTGATACGGATTTCAATGACAATCTGCATCCCATGCATATGAGGTTTCCGCAACCCAGTTCACATGCTAGGAAAATTTTTCCACGTGTATTTTTGTCGCACCATGAAAAGAAATCCAGCACAGCAATAAGAAGCATGCTACTTATTTTGCACGGAAAAGCCGAAGATAAGCAACTTTGAATGACCATGGGACTAATTCTCGCACGGATCTGCTACATGCTTATGGCACATCTGCGGCAGAAATCCAAGTGTAATCCTCAGATGTTTGCTGCATAAAAACACATTGGACTTTAATGGCAATATAAAAAAGTTAGTGCTCCTTATATCCCCACAAGGGCTTCCCCCTTCACATCGTGTTATTGCCCTACATTTATTGTAGAGAAAATCTCCGAACATGCACTATAAACAACGTAAACAAAAATTCACAGGGCTCCACTATGTCCTTTTAGCCTATGTCGGGCTGGTATATGTTGGTTTACCTTTTTTTGAAGGATAGAATAGCGTAGTAGACTTTGCTATTCCATCCTGAGAGATTCCACAAAAAGCCGTATACCGCTCCTGACATTAGTATGGGGACTGACATCCAGAGCTTCCCAATGCCAGAGTCCCCAGACAGAGCATCACAAGTGCTCTGCCCATGGACTTTGTCCCTGGGAAAACTCCTGACATCACTGTCCATATATGTAAAGTGACGTCAGAGGATTCTCCAGGGCCGGAATTCCTGGCCAGAGCGTTGCCGACTCTCTGGCCTTGGACTCAGGATTGGCAAAGTCAAAGTCCCTGGGCAGAGTGCTAGTAGAAGTTCTGCCCAGAAACTCCAGCCCTGGAAAAGCTCCTGACAACACTGTCCATTTATTGACAGGGACTTCAGTAGTTTCCCCAGGGCCATTCCCCGGGCATCGTATCCCACTTTATGCCATACAGGTTGATACGTTTTGGCTAAATAGAACAAAATCCAGAGCATTAACCGGTCACAGCCTGCTCCATGGTTTCATTCACTGTAATTGACATCAGCACCAAAATCAGTTAATGCGTATAACGTACAAACGTGAGCGCCACATTTTCCATTGCCCAACCCCGGTAATGGTAAATTCCTCATGGCAGCCCTGGATGTGAGCAGAGCCTTAGCTGTAACTGTGTAGGTTTCATCTGATCTCCCAAAATGCACTGCTGCCAATGCACTCTCTGGTGACAGGAAACCAATTAAATGTTGAATTTAACCCCTTCAAGACATTTTGACCACATGCATTTATTGTTGTCTGGACAAGCTTAGGGGGCTCTTTTTAGGCCAGCATTGTCCGTATAAAATCGTCAGCCGTGGCGATCACGGGGTTGAAACAAAGACAGCCTCTTTTTTTCCCTTCACACGACTTTAATGCTTCAATTAGTGCCCAAAATGCTAATTTCCTCTGCACAGGTGAAATGTAGTATTACAAGAGGCCATCCAAATGTATGTTTGTCCGTGTGATACATGAACGATCCGAGTCTGTCTGAGCAAAACTGCTGCCAATGACTCTGCACTCTGGCTCATAGGGGTTGTTCATACACACACACATATATTTATATATAGAGGGGCAGACGGGGCATGTAGGGCCCAACTAGGAGGAAAGGAAGGTGGTGGTGCAGCGCCCAACTAGGAGGAAAGTATCGAGACTGCTACCGGCCCTGCGGCAGGAGGGGGCCCGTGATGCCCCTGGGCAGCATGTGCCCCCTCATACCCGGTGCCGCTGCCTGCACCGGGTATCCGGAGGCCCCAGACAACTGACACATTCAATTGTATCTGCGTCATTAGGACATGGATACAATTGAATACTATGCTAGCTCCCTGCTCTGCCATTCACTAAGGCGTTGGAACAGGATCCCTGTGGAGGCCGGCGCAATGACATCATTGGATTACACCGGCCTATGCAAGTCCCGTCTCCTAGACCACTGAGGACACTCTGGAGCTGCACCGTTCGTCACGGGAACAGGGCTAGGTCAGTACAATTTTTTTTGTTTGTTTGGGGGCTGTGTGGTGCTATCAATAAGGGGGGCTGTGTGGTGCTATCAACAAGGGGGGCTGTGTGTCACTATTGACAAGGGGGGCTGTGTGGCACTATTGACAAGGGGGCGCTGTGTGGCTTTATCTAAAAGGGAGGCTGTGTGGCACTATGTACAAGGAGGTGTGTGACGCTATCTACAGGGGTGTGTGAAGCACTATATTCATGGGGGCTGTGTGGCACTATCTACAGAGGGTGTTTGTGGCACTATGTACAAAGGGGGCCGTGTGACTTCATCTACAATGGGGGCGCGTGGCACTATCTACAAGGCGGGCTGTGTGGCACTATCTAAAAGAGGAGGCTGTTCATATACTCTCATTAGCCTCAGTTATACAATCTGTTTTAGTCAGGTACTGACCTCTTTAATTTTTTTTCTTTTAATTTATTGTTATGTTAACTATCTTATATACCTATATTACCGGTAAAATGTACAAATGGTTTTAGGCTTGAGTTACATAAAGAAAAATGTGAAAAACAAAATGACACCTCATTGATTGGTAGAGAAAGCAAACGTGGCGAGGGGGATGGAGATATCGGGAAAGAAGTTGGCGGGTGGTGGTTTGGGGGGGTTCAAACTGAATCTTCGCCCCAGGTGCAGGAGAACCTAGATACGTCTCTGATTTGTATATATATATATATATATATATATATATATATATATATATATATAAAACTAACTGTGACAATTGTATTTATTGTATTTCCATCAAGAAGAAACATTGTGTGTGGGCAAAACGAACGCAATCTAGACCTTAAATGGTTAAAGAATCTATATGGCTACCCTGAGACACACTTATGTAACCCAATAACCACTTTTGACACTTGTTTGACATGCCCCTCACCCCAGGTTCATTAGAACACAGCAGTAAATTTACTTCCTGGCTCTTTAAACGACACCCAAACCCTCAGCCCAACCTTATCTAGTGCAGCTCCTGGCAAAGCTTTCCACTGATTTAGGATCTATGGTTAGAGTTTATTTGCAAATAATTATAGGCACCAACAGGTCCTTTCCTTTTAATTAGTAAACGGTCCTCCTGGAAATACTTTACTTGTTATTTTCTCTCGAGGACACAAGTTAACAAAAAAAAACAAAAAACATTAACATTATTTTACAGACTGTATTAAACACACTATAATAAATGAATCTGTTTTCAGTCTAATCATTTTGTTATACATCAGACTTCACACACATTGAACCTTAATATACATGCAGCAATTTAAATAGACTAAAATGAACAAAAAATTTTTTTTTTTCAAGTTTGCCCTAAAAGAGGAATAGGTAGATTTGCTGCAGCTTCTGCTGACATCGAACGGACTAAAGAAAACCCATAAAGAATAATTACAATGGAAAGCTCAGCTTCTTCTTTCTTTTTACCAGCATGTGGCCAAATTGAATCTGCTGCAATTCCACAAATCTCTTCCCAATCACAACATGGTCAATTTCCCTCTCATGATCCACTTAAAATCCTCAGTGTGTAAGATGTAGTTCATAATCCGGAATAAAAATAATTAGTGCTCTATGCTGGTTTCTTAGCTTTATTCACTGGAAAACTTCATTCATTTCACTATAGGGCAGAGTAGGAGGAGACTTGAATTACTGCCACACTTTACTTCCTCCTTGCTGATGATAAGATAGATGATAGATAGATAGATAGATAGATAGATAGATAGATAGATAGATAGATAGATAGATAGATAGATAGATAGATAGATAGATAGATAGATAGATAGATAGATAGATAGATAGATAGATAGATAGATAGATAGATAGATAGATAGATAGATAGATAGATAGATAGATAGATATCTTACCAAAACAGAATTACAAGCTGTCTGTGTGTATGTAGATAATAAAATCCTGTGATTACAGCAGCCTCAGCCCTGATTTGAGAAGGAAGCCTCTGCAATGTGAGAGGGGTGAGAAGTAATAAGTGTAAGGTGGCCGCCAGGCTTGCAGAAACATGATCGGGCTGCTGCACCACCGTATATGTAACATGGCAGACAATAACTTCCTATTAGGATAAAGAAGAGGTCTGCAGCACAAGCGGCTGAGCTCTGAAGGGAAAGGCTTTATAAAGGTATTGTAAATGAGAATCTAAGCAATGAGAAGTTTTTTTTTCACTTAGGGTACGGTTGTGATTGATGGGGTTAAAGGGCTTTCCTACCATGGCATTTTATGAAATGTCAAAGAATACTTTAGCTAGCACAGTAGGAGTCTGACTGTGGGGACTACCTCTGTCCAGAGAACAGGTCTGAACAGAGAACTTAAAGAGGCTCTGTCACCAGTTTATAACTTCCCTATCTCCTACCTAATCTAACAGGCGCTTTGATGTAGATAACTCCTTTTTTTTTTTGTTTGCTTTTTAAAAAAATGTTTATTATTGACCATGTTATGAACATTTTTAGATTTATGCAAATTTTTTCTAAATGCCCAACTGGGCGTTTTTTTTCTATTCACCAATGGGGCATTGTATAGAAAAGTGTATGACGCTGACCAATCAGCGTCATACACGTCTCTTCATTCCAGCCCAGCTTGATTCACGGTGACGCTGTGACATCACTTCATCCCGCAGGTCCTTCACCGGAGCGGCGGAAGACTGAACAGACATCGCCTCCAGCCGTGCCAGGACGTTTACCCGAATCTGCAGCGGCTGGAGGCTGGGCTGGAATGAAGAGAAGTGTATGATGCTGATTGGTCAGCGTCATACACTTTTCTATACAACGCCCACTTGGTAAATAGAAAAAAAATGGCCATTTGGGCTTTTAGGAAAAACGGTCAATAACAAATTATAATTTTTTTTAAAAGCAGTAGCTATCTACATCAAAGCACCTATTAGATTAGGTAGGAGATAGGGAAGTTATAAACGGGTGACAGAGCCTCTTTACAGTTAATTTACTTTGCCCTGGTTAAGGCCAATCCCCCAACCCCAAATCTTTTTAATCTAGAGTCCTGTAAAGCGAAGATCTCAGATGTTAGTCAGGCATGCTATTTATGGATCATAACAATGTCAGTACATGCACAAAATGTTGTCATGATCCTCCCATTTGCTGCAAAAATAAATGCTCCCTCATTAATTATTACAGGACCCATCACAGAGATTTTTTTTTAAATTTGTCTGAGAATGGGGCACCGGAGCATTACTCTTCAAAAGGATATCATAATTCAGAGTAATAAAATAATTTTGAATGAGCTCAAGGATATGGGTTATTCTCCCTTGAGTTCACCTTTAATAGTATACAAGGGAATTAAAAATGTCAAAAAACGTTTGACGTCATAGTGAGATGTCAGAAATTCTGATCGCTGGGGTCCAAGCACTGAGACACCCACCGATCGCTAAAATGAAACAGCAGAAGCGCTTAGGTGAGCGATGTACCGCTGTGTTTCTGATCTACTGTCCTCAGAAAGCTGATCAAGCGGTGTACGGTATAGACTTTCTATTGAGCCTGTACACCACTCCGAGGAAAGCTGATCAGAAACTAAGCGGCACAACGGTCACCTGAGCACTTCTGCTGTTTCATTTTAGCGATCGTTGGGGTGTCAATGCTCTGACGCCCACCGATCAAAACTTCTGACATGTCAAAAGTTTTTTTGAAAGTTTGGTTACCCTTTAAAAACAAAAAAAAAACGTAGGCTAAACTGCTCATCTTTGGCATGTTTTGACACCTAGTGAACGTTTTCAGGATTGGAAGGCCCACCAGGTAAGGGGGAACTACCAGTATCAGATCACGCTAATTCAACCTGTTGGTGTTCAGCTGCTGTGGAAGATGTGGTTCTGTATAATCTGCAGCGGAAAACACCTGGTTCACTGATTGACAGCGAAGAACTCCTCACGTGTACGCCGCTACAGTATAAATACTCTGCATCATCGGTCGGAAAGCATAGCTGAATATTTCTCGACACTGTATAAGGCAGAAAAGATTAAGCAAGTAACCTCATCTCTGCTCCCCTGCAGCTTTATACCTAAGGGAGAATTACACATAAATTCATCCCTGACAACTGGAGCACTTTGTATCCTTCACACCTCATAACGCCGCTGGCAGGTCCTCAGAGACGGATGACTATGAAGTACATGAGAAGGTAGCCGTATTAGGTGGCACTTCTGCTTTAAGTTGTGTGTTGCATTTTTGAGTGGAACAAAAACATGATTTATGTGTGAAACATTTCTGAACATGCCCTATAAGTACAGTAGACTTTCCTCTCTGGCCACACCCTTAAAGTGTTGAATTTTGAGAACAATTAACACAGACCGTGAGTCAGTCTTTGAACAGCTCTGTGGGAACCAGAGTCTCAGCTATGTGCAGTGATGTAAACTCCCTAAGGCTTCCAAAGCCTACGAGAGAATTCAGAAACAGACGTAAATAAAAGAGTGAGCGCTGCGTCCAGTCACATTATTGAAGCACGTCGGCGAAACGGGCTCTGCGTTGTTTTGTGTTCTTGTTTATCTGGGAATCACTTCTGGATCTGTATTGCAGATGTGGACATTCCCTTGCATTAAACAATGTATAAGCGAAAGTAAGAGAATCTATAGATGTTGATGTATTGTATCAACAGTGGAAGAACAAAACCTTGCAACTAACAAATGTCCTCTCTCCCGCCCCATTCTTAAATTAAAAGCACATTTCTTGGCATATTTACACTTGCGTGAAGACTGGGTGGGCACTGCACATTACCAAGCTTTTCCAGTCCATGGACTGTCACTTCTCATTAGCCATTCGGAGTACTGAATCCTTATTTTTGACAGACAAAACATGTGCTCTTGGGAAGGGTTAAGGCCCTGACATCCCTAAGGGAAAGGAGATTAGGAGAAAAGAGAAGGTCTCGCTGATACCAAGAAACTTCTAAGTGATGTAAAAAGTCTGTGAGTCTTTTATAAATGGTCTCTTGACAGATTGACGTATCACCAGTATAGGAATCTGGTTTAATGGCGTTGACCTATATAAAGATTTATATATAACTGGCGGTTAATTACAGGGGTTGTCCAGTCGCTAAAAACGTATAGCCTAACCTCAGGAAAGGCCATCAAAAGTTGATCACTCGGGGTACGACTGCCGGGACCCCCGCCGATCAGCAGTTTTGAAGGGGCCGCAGCGTTCGTATTAGCGCCGCTTCCCCTTCATTCCAGTCACTGCTCGTAGTGTGAATCGGTAATACTCTCAAATACAAATCTGCAAAAAACACTTCTAGAAAAACATGTTTTATATTAGTTACAAATGGATTCTTTTTTTCACCACAATTCTTCGCATTACAGAACTTCCCTATCCTGTAGGGACCTATCGCACTGTTTATAAACTACAAACTCAGGTGACTATATTAACAGAATTACTCTGAATCGAGGCAGAGATTCTAGATTAGCATTATTTTGAACCTACAGAACACCTTTTCTCAGAAAGAATCAATGCCCTGATTATAAAGGGCCAATTCCAGATGATAGTCTTTTAGATAACAGATGTCTGTGTAGACAGGCCAATTTTGGCCACATTTCCCTGGTGTGAAAGAAAATGGTCTCCACATGTAGTTGTTCTAATATAATTGGGACGTCTGTTAGCGTTAATGCAAAAACATATGTCCACAACTGATGAATATTTTGTGGCACTTTCAAAATGTTTGTGGTTTGTATAAGGTAAATCCTCCCAAGTCACTCCCAAAGGACTAAATGCAAACACCTCAACCAATACATGAGGATAAACTACTTTAGGAGAGAAAACTATTTGCAGAAACCATCTGAGCTAGAAAACTCATGTGTTAATCACATTTTATTATTCTTACACAAAAATTATTGTGAAATATAAATCACTAGTATATTCAGTCTTAAGATGGATAGTGAGACAGACAGATAGATAGATGATAGATGATTAAATTATTATAATCTAACATCCTCAAGATCAGAAAGGTGCTGGATAATCATACTGTATATTTATACTTTACTCCTCATTACACACGCACACATTATATATATATTTATATACATATACACACACACACACACACACACACACACACACTCCTCAACATTGAAATTGCAACACGGCAGAAATACATTGCTATCAATGAGGTTATTACTGGTTGTATGAGGAATGTTATGCCACTCTGAATGCACTTGGGCACGCAAATCATCAAAATTGACTGCTGGCAGCTCTCTTTGCAATTGCCGACCAATGACGTCCTAGATGTGCTCCATGGGAGACAAGGCTGAAGATGCTGCAGGCCATGGTAGAATGTTTAGGCCACGCAGGCTGATCACAGTAGCGCGAGCAACTTGCGGGCATTGTCCTGTTGAAAAACAGCTTCTGGGACAATTTGGAGAAATGGCCGTACCACTGGTTCCACGACCAAATCAATGTAACGCGGAGCTGTTAGTGTACCTGAAATGAAGACTGGAGGGATCCGGCTACCATACATTATGCCACCCCATACCATAATCCCGGGAGTAGGACCAGTATGACGTACCCTTGTGAAGGCCTCTTCATGGCATTGCCCACGTGGTCTCCAGACCAATCTCCGGCTATCCTTGAGTCAGAGACAAAAGCAGGAATCATCGCTAAAGAGGATAGACTTCCATTGCCGTCTTGTTGTGCACCATGATAGCCTTTGAGAGCGGTGGCGTGTGGTCAATGGAACTGTAGCCGGACTTCTGACTTCTAGCCTAATGTCGTGTAAACGCCTTCTGATGATTTGTGTCGGCACCGGTTGCTGCCCTAGGCTTGGGATGTGACGTCCAATTTCACTTGCAGTACAGAATGGATCACTAAACGCTATTTTTCCAATCAGACGAGCCATCCGTGCAGGGGTTCGCCTCTTCGTCGTTGTTCTCCCAGCCTCCAGGACATGCATTGTTGAACAGTGCTGACATTGGTTTAGGCGCGTAGCGATCTGCCAGAGTGATATACCAAGGTCACTCAGTTCAAGGATTCTGTCCTTCTCAGTTTGCGACAAGTGTCGATAACTGGAACGTCAATGAACAGGAGGCATCGCACAATCATCCCACACCACTTTTCGATCCGATTTTTGATGTTACATGTGGCTAAAAAACTTTGCTTTCAATCCAGCTTTTATGCCTCCCACATGCCACAGATTGGAGCTAGGTGCTTGGAAATGTGATCATTTGCAGATCTTAGCGACACCTGCTACATCCTCGATTTGCATAACCTTAAGGCTTGCCCTCCCTGGTGTTGCTATGTTGAGGAGTGTGTATATTATATATATACACATGTACACACATATATATATATATATATATATATAAAACACATTTCTAAATATATTAATGTTCCCATCTTTTGAGAACATGCAGAGTCACCAAAGACTCTGAACTTAGATACGACCACTGGGAGGAATGAATATCTCGACTGTCAAGTTCACTGCCGGCTGTTGGGTGGTCACACTCTGTTCATCCTCCCTTTCTTCCAGGCGTACTTCATTTTCCCTGTAGAACTTGGAGGATGAGTGCGGTTTAAGGCCTGGCTGCAGCATACAAGCATAACAGAGAAAAATGATCAGTTTCCCCCAGGTCCACATCCACCCACGGCTAAGGATTCCTGCTATAATTCCGCATGGCTGCTCTTGAAGTTCTCCATGGCAGGAGGCCACTGGTGTGTTTTTCAGTGATCATAGGATCCCATAAGGACTGATATGGTTACATATCTTCAAGGAAACCAACTGTGAATGTTCAAGGAGGAAATATATCTGTGGCCCCAGTCCAGCTTTATTCATGGAAAACACACTGGGCTAACTATAAATAAAGGTGATGACATAAACAATATAAAATTCAGATGGTCGATGTAGAAAAAATATTTACTTAACTACATTTTTGCAAAGAAGGAAAGAAATGTAGAAGCCATTTTGGAACAGAATTTGAGGACAACTTCACCTCTAGAAAGAGAACAGCTACCTTTTTAATTATTATTGTGTGTCATAAGAGGTGACTGGCATCTCTCCCATCTGCAGAACTAGAATTGCTCTATGTATTATGTACTTTGGCTTTCACATTCCATAATTACATGAGTAACTGACAGGTCCCCTTTCATTCATGGATAATGGTCCCTAGTGCATTCCACGGCATGATACCATTACTGTATAGAAAAAGGACTTCGAGTGTGGTAGTACTGTTAGGGCCCTTTTACACAGGTCAATTATCGGCCAAACGAGCTTGTTCATCGGTTGATCGTATAGTTTACGCAGCATTACATTTTATTGTTGTCAGCAGCACATATCCCTGAGTAAACATGGAGATGTGGTGCCAATATGTTGGAAATAAATGGGGACGAGCTATCGTAGTAACTATTGCTTGTCCCCATACATAACTTAGTATTGTTCCTTGTGAAAGGATCAAACGAGCACCAAACAACAAGCTGTCTCGCTGATCGGCGCTCATTTACACGGCCCAATAGGACCCTTACTGTTCTTTAGATCTATTTCTATGCCCTTTGCATTGGTACAAACTGTCCACAGTAGTTCTTTATCTTTAAAATATTCACAAAAGATTTAAGCCACTTAACAATATAATCTTGTTACTATTACTATTTTTGCTCAGAGCCCAGGATGTGGTAAAGCTGCGGGTGTATGTAAACAATCCAACGATTGTGATGTGTCTTCCATGGGACATCACCTCTATGTGATCACATGACTTAGTCATATCACTGCTTTTTCCATGTGGGTGCCATGGCCAAAATCAGTAATAACATTATATTGGTAAGTGGCTTAGATTTGTATTTACAGCCTAATTATCTATTAAAAGGTAGGTCAAGGAAATTCCCATTAAAGGCTATGTACACCTTTGAAAGGAATTTTTTAATACATCAATGTTTTATGTGTATTTAAACAACTTTTAAATTGATTTTTATTAAAAAATAATTTTTCTTTTTACGATACAGCTTCTGTGTATTCTGTACAAATTGAAGCTTTATCGTTTTGTCACTGACGATTCCGTCAGTTCAGCTCAACTGACGGCTCGGTTGAGATCGGGTCCTGTGTGTCTCTAACACACAGTATCCAGCTGATAATGATCACATCTGAGTTACGAACTTCTATGTGATCATTATTAGCTTTATCCTCTGTGTCAGAGACATGCAGGACCAGCTTTCAGTAGTCCGTTCAGCTGAACGATACAGGATACATAGAAACTATCTTCAAAAGTAAAAAAAAATTTAAAATTGTTTAAAAACAAATTAAACATTGATTTAGTAATATTATATCAAATATTTTCAAAAGGTGTACAAAGCCTTTAAGGACCGCCAATATGGAATCGAGGCGTTTTACGTAATGGAAATGCATCCAGCCTTTCATGATATTTGATCAGATGCTAGTATGTATCATGTGCAGTTTTAAGCCTATTGCCCTTTAATAGACCTAAAACTGTGGTTCTACCTCATATAGGACAATTTCCATGTGTATATTCTACACCTACATTTAGCCCCTCATTCGATAAATCATAACTGCATACAGGAAGGTTTCATATATTTTTATACGTAATTGCCACAAAAATGCTTAAATCCTGTTAAAACCAACGATACATGTGTAGTGGAGGCTCCAAAAGATCAAGGCTTGTTTATTGCACACATACTCACCATACTGGAAGGTTTAACCGTCTCAGCTGCGCACGTGCTGGAATTAGGTTCAAGTTGACTTACACAGACCACAAATCTGTCTGGAAACACATACAGCTCTGTAGAAAGACAAAGATTGAAAACATTTTTTGCTAGTTCAACAATGTTAAGTTTCCTTCTATTTTATATATTCTTATGTGTCTTTGTTTACAGTATGTTCTCTTTCCATAACCTTTTCTTACTTTGCTAAATTATTTTCTAATATGTGAACCAGATTAAAAATGAAAGATCGTACTGGTTATTTGCATTTTAACGACCATTGCTCATCCAGTGGCAAACCCAGACTTGTCCATCAGATTGCCAGAGGATGTAGCGTGATCTTCACTTAAGACAAAGGGGGAATTTTACCAAGCAAAATGGGCCAGAATTTGGGCCCAAATTGTGCTAAAAAAAAACTGGTGTACATTCCTTGAGCCAAATTTAT
Source organism: Rhinoderma darwinii (assembly GCF_050947455.1). Classification (NCBI taxonomy): domain Eukaryota; kingdom Metazoa; phylum Chordata; class Amphibia; order Anura; family Rhinodermatidae; genus Rhinoderma; species Rhinoderma darwinii. The sequence goes on along the minus strand of NC_134690.1, from coordinate 365,267,431 downwards.
TACGTGTTTTACATCTCACCTGCACGTTTTGAAAAGTGTCTAGAAAAGTCATAAAATGCGCCAGGTTTATTAATGCCCTGCTCAATTTTTTTTGGTATTGGTGTTAAGTATGCCAGCCAAGTGGTGGCGTAAGGAATATAAAAGTGCCTAATATGTCTAGCAAGGTGCGCCAAATTTGTCATACAGTGTGGATCCCTGTGATAACTTAGGTGCAGTTTCGGCCTGTGCGGTCTAGTTCCATTCTGTCTCACTTTAAGAGACAACGGTATTCATAAATCTTCCCATAATGTTTTTACTGTTCTAGAGTCCAATAGTGGAGTTCTTTACATGACTGCAGCTGATGACGGTTACTCTACAAGACGACCTCAGTATGTGTGCAGCTCCTCAGGTATAAAGACTCAATCCATGAAAAAGATGATTTTATGCAGAATGACAGCATGGATGCTTAATTTACGCACCTGCTATCAATGGACATGGTTAAAGCGGCAAGAGAAATTCCACCAGCAGCTTATTCCCCTCTTCCCATCGAGAACACATGCACGTTTGGCCTAACCGAGCGAGGTCGAGAGAAATACCCACACAGACGGCGTACGCTGCAGTGAATGGAACGGCTCCTGTTCGCATTCTCTATGGGGTTGTATGTGCCGTATTCCATCTCTGTATGTGTCGTTAATCGACACATACAGAGATGAAAAAAAAAAGTGGCAGCCCCATAGAGAAGTAAAAGTAAGAAAAAAGTAAAAAGTGGAACACAAATAAATAAAATGTATTTTAATATCATACTAAAAGCAATTTGATAGAAAAAAAAAATTCATGATACCTTCCCTTTAAAGGTGTATGACCACCTTTAGAATGAGGGACTACAGCACCTACAGCTCCATTACACTTTTTCTCTGTACAGCAACGCTCCGGGCCACTCATTGCACAAAGAGCTAGAACACAGCCCAACTCTCTTGAATGGAGCTGTGTTGCGGTTCCCTGCACAGCGGGTATCTGGGAGCGCAGTAGAAATGCTGAAGGGACTCTGAGCCGATTTGGATCAAAAGGATCAGACCTCCACGATAATAAAGTTATGGCATATCCTAGCAATGTGCCATAACACTATATGATGGGGATACCCCTTTAACACTGAGTGAGATTGATGATCACTCAACTGGGAATCATAAAGAACTGGATGATGAGTGCACAGTCTTTATATGAACGCCAATGATGGACTCCCATGTGACTCGGTTAGGCTTGAAAATAAAGAAACTGGATACATTCAATTTGGTCATAACTCCGCTATGATAAGGAATTTTGGTGCTTTGTATATAATGATAATGAGTAACCGGAAGAAAATGGAATCCTAGACCTATATAAATAGAATGCTTTATTAGAATTGCTGTAACATCTCATGGTCATGAACGCCTCACGGAAGCCTGAGAAAAAAAACAAAAAAACTGATTTCCTTTGATAACACCACCAAGGTTGGTTTTGAGTTACATCTGACCAATGAGAACAATGTGGACTCGGGTTTCACAGGCTCAGAGCTTTGCTACAAAATGAGTTAGATGCTGATGTCCAGCTGATATATCCTGAAGGCTGAAATCTATCTCAGGTGAAACTAAACATGAAATATCTAAAGCTCTTACTGCTGTCTCCGTGAGCAAAATATCATTACATTACATATATGTATATATAGGCATCCTGATCTGTAGCCTGTCAAAACTGGTTCCCACCGCATCATAAAAAAAAAAAATCTGTCCCACACAGTAAAACAGAACGGACAAAAAATACAATTTATCAAATGTAATGGCATCTGTAGGGAGATTACTTTACCCTAAATGATTGTATGACAGTTATGATATGACAGGTGAGTGTAAAAATAACTGGTGAGAGCCGGATTATGTTACAACACACACTAGTAAAGAATAACATTTGTCAACTACAAGTGGGAATAACAAGGAAGAAGCTGAGGATTTTTCTAGCTATATAAATATTTTTACTATGAAAAAACATTTTCACAAATTGCATTTATGGAAAAAATTATGTTTTGTAGGTCTCACACATACTCAGCATAATAAATACACACATGCAGACAACAAAGACTTTCGGAAACCAGTTTCCCAGTGACATTAATTTCTTCCAATTTCCATATATATTACTTCAAGTAGCCAAAACAGCAGAAAAAAATGTGCCATTTGGCTAAACGGAGCGCTGAAAGAATGCATCAGACTCATAGTTATCAATCTGGCGTGTTCATGAGGGTAGCGCCCCTCCCCTCGCTGTTCAGGCCGGTGGTTGACAGGCTGCTGTGTATATTTGTATACACTGCAGCCTGTCAGTCACCGCAGAGATGAACGGGGAGAGGCGGGACGAGCGCTCCCTTTATAACTATGAGTCAGGTGTATACTTTCAGCACTCCTATTAGCCAAATGGCACCACATTTTTTGGTGCCGTTTTGGCTACTAGGAGTACGGACCTGTAACTGTAATACACAGAAGGTCGGTAGAATCTGTCACAGAAACTTTTAGATGGGGGGGGGGTGGTCTTCCCAAAGAGGTAGTCTTTTGGAGGGGTTTCATTGTATATCAAAGCATTCCACAGAAAGCTCATTGATTTCAATAGATACAGTGAAATGCTTTATTATCCCTGTGTTGGCCAAGTTCACTGCAGTGGGAAGACTGAGAGGGAAAAATAATCTTTTAAAAACCTGAAACTATCTCAGAGTGTACAGAAAATGTTTCTAAATAAATATTTCTCAATGACTTCAATTGAATTTTATTTTATTTTTTATTTTTAAAAAGGGGGGTCAGCGTGCCTTTAAAATAATATCCTAACTTAAGTGACTTGTTAGATACAGGCTGCAGTCTTTGAGGAATTTCAGGGCAGTCCCAACAAGTCCAAGAAAATAGTCATAATACATTCACAATTTACCTCGATACTGATGCTGTACAACACAGCGAAGGTTAACCCCTCTCTTAATAAAATAAGCCGCAACTCGCAACCGATTTCCTAAACAGAAAGAAAAAATTATATTAACGATTTGTCATTTTAATAAGCTGTGAAAACAAAGCAGATGTCCTGCAAATATTGTCATGATGAGAAGGGAATATTATGTGAGACAGATGTATGAAGGAGCTCGCAGTGGACAAGATGCAGCAGAGGGCAGTGCTCCATTAGGATTGTTAACTATTCCTCTTAAGACATAAAGTTAGTATGTGGTTATCATGTGCAAAGTGTGGAGGACTGGGCATGAAAACACACCCAAATCACAAATGCTATACATATACATTTGGTATCCGCATATCCGTCATAATACAATAAATTGTTGGACGCATGCATGTTGATAGGTGCATGGCAGGAAAAATACTGGCGGAAACATTATTTGTGATTTTATGCATTTTCCTAATAAAATTAATTTAATGCTACGTACTTTTGGTCCCCAAAAGAATCTACATTTTGTTCTGCAATAAACAGGACCTTATATTGAAAAATAAAAAAAAATATGTCCAACCGAATGCAGAGGGACAAAAAATGTTACTGCTCTTTAAAGCCAAATCTGCTACATCATTATAGGGTTAATATGCACTAGAGAGTCCCAAATTATATGTAACTACAATAAAAAAAAATGATTTTCGGGATGTTATTTTTTTTTCTATTGTAATGTGAATGTTAGGTTATATTCAAATGACAGTGAAAAACAACGGCAGTTAAAAACGGATCAACTGTCGGATTTTCATGGCCATTTTGCATTAGTGCATTTCAAATTTTAATTAAATTCCCGGCCGTCTGACCGTTTTTAACGGCTGCTTGTCATCCATTTTTTAATGGCCGTTAAAAAAAACGGATGAATTTTGTTTGCCAGAGATTTTTTGTCCCAACCCCTCTTAAACGCCACAGTGCCCAAGTAGATAGTGCCAGAGTGCCCAGTGTAGATAGTGCCAGTGACATCATCTCTCTGCCTGCATCACAAAAAAGCGCTGAATGGCAAAGAAGGGAACAATTGGCTTTTCTTGCCTCGCTAGCGCTGTTAATTGTACAATTGAATCCCCTTGTGACCGATCAGTTTTTAACGGTTCGCACATGCATTGATATATCAAAAACAGCCGCTAAAAACGTATACACTGACTTCTATGGAGCCTTCGAGCTGTGAAATTGGACAAAACTAGAACATGTTCTAATTTTTTTTTTTGACGGCCAGTTTTCACGGACTGTTAAAAAAAAAAACAGCCGTGTGAATACAGCCATAAAGCTTCATTGTTCTTAAAACGGCCCTGTGACGTCACTTTCCTCTGAATATAGCCTTAGTGGTTAAATTAGACGTATTTATAACTTACATCTGTGCCGGAATATGATTGCTTGTAAAAGCTGTACGGAGATTCCGGTGACAACATTTAGTGTTCTGATTTCTGTCCAACGCAGTGTTGTCATAATGACCTTGTGTTGTCATAATGACCTTGTGTTCATCGAAATCATTAAATACAAGAATATCGACAACCTACCAGCTTGAATAGTGAGGGTATGTTCACACGATGAGAGGCATTTACGTGTGAAAAGACAGACTTTTAACAGCTGCCTCGTTTCACACGTAAATGCTCCTCCTCGCATTTTGCGAGCCGTCTGAGACGCTTGTAAATCTTGAGCTGTGCTTCATTGAGTTCAATGAAGAACAGCTCAAATTACGTGGCAAAGAAGTGCCCTGCACTTCTTTGCTGAGGCAGTCCATTTACACGTCGTCGTTTGACAGCTGTCAAATGACGACGCGTAAATTACAGGTCGTCTGCACAGTACGTCGGCAAACCCATTCAAATGAATGGGCAGATGTTTGCCGACGTATTGTAGCCCTATTTTCAGGCGTAAAACGAGGCATAATACGCCTCGTTTACGCCTGAAAATAGGTCGTGTGAACCCAGCCTGACAGTTATGTATGTAATTTTGGGGTCATCAATGTATTAAAATCATAACAGGATCCTTGTCAGGCATGGACTACAAGCATAGAAATAAATAAAAAATAAATAAAAATTTTTAACGTACACTAACGGTTCTTTTTTTAAGTCCTTTTCACACGTGCGTGTCCGTTTATCATCCATATGAATGTCCGTGGTCCGTGTTTTTCTCCACTGCGAGCACTTTGTCCATGTGCTGTCTGTTATTTCACGCAACCAAAGATTTCAATGGGTTTCTCAAACAGACAGGCGCTCCATTAAAAAAACGGATGTGTAAATAGCCCCATTGACTTGTATGGCTCAGTGTCCTGTCCACTGTTAAAACAGACAGTACATGGACAAGAAATACATTAGTGTGAATAAGGCCAAAGTCATCTAAGTATATTTCTAGAAACAGAAACGTATGTTACCTTCACTATCTAACTTGCATGAATGTCAAAGAGAAGATGAAAGCACGATTAACATGCTTATGAATGTTGTTTTTTTATTAGCTTTGACAGTACTTTTATTGTAGGAGCAACAGTTTGTGCTCCAGAGCTGTTATTCCTTCTGTGATTGGAACCACAGGAAGCCACTTCAGAGTGGATTGAATTTTTTTTCTTTTAGAAAGGGGGATAGAGGGTGAAGGTTATGTTCACACGCTTAACAAAAAACGTCTGAAAAACACGGAGCTGATTTCAGAGAAAACAGCTTCTGATTTTCAGGCGTATTTGAAGCTGAGAATGAAATTTGGAGCTTCTTTTCATAGTGTTCAATAGAAAATCAGCTCCAAAAAACGCCTCAAGAAGTGACATGCTACTTCTTTTTATGGAGCGTCTTTTTACGCTCCGTTTTTTTGACAGCGAACCGTAAAATAAAGGCTCGTGGGAACAGAACATCGTAATTCCCATTGAAAGCAATGGGCAGATGTTTGTAGGCGTATTAGGGGCGTTTTTTCAAGCGTAATTCGAGGCGTAAAACGCCTCCATTACGTCTGAAAAGAGGTCGTGTGCACATACCCTAATACTGTCATAATAATCAAGTTCCACAGTAATACCACCATACAGTATCAATATAAAGTACCACAGAGCAGTCATATAATGGTGCCATATAATGCCCAAATAGCAGTGCTGTATACTAACAAATATTACTGCTTCTGTACATGATCTTTCGCTTTAATTAACACTAGAATTAACAGGTGTCCACAGAAGCAAAATAATATTCTTTAAGCAGGGTCTGAAATAACTGGTAGCAATGAGAATTGCACATGATTTCACCTTATTCGCCTTGGTCAAAGTCATCCACTTCTCCCAAGCCATCAACAACTCTCTAGTATTGCCCACCTTATGCCATGTACAGCAGACAGAAAGTAATGCTCCCTTATGTCATATGCTAAAGCAAAGTATCCCCTACGTTGGAAAGCCGTTTTGAACCTCATTAATTCAACCTATGCCCTGTCTTTACCATTGAACCCCTTTTTATATATATGTAGAAATATCCGGCACACAAACAAATGTGGTTCAATTTTTCGATTTTATTAGATTTGATGCCATGGGCAATGTGCGTGCAACGTTTCGGTTCAACAACCTTCGTCAGGCTCTACAGGTGTACAAAATATTACACATGAGTATATTGGCATGTGTAATATTTTGTACACCTGTAGTGCCTGACGAAGGTTGTTGAACCGAAACATTGCACGCACATTGCCCATGGCATCAAATCTAATAAAATCGAAAAATTGAACCACATTTGTTTGTGTGCCGGATATTTCTACATATACAGTTGGGTTGGGACCCTATCCGTGCACCTCCTTCTATCTTGTGCGCTCTGAACCAATACAGACCCTTTTTATATATATTGGGATATATGGAAGATACACCAATGAATGATCGCACAAAATTGTTGGTTGGCCGATCTTATATATATATATCAAAGTTGATTGGCCAACACTGGTTGGATTAAGCCCCATCGTCCCTTTCAGAATTTATTTCTAAAATTAACTGGCTGATTACTTTCGAGAAACATTTATATAAAATATATTTATTAAGAGAGACACCAGTACCAAATTTGAAGACTTAGGGGCCAGATGGTTGGACAAGGAGGTATTGCCTCCATTCTCGCTATTACGCGACAAAATACTTAGATAAGGGTCAAATGACATTTCCTAATTGTACAATATATATTGGCCATAGACAATGCAGAACGGTGTATTCCTTGTGGACTCGCTGGTGTGATTATTATATGAGAACTCAGCCCACGGAATCAGCTGCACCCAGTCATCATGCTGCTTGGAGATGAAGTGGCATAGGTAGTTCTCCAAGATCTGATTGATCCTCTCGAGATCTGATTGATCCAGTCCAATGACTGAAGATGGTAGGCTGAGAAAAAGTCCAACTTCACACTGAGGAGTCCGCAGAGGGCTCTCCAGAACTTCGAGGTGAACTGAACCCCCCATCAGACACAATATGCTGCAGCAAGCCGTGCAGGCGGAAGATGTGTTGGATGAACAGCTTGGCCAGCTGAGGAGCAGAAGGAAGACCGGTCAGAGGAACAAAGTGGGCCATCTTCGAAAATCATATGCACATACTGAACAGGAAGAAACAAAGTCCATAATGTCCTTTGGCAGCGTGTGCCACCAGAAATGATGAGCAATCAGATCCCGGGTCTTATGGACCCCGCGTGACCTGCCAGTCTAGAGGAGTGTCCCCAGCGGATAATTCTTCCACGATCAGCCAGGCGCACTAAAGTCCTTCCTGGAGAAATGTCCCTAACTTGCAGGGGATTGACAGAGACAATGCAAGACGGATCAATAATGTTCTGTTGAATCTCCATGGTGTGTTCCGTCTCGAAAGACCTGGACAAGGCATCGGCCCACACATTCTTGTCGGCCGGGCGATAATGGAGCTCAAACTGGAACCTGGTAAACAACAGTGACCACCTGGCCTGACGAGGGTTCAGCCATTGGGCCGTCTGGAGGTAGGTCAGATTCTTGTGGTCTGTAAAAATTAGGATCGGATGAGCAGCGCCCCCCTAGTAGATGTCTCCATTCTTCCAGAGCCAATTTGATGGCCAGTAACTCCCGATCCTCAATCGAGTAGTTGCGTTCTGCGGAAGGGAAGAGCTTAGAGAAATATCCACATACCATTGACTTGCCCTTGGGACCTCTCTGGAACAGGAGGGCACCAGCACCGACAGAGGATGCGTCCACCTCCAACGAGAACTGCAGAGAGACATCCGGATGATGGAGGATAGAGGCTGACGTGAAGGCACTCTTCAGGCTATTGCTGTTTGGTGATTTAAAAGGGAATCGATGTTCCCACTTTTATTGTAGTAGAAAGGATAAAATATGAACAGACGCAGTAGCTAGGTGGTTTCAAATAGTATGTGCTGAAGCCTACGCGATTCAAACACTATCAGTGTCCTTGATCATGGCTAGTATTCCAATACTATTTGAAACCACCTCGCTGCTGCGTCTGTTCCTATTTTATCCTTTCTACTACAATAAAAGTGGGAACATCGATCCCCTTTTAAATCACCAAACAGCGCTGGATGGACTCTCATCTGTTTTTTCATATTACTTACCGTGGGCCGTCACGGAGAGCAAAGCTTGAGTGCAGGACTGGGGCAAGTAGTCGGAGCCAAGGCAGGCCCAGCAACACAGGGTTAACAGCTTTGGACAGGACATAGAACGACAGAAGTTCGGAGTGAAGAGCCCCTACTTGGAGCCTCAGCAGCTTGGTCACAGCTATAACTGGGTGTGGCAGAGGTAGTCCATTTACTGAAGAAACTGTCAACGGGTTCTCCAGAGGGGTGGTGGGTAATTGAAGAAGGTCCACCAGGTCTCTACGGATGAAATTAGCAGCGGATCCAGAGTCCAGATACACAGAGACCTGATGCATTCTCTCGCTGGACACTATGGTCACAGGTATGGACAATTTAGACGGACGTCCTTTCCTACCCAAAGTTGTCACTCCTAGCAACCCTTTGGGCTTTGGGATCTTTGGGGACGCAGGCGCACAATATGGCCACCAAGGCCGCAATAAAGACAGAGTCAAGAAGTGCGTCTGAGTTGTCTCTCCTGGTTGGATAGCTTACACCGGTCCATCATCACAGACACCTTAGGAGGATCAACATCTGAGGACAGCAGGGGTTGCTGCAAAGTAGGAGCCAGACTAGGAAGGCCTCCCTCCCGACGAACCTCTTGGAGGCACTCTCGGATCCGTATATCAATCCGGGCGGACAGAAGAATGATGTCATCCAGGGTAGGCGGCAGATCTCGAGCAGCAAGTTCGTCCTTAATTTTAGGAGCCAGTCCATGCCAGAATGCAGCCACCAGGGCCTGATTGTTCCATAACAGCTCTCCCACCAGGGTGCAGAAGTGAATGGCGTACTCACTCACGGAGGTGCCTTCTTGGCATAGGTTAATCAAAGAAGCCGCTGCAGATGAGACCCGTCCAAGCTCCTCAAACACCATGCGAAAAGTCCGGAGGAAGCCTTGGAAGTCACGGGTCTCAAGTTCTTGTCTCTCTCAGAAAGGGTTTGCCCATGCAAGAGCCTTGCCAGTGAGGAGAGAGATGATGAAAGCGACCCATGCGCCATCAGACGAAAATGTCCTAGTATACTGGCTGAAGTGGATCTGGCACTGATTAAAAAATCCACGACAGGTACTTGCGTCTCCATCATAGCGGTGAGAAAGTGGCACAGAAAAACGCAGGTCAACACTGTAGTCTGAGGATCAACACTGCCAGGAGGTGTAGTAGGAGGAACGGCAGCTTGTGCCTCCTGCCGATGTGCAAGAATGTTCAACGCCTGGAGGAGTTGGCCCTGTCGAGACCGGAGGTCTAGCCTATCCGCCCGCATCTCTTGTGACGTCGTCATGGTCTTGAATCGACCAGCGGGGTCCATGGCCTGAGCGTACTGTCACGTAGGGTCTGTGGACCCACTGGGCCGTACTGCCTTGGCGGTATGGCAGCTGGCCAACAGGGCGCAGGTCAATGTCTATAGTTCTTATAGGGTACCTGTGGCAGCTCAGACAGTAGCAAGGCAGGCTCGGGTGGGACTAGGCAGCAGGTAGACGTCAGGCGTGGTGAAGCAGGTCAGGCATGGAATACAGCACTGCATGACTCGTGGCTCAGCACAGTACTTGACCAGGATAGTACGGAATGCAGGGAACAGGAACACACTAGGAGACCATTGCATAGACAAACAAGGGAAACAACAACAACGCTCAGGCATCGAAGCAGGGGGCTGTATCTGTACATTGCACTCTTCTTTGGGCTTGGAGTTTGGGTTAAGCATGGAGTTTGGGATTTGTTTATATCTGTGTTTGTAATGTAAAATGTACTTTAAGTATCCACCATGGCAGATGGTCTTGCTTTCCACCAGTTTCTCTGCCCTGTCTTGCTGGGACAAGCAAGATCTTTTCTTTTGCCAATATTTGACAGTAGCCTAACATTGTGTAACATTTTTTCTCTATTGTCTATGCTATGTAAGAAGTAGACAACTTTGCTCTATATATGTTCTGTCGATTGCCCATGGCACCTTGTGAAGAAGTTAATTCCTGGTACTATTCAACTAGAACATCCAGATTCCAAATACAGTGCATAGTACACCAAATTCCGTACTATTCTTTACACAATTTTGTATAATAGTTTAGTATACACTTCAGCTTTCAACTATTGTGAAAATTATGTTTCAGTAGTCTGTTCTCTCTTTGAAAATGTGTCAGAAAAAAGTTCTGCGTCTTCAGATATCCTCAAAATCTACAGCGCTATAAACAGCAAATGCTGTTCATATGATCAACTATATATATATATGTATATATATATATATATATATATATATATATACATACATATACAGTGAAGGAAATAAGTATTTGATCCCTTGCTGATTTTGTAAGTTTGCCCACTGTCAAAGACATGAACAGTCTAGAATTTTTAGGTTAATTTTACCAGTGAGAGATAGATTATATTTAAAAAAAAAACAGAAAATCACATTGTCAAAATTATATATATTTATTTGCATTGTGCACAGAGAAATAAGTATTTGATCCCTTTGTCAAACAAGACTTAATACTTGGTGGCAAAACCCTTGTTGGCAAGCACCGCAGTCAGACGTTTTTTGTAGTTGATGATGAGGTTTGCACACATGTTAGATGGAATTTTAGCCCACTCCTCTTTGCAGATCATCTGTAAATCATTAAGATTTCGAGGCTGTCGCTTGGCAACTCAGATCTTCAGCTCCCTCCATAAATTTTCGATGGGATTAAGGTCTGGAGACTGGCTAGGCCACTCCATGACCTTAATGTGCTTCTTTTTGAGCCACTCCTTTGTTGCCTTGGCTGTATGTTTCAGGTCATTGTCGTGCTGGAGGACCCAGCCACGAGCCATTTTTTTTTTTTCTTATTCAAAATTTTTATTGAGTTTCAGAACACAAAATTTACAAAACATAGTGGAGGGAAGGCCTCCACACCTTAAATAAAAACAAACAAGGTCAGTGGACCAAAGAAAAAACAAACAAAACACCAAAAGGAAAATCAATAATGTGCAACATCTCAACATGAAAAAGAATGGTCGGTATACAACAGTAGCATGAGTAATCCTAGAGGCATAACAACAGAATGTACAACGAGACCACTTAATTCAAACAGAGAAGAAGAGGCACATTACCCTAGACGGGGAAGAGAAAGTATAGAAAAAGGCCCCAAGAGAGGGAGGGATAGGAGGGAGGGGAGAGGACAAGGGGATCCTGGACTCCAGTTCTGGCGTATTATGAATGAAAATCAGCAGCGCGCAAAAGCCATAGTACATTTCACAGGGGTATAGGCCGACTCAGGTTACCGCCGTGAGGTAGGAAGGAGAAGAAAGAAACACTATCCAAGGAGACCATGTAGACGTGTATTTTACCACAGATGCCGGGGAGTGGGCCACCAAGTGTTCCATTCGCTGTATCAAGGCAACTTCCCGAAACCACTCATCTAATGTTGGGGGTATGGCCGTTTTCCACCTGCGCGGGATCACTGACTTTGCCGCCTGAAGGAGATGTCTAGTTAGGGAGCTTTTATAAACGTGTATTGGCATCGGGAACATGAATAAAAGAGCTGCTTCCGGAGAGTTGGGGACATAGACTCCAGTAACCTCCAATATTAATTTAAGCACCGCATCCCAAAAACTCCTCAACAAGGGGCAACTCCACCAAACATGAGACATAGAACCTCCTACAGCACCACAACGCCAACAATTGTCAGGCACAGACGGATACCATTTATGAAGCGCAGCCGGGACCCTATACCATCTAGAGACAATTTTGTAACTAGTTTCCTGGGCCCTAATGGCTATAGAGGCTTTTTGTGAGAGGGAGAAACACCGCTTCCACTGTGCGTCAGTAAATGTAGTATGTAATTCTCTCTCCCAGGCCCCGCAGAAGGAGGGTAGTTGTTGGGAACGCTGTGAAAGGAGTAATTTATATATTGTGGATATGGTATGGGTAGGTGGCTGGGAGGAGACACATAGGCGCTCAAAGTCCGTCAACAACCTGTGAAGGTGTGCGCGTCGGTTAACTGTTCCATAAAAATGTTTTAACTGGGCATATTCATATATATGGCGAGTGAGGGGCACGGCATCGGGGCAGATGGAGGTTAGGGGGAGAAGAGAGGAAGCGGAGAGGACCTGAGCAAAATACATGGGGCCGGTGGGCGGCCTGCCTAGGAAGGAGCGACCAGCCTTACCAGCAGGAAAGGCTGGATTATCTGTGATAGGAGTTAAAGGACCCAGGGGGTCTATAAGCGAACATCCAGGCCCTAAGGACCTCAACGCCATGAGGGTATGGTAAACAACAAAGGAGGCTTGAGTCGGTCTGTTCCCGGGCAGGATCCACGGCAGGGATGATAGGGTACTGGGACATAGTTGTTGAGCCAAACGGACCCATAGTTTTGATTCTCGGTTATGAAAAAAATCTAAAACACGTGCGTGAGTTGATGCCAGATAGTAGAGCCGACAATCCGGCAGACCAACCCCACCCGTACCCCTGGAACGAGTCAGCAGAGCCCGGCTCAGACGTGGACGACCAGTCGGCCAAATGAAGGAGCCGAAGCATCGCTGAAGCCGCAACCAATAGGAGGATGGAATAGAGATGGGGATCGTCTGCAGGAGATAAAGTAAGCGGGGGAGGAGAGACATCTTAATAATATTGATACGACCAAACCAGGAAAACTCAGTCTTATGCCAGGAATTAAGATCAGTGCGAAACTTGGCCAGTAGGGGGATAAAATTATTTGTAAACAATTGTGTAAGGTCCCCACTTATACGGGCACCCAAATATGTAATACCCCTGGAGGGCCATGAAAAGGGGAAATTACTTTGGAGAAGCGATACTAACGGGCCTGGAAGAGAAACATTTAACGCCTCAGACTTAGAGAAATTGATTTTGAAATTAGACCATGTTCCAAAACGAGACAACTCGGACATCAGTGAAGGAAGAGAGACATGAGGGTCTGTGAGATAGACCAATAGGTCATCAGCAAATGCCGAGCACTTGTATTCCTTCCCTCCAATGTTAATACCCTTAATATCCGTGTTGCTCCGAATGGAGGCCATGAGGTGTTCCATAACCAGGACATACAACAGGGGGGATAGGGGACAGCCCTGTCGTGTGCCATTGTAAATAGGGAAAGGTGCCGAGAGGGAGCCATTTATTTTTATTTGGGCCGAAGGCGTGCGATACAATGCCATAATTTTTGCCAAGAGAGAAGGTCCTATTCCCACATGCCGAAGGGTTTGGTAAAGGGCAGGCCACGATATTCTGTCAAATGCCTTTTCAGCATCCAGGGACAGGATCATGAGCGGGATTCGGTTAGTCTGGGCGTGGTGAATGATATCGAAGGTTTTAAGGGTGTTGTCACGGGCCTCCCGACCAGGCACAAACCCCACCTGGTCCGGGTGGATTAGTTCAGGCAGGTATTTATTCAATCTATTGGCGAGCAATTTAGCGTACATTTTTAGGTCTACATTTAGCAAGGAGATGGGACGATAACTGGAGCATAATTGAGGGTCCTTACCCGGCTTAGGGATCACTACGACATGAGCCAAGGTGGAACTAGGAGGAAACAGGACCTCCGGGGAAATAGAGTTAAAAGCTAACAACAAAAGCGGTAGCAACCGGTCCGCCAACACCTTGTAGAACTTGGCAGTGTAGCCATCCGGGCCAGGACTCTTCCCCCCTGGAAGATCGGTTATGCCACGAGCCATTTTTAATGTCCTGGTGGAGGGAAGGAGGTTGTCACTCATGATTTGACGGTACATGGCTCCATCCATTCTCCCATTGATGCGGTGAAGTAGTCCTGTGCCCTTAGCAGAGAAACACCCCCAAAACATAATGTTTCCACCTCCATGCTTGACAGTGGGGATGGTGTTCTTTAGGTCATAGGCAGCATTTCTCTTCCTCCAAACATGGCGAGTTGGATCATCCAGATGTTCATGTGCAAACTTCAGACAGGCCTGTACATGTGCCTTCTTGAGCAGGGGGACCTTGCGGGCACTGCAGGATTTTAATCCATTACGGTGTAATGTGTTACCAATGGTTTTCTTGGTGACTGTGGTCCCAGCTGCCTTGAGATCATTAACAAGTTCCCCCCGTGTAGTTTTCGGCTGAGCTCTCACCTTCCTCAGGATCAAGGATACCCCACGAAGTGAGATTTTGCATGGAGCCCCAGATCGATGGTCGATTGACAGTCATTTTGTATGTCTTCCATTTTCTTACTATTGCACCAACAGTTGTCTACTTCTCACCCAGCGTCTTACTTATGGTTTTGTAGCCCATTCCAGCCTTGTGCAGGTCTATGATCTTGTCCCTGACATCCTTAGAAAGCTCTTTGGTCTTGCCCATGTTGTAGAGGTTAGAGTCAGACTGATTAATTGAGTCTGTGGACAGGAGTCTTTTATACAGGTGACCATATAAGACAGCTGTCTTTAATGCAGGCATCAAATTGATTTGGAGCGTGTAACTGGTCTGGAGGAGGCTGAACTCTTAATGGTTGGCAGGGGATCAAATACTTATTTCTCTGTGCATAATGCAAATAAATATATATAATTTTGACTATGTGATTTTCTTTTTTTTTTTTTATATATATAATCTATCTCTCACTGGTAAAATTAACCTAGCCTAAAAATTCTAGACTGTTCATGTCTTTGACAGTGGGCAAACTTACAAAATCAGCAAGGGATCAAATACTTATTTCCTTCACTGTACATATATATATATCTTACATTCGAGCATTGGCATATATTTTGCAGTGTGCTTTTATGCTCCGCCCCACCTCCCTTAAAGGTAGTTAAGCTGGCCACCGTTGGTAGATGGCTCTGTAAAAGCAATTCCTTAATATATACTTCAATTAAAGAGTAAAGAAGATGTAGGTAATTCCTCGGAGCCTACTGGTAATCTAAGCAGACTGTGTTACAATGCAGAATACATACCATTAATGCTAGTATAGAGCTCTGTATTAGACTATAAGGATGTCAGTCTCCGGCTACCGGAGTTGGAACTTGGATTACGTCTTCAAGACAGCGTAGCGGAAACAGACTTCACTGGCATCATGCAGACTTGTTGGGAGAACAAGTTGCGCACAGCATAGGAGTAGTTTAGCCCCCAGCAGGATCAATTAACGACCAAAACCATTACTGAGTTTACGCAGGGTAACCTGTTCTTCACCCTTGATCCCTACAAGGGGTTATGGGCATTGCCGGTATTATTCCCAGGTTGCGGCCCCCAGGAGTGTCCCCAACAGATGTACAGGTTGCAGATGACAAGTATGAACCGTTTTGTGATCAAACAGATTTGGTTCAGTAACAAGTACGTCAGGTCCAGAAATCTGAATCAGGAGGGAAGGTCAGTGTCAAGCCAGAGGTTGATACATAGATAATTCAGATCAAGCACAGTTAAGACGAATGATAGCAGGTAACAAGAACAAACACCAAGAAACTCACCACAACGGCTGCTGACTCAGAATTCCAGAACCGTTCCACTTTAGGAAGAGAGACATCACGTGATGTGTCCTGATCCTGCGGCTAGTCACGCAGCACAAGCAGAGGAGAGCCATGTCATCCCGTCTTTATGGTGACGCCACGGCTCCGGACAGGCCGATATGCTTCCCACTAAGCAGGAAGAACAACCACTCCTCATGGCAACCGGTGTAGGCCTGTGGCTGGCAGCTAGGGCAAAGACTAGTGTTTGGGTCGCCCAAAGCCCTACAAGCTTAATGATTGATGTTTATAGAATTTCCTAACATACTGTATTAAGGTAAGTTCAGCAACGGTGACCCCATGCTTCACAATCAATATGCTAGAAACTACCCCAAAAGAGTCATGTCCCATCATATAGGACAAAGTATTAATATGTTTAATACCAGGTCTACATGTTTGAAACATGTCAATTTAGCAACCTTGTACTGTATTTAGAGAAAACTGGAAAAGTGTTATATTGTTAAATTATTTTTATTGTAAAAATGTTCTATTGTCAAAAACATTTGAACACTAAATCCTGTCCCTTCATCCTTCCATGTAGACACTATTAATTGCGAATATACCAAGTTTAAACCTGTTCCAGGTCTCGGCATGGCTCCACTCATATGTTTCTGCTGGATATGGTGATACGTTACAAACTTATAATAAATCCCTAGTTTGCTTCTGTTGCTATTTATTTATAGATTATGTGATTAAGCACGTCTGAGAAGCTGTAAATATATCGATGTTGTCTTTTCTTTATATAATGGCAAATTATTTAGTTTAGAATTAGTGGTTTTGATTCAAGTATGATTCGCCCCACCAACTACTTTAAAAAGAACACTTGACAGCTGCTGCAAACAGGAAACACCTGAAATTTATACGTATGATAGTCTAGCATGGGATCTAGACAGCCATGAAGAAATAGATTAATAGTAGAGATAGGCAACCAATGGTTCTCTAGTAGAATTTGAATTTCTAGAGATATATGGGTTAGGAATTTTCTAAAAAGCAAAGCCAACCTGAAATAGTCATGCAGGACAATCACAAATAAGTCCAATAAAAAGTCAATATTTTATTAAAATAATTATTAAAAAATGACAAACAAGAGAGAACATGCACAGACTAGAAGAACACAAAATGCTAAATAGTGTATATAAATAGTACATAAGCGCATACACCAAATTCCATAAATTTACAGTGTAGGAAATATCATTACAAACCCCAGTATTGAAACATTAATAGAAGTAACATCCAAGGTATAGGGTCGTACCAAGGAAAAGGTCAAGTACCCAGGCTGAAAATAAGAGCCAAAGAGGGGAGAGCAAATACCAGGATGTCCACCAAGCCTGACGCGCGTTTCGCACTAAATGCTTTGTCCGTGGGGTGACTAGGCATAGACATACACTACTATTTAAATTAGTCTGGGCCAATCATCAGGAAGGGTGTATTAAAAACTACAGCTATGACCAATAAAATAGAAATGGTTATATAAGAAAACACTATTTACTTACAGCGTGCTAAAATGGAGGTGGACATTCATCTAAGAGTGGAACTTACTGCGCATGCGTGTGACGTCAGCGCCGACCCAGCCAATAATAGGAGGGGGCGATGTAGAGGTCAGACACATGGGCAATTTTTCTATAAAGTCACAAACTCAAAGGCATCATATGGCCTTATGAAAAGCAGTAACAAAACTGAAAAAGCAGATGCTCTATTGAGATGCTGAACAACCTCCTTTTTTCTCAGCCTTCCATTAGATAAATGCACATCTGCAAAATGAAGTCATCCCGTTGGTGAGAAGTTCTTGACTTTATTCTCAGACCATTCTTTCTATTGGGCAGTATCAAGTCAGCTATATTAAAATGCTAATTTTAGTTATTTTAGTAAAACCAAGGGCGTACATAAAAACTGTGAAGCAAAAATCAATATGGAGCACCCTACTGTTGCTCGTCCACATTCCTCATCAAAGAGCAGAAGGTACATGTACCTCCCCTTCACCTTCCCATTGTTTGTAGGTTAGAAAGGTGACATGACTATTTGGGTTTTCCCTTCTCAAGCTCCAAGACCTTGTACAAAAAGGGAACCCTGCAAATGATCACAATACCAATTGTAAAGACGGAGCGGCAAACCCAAGCAGGGGAACACCCTATCCAGGGCTCATGTAAAAGTCGCATGGTCTGTCTCTAAGGTATGTACAGTATGCCCTTGATTACAAATGTATCTAAAATGTTCTAATTTTTTGGTAGCATAATACAATCTGCCAGGCAATCAAAAAAAAACTAAGTCAGGTCAATGCAATTCTCTCATATTCATACAATTATAAAATACAGACTTTAAAGAAATCAAAAATTGCTCGAGCCCAGTCCAGAAAACATTTCAATGTGCTGAAAAGAGAAAAATAATCTTTAAAATGACAGACGCACACAAACACAACTAACATAATTCTTGATTTATGACCATTTCCTCTAATTGTGAAGCTCACGGTAAAAAGTGATTCATTGTCTATGTATTCCGAAAGAACAAAGAAGTGAGAGTAGTGTTTGCCTGTGTGAAGACAGACATGGCTTTTCAGACAGAATACACCACAGTGCAACGACATCCAGACTTGTGATACTGCTCAGAGACCAAATGTCATTGCTCCACAGTCATAATGCCGTCTTATGTCACACATTCAAACTCTGCATGGATAAAATAGCAACGCACTGTCAAAGCATCGGATTGTTTTATAGAAAACAAGATTCCTCTTGTGTCCGCAATCTTGAATGGAATTAGAAGATTATGAATTGGCAAAGTAAAGAGGGGCACACAAAGAGGTCTTGGAAATGAGTTGGACATCTAAGTTCCTCCAATTTCCCTACGGGAGTAAACGCCTACGAAATTATTAATGTGAAAACAGGTGAGCCTTGTTTCACTTATTCACATTCTGATACTTTAATAACAAAAAATTCTGTAACCCCTTAAGGCCACAGCAATTTTTCACCTTCCATATAAGCATTCTGACTTCTATAGCGTTTTTATATTTTTGTTCAGGAAATCTAAGAAGTTTTATTTTTTCATGCGGGACGAGTTGTATTTTTTTGGGCATAATTTTTAGGTACAAATCAATTTGGATTTTATTTGTATAACTTTTGAGGGAAATTTTTTTTGTTTCACTGCTGACTATAAATGACACATTTACTTAAACTTTATTTAACATATTTTTCAAAGTCCCACTAGTAGACTTTAAAGTATAATGGCCTAAAAGGCATCCACACAGGAAAGTCTTGGGGGCTTTACAGGGGCCTCGGGCTAAAATTTTTAATATGTGAATGTTACCATGAGAGTAATATATATCACACAAAGTTTGCAGCCAACTGTAACTTTTCATGCCTTAAGTGTCACAGCTGCATTGAGTCGAGCACTTTATATGACTAAATAGACTCCTATAGGAGTGACAGTCTTGCAACTTTGGGTGTTGAGCTTCATGGTGCAATTAAGGTCATCACCTATCCAAACCCTAATGGTACTGCATACTTATTACAAGTTCCATTCATGTTACAATAACTAATGGTCATTTTACACGGGATAATGATTGGGCAAACGAGCGATCATATGAACGCTCGTTCATGATCAGTGCCGTGTGCAAACAGGGCAACAATTAGCCGATGAACGAGCAAATGCTTGTTCATCGGCTGATTGTATCGTTTATGCAGCAAGAAATATTATCATTGTCGGCATCACATCCCCCTGTGTAAACAGGGAGACCTGCTGCCGACACTATAGAAATGTATGGGGTCCTCATACATTACTGATCATTGCTACTTGTGATAGGTGCAAACAAGCGCCGATCAACGAGCTGTCTCGTTGATTCGCGCTCGTTTTTACGGTCCATATAGGGCCATGTAAGAGGACCTTAATGCTGCTGCCATAGAATTTTAAAGTACATATGTCCAGACTTTAACTATACTATAGAGTAAATCCTCAAAAAACTTAAAGGGGTTTATGAGATTAGAAAAAGACAGCTTTTTTTTCCCCCTGATTAGTTTTAGCGATCGGTGGGGATCTCAGTGCTCGGACCCCCACCGATCAAAACTTCTCACGTCACTAAGACATGTCAAATGTTTTATGAAAGTACAGGCACTCTTTAACAATGTGAGAAGCCAAATTGTGCATTGTGATTGACAGCTTTGATCAACTCCTATACACATAGAGGGTGGACTGTACTATATTGATTTGTTCTATACAGATGTTTCCTTCCTTACCTTTCCTTTAATCTCAACTAATCCTGAGATGTGTGGCCCGCGATGAACAGCTTTAAAAAAAACAAAAACATGATCTCGTGATACTGTCACAAGTTGTCTATGCTATATGTGTCTTTGTGTGGCTACCCAGTGGCTGTGATGTGAATTGCAGTCTATCAAGGGTTTGTTAGCAGGTTGTTAAGCAAATTCAAGCAAAGGTAGGGGCGAACATATCTGTAGTTCTCATCTTGCCTTCTGCTGTTGGTGTTGCTGTGTGCATCTTATATTACTAAGGCCCCTTGCACATCCCGTTCAGGAGATCTATTCTTCTGTGCAACTTAAACCTAAGAGAGATCGGCACAACAAAGAGGGAGAACATAAAAAAAATAATGTTCAAGGGCTCTAAGTTGGGAGAATTTGCAGCCTACAGCACAATCTCTATCATAGGTGTAGAGAGATGAAAAATGCATGCAACGGATAGAACGTGCTGCTGTTACAAAAACGACTTCATCATTTTTTTTCAGGCCATTTTGGTCCCTCTCCAGCATGCAACTGATAGTGCTAGCAAGTGTCTAAACTGTATGTATCAAATACTAATCCCAAATGTATTTGGCAGAAATTTCCCTTTAAAGGGGTTCTCCGGGATTTGAACATTGATGGCATATTTTTAGAATAAGCCATCAATGTTTGATCAGTGGGGATCCAACTCCCGGGGCCCCCGCCAATCAGCACAGTGAAGGAGCATTTATTGTTTGAACAGGTAGAGGAGTTTGTCTATTAGACCAGCTGTGTCTGGTTCTGCAGGTTGTCCTATTTACTCCAGGAGGTCGGAGCCCCACCGATCAAATTTTGATGGCCTATCAATGTTTAAGTATCAGAGAGCCCCTTTAACAGTCTGTTACCTGTCACATCTCATTTTAATGGATTAATCATGTTTTATGATAAATACTATACAGTGTGCTACTACAAACTGTAATCCATTATACTTTATACCTACAATCTGTCCATCACATTCCATAAATAAACACATACAGTGAAGCCTCCTTAAGTCGATCTCCCAAAATTGCATTGAAACATGGTCTGAGACAGTGGTCCTCTCAAGGAAGAGGCTAATATACATAGAATATAAGCCTACTGGAAATCTGTCACAGGAAATCTGGTCTAGATCAAAGGGTGGTCTTCACAAAGAGGTGGCCTTTTGGAGAGGTTTCCCTGTGTGTTTGCATATATATCTATCTATTCTATATTCTTAGCGCATATTTTGATCAAACTATGTGAGCCCACCTGCCACAAAATGGCGACCTCTATAAGGTGAGGTCGCCTTGTCGCGGCAGTTGGGCTCACACAATTTGATCAAAAGCCATCAAGGCTTGAGAAAGGTTCCTGTTGAACCGAAACGTTGCTGTATCTTTTTTGAGGTGAATAAATCCACTTTGCGTGCATCTGCTTTGAAGTCCTGGTGCCGTCACTGCCTTCTACGCTGTTCTCTCTCTCTCTCTCTCTCTCTCTCTCTCTCTCTATATATATATATATATATATATATATATATATATATATATATATATATATATATATATATATATATATATACACACACACACACACAGTATGTAGATATAAAATTTTCAAAATGTATAAAAAAACATTTTACAGGAGAATGTATAAGGGCAGCAGTCGGTGACCTCAAGCTGATGAGACGTTCGTTGATGCAACGAGACAATGCCGTAAAGCACACAAGTAAAACAACTAAAGAATTGTTGTAAAAGAAGATGATTTGTATTAGAATAACCAAGTCAGTGTCCTGACCTCAACCGTATCAAGATGCTGTGGCATGACCTTAATAGGGCTGTGCACGCAAGGCATCCCAGAAATATTGATGAACTAAAACACATTTGCAGAGAGGAATGATCCAAAATTCCTCCTTAACATGGTACAGGAAACATTGGTGGAGGTGATTGCTGCTAGAGGGAGATCTATAGGTTATTAAATTCAAGAATTCCCTTTTTCTCCCTGCATGGCGGATGTTCTTAATAAAAGACAGCAGCACAACTGTGTGTTATTAGTTTACTTACATTGTGTTTGTCTATAATTGTGACCTAGTTAAAAATCAGACCTTATTTTATCAGTAATATTAGAAATCCAGGTAATTCCAATGGGTTCACTATACACACACACACACACACACACACACACACACACACCCCAATGAAATATACCCTATAGACTATAAGGAATCAGACCCTGCAGGATTTCCTTATACACAGAGAATTAGCAAACGAGCAGCAAAGCCAAAGCTTGAAAATTACAAATCTATTATAACGCCTTGGAAAAATCATCAATAAAAAGATTAGGTGCATGTTTTGTAACCAACATCAATTTAATTTCCACGTTTCTACAAGTATTATGTAAAACAGTTTGTTAGTTTAATCTCATTTTTGGACACCTTTCAAACAAGAAAACAAGGCCCATAATTCCAAGTAAAACAGAGTAACACTCCACGGACAGTTAGCTAAGAGAATACCACACTCTAGCTCTGATTGTGAAAATGCTACGACTGCCAAAACTACAACACTTTGGGTGGGCAAGCTAGCTAACTGAACTCAACAAGTGACTATAAAAGGTTGATCACTTTCAGATGCTCTGGACGACGAGATTCTCTGCCTTTCATGACTCACAAAAGGGAATATGTTGTAGGTACTGATACATTTCAATGCATCCTATATTATGGGGGTTGATTTTGCAATGTTTCCATTGAAAACTACTGGAGACCATTTTCCCAATCTCAAACACTATCGGCTCTGGCACTTTCCTTGTGGTGAGCGATTAAAACACTCAGTATTATTTTAATGCAAGTGTCAGGCGAAGATATAGCTAGCCGCATACAACAGATCGGGCCTCATGCAGCTGTTCAACTCTAGCTCATAGGCTATAAAACAATTGCTGGCAACAAGTAGGGCGGTAGCATCACCAAAAAGTTTACACTGTCTACTTTTGCACTGCAAGACCTGGACCTTCTGTGGTTCTACTGAACCAGACTCATAGGATCCTATAGTGATGTAAGTATGCTTCAGTAGAAACGAGGGAAGTCCAGATTTTGCGATTGTAACATGAGTGTTAAAAATTTTTCATTTTATGCATGCGTGAAAACGCCCTAGAAGTCATCTCTGCAGTCCCAGATTCATTTCATTCTGTTCTACCAAATCAAATCTCAGTATAATTCTATACAAAGTCTTATCCACATACTTCCTAAAAATAATAATCACCCTTCGAGTAATGAATTTATTTTCTTCCACCACTTTTTATATAATTATGCTTAAAGGGAACCTGTCACCAGCATTTCACCTATTGAACTTTACTTATCCATCACTGGTCGCTGCTATCAAAAGTTCATTGCCGTTATCCCCTCTCCTAAATTCCTCCTCCGACTGTAAATAACGGTCTGCAAACATTTTGCGTCTTTTATCGTAATAATCCGGTGTCCCTTTGTGCGCACGCACCAGAAGAGGACATCAATGCACTAGCACAGGATTGTGTGTGCTGGGGGAAGGCGAGGAGCTGTCAATCAAAAGTAAGGAGGCGGGAAAAACTCGGGAAGACTTGAGGAATAAAGATTTGACTCTTTTCATACGAAGATTTGACTCTTTTCATACGAAGATTTGACTCTTTTCAAATGAAGATTTTACTCTTTTATGCTCATTAGCATACGGTGTGGGAACACTAAAGAACTGAATACTAAAGCTACAGAGGTGACTAAGAAGACAATTATAGGTTATATAGAAATTATTTTTCACCCACTAACACCAGGTATTGCTGGTTTAATAGGTGAAATGCTGGTGACAGGTTCCCTTTAATTATAACAATAATTGTATTATACCTGATCATTCTGTGAATATCATAATCTACAGGGAACTGTGGCCCTACATCTGAAAACACGTTAAACTCCTGGTTTAAACTATGCTACCCAAGACATTTGTGAACCCGTAAAGATCCCTGTTTTTAAAACAGCAAGTATCACAAAAAGAAATTCACAAAAGGACTTGTGTGTTAATATAAAACACCAACACCGTTTCCGGCTGTATAAAATGCAAAAAAAAAGATTTAACAGTGCATAAGAAAAGCCAGAAATATTATTTACTTCCTGTACTCGAACCGTGTGTTTTACAAGATTGAAGCCTTGATAACCCAAAAAATGTTACAAAAATATTTTGGGTGGTGTTGCCAATTAGTATGATGAATACTAACTAGAAAGATGATATTACTATTAAAGCGGTTGTCTACGCACGGAGAACTGATGACCTATGCACAGGGTAGGTCATCAATATATGATCGGTGGGGGTCCGGCAGCCGGACCCCGCACCTATCAGCTGCTCCGGCTGCCTCTGTGCGCCGGATGCTATGCAGGATATGCAGTATTCGGAGCCCGAAGCAGACTGCTCCGACTACTGCAGAGCGGCCGTGCTGCAGAATAGCAACTCTGCTCCTATTCTCTTGAATAGGAGTAGAGCTGCAGTGCTGCAGTACTGCAGCTTGGCCGCTATTTCGTGACCGGAGCCATCTGCTTCCGGCATGGACATCTGATGCCCGGAGGCAGCTGATCGGTGCAAGGTCTGGGTGTCGGACCCCCACGATCATATACTGATGACATATTTGCTGTGAATTGTCCCACAACCCCAATAAGAGGATGGGGTTTGTTACAGACCTGTGGAAACCTTGCACGTCTGGTTAATTGCTATTTCTATAAACTAAATAAAAGAGAACAAGGGGAGGCCAAAAAGACACCACCACACCAGAAGGATCCTCTGACTCTGCCGGTACAGTTCTTTCACTCATGCTTGTGGTCTCTGGGGGATGTATTTGGTAAGCAATTCCTGTCTCTTTATAACTTACAAAAAAAGATATATGTAGAAAATTCACTATAAATTGGATAGGAATTATTTTGGGACACTTAAGTTCACGATGACGAAAAATAAAGTCAGGCTTGTGAATATACCAAAGAGAGCTGAAGTCTACAAAAAATGGTCAATAGTATTATGCAAGATTTACATACGTGTGTTCCCTTTTTCGAATGCATACCGGTAATAAAAAAATATATATATGATACAAATCAGATGAAACTGTATCATTCTGTCAAACAGATCTATAAAAAAAATTATATTATTGGTATACAGTTGCATACAGTTGAGATCTGTTTGACAGATTCATTTTTTTTGAAAGTGAACAGTTTTTGGCTCTTTCTTTTTTTTTAATATATCTGTCATTAAATTTCATGTGGCCCATGCCTTTCTATACAGTAAAAAAAAACAACCACAAGTTTCTAAAAAGGCGTCCAGATGTTTGCCAAAAGGATACACTTTTGGCACATGTCTGGCCCTTATAAGTCTATGGGTAATGTACAGGTTACATCTGGATATTTTGTATGGCAAAAGATACAGTTTTCAGGGGACTATGTTACCACTATTTTTAATAATAAAAGTTATTTACTCCAACACCATTAACGGTCCAGGAATCAATTTTTAATCTTTAAGTATTCTGGATATTATGAAAGCTTCAAAGTCCAGAGGAGGAAGCCATGTGCCTGTAAGACTAGTCAGATAGGAGTTGTGCGAACAAGTACGAAACCTTATTGAGTTGAAGAGATCCAGAAAGGCAAACTTTCGCATCAATGGACTGATAAAATCCAATAATTTAAATGTTTGTCTGTATATCCCTTACTCCTTTTCAGGGTTCTAAAGTATTCAGACACTTCACCATCTACAACAGATGCAGAACAGAAGACAATTTCTGCTTTATTAAAGCTTGTATCTGAACGTTAGAATTGAAGGTTTTAGAATGAGTAATCGTTTGAAGGGAGTGGTAATCTGTCCTGCTTGTTATAATTCATGGTCCCCGGACAGTGAGAGGAAATATCAGACACTAAGTTTTCACTGTAAAACTATCCAGAAACACTTGTTTTCCAGTGGAGTCACAGCCAAGTTGACTCGATATTCCACATGGCTGCCAAATAGAGTCTGTGGTACGGTGTAGAACAGTGGAAAGCCCTCTCCCACGGCTATTAGTGACCATTCATTTGGGAGCCTGGGAAAGTGCCTCTGAGCTGCAAAGCTATCTGGAGTTGCCTGGCAGGTGCCTGCTTCTCACAAAAATCTGGCACCTGCTTAACTCTCTTGTAGCATCCAGTCAATGGTCACAGACATGTAACCGGTAAATACAAAAAGAGCACCACTTTTCACAAATATTAAGCAAAAACTAACAGATGCGTAGCCGCTCATTAGGGTTTCCTCCGCTATGTCTTACGTAAAAATATATGTGTTGCACATGGCAACTAATCAGATTTTTTTTTTTAAGGAAAGTATTGGAAATGAAAGACATCATCTGACCGGTTGCTATAGACAACAATGACTCTTTGTCGGCAAGTTTTTATGCATGAAAGACATTGTACTGTGCTTCTGATGTACGTAGCTCACATACGTTTGTCTAGATAGAATACAATTGTAGCAAACTTTCAGCTGTGAGGACTAGATTTGTACAGGTTCTCATTCACTGAAAACAAAGATTTTGAAAAAGGTGAGGGATTGAAACACACGTGCATAACTTTACATGCATCAAGGGAGCTATCCACTTTTTACAATCAAGGTTTTATTTGCCGGGTTTCATAGAAAGAAGATAATCACAGGTTGTCCCATTCTTGAGACCTTCAGCAAATAGGTATAATCTGCGGGGGAACCAAGCAGCAAGTGTTCAATTCTCCTGCAGTGCCCCAACAGGGGTCATTAAGCATTACATTGCAATCAATAGGCTGTTCATGTAATCTACAGATGTGCAGGTTCCTCCAGGGAGAAAGCATATACATATTCTATACATACAATACTGAAAACTAAGTTACAATTTATCTAACATCTTGGTCCTTCATGGATGTCTACGAGGAATGTCCTTTCATAAGTCTGTGTTTGATGTGCATTCTCAACAAAACCATTTAGCTCAGCATCTTAAGCCCTTAATAAAATGTGAAAGTGTGAGGTCATGACCCCAGTCTCCCAGAGGACCTACCTATGTAACTGGAGGTAACCGTTGGTAAAAATACCCTTGAAAACATGATGGCCCATATGTATACTGTATTCTTTGTATATTTGGAGAAAGTATTAGTGTGGAATTCCTATCTAATCTCCGAGTAAACCAATAACATTGATGACTCCAGAAGTCGAGTTAAAATGACTATTAATTAACAAAGCCCTTAAAAATACCTTGAAGTATGATATGTCTTTGGGGAGTTTGTGTCTGTTATATAAAGGAGTTGGAAGACAAAGTTCAGGTCCTTTGGTAACAATATTTTCAGCTTTTGAAGGTATAGATAACGTCATTCAGAATTATTTCGAGGAAAAAAAAACATGGATATAATTTCACCTAAACGAAGTTTCTTCATGTTATTAAAATTGGTACAAACCAAAAAATAAAAAAATAAAAATTGTCATCCCGATTACAGAATGTTATGCTAAAAAAATTTAATAGCACAAAGATGAGCTATATTTATAGCTGTACAAGCCCGTACCACTTTGTGAATTTTCAGCATGTACTACAGATAAAACACACACTGAATGATACATGTGACTTCGTTGGCAGCTGAAGAGACCGTTCTGAATCAATGATACCGGGAATGTTATACCATTACTGAACCTTGGCACCAGGCTCAGCATTATGACTGAAAGTTGGCACCAGTCATGTCACTGTCACTTTGCTCCTAACCCCGGACCATAGAATATAGGTAACTGGACCTACACCCAGCTCTGTAGGATTGTACTATGCATCAGCAAAATATCACTGCCACTTGGCAATTTATTATGATAGATATTGGATTTCCAAAGGTGGCAAACACTAAAGTCAGACATTACAGTGCCCGAGGTTTTCATTCAGATTTTCACATACCCTCAATGAAAGACCATCACAAAACGAACACTTGTTTGCAGGCTTACCTGATATCAACTTAGAACGCAGCCCTACTGAAGCCATAGCAGAACTTCCCCTCTTCAAGTCCATGTTCACATTCTATAAAGCATTGATGAAACTAGACCATTTCCTACTGGACTAATGGTAGAAATCCTCAGCCTCATGTACATCTATATGTCGAGATGCAGGCCTTACCCCTCAATGACAAGGACAATTCTATTTTTTTTCATTTTCGTCTTCTTCCTCCCCGCCTTCCAAAAGCCATAACGTCTTTATTTTTCTGTAGATTGAGCGATGTGAGGGCTTATTTTTTGCGGTGCGAGCTGTAATCTATATTGGTACCATTTTGGAGTACATGCGATTTTTTGATCACTTTGTTCCACTTTTTTGGGGAGCTAAGGTGACGAAAAAACAGCAATTTGGGTGTTTCTAAAAAGATTTTTACGGCGTTCACTGAGGGGGTTAAATAACATTATATTGTAACCATTCGGACATTTACGGACACGGTGATACCAGTTCTGTTAGATTAAAAAAAATTAACATTACTTTAGGGAAAAAGTTTAAAAAGTTGGGGGCTGGGTGGCATTACATACAGGGGGCTGGGTGGCATTACATACAGGGGGCTGGGTGGCATTACATACAGGGGGCTGGGTGGCATTACATACAGGGAGCTGGGTGGCATTACATGCAGGGGGCTTGGTGGCATTACCTACAGGGGGCTGGGTGGAATTACCTACAGGGGGCTGGGTGGCATTACCTACCAAGGGGGCTGTGGCATTATCTACAGAGGGAAGTGTGTGGCAACAAATTTAAATTAAATTCATCAGATTTTAAAACGGACAGGGAAAAAAACGGATGCAAAACAGGTCAAAATCGGCCGTTAAAAACAGCAACACGGCCCGGAATGGATGCAAACCGGCCGAGAAAAACAGCCCAAAACGGACGATTTTATCGGCCAACACTCGGACCCTGTCGTGTGAATAAGGCCTTAGTGTTGTCGTGTTATGTATGTGCATTGTGTATATACATACTACACACATTCTTGTAAATTTCCTTGAGACACCCTGTTTTCCTCAAATAGTCCAGTAAATCTGTACAGTCAACTGGTTAGCCATGAAAGTGGAGCTCTAGTGTGTATATCTTTCTGTAGTGTGGATTATTCACTTTTATGCGGCAAAGGAGTAAAAAAATTAATATGGATGAATAGTGTCTCAAGAGCTGGGGAATATATGTTGGCGCTATGTTGTGGTATTATAGTATATTCCATAAAAACACAGATTTGTATTTCTTTCAGGGTAAGTAGAAACCTAGATGGCAATCCTTTGGTATTTATGACCTAGTATTTTTTTTAAATCTATTTGGGATACTGAGATTACTATAAAAAAAAAAAAAAAACAGCAGAATAAAATGTTACGTTTTAGGGTGAAATAACCTCTCATTTCAGTGAAATTCAAAATATGTTAAATTATTGAGAGAACATCCTGTGAAAAAAAACAATCCAAATTACAGGTCACTCAGTTATAGTTGATGGAATATAATTTCCTCGGGACATCCATATGTGGAAGAATTATGGGTTCAGGGGATTTTTGCATTTATATGTGTGATAAGATAGCATTATTGAAACAGGGGTGGCAAGATAAAGGAATGACTAAAGTTAATAACGTAGCAACTTCTCATGTTCCGAACGTGAACTCTTTGATCTGAGTGATAGCCGCACAATGAGTTCTCCTCAGCTGAAAAGATAGAGTAGGGGCTTAGGCTGGATGAAGTCTCACGTTCTCACACTTTGGCTGAAGCCAACACAATGCATGGAGGAAATTGTGCAGCAGAAAGGTCGCAACATTTCATTTCCAGGTCCTACTTCTGGTTGCAATTATGTAAATTCCTATTTTTAATAACGGTCAGGTTTCACGAGGGCTTAGAAACCAAAATAATAAAAAAAAACTTTGCTGAGAATACTGCAGTTATTGTGCGCTGATTTTCATAGCCACAGTTTACAAATGATAGGAGGTTTGGAAGCATGCAGACTATTATTCATTCGACGGACACGCTAGTTATTAGTTATGTCTGCAGAAAAGGCAATAGGAAATCCAGCCTGTCACAATATTTACATCGACAATAAAACTTTTCTTTTTCTTTAATGCCCTAATGACTAGCGCAAACTCCTCAGCTTGGCTTCCAGTTGAACCTGTCAAGTCAAAATGTTCCGTGTCAGCCAAAGAGGACATCCAATTTTTTTTTATGAGAATTATTCAACTAAGATTTATGCGTGCTGCAGCATGTGCAAGAGAACAGGCCTTTGTCTCGAGAATTTTCTCCTGCCCTGTGCAGGTTTTCATATAAATTAAAGATTTAAGTTTCATTCTTTCTATATTTGTCTTTTTTATACTCTTCAGCTAAAGACAAGTGAAAACTTTTGTTTCCCTAAACACTGGCTCGATTCCAAAGCCACAATATTTTAATGGGCATTCGTCTTTATAATGTTAACTGATGGAAAATAAAACACCCACAAATGTAATACATGCAATAAAAACAAACAAAAGGCAAAAAAAGAAAGGTTAATGAAATGTTTCTTCCACTACAAACTTTCACTATATTCCCCATAATGAAGGGCTGTTCTCCAATGACATAAAAAATATTACAAGCCGTTGCAACATACCCAAGGGGATGTCAGTGGAGGGTCAACAAAAATGCGTCTGTCCTCTGCCCATTGCTCCCTTTTATCCACATACTATAAAATGCTGCATATAAATGTGCATTATGACTCCTTAAGTACAGTTAATTGTGTGTTCGTATATAGACCCACAGTGTAAATGCAGGTTTTAAACTATTTGAGGTTTGTGGCTGTGAGTAGTTGTGTTTTATGTCAATTTCTCTTGGGAACTGTGTCAAAGTTTGTGTTTATATACTGCATGTTTTTCGTGAAGTGAACACCAAAATGCCTGTAGCTGGCATTAACAGCATTGGTACATTATTATTAGATATATAGTACCACCAATTTTGAAAGCACTTTATATGGTACATGTTCAAAGCAGAAAATAAAGATGGAGTAAAAACTTTTGGGATTTTTTGTTTTGTTTAATCTGACTTGAAAAAGCCCCACAAAAATGTTTATATTCTAATTAGGTTATGTATTCTTTGTCTTTAGGATTTAACGTTAAATTCTTTTATTTCTTACATCCATCAGTAGTTTGTATTCCATTTTCAGACTATAGACTACTGTAAAAAGTTCTAGGCCAGTTTTCAGACTGCCCTCGCTTCAAGCACAATAAGTTCTGTTAATAATGCTATATTAGGGATTCGCTGGTATTACCTCTAAACGAAAGGCACTCTCGTACGAAGTAACTGCACATAGGCATGATAGACCACATATTTACTAGACCTTTTTCTTTAATGTTTTACTGCCAAAATAACCAACAGTAGACAGCAACCTATAAATAGATGCTATAAGTGCTAACTAAGCTTCCTAGTCAATAATATGAAGTGTTCTAGACAGAGTTTCATTGTGGGTTATGAAGAAGCCACAGCATAAACAGCTGCTGTTTTGTGGAAATGTACACTGAGAATACATTTCTGGTTCACAAATTGCTACTATGTAGTTAGGATTTGAGCCACACCACGATCTATTCAATCTAGGACTAATGTTTATTGTAGGCATGCAATCCAGAAACCCCAAGATTAAATGCACACATTAAATTGGATGTGGGACCATTCTTAATAGGGGGAAAAAGAAAAGATGAGCTGGGAAGTATGCCTCATAGAAATAATAACTAGGTAACCCCACAAACTATCCCTCTGCTAGAGCATTTTCACTTTACGCTATTCTAAGTCTCCAATACTCCAGACCAGTGTCGTAGCTTTTACATACATAAATGAGCAAAAATATTTTTTTTAAAACGTCACCACAGATATTATATGGTCTTGGCACGAGGATGACAGTAACATCAGGCGTTAATAACAAAATTTAAAATATTTTTCTTGTGCACATGATTTTTCTGGTCATATACATGAGCTTCAAGGATATCATAAGTGTAATGGCCCACGCTCCCCGCCACCGGAATCATATACAGTTAGGTCCAGAATTATTTGGACAGTGACACAAGTTTTGGCATTTTAGCGGTTTACCAAAACATATTGAATATACAGTTATATAATCAATATGGGCTTAAAGTGCAGACTCTCAGCTTTAATTTGAGGAAGGGTTTAGGAATTATAGCTCTTTAATATGTAGCTGCCTCTTTTTCAAGGGACCAAAGTTTATTGGACAATTATCTCAAAATCTATTTAATGGGCTGCATGGGCTATTCCCTCATTAATCCATCATCAATTAAGCAGGTAAAAGGTCTCGAGTTGATTCCAGGTGTGGCATTTGCATTTGGAAGCTGTTGCTGTGAACCCACAACATGAGGTCAAATTAGCTCTCAATGCAAGTGATACAGACCATTGTTAGGCTGAAATAAATGAAGAAATCCATCAGAGAGATAGCACAAACGTTAGGAGTGGCCAAATCAACAGTTTGGTACATTCTTGAAAAAAAAAAAAAAAAGAGCGCACTGGTGATTTTGTGAACTCCAAAAGGCCTGGACGTCCACGGAAGATAACAGTGGTGGATGATCGCAGAATCCTTTCCATGGTGAAGATAAAACCCCTTCACAACATCTACCCAAGTGAAGAACACTCTCCTGGAAGTAGGTGTTTCAGTATCTAAGTCTACCATAAAGAGAAGACTTCATGAGAGCAAAAACAGAGTGTTCACCACAAGATGCAAACCATTAAAAAGCCTCAAAAATAGAAAGGCCAGATTAGACTTTGCCAAACAACACGTAAAGAAGCCAGCCCAGTTCTGGAACAGCATTCTTTGGACAGATGAAACTAAGATCAAGCTGTACCAGAATGATGGGAGGAAGAAAGTATGGAGAAGGCTTGGAACGTCTCATAATCTAAAGCACACCACATCCTCTGTAAAACATGGTGGAGGCAGTGTGATGGCATGGGCATGCATGGCTGCCAAAGGCACTGGGTCACTAGTGTTTATTGATGATGTGACTGAAGACGGAAGCAGCCGGATGAATTCTGAATTGCTCAGGGATATACTTTCTGCTTAAACCAAATGCAGCAAGGTTTATTGGACGTCGCTTCACAGCACAGATGGGCAATGACCCAAAACATACAGCGAAAGCAACCCAGGAGTTTTTTAAGGCAAAGAAGTGGAATATTCTGCAATGGCCAAGTCAGTCACCAGATCTCAATCCGATCGAGCATGGATTTCACTTGCTTAAAGACAAAACTTAAGGCAGAAAGACCCACAAACAAGAAACAACTGAAGACAGCTACAGTAAAGGCCTGGCAAAGCATCACAAAGGAGGAAACCCAGAGTTTGGTGATGTCCATGGGTTCCAGACTTCAGGCCGTCATTGCCTGCAAAGGATTGTCTACAAAGTATTAAAAAAAAACATTTTATTTATGGTAATACTAATTTGTCCAATTACTTTTGAGGTCCTGAAATGAGGCTGTGTAGAAAAATGGTTGCAATTCCTAAACGTTTCACAGGATATTTTTTCTTCAACCCCTTGAATTAAACCTGAAAGTCTATACAACGATTGCATCTCAGTTGTTCATTTCAAATCCAATGAGGTGGCATGCAGAGCCCAAATCATGAAGATTGTGTCAATGTCCAAATAATTCTGGACCTAACTGTACTTACCTCGTCCCAGCGTCTTTTCCCACATGGCACCACTACTCTTCTTCCAGGTCAGCATTTGGTGGCGGCCTACGCCGCCGACGCTCTTCCGTTTCCTAGTGCACGTACGTGCTGACTTTAGTCTTCTTAAAGGGACACAGATTTTCCTGGGTATAAGGGGTCCTCCCCTTTCAATGCTCCTTGCCAAAGCAATTTGGTTCTACCTAGAGGGAACCGTAGAGTACCTTTGCTATTTAATATAATGTATTACCTGCGTTTCACCTTTGCCTGTACTTTCGACCATCCTTGCCTGCCCTGACCTCTTGCTAGTGAGCCGTGACAAACCTAGCTGCCTGCCTTTTACTATTCCTGACACCTCCTGTAATGTTGGCCATCACCAAGGGAGACTACACCGGGGGTAGAGACCAGGGGCTCCTCTACAGCAAAGTCCAGATCTTTGTATAGGCATTAAAGGGTGAATACCAGGATTTCCATTAGTCTCCGCTGTCCGGTTTAGCCCCACGCCAAATCTCTTGGTGACAAAGTGTGTTTGCACCACCCTCTGCTGACCATATGAATATTCCACGGGCCCCATGACAATGACAATAGGAAATAACTACATAAAGGTTTGGTTTGAGAAATCATAATTATGGTATATGTTCATGCGCCAGGATGTGGACTTTCTGTGTTTCAATAAGATTGGAGCTGGTCAAACTGGGGCAGAGTCTGCAAGCCAAAACGGTAGACATTCGTAAAGAGGCTCCAACTCGAGAGGTAGAGTCCCTAGTCTGTCATAGCAGTAGTTAGGGCAGATCAACTACAACATAATCAGTTAACATGCTCAGGGTGATGCTAGAGGGGTACTGTACTAGAGAAAAGGCGAAGATAGACAGCGTTCAACCATAAGAGACAAAAAGCATTAGAAGACATGTCAATGGGTTATCTGAAAACTGCAGCAAAACTTTTGCATAACAGAATTGCCTTCTGAAGACACTGGGGTAGGGTGCTGTGCCAGAGGAGGGAGGGCAATTGGTGCCAAAGGAAATTAAGCAGCAACACCAACCATAGTAACAAAGCAAGTGGTTCAGAAAGTTCCAAATCATTGTAGGCTTTTTGCAGGTTACAGATCTTTTATTATTAAATCTTTTGTGGCACTATTTGTGAACCATGATTGTTCTGAGCAGAAGTACTACAGTAATGATACTAATGACCTGGTGAAGAGACCTGGGTGTCCAAAATGTGTTGGCTGTTGGATGAGCTGACACTCTAGAAGCACCTGTACCTCTCACCCGCATCATGATCCACAGACAAACCGGACCAAGTACTGCCTGTTATACGGTGAAGGAGAAAGGTTCGGAGGCAATGTTCCATTGTGTAGATCTAGATTCTGCCCTTTTTATTAGACTGGTGCATACAGCTGTTGGATTAGGAATTGTGAAGATAACTATATTGAACGACTGGATTAAGAACATTACGGAGAATGACAACTAAACCATCAATGACAATTGGTTGCCTAGTAATAAGCATGTCTGGATTAACAATACGAATTGTTTTATTTATGATTTGGAATACAATATGTGAGATCTTTTAGAAGTTGATCTTTATATGGTTATATATTTTATAATATTTTATATATAATTTATTATCCATCTGTGGTAAAGGGTATTAGTGTATTGAAACAAAATTTCTATGTATTGTCACAAATAACAGATTGTGATATCACAATGGTCTATGCGAATGACAAAACCAGCTCTGCTACACCTGCGTGTATAAAGAGTACCTTTAGACTAATGCTGCCCAAAAAATCACGCTTAGCGAATGTCTTAGACATTACTCTTTTAGTTCTGGCAATTTAAAACAGTCTTCGGTCTATTTCCTCTTCCGTTTGCCTCATCCCTGCCAATAGTTTATGCCAGTCTATTTCACACCAGTTAATAAACTCTGTGGAAGATATTCATTTAGAGGTTAATGCAGCTTGAAGGAAAGTTACTTAACGCCAGGTATTAAATTGCAGTGCTAATAAATTCCTAGAGGCTCATTCCTTGTAAACAAAGAAAAATGCTTAAACTGGTTCATTATATATATTTATACATTTAAACGTTCTTAACCGGTCAAGTTTTCACAGTATTGTGTTTCTGTTTCCCTCCGAGCCGCTCTGTAGTCAATGTTTCTTACAAGTCAGGTATGACAAGAGCCTGAAGACGGTTCCCACAGCAGGAGTGTTGCATTACTGACTCAGCAGTCTGACACTTCCCCGTGTGTAACGCTTCCATGTGTCGAGTGAGCAGAGATCTCATTTCTCAGGCCGAAGACCCAGCATGCTGCTCAATGGCTCCACAACTGCATTAAAACAGCTGAATAAAGCTAGGTACACACTAAAAGTTTTGTAGGGGGCACATTTTTTTTAATCCAATAGATTAGCTAACTGATGCAAAAAAAAAAATGCATCAGTATTTAATGTTTTTTTTATAAAGTGCCCTTTAAAAAAATGCCCTTTGAAAATTAGGAAAAAAACTAAGAAAAGATTTCTAATTCCTCTACATTAAAGTTGTAAAAAAAATCTAGGAAAGATGGATGCACGTAAAAAAAATAAT
This sequence comes from Rhinoderma darwinii, assembly GCF_050947455.1. NCBI lineage: Eukaryota > Metazoa > Chordata > Amphibia > Anura > Rhinodermatidae > Rhinoderma > Rhinoderma darwinii. Next base: position 365,231,089 of record NC_134690.1, on the reverse strand, counting down.
TCACTCCAGCAAATGAAAAAATGAAATATAAAAAAATTAATCCTAACTATACAGATTGAAATACCCCAAAGTAAACATTTTCTTATCAGCAAGAGTGTAAATAACAAAGAGGCAGCCCACGCACCCATGGAGAGGAGACCCAGCCCCGGTCGGTGCATTCTTTATGAAAATGGGTGTTGAGAATCTGCGCAGAACATCCTCTGAACAGGCTCTACAATATTCGCAAACAGCGGTGTGGTGGATTACACGAAAGGAGATAGAGGCAAACAAGCAAATCCTTCTGTCCTAGGTAGTTATGGCTGCGGTGCTGTTAACCGGCACCATATGGGGCTCCATTAAAATGTTTTCTATTGGACCCTCTGACCTCTATGTACAACCCTTCTCATCACAGAGTGACTCAGAGCACTTAGACTAGGTGCATGAAGTGCTCAAACAGAAGTTTTTAACAGAATCGAGCATTGCCATGCAAGTGGACAAAACCTCAAAATTCACAGCACAGGATCCAGCAAATAGTGGCGTTCTGATATATTCCCCTTGAAGTAAACGAGAAAAGTTAAAAATGTTCCTGGCAGCCGCGCTCTGGATACAGGTGAGTAATAGAATGTCAAAGTCTCCAGGTAAAATAAGAAGAGCGGGAAAACGTTATGATTTTGCCTTGAGTTAAACTTTGTCACACAGTTACTTTACAAGTTAATGACATAAACACACCTTAAAGAGGATCTGTCACTACCTTATTAATGCCCAATCTCCTAACTAATCTGATAGGCACTGTCACGTTGATAATTCCAGTGAAAACTGTATCCAAAAACAATTGCAAAAGTTATGAGCTTTTTTCTAAATATCCAAAAGGGCGGTAACGCTCCTCTTTCTCTGTGGGCGGTGTTTGTGTTGTCTGTATGACGCTGTCCAGTTAGCACCGTACAGCTTCTCGCCTTCCCTACACAGTGTGATCTCAGCTTCAATCGCGAGATCATGCTGTGTTTACCCTTCTGGCCGCAGCTCCTTCAACACATCGCCTCAGCACTCATCCAGGGACCGTCTTCCAGGATGAACGCTGAGGCGATGTGTAGAAGGAGCTGTGGCCAGAATTGTAAACACAGCGTGATCTCGCGATTGAAGCTAAGATCACACTGTGCAGGGAAAGGGAGAAGCTGTTAATTGGACAGAATCATACAGACAAATATTAACACCGCCCACAGAGAGAGCAGGGTTACTACCCATTTGGCTAGTATAGCCTCATTTGCATATTTAGAAGAAAGCTCATAACTTTTAAAATAATAAATGTTTTGGGACACAATTTTCACTGGAATTATCAGCATGACAGTGCCTATCAGATTAGTTAGTAGATTGATTATTAATAAAGTAGTGACAGATCCTCTTTAATAATGATATTATAAGAATTCCTTTTAAGCATCCCAGTGATCAGAGAAACATTTATATTCTAAGCAAGTGTTCAAAGAAAAAATGCTAAGAATGTTTTTTTTACTAGTCTGTGTCAGCCACCTGTTGGTTGCCCTATTGGAAGATCCACCTTTTGAACCACTAAGGGGTGGGAAACAATTTCTTCTCATTGCCCTACATATCTATAAGCAGAATATAGACACTATTTCTGGCAGTCCATACTCTTATCTACTCAAAGGTTTACTGGTCAAATATAAACCAAAAAAACAATCTATTGGCATGCATTTGGCCTATAGAATCCTATGGCACATAATAGTATATTTTTGTTTTTTAAATGTATACTTATAAAGTAGCCAATAGACATGCCTTGAATTACTCTGCCGATGGTTCTGCCAGGCAATAGAAAGGGATTGCATCGGCATGTTTACAATATATATGAGGACTGAAGGTCTCCCTTAAAGGAGCACTCGCAGAACATTTTTTATTCTCTGGCCCATTAGAGAGGCACATTATGTAAATTGTGGTGAAGGTAATGTTCTTACCGGTGGTTGTATTTGTGAATTATTCATCCCCTTCTGGTCCTCAGCCGTGTCATGTGACCAGCAATAGAATTCTTCAACTGCCACAGCGTCTCATGTGTGGACAGGAAGTCAGTTTCTCCATTCATTACTATCACAGCCTCGATGTGAATCTTATAGGAATTAAAGAAGAAACTGACTTCCTGTCCACACATGAGACGCTGTGGCAGTTGGAGAATTCTATTGATGGTCACATGACACTACTGAGGACCAGAAGGGAGGGGATAACTCACAAATACAACCACCGGTAAGAAACGTACCTTCCCCACAATTTATATAATGTGCCTTACTAATGGGCCAGCGAATATAACATTTTGTGGGAGAGATCCTTTAAGTAATTTCCTGAGTAAGCAATGATCTACTGATTCAATATACTGTAGAATAAGCAGAATATAGTAAATAATATGATAAAGTGCTTTTGTTAAAATTGAGTGTTTGCAAGAAAAGTAGCAGTTGCATTAAAATATTAATGCAGATATGAGTTTTAGCAGGTCACTTATTTACTTGCTAAGAATAATTTATTTGTAACTTTTTTTAAGCTTTTTCGAAGCCTTACGACTAAAGTTTCGGGTTTCAGACTGTTGGTCTCTATAGTAAGTCTGAATGGCAGAAAGTCCCGAGTTAGGTCACCTGCATAACTAATGTAAAAGATGCCTGGGGATATGATGAAGAACAAATGTATCAGATGATCCAAAGCCTCCTCCACACAGTTTACCAACAAGGCAGGACTACTCCCTTGGGTTGGTTATTATATAAAAAAAACTTCAAGAGTGTTTGTTTCATCGGTAAAAAAAATTCTTTGAAATCGTAGTTAAACATTTTAATAGCAAGGTAAAAAAAAAAAAAAAAGACCTCTAGGAAATCCAATATAACTATTAAATAATAGACTTTGTACTAGTGGTTTCACATTGCAGCTTTGTGACAACTTATAGAAACCATCTCCTCTTCATTAATTAACTACTCAAACTAACTTAATATATTAAAGGAAGGGTGTCGCGAAAAAAAAAATGTTTATATCAATTTGCTTTTAGTGTTTTATTAAAAAAATTTGTATTTATTTGTGTGTTTGTGTTTTACTTTTTTTTAGTTTTGAACTTTTACTTCTCTATGGGAGCTGCCATTTTTTTTTTCACCCGTTCACCCGTTCCATTCACTATGCTGTACGCCGTCTGTGTGGGAACGGCGCATGCGCCGCTCCCACACAGTCCAAATTGAAGGTCTTCGGCCGAGCGACATCCGGCGCCATTTTCATGTGGACCGGAAGCCGCGGCTGGACAGTAAGATTACTACTTCCGGTCGCGGCTTCTGGACTTGTGTTCTAATGCAAGCACTTGGAGCGGAGGGAGCAGACGGAGCGGACGGACCGGAGGGAGCGGCGGCGGCAGGAGCAGGTAAGTTAGGTCTGTGTATGTACGTGTTTTAGTGTGTGATTACTACTGTATGTAAACCTACTACACTGTGTGTTCGCTCAAAAAATGGCGGCACACAGTGTAGGAGGTTGAACGTTCAATCCCATCCTTTCTCCTGGCACTAGCCAGGATAAGGGAGGGGGGATTCTGTGAGCTCACTAGAGCGAGTGTGTCTTCTCAAATTTTGCAGCATAAAGCAATATGGTTGCTTTACCACATGCCAATGCTGCATTTTTGGGAATTGCTCCATCTAGTGACCAGCACTGGGAAATGTTATAAATTAGAATCTAATTTATAATATTTCCTGACTCGTGAAAAAATTAGAACAATGTTTAATCATTTATACACTAACTGTTTAACAAAAAAAAAATAATTCTAGCGACACATTACCTTTAAACATTACCTTTCGAAGCTTGTTGGCTATAACCTAGGATTGAGCAAATGGAGAGAAAAACAAACAGTAAAGGGAAGTATGTGTTTTAATTTCTCTGATATTGTATTTATCCTTTTAAGGGCCGGCCTATTAAGGGCCTTAAGGACCAAGCAATTTTTTTCTTTTTTCAACACCGCTTTCCAAGAGCCATAACGTTTTGTTTTTGTTTTTTACACCACGTGGCATAACTAATAAATTGTCTTTGTTCTACGGGTCATTACGATTGCAGCGGTACCAAATATATATTTATTTTTTTCAAGAATAAGGAAATACATAATTTTTTAATTAAAAAAGCCAGTTATCTCTTTATTTTTTTGGGGGAAACTTATTTTTTTCTACTAAAACTTTATTTAACATAGGTTTTTTACTTTTTGTTTGTTTTATTCCTTTTATAAAGTCAATAGGATTATTTTTATTAGGCTCTGTTAACAATACCGTAAGCCTGACGAACACGATTATAAATTAATGGGATCTGTCGGGATTAGTTAAAAAATGGATCCAGCATATCTGTCGTGACCTCATTGTGCCTTAGACCTCTCCACAGACTGACCCAGATTTGAAACCTATGGGATACAATGGAAAACAGACCACAACAGGAGTGTAGTTAAAAGGGTTTTATTATGGTTTTCACATCTGTACCTCTACTTCTTTTTTTAATAAATATAAATTTGAAACTTTCCTGCTGTCACCATACAACCACTAAGATTTTGACAAAAACGGCTGCCTGTTTTTATTTCAGAACAATAATGTAATTATATGAATCAGAAAATTCAGCAACTGTAGCAAATGTCAAAATCGTGAAAATTCCGCCTTTAAATATCCACCGTGAAAAATTTATTGTGTCGCTCACATTAACATTTAGCTGTTAAAGCAAAATGTCAACTTGTACAAAGATATGTGGTCCCCCCCCCCCTGCAGTTTCCTAAGATGCTTAATGCAATAATGTGGAAAAATAAACTCTTCTAAAATAGACATCTATATACACATATATTACCGTGTAGGCTTCAGATCGCATTCAGAGCCTCGCTCACACAAGACATTTGGCTGAGTTTAAGAAACTTCCCAGTAATTGCGTCAGCAACAATGCATGCTTCAGTGTTCACACAATCATGATCCTATCAAGATTTAGGTGCAGATTTCACGCCTAAATCCTGAGAGTATCCGCTAACATTTTGACGACAATGCATTGGAATGGGGTATTCAGGAAAATATCCACGCGGAATACTGAACGCACTACGGATTTTAAAATCATCAGCATATTTGTTATTGCAGTGGATTCCGCGGCTAAAAGCAACGGATTAGCGACATTAAATTACTATTGGGCTAATTTGTGTGCGGAACCACTGGCCAATCCATGCAAGTCAATGCTGTGGAAAATCTACAAAATATATGGCAAATCCATACTGTATGAACATAGTATAAATGGGCTTATATTTACTTTTTTGACCTCTTTAATATCTATAGACGTGTTCCCGAATTACGTATTTACAAACAAGCTTTTTTTTTTTTTTTCATTTTTCTTTGTGCAATAAAGAATGAAATATCTACTGCTACTTGGAAACCATCAACAAGCTGCTGTTGACTACCTATTATATTTTACAGTATGTCTCTATTTCGTGTTTTGAGTGCATGCTGGTTTCTTAATTTAAACATGTTGTAGTTCTGATTAACACTTTAATACCCCAATGAGCTCAGCTCATTAACACATAAATACCCATAGCCAGTATTAGCTACTCATGCAGTACCCTGTTTGAATTTTCATAAGCTAGTATTTGTGTATTATAGCGACTTTCGAGACGGAAATTATCTGATAATCATCTTTTTTGTACTGGTGGTCTACTAATCTGTACTTTATAATCATTCTATTATTGCTGTAATCATCTTTTTATGCATGGACTTCCTAGTAAGCGTGTGAAAGAATCTGAGCAGGCAAAGCTGCAGGGGCGGGATAGGAGCAGCAGTCCGAACCAATGATGAGACAGGAGGTGGATTTCAGACTATCACAGAACTGTTGTAGGCACTGTAGCTGAGCTGTAGTCACAGATCACAGCTCTGCCCTTTTGAAGACAAGCAGCAAGCACTGCGTAAAATAAGTCAGTTGGAATAAATGGAATAAAAGTGATAAGATCCATCGGCTGTAGTTAGCCAACTTGATGTTGGTTATCAGGCATCACATTTAGAAATACGGTAAAATGCAAAAAGATTTTTAATATAAGTGTATTTAAGTGAGAGTTAATATTTCAAGAAAGACATCCAGACTCCTATTAAATTGGGTTAAGAGTGAACCATCTTACTGACCTTATAGTAAAGAAACCCTGTCTATGCTGTTGGTGAAAACTCGTTTCCTCTAGACCAGGGTTTCCCAAACTGTGGGTCACAACCCCGTTTGTGTGAAGACCTCCAGGGGTGTCGTGAGCCACTCACCGATGTCCCGTTTCCAACTGTATCTGCATCCTCAGAATCCAGACACAGTTGAAGTCAATGCTGGAGCAAGGAGCTGACGGCTCCCTGCTCCATCATTCACTATGTGGGGAGCCGTGAGCGGCTAGGCGCATACAGTACGTAGTGACGTCATCGCGCCTGTCTGCGCCGAGTGAGTCATAGAACAGACCAAAGGAGGAGGAGGATCTCCTCCACTCATCCTGGGAATGCGGATAGGTAAGTATTAATTTTATTATTTTTCTATTAGGCGCTATGGGGTCATTATACTGGGTATGGGGAGGGGGGCCAATATGGGCCAATATGCTCAATGGGGCAGCTGTGGGAGCATAATACTGTGTGGGGGCAGTTTTGGGGGCATTATTCTGTGTGGGGGCATCTATGGGGCATTATAATTTGTGGGGCAGCTATGGGGGCATTATACTGTGCGGGGGCAGCTATGTAGGCATTTTAACATGCGGGGCAGCTATGGGGCATTATACTGTGTGGGGGCAGCTATGGGACATTATACTGTGTGGGGGCATATACTGTATGGGGGCAGCTATGGGGCATTATAGTGTTTGGGGCAGCTATGAGGGCATTGTACTGTGTGGGGGCAGCTATGAGGGCATTATACTGTCTGGGAGGGAGCATTATACTGTATGGGGGCATTATACTGTGTGAGGGGGCATTATACTGTGTGTGCGCAGCTATGGGTGCATTATATTGTATGGTGGCATTATACTGTGTAGGGAGGCACTATAGGGGCATTACACTGTGAAGGGGCAGCTTTAGGTGCATTGTACTGTGTGTGGGGGGCACTGGGTTGGGGCCCACTCAGATGTGTTTCACCTTCCTGTACTAAACCCCTAACTACGCCTCTGATGGATGTGTCGAGTCACACGACCCACCATCAGCGGCAAAAGTCGGGCCTCAGCGACGCACAGCAGCAGGATACCTGCCCCCTCCCCGACCCACACAATTATCGCTGTTTTCGATGATGCAGGGACTTGTTTTTCAAATGGAGTACTGGCATCTAGCTACGAATAATGTTGACATACTTCAGACGAAATGGGGCTAAGTATGGTAGTGCGGAGTCCCAAACAAAAGTCTTGGCCAAAAGTGGGTCCCGGCCTCTAGACATAGTGAATGCCCCGTTGTCATACTTACATATCTGGGTATAAAAGGATCATTAGACAGATCTCTGCGCTGATCTTTTCTGTTTTAATAAGTAGCGATTAGGCTACCCCGTAAGTCGTCTTTTTTCCAAACAGAAAACCCCCAATTTTGATACTGTTGATGGGCACCGCAGAGTAATATGAACCCGCTCCAGCTATACTATGTCTTCCTTGTATACTGGTGCTCAAAACTGTATACAATTCTTCATGTGTGGACAAACTTCTGATTTGTGTATACTGCTTTGATCATGTGCATCTAGGCCCCTTTTGATACATCCCATGATACTCTTTGCCTTGGTAGCAGCTGCCTGGCATTGGTTGCTACAGTTCACTTTACTATCCTATAATATTCTCAAGTCTCTTTCCATGTTACCCAGTGTTTTCCCATTTAATCTCTAATGATCACATTTGCTTTCTAGTCCAAGTGCATAACCATTAAATGTTAAACCTAATTTACCACATCTCTGCCCAAGCCTACAATGTCTCCAAATCCATCTGTAATATGATACTATCCACATCACTACAGCTTAGTATCAGCGGAAAATATTGAGATTTTACCTCATAAGTTCTCTACAAGATAATTTATTAATATATTAACAAGATCAGGGTCCAATACTGACTAATATGTCACCCCACTAGCAAACGTGAAGCAATCTTATTGTGTTCCCTTTACAATCACCCACTGTTTTATCAGTTTTAGTTTTTTTTTCCATAATTCAACATATTCCACCCCACGCCCCTATGTCCCAGCATTCTCATTTTATTTACAAAGAGTATTAAATGGTTTTGAAAAGTCTAAATATACAACATCCACTGCCTCAACTAAAGGGCGAACACTCACCTTTCAAAAACAGAGGACTGGCCTGCGTATATTCCTTGTGTTTTGCTTGGCCTTGCTGTCTTCGGCTTTCAATATATTGCTTCACTCTCATATCGATTGTGTCTTTAAGTAAATGGCAAACGTCCTGAGAAGCAAATCAACAAGATTATTTAGAAGTCGGTTATAAGAACTGTGCCGTACATAATGTTTTACCCAAAAGAAATACCCATGGCAAGAGCAACATTTATTGGCGATGCACGTGGGGCTTGCTGGTGGGGACCCCACTAAGGCCTCATTTACACAAGCGTAATATACGCGCGTGCGACGCGCGTGTCGTACGCACCTATATTACTCTATGGGGCAGTGCAGACGATGCGTGAATTTTGCGCAGCGCGAGTGCGTTGCGTAAAACTCACGACATGTTCTAAAATTCTGAGTTTTTCGCGCATCACGCACCCATTGAAGTCAATGGGTGCGTGAAAACCACGAAGGTCGCACGGAAGCACTTCCGTGCGAACTGCGTGATTCGCGCAAGAGCTGTCAAACTGAATGTAAACAGAAAAGCACCATGTGCTTTTCTGTTTACAAACATCCGAACGGAGTGTCTTACACATGAGCGAATCGACCTTTACCGGGTTCGGCCGAACTCGTTTTGACCGAACCCGGCAGTAGATAGTCACTGTGCAGGGTGCTGAAAGAGTTAAACTGGTTCAGCACCCTGGACAGTGACTTCCGATTCCAATATACGTGAACGTGTAAAAAAAAAAAAAAGTTCTGACTTACCGATAACTCCCGGCTTCTTCCTCCAGTCTGACCTCCCGGGATGACAATTCAGTCCAAGAAACAGCTGCAGCCAATCACAAGCCAAGCACAGGCTGCAGCGGTCACATGGACTGCCGCGTCATCCAGGGAGGTGGGGCCAGATGTCAAGAGAGGCGCGTCACCAAGGACGCGTCACCAAGGCAACGCCCGGGAAGTTCTCGGTAAGTACGAACCTCTTTTTTTTTTAAACAGGTTACTCGATATGGTGATCGGAATGCACTGTCGAGGGTGCTGAAAGAGTTACTGCCGATCAGTTAACTCTTTCAGCACCATGGACAGTGACTGACGTCGACTAGCCTCATCTCTATGATGGCGGCTGCGCGAAAATCACGCAGCCGCGCATCATACACGGATGACACACGGAGCTGTCAAGTGCCTTTTGCGCACGCAAAACGCTGCGTTTTTTGCGCGCGCAAAACGCACACGCTCGTGTAAATGAGGCCTAAGTGTGGTTTATACATGCATATACACAGTACATAGTTTTCTCATATTGATCTTTTTATGCTTTATATTGCCTTCCAAAATGTATTTTTCTTATGTTATGATTATCTTTGTTTCTTTTGTATATTATTTATGATGCACATGGGTTCTTTATATTGTTATGTTGCTTGAGTTATATGATGTATGAGGTCATTAATGAGCTGTTTCCCGTAGATTACTTTCCCATATCATGGGGGTAGTCTCGCTTTACCTCATAGTTTTCAAATGTTTTTAACGGATTGTTGTACACAATGGACCTAATAAAGATCTGTATATATTTTTACATACATTTATTTTGAGTGTGCAGTTCATATGTCTCATCTTCCTCGGCCTTATTTTTGTTTATGGTAGGATTTATTGAGACAAACTTGCACATTATCTTTTTATTTCCAATTTTTATGCGGAGCCCACTTTCTGCTTATTGGTTATTATTGTAAAATAGAAATCAGTATACGCACTGCACTTATAAGCAGTACATGCTGAGGGAAATCGCTCTATTTTGTTTGGACGGAAATGCTGTCAAGTTAATTTTTGTGATTATAAAGGTCTAGCTTGTACCTGAAGGTTGTCTAAATTTTTACCATCAACTCTTGTAAGTATAATCATATATAGGACATTCTCAAAACAAATGCAGGACATTCTCAAAACATATGCAAAAATAAGTTTTCATAATCTGTTCATATGTAAAAGGGAAAGCTTTTTTTTTGGTCCATAAAGCCTGGAGAATTCTTAGTGCTGCGATTTCTAGTAGCATCACTATATATGAAGACCTTTTCTGGGTCTCCCTTGCTTGCTTTTCATGTTCAATTGGGCAATATGCATGAGTAGTCAAATACAATGAGAACTTGCTAAAAGGTTTCTTTACAAAGTGGGGACTTTACCTTTCAGCTAAATTTTATTTGATTCAAACGCTGATTCTGTTACGGATGGTCTGGTTCAGGTAAGGTGAACATACATGGGTCCAATCAGGGTTTGCAGAAGACACTAAAGGAGCTCTGTACTATAGTATATATTAGAAAATCATGAACAAATTTGGTTGACAACTCTAATAAAAACCCATGTTCCTCAAAATATCGATACTAATTCCTCAGCACCAATAAAAGAGGACAAATTGCAGGAAATACGTTGTGCACCTGTGTAAAGCAAGTCATTAGCCTCCAGCTCCGAACGCCTCATCTTATCTCGCTTAAATTGACAGTTGAAAACGGATTATAAAGTCTTCAGCATTAGAGCGTCAGAGCAGACAGCTGTAGGCGAGACAAAGAGTCTGAATATACACCTACAAAATGGGTGATTTAACTTCTACATAGCTACTCGGTACTTTGACCTTCTTCCATATCCCAAGTAGTCAGCTTCTCATACACAGGTCTCAGTATCTGTTTGTGCTCCAGGCAACAAAAACACTGTGAGATCCAATGAGTTTACTGGAAGTTATACATGCAGCTGTGTAAAAAGTGGTACAAAACTTTTTTTTTTTACTTTACCTTAAGTCAAATTGTACAGTCATTTATTGAAATGCCAATCTAGGGTAGCAAAGCTTTAGGGCTAGCAGGTTGTCCCAACCACTTGATGTGGTTTGTAAAGAATATCAGCTTTTTAGTCAATTTCATTAACAGAGAGGAGTCCTTTACAGGTGTTACACAGTTCCCTCTGCTTTCTTATGAATTTGATTGTTATAACATGAGGCTAGATGAGAAAATGTGACATATCTGCGGGACATGCCCTTAGACAACTGGGACCCCAGATTATCAGTAAAAATGAAGTGACTGGAACACTATTCCAAGCGCCATGCCCCTTCACCTCCTGGTTGCCAAACATGAATTCACTTCGGAGAAAGGAGGTTGGTCCAGTAAATGTAATGTAAATCAGTGGTGAACCTAGCGGTCTACCAATATTATTCTTACTGTATTACATGGTTGTCCATTTATTGGAATACTGCAGGAGAAATGTATGACTGCCCATTGCTTACCCAGGTTATATAAACCGATCACCGTTTTTTAGAGTATCTGAACCCATGGCTTATCACTAGAGGACTTCATTTTGTGGAGGGGTTGCCCAATTAAAAACACATTAAAGAGGTATTCTCAGAATTGATAGCATCCACAGCATCTGTAATAAGTGTCCGATTGCTGGTGGCCCCACCGCTGGGACCCCCACTGATTTCTAGAACTGGGCTTACTACTTGACAGCACTGAGGAGAGCTTTAAATGTAGCATGCGCGGTGCCACTCCATTTAAAATCTATGAGACTGACGGTGGCAGCCGAGTACAGCACTTGGCTGTTTTCATCAGTCACCTCACTGTGGGGGGTACAACAGGGGGGAATGATCAGTTCTATTGTTCAGTGGAGGTTCCAGCAGTCAGACACTTATTGTCATGAACAAATACACAGTAAACAGTGAGGTCCCTGTTCTTCCCAAACCTCTGTCCCTACCTACTTGTACGACCCGACCTAAACGACGGCGCACATCTGGGCGGTGTTCCCTATACTGGTACAAGTGAAACTGACAAACATATAAGACAGAGACAGTACGAAATAACAAAGGGTCACCTGGGAAGTACACGGAGGGAGAGGCAGGGCAATTGGCGGAGTCAGGCAGGCAGGGTCAAACCGGGAGAGTGCGGAAAAAACAAAAGTCAGAAGGCAAAAAAAAAGTCAGGAGTCCAGCCCAGGGCAGGTCACAAGAAGTCAAAAAGCAAGTCGCTCAGGGGAGTCTGAAACAAGGGAAAGCACCAGGCAAGGAAACTCTAATTACAGTCAAAGGCCAACTATCCCAGGCTAAACTAAATAAGGAGAGGGCGGGAGCTCAGGAACATCAGCCAGGCTTTGATTGGCCTGACACTCCTGAGCTCCTATTGGCTGCAGACTGCCTCAGTTTGCCAGGCCGGGCGACGCCCGAGCGAGTAACTCTCTATGTCCTGGAGACCGATGGAGCCGCTGGCAGAGAGTACGTGACACATTCTGTGGATAAGTAATAAATGTGGATTCTGGGAATACCCCTTTAAGTGACTATTAATTGAGAAGCACCCCAGATTCAGGATGGTCTGAGATCCTTGTATAAGGCCGATTGGGTAGGGTTCCATCTCCCTCAATTTGTTTTCACCTTTTTATACTTAATTTTTGAAAACTTTAGCTGCAAAACTGAACATCAAATGAATATTATTCCACAGGGCTTATTCATAGCATCTACTTTGTAGACAAAAATGTACAGCCTACAATCTCTGTGTTCTAGTGTTCATGAATCAGGAATATCAACTGACTAGCAAATAGTAGTATCACTGTAGAATCATACATGGATTCCCTGACTTTCTTTACCAGAAATTCATCGCAATTAATCGACGTCATCTTGCAAATTTCGGTTATATCAATTATATTTTTCCCCAGTTTAAACTGTATCTGCATCTTCAGGACGCAGATACAGTCGAATCCAATGGTAGAGCGTAAGGTCCCTGCTGTACCATTCACTATGTATAGCTAGACGAGAGGCAGTCATGTCATCGCGCCTGTCTGCACTGTGCCTCACAGACCAGAGGAGAAGAGGGATTTCCTCCACTCGTCATTGGAACAGGGTTAGGGGAGTATATATATTATTTTTATCAGGCACTATTGGGGGCAGCTGTGGGGACATTATAAAGCGTGGGGGTAGCTATGGGGGACATTATACTGTGTGGGGTGCATATATGGGGCAGTTATGGGGGCATTATACTGTATGAGGGCAGCTATAGGGGCAGTATACTGCATGGAAGTCAGTTATAGGGGCATTATACTATGTAGAGGCAGCTATTGGGCATTATACTGTGCGGAGGGCAGTTATGGGGCATTATACTGTGTGGAGGACAGTTATGAGTGGCATACTGTGCGGAGGGCAACTGTAGGGGAATTATACTCTGTGGGGGCAGCTATGGGGGCATTATACTATGCGGAGTGCAACTATAGGGGCATTATACTGTGTGGGGAGCACTATGGGTGCAATATACTGTGTGGGGTCAGTGTCAGGGGGTATATTATATACAGTAGTATACAGCAGGCTTAGTGGAGAAATATTAATTCAATGGCGTAGCATGCAAAAATGGGTGTGTCCTAAATCATTGTAATCGAGGTTACATGTTCAATTAATCGTGATTTTGATTTAGGTCATAATTGCCCAGCCCTAGCAAAACCCTTCCTATTTCTGAGCCAAGCATGCATGTTAATGGTGGCGTCGGGAGGAATAGCCTTCAGGTGAACGGTTCAGCTCTACTTGCACATCATACTTATAATCCAATCTAAAGAGACTTGAGGGTCTATGAGACAGACTTTTTCTAGGCAAAATACAGGCCCTTACTACCCCTCCCTCCATTCTGTCACACCGACACCTCAAAAATCAAAAGCCTGTGTGGGGATCTAAAGTTGGGATGACAGAATCAATTCACAAAGGAAAGTTATTTGCATACCTAAATTAAATTTAAAAAAAATCTTGCAAAATTTACTATTTTACTTTGTACATAATATAGATGCAGGCTTCTATAGAAACTTTAGTTTACCCTAGTCCACTTATATAGTGAAATGAAGATTTGCATTATAAATACCTGATTAGAATTTAAATTTAGGAACACAAATCATCTGATTAAAATCCATTAGAATTATTAACGCAAATGTCACATATAAAAACATGAAAAAACTACATACATGAGATCATTTATCGATAATTACATCCTTTTACATGAACTACTTAAGCTTAAGAAAGCACCGAGTATGACACAGACAGAAAAATAATGCATTTATGAGAAAGGACAGAATAAAAAGTGAACTAGAGAAAAGTCATTAATTGAAGGGAAACAGAACACATGTCTAATAGTCCCCTAGGAGCTGTTAAAGGTTAGTTATAATTCACAGTAGTCTCAACATAACAATGAAAATAAGATCTGAGCAAATCAGGCCAGTCCAATTTCTTCCCCGCAGCTACAGGCTTTTGAAGTAGGAATGGTTTTGTTGTACCTCCTTCTCATGGTCAGAGAACCAGCTGGAGTCTTTACTAGTGCCTTGAGGCAAAACATGAAGATCCACCAGAACAGCAAAGTTCCCACACTGCAAGACAAAGGACGAAATCGTTAGGATGTTGTAAGGCATATGTACAGCACACAAAGAGGAAGCCACCATCTAGAATCCTACCAAGCTCCCACCTCAAAAGGAGCACATCAAATTACATGATTACTTGACCCACCGCTGGAAGCGGCAAATCCCTTGTTTAACAGCCATTCACGAGCTTGCTCCAACTTTTCAATTAAACCCATAAAATTAAGGGGCAATGATAAAACCATAAACCAACCCAACCTACGCACGTGTGGTGTCACTTTTAAATATGGAGAGAAGGCCAGATAATCATTGGTTGACATTTCGAAACATGATATTTGAAGTCAAATTTTAAAAAATTCCAAGCAAATATTGAATGTTTTCAATGAAAGTGGTAAAGTTATTTTTTTAAGGCAACACAAATGTAAAACTTACAATATCTAAGTGTTTTTACATACTTGTAGGTGGAGAGAATAGAACAGTCTATACAGTGAGTGATATGCATATTTACAGCTTATAGATACATCATTAAAGAATAACTGTACATTTAGCAAACTTTTGATATGTCATAGAAACATATCAGGAGTTTGGATTGGTGGGGGTCCGGGTGCTGAGACCACCACGGTCACTGAAATGAAGGTGAGGGAGCGCTCAAAAGAGCGCCCCGCACCTTTGGCTGAGATCGGCGTTCCTTGTTAGGCTAAAGATGGCTCACATACACGGACATATCAAAGGTTTGCTGAAAGTGCAGTCACTGTTTAATCCACTCCAGTCAAGAAGCGGTTTCTCTATTTACAATGGCTACTTGTGGCCCATATAATGTATATATTGACTTCTATGGCCTATCTGTCCATAGAAGCCAATTTGATATTTTTTTTTTCTAACCTGCTCTTTGATTGGTTGATTAGGGTAACACTGACAATTTTGTCTACACTAGTCTTTTCGAACAAGGCTTAATGTGTATAACTTGACATGCAGACCTATATGCCTTCATGGAAACGGAATGCAAACAAACCTTATGTAGTCTGATCCGGCAGTTATGTGTCACTCCTTCCATCTGTTCCCTAACCTAAAGTAGAAGAGAGAGCAGGTAGAAGAGAGTAAGGGCCCTTTTACACGGGCCAATGATCGTGGAAACGAGCGTTAATATGAATGCTCGTTGCCAATCATTGCCCTTGATCAGCCGATGAACACGAAAACGCTAGTTTATCGGCTGATTGTATCGTTTATGCAGCAAGAAATATTATTGTAGTCGGCAGCACATCTTCATGACCCGCTTCCGACATGATAGAAATGTATGGTTGGCGAGCGATCGTAGTAACGATCACTTGTCCCCATACATTACTTTTGAAAGGAGCAAACGAGGGCCGATCAACGAGCTGTCTCGTCGATCAGCGCTCAATTTCACACATAACGGCAGGATCAGTCTGTAACCATGTAGACACATAGGATCTGCATACGACCTGTATACATCAAACAGTAGGATTATTAATAAAGACGATTTGGAAAGTTGATTCATTTTCTTTTATACTAGCTGTAGTGAAGCAATAAAAGTAATTGTAGACGTGTACTTCACACACAAAATGCTATTTATAGTCATATGCTGTGCAGAAAATCCTGCGATCACCAGTTTACCTGTATGGAATAAGTATATAGAGATGTACAGAAGATAGAATACAATGCAATGACCTTGTATACTTCTATTTATGAAGACACAAAATGTTCTGCCCACATATGCAAAGTACTTCTCAAGGGTATTGTGTTGCATATTGGAGGATCATATGACTACACCTGACAGTGATATACACTGGTTCTGGGGATATTTGAACTGACGGCCCCTTGTAAAATTCAGGTATGCAATTACGTTCCTGAATCAACTTCAACTTTTACATTCTTGTGGCTACAACTAAAATCGAGATATCCTATAAGCAATGTTTTCACACAAGAATTCAAGACTGTACTTCATTCCACTTCACCATTGCAGTTTATTATCCTGAGTAATCAGGAAAACTAGATGAAATCCTCAGCAAGAACAATGATTGCAATTTGGATTCTACATCATGGACAATCTGATTTGATAACATTTCTGACATAAATACAAGTACAATAGCACTTACTGCTTAAATATTTGTCCATTTGGCACAACAATCAAAGCAATTATATAAAAGAAAAGGAAAGTCTGCAATTAGCATTCTTACATAAAAGAGGTTGTGGGAAGAATTGTTCAAGGGCAATTTGAAGGGGTTGATATACACAAAAAAATAATAATCCATCTGCTTCTTTTTTTTTATATAACAGTGCAGCGCCACTCTTGTCCATGGATTGTGTGTAGTATTGCAGCTGAGTCACATTGAAGTGAAAAATACTGAGTTGCAGCAGAAAAAAACGTTTCCTAATCTCATGCAACCCTTTTAGAACAGAAAGGAAAGACCACAGCATATACAATATTTCTAAGGCTTCGTTCACATCTGCGCCAGGGTCCCGTTCTGACTAACGTTATTGATCCCGTCAAAACGACGGAACCCTTGCACAACAGAGACAAACAGAAACCATTGGCACCGGATCTGTCACCACTGAAATCAATGGGGATGGAAACGGAAAACTTTGGTTTCCGTTTGCGTCAGTCAGGGACGCGTTCCGATGGAAAGCTCCGACAGATCATTGGAACGGGACGGTGGCACAGATGTGAACGAAGCCTTACCCACTCCATCCTTTTTGTAACTCTTTTTATATATATATTACATTTGGATAACAAGTATGCAGTGGCTTTGTTTCATATGTTGTATTAACTTTTCTTTTCAGTATACAATGGGTGGTTATACATTTTGGGCAACCTTGTTTCAGATTGCATTTTCCCCAGCCAAAAGCCAAACGATGTTCCAAAAAAAGATGGAGGGAAAAATTGCCAGTCATGCAGGTGACCGTAAATCTCCAAGTAAAAACTAGTTCCTGCTACCAGCATACATTTTCCTCGATGTACACCTTTAAAAGGCATTTTTTTTAAATGTATTAAAAACGTCAGAGTGTTTTGTGCAACTTTATAATTAGTTTTTTTTTTTAAATAAATTGTACTTTTTGAGATACGGCTGCCCTGTATTCTCTATACAAAGCAGCTGTATCTAGTGCTATTCACTGAACTTCACCTCCAGGTGATTCTGCCGCTGTCTCATCATTCCTATAGTTACCTCACGGCCCCTAATGTAGCTCCTTGCTGCCCCTGATGGCAAATCTCCATCCCCAGGTGACTCACTGCACCGGACAGTGCCCCTATAGCCAAAAGGATCTTCCCTTCCCCACCGCTGTCCCTAGCAGCACCTCCCCACCACCAAGTCTTGGTTTTGTTTGTTTTTTTTAGTTTATTTAACAAAAAGAACAAAATTGAGATTCAAATCGAAAATCGTCCATAGGGTTAAAAAAAAAAGTCTCGATTCAATTTTTGGGCAAAATCACCCAGCCCTAGCCCAAAGTATGCCAAAGCTTGCAAGGATTATGTAAAGCATCTATTATACAGCTCAGTGTGGTTTCACAAGTGGTATGAACACTAAATTTACTAAAAATCTTTTACTCTTTGAAATCTCAATGATCAGACTGAACGGCTCAGGACACACCCCGCAAAAGAATGGGAATCAGCTGATATAGGTCAGAGTTGCCGAGGTGGATTAATGCGGTGGCTTCTGCGGTGTTATTTTATACTGGGAACGCCAAGTTAAAGCTGTAGAATCCTGAGAAATAAATGTTGATGACAATACCAGATAAGGAATGGAACATGCATATTTTTAGGTTTTTAGTATTTTTTAGAAGGATCATTGAGAGTAACCACAAAACACATGACTCTTCATCACAGATTTCTTGCTCTTTTAATACAAATAATTTTTTTGTTTTTTCATTTAATGGTAGAATGCTAACTAGTATATTTATTAATATATCCAGAACACAGGAAATACACATTTATCTGCCGGTTCTGGTCTCTGCTCTGACAGCGGCACTGGGGGTCTGTCCATCAGGAGTCCTGTCCTGCCAGGACAGATGTGTGTAGCCCTGGCAAAAATTGACAAAGCCAACAACCAAGGACTGTTCCACTGAAACCGGGACACATGGGAGCAAAACACAGTGGGAAAGAAAATATAATTGAAAATATTATTTTTACAGAACTAAAAAAGTAAGTGTCCATGCACGTGACATTGCATCATACGCAGAACCTGTATGGCGGCACATGGAGTCCTTACCAGATTGAGTAGGAACTTTGTGTACTGTTGTATAGATAGTCCCATCTATCCAAGCACAATCGTTTCTACATGTTATAAAATGTATTCCTATTTCCACCTCTTGTCATTGCAAACAAGCATATAACACAAAAAGCTAAAAAAAAAAGTCAGACCTTAGTCCTTCCGTGTTCAACACTTCTTATGAGTAGCAATATATGTGCATTCGCTATGCCATCTGCATGCACTGGACCATGTGTTGAACACCAAAGGACTATGATCTGCAATTTTATTACCTTTTTGTATTATATGCATGTATTATATGGCCCTTGCTAATGACAAGAGGCGAAAAGGAGAACAAATATTATCACATGAAGATATGATTGTGCTTGGATACATGATCGCATTCTAACGTTTGGATAAAGGGAGCTGGTGGAGACGGTCAGTATCCTGTATAGCACTAGATCACATAACTCTATATCGGTCGTACAGTACCACCATGAGAATTGCTTCTGGGGAGAATATCTCTGTAAAACAGCGTGCGATGGAGAATGCTACTATTTTATCTCACGTATGCTCACAGAATTCATGAGAGGTAAAGAAAAAACCCGTAGCAGTTTAAAGGGGCTGTATTAAATCCGTTCTACAGAGATCCATAATACAGTTTACATGGACCCTCAGGAAGATTTGGGACATATGAAATGGTGCAAAAAAAGTGCCACTGGATACACTCTACCGGTGTGTGAACCTAACCAACACGTTAGAGTCTTCTATCTACAAGACTGTTCCTGTAATCAGCTGCGCCATGGTGCCAGGGTGATGCCCTGGACATTTTTTGACAGTCAGGACACTCTCATCACTGACTTTAATGACATCCTACAGATAGAAAAGAACTCCTTTTTCTTTTACCATTCACATGATGACATGTTAATGGATCTTCACAGCTAATTTGTGAAATTTGTCAGTCACGGCTGATAGACGCTCTTTGAGGAGTTTCATAACACTGCATCTTATCTTAGCTGCTCCAGTACTATTCTGGGTAGGAATCTATCCTGGCAAGGCTCTATGTTATCCCACGTGCATATCTTCTAGGTTTTCCAGAGAACAATTACCAGACATGTGGCACCACACCTGGTATAATTGCAGAAAGCTTCTACCCAATTGACACTTGCTCAGCCGAGATTCAGCTCATTGTAACCCTGCAAGATAATAGTATGCGGGAAGTACTGGCTAGCCTTAAAAGTTTTTTTTTGTATCTGTAAGCTGAAGAAGTCCAAAACGCTGTGCGGATTAATAAATCTATAGTTTTTCTGTTACAGAAATCCTTTCACATAGCCAGAATTTTATCATTTTAAAGGGGTTGTCCAGTCCCTAAAATAGGACATATATAAAATGCAAATTAAAGGGCGCTAAGAACTCCCCTTATACAGGCCCAGAAATAAAGTAAGGGGGTGTATTCTGTCCTTGGCATTCAGCTAAAAAGGACTTTTGGGTGGCATATTTTGAGTTGACATCAGCAGTTCTCAGCCAAACGCCATTGTGAGGAGATTTCTCAGGAAAGCTTAACACTTAGGGTATGTTCACATGGCAGCCTCCGTAACGGCTGAAATCACGGAGCTGTTTTCAGGAGAAAACAGCTCCGCAATTTCAGCCGTAATGGCATGTGCAGGCATCTTTTGCTGCGTCAATTACGGACGTAATTGGAGCTGTTTTTCCATGGAGTCAAGGGAAAACGGCTCCAATTACGTCTCAAGAAGTGACAGGCACTTCTTTGACGCAGGCGTCGTTTTGACAGCGGCGCATAAAAAAAATGACCATCGGCACAGCACATTGTAAAACCCATTCAAATGAATGGGCAGATGTTTGCTGCCGCTTTTGAGCCGTATTTTCGGACGTAATTCGGGGCTAAAACACACGAATTACGTCCGTAAATAGTGTGTGTGAACCCAGCCTCATTATGAAATATTGGTTGATTGCCTTCATTCTTTTATAAAATGTAGCGTTCCCTTTGTTACAACGCCATGTAACCCCCATAAACCAAATTTAATAAGATAACAAAAAAGGAAACAGTAAACCAAAGAGTAACATAGGAATGACATTTTAGTTCCAATACAGAGCCGTTAATGAAAGGTTATTTTGATGCACAAACATCTTGTTGAAATCTTTATGGAACAACAAGTCATCGAGCAATAACTCAAATGATATTACAAATCCAAATTGTACAAAACAAGTGCCAACGCAAGCAAATCTGAGCTCCTTAAATCAGCACTTTTTAATGAATGCGCTACATATGACTGGAGAATGCAGAAACTTATTTTTATTCCTAATCATTAAATAAATAATTTCACTCCGTTATTAACACACGGTTCCTTTTTTTTTTCCCGCTAATTTCCCAATTACCACTCTGGTCTGCATCATTCTCAGTTCTCAAGTGACTTGCATGGCTCCTTATCTTGCCTTTAGTTTCCCACTGTCAGGCTCTATTTTTCCAGTAAGACATCAGGATCAGAGATGAGAAATGTTGCTTAACACCTCCTTGCCCTTTGGCACTACTGTCACCTCAGGATTTCCCTTGAAATAAGAATTTGTGAATTTATTTGTGATACAGCTGGTGCTGACAGCTATAGTAAATCATAATGAATTCTCTTCCTACAGAGTTCTGTAATTAACCATTAATGTCCATGTAACATAAACATAAAATACCGTTCAGGTCAAACATAACATTGACGGACTGTAGAGCTTTAGGACCCCAAATGACTGTTGCAATAGAAAGACAAAATATTGTTGTTGGTTTTCGCTTGCCAAGAGATCCATCCACAGACATCTTTCAACATGTTGCATGATGGCATTGGAGAAGACGCTCAAGGTCGACTTGCTTCCACGCCGTAGCTATCCCTTTGAAAGCTGCCAACAAAGATAACCACGTGTACAGTACGCTCATTGTCAGTAAGTCAAAGATAAAAAAGAAGAGAAAAACTAGAATAAAGTAGTGGAGCTGGAGTTCGTCAAACCACATCTTTGATTCTATACTCTTCCTCCAGCTGAGAAGTATTCTCTTACTTGGGTTAAACTTAGTCAGACATGCTAAGAGCTAAGAAAGGTATAGAAACCATAGTGGAACTCAGCAGTCTGGACTCAAGCCATTACACCAGTATTATGATTTTATTTTACGTAACACTTTTGCGCATTTTAACGTCCATCTATGTCCACATGCAAAACAGATGAAGGCATTTAGATATACAGGTACTATGGTTGCCTGATGCATCGAAATATCAATACTATTTTGATGCCGTTTGATAGTTCAATACTGTTAATTCAGGAATTTCGATACTAAGCTGTGCGGCCGCACAGCTTAGTATTGTAACACATGAATTTAGTCAGAGCGGGGCTGCGGCTGCGTAATAGATCCATTGCCTTGCTCCTGACAAGTGGGCCCTGAAAACAGATAACATGGCAGGCGCACTGCAAAACACCCCCATGTTCTCTGTCTTCAGTGCCGGCACCGCCGCTCCTTAGTGCTGCACCGGCTGCATCACCTAAAGTGTGCACACACCGTGTTGTCAGGATTTGCGCAATGGCTTTATTGAACAGCCGCAGCCCCACTCTAACGGCGGAGATTAGAGAAACCTCTCATGTCCGCCGCTATTTCCTTGAATGCCACGATCAAAACTGACAGCAGAATTCAAGGGGAAAATGAGAAGGGGGGATACCCATTTGGATTCCCTGTGACCCGATCTAGGGACATACCATATATGAGAAGACAGCCCAGGGTCCATTGAAAGACCCCAGGGCTGTCTGACCATATTTCCTGTTGTTAGGGCATACTGATTTATGTCCTAACAACTGCCTGTGTACCATCAGTGCACAGGCTAATGTACTGGCATATAGATTTATGCCAGTACATTAAAGTTTAAAAATAGAAAATGTAAAAAATATATATTTTTTAAATAAATTAAAAAAAAAAAACAACACATTTTTTACAATAAATATTAAAATAAAAGTCTCAATACCCAAATCCTACACACATTTGTTATCGTCGCGACCGTAATAACCTGCACAACAAAATTCATAGTGCTATTTATGATGTCTACACTGTAAAAATATCAAATAAAACTGCTGTCTTTCACTTATTAATGTGAGGCACGAGGTATTATGAATTTTGAACCTCCATGTGCCTCACATTAATAGTAATTAACCCCATCATGTACCTCACACATTAACCCAATGTTGTCCATTAGGACTGTGAGAAACATGATGGGGTTAATTACTATTAATGTGAGGCACATAGAGGTTCAAAATTCATCACACCACGCGCTTCACATCAGAAAATGGAAGAATCGCAATACTACACAAGTATCGGTATCGAAGCTCAAATTCTGGTATCGTGACAACCCTAACAGGTACACCCAAAGGCTCCCGTGGGCACCACTGGCCAGTAACGATTGCAGTCAGGCACCTAACAAAGCCATCGTTTTGTGCCTATTAGGCTCTGCCAGAGGCACTGATACACTAACAGGCAATAATGCTTTAAGCTTCAAGTCCACTAGTGGGACTAGAAAAGGTGTTAAATAAAGTTTAATTTATAAAAATAAATAAAAAAAATAACCCCCCAAAAATTAAAAAACAATAAAAAAATTTGAATAATAATGTTTATTTATTTTTAAATAATGTTGAAAAATAGCTAACCATAAGAAAAATAAACATGGTATTGCCACAATCAGAAACAACCCTAAGGCTATGTTCACAAGGAGTATTTTGGGGGAGGAATATCTGCCTCAAAGCTCCAAACGGAATTTTGAGGCAGATATTCCTCCCCCAAAATACTCCGTGTGAATAGCAATTATCGCGCCGTTTTTCGCCCGCGGCCATTGAGCGCCGCGGGCATAAAACACGCTTTCTCCTGCCTCCCATTGAAGTCAATGGGAGGTCGGATGCGGAAGCGCCCGAAGATAGGGCATGTCGCTTCTTTTTCCCGCGAGGCAGTTTTACTGCTCGCGGGAAAAAGACGCCGACGCCTCCCATTGAAATCAATGGGAGGCGTTCTCGGGCCGTTTCTGCCGAGTTTTGCGACGCGGTTTCCGCGTCAAAAAACTCGGCAAAAGACCCCGTGTGAACATAGCCTTAGAATAAAATTTTCAGGGTAACTTAGTTAATTATTAAAAAATATTTACCCCAAAATGATTCCAATAAAAACTATAACTTGTCCTGCATAAAAACAAGCCTTTATAGGGCTACTTCAATGTAAAAATAAAAACATTATGCCTGTCTTTAGGAATAGGCTTGACACATTCAGGTGTCACATTAAGTTTTTAGTGACCATGTAACAATAACAGTCATAGAGTAGATCCGTCAGTTTAACACACCTATGTAAGGGCCTAATTTTTATGCCGTTCGGCTAATAGGAGCCCTGAAAGAATACACCGGACTGATAGTTATAAGTTCAGCATATTCATAAGGGGAGCTCTCCCCCCACCCCTATCAGTCTGGTGTATTTTTTCTGCGCTCCTATTAGCCAAACAGCACAAAAACATAGGGACGTGAGGAGATGAGAGGCGTACGGAGTTAAATAGCTCCATACACTTCTATGGGTGCTGAATTACGGTTCTGTAAAACTAGGAGGTTGCAATGAACCATATGACAGCCATGTGCATG
This sequence comes from Rhinoderma darwinii, assembly GCF_050947455.1. Classification (NCBI taxonomy): domain Eukaryota; kingdom Metazoa; phylum Chordata; class Amphibia; order Anura; family Rhinodermatidae; genus Rhinoderma; species Rhinoderma darwinii. Next base: position 365,206,644 of record NC_134690.1, on the reverse strand, counting down.
AGTTCTAAGTATGCCTTACTGATTATAGGTGTTGGCGTGACATCTCACCATGTATGGCCTACTTAAATGTACACCAACTTTTCAAATAACTTAAAGAGGCTCTGTCACCACATTATAAGTGCCCTATCCTACATAATCTGATCGGCACTGTAATGTAGATTACAGCAGTGTTTTTTATTTAGAAAAACGATCATTTTTCACCAAGTTATGACCTATTTTAGATTTATGCTAGTGAGTATGTGACTGCACATAGTGAACAATTAAGGATCACTATGTGCAGAGTAAATTAATGGAGAGAAGTGTATGACGCTGATTGGTCACCAATTGGTCAGCGTCATACACTTTCTCCACAACGCCCACTTGGTCAAAAGTAAAAACACGCCCAGTTGGGCATTAAGAAAGTCATTAGCATAAAGCTAAAATAGGTCATAACTTGGTGAAAATAGATCGTTTTTCTAAATAAAAAACACTGCTGTTACCTACATTATAGCGCCAATCTCATTAGGTAAGCGATAGGGCGCTTATAATGTGGTGACAGAGCTTCTTTAAGCTCATCTAATAGTATACCTGATATAGATCAAGATTGTAATTTACTTACTGTTAAAATGTTTCATCCATGCAAATTCTGTGTGAAGTTACTGCCAATAGGTGAATCCCTTCCTGTAATCTGCTGTCCAACCCCTGTTGTCAAGCAAAGTCCATCCCTTAAAGATCAGAATTGACAGGATGCAAAAGTGGGGAAGTGTCTCTTCACTGACTCTCCATACAAGTCTATGGAGAGGGAAAAAGGGAGCAGGGGGATGGAGCAGAGAGACACAGACACCCTGTTTATACAAGTCTATGGAGAGGGAAGGGGGGAATAAGAGAGAGAGAGGGAGAGCGTGAGTCAGCAACACACACGCTGAATGTAAGTCCATGGAGGGGGTAGGGGTGAGCAGTGGGAGGAAGCAGGAGCAGAGAGAGAAAGACACAGGCTGCTGGTAAGATTTCTACGTCACCCCAGTTCTGGATTCTCAGCTACAATGGTCTGTACTGTTGTATAATCCCCTACATGCTGCTTCTATAGAAGCGATAGAATAAGAGAATCCTGGTCTCCCATCTCTATGTCTGCTGTCTATAGAAGACATGATAGCAGTTAGGCTGGGTTCACACGACCTATTTTCAGACGTAAACGAGGCGTATTATGCCTCGTTTTACGTCTGAAAATAGGGCTACAATACGTCGGCAAACATCTGCCCATTTATTTGAATGGGTTTGCCGACGTACTGTGCAGACGACCTGTCATTTACGCATCGTCGTTTGACAGCTGTCAAACGACGACGCGTAAAAATACAGCCTCATCAAAAGAAGTGCAGGACACTTCTTTCAGACGTAATTTGAGCCGTTCTTCATTGAACTCAATGAAGCACAGCTCAAAATTTACAGCTGTCAGAGAAGCCTCGCAAAATGCGAGGAGGAGCAATTACGTCTGAAACGAGGCAGCTGTTTTCTCCTGAAAACAGTCTGTCTATTCAGACATAAAAGCCTGCTACCGTGTGCACATACCCTTAGGCTTTGCCCACTAGTTTTGAGACAACTGAGAATTAGTGATAGAGCCTGGAAAGGGTGAAAACTGCTAACAAAAAATTGTCATATAGAAGTTATATAATGGCCAGAAATAGTGTTTTTTCTTATTTACACACATAAGACCGCATATTCTGAAAAGTCACCTGAAACGTTAGAAATGTTTTTAAAAAATTACTTGGTACAGTGACCTAATCCAAAAAACAAGACACGTAAGAAATATAATGCGGACCAAGAGCCTCCTATAACAGGGAATAAGGCGGGATTCACACGACCGGGTCGTTCCCGAGCCCGAGTGTCGGCCGGTAAAATCGGCCATTTTGCCCGGCCGGTTTGCATTAAGTTTTGCATCCGTGCCGGGCCGGGCAGATCCGGACAGTGACATCAGCGGCAACTCCTGAAGGGGAATCCCCATGTGTTCGGGGATTCCGCTTCAGGAGTTTCCCCTGATGTCACTGCCCAGATATGGACAGAGACATCAAGCGCTCTGTCCAGGAGCGGAATCCCCGAAAACACGGGGATTCCGCTCCTTCAAGGAGCTAAAGTGCGGCTAGCACATAGCAGAGCGGGGAGATACCTCCCCGCTCTGCTATAGTGGCGTCGCTACAGTAGTAGCAGCCGCAGCAGCTAGCGGCGCCATCGAAGGTGTCGCCGGGCCAGGGTGCTTTTCAAGCAGGGGAAGGGAGCCAGCGCAGCGCTCCCTTCCACCTGCTGTACACCCCGGCCCTGCCACACAGTGTACAGCAATGCCATTCGTCAGAATGGCATTAACTCCTCCTCCTCACATGCACTCTGCGCTGTGAGGAGGAGATAGAGCGCAAGCTCCGGAAAACCCGGCCATCACTCGGGACACATCCCGGTGATGGCCGTGTATTACCCGGCCCCATAGACTTCTATGGGAGCCGGGCGGCCGGGCGAAGATAGAGCATGTCCTATTTTTTTACGGCCGGTTTTCCCGGCCGTCAAAAAATCGGTCGTGTGAATAGCCCCATTAGGGGTCTATTATTCCTCATGCAGCCGGGTGCCGGCCGATTTATGAACGGCCGGCACCCGGCCGGGAAACCCTGCCGTGTGAATGAGGCCTAATTCAATAAAATGTATCTTTTAAAAAATAGCACCAATTTTAAAATAACACGAAAATCCAAGTACTAAATTGCACTAAATGACTGCTTTATTGAACGGTATATAACATTGTTTCTTATGTTACGGCTAACATTTTGCTTTGCCTAATACTATTGGAATTATTATAAGGTCCCTTGCCAACTAGCATTTCCCCTTATAGCTAAAAGATACTGATATTTTTTCCAGACTTGTTATACAGAAGCCAAAACCTTGTTGATACAGTTGTGTACCAAACTATGCTGGACCCTCGTGATATGCTGATCATGCAAGCATACAAGAAATATACGTATATACATAGATTTTTACTCTGTAAGAAAGCCAGACTGTTTACATGCGTAAGTGGCTGGAGACTATACTGTCTGTGTGTGTGGTCGACCAACGCAATATCGCAGCTAAGAACTTAAAAAACAAAAGCCACATGCCACATTTATAATACAGCAGAAGAATCAAGTCATGAAACTCTCAACATGAATGACCAACGCTACTTCCATAAATAGGAATTTCAGAAAGGCAGAAGTTTATAAACAATGCGAAGAACGCAAAAGTCACAGAAAAACTCTCGAATTAGCAAGAAAAACTTTATTCTATCCAATACCACTTAAAAATATGTATATTATATAGCCCCTTATGATCCCAATGTAAGGTGTTCTCTACCTTTATACTATCAAGTACCACCTTAAAATGTAGAATAGAGACGCTCGTGATCTCCAGGTAAGGTGTTCTCTACATTTATCCTATCAACCCCACCATAAAAGCATAAATGTATAGTATAGCATCTTAAAGGGATTCGGTCACCAGAATGTCCATATTAAACTAGTAACAGGGTATTGTAGAGGAGACTAACCTGTTTCTAGCGTTTATTTTAATTTTCTGCTTACTGCCTCCTTTGTAGAGAAATCCGTTTTATTAAGTTTATGCTAATGAGCATTTAGGTGCAACGAGGGCGGTACCGTCGCTCCCTAGTTCAACCCACCCCCTCCCTTCTTACATTGAATGACAGGGACCAGGCAGCGTAATCGGTGCGTTCATGCCTAGACCCCTACTGTCTATGACGCATTGTAAATGTGCTGCCAAGTGTCAGAAAGCTTGGTCGCAGGTCATGGGTGCTCCAAAAGGATAATGACCGAAAACACACAGTAAAAACATCCAAGAATGGCAAAGCATTAGGCCTCATGCACACGACTTTTACACAGTAAAAACGCTTTTTTTCTAAATTATTTGTTTATGTGTCTCCATATTTGAAGAGCCGTAACGTTTTTATTTTTTCGCCGATGCGGTTGTGTGAGGGCTTTTTTTTTTTGCGGGACGACTTGTAGTTTTTATTGGTACCATTTTGGAGTAGATGCGACTTTTTGATCACTTTTTATCCCATTTTTTTAAAGTCAGTATTCACAGAAAACAGCAATTTTTCCATAGTTTTTTATTAATTTTTTTACGGCGTTCACCGTGCGGGTTAAATAATGTAATAGATTTATAGTCGGGGTCATTACGGACGCGGCGATACCAAATATGTGTAACTTTTTAACTTTATTTTGTTTTTTTAATAGTAAAGCAGTTTGTAAGGGGAAAAGCTTGGTTTTTCATTTTTTTTTAAATTAACTTTATTAAACTTTTTTTTCACTTTTTTACTAGTCCCATTAGGGGACTATAATATGCGATTCTGCGATCGCATTTATAATACACTGCAATACTTTTGTATTGCAGTGTACTACTGCCTGGCCGTTTAACACGGACAGGCATCTGCTAGGTCATGCCTGCGGCATTATCTAGCAGGCATTCACTCCAGGCAGACCTGGGGGCCTTTATTAGACCCCCGGCTGCCATTGGAGACACAGACACTCGGCGATCGTATCGCCGGGTGTCGGTGGGAGAGAGAGGGAGCTCCCTCCCTCTCTCCAAAACCACTCAGACGCGGTGCTCGCTATTGAGCACCGCATCTGAGGGGTTAAACGTGTGAGATCGATACTAATATCGATCTCACACGGCAGAGCAGGGACGCCCCCAGCCCTCAGCTGCCTCTAGCAGCTGAGAGCAGGGAGATTTGACAGCTCCCTGCTCTGTTTACTTATTCCGATGCCGCAACGTAAAAAGTCTATGGCATCGAAATAAGGCCCGTTAGTGACCGACGTAGAAACACGATGGGCCGGTCACTAACGGGTTAAATCCCGTAATCACTATGTTGTTATACTTGAAAATGCCTTCAATGTGAGGGTGAAACGTTGCACCTAGATGTGGCGGTGAATAAATCTTTTTGGAGTGCTGCCTCCTCGTCCATTATATATATATATATATATATACACGCACAAAAGTTTTGAGACTGACACAAATTTTGGTTATCACAAAGTTTGCTGCTTCAGTGCTTTTTGATCTTTTCGTGAGATGTTTCTATGGTATACTGAAGTACAATGGCTATGTTCACAAGGAGTTTTTTTACAAGTTTTTTGACGTGGAAACCACGCCGAAAAACTCGTCAAAGACGGCCCTAAAATGCCTCACATTGATTTCAATGGGAGGCGGAGGCGTCTTTTTCCCGCGAGCGGTAAAACAGTCTCGCGGGAGAAAGAAAGGGCATGCCCTATCTTCAGGCGTTTACGCCTCTGACCTCTCATTGACTTCATTGGGAGGCAGAGAAAGCGTATTTCGCTGTGTTTTGTGCCCGCGGCGCTCAATGGCGAAAAACGCTGCGAAAATCGGCGCGCAGGGAGCGGAAAATCTGCCTCAAACTTCCAAACGGAATTTTGAGGCAGAAATTCCGCCTGCAAAAAACTGTGTGAACATAGCCTATAGGCATTTCATGCGTTTTTAAACTTTTATTGACAGATACATCAAGTTTATGCCAACACAATATTTACAGTGTTGACCCTTTTGTTTTTAAAGACTTCCTTAATTCACCCTGTCATGCTAGATATCAGCTTCCGGGCCAAATCCTTACTGATGGCAACCCATTCTTGTCTAATCAATGCTTGGAGTTTATCACAATTTTTGTATACTTGCTTGTCCATCTGCTTTTTTGAGGATTGACCACAGGTTCTCAATGGGATTGAGATCTGGTGAGTGTCCTGGCCATGGACCCAAAATGTCAATGTTTTGTTCACCGAGCCACTCAGTTTTGCCTTGTGACATGGTGCTGCATCATGCTGGAATAATAATAATTGTTCATCACCAAATTTCTCCTGGATCAATGGGAGAAGTTGCTCTTGGAGGATGTTTAGATACCATTCTTTATTCATGGAAGTGTTCTAGGCAAAATTGTGAGTGAGCCCACTCCCTTTTATGAAACACAACCCCACAAATGGGGTCTCAGGATGCTTTACTGTTGGCATGACACAGACTCATGGTAGTGTTCTCCTTTTCTTCTCCGGACAATCATTCTTCCAGATGTCCCAAACAGTCTGAAGGGGGCTTCTTCAGAGAAAATGACTATACCCCAGTCCTCTACAGTCCAATCCCTGTACTTCCTGCAGAATGTCAGTCTGTCCTATATGTTTTTCTTGGAGAGAAGTGGCTTCTTTGCTGCCCTTCTTTACACCAGGCCAACCTCCAACAGTCTTCACCTCACTGTGCGTGCAGATGCACTGACACCAAGCTCTGCACTGGTGTTGAACAAGTTCTTGATAATCCAATAAATGGTTGATTTAGGGGCAATCTTACAAGCAGCAATGCCCTTGCCTGTAAAGCCATTTTGATGCAAAGCAATGATGACTGCACGTATATCCGTGGAGGTAACCATGGTTAACAGAAGAAGACAATGATTTCAAGCACCATTACCCTTTTAAAGAAACCAGTCTGCTCTTATAATCAGCATGACAGAGTGATATCAGCTGCCTTGTCCCCGTTAACGCTTTCTCCTGAGCTAACGAGAAGATCACTAATTATGTTAGCAGGTCATTTTGTGGCAGGAATGAAATGCAGTGGAAATAGTTTTTTTTGTGATTAAGGTAATTTTCATGGCAAAGGATTTTTTTGCAACTAATTGCAATTCATCTGATCACTATTCATAACAATCTAGAGATAATGTAATTTGCCACTATATAAACTGAAGCAGCAAATTTTGTGAAAACCAAAATTTGTGTCGGGTCTCAAAACTTTTGGCCAGGACTGTATATAGTCTATTTTAGGGTTTTTTCCAACATTTTTAAAAACTTCAGTATAAGTGGCATATTTAAAATCACAATTACATAGATTCCAAATTTCCCGCAGCTGTGGCGCTGATGGATTTGCGTTCCCCCGCCAAGCTTTTATTTACTAGGCCTCAGCAATGATACTTGACACGTGACTGCGACAGTCAATCACTGGCAGCAGCGGTAACATCACTAAGTTGCAGCCTCCCAAACAGTGGTTTGTTACCAATTAACAATGACAATTTAGCATCAGATTCTGGGCATTTTTCATTGGTAAATGAGTATAGTGTCTACTGTACCATCATGAGCAAAAAATACATGGGCAATGCAAAGTTAGATATTTTCCACAATATAAAGTTTTTTTATTGGGAAATATCTATTTGTTTGTATCATATCGAGGTGGAATCTTAACATCTAAGGGGTTAAATATGCTGCACATTGTGTCGTTTAGGCTCTGTTCCTGTTACGTTCGAGCTCTACGTTCGGCAAAATGTGGATATGCCGAATGTAGCCATATCCCCTATTCACCCAGTGCATGGCAAAAGTTGTTAACTATTTTATTTGCTGTATAAAATAGCGCAGTAGACTATGACATTCTATATAAACCTACAAGAAACCTCAAAAAGGCATCAAGGGGTCCCCAAAATACAAGTAGACAACCTATTCGCAAAAGCACAGGGAACCTAGCACCCAAAATAAATAACATATATATTGGAAAATTTAGAAAATCTTTATTAGAGAATAAATATCAGCAATACATAATATCATAAAGAGTATATAAGAGACTGATAAAAGGATCATAGATGGAAGAAAAAGGAGGTAGGTAAGATGGTAAATACCTGGTGGTCAACAGAATACCCCAGCTCAAGTTACAAGACCCTTTATATAACCCCACCACTTTTGCATACATAGAACCAAAGACGCAGTGTAAAATACACAATCGCAATATGGTTTAAGATAAATGAATACAGGTATATTAAATGAAGCACTAGTGAGTAGCTAATGGTGCACACATACCATTTCAAGAAAATGAAGGGATGATAGTGACAAACTCCTCGCTATCGCCCTACTCCATAATGACAGGGTGAAAAACCAGAAGAATATTAGTGGAATGTACCTGAAGTCATGGTGGGGAAAGAGGAATTGCTACGTGAGGTGTAGCAAAAGACAGCCTCGACGCGCGTTTCGCCTAAAAGACCGGCTTCGTCAGGAGACTAGCTACTATTAAAAATCAGTTTGTATTTTTATAGGAATGCAGTGAACGCTTGATGATTCTCACCTGCAGTGATTACACAAGTTGGCGCTTGATCCACATGTTGGGGCCGCTGCATCACCGGAAGCGCCGCATGTCTGCATGGTGACGTCACTGCTGACACTAGACGCACATCACCAAGACAACGCAGACACCAAATCGGCACTCCGGAATGCGGCATTTGTGCGCAAACTAGAGACAAGATACCACCAGCGAAGGTAATGGGGGAACAACACAAAAAGAGTACTTATAATACTAAGGGCATACACGCCTAAAGGGAGAGATATCAATAGGAAATAAGCTAATAAGTCAGACATATAAGGGCTAAGTAGCATGGTACCAGTTAATGTACCCAGATAATAACCAAATAGATATGCATACACAAAGGAAATACAAATAAAGTAAAATAAATAAATACAAATAATAATATAAAAATAAGAATAAATAATGATCAATAAATGAACCCTGAAACGTTTCAATACTGTTATTTCGTGTATTTCGATACTAAGCTGTGTGGCCGCACAGCTAAGGCCCCATGCACACGACCGTAAAAAAATCTCTATAATTGCAGACCGTAATACGGTTTGCCATTAGAGACCCGCCCGGTTCTATTGACCGCGGACATCTTTCCATATCGCTACGGATAGTTGCCCATGCCGGGAATTATGGAGCATGTCCTACTTTTCGTTTTCTACAGGCCGAGCTCCCATACTTTGTATTGTGATTACGGGCACGGCCGTGTGCATGAGGCCTAAGTATAGTAACACATAAATGTTTTCAGAGCAGGGCTGCGGTCTGTGTGATACAGCCATTGTCCTGACAAGTGTGCGTGCGGTCAGCATTAGGTGATGTGACCAGCACTGCACTACTGATTGCCGGCATTGAAGACAGAACATGGTGGGCGCACTGCAAAACACCCCCATGTTCTGTCTTCAGTGGCAGCACCGCCGCTTTTTAGTGCAGTGACGGCAGCATCACCTCAGGCTGACCGCACGCGCACAAATTTATTGTCAGGAGCGGGGCAATGGCTGTATTACACAGCCGCAGCCCCGCTCCATTGGCGGAGATCAGAGAAACCTCTCATCTCTGCCGTTATTCCCGTGAATGCTGCAATCAAAGCTGACCACAGCATTCAAGGGGTGAATGAGAAGGGTGATGCCTTTAGGATCACATCACGGGCAATCCCTGTAACGTGATCGAGGGACATACCATATTTGGGCAGACAGCCCAGGGTCCATTAAAGGACCCCAGGGCTGTCTGACCATATTTCCTGTTGTTAGGGCATACTTAGGTATGTCCTAACAACTGCCTATGTACTATCCGTACACAGGCTAATGTACTGGCACATAGATATATACCAGTACATTAAAGTTAAAAAAAAAAAACAGGTAATGTTAAATTTTTTTAAAAAATACACATTTTTTACAATAAACAGTCTCAATAATAAAATATACACATTCGGTATAGTCACGACTGTAATAACACGTTTATAGAATGATTCATGTTTACGCTGTTATAAAATAAAAAAAACTGCTTTCTTTCACTTATTAATGTGAGGCACGAGGTATTATGAATTTTGAACCTCCATTTGCCTCACATTAATAGTAAATAACCCCATCATGTTCCTCAGTCATAATGGAAAACATTGGGTTAATGTGTGAGGTACATGACGGGGTTAATTACTATTAATGTGAGGCAAATGGAGGTTCAAAATTCATAATACCTCACATTAATAGTAATTAACCCCGTCACGTACCTCACACATTAACCCAATGTTTTCCATTATGACTGAGGAACATGATGGGGTTATTTACTATTAATGTGGTTCAAAATTCATCACACCACATGCCTCACATCAGAAAATGGAAGAAAAATTTTCTTATTATTATTGTTGGCAAAGTATCGTTTTGGTATCGAGTATCGCAATACTACACAAAGTATCGGTATCGAAGTCCAAATTCTGGTATCGTGAAATCCCTAATTGAGATTATTAAAAGAATATATATTTTCAAAATAATTATATGTGCTAAAACACAAAAAATATAATGATCAAAAAAGAAAGTGAAAAAATATATATAAAAAAGTGAAGAAAATATATATATTATAGTGAAAAAAATATATACAATAAAAATGAAAGATAAAATATAGATATGTAAGAGCAGTGAGTCGTGCAGCACCAAATATAAAAATATATGCATATAAAAATATACGATACACAAAATATATAATAAATACCATACTATTGTAAGAATATAACATATGAAGCCGATAACAAAATATATGGATATCGATAAGCACATTGGAATAGTCTCTTTATTAATAATTATTATGTAAACAGGATCACATAACTGGCTAGTTATACATAAAATTACAAAGCCCAAATAGAATCACATATGACATATTGACAAATCTAAAACGATGTACAATACAATAGTCGTACAGTCATAGCGGGTTGATGGTGTAAAATTATGTAAGGGCGCCTCTATTATATTCTATAAAGGGTGTGACTGATATTCTATACAGAAGGGATACAGTAAAAAAAAAAAAGTATAAAGCACAATTAACATTATTTATTTTACTATGGGCGCCTACTGACAACGTATGCCATTGTATTCCTATATAGTAGCATACCTTGCGGCCTTTCGTTGGAGGTATACGTTGGGAAATCCTCTTGTATACCTCCGATGGAAGGCTCAATCGCAATGGGAAAAGAGCCTGACTGACATATCCACTTTAAATATTATATGGTAAGCAAAAATTTTCTTAAAAAAGTTCCCAAGTATGTAATGTTATCAGTGCTTTAAAAAGCTAACTATAGCCATATACTGTCAAACTATCCTTACCCTATGTCAAGTGCAAACAGAAAAGCAACCCATAAAATAGCAAGCGCTATCTTTTCCCATGGAACTGCGAAAGAATCTCAGTAACAGGATAATGTCATCTGACATCTGAGGATAATAATTATCCCCGGTTAAAATTTAGTGAGCAGAAGAAGGCTTTGAGGGTTTAACAAAAATGCCTGAGCCCTCCTGATGGAGACAAATGGAAGCTGGTACTGATAACAATGCATTTAAGAAAGTATGTATGGTATTTTTCAAGGTAGCAGCTTATAAAAACACACATGGCTACATAGTAGGAAGACATTCTTAGCTACACATAAACTTCTAGTTTATCAGTCTTAGAAAAAACACTGTCTGGACCACGGTGATCAGTACTGCTCGAGTTTTTTTAGACACGTTTATATTGACAACGGGCAAAGAAGTGCAGTTGATTGACATTACTGCTCTTCTACAAGAGACGTTAAGGCGTGTGAGACGGCATAAAGGCCCAGCTCTTCTCGCACAGGATTGTGTAGTGTGATGGTTTTAGTTTTGCTATGGGGCCACTGCCTAGAGCAGTATACTCTGATCAGCAAAAACATTCAAATCCTTTTGCCGCAAAATTTGTGCTACAGTAGCTCTTCTGAGCGATAAGACCAAACGGGCAAGCCTTCGGTCCCCACAAGCATCAATGAGACTTAGGCGCCCATGTCCCTGTTGCCGGTTGTCCTTCCTTGGACCACTTTTGGTAGTTACTAACCACTGCATATCGGGAATACCCCACAAGGCCTGCCGTTTTAAAAATACTCCATCTAGCCAGCACAATTATCGCTCAGATTCTTAGGGCTGCAATAAATCAATGCATTTCTATGGGGCTATTCAAACTGACTTTTTTTTTAACGGACCGTGTGAACGGCCCATGAAAAAATAGGACATGTCCTATTTTTGCCCGTTTTCACAGATCCCTCAATAGACTCAAGTCTATGAGAGATCTGTAAACTCGGGTACAAATCGGTTTGACACCCATTCGTGTGAATAAGTCCTTACACTTTCCCATTTTCCTGCTTCCAAAACATCCATCAACTGACTGTTCACCTGCTGCCTTATATATCTAACCCCTTATCAGATACCATTATATTGAGATAATCAATGTTATTCACTTAACCACCAGTCAGTGGTTTTAATGTTATGGCTTATCTGTGTATGTATTACTACTTTAATTTCTTATATATACACAGTACACATAAATATACACTCAAACAAGCAAAAGTGTGCAGAGCAATAGAACTAATACAATAGCTATAGTGCTGTAAAATATCCCTTCACGTGCTCTTATTCTGCTTATTGTTGTATAACATTTTTAATAGCTTAGAAACCAAACTCTCTTTTATTATATGGAATCAGTAAAAGTGTAATTCGCCTTAAAGGCTTTGAATGTAGAAAGCCATTAAACGACACCATTAGTTGGTTTATAGGTGTTTAAAAAGGTTTTATAACGTGCAAGAGTTGTAAGGAATCTGTCATTCATTTTTTTGTCACAAATGTCATCTTATTAGCAGACATTAACTCCTCACGTAACACTGATAAGGCCGCACATAAAACAGCACTGTCCTCCAAGTGACTCTCAATTATCACGTTTATAGATAAGCTAAGCGCACATACCGGGGTGCCTTCATACCTCATTTGACAACGAAGATCTAGCTCAAATCCACCACAAGAAAGTAACCAAAAGCCACAAAGTTGGCATTTTCTGCTATGATAAAAAGTTTATAGACGATTTGCCAACCACTTACAAAATTTTAAAAGAAAACAGGAGCAATAAAAAATAGCTGTGTATAACAGGTCGCAAAAGTTCACCGAACACATGAAGAGTAAGGCAAGCCAGATTTACCAAAACAAAAGGGGCCTATAGTGTAATAGAAATACCAATAAAACAGCCGAGCAAGACAAGTTTTACCCTACTGACTAACAACCTCTGTGTTACAATTCGGTTTCTGATTGCTGATCTTGGGAGGGATGGTTTGATTTGTTTACATAGACCTTGGGCCTACCAGAGAAAATGTTTTAAGGCTCATACTCCAATGCGGTTTTCCGTTAGTTCTGGAGGGCAGCTGTGATCCCTTCTGTTCCGTACATGTTCGTGATGATGTGGGAAGGGGTTAATATTAAAAGGAAGAATATGCCAGGACCACGGCTACCAGGACAGAACCGTTTGCATACATACTTTGTCCACGGAAGCCTTGGATGATATAGTTACCATGGATTGACTTTAACTAGTTTAAGTAACAAGGGGTGGGGGGCTATATAACTATTTCACTTCATTATGCATTTATAGCAACTATTGGAATATTTGTTTTTGAAATCCAGAAGGAAATACAATTGACAATGGTTTATCATGGATCTGGCGGTAAAGGTCCTATTACACTGGCCACTGATCGGGCAAACGAGCGTTTATATGAACACTTGTTTCCGATCATTGCCCTGTGTACTAAGGGCAACGATCAGCGGATAAATGAGCAAATGCTCGGCTGATCTGCTCTATTATGCAGAATTAAAAATCTTCGTTGTCGGCAGCACATCTTTGTGCACGGCCGATATTATGAAAATGTATGGGGATGAGCGATCGTAGTAATGATCGCTCGCCCCTATACATATCCAATCATTGCTTCGTGTGACAGGATCAAACAAACGCCGATCAACGAGTAGCCTCGTTGATCGGCGCTCGTTTAGACGGCCCATGTCGGGCCAATGTAATAGTACCTTTACATATAATGTTCAAGTAGCCATGCAGGCATTTTACAGCTGTATTTCTGTCTGCTTTAGAGGTCTCTGAAATATTGTGTGGGATTAGATAGTGCTACACATGCTTTCCAGACTTTAATGATGTAAACAATTATCCTGTTTATACAGTGCTTTGTGATTAACTACCGCACATAAAAGGTAGATGTTTGCCTTCCATTAAGATACTGATGATAAAAAGCAAGTAAAAAGAGAGAGACTTCCATAGATATAAGTGACAGGGCTGATAGTGGAGCCCATTTAAGGCTATTAGTTTATCAAGAAGTTGTCTTGATGAGTTCATCTAGTCACTCACGGTAGATGTCTGGAGCTTCCCACAAGAACACAGATTTCTTTTTACAATAGTGGGGATTAAGCTCAAATTTACATGAAGTTGTAATTTTCTCAAGACAAAACAGATCGAAAAAAGAACCTGCTCGGACTATAAATAATAGTAGTATTTGCCTTCAATTACCCTGTTATTGCATTTTTGTCGCACTGAACAGTTTTTGACTGTAAGGGCCCTTTCACACCGGCCAATTATCTGACAAACGAGCGTTCCCGATAATTACCCTGTGTAGGCAGGGAAACCACCAGCCTATGAACGAGCAAACGCTGGTTCATCGGCTGATTGTATCGTTTTAAATGCCTTAAATACTATCGTTGTCGGCGGCACGTCTACCTGTGTAAACTGGGAGACGTGCTGCCGACATGATAGAAATGTATGGGAAAGAGCAAAAAAAAAAGTAACAAGTGCTCGCCCCCATACTAGCTCCTTGTGAAAGGAGAAAACGGGCACCGATCAACGAGCTGTCTCATTGATCGGCGCTCGTTTGCATGGCGCTTGTTTACACGGCACTCATTTACACGTGTAAAGGTACAGGAAGGCCTCGTGCACACAGCTGCATTGTATATCTCCGATTTCTTTAAAAAAAACAAAGCTGTGGCATGCGCGATCACATGTCAGAATATAGGGGTATACTAATTTCTTCTCACATATGGCACCAGGCGACACATAGTACCGTGGCACACTCTGCAGCACTCTGTGTGCGGTCGTACAGTCTCCTTTGTCGTGTGCATGAGGCCTCAAACAAACAAAATGTAATATTAACGCACGGAATGGGTATCCACAGAATCGAAGCAGTTAGAGAAGGGCCCGGTCTATCACCCCATCGCCCCCATGACACCATCAGAGGTGCCGATGGGTTGTTATGGCAGCTGGGGGCCTAATAAAAGAAGTTTTGTAAAGTTTTCAAGAATGTATACAAAAAAACACATTAAAAAGTAAAAAAAAACTTTTCTCTATTTATATGTAAAAAAAGACAATAATAAAAAATATTGTAACTATCCAAATCATTCAAATATTATATTTATCGTGCACAGTGAACACAGGAAAAAAGTAATAAATATAAATGCAGGAATTGCTGTTTTTTGGTCACCTTGCCTCCATAAAAATTTAAGTGTTTTAAAAAATCGTATGTATCCAAAAATAGTGGCAATAATGACAACACTCACCCCACAAAAATCAAGCCATCGACAGAAAAATAAAAACGTTATGGATCTCAGAATATAGCAACAGACAACAAATTCTTATGTTAATTATGTTAACAAAGTGTTTTTATTTTGGAAAAGTAGTAAAACATAAAAAAAACAATATAAATTTGGTATTATCATAATCACACTGACCCGCAGAATATGTCATTTTCACCAAACGGTGAACGCTGTAAAATCAAAACCCAAAAGAACAATGGCCGAATTGCTGTTTTTTTCCATTCCACCTCACAATAAAAATTTTAAGTACATTGCACGGTGCGATAAATGGTGCCATTAAAAAATATAACTCATCCTGCAAAAAACATGGCTCCTGTAATGTATGGGAAAAAAAATAGCAGATGTGGCACCAATAGATTAAATAAAATGAACCTGATTGAACGAAGCAGAAGTAACCTTCTGCACCAAAAATCCACAAAAAAAGTACAGTACATTGCATGTGAATGGGATTTTACAAACCTTACATACCTTCCGAAATTTCGGAAACCTTCCGAATTTGCAGCAGATTTCACATATTTAAAGGGGTTTTCCCGTAAGAGACATTTATGTCATATCCACAGGATATGTTATACAGGTCAGATAGATGCGGGTCCCACCTATCTCTAGAACGGGGCCCCCTAAACCCCATTCTAGCTTCGTCTGTTCTCGCTGCCTCCCGGCCACTTCCTGGTTATATGGTTAGGAGTTACGAAAACAACATAGGTCATTGAGCTACGCTGTTTCCGTAACCCCCATAGTAGTGATTGGCAGTTACGGAAGTAGCGTAGCATGTGAGCTGTTTCGTAACTCCCGACCATGTACCTTTTTCATGGTCGAAATTCAGACTCAACACAGCGGCAGAACGGGGTTTAAGGGGTCCCGTTCTAGAGATAGGGGCGAGAGGTGGGACCTGCATCTATCTAACATTTTTGACATAGCCTGTGGATATGTCATAAATGTCTCTCATGGGAAAACCCCTTTAAACGCAAAGAGTAAAATCTGCAGCAAAGTCATTAGCAAATTTTTCCACGTATTTCAGGACATTTTTACAGCTGCATTGGCACATGGTCTTAAACTTGTACTTAGTTTAGCAGAAATAATTGCACCCAACAGAAGAGTTACATACAAAGACTTATGATTATGGCACATGTATAGTGATAGAGCTTTAATCCTCGAATGTAAACATAATATCTCTTTGTGAGCTGAAGCATTCTGATGAAAGTCTTACTACCACCCTTTGTCTATATGCTTAAATAGAGAGCACGTATTTAAAAGAGGGGCCCCCATTTGGGCACTCCTTTATAAACCAAATGGAGAGTCAAAGGGCAAAATTCAACTCTCGCTCTGGTGGAGTTGATGCGACCATGTCTCACGCAGTCGCCAAATTCACTTGTAATACCCCCCCCCCACATAGACACAATCAGCTGACCATCAAGGGGGGTCTATATTTGACAGAGTTGTCCTACCTGGATGACCTTATTAAAGAGGCATACCCAGAATCGATACTTATCACCTATCTCACGACTGGTGGGGGTCCCAGTGGTAGGGACCCCATCGATCAGGCAATTATCACCTATCCTGTGGATCGGTGATAATTGTCGATTCTGTCAAAACCCCTTTAAAGTGGGTGTCCGGGCACGGGACAGTTTTTCATACTGATGACCTATCCATAAAATAGGTTATCAGTATATGAATGGTGGGGGTCTGACACCCGGATCCTGCACCCATCAGCTACCCCGGCTGCCTCCAGATGTCCTTGCCGGATGGCTCCGGTCACAGTATAGCGACCGTGCTGCAGTACTGCAGCACAGCCACTATACAATGTACGGAGTCATATGTTTCCGACACTGGCCACTGCAAAACATCCGGTGCCCGGAGGCAGCCGATCAGTGTCGGATCCCCACCAATCATATACTGATGACCTATCCTGTGGATAGGTCACCAGTATGAAAAACTGCCCCGGACAACCCCTTTAAGTCATTTACAATTTTTCTACATGGTAAATACCACCATGACTGATGTTGAGCTTGTGCCAGCCTTATTGCCAGGGTCGCAGAGTACTGTCAGTCCGCCAGGTGCTTTCTGTTTCTTTATACAGCAAAGTCACTAAGAGACCCAATTCAGAAACAGCTACTTGCTGAAGGCAGAATTTAATTCCATCTGGAATAAAATGCATTAAACAACTTCTTGTCATAAATCGGAGCCAGTGACCCATATAATTGTAAAATTTGATGTGGAATATCAGACTGCATGGTGTATTAGGGGGTGAACGCTTGAGGTGACGTGCCTCCCCTTGTCCTGGTAACAGTATGTTCATCTACTGAATGCAATTTGCCTCGGATTTACTTGCCAAATGTTTTCTACTTTTCACCACGTTTTAACAACTGACAGACTATTATTTTATTAGCTAGAAACCGGCTACTTTAGACAACACAAGCTAAGCCCAACCTTCCATAAAACGTAGGCTCTGTTTGTGTTACAAGTCACCAACTGAAACAAGAAACTGCCCTGGGAACTTTATGATAATAGATACACAAGCCTTCATTATCGTAAAAATCACAACTGCGGCACTGTATATATATATATATATATATATATATATATATATATATATATATATACATACACACACACACAAGCAGATGTGTGCACTCCATCCTGGAAGAAAAAAAAAAAGTTACTCAAGTAGTCTAGCTTTTTCTCTAAGCCATGGACATGTTGGTATCAATACAATTTCCATGAAAGTTCATGTTCAGGCGCTACGTACAAAAGATCACCCTATCTATGACAGTTTTCTGGACCATCACACTACACTGTGACACATTTACAAATCTTGCGTCAAGGGAAATGGCGCCCCTTGTGGTACACTTGAAATGGTGCAACGTTGGCTTTTTCAACTAAGCAATACCAATACCATCAACAGGAGATTTACAGGACTGGATCCTGCAGACATGCTGATGTCCGCACCACAAGCTAAACCACAACAAGCAGCTGCACCGTTTTACATAGAACAATTTGCTACTTCATTGCAAAATACTATCCAACATAATTCATCGGTAAGATCACTATTCTCATTTCCAGAGCTGTAAGTTGAAGCTCCTGGGTCCCAATACAAAATTTGTAACAGGGCCCCCCCCATGAATGGGAGAAAGATGTAATACTGTACTCCGCCCCTACGGATATGTTGGCGTTGTACAGTGTGGAGCTGTGTAAGAAATGAAAAGGAAGCAGCGCTCCCCTTCAAACACCTGATTGGTGGGGGTGCTAAGAGTCAGACGGCCACCGATCAGATATTGATGGCCTATCCTGAGGATACACCATTCATTTTATGTCACCGGACAACCCCTTTAAGCTGCTCGACAGATGGCCTCATATTTGTCTCCAGAATACACTGGCATAAAGTGGAGTTCATCGTTGTCTTAAAGGGGTTGTTCGGGGGGGGGGGGGGTTCATACTAATGACCTATCCACAGGTTAGGTCATCAGTATATGATCGGTGGGGGTTCAAGTTCCAGAGCCCACACTGATCAGCTGTTCCGGCTGCCTCTGGCGCCAGAAGTTATGCAGTGGTCGGTGCCAGAAGCAGAAGGCTCTGACTACTGTATAGCGGCCATGCTGCAGTACTGCAGCTCTGCTCCTATTCAAGAGAATAGGAGCAGAGCTGCAGTATCCCAGAACGGCCGCTATACTGTGACTGGAGCCATCTGCTTCTGGCACCGACCACTGCATAACTTCTGGCGCCAGAGGCAGCCGGAACAGCTGATCAGTGTGGGCTCTGGAACTTGAACCCCCACCGATCATATACTGATGACCTAACCTGTGGATAGCTCATCAGTATAAAAAACAGCCCCGAATCTGGACGACCCCTTCAATGAATGCAAGTTTCCCAGGTCCTGTGGCTGAAAAACAATCCCAAATCTTCACCATCCACCACCGTGCTTGACAATTGGTATGAGGTGTTTGTGGTAATACGGGGAGTTTGGTTTTCATCATACATGATGCTGTGCATGTTTACCATGAAAGTCATATTCATGCTTACCCTCTGGAAGTAAAGATTGAAGGAACCATTCAATGGCACAAAGCAGAGATCTTGAAAACCGTGAGGAATTTGATAGACAAGTCATATTAGACTTTGGCAGGACTTTTGATATTACTTAAACTACTGAAGTTGCATTTACACCTTCTCCTTCATCTAACATTTGCATGAGTTATACCAGTATATCTGACCGTGCTCAGTACCAGGGGCTATCGTTTAAGTTTCCGAATAATGAAAATACAAAATGCAGCGAGAATAGGACACATCAATTTCTTGAAAATATATAAATTCCCTTTTTGTAAAGTTCCAAAAACTGACATTAATTAGTCATTACGATTTCATGAGTAAAGATGGTTACTAATCGTCAGCCAACTAAAAATAAATAATTTTTTCCCAAAAAGAAGAAGTAAATGGTCAAGTAAAAATGCAGAGTCATTGTGTACGCAGACATTCATTCATATTACCTAACTTTTATGACTCCTATCACAAGACCTCTGCATGTAGGGACTCAGCTAATTTCCTAGGCCGTGGGGAAGACTCCAAAAAAATGTTGGGGTTATTTTTTAATATCCTGACTAGCTACATTTTCTCCACTCCCTATTAGTTATATAGACTAATGCTTCTTAATCAGTGGGGCGCCCCCAGTTGTTGGTGGGACGCAGCTGGGGAGTCAGTATTCACAGAAGTGATCATACGTGGCACAGGCCCTTCTATGGTTGCAGCAATCTTTGGTTTAGAGATATTACTGTCTATTTTATGCTTTTTGTTTATGTGGCTTTCCTCCAAGTTCTCCAGTTTCCTCCCACACTCTAAATACATACTAAAACAGGTTAATTGGCTTCCTAAATCGACCCTAGTATGTATCTGAGACGGGGAAATTAGATTGTAAGCCCCAACGGGGACAGGGACTGATGTGAATGGTGACAATCTGTACGGCCCTGCAGAATTAGACGGCGCTATATAGGCAATAGAAATAAATACAGTACTAACTTCAACTGACAAATTACAGTAATTGAGGACATTTTTTAATATTTTGACCCAGGCATCCCCGTGTTCTGGCTGGTAAGGTCCTACAGTAGTAGAAAAAGATTGAGAAACCCTGATGTACACTATAAGACTGGGTTCACACGACCTATTTTCAGGCGTAAACGAGGCGTATTATGCCTGGTTTTACGTCTGAAAATAGGACTACAATACGTCGGCAAACATCTGCCCATTCATTTGAATGGGTTTGCCGACGTACTGTGCAGACGACCTGTCATTTACGCGTCGTCGTTTGACAGTTGTCAAACGACGACGCGTAAAAATACAGCCTCGTCAAAAGAAGTGCAGGACACTTCTTTCAGACGTAATTTGAGCCGTTCTTCATTGAACTCAATGAAGCACAGCTCAAAATTTACGGTTGTCAGAGAAGCCTCGCAAAATGCGAGGAGGAGGAATTACGTCTGAAACGAGGCAGCTGTTTTCTCCTGAAAACAGTCTGTCTTTTCAGCCGTAAAAGCCTCTCATCGTGTGCACATACCCTATTCCATTGGGGGTCAACCCGAAGTATTGTCCTAAAATGCGGCACTTGACAGCAACAAAGAGCCCCACATCAAGGGGTAGGCACACATACGTATGATTTTTTTTTTCCCACAGGTTTTGACTCCGCAAAAGAAACTAAAAAAAATAAAATAGATCTAAACCTGTTACTTTTTGCAAAATACATAATGCGGGAACACAAGCCACTGGCCTATAAAAAAAACTAGAAAGAATGAAAAAAACAGCCAATACATTGGCGCTGTTTTTTCCTGCATAGGTTTCTATGGTCATTAAAGTTCTTTTCAGGGGATCAGGTGTTACGGATGAAATACAGATGCTAAATGCAGCTGTATTCCGGCCACGCGAAGCCGTTCTCATACTACAAGCGGACCTGCTCTCCTCTCCTTATCTCTCCTTATGACGCGGTCGCGTGCTTCCGGTTCCGGCGCCTCGCGGCTGGCGTGTCTCGGGGGCGTGGCCACTTCACGGTCCAGGATACAGCGACCGATAATTAAGCAGCGAGGCTATTATCTTTAGGAATAGCCTGCATCACCTGCATGATTTCTCTTATTGGCCCGGTCTCATTCATATGGCCTCTGTTTATGTTACAACGCCACCCCCAGACGAAGGCATTTGCGCCGAAACGCGCGTTGGGGTGGACGTTGGCTGTGTGTCTCTCTTGGCATCTCATTATGGGTATGTTTTATCAGCTCTAAAATTGCCACCTTTATTATGCATTCATTGATTCTTTCTTCCTGGTTGTATTTGTGTATATAGAGATAGACCCTATTTTTTACTATATATTGTTGTATCCATATTGTTGTATCTACTTACATTTGACCACACTTATGGTCTATTTACTCTTGCTATTTGTGCTTATGTAGTTCACCAATATCTTGCACTTATATTGCATCGCCATCTTACCTAGTGTTACATTCACATATGGCGTTTTTGACTAACTTTCTACCCTTTTGTGGACTTTATTTCGGATCCACAAGCCTACTAGATACAGTATATAGCTCATGTTTTTTGGTCTTATTACATGCATATTATATATACTATCTCCTGAAAATTAAATCACAGATATAAATCTGCTATTCATGAATATTGGACTGATACACAGCCTATTGTCCCTTTTTTAACTGTTGGTCTATGGATTTTTTCTGTTTTTATGCATTGTCTATTGTCTCATACTATGTATGTTAATAAAGTATTTTTCTATTTCTTTATACATTACGTGTCTCTTTAGCATCATTCTTCTTTCGGGTTATATCTTCTCTCCTTATGTTCTATTGCTCATGATGTTTTAGACAGTATTTGTCAGGAACGCGTGTCATTTTTATGGGTGTTTACTGCTTCCCCTAATTGGAAAACGCTGTAGAATAAGGTGGCGCTATATAAATAAAGAATATTATTGCTGAATGAACAATCTGGACACAAGATATGCAGACCAAGAAGACTTATACAATGGAAATGAAGAACATGCTGAACTCTAGTACTAATATAGTCGGCAAATTCATGTTATATTGTGTTTTGATACTTGTACGAATTAGATCCGTCGCGATGGCAGCAATTATACACGTGAAGTGAATGTTAAAAGCCAAAATGCGTGATTTTTCTTTCACCTAACTTCTGCCAGCAGGGGGAGTCGCGAAGTCTCCATGCGTATTAGATCGTCGGTAGGTTCAGCCGAGTTTTGTCTAATTTCTATGGCCACCTCTAGTTGTGGTGTATAAAAATTGTTATGTAAACCAACCATAAGAAACTCTGCAAGTCTCTGCTTGTCATTGAATTTATTAAAAAACAAAAATGGTAGAAATTATTTCTAAACCTATATAACAGTAAAGCAGAGCACTACCCTTTCTGAGACAGAACACCTTTCATTTTTGAAGTTTGGGTTCCCCTGTAACATGGCTTATAACAAGGGGTCTTGTGATCAGCTGTTGTGCGGAGGATCTGCTGTGTATAATTGGTCATAGTCATTATATAATTCATTTTGTCTGAATCTGTCAATAATGTAATGTGTATGGGGCCTATCTGACTGTCCTCCAATGTCTCACTTATGGTATATACAGTAGGGGTAGATAGATGTGGACTGCTAAAGTGTCATGCTTTGAAAAAAAAGTAATAGATAAAAAACACTTAAAGGGAACCTGTCACCAGCTTTTTAGCTATAAAGCCAGCAATACCTGGTGAAAGTGGGTGAAAAATCATTGTCATCTAAGCTATAAATATGTTCTAAGTAAGCTCTGTAGCCTTAGTATTCCGTTTTTCAGTGGTCCCACGCCGTATGCAAATGAGCAGAAAAGAGTCAAATCTTCATCTGAAAAGAGTCAGGTTTTCATTCCTCCAGCGTCTCAGAGTGGACTCCACCTCCTTCTTTTTGATTGACAGCTCCTTAGCCAGTCAGGGCCAGACAGGTGGCAACGGTGGGCGGGGTTAAGAAGCTGCATCCCAGAGGGAAAAATAATTACCATAAAAGGCGGGAAGAGTTTAAACGACGATATTTACTGACAGAGGAGGACTTCAGGAAAGAAGAGAACAGGAACGAACTCTGGACAGCTGCGGCCATTGAGGGGTCAGGCGAGTTTAACAGGTAAGATGTTGATGACAGGATCCCTTTAAGCCAATGGGCTGTAAACACTCCAAAGCATATCGACCTAAATGATAACAAGCGGACTGCCCGCACCCGCCACTAGAAGGAGCTTACTGCATACTGTGATATTATTAGGAGTATACAGTTAACTCATCAGCTCCCCGAGTTGTGGCTCCTACGAGGGACATTCACTTTATATGTTATAATATATGGTCAGAGAATATTCTTAAGGCAAACCCCTTTTTACAAAAGAGCTTCCTTAGCGGAAATCTTCAACTTCAGACATCAACCACAGGTGGCGCTAAATATTTCCTTCAGAAAACGCATTCAAATTGTCTTATGCTAAGACTTTAATTATAGTTATTAGGAGAATATGTAGAGTACAGATATGAAATGTTATTTCCCACTGCGCCCACATAAGTGCAAAGACCTTGCAAAAGAGCACCCCAATTTTCAGCTTCTTGGACCCCTATACGAACTGAAGAAGAGTTGGGAATTGTATTTAAATGCACTCAGACCTAAATCCTTAGGTTTGTCTGGAGTTGTCCATACAAGTGATTTCTATACAATATGCTGCCACTAGTTCCTCTCTCTGCTGTGTGACCATGTACTATAACTGCAGGGAGGGGAGATGGTGGAGGCAATAGGAATGCTTGTCTTCTAAGAAGCATAAAGCTGGCCGTACACATTAGATGTATGTCGGCCAAACCGGCCGACTATCTAATGTGTATGGCGATGCACCCACTCTCCCCCGTCGGCAGATGTCGAGGGAGAGAAGGGTCAGGCATGTTTTATTAATCCTTTTGTTTGTTATTAGATAAGCGGCTTCCTCTCTGAGAACACATGCGCCATCGGACAAGCCAAGCGTGCATGTGTATGGGGGAGTCGGGTGGAATAGCTGTCGACAGCTATTTAAAATGTATGGCCAGCCTAAAGGGTGGGGGTGGCACCATGATTTATATGAGGCACACAGATTTTACGTTGGGAGCTGATAATACCATCAGGATTTTAGTTGATCAGTATCCAGTTACACACTAGCACAATGTTGTTACAGGACATAATGAATTGAAGCTGTGCACAAGAGACCTATTTACGAAGCCGCAGCTATTCACTATTTACAGGACCAAAACCCTTGTAAAAAAAATCCTTATAAAAACATGCTTCATTTGCTTGGAAATGTCCTGGAACAGACAACAAGCAATCGCATACATCCAGAGCACCAAGGCCCAGCACCTGGGGAGGAACGGGGCCGAATCAATAGGGTTTCTATGTCGCTGTCTGAAACGGTGTTACAGCCCGTGCAAACCAAACCCAAGCTTCCGACTCTACTTATGTACGATGCTAGGAGTCCCTCCCTGCAGGACAACTGTCCCGTAGTGTAATCATGTTTTCAGTACGGGACAGTTGTCCTGCAGCGAGGCAGGGACTTCTAGCATCGTACATAAGTATGATGCTAGGAGCCCGGCTCCTTGCACTGTGTTCGGTCCGGGACTTGCGGCCGAAATACGTCCGTCAATTACGGACGTAATTAGTGTGTGTGCACATACCCTTACCAGTCTGATTATCGTCTACAGAAAGTGGTGTCATCCACACAAAGGGGGTGTTAGGAGATTTCCCCAAGTTTCATTCTTGAAATAAAAATGTGCTCCTTTCACCTACAGGTCTCATTCACACCACCATATCATGGCTCCGTATAAGCTCTGGGTTGTAGTGGTACCCATAGAAATCTATGGACCCATACTCTACGACCAATATGCTTCCAATTTCATTTGTAGGCATACAGAGGAGTTCTTACTGATGGATTCAGAAGTTTCCCTGAATATTTGAGGAGTATTTTTAGCCAAAAGGAGTATATAACTTGCTGTAATTTAATGTGAGGCTATATTCACACAGGGCGGATATGCTAAGTAAAAACACACAGCATATCCGCCCTGGTCACTGCAGGGAATTCCAGCAAAAAAAATTAAAAATTGTGGTGCAGTTTTTAAGCCGGAACGTCCGCTGTGGAAATCTTGCACTGAAAAAAATAGGATATGTATCATGTCCCGCCGACGTCCTGCAGCCCTGGGATGACGTTTAATCCCATGTGATTGGCTGCAGTGTTCACATGTGATGAAACGTCATCCCAGGAGGCCGGCCTGGATGAAGAAACACAGAATTCTGAGTAAGTATAAGATGGTTTTTTTATTTTCTGAGTTGCGTTTTTTGCGGCGGAATCATTGCAATTTTGCCGCAAAAAAAACATAGCATCTGCTATTTGTTGCGGGTTTTATTGAATTCAAAGCAGGAAAACCCACAAGAAATGAGCAACGATTATGCAAATACATTGATATCCTGCAGATTAAAACACTGCACCGCAGGTCAATTTCTGAGCGTTTTTTCCCGCAACGTGTAGATGAGATTTGTTCAAATCTTATCCACTTTGCTGCTACTATGTTATTCAGCGAATTTTCCACAACCGAATCCATTGTGGAAAATCTGCAGTATTTATGCTACGTGTGAACTTACCCTAATAGTACATAGGCATATGTGGAAGTTTGCTATTCCTGCAGGGAAACATTACTAAGTTATAACAATGCTATTGCGCATAAATAGGGAATTTAGGGCGTCTTATGCTAATTTACTTTCAGCATGAGAGGTAAAATAAGTACATAAGAAAAGGTTCTCATAACCTCTTCTTACAGTGTGTACTTCATTCAACTCTCGTACTGTGCCGGCACCGCAAGGCCGCCGAGTGGTTCCTATTGACGTCAGGTGGCGGCACATTGAGCCATGCTATTGAGTGTATATATGCAGTTACACACGGTCTCCTGAAAATGTGGCAGCAGCAGGTGGTTTATAATATATAGACATATATATATATATATATATATATATATATATACACACATACGCACGCACGCACGCACTAAATATTTACTATTAAATTGCATTATATTAAAAACGTATCCTTGGCTAAAAATACGATATAAAAAAAAAAAAATAATCTCCTCCCATTGATTTCAATGGGAGGCGGAGGCGTTTTTTCCCGCCTCTGACCTCCCGTTGACATCAATGGGAGGCAGAGAGAGCGATTTTCGCTGCGTTTTTTGCCCGTAGCAATGGCCGGGGCCGGAAAACGCCGCAAAAAACAGGGAGTGCAGGCAGGTCAAAATCCCGTGTGAACATGGCCTAAAAGAATTTTCCAGCTAAAAATAGGTTTAGGCTCCATTAAATGTAAAAGTTACTTACATACATATGGCCGCTCCGGCGTTCAGATGCACCATTATGCCCCCCTCCACCGTTATCAGTCCAGTCACGTAATCATGGCCCTCGTTCTTCTTTCAGAGGGCATTTAACTGGATCGGTCAATTACATCTTGTGCAACCCGAACCCCTCCCTCTCCTCCTCTACATCTTACATAATATGACACGCCGACCACTTGGGGCGTGTTTAGGACAAACATACAGGGGACGGGTGGTCGTTACCACTGACTCCCCATGAAGAGGCGAAGTTAATGTAATCACGTGACTGGTGCTGATAACAGAAAACGGGCCGCAATGGCGCATCTGACCGCCGTAGGAGCCATCTATATGTAAGTAACTCTCCCTTTATATTTAAAGGAGCATAAACCTGTTATTGTCCAGAAAAACTCTTTAAAAATTCTAAGAGGAGTATTTTTACTCTACTTAAAAATATTTAGTATGATCTCAGTATGTAGTGTACATCATGGCCGTGGCATGTGGTGCTCCGTATACTGGAACAATCACTATGTGTATATCATTGCAGTCCTACGGCATACAGCCCCCTCCTCAACCCTTCCTTGGTTACAGACGCCAGGGTCATCACCTTGATCTCAGAGTCGAAGACCTTAGTAATGCAGTGCTGCACTTTTGGCCTCTGTCGGCTAATGGAGCTTTCCCGACGTACACGCTAAACGTAGGACAAAAAACGTGATGTGAACAGGGACTAAACAGACAATGACGATTCTATGACCACAGTTCTTACCACATTATTTGTTGGCAAATCCTGCGACTCTTAGTGGAATCTGCTAATAATATATTGTTTATGGCCCACCACAGACATTACTAGAACGGTCACAAGCCAAAAAACATCTAATGTCTATACCACCTTTAGACAGACACGTCAATTTAGAGTTAATCACTGCAGAATAATGGCAATCTAATGGCTGAACATATATGATGCGTCAGTTGGCGGGGGACAAGATAAGTGGCTGCCAGATCACTGGCGCCTCTCATCCTCTGAGAAAGCAAAGCAATAGACCGTTCAATATCCATGTCATCTGAGCCTTGTCAGGCTATCCCCATTGCATTGTGTTTCTACCTATCCAACCTGGCCACTAGGCCATAAACGGGGTTCTTTGGTGCATGTGAGGGTATGTTCACACGGCCTATTTACGGACGTAAATCGGGCGTTTTTGCCCCGAATTACGCCCGAAAATAGCGCCTCAATAGCGCTGACAAACATCTGCCCATTGAAAGCAATGGGCAGACGTTTGTCTGTTCACACGAGGCGTATATTTACACGCCGCTGTCAAATGACGGCGCGTAAATAGACGCCCGCGTCAAAGAAGTGACCTGTCACTTCTTTGGCCGTAATTGGAGCCGTTATTCATTGACTCCAATGAATAGCAGCGCTAATTACGGCCGTAATTGACGCGGCGTTCAAGCGCCTGCACATGCCGGTACGGCTGAAATTACGGGGATGTTTTCAGGCTGAAACATCCCCGTAATTTCAGCCGTAACGGACGCCCTCGTGTGAACTTACCCTGAAAGTCGATCCAGAAATCATACCAACTTTTCCTATCTATAACGTCCAGAAGGTCTGAGCTTCTTGTGCCAGAATTAGAGCCACAAATGAAAAGGACTAAATACGGCTTTATTTTTATTTTTTTTAAATGAAAACTGCTAAAAGAGACGCTTGTAAGGATCCCTTATACTTCATACATACTTTGCTACTGGGTACAAATATTTTTGCACTGAATACTTGAATATGCAGAAGACCCTCTGGGTCTCTGGATCAGGAATAGCAGTCGTGGTTAGTTACCTGCTTTTCTTCCTGCTGTGCTATATGCACTGGAAGGCCTTTCAACACTTTTTTTAGTGCATCATAAACCCATTCACTTCTTGTAATGTAAGAACGCAGCAGTTTCTATTGTATCAGCTATTTTCAGTCCAAGCTCTGGCAAAGAAGTGTAGAAGACGCCTAAATATGGATGAACATCGCCATCTAGTGGATTGTCTGATTGACTGCGCGGTATTATAATACGTTAGTGGAATATAGAATGTAAATAGATAAATAATCACATCAATTTTTATATATTAGATCTGTATAAACTTTGGCAGCATTGAGGAACAGATACATATATATTGTACATCAAACTTCACCCAACTTTTTACAAACGCCTTTCTTTCAAATGTGCCATCCCCAATGACTATTTAGGGTAATGTCATTACGTAGCGGAATTGCTGTGGAATATTTCCGCGGCAAATCCACAGAAAGCTGCAGAGAAATCCGCAGCAGCAAATCTGCACCAATTTTTGTGGATTTTGATGCGGATTTCTCTTTGGCGAGCATCATAACAATTTTTTTTTTAAAAAAGCACTATACTCCCGTCCCCTGGCACTCCAGTAGCAATGCGTCCCTGGTTCCCAATGGTTTCTGTACACTCAGCCTCCAGCGATAAAGTGTAGTCACAAGTGCGGCGGAGACCAGAGAAGCATTGCCACGAAAGTGCCAGGGCAGGGGAGTATAGTATTTTATTTTTTAAACTTAGTGTAAACTGATTCCCATTCTTCTTCTCCTCTTCCGTGGCGGCGTAGCTGTGCGCGCGCGTGCGTGCACGCACGCTCTCCTCCTCTCTGCAGTGATGACAAGACTGTGTGATCTCGCGAGAGGGATCACACAGCACAAGCCGCTCTGTCACTGTCTGTAGCTGATTGGAAAGTGTCAGAGCGCTAAGTATCGCACAGTCCTGCCCTCTCCATGAAAATAAATGCCACACTGACAGTACAAGGGGTCATTTACATATCGGGCGCCAAAAATAACGGCACCGATATCTCCAGAACGGCAGAGTCTAGGCAGGTAGTTCTAAGTGCCCCAGGGTCTTTGCAGCAGCGCCTATAACATGGTTCACTCAGCTGCACATGTCTGGGCTATTGAAAGGTTCTCTTTAAATTAAAAAAAATATGCAACACAGGTCATCTTCTGCATGAAAAATTTCTGCAACGTGAGGATGAGATTTGTTTACATTTCATCCACTTTGCTGCTACTGTATTCAGCTGCAGGTTTACCATCTGCAAATCTGCCAAGTGTGAACGTAGCCTAACTAATAACTAGGCGGATTGGGGGACAACCCCTGAAGGAGCTGCAATGTTGGCAATATTGTGGGTCATCCAGCTTTCCAAGAAACAGATGAAATTCTAGATGACTTAATAGAATTTTTAAAGAGTAACTGTTGTTTCATAAAACCTTTTAGTTGTCATAGTGACCGGGTGGTTTGCCATAGCGGTCCGGGTGCAGAGAACCTCACCGATTGCGGAAACGAAAGGGCAGAAGTGCTCAGCAGAGAGCAGTGCCCCCTCGGCTGTCAAAGGATCACTTTGCATCTCCTCGGCTCATCTTGGAGAGGCAGGGTGAGCTACAGGTGGGCACATATGAGCCGGTCATCAGCTAACCAGGTCTCTCCAAGAAAATCTGAGGCGTCCCCGTCCTATGATTGACAGATCTTTTCCTATTCAGAGAAAAAAAAAACCTATGCCTTTCTTCCACATACAATGAGAGTTCCAAGGCGGTGCAGTGGGGGGCCTATACAATCCCACGTGCATGAGGCCTTAGACCGCAAAGAATAGCTACAAAGGCTTTATCCCCCCCCCCCCCCCACTTATAATATAATGTACATCCTCATATTCAGCACGTCAATCATAGTGGCAGAAGATACCAATTACAGAATAGAATCTGCCGATCAAAGGTCAAGAGGAGCGTGACTAAAAAAAAAAAAAAGTAATAAAATCCAAATCTATAAAAAAACGTACATCACGTTTTAACACAAATAATTTGTGTATATGTACGGCGGCCATGAGGTGGCGTAAGAAATGAAAATATGCCTAACATGCCAAGAGCCAAAAAGCGGCAAGCATATTATGCCTAGTCCAATTTTGATAAATTTGGGTCAATTTGGGTCAATTTGCAATATTTGTTGCAAATTTGTAAAGTCCTGCATCTTATGACGCTAATCTTTTCATTTATTCTCTTTTGCTGGGTAATAAAAACGTATGTTAAGCCTTATTCACACGAACGTGTTTAACGTCCGTGATACGTGCGTGAAAATCACACTCGTCGCGCGGACCTATGTTAGTCAATGGGGCCGTTCAGACATTCCGTGATTTTCATGCAGCGTGTGTCCGCTGCGTAAAACTCACGACATGTCCTATACTTGGCACACGGAAGCACTTCCGTGATTCGCGCAACAGTAGGTCAAGAAATGAAGGAAAAAATAAAAGCACTTCCTTCACTTCTTTTTCTAAACATCAAAACCGCGTCTCATAAGGATGGCATATGCGTGAAAATCACGCAGCCACGCAGCAAACACTGATGACACACGGAACTGCAACGAGCAAAATGCAGCGTTTTTTGCACGCGCAAAACGCACACGTTCGTGTGAATAAGGCCTGACAGAATAGCCAAACAATATACAAAGAGTGGATGAGGGTCAGTGAGTAATCAATAAATTATAGACCCCCAATAAGACTGCTATTATAGCTCACCCAGCTCACCCAGGCTCCTGAACGCCAAATCTGCCTTGTTATGCAGTGATTTATAGAATATCGACAGTAAATGCCATAAATGTCTTACTTGTAGGGGTTCAAAAGAAAAAGGAAACAGATAAACAGATGAACGTTTCACAACTCCCATAAGCTACAACAGAGAGAGCAGCATGCAAGGCCACCTCTCCTCTCTGGAGCACCGATCGGGGGTCCTCATTATCACAATATATCGGGGTCCAAAAGATGGAACCCCACCTGTCAGACTGTGTAAAGACATACCTTATGGACAAGAGAAAGACAAACCCAGTTGTCAATTTAATCATACATTTCTAGGAGGAATAACAGAGGAACAACTCAATGCCAAGTTCTAAGAACAGGTGCCCAAGCATTGTTATTTCATGGGGAATGCAGTTATTCCCTTGATCTTAGCATTAATCCAGACATGTCAGGAGAGCAGACTAGTCTTCTATATACTGGATTGTCTGTCAGGTGGGATCGTGCATTACTACGCGCTCCAAGTCAAACATATTCTGCAAAAATCATAAATCATATAGTAGAACCCTGAGCCAGACGTGGACAGTGACTCATGTAATAACTAGTTCTTACCTTGATCACAAGTTTGTTAGACATCATGTCATGGCGTCCAGAGGCGAGACCTGTAATGATCCGCAATGAATGATATCAGTGGCAGAAGGTAAATGCAAATTCCATTAGTCAGCAAAACATGGTGGGACAGGCCGAGGGGTTAATCCTCACAGTATACCGAAGTTGTCAGTACTGGAAACAGCATAATAAGGAGATGAAGGCGGTTATAATAAGCAATAAAGAACGAATACCTTTCCCTCTAGTGACAATAGACTAAGGACCGGTTCACAAGATACGGTCAAAATGGGTTTTCTTTTGCCGCTATCGCAACAAAACGCATGATATTGTCGCGAATTGTGGCAAAAAACGCATTTTGACCGTGGCGTGAAAACCCACATTATGGCTGGGCTCTCACTCTGAATTTTTAGTGATGTATTTATTGTTTTGGTTGCTGAACTTCCTTGGAGAGACATGGGGGATTATCTGCCAAAACAAAAAAACGCAACAGAAAGTGTGAATCCAGCCTAAAGCTCCTTTTAGGCCCTTGTTCACACGGAGTATTTTGACGAGCTTTTTGGAGCGGAAACCGCTCCGCAAAACTCGTCAAGAACTGGCCGAAAATGCCTGCCATTGATTTCAATGGGAGGCGGGGCGGTTTTCTCCCGCGAGCGGTAAAACCGCCTCGCAGGAGAAAGAAGGCACATGCCCTATCTTCGCGCGTTTACGCCTCTGACCTCTCATTGACATCAATGTTTTTTGCCCATAGCACTCAATGGGCGCGAGCGAAAAACGTGGCGAAAATCGCGGCAAACGACGTGCAGGAAGGACAAAATCTGGCTCAAAATCCCAAACGGAATTTTGAGGCAGAATTTTCCTCCTGCAAAAAACTCTGTGTGAACAAGGCCTTTCACAGCTCAATATGGGCTGTGAAATGAGCGCCTATCAACAAAACAGCTCGTTGATCGGCTCGTTTGCTCCTTTCACAAGGCGCAATGGTCGGTTATGTATAGGGACGAGCGATCGTTACAAAGATCACACTCGTCCCCATACATTTCCATCTCCCCGATGTGCTGCCTTCTAGTGACCATGTTATTCCCCGCATAAAGGAGCAGATCAGCCGATGAACAAGCGTTCATTCATTCATCAGCTGATCGTTGCCTTGTTCGTACAGGGAAATAATCGGAAATGAGCGCTCGTTTGCCCAATTATTGGCTCGTGTAAAAGGACCTTAAAGAGGCTCTGTCACCAGATTTTGCAGCCCCTATCTGCTATTGCAGCAGATAGGCGCTGCAATGTAGATTACAGTAACGTTTTTATTTTTTAAAAACGAGCATTTTTGGCCAAGTTATGGCCATTTTTGTAGTTATGCAAATGAGGCTTGCAAAAGTCCAAGTGGGTGTGTTTAAAAGTAAAAGTCCAACTGGGCGTGTATTATGTGCGTACATCGGGGTGTTTTTACTACTTTTACTAGCTGGGCGCTGTGAAGAGAAGTATCATCCACTTCTCTTCAGAACGCCCAGCTTCTGGCAGTGCAGATCTGTGACGTCACTCACTTCCTGCCCCAGGTCCTGCATCGTGTCGGACACATCGGCACCAGAGGCTACAGATGATTCTGCAGCAGCATCGGCGTTAGCAGGTAAGTCGATATAGCTACTTACCTGCAAACGCTGATGCTGCTGCAGAATCAACTGTAGCCTCTGGTGCCGATGTGTCCTCGCTCGTCTGACACGATGCAGGACCTGTGAGTGACGTCACAGATCTGCACTGCCAGAAGCTGGGCGTTCTGAAGAGAAGTGGATGATACTTCTTCAGAGCGCCCAGCTAGTAAAAGTAGTAAAAACGCCCCGATGTACGCACATAATACACGCCCACTTGGACTTTTACTTTTAAACACACCCACTTGGACTTTTGCAAGCCTCATTTGCATAACTACAAAAATGGTCATAACTTGGCCAAAAATGCTCGTTTTTTTAAAATAAAAAAGTTACTCTTATCTACATTGCAGCGCCGATCTGCTGCAATAGCAGATAGGGGCTGCAAAATCTGGTGACAGAGCCTCTTTAAGGTTAAGACAGATTGATCTTGTACTGATCTTCAGAGGGCTGCTAAACTTATAATGCATATAAAGGGAATCTAACCGAATATTCTAAAGATAACCTGTAAAGTTCTGCGTTGTTCTCCTTTTCCAACAAATAAAGGCCCATTTGAACAAAGAACGCTCATTCCCGATCATTGGTCGGGTAAACATGGCAGCGATCAGCGGATAAACCAGGAAACGCTCATTTGTCAACTGATCGCATCTTTTATGCAGCCTTAAAAATATTCAGGGGATGTGGTGCCGACAATATGCAGACCGTATCCAATACATTTTGTATTGGCCTTTGTAGAAGGGACTTTAAACATACCCGGATCGGCGCTCATTATGGGCAGAAATTTGCCTGTGTAACCCAGCGATACTTTCATGACATCCCCTGGTTAGGGATATAAGTCAGATTAGTTGTCAAGAGTCTTGTCACAGTTTTTTTAATAGAATTTTGGAATCTCACCAAAGCCACAATCATTTTTGTAAAAACCGCAGCAGTTTTGCTGCGATTACGGAAAAAAATGAATGAACTCTAAAGCTCTGTTCACATCACGTATACGAGGGGGGGGGGGGGGTTTCCTGACGTAACACATGAGGATCTCATTGAGGATTTTCGTATGGATTTTTAGGCCGGTTCAATAGCGTAACATTTAACGTGATGTGTAAACCTAGCTTTGTAATCTGACAGATACAAGCAAGTAAACGAACAGTGAAAAAAAGATTTCCAGGTAGCTGCCATAGATGCATTTGAGCTTCAGTAATGGCGGAGCCTTGACATCTGCTTTCGGTTGGGGCTCTAAGGCGACTTATCACAAACCATTGTATTGCGATGTGATGTTGCTGAAATGAAGGTGCGTGAGTGTTCAGCTGAACGCTTTGCTCCTTCGGCTGTGATCAGGCTCATCAGGCTGAAGACGTCTCTCGTAGAACATCTATATGCGCCGTCTTCAGCTTGACAGGAAGCGCCGATCACAGACGAAGGAGCAAAACATTCCTCTGAGCGTTTCTGCACCTTCGTTTCAGCAACGGTCGGAATCTCAGCACCCGGATCTCCACCGATGCAAACTTTTGATACGTCTCTATGAAATATCAAAAGTTTTATTAAAGTGTAGTTCCTATTTAAGCATTTGTGAGGGTCTCAGGTGTCAGAATTCTACCAATCAGACATTGATGTCATATACTAGCAACTATCAAGGCTATCAATGTCTATCATTGGAATATCCCTTTAACGGGGAGAAACTGAGACAAAGCTGTAAACATTACAAGTGATAATGCTGCTACTTCTAGTAGTATGTGCCCAATTCTCGGGGTGCAAAACACGAACTGCGATGGGCAAATGTATAAATCTGTCTATGAATTGAGATCTGCCAAGCCTCACTACCTCAAAATGACCACTAGGTGGCAGTATAACCACCCGATTACATGATAGACTCGGTTTAGTTTAATGTATAACTCATTAGCACGATGCACACAGAACACGCTTTTACTACAAGCCTAAAGAATTTTTTAAGCCATTTATTCTGCACGTATTGCCTTGTTACCTTTGACTCTCTATAAT
This sequence comes from Rhinoderma darwinii, assembly GCF_050947455.1. Classification (NCBI taxonomy): domain Eukaryota; kingdom Metazoa; phylum Chordata; class Amphibia; order Anura; family Rhinodermatidae; genus Rhinoderma; species Rhinoderma darwinii. The sequence continues at coordinate 365,171,315 of NC_134690.1, read as the reverse complement.
ATTCGGGCTCCCCACTACACTGTTCACACTACTGAGCAGTCTGAAATCGGCGGAAAGGAAATGGATAAGCAAGGGCAACAGTTTTCCCGACTATTACTGTGCCCAAATTAAAGATGGCGGCCGAAATACGGCGTCCGTGGAAGGACAAAAATGTCCATTAGTTACATCATGCAATAAAAAAAAAAGCCTGATAAAAGTATAATAATGACAGTCAGACAAGAGGATCAGCATTGTATTGTGTATTCATTCATTGTAGACAAGCGTTTTACGTGTTAATATGATCATACTTGCCAACTGCCAAATTTTCCGGGACTGTCCCGAATTTACATAAACTACTGTCCCGGGACTTATCCCGGTAATTGCTACATTCAATTGTAGAAGACGCAGATACTATTGAATACTATGGCAGAGCAGTAAACTTTCCGCTTCCTGCTTTGCCATTCACTCCTCCTGTAGCGAAATTCTTGGCTCTATCTACAGGGAGGGGGAGGGGGGTGGCTCTATCTACAGGGAGGGGGTGGCTCTATCTACAGGGAGGGGGGGGGTGGCTCTATCTACAGGGAGGGGAGGTGGCTCTATCTACAGGGAGGGGGGGGAGGTGGCTCTATCTACAGGGAGGGGGAGGGGGTGGCTCTATCTACAGGGAGGGGGGGTGGCTCTATCTACAGGGAGGGGGGGTGGCTCTATCTACAGGGAGGGGGGAGGGGGGTGGCTCTATCTACAGGGAGGGGGGATGGCTCTATCTACAGGGAGGGGGGTGGCTCTATCTACAGGGAGGGGGGATGGCTCTATCTACAGGGAGGGGGGTGGCTCTATCTACAGGGAGGGGGGTGGCTCTATCTACAGGGAGGGGGTGGCTCTATCTACAGGGAGGGGGGGTGGATCTATCTACAGGGAGGGGAGGTGGCTCTATCTACAGGGAGGGGGGGTGGCTCTATCTACAGGGAGGGGGGTGGCTCTATCTACAGGGAGGGGGGTGGCTCTATCTACAGGGAGGGGGGATGGCTCTATCTACAGGGAGGGGGGTGGCTCTATCTACAGGGAGGGGGGTGGCTCTATCTACAGGGAGGGGTTGGCTCTATCTACAGGGAGGGGGTGGCTCTATCTACAGGGAGGGGGGGGTGGCTCTATCAACAGGGAGGGGGTGGCTCTATCTACAGGGAGGGGGGGTGGCTCTATCTACAGGGAGGGGGAGGGGGTGGCTCTATCTAGGGGAGGGGGGGTGGCTCTATCTACAGGGAGGGGGAGGGGGTGGCTCTATCTAGGGGAGGGGGGTGGCTCTATCTACAGGGAGGGGGGGTGGCTCTATCTACAGGGAGGGGGGAGAGGGGGTGGCTCTATCTACAGGGAGGGGGGTGGCTCTATCTACAGGGAGGGGGGTGGCTCTATCTACAGGGAGGGGGGGTGGCTCTATCTACAGGGAGGGGGGATGGCTCTATCTACAGGGAGGGGGGGTGGCTCTATCTACAGGGAGGGGGGGTGGCTCTATCTACAGGGAGGGGGGGTGGCTCTATCTACAGGGAGGGGGGGTGGCTCTATCTACAGGGAGGGGGTGGCTCTATCTACAGGGAGGGGGAGGGGTGGCACTATCTACAGGGAGGGGGAGGGGGGTGGCTCTATCTACAGGGAGGGGGGTGGCTCTATCTACAGGGAGGGGGGGTGGCTCTATCTACAGGGAGGGGGGTGGCTCTATCTACAGGGAGGGGGGTGGCTCTATCTACAGGGAGGGGGGGTGGCTCTATCTACAGGGAGGGGGGTGGCTCTATCTACAGGGAGGGGGGTGGCTCTATCTACAGGGAGGGGGGTGGCTCTATCTACAGGGAGGGGGGTGGCTCTATCTACAGGGAGGGGGTGGCTCTATCTAGGGGGAGGGGGGGTGGCTCTATCTACAGGGAGGGGGGAGGGGGGTGGCTCTATCTACAGGGAGGGGGGGTGGCTCTATCTACAGGGAGGGGGGGTGGCTCTATCTACAGGGAGGGGGGTGGCTCTATCTACAGGGAGGGGGGGGGTGGCTCTATCTACAGGGAGGGGGTGGCTCTATCTACAGGGAGGGGGGTGGCTCTATCTACAGGGAGGGGGGTGGCTCTATCTACAGGGAGGGGGGGTGGCTCTATCTACAGGGAGGGGGGAGGGGGGTGGCTCTATCTACAGGGAGGGGGGATGGCTCTATCTACAGGGAGGGGGGGTGGCTCTAGCTACAGGGAGGGGGGGTGGCTCTATCTACAGGGAGGGGGTGGCGCTATCTACAGGGAGGGGGACGGGGGTGGCTCTATCTACAGGGAGGGGTGGCTCTATCGACAGGGAGGGGGAGGGAGATATCTACAGGGGGAGTATGTGGCACTTTATACAGGGGTAGTATGTGGCACTATCTACAGGGAGAGTATGTGGCACTATCTACAGGGGGGCTGTGTGTGGCATCATCTACCGGGGGGTGTGGCATCATCTACTGGGGGGTGTGGCATCATCTACAGGGGGGCTGTGTGGCATCATCTACACGGAGTGTGTGTGGCATCATCTACAGGGGTGGGTATGGCATCTACAGGGGTGTTGTGTGTGGCATCATCTACAAGGTGTCTGTGTGGCATCTACAGGGGGGCTGCGTGGCACTATCTACAGAGGGCACTGTGGCATTATTTACAGGGTGGCCTTGTGGAACTATCTACAGGTTGCCTGTGGCAATATCTATAGGGAGCAGTGTGTGGCAATATCTACAGAGAGCAGTGTGTGGCAATATCTACTGGCGGCAGTGTGGAGCACCATCTACAAGGGGTACTGAGTGCAGCACTATCTACACTGGTTTTTATGCTACCAGTAGTGGTCAGCACATATCGCCTAGCCCTAGTGATAAAGTGCAACATCACCTGCCTGTAAACAACCAGATAACCAGAGAGAGATACCGGCCACCATAGTAGTTGTCAGCCCAACAAGTGCAGAAATGTTGTTAATTTTTTTTTGTATGCAGAAATTCTGGAAATTTACACCCACTAACCATACCCACCAGATAACCCACACCCTAAGTATCTCTGGGAAAAAAAATTCTAATGTTGGCAACTATGTATGATAAGACCAATGCATTGCTCTTTAAAAAAAAAAAAAAATTCAAAATTTTGTCCCTTCTAGGGTTACCATCTTAACCACTACAAAATACAGGCCATATAAAAAGGGAGTTTTATTTTGGGTGTGTAACTTTACACAAACTTTTTTATTGTCCAATATCCCCGGGGTCTTGGGTAATAAAAGGGTCACTTAATGCTAGCTTCCCTGGTGGTATAAATATTGAAGGGGTCAATGTCAACATTCTTGGTGGGCTCGTGTATTGAAAGATCAATGCCAAAATCCTTGGTGTTCTAAAGCAGGGAAGGGGTAAATATCAGCATCCTGGGTGGTCAAGGGGCTAATAGAGCCAGTCACAGACATGTCTCCAATCCTGCCCGTGCTCATGTTTATTAGACGCAGTAACTGACGTCGAGTTGGATGTTACTTAGAATTAAGGAACCAGGAAAAACGCTCCTACCAGTAAGTCGCAAATCAGAAAAAGCAATACACTTGGAGGGTATATCAGCTTACATGTGGCTCTCACTTTAGTGGCTCTCTGCTGTCTCCATAACTTACATAGACTTTAGTGGAGAGGGCCATGAACATGCACAGCCTCCTCTTCTATGTGTGGCTGCAATTGGAAGCAGGTGGGGTTAAGGGGCACGGCTTATCAGTGAAAGTGATTTACCACTTACGGCTCATTCACACGACACGGTCCGAGTGTCGGCCGATAAAATCGGCCGTTTTGGGTCGTTTTTCCCGGCCGGTTTGCATCCGTTCCTATTCCGTTCCGGGCCATGTTGCCATTTTTAACGGCCGATTTTGACCCGTTTTGCATCCGTTTTTTTCCCTGTCCGTTTTAAAATCGGATGAATTTCATTTAAATTTGTTGCCACACACAGCTCTCTGTAGATAATGCCACCCAGCCCCCCCCTGCAGGTAATGCCACCCAGCCCCCTGCAGGTAATGCCACCCAGCCCCCTGCAGGTAATGCCACCCTGCCCCCTGCAGGTAATGCCACCCTGCACCCTGCAGGTAATGCCACCCAGTCCCCTGTAGGTAATGCCACCCAGCCCCCTGTAGGTAATGGCAACCAGCCCCCTGTAGGTAATGCCACCCTGCCCCCTGTAGGTGATGCCACCCAGCCCCCTGCAGGTGATGCCACCCTGCCCCCTGTAGGTGATGCCACCAAGTCCCCTGTAGGTAATGCCACACAGCCCCCTGTAGGTTGCACCCATCCCCCCCCCCTTCCAGGAGAAGTCACTGACTTCAATGTCCATATATGGACAGTTTAGTCACTGACTTCTCCTGGAGAGCAATCCCTGGCCACAGGGTCGGGGATTCCGCTTCTGAAGTGAGTGACGTCACTGTATCCATATATGGACAGTGTAGACAAAGAATGGACAGAGGCAGCACTTCCAAACAGAGCAAGAGCTATTTATTCACCCATGCCAAAAAGTTTTTTATCACTTTGTATATTCACATGTACACTGGCATTCATATTTATCTTTAATATTATATTCTGTTTTTGTATCATCAATTTTATATTGGATTTTGTCTTAATCACTGTTTAATTTCAATTGGGCTTTGCAAGCCTTTATATACTTATGACTTGATGTGTGTTTTTATGCTTGAAAAAAGTCCAGTTGGACTGAAACGTTGCATGGGTGAATAAATAGCTCTTGCTCTGTTTGGAAGTGCTGCCTCTGTCCATTCTTTGTCTGCTTGATATCCAGGACCGCGGACCAGGTCTATTTGAGGCGTGCACCCACTTGCAGTCCAGTGCTGTGGAATCTTTTTGTTTTGTGGTATATGGACAGTGTAGTCACTCACTTCTTCTGTAGCGGAATTCCCTGCCACAGGGTCGGGGATTCCGCTTCTGAAGTGAGTGACGTCACTGTGTCCATATATGGACAGTGTAGTCACTCACTTCTCCTGTAGCGGTATTCCCTGCCACAGGGTCGGGGATTCCGCTTCTGAAGTGAGTGACGTCACTGTGTCCATATATGGACAGTGTAGTCACTCACTTCTCCTGTAGCAGAATCCCCGGCCATAGAGTCGGGGATTCCGCTTCAGAAGTGACGTCGCTGTGTCCATATATGGACAGTGTAGTCACTCACTTCTCCTGTAGCGGAACCCCGGCCATGGAGTCGGGGATTCCGCTTCAGAAGTGAGTGACGTCGCTGTGTCCATATATGGACACTTCTCCTGTAGCGGAATCCCCAATCCCCGGCCGGGGATTGGGGATTCCGACTCCTACAGGGAGCAAAAAAGACCCTCCTCCTCCTCACATGCACTCTGCACTGTGAGGAGGAGGAGAGAGCGCGAGCGACAGAATACATGGCCATCACTCGGGACACATTCCGGTGATGGCCGTGTATTACCCGGCCCCATAGACTTCTATGGGGGCCGGGTAAACGGCCGAAAATAGGGCATGTCCCATTTTTTGACGGCCAGGTTTCCTGGGCCGTCAAAAAATCAGTTGTGTGAATAGCCCCATTAAGGGTCTATTGTTCCTACTGCAGCCGGGTGACGGACGATTTATGAACGGCCGTCACCCGGCCGGGAAACCCTGTCGTGTGAATAAGGGCTTAGGGGATATGAGTGTGGGACAGTAGGATCACAGGGCAACCGTCCAGGTTTTGCGGCTATAATATGGCCATGTGGCCTATGATTGTGTGGAGAAAGTGCAGAATTTTTATTAAATATATATATACACCTATATATATACCTTATACTGTCTAGTCTGTATAAGGGCCTTTTCACATCAGCGTTGGCTTTCCGTTCCAGGGGTTCCATCTGAGGTTTCCGTCGGGTGAACCCCGAAACGAAAAGTCAAACTGAAACCACAGCTTCCGTTTCTGTCACCGTTGATATCAATGGTGACGGAAACATTGCTAATGGTTTCCGTTCGTCACCATTCTGGCAGGTTTCCGTTTTTCCGACGGAATCAATAGTGCAGTCGACTCTGCTATTGATTCCGTCGTTAAAACGGAAACCTGCCGGAATGGTGACGAACGGAAACCATTAGCAATGTTTCCATCACCATTGATATCAATGGTGATGGAAACGGAAGCTGTGGTTTCAGTTTGACTTTCCGTTGCGGGGTTCACCCGAATGTGTGTATATGTATAAGACAGCATATCTATAGCACTACAACCATATAGCTATGAATAGGATTAGATACAGTGGCTCAGCAGACAGTATCACACATGATAGGATTAGATATAGGGCCCAGCTCGCTGACATTGCGGCTCCAGCGCTGGACCAAGGAAAGGTAAGTATAAGAATTGCTTTGCTTTTTATGTATTACTAATTATTTTTGTGTGTTTGTGTTTTTTTACTGGTTCGGTTGTTGGACTACCTCGATGACGGCTTTTTTATTCTCAATAAAATGGTTGATGAGGTTTGTGTGGTTTTTTTTCATTTAAAAAAAAAATTTTTTTTGATGTCTTTTCTTTTAAACTTTATTACTACCGCTTTAGTAATAGCCGCTGGCTGATTAACAGCGTCCATTATTAGGGTGGGGCTTAGTGTTAGCCAGTGAAAAGGCTAAGGCTGAGTTCACACGGGACGGATAAACTGCGTAAAAGCACGCAGCGTATACATCCTGTGCGCCGCAGGGAACTGATGCAGAATGTCCACTGCGAAAAACTGCAGCAGTTAGCCGACCTGCTAGCAGGTCGGCCTCCTGGGATAACGTCTGTGATTGGCTGCAGCAACAATCACATGGGATGAAGCGTCATCCCAGGAGGATGAAACTCCTAGGTAAGTATAATATATATATTTTTATTTTGTTTTTTTGCGGCGGGATCACTGCGAACCCACCACAAAAAAACGCAAAAACTGCTATTTGTTGCAGGTTTTACCTCCCTATTGAATTCAATGGGGAATACCCGCAATAAATATGCAGCGTTTACGCAAATACAATTGACATACTGTGAAATAAAACTCCGCACTACAGGTCACTTTCTGAGCGTTTTTTCTACTCAGTATTTACGCAGTATGTGGATGAGATTTGTTTTATCTCATCCACTTTGCAGCTACTGTATCTGTTAGTTCAAGTGGTATATTTGTTGCAGATTCTGCGCTAAAAATCTGTCACAAAGTATATTGCAATGCAAGAGAATAGGGTTTTATAAAACTTCATTCTCATGCTGCGGAAAAAAATCTGCGTGGAATTGAGGGCATGCGGCTGATAAAGAAATTTTATCACAGCTGCCCTATCTGTCATATATTTTTTTTCCAGACCTTTCCACAGAGCCCTCTGCTAAATCCACAAACAAAATCCGCTGTAATTCTAGAGTACGAACACTCTCTGGTCAGGGATTCCGCTCCTGGAGGAGCCCCTGACGTCACTGTCCATATATCCCTCTAGGAACGGAATCCCTGGTCAGAGCGTCGGCAGATACAGAGGACGCAGATACAGTTGACACTGGGACATACTATCGACCAACCAGAACAGCGGGACACCGCCCGGAATCCGGAACTGTCCCACTGAATCCGGGAAGGTTGGGCGATATGCTTTAGTCCATGTGACCGCTGCAGCCTTTGATTGGCTGCAGCAATCATATGGGATGAAATGTCATCCCAGAAGGCCGGGCTGCGCTCAGAGGGGATGATCATGTCGCTATGACTACGACCGGGGATAAATAAACGTTTTTTTATTCAATTGAAATAAAAAAACTTTTTTTTCTCATTTGCGACTTTTGCAGAGGTTTTGCAGCATTTCTGCCAAAAAAGTCATAACACATGGCTCTCTGGTACAAAGGAAAAGTGGATTAGTTGTCCCTAGCAACCAATCAGCTTCCAGTTCCCAATTTTCAGAGGCCCTTTTTTAAATGGAAGCTGCAACCTGATTGGTTTCTAAGGGCAACTCTTCCAGTTTTGATAAATCTCCACCTACGTTTTTTATTTCAAAAAGATTTAAACTGAAGTTTAAGCTAGGTTCACACCATGCTCGGGCATTACATTAGGCTGGACCAAACCACTCCAGGGTACCATGCTTTGAGACATTTTTTTTATTTTTATATAATTGTATTGAAAAGTGTAAACGACTATGCTTTTCAATAAAATTGAGCCAAAATGAAAGAACTTTCCAGCGTGTTGCACGTCTAGGCAAAATATGGTGTGAATCTAACCTAAAATCATAAGCATAATACAAAAAACAAGAACAGAAAAACAATGGCAAATGTTGACCATTCACCTCATTGTGGGGGCAAAAGCTTTATTCTAGCTATGACATTAGCATAGGCTGATTAAGAAATAATAATCCTGCCAATTAATATATAGGAAAAAAATAATCACTACAGCAGTTGGTACACTTTTCCAAAATAAAAATGTATTTATTTAATCTGGTATGAAAATATAGATGTAGTTTTACATGATACCACAATATACAGTATAAGGAAGCCATGTTGTTGTAGTCAAACGCTCTCTCATTCGCCTTTCCCATCAAGTTTTCCTTGTGCAATCAGTTACATCCTAGTAGCAACCAATCACAACTCACGTTTCATAGAATCTTAGGAAAAAGCCAACTAGAGCCGCGCTCCTATTGGTGGATGATTCGCAGTGTGATTATTGGTTCTGGAGGGGAAGGTGACCTGAGCGCAGTATTGTCTCCTTCTCTGTACTTCCTGTGTTAAACTTCCTGCTATACAGCCGGCAGCACTGTGCCGTACCGGTAAGTCTAAACCTCTGCTTTTCCTCTTGTGCTCGTGTTTATGTGTTAGGCAATACTTTACTATAACCGCAACATAAAGGCTTGGTTTTGGCTGTCGCTTTTTATTATCTGTGGGAACCTGTAAACGGCAGTATGTTTACACTTATTGTAGAACTACAACTCCCAGCAGAGTCTGGCAAATTATGTTGGTCACGTGTTGTCAGTCACGTGTAAATCTGGCCATATTGAGTTTTAATACAATGCGATTGTTTTTTCATCTATAGGTATAACGATTTTGTACTATACACTATGATGCTATGAAGTATTGGTCGTGTTATAATATTATTGTTGATCACAGTCGTGTGTGTAATGTGGTGCCGCAAGTTTTTGACGCTCATTCGCTGTTGCAGAAACTTACTAATGGGGTTATATACGGAATATAATTAATTTTCAGGCACAATTGCATTTGAAAAATGGTGACACCATATTTACTTAGACTAAGACAATGGGTAGAGATTGGGGAGATATAATGAAACTAGTGGTTCCCGTTCCCCCGGCTAATGTATGTGACAGGTCCTTCGTATTTAGTGAATGTCCGGTACGACCTGGTGTTAGCGAGCGCCATATTCATAAACCGGAGGGATATGGCATATGATACGCTACTTATACGGGCATAGCCCCCAGTGGTGTGCCAGTCTTTATACATCTCCCCCATTGTCCGTGGATCTTGTTGTTCTTTATGGCACATATGGCTATTTTGAAATGAATGTTTCATGTTGTTGGGGTTCCCCCTTAACTCCTCTGCTCACTCAGTTTCCAGGATAATGCGCTATGCGGAGGGGCCTGCAGTTTATCCGCAGGTAATGTGATGTTCTACGGTAGTCGCTAATAATGCGATTCCCGAATAACATGTTTAAAGTGACCCCCACGGACTTGGGCATCCACAACCCGACGCGTTTACTATCATTTACGCCAAAAAGTGGTGTAAATTATAGTAGAAATTGTTCAGTGTCGCCGCACTGACAGCCGAACATGTGACCCATTTATTTAGAGGCGCGTTCCGCAGTCTTAATACATCTTCTGCGATGCCTCCATAAAGCATGTTTTTCTAGGCATACCATGGGCACACCTGTGGGCTCTTTCTTGGTCCAGAATGTGCCTATTTCGCTAGTCCCTGCTGTGTCGTATCTTATAGCAATATTTTTCTTCTTTTTATTTGTTTTGTGTAGATTGGTGCCAGTGATGGGACTTAAATCAGTGTGGAACAGCTACAAAGTTTTGATTGTTATGGGAAGCGGTCTTGGCGTGATACACTGGGGCTGGTATAACATGCAGTCAAACCCAGTCTTTCATCCTGGGGGTGAAGGTCGATTACCATCCTTTTTTGGATTACTTTCGCGCAAAGAAACGGATACAAAAAGCAAATAATGGTACGCTTCTTGTTCTTTAGGTAGGTGCCCATTACATTAATACACTATATTACACTCCAGCTATGGTCTCTATTAAGGTTTTATTTGAAACCTGGTGACAACCAACATGTTAATCATAACTGCTTTACAAGGTCGCAGCGTATTTTTCCACCACATCTGAACTCACTCCGAGGGTCAGTTGACACAGATTTGTGGCTGATATAGACGCGGAAACCGCATTGGAATCCGCGGCAGAAAAGGGCTCTAATGCCCCCTATCGATTTCAATGGGAGGCAGAGAAGGTTTTTTTTTTTTTCCCAAGCCGCTCGCGGGGAAAAAAAAAACGGCATTCTTTTTTTTTTTTTTCTCTAACGGTTTCTCCCTCTGACCTCCCATTGAAATAATAAAAAAAACTTGCGACGCTCATTTGAATTTTTTTTTGCCCGCGTTTTTTTGCATTTGTTTCAATGGCTTAAAAAAACGTGGGCAAAAATACGTGAAAATAAAATGTCAAGCAACCATGGCAATTAAATCAGATTTTTTTTTCTTCTGCCTGTGAAAAACTTAGGCCTTAGGCCTCATGCACACAACCGTATTTTTGTCCACCAGTAAATACTGGAGTAAATACGGGTCCTTGGTCACATGTATTCGACCCGTATTGCACCAGTATTTACGGGCACGTTTTCGCTGCAAAATTGCACTGCACTAATCGGCAGCCCCTTCTCTCTATCAGTGCAGGATAGAGAGAAGGGACAGCCCTTTCCGTAATAAAAGTAAAAGCAATTCATACTTACCCGGCCGTTGTCTTGGTGATGCGTCCCTCTCTTGACATCCAGTCCGACCTCCCTGGATGATGCGGCAGTCCATGTGACCGCTGCAGCCTGTGATTGGCTGCAGCGGTCACATGGGCTATAACGTCATCCTGGGAGGCCGGACTGGAGGAAGAAGCAGGGAGTTCTGGGTAAGTATGAAAGTCCTTTTCTCTTTTTTTTTTTTTTTTTTTTTTTTTTTTTTTTTTTTTTTTTTTTACAGCTTTATCTATATTGTGATCGGTAGCCACTGTCCAGGGTGCTGAAACAGTTACTGTCCATTGTTTAACTCTTTCAGCACCCTGGACAGTGACTATTTACTGACATCGCCTAACAACGCTCCCGTAATTACGGGTGCACACACGTAGTCACCTGTAATTACGGGAGCCCCATAGACTTCTATGGGCTGCCCGTGCCGTAATTACGGCCTGAAATAGGACATGTTCTATATTTTTCTTCTTTCCTTATATTTAGGAGGAATTCTTTTCAAAGGGGTTTTCATAAGTGGACAATCCCTGACCACATGTCCTATTAGGGCTTATGGTCATTATATTGGCCAAAGAGAAGAGCTGCTGCTTTTAAATGGGAACCATGTAAGGATATATTCACACGGGCAGATTTGTTTCAGGAATTTCTTCTGAATGGAACTTGGAAAAAAACCATGTACAACCATACTCAGATGAATGAAACTGCAGGGGGGCTTATACTACTTCAATCTTGTAGTGCCATGTCTTCATCTGATAGCTGGGGTTTAAGCATCCGGTTGACAGGGCTCCCTACTTTAGAGAAGAGGTTGGGACAGCTTATCTATAGGGGTTCTCCGCGTTAGACAATCCCTACTTGTTAGAAGGCCCCCCTTTCCCTGGGATCACCAGCAATCCTCTGTAATATGTGGGCAAACACTGCCCATTCAAATCAAATGGGTTGTTTATAAAATACAGGAGAGGACCTCCAGAATGAGACACTCTTAGTGACCACCCTCCACTCTGGCAAAAAGAGCAGAGAACCCCCCCCCCCCTGTCTATTGACTCCGAAATTTCTAACAGGGTATATGACAATGTGTTTTCTAAACCAGACACCCTATTTAACTTCCTCTGCCATGGTTGGCTCGTAGGGTAACTTGTAATTATTATCCATTTGACTTCAGATACTATTGAAGATATTGGCGTCTGCAGTACTTTTCTATATATTTTAAAGGGGTTTACATGAATAGAAAAACATGGCTGCATTCTTCCGGAATCAGCGCCACTCCTGTCCATTGGTTGTATCTGGTATTGCAGCCAGGTCTGAGCTGCAATACCACACCCAACATGGGGACAGGTGTGGCGCTCTATGTCTAATCTTTTATAACCCCTTTAAACACATCGTTTCTGCTTTTCAGGATGAACTTTGCAAAATTGTGAACAGAATTTGATTGCAATTGTTGTTGTTTTCCAGATTCTTCTTCTGATCCTGCTGCTTCTTGACCTGGGACCCAAGGAGCCATGAAACAGAAATCATTTTTAAGGAGGAACTGGCTGTGGGTTGCTGGGTTATCATTTCTAGGCATCCACTTTGGGACATATTTTATTCAGAGGGTGGCAAAGAGTTCTGCTAGAGAAACTGTCAAAGACTCTAGAAGCAGCGACTGAACACACAGATTCTCGTACTTTCCCAACCGTTTCATGGAATTTTTCACAATTCACCAGTGTTGATAACGTTATGAGTACTTGTCAGCGTACTACTGTAATGTTACACATTTCCCCCCTGTTGGTATGCGCTTAATAAATTATATGTCTTTTAAATCTTAACCTGATTTATTTTCTTGAGGAGTAGGACTTACATAGTCATAATGGAAATAGTTAAGCAAAATAAGCCATCGCTGTGTCGAGCTGGCCCCTTAACCAGCGCTTCGCTCAGGGAACCACTGCGTGTGATACAGATGATAGTGACCTCGTGCTATGGCCCGTTCGGAAGACTCAAGCAGGTCCATAATGGTGGTGGAGGGGGTGTTACTACAACGTCACAATCCTCTGCCTTACTCGGCGGCATGTCCCTCAGTCACCCGGCGCTACAATTACTTGTTGCCTCCATCCGTAACCATATATCGACCTTCAGTGATTGTGGACTCTTTGCAGCAATTCTATGTTGCAACTTGATTGACAGGTGTCTGAGTTTACCTGTTCCAACCCACAAGATGATTGACTTAAACAAGAGTCTTTTGGACATGTGTTTGGGTTACTTGAAGTCTGAGGACTGTGCTTGCAAAATCAGGGTAGATTTTTCCCACAGCAAATCATTACTTGATTTAGCCCGGTCCGTTCTCTGTAGCAAGCCGGCATGCATGATGACGATGAAAGAAGTAGATTACATAAGCTTACTTATTGTAAAAGCTTTCCTCTTCAACATCCCCAATGAGTCCAGTCCCAGTCATGTTTTAGGAAGAACTGTGATCGTCGCTGTTGAAGGCTTAAGTGTAATGGAATCCACCTTTGTTCCTGGGGTGCTCATTGAAATGCCAGCGTGCGGTTGGGGCAGACTGATCCCTTCCTCCGGACTACCCTCCATGAACAATAAGTTAGCCTTGTTTTCAGTATCCTTATGTGGAGAGTTTAGTGATACAGGAGATGGCACTGTGGAAGTTATGGCTGGTGTAGATCTGGAAAAAGTCATGTTGGATCAGTTGATGGTTTTAGGGAAACAGATAGTGGATGATCGTGTGAAAATACTTTTGTGTCAAAAAGTGATCCACCCATCGCTGAAACAGTATCTGAAGGAGCAAAATATCCTTGCGGTGGACAGACTAGGAGCAGCTCTAATGGAACCATTAAGTCAAATGACAGGTAATAATGTATAGGTGTTTTATACAGTATGAAATGATTAAAGGAAGACAACCCCTGATCATATTAGGGCATTTGGATATCATAGAGGGGGTCTCTGGCTCGGACCTCGTTCTTTCAAGTTCACCCGTGTTTGTAGTGTATTCCTGTTCTGATCTGGATAGAGATGCATGTGTGGGCAGTGAGCAAAACTATAAATAAGCTAAGCTATAGATAAAAAGTATGTGTAATGCCCGGTGCACAGAGCCTGTAGAGAGACATATGGGGTCCCTGCAGCCCTGTTCTTGGGAGCCATAGGCACTCCGGTCTGCCATATGGTGCCTGCATATAGAAACCATATAGAGATATTCTCTCCTTAAGGCCCAGTTCACACACAGTTTTACGCTAACCGCGTAGGAATCGGTGCCAAAAAAACGTCTGAAACCACTACCCATTGATTTCAATCGGGGGCGGAGGCGTTTTTAGCCACTCGGGGAAACAAAAGATATGCTCTTTCTTGCCACGATTCTGCCTCTGACCAATTGAAATCAAGTGGAAGTAGAGAAAGCGTTTTTCGCTGCGTTTTTTTGCCCGCGGCTCTCAATGGCTGCGGGGAAATCCGTGGCAAGAAGGTGTAGGCAGGTCAAAATCTGTCTCAAAATTCCAGAAGGAATTTTGAGGCAGATTATTATTTTTTTTTTCTGCCTGCAAATTCCTCTGTGTGAACGAGGCCTTAGAGCAGCGCTTCTAAGGGTAGAAAACCTCTGTACTAGGCAAAAAAAAATAAATTTTTTTTTTTGCCTGATTCACACAAATTCAGACCGAAAAAAGACTGTATGAATTTTGTGTCGTATTATGTCCATATAACTTGGAGGATGTACGAAACCATAATACGGCCATGCTCATGAGCCCTGAGGCTAGTTCTACAGTTACACTACGTCAACTACAAGTTGCAGTAAAACATCGCAAAGAGACAGACGATGTTTAAACTGACAAATGACAAGTAATAGTCGGTTCACATCAGCTTTTTTTTAAATTCTTTTAGGCCTTGTTCACATTACAATCATAATGTGTGTACGTCAGGAAAGCTCCTGAGGCTAAACAAGCGCATAGGGCTCTTTTAGGCCGGATTCACACGAGCATGTTTGGTCTGTGATATAGGTACCTTATGTCGGCAGTATTTCCCGGACCAAACACACTTCAGGGAGCCGGGCTCCTAGCATTATAGATATCTGTGACGCTAGGAGTCCTTGCCTCGCTGCTGGAAAACTGTCCCGTACTGAAAACATGATTAGAGTACGGAACAATACTGTAATTGAGAGGCAGTGGTGTAGTAGACAACGCTATTGGATCCCTCAAAAACCGCATACCGCACGGTATACGTTTTTTAACTATCGGTGATGTTTGCCACTGTATGACAAATATTGCAGGTATACATTTAACTTATACGTCATGGGCTTTTCAGTAGCCTTTCTTGATGTGTCTATTAAACAGATACCATTCTAGTCTATGGGAGACGGATATGTTAAATGGATGCCTAACAGTGGCATCCGTCACCCATAGACTATAATAGTATCGGTTTTAAGGGATACCTCATGAACTTCGACGTATTAGTTTTACGGATACGATTGTAGTCTTTGGTGATGGATGCCACTGTTGGCCATCGGTCACAGCCTGCGTTTAACGTATAAGTCTGAAGTGTTTTTTCCTGGAATATACGTTAGACATAGGCCAAAAACTTCATGTGAACAGGGCCTTATTCCGTTTCAAAACTGATGCCGATGCTGGCAGTGTAATTTTTTTTAAAATCAAAATTGGTCTATAATGATCTAATAGGACAGAGATTCGAGCTGCCAGTATATACCTGACCGATAAGTCTATGTATCCATCTCTCAGCTGTGAGAATGATGTCTGTATCTAATAATGATTGTAAGGTTTCGCTATGTACATGATCTTGTTTTGTTTTTCATTCTCTGTATTCTACCATTTATTTATTTTCCCCCCTTTTATCACAGATGCCCAGCCTATAGCCTCGCTGTGTCCGCTTTCCTCCGCTTGTTATGGCAGCCTTAAGCAGATTAGTAAAGTTTCCTATGGGAATAAGCACTACCTGCATCTCTTCCCCTATAACACTGCTGCGGGCAGTATTGTGCTCTGCAACCGGAATGAGACCTCCTTAAAAGAGCTTACGGTAAGCCGAGGTGATTTTTATTGACTACCAATCCCCCGTCCTCAAAACCTAATTTAATATCAATATTTGCCGTATATGCCACGTCGTCTACAGACTTCTATTGTAAAAAAATATATATTTATATATACTGCGCAGTGTATGTATTTTACTGCATTATTTTGTAGAGCAGCGTAGTCTACTATGCTATTCTATACAGCGAAGAAATAAAAAAGTATGCGACCGCTGAATGGGGCCCTATATATGTGCAGAACCCAGATCACACACTATAATCACTTTAAATTGATCTTCAGTTAACCCTTTGTATTGATACAGTACTATTTCATTATTTTATTATTGTTCATTCTTCCTTCCATTTTAGCGGTCGTGTCAGACAGCTGAACACACATTGAATCTTCTACTTAAGGAACCCTGGCTCCTGCTTGGTGGAGGCTGTAGTGAAGCCCACATAGCGGCTTATATACGTTATAAGGTACAAGTCATTATTTATCTGCATGATAAAACGATTATCTGCCACACAGCTTTATCGACCATTGCATATTTTGGAGCCAACTGGAATGTAATATTAACATGCCCTAAGACTGTCTTTTTTTTATTTTATTTATTAGCTTAAAGGGGGTTTTCTCATTAGGATCATTTCTATCTACAGTAGATAGTGGTGGCCGAGCATGCACAGTCCTGCACCAATCGTGTTATTTCGAGATCCCTGTTCTTGGGATCGTTGGGGGTAAGTGATAAATTATCATAATGAGAATACCCCTTTAACAGGTGTTAGTTCAATGTGGGGTTCAGCAATGTCTGATGGTAGTGAAAGCTGCTGCCTTATGTATACTAGGAGAATTAGACATAGGCCTATTTTTGAGGAATCATTTTGACTAAAGCGGTTGCCGCAGGACGGCTATAAATTCAAAAATCGTCTCAGTTCAAATATGATTTATGATCCATTCTTCTTTAATATGGCTCCTCTGTTTTTCCCGTTTAGTTAGTGGGCAGAGGAGTGCAGCTTCACAGAGCGATCAGGAGAGGATCCCTACACCAGCTTACCTGACCCCTGCACTATTAACACCAGCACTATAACCTCTGTATTGGGCTGAAAATCTAAAAAAAACACACGTTTTAATGCACTGCTTGATAAATACGACAGTATATGGTAGTATTTAGGACTCGTAGGGAGTTGACACTTCAAGCTTTCCGTGCTGCCAGTAAGGTGAACACTTTTCACATATGCATCGAAATGGCTTCCGGCATACACACTATATGTATCCATTGGCGCCACTTACCCGATGGAGGCCAAAAGTATGTCATTTCTGCCTCAGTGGAGAGGGTAGCCGCCAGCATTACTTTATTTATTTTTGGACTGTATAGGAAAGCACATCAGACGGAGCTTTCCTATAGAGGGGGCCACACAAAAAAAGTATACAGACTGGTATATGTTTTGTTTTTTTTTGCCAATGTGGCCTATGGCCGACCTATGTCACTGTATGGTGTCGCTGCAGAATTTAGTATGTCCGTTAACGTTGGACATTATCTGCATTTGTCTATGAGCTCCAAATTAGTGAATGCCCTCTCAATGGTGGATCTGAGAGGCCGGCCGGAGAGAGACCATGACACGCAGCTTCAGTGTTCAAACGATCTCTGCCCTAGGGGGCGGATCCATCTTTATTTATAGGAAAATGAGAGTAGGTGGTGACCTTATACTTGCAAACATAAACATTCTATATATGGTAATATCCCAAAACTCCACATATGGTATAATGACAGGAAAGGTGTCGGCTTCAGCCAATCATCTACAATATGATAATGACTCTGATTCAGCCAATAAGAATTATATCAATGCATTATAATAATTCTTCACCCTCCAAGCCCCAGGTGGCCTGAACCTTGTCCCATGGGAAGGACACACATCTCAGATACACAAGTTAATTTGTCTCTACTTCTTATCTCACTAGAGAATGGAGACTGCAGAGAAGTTTAAATTAATTAAACAGAGGCCTGAATCCAAGGCTGACTTATGGTAAACAGCCATTGTCCATTCGGCCAAGGCTATTTGATCTGCTCCTTAAAAGAGTAATAAAACATTCAATTCAAGAACACAACATAGAATTGCTTCAGGACATATGCTGATATTTACTTTTTACTTATTAACCTCAAGATGGCTCCTTCAGGTCAAAAGATAGATTCCAATGATCCAAAATGAATGCCTACCATACAAGATGGAGTCCATGCAAAATGTTATCTTTGAAACCCATTCTAATCACTTTCACAAAAGCAATATATGTTCACACATATAAAGATAATTAAAAATATTTTTGACAATTCCCTTCTTTTGAACATAAATTTGCTTAGCCATGTATTCGAATATTCACCCGAGATTACGTTCTGGCTAGATCCCCTAGACCAGGGCACCTCTTTATGCCATTCACCTCGAGATGAATACTCAGGATACGTGTCTAGCAATAGGTGAGTGCACAGCGTTACATACTGTACACACCTGAAGAGTTAGGGAATTACAGGTTTCACAATTCTGGCAATACCATCTATCTTGGTGGTTTTCTACGGCTTGACAGATGACTTTATCAGGTATGGAAGCATTTAGTGTCACATAAACAGGTGGCTCTGAATGTTTCCTCCCTCCTCGGTTCTTAGGGTGGTCTGGACCTCATGCACTTTTATATCCTGCGCTGTTTTCTTGACTGCTGATACTTTTGCAATAAAACATGTTACAAGTTTAAACAAAATATCTCTATCTAAGTAGCTGATTGTGGTCTGGCTCGGGTACATACTCCTGGTCTCCTGGGTGGCAACCACTTATATGCTTTACAACCACATATATAACATACATGTTGGGTGGAAGCACATCCCTGGAGTGATGAAACTCCTGCAATCCAGGAGGACAAGATCATGTCCCGTTCGGTGGCATTCATCGATGCCACCCCCTTTATCAGTTAAATTACCTCGTGTTACACCCTCTAGACCCTGAGATTAACCATTTTCTAGCTATCTCTGAGCACTAGGAGCTGCCAGTTGCTTTTACCCCCACACAAGATACATATTTTGTGTCTCTTCCCTCACAGCCGGTGAGGTTTACAGCATCAAACAACATGTCATTTTTATTAACCTGTCCTCTGTTTACACATCACACACTGTCATTGGGGTAACATCCAATCATGGACGGTGGTATTCCTGACCTGAGATCTATTTTCCACAGCGCTTCCCTCTTTGAATATCTTACACGGTAAAACAGCCAGTGAACCAATGCCCCCGCTGCTATTACAAGAGCGACAACTCCAGGAGAGTGAGGGTTAAGCGCTAGAGAAAAGAGATGGGACTGCAAGGCCAAGGCAATAACTTCATATATCTTCACATATGGCATCGTCTTTGAATGGAGACATATACAATAGTCCAGCAATGTAGTCAATACTGATATCACTTGATTAAACTCTTCTTCCAGCTCATCATTTAGACCATAGGTAATGTAGAGATGACAGAGAAGATGAAGGTCAGCCGGAGCTTGACGAGACCCACAGTTCAGCCTCGTGATTGGGGACCTGTCAGCAGTGACCGGCGTGTCCAAGTTCTGTCCTTCCAATGTATGTGGAAGTTGTGAGTCGGACTTGGTACGGACGTCACAGTGCGGCTGTGGTGCTTTACGGTGTCTCTTTAAACACGTCCAAGTCCCCGGCTGTAAACAATGTCCTCCTATCACTTAGGATCTCGAATGGAATCATAAACATATTTATACATCCGCGTGAGCGCCCACATAACTGGTGAGGTCAGAGGGCAATAGGCAGGCACTCAGTCCATTGTTTATGGGTTTCAGCCATGACCTTCTGGATCTTTAACTTCAATGTCCCATTCAACCTTTCTACCTTCCCATTGCTCTTGGGATACGGGGTGTGAAAAGCTGCTCTATACCCAGGACATGCAAGATTTCTTGGAGTATCTTCCAGTAAAGTGAGTTCCTCTATCACTTTCTATTATCTCAGGGACCCCATATATACATACCACTTCTGAGAGCAATCTTTTACTTTTGCTGTGGCCCACGTTACTGGCCACGCCTCAGGCCACCTCGAGAACAGATCTACACAGACCGCTACATGTCATACTGTCCCACCTTTGGTAACTGAGTTAATCTGCAATCGCTGATATGGGTAGTCTACCTTTACCATATGCCTTTTTGCAACCCGCATAGTTTTGCCTATGTTATGGCAGACACATATCATGCACCTCTGGACAAATCTGGCAGCAGCACTTGCTGAACCCCCGGGGGTACCCACCATTTGGTCACCATTGCACTCATTCCTTCTCTCGACACCTGCGTTTGTCCGTGCATTAGTTGGGTTATCATGGGGAAGAGGACTCTGGGTAGGCACATCCTGTTACCCACCTTCTATATTCCATCCTCCCCTTCACTGGCACCTTTTGTCTGCCAATGTCCTTTTTCCTCTTTTATGGCTTGACTTTGTAATCTACTTAATATTATCATGTCTATGGGACCAGATACTATGCTGGTCAAGAATACTACGTCCTCCTCTATGAGGGACATGAGAGCCGCAGCTTTTGCAGCCTTGTCTACTAGTCTATTTCCCCTCGCTTCGGGGGCAGCTTGCACTTTAGTAAGAGCTGGCACTTTGAGTATACCTACATGCTTTGGCAGTGTCAGAGCCTCAAACAGTTCTCTCACTCTCTCAACATTATGGGTTTACCCGTGGATCCAGCAATATCTCTGCTCCTCCAGATTAGGCCATAATCATGTGCAATACCAAAAGCATATCTAGAGTCAGTATATATATATTTGCGGTTTTACCTTCAGTCAGTCTACACACCTCAGCGAGTACCTTCACCTCCACCTCCTGTGCGGACACAGAGGATGGGAGTGGTTGTTTCTTTATTACCTCTGTTTCGGTGGTGACAGCATACCCAGTCTTGTAGCATCCTTCATGGTGGTACCTGGAACCATCTACAAAAGAAAAACTCAAAAGCTGGATTAGATATTGGATCCCCTGTTACATTTTCTAATGTTTTCATCTCTATTTTCATTAATTCAATACAATTATGTTGGTGACCTGTGTACTGGGGAATCAAATGTGCTGGGAAACCAACTTCCCACCAGGCTGGAAATTAACTGTCTACTGTTTCCTGTGACTTATCCCATTCCCTCAAGTCTCCCATTGACCATATAAGCTATCCATTTCTTCCTCCTCTGTTGAACCCTGCGGAAGCAATGTAGTAGGGTTTAACACTGTAACACTGTACATCAATGTATGGTTCGGTTATCAATACTTTTCAACTGTGGGAGGCTCGGAGGGCACTGCTTCAACTGGGGTTTGGGGCTATTTGCAAACAATTTTAGCAGTCACAGGGGCCACAGACATGCGTCCTACATCTGTTTACCCTGTGCCCAGAAGGAGGACAGGACCGCCTTCAATATTTCCTGAGATGTGAGGTCTTCCTCTCAGTGCAATCCCCATAGAGTGCAGCACACATACAATTTTGCATATCATCAGTAACTTCAATCTGTCCATCAGATTTATATCGAATGGCAACCTACATTGCTGCAAGGATCTCAGAAACTATAAGATTGACTGGACAGGAATCTGACACCATAACCGTGAAAACAGCTCCTGTGAATGCTGTAATCTTATTTGCATTTTCATTTCATAAAATATAGTGTGTGTGTGTGTGTGTGTGTGTGTGTGTGTGTGTGTGTCATGTGTATATACCATCATTAAACAGAAAGGATACTCTTATAAATTAATAAGAGGTTTGCAAAATATTTCTTTCCTTAATTAGTATATGTCAATTATTAAATAAACCAATCTATTAAGACAAATGATGAAACATATCGTGCACTATATGTGTCATCACATGCCAATAGAAACTTTTAATATCAAATAATAATAAACTAAAATGTAACAATGACATAAAAAAAAAAATCTTTGTTGAATCACTTATCATGTGGGGATTTCAAATAAACCATTTCCCTTTAAAAATAGTTCCGCACATACACAAGTCACTCACAATACCAGCTGTTCCCAGACACTCTCAGTACTGAGAATCCAATCTCACACCTGTATGCCTTTTGTGTGTATCTTTGGTAAAACAAGTATATAACTAGAATGACTGTGTATAAACTCCTAATCTTGGATTATTCATCCAATGAACTATAATCTTCATTTAGTAATGGGCATCATATTAAATTTAAATATGAATGACGTTTTTCATTGTGGACGACACATAAAACACATATAACGTAACATATAACATATAAACATAAAAACATATAATACTCAATCCTGTGTTCTTATTAGGCTTTTTTCCTATTAATCTTTAAGTTACAGTTCTTATTTTGCACTATATGTGCACTTTCTGCAGACACAACTATACCACAGATAACAGAGAATGCAGCATTAACCCCTTACTAGCCAAAACTTATGAGCTACAAGGTCACAATGTCACCATGTGCTCCTGTCAGTCAATGACCAAACATCTTCACGTTAACACACGTTACTCTCTTATCATTAGTTCTATTAGTCTAACACGGTTACTATAGATTAACAATATCTTGTTAGACATTCCATGCAATTATTAAAATGACTGTTAAATAAACCAAAAAGGAAAAAGATTTACAGTAAAGTTTAAAACGTCTTGGAAAACTCCTATAACGAGAGGAAATTTCATTAGTGACAATTTAGGACAGATGATATACAGTATATTCCAACAAGCAGATCTGGATAGAAATACATAAGAATCTTCACTTTATTAATCTCACTTCTTCTACTATCCGGGTCATTACACTTACAATGATCCTATTGGCTTTAACTCTATTTCTAGCCAATACCTAATCCACGTCTATCTCTCTATCAATAATCTCTGAACATTTCACCCAATGTTCCCTTTTTAGGAAGTGAAGAGTTAATTGATTCCTTTATGAATTCTGATGACGCCTTTCCTCTATGTATGGCTGATAACTGATCGCCTGTCACCCCTGGAAACCTCTTGTTTCTGTAAACCTTTGGTTTATAAAGCTGTACATAGAATATTTATACGTTGGCACATTATTTTCTACTGGAATGTCTCTCTATAGAATTAGACGCTGGTTAATCCTTACTGATAACTGACAACTGTGTTTCCTAGTCTTTTTTTGTTTTTGTCTGGTACATTCAATCACTTCTATCTGTTCTCTGCAACTCTGTCTATTAATCCAGGGCCCATCATCTCTCAAGAAATCATCCCATCTGGTATAACTGAGGATTCCACTACTCGGACATTCCCGCCTTTTTTTGTTATTTTCTCCAGGTTCTTTACTGCACCGTCCCCGCATCGTTTCCAAACAATATCTGCTGCTGTTTGTCCACACCCTGTACCTTGGGTGTTATGCCCCCATTCCCGGCTGGCCAGCACTTTACCTTGGGCATACTTTGAATCAGAAGTCCCCATGCCCTCTGCTAGACTTTCGGCTTTCTTAGTCTGTCAATGAGAATTCCCTAGGCACTCTGCTAACTCCTGTGTTTAGTCTGTCCGTAGGGCTCCTCAAAGCACTCTGCTAAATCCTGGGCCTATTTCTAGTCTGTCATGGTGGTTTCCCCCTCACGCGCTCTGCTAAATGTTCTAGACTGTCATGGAGTTTACCCCCCCACGCGCTCTGCTAAATGTTTTAGACTGTCGTTGGGCAACCACGTCTCTGATCCTGTCTCCTAAACAGCAGCCAAATAACTATTGTCAACAAGATCAATTATTGCAAGTCCCTCGGTGCAGTGTACGTTAACCTACTTTATGTTGTATTTAAAAGGGATGTGATTTATAACTAACTCACTGTCTCAGGGGCCCCTGGATATTCCATAAACTTTCTAGTTACAGAGATGTTACTTAACGATCAGCAAGTCATTCAGATCGGGCGTCTGAGGATTAGCCCATATACATACGCTTACTTCCGGCCAGGTGCGCCTCCTATGGGTCACAGTCTGGATACGCGAAAGTCCTAACAATCACTTGGGCGGGGATGGTTACCCGTCACTTCTGCAAGGATCAATTTGCAACCTGATCTTAATACATACTAAACCCAGGGGCCAGAGGGAACACTTCGGACAGGCCGTTTAGTGTTTTCTCGGTATTTGGTTGTTTCTGTATGTTTTGGGATCAGAAAACAAACGCTCCCTTATCTCAGCCTCTCACAGATACACTCACAGATTCATTTCTACTCACACACCTATTCCTATAATTCATACATACAACTCATAGACAAATGGTGTTCATGGTTCCCAAATAGTCAAAAGAGACAATACCTGGACGGCAGCTAAAACAAGAGAGAAGTGCACTGTAAGAATAACAGTTCTTACTCACCGGTTTTGTGTGCAGTTCTCCGTCATCTTAGCCGTCATCCACCTTCGATTGTCGCCTTCGATCTGTGTTGAGAATCCCGGACGAGCCCCCAAGTAATGTCGCTGCAGAATTTAGTATGTCCGTTAACGTTGGACATTATCTGCATTTGTCTATGAGCTCCAAATTAGTGAATGCCCTCTCAATGGTGGATCTGAGAGGCCGGCCGGAGAGAGACCATGACACGCAGCTTCAGTGTTCAAACGATCTCTGCCCTAGGGGGCGGATCCATCTTTATTTATAGGAAAATGAGAGTAGGTGGTGACCTTATACTTGCAAACATAAACATTCTATATATGGTAATATCCCAAAACTCCACATATGGTATAATGACAGGAAAGGTGTCGGCTTCAGCCAATCATCTACAATATGATAATGACTCTGATTCAGCCAATAAGAATTATATCAATGCATTATAATAATTCTTCACCCTCCAAGCCCCAGGTGGCCTGAACCTTGTCCCATGGGAAGGACACACATCTCAGATACACAAGTTAATTTGTCTCTACTTCTTATCTCACTAGAGAATGGAGACTGCAGAGAAGTTTAAATTAATTAAACAGAGGCCTGAATCCAAGGCTGACTTATGGTAAACAGCCATTGTCCATTCGGCCAAGGCTATTTGATCTGCTCCTTAAAAGAGTAATAAAACATTCAATTCAAGAACACAACATAGAATTGCTTCAGGACATATGCTGATATTTACTTTTTACTTATTAACCTCAAGATGGCTCCTTCAGGTCAAAAGATAGATTCCAATGATCCAAAATGAATGCCTACCATACAAGATGGAGTCCATGCAAAATGTTATCTTTGAAACCCATTCTAATCACTTTCACAAAAGCAATATATGTTCACACATATAAAGATAATTAAAAATATTTTTGACAATGGCTATACAGTGGCATATGTTGGAGATGTAATTCGGAGAATACTCCAGACGTATAGATGTTACCAGAGCCTAAGAAAGAATCTTCCACAGGCTTGTGCTGAGAGGTTTTGCTATTAAAGGGAAAGAAAAGGTAAATGCAGATTGTCAGATAGAAGCCGGACGCTCCTCTCAAAGTCCGCGGTGAGGAACCATCCTGCTCTTATCTGTAACTATGCAGCATCTAATAGATCATGTTGGGCCTCGATCACATCTGCATTGGGGGATCCATTAGGAGCCTCCATCGCTGATCCAGCCGAAATCACCGGAAGCTATATCGCAGCATGCTGCGCTATTGTATCTGGTAAAACCACGGGCACTTCAGCGAAACCCATTAAAGTCAGTGGGTTCCATCGGCCGCGGGTGGTGTGAACCGATGTGTCTTGTATTTTTCTTGCTTTGACAGCTTCGCAACGGAAATACGGAACGCAGATGTGAACATAGCCTTACGCTGCAGCAGGAGGGCTCAGGGTCGTCCTGTCCGTGTGTTACAAGCAGGAGTGGAGGGGGAAGCATTACAGTAATGAGATCACTGCACTCTGCTTGTAGAAGCAGAAGACGGTGCTGTGCTATATGTGCATACATGTCCTCACAAGAGAACAGCTGATGGACCCAACTGATGACTACAGGAATAAAACCAGTGCCACACTTACACTTACATTTACACATCTCTCTTTAGCCATATATTTTCTGTAAATAGACATATTTTTTTGTAATATTTCAGGTATGGCGCATAAAAAAGGTGTTTGTTTAGACAACCCCTTTAAAAGATACGCCAATGTAGTTTAGGATATATAACCTTTTAAGTGTAAATGCAAATTACTGTATATTGTATAGATTTAATGTAAATTCCGTATTTCGTGTTATTTCAGAGTTCAAATCTCCACAGCAGCCACCTGGAAGAGCTGAGATGTACAGCATCCGAGTACAGACTAGTGGCGGACTGCTTCTGCTCCTCATTAGAGACTGTGGCACGAAGTCTGGAACATGATGGGGGGGAAATTCTTACGGATTTACAAGATGGACACTTCTGGTCTATACCTGCTGAAGTCAGTGTTACTAGTGAATATACAGAAACTGTACATATGTGTGGATGTCACCTTCTCCAAAAGGGCGATGGTCTAAAGTGGACTCTGCTTGGGAGCCCATGTGAGCCGTTCAGCCCCCGGAATCACATGGAAATTTCTCAACTTTTACCATGCAAAGATTCTCTAAATTTAGATAGTTTTACTGCAAAATGTAATGGTCTTAGTGTGGCTGTTGACACAGCTGGTCTGGTCTTGGATCTGGCATACATTGTTAAAGATGAAAATTAATTTAATTTATTTAAAATATATATATACTTTGTACTATGAGGCTTATTATTTTTCTGTGAATAAAATATCCACATGTAACTCGACAAGCAAACCATTAAACCACGAGCGTTTACAGTACAACATTGTGGAATATATTAAAGAGCTATAGGTACACTTTTTTGGCAATATGTATAAAACGTGTTGTCCATTTGTTGGAAGGGTCACCTAACGACAAGCTGATCAATAAATTGTTAGAGCCAGGGAAGTTACCACAAATGTTTTTTGTTTTTTTTTGTTGTTTTTTTTACATAAATCAGTAGTAGATGTGAATAAATGAAATTGTGTAATATATCTAATAAAGGAAAATTGCCTTTTTCAGCAGCTTGTAGTTCTCGTTTTCTGTAAATGTTGAGAATCTGTTAATAGAACATTGGGAGGAGGGGGATGCAGCTGCAGTATCTCTCCCTCAGTATCTGTGACACTGTATGTTGGGAGAGCAGCAGGGGGAGGCACCCAATTGGCTCAGGACGCGCACAATACCAGCCTGTCCATTTAGCAGGCACGTAGAGAAAAATGTAGTCACAGAAACCAGCAGAGGGAAGAAAGACCCATGTTAGAAACCACATTTCTGGTGGCACTTCATGTAATATACACCTACAGCTTCCTAAGAAGAGATTATTTTTTTTTACATTTTGTAACACTAGGTACACAGTCATAATACGCTACTTTATAACGCCATTTTAACCCCTTTTGTCTTTCGAAACCCCATACTGACAGCCATTTAGTTTTATTTATTTTTTTGTTGACCTAGCTTTATAAGAACTCGAGACATCATTTTGGGGTACATAGAAGTTAACGTTTAATTTACATTTATTTTTTTATAACGGTGAAATGCATAAAAATAAATTTACGCCATTTTTTTTTAATTTTTTTTGTTACGCCATCCACCGTGCAACAATAATAATAAGTTAAAATGTGTCCACACGAAACTGAAGTAATCTGCACCATTTCCGCAGCAAATTCTGTTACATGTGGATTTTGCTGCGGATTCACATTGAAGGGGCGAAATTTGGAGTGAAAAACCACGACTGATAGACATAATCCACAGCATGCGCTCCATGCCATGTTTGTTTTTTTCTGCTACGTGTGGATTTTGCTGCGGATTCACGTTGAAGGGGTGAAAATCCATGACTGATAGACATAATCCACAGCATGCGCTCAATGCCATGTGGCTTTTTTCTGCTACGTGTGGATGGAGTTTGGAAAACCCCATTCACATGTGTTGTACTGTACTTTGCTGTGAGATTCACGTTTTTGTTTTTTTTACATGTGACTTTATGTAATGTTTATTTAACCCCTTAAGGATCCAGCTATTGCAGGCCTTGAGGATGCAGCGATCTCTTTCATTTATTCATCACTGCGTTCCCAAGAGCCATAACTTGAAAAAAAAATTTGTTGAAGCTGCACAAAGGGTTTTTCTTTGCAGGATGAGTTTCATTTTTAATAACACCATTTTGGGGTACATATGATATATTGAAAAAATGTTTTTGTTTTTTTTTTAGTTTGAATAAAATCCTAGATAATCCACAATTTTTGGAGGGATTTTGTTTTTACAGTTTACAGCATGCGGTATGTGCGGTTTGACATGTTAACTTTATTCTGCGCGTCAGTACAATTACTGCGATACCACATTTATTATACTTATTATCTCCTAATGCAAAAGTAGTACTGGGCTAGGTAATGTCCCTGCGGAACAACCTCCCTTGTATACTAAGAAGGCAACTCCATAATAATTACGTGTACACACAAGAAACAGTATAAAGCCAGGTATATATCAAAAGAATAGCACATTTTATTAGATACATATAAAAACAAACCTGTTAAAAAGGTACATGAGTGGAGAGACTCTATATGGTATAAACACAGGTAACTTGGAAAACCAGGTGTATAGTATATTGAAGTCCCTATATTGAGGACATGAATAGGGCAATGTGTTATCGTATATAACGTTAGTTGTTTGAGTGTAAACTGTTAAGTTAAAGGACACGAATGTCCAAAGAGTAGTTTCTAAAGTAAAAATACTCCTAACATTAATAGTTCAAATAGCCTTACTCATATCAGTAATCATTGGTGGCCTGGGTGCCTGTGTGTAGAACCCCGACGCGCGTTTCGCGATATCCGCTTCCTCAAGGGGTATCACCCCTTGATGAAGCAGATATCGCGAAACGCGCGTCGGGGATCTACACACAGGCACCCATGCCACCAATGATTACTGCACTATGCTAATCATTGTCCGCTACAGACTTGAATTTTTTAATTTCTGTGTAGTCTGTCTTTTGCTACAATAGCATAATAAAATTTTGTTATTTTAATCCATTTATAGTTGGAAAACAGGGCTTATGTTGCCGGCAGGCATTCCTTTGTACTGCATGAAGCCATATGGACACGTTTAGCGTAAACATCGGGAGCTTTCCTGGCGTGCACGCTAAACATAGGGCAAAAGCGCTATGTAAATGGGGCCTAACTGTTTAAATCCATAGGCTGTCTATGTTGACATGCCGATCTCCAAATGATGGAAAGTTATTCCATTTACTCTGGGTTTGAATTCCTCACCTTATTCATGGCCATACATGATCTGAACAGCATTTCAATAGTCGTCACCATTGCTGGTCATTAAAGGGCCATACTCTACAAGATGTCTGCCACAATGGAAATGATTTTCCTTATAGAAAATGGAATTTTATTAGTGCATTGTTCACTTCATCTCCGTGCATACGCAGACACTGACTGGTGACCGGCTCATGCAGCTTTATCTGTACTACCCCATATGTATAAAAGATGGCTGGACCATTGTACTGAACAAACACTTTTTCACATCTTATGTCACTCTTTTTCCTCATAGATTGTAAGCTCTTGCGAGAAGTTTCCTCGATCGTCTGGTATGAGATGATAATTAGTTTTGTCACTATGTAATGTCTGATTTTGTCTCTACATGTTCCCTTTGAATTGTAAAGTGCTGCAGAATATGTTGGCGCTATATAAATAAAAATTATCATTGTTAATAAAAAAAACATTGCTGGTTTCTTTCCAATAACAGCGCCACTCTTGTCTATGGGCTGTGTGTGGTACTGCAGCTCAGCTAATTTGAGCTGCAATACCAAATAAAGCCTGTGTACAAGAATGCCGCTGTTATGGAAATTTTGAGGTAGAAAAAAGAGGGATATAACCACGGCGCTGCTACTCAATAAAGATGCAGGAGTAGATAATAATATTTATTAGTAGGCTACGCGTTTCAATGCCGCACCGGCATCTTCCTCAGGCCACATGAAATGCAGTTAAAACAAGGCAGATTTATAAGCACCACGCGGCTAAAAAACCCGCCAATGTGATAAAGGTCAGGGGGCAGCAATGACGTAATAAATTACATAGATCTCCAGTTAGACAAAAGGAGGTGTCTAGGAATGACAATTGACATTAATGTTTATACAAATACCAAAAATGACACATAATAATGTTTACAAGTTGGTTAAAATAAATAAAATAGGAAAAAACTTTTTTATAAGAAAAAATATATATATATATTAATAAATTAGCAAAAAAATATATAAAATGATATATATAAAAAAGGGGGCCCGCACATAAAAAAGCCCAAAGACACCCGCTAATCAAAAAGACAATTACTATAATAGGTGTAGCTGAAACATGTCTAAAAAGCACTATAAAATGCGTAATGATTAATCAATAGGATCTAAAGGTGAAAGTTACTTATATGTACATTTGGTTAGGTAGAAAACCTGTAATTAAATCAATGAGTAAAAAGGATAAATATAATTAAAATTGCAAATATCATGAGCCTAAAATTGTGTGCAACATATATCTGCAACATTACAGCGAGAAAAGCAATGCCCGTCAAAACACCAGCTGTATAGCTACATAGGCGCCCGAGGATCAGAACCATGGACAGCTCAGGGGAAAGGAAATAAACGGATCAGAGAACAAGGGTTGTAGTGTGAACACAAACCATTAACTCCATTATACTACTCAAAATAAGAATGAGATAAAACGCAGTGGAAAAATGCATACATTTACATTTTGTAAGGAACAGAAACCTCTTAGCATAATAAATGATCAGTGGATGTATTTAACATACTTACATAATAAATAAATATATTTGAAAAGATCTAATTAAAAATGACATGCATGGAAAAGCTGCAGACCAATGACCGCGCGAATACAAAAAAAACAGCAGAGACCCGGCAAAAAGCCAAATAGGCTCTCAAGTAGCCGTTCAAAAATCAGAACCACGGACAGCTCCGATGAACAAGAAAACCGGACTGAAAGAGGTTTGTAATGTGTACACACACCATTACGCTTCCGAATGAACATGTTGCCAGCCACAGAGAAAATAAGAAGGCAATACTTGGCAAATATATAAATATATATATGTGAGTAAAATATAAATATAATTACACATAAATCTCTCTCTAGTCCCTCGAGTTCAAAATGAAAGAGATATCTAAAATACGGCAAGTGACGTTAAATGTTAACACAACCTCAATACTGACCCACTCTAATGTAAACACACATATATGTCTCTCAAAAAAATGTGTATAATCTAAAAATTCGACAATAAATGTCTGTAAAACCAAACCAAAAAAGTACAAAACAAATATAAATGTAAGGATATGGACCATCAAGACTGAATTAAAAAGGAGTTGTTAATCTAGGGATGATACAAAGAGAAAGACACCATAGAACCAACACAGGTAAATATGTGGAGTAGACCATTATATTTATGAAATAAATTTAAATAGAAGCCAGACCCATTAACAATGATCAACCGAGCAAAAGTAAAACCAGAAGGGAAACAAATTATTAGTCAAGCGATGATTCAGAGATGTCATTTAGACCATTTGGGTGCAGAGTCACTAATTTAAAAATCCAAAAGTTTTCTCTCTGTTTTAATTTTTGAAAACGATTAGGAATATCACAAGATATTTGTTCTATAGGGGTAATTTTGATTTGGTCAAATTGGCATTTGTGGGAGGAAGCACAGTGCCTTGAAACACTATGTTTCAGAAAACCTTTGGTAACATTATGTCTATGTTTGTTGATTCTGCTCCGCAGACATTGGATGGTCCGTCCAATATACTGTAAATGACATGAGCATTCCAGCAGATAAATGACGTAATTACTGGCACAATTGAGGAAAGTTTTGATGGGAGAAAGCAGTCACGTTTTTTATTCTCATACAACCTCTTTTACATGATGGTCTAATTCTAAGTGTACAAGTTAACTTATGTTTTCTCCACTAGATGGCGATGATGCTCCATAGCGAAATACAACATGCTGAATGGAGTCAGCTATGACTGGCGCAGGAGAAAGAAATATGACATTTGTGAGATTTCTAAACTCATTCTGGGAAAGCTGGGTATTAACCAGTTTGTTTACCAATGCAGCTCCCACAGAGGTTGTCACCCAGCTTTCTCATCTAGGAGTGTGGGAAAGCTGGGTGACTACCCCTAGAGTTGATGATATTCTAAAGCATACACAACAGTTAACACAAATATTATAAAGTCAGATATTGCCCTTTAAAGGTAAACATTGGTTAAAACTTTAGTGAAAATCAGGATAAACTTTCGTGGTGCGGTCATATTGTGTGTTTTACAAGACCGTTGTGTGTGTGGATACACGCTAACTATTTTTACACAGCTTATCTAGGGGCGAACATTAGATCTAGGTCTTAGGAACAGTCAGTGGCTGAGATTGTTTCCATTCTTAAAATAGTTATCTGAGATTTAAAAAAAAAAATAATAATTCTTTCCAGAACCATTGCCCCTTTTGTCCATGTCTGGTATTACATCTCCCCAATTCACTTTAATGGGGATGAGTTGCAATACCACACTGAGTCGAAGAACAAGAGTGGCGCTGCTTCTGGAAAAAGCAACATTTAATAATCCAAGACAACCCCTTTAAATCTCCCCTTGCGGTTACATGTCAGTCCAACTTTCATCTAAACTCCACAAAAAAATGCTCAGGGTTCTTGAAATACCCAGACAGTATGGCAAGATCTGTCTGATGACGCGTTCTTCAAGAAAGGGACAAAAAGGTTGGGAGAAAAGGAACGGCGCTCCTCTAAGGTAATATCGTTGGGATGCAGTTCTCTTGAACTATACATGCAGGATTGTTATCTATGATAACTCACTTTTTTGGGTTGTGCAGGTTCATTGGCACTACTCAATTTTGATACGTGATGAGCGTTTGACTTTATGGTCCATAGTATGCTAGCCCTTGGAGTTGGCACTGGGGTTGGGCTCGGCAGAGCTCTCCCGTTACCCAGACAAATCTAGTAGAACTAGAAAAAAAGACTCCTTTGTTGTCGCTCCTGTGTTCACAATTATCAGGTAATGGGTTTTTTTGTGGGTGAAGGAAGCTTGTATTTCACGGAAAAAAAAAATTGTTTTAAAGAAGTTCTTTATTTTCTATTAAGGAATGCCAATCCTTAATAAGCCTTTATTGAGTTTCATCAATAGAAAAATAGAAAAGTTATTTCCCTTGGAATGGGACAATAAAAAAAACTTGGAAAAAAATGTTGCGTCCTAAAATGGCCATAATAGCCAATGTGGACACTTTTCCCTACATATTTTTTTTTTATCAATGAAATGTAGGTATTTTATAAAAATTTTTGAAAAGATATTTATAATTGGTTTTATTTAAAAAGTTTGCACCATTTGTCTTCTGAAGCTTGTATGTCTCACAATACAAGCTACTAGATGCTGTTCACTGCTCAGTGTGACACGCCAGCTAATTGTTGGCTTATCTCTAGCTCTCTCTGCTCTCCTGAACCCTATCTTTCCAACCAAGGAAAAGAACTATAAATCAAATAAGATGTCCGCTAAAGGCACACAGACCCATCGGGCAAACGAGCATTCATATGAACACTCATTCCCGATCATTGCCCTGTGTGATAAGGGCAACGATCAGCCGATAAACGTTCATCGGCTGATCTGCTCTTTTATGCAGAGTTAAAAATCATTGTTGTCGGCAGCACATCTTGTGTAATCAGGGAGATGCGCTGTCGACATGATAAAAATGTATGGGGACGAGTGATCCTAGTAATGAGCGCTCGTCCCTATACATAGCCAATCATTGCTCTGTGTGATAGGAGAAAACAAGCGCGATCAACAAGCTGTCTCGTTGATCGGCACTCGTTTAGACGGCCCACGTCGAGCCGTGTAAGAGGACCCGTAGGGCTCATTCAGACGAGCATGTATCTCGCCTGTGTGACGGCCGTTAAAACAACCGCCGTCACATGGACTCATGTATTTCAATGGGGCTGTTCACACGACCGTTGTTTCAACTGAGCTTGTGAAGGGTCCGTGAAAAAATAGGACATGTCCCATTTTCTTGCGTTTTTACGCATCCCTCCATAGACTCTATTCTATGGATGCGAGATAACATGTCCCACACAGGTGCAGCTCAGAGGTTGGCCACGTTCATGTGAATGTATCCTTAGAATAGTGTTCAGGAGAACAGAGAGAAGCCAACAATTAGGTAGTCTGTCCTACTGAGCAGTGAACGGCATCTAGCAGATTGTATTGTCAGAAGACAAATGGTGCAAAATTCTTAATAAAACCAATTGTAAGTATGTTTTATGTAATGAAATACATACATTGCAATAAAAAAAAATGGGTCAAAACCCTAGTGAACATAGCGTTATAGGTTTGTTTCTTTTTTCTGACTTCCTCTGATTCCTTTTCTTTTCCCTTTCCTTTACGCCAACCTCCCCTCTTCTGGTTGAACTTGATGACAGTTGATATAGACCCTATTGATTCACCATGTAAAGCTTGTATAATCCACAAATGGAGGAAATCCTTCAAATAGGGAACTAATTGGACTAGGTTATATTACTAAAGGAGCAAAAATGACCTCTCTAACTTGTGTTCACATTTCCAGTTCCTTTGTAAACAACATATCCATCATGAGGTTTTTTTTAATCATTATTTTGTTGGAGCAGCTGCTTTCCAAGATAGAACCAGTCTTTGTAATATTTTTTGTTTTCGCATGGTACTCCAAAATCACCAGCACTGAGCTCTGTTATGTACCAGACATTCAGGAAATTTTTCCTTTGTGCACCACAATTTACATTATGGTCATCCTATAAATACCAAATCTATACAGAAGGTGGCAGATTTGATTCTTGTAATGTCTTCCCTATTTAAAGGCTATGTACACCTTTGAAATAGTTTTTTTGTGTGTTTTTTTTTAAATAAAAATGTGTATCAGAGTGTTTAGTGCAACTTTCTGTAAACAGGGCAACTATCAGCCGATGAACGAGCAAACGCACGTTCATCGGCTGATTGTATCGTTTATAAAACAAGAAAGATTATCGCCGTCAGCAGCATATCTCCCTGTGTAAACCGGGAGATGTGTAGCCAAAATGATAGAACTGTATGGGGACGAGCGATCGGAGTAACGATTGCTCGTCCCCATACATTTACTGATCATTGCTCCTTTTGAAAGAAAGTAAACAAGTGCCAGCTAACACGTTAACACTTTATTTGTATTTAAGAAGAAACTTTCTCTCAATTTGAATTAAAGAGGCTCTGTCACCACATTATAAGTGGCCTATCTTGTATGTGATCGGCGCTGTAATGTAGATTACAGCAGTGTTTTTTATTTAGAAAAACTATCATTTTTGACGGAGTTATGACCTATTTTAGCTTTATGCTAATGACTTTCTTAATGGACAACTGGGCGTGTTTTACTTTTTGACCAAGTGGGCGTTGTACAGAGGAGTGTATGGCGCTGACCAATCAGCGACCAATCAGCATCATACACTTCTCTCCATTCATTTACACAGCACATAGTGATCTAGCTAGATCACTATGTGCAGCCACTTACTCACATATTAACGTTACTCAAGTGTCCTGACAGTGAATAGACATCACGACCAGCATCCTGGCTGGAGGTGATATCTATTCACTGTCAGGACACTTGAGTAACCTTAATATGTGAGTAAGTGGCTGCACATAGTGATCTAGCTACATCACTATGTGCTGTGTAAATTAATGGAGAGATGTGTATGATGCTGATTGGTCAGCGTCATACACTTCTCTCCACAACGCCCACTTGGTCAAAAAGTAAAAGACGCCCAGTTGTCCATTGAGAAAGTCATTAGCATAAAGATAAAATAGATCATAACTCCGTCAAAAATGATAGTTTTTCTAAATAAAAAACACTGCTGTAATGTACATTGCAGCGCTGATCATATTATGTACAAGATAGGGCACTTATAATGTGGTGACACAGCCTCTTTAAGTCTAATTTGTATTATCTTCTAGACTGTTCCCAAATTTGTCAGTACAGCTGGCCTGACATTGCTTTGTAAAGTTTTTGAATCCACGGACAAGTTAAAGAGGACCTGTCAGATCTGCTGACATTTCTGTCAGTAAATACTTGTATTAGCAATAAAATACAAATTCTGAAGCATCTTTTCCTATAACTCTGCGTTCCTCTGTTATTCCTCCTAGAAATGTATCAAAAAATTCACGACTGGATGTTAACATTTCCCTTGACAATAGGGTGTGTCCCTACACAATCTGATACTGTCCAATATCTGCTGAAAGTACTAGTCTCTGTTTACTTTCAGGAGGTCTCTAAACATTTGACAAAAAGAGACACTATTTACTAGAGCATCTGAAATACGCCTTTCAAAACATTAAAAAGCAGGCACAAATGAGCCCACTAATCTGCCCCTAAAGTGATGATTGAGGGACTGGAACAAAGTGCTTCCCTCTCCTTACTTATCCCTCATGAGCAGTTGGCAGCGCTACAAGAGATCACATGACACAAGGCTGCTAGCGAGTTCATAAGCCTGTCCAGCGGGAACATCTGTGAGGCTTGTTAGCAAGTGCATACATACCATGGGACTGTGATGGGACCCATTAGAAGAAGGGACCTATCTCAGGAGAACCCACTCAAGTTTCTTATAGCATGTGCAAAAGAGAAAAATTACAGAGGGTAATGCTACCTGGGCAACACATGATGAACCAGGATGCTGGGGTATAATGGCATGGAGCATGGCTTCTTTTGTATTGATTCTATGAGACCTTCTCTGCTCTATGCATGCCACTGCATACATGGCATATGTGGTGTGGCCCCCCTGAACGACAATTCAGTGGGCCAATCAGTGGGTCTTTTTCATCTGGATAGCTGTGAGATCCTCATCATGTGCCTCCCTTTGTACGGTAGGACAATTTGTAAGAGAACCGTGAGTGTTAACCAGGCCGTGATAAAGACAATTATGCAGTTTATACAAAGGAGCACTTACAGTGGCACTGAATTCAAACATTAATGCTTTTCTATTTTTCTATCCTGTTTCCTTGCATTGAAGCCTTGACTGCTGCTCTTGCACTTTGATAATCGCTCTGTAAGGATTCACGATTCCTATTCATGGCAACTTTAAAGATGATTACTATAATGTTGCCTAGTTATAAGAAAGCAGTTATATACTTTATTTATTTCCACAGTTTTCTTAGTCCCATAATAATTGTTAAAAAGTTCCATAATTGTAGATACTTCTCTCATAATTGGAAATAATTCTCTTATTGCCGTGTTACTGCCATGCTATTTTAACTTAATAACTGTATCAAGGTGTAAGGTGCCGCAGCAAATACACACAGGGGGCCTCATTTATTCAAACTGTCTAACAGTAAAACTGGCTTCGTTAGCCATGGCAACCAATCAAAGCACAGCTTAAATTTCTTAGACTGCCCTGCCAAAATGCAAGCTGCACTGTGATGGGTTGCTATGGGCAGTGGCGGATTAAGTAGACCATAGGCCCTGGGCTGTTCCACAAACATGGGCCCCCCTTCCCCACCGCCGCTCTGCCGTGTCTATAGTAAACACCACCTTTCTGTGGGAGCTTTGCCAAATTGTTGTTATGATTCCCCTTGTCAAAGTGCTGTGTCCCTACATACTGACAGTCTCCAACCATTGCTGACAGTATAACACTGTCTAGGGACACATCCTCCTGACAATGGGAATGGTAACACGCATTTGTCTATTAGTCCTGGGTACAGAAAGACTTTATGTAGAATACAAGGATTTCCTACAACAGACATGTCAGGAAAGGGGACAGATCCCCTATAGATCCAGTGACTCACAGGTGACTTCTTCTCTGATGGGAGTCATTCTCTTTTCTTCTACATCTGACACAGACCGGTATGGCGACTTCTCCTGAAGAGACGTCTTTGCTCCTCGCTTCTGCAGCCATTTCCAGCCTCTATAGAAACACAAAAATTCAGACACCAAGGCCCAGGCCCATACATTAAAGGGGTTGTCCGGGCACGGACCGGTTTTTATACTGATGAACTATCGATGTGCCCGAACAACCCCTTTTACTCAGACTAATAAATTCGGATCCCAGACTAGATCATAGTATACATACAGACCCCAGACCTTCTAAACTATTGCATTCCCCAGACCAGACCCCCCTAAACAAATACAGACCCCAGAACAAGCACCATAAATAAATACAGACCTCAGACCGGACCCCTAAATACAGATCCCAGACCCGACCCCCTACATTAATAATGACCCCAGACCTGACTCCCTTAAGCAATACAGACCCCAAGACCAGGCCCCCTTAAATACAGACCCCAAACCAGACCCCCTAAATACAGACCCCAGACCTCAAACTAACACAGACCCCCAAACCGGACTCCCTCCACTAATAATGACCCCAGACCTGACTCCCTTAAGAAATGCAGACCCCAGACCTCAAACTAATACAGACCCCCTAAATACAGACCCCAGACCTGAGCCCCTACACTAATAATGACCCCAGAACTGACTCCCTTAAGTATTCCAGACCAGACCCCCTAGACGAATACAGACCCTAGACCAGGCCCCCTAAATACAGACCCCCATAAACTAATATGGACCCCAGACCAGACCCCCTAAATACAGACCCCAGACCTGACCCCCTACACTAATAATGATCCCAGACCAGACCCCCTAAACTAATACAGACCCTAGACCAGGCCCCCTAAATACAGACCCCAGACATCAAACTAATACAGACCCCAGACCAGACCCCCTAAATACAGACCCCAGACATCAAACTAATACACACCCCAGACCAAACCCCTAAATATACAGATCCTAAACCCCTTAAACTGATACAGACACCAGACCTCATAAATACAGTCCCCAAACCAGACCCCTACACCAGACCCTCTAAACACAGACCCCCTAAACACAGACCCCCTAAATACAAACCCCTAAAATACAGACCCCCTAAATACAGACCCCCTAAATACAGATCCCCTAAATACAGACCCCGCTAAATACAGACCCCTTAAATACAGACCCCCTAAATACAGACCTCCCTAAACAAATCCATCCCTTTATACTTACATAGCAGCTCAACTCAGTCTTCTCTGTGAAATTTTGCTGCTGTTCAACGACATGCGGTCATGTGACCAGCAGGTCTCTAAGCAGTAGTAAGAACTTCAGAGATAAAGTCATTTTGACCTTATGTCTAAAGGTCCTTTTGCTGGACATACACAATGCAGTTTTGTTGCGGGTTTTGCCGCGATTCGTGGCAAAAACGTGACAAAACTACATTGTACTTTGCCCAGTGATGAACCGCCATTGGCTATGGGCAACAAAGCCAGTTTTACTGTTAGACAGTTTGGATAAATGAGGCCCAAAACATTGACTAAAACACACACATCTAAAAATACATGTCTTTCTAACCATGAAGTAGGTTAAGCGACCTCTTCTGTGACTAATGTTTTCGTCCTCTGCAGTCCACGGCCTCAGTGATTAGGGTTATAGATGTTCCTCAACCAACATTGGAAAAAACATTGGTCTTGTTCTTGAAGCAGTTGTACTCCAAATCTTCGCTAAGTAGTTCTTTCAGCAGTTTTCCCACTTCCTCTTCACACAACTGCTAGTATCATGAAAAATGTCCCATGCGCTAAAAGAAATTTAGGATTTATTTTGCTTGCATTTCATTAATAAAAATAATCAAAAAACATTGAAAAGCATCAAACAATTATGCCTGACCCAAGGTTTTCCTTAAATGTCTTCTTCCATAGAATGTTCTGAATTAATTCACTTACCGTACTCATTAGTGTCGCACCTAATGGACTACGCGTTTCAGGACCGTACCGGTCCCTTCATCAAGTCAAGTATAATAGTATACTTGACCTGATGAAGGTACCGGTACGGTCCTGAAACGTGTAGTCCATATCTATATGAATAAAGAAAGTCTTACTTCCATCCATTGAAATCCGTCCTACTTGCCTGGCGCCGTTATCCAAAGACTGCATGCATTTTTCTTGTTTTTTCCCCCTCAATTGTCCAAAATGTTTTGGTATGCTAAAGCATTAAGATTTGTCTTCCCTGGAATTAAGGGGCCTAGGCCAACCCCTGAAGAATAACCCCATAGCATTATGTCTCCTTCTCTTTATAGTTGGCACCATGCAGTCAGGCAGGTGAAGTTTTCCTGACATTCGCCAAATCCAGACTTGTCCATCGGACTGCCAGATAGAGAAGCGTGATGAGTCACTCCACATAACACATTTCCAGAGTCCAGTGGCGGCGTGCTTTATACCACACCATTTGTGCTTCTGTTAATGCCAGAGGAGGTTTGGTACTCTACAGTTATTGAGTCTACAGAACGTTGCTAACTTTAATTCACTAAGCGCCTCAGCACTCGGCGACCCCGTTCTGTAACTTTACATGGTCTCCCACTTCATGGTTGAGTCCTAAACGCTTCCACTTTGCAATGATAACACTCACAGTTGATCGAGGAAATATCTAGGAGGGAAGACATTTCACAGACTGACTTGGTACAACGGTGGCATCCTATTACAATACCACGCTGGAATTCAGTAAGCTCTTTAGAACTTCCCATTCTATCACAAATGTTTGTAAAGGCGACTGCATGGGTAGGTGCTGGATTTTATACACCTGTGGTAATAGGACTGAATGCAACACCTATATTCAATGATTAAGTGGTGTGTCCCAATACCTTTGTCTATATAGTGTATATTAGAAAGTTTTATAACTGCTACATTATCAGATTTTCTAGACTGTTGATTACTACCCTGCTTACTAGAACGGCAGCAGAAGATCCGACAAATGTATTAAAGAGTACGTATCTTTCACCTCCCTTGATATGTCTGTTTTAGTAAATACTTGTATTCCTTATGAAATTCTGGGACATACTGTATTTTTTTAGAACTCCGTGTTACTCTGTTCCTCTGTTATTAATCCTGAAAATGTATGAATACATTGACAACTGGGTGTTACCATTCCCCTTGTCAAAGGGGTGTGTCCCTACAGAGTCTGAGACTGTGAACACTAATTGGACATTGTCAGTCTGTGTAGGGACACACCCCCAACTGGTAACACCCAGTTGTTAATTTATTCATAAATGTATAGGAGGAATTCAGGAACGGCACAACATAGAATTCTGAGAAAAGATGCTCCAGAATTGTTATTTCACGGAAATACAATTGTTTACTAAAACAGATGTTAATAAATAATCGCATGTTACTCCTGCAGGCTTCATACTAAGACTGGCGTATGAAACAAGTGTCTTACTGAACCTGCCCCATTGTGTTTAGTGTCCAAGCAGTAGTGTCACGTAGCGGGTTTGTGGACCCACTAGGCCGTACCGCCATAGCGGGGAGGCAGCTGGCCAAACAACAGGGAACCCCAATACAATGACCCGCACAAGGGTACCTGGATAGTCCAGACAGTGGCTGCAGCTCTGGTACAGATGGAGATGGGTGCAGCAGGTAATACCAAACGTGGCGGATGACACAGGTGCCGCAGGTTGCGCCAGACGTGGCGAATTCCTCCGGACGTGGCAAATGACACAGGTCGTGGCAGATGACACAGGACGTGACACGACTCCGACACTAGTAGGCACAGGAACAAGAACAGCACGGGATACAAGAACAGGTAACAAGGCATGGGTAACAACTGGAACGGGAAACACTAAGGGACCATTTGCAAGACAGACTTGGGATAACTAACAACGCTCAGGCAAGGATCATAAGGGCTGGGGCCGCCTTATTGACCAGGAAATCATGGACCGTTGATGAGGATTTCCTGATGTGTGCGCGCTGGCCCTTTAAAGCCGGGCACGAGCGTGGGCGCGCATCCTACGGGACACAGCAGAATGGAGCGGAAGTGAGCGCTGGCGTCCCCTAGGAAGGAGATGGGGACCAGCGCTCACGGATCCATGGCTGCGGGCGTCGGGAGGTGAGTAAACCCGACGGCCCGCGGCCATGGCCGCTACAAGTAGCAGGATAGAATCCTTATGTCTATAGGAGCTTTAATGTTCTACC
Organism: Rhinoderma darwinii; assembly: GCF_050947455.1. Lineage (NCBI taxonomy): Eukaryota > Metazoa > Chordata > Amphibia > Anura > Rhinodermatidae > Rhinoderma > Rhinoderma darwinii. Next base: position 365,129,437 of record NC_134690.1, on the reverse strand, counting down.
CTTGTTTGCAGGACATGGTTGTGGTGATAGTGAGCAAAGGAGAAAACATCACCTGTAGTAAATTACAAAATATCTGTAACTGTGAACTATCCTGATGTCTGATAAGAAATATATTCAAAACTAAAAGGTGTTTAGCAAAACCAATTTTTTCATTATCTTATTAACTGTTACATTTACTGTATGGTTGATGCCAGTATTGTCCTCCAACTATTGGCTGTGTCTGACCTTGAGGAATAATGGACTTGATCGGTTTGATTTCTTACACATGCATCCTTATCCGGGGAGCAACCCTTTCTCTGTACTCCAACTGTATTTAGCAGGCAGCCATGATCTCCATAATCAATAACGCCAAGATGAAAACGATAGAGCACTTAAAACTTCAGATTTATGGTCATTGTGAAAACTTTATTTTTTCTTTATAGGAACAATGCGTGAAAAAAATAAAGATCTCGTACCCTCCCAAGGATGGAAAAGAAAATCTTGTAAATCAGATTGGGGTGCCGGCTTGGGTTCTGCGTGTATATCAGACATCAGTGTTTCTTCTGTGTTCTATTATTCATCGAGATTTGACAGAACAAAGACAAATGAGCAAATCTGCATTGGATTCTATGAAATGAAACACTAATATTTATCAGCCTATTAAGGTGTAAATGGGTCATGAAGATCTTTTTCATTGCTTGATATCCTTGACAGAATTCCCTTTCAGCAGAAAATGCACTGAATGCCAATGAACAGAAAATAATCAGCAGGCAGATGGAAATATTCTAAGAACTGACGTTTACTTGCAGTATACCTGTGTTGCAGGTTGGACTCAAATATAGCAATAGGAATATAACCTGTTAGCTAACTCAGTTCTCATAGCCACTTATCATTTATGCCGTTCTTAGCCATTGAAATCAATGGGGAAACATGCGTGAACACACATACCAACGTTTGGAGATGAGAAAGATACAAAATTGCCCCCACAACAGGAGAAAGCAGAAGAGGTCTTCTGTTCTCTATGGTTGAGCAGAGAACAGCATACAGGAGCCCTCATGCCTGATCATTATCCTGGGGAAGGAAATATTCAAACCAAAACAAGACTATCAAGACATCTGATATTTGTTTTTCAAGGTCTTGCCGGCCCAACAATCGGCTGTTATCATCAGAGGATGCCACGTCTTGTCACTGCTGGAGGGGAAATGTACAGCGGCTATTAAAATGATTTACCCCATAATGACCATCTATACACCTTTTCACGGCGGTCATTAAGCATACTTATGGCACAGCGCCGCCTTTTTACGCCACTGTGTCATACGCCCAGCACAGGTGTCCCCCGGCTCCGGTGCGACCGTAGCATCTAAGTTGTTTCACAAAGAGCCGGGGGCTCCTTCTGTTACCCCATCGGCATCCCCGCAATTGTGTTGTATAGTCATGATGTTACAATAGTTATTTATAAGCTGTGTTTACTGTGGTAATGTCACAATAACCTTTGTCTTCATTTAAAGGCTGTGACCTCTCACAATAGATCATGTCTTTATTTATAAGCTAGATTTTATTGTGGTGATGTCATAGTAGCCTGCGTGTACATTTGACACTTCAAGTTGTGTTTTATTGGAAAGATGTTATATAGTGTTTGGCTTTATTTCTAGACTGTGTTCTATTAAGATGATATCACAAAAGGTTTTTTTTTGTTTATTTTTAGGCTGTGTTCTATCATAATGATGTCATAATAGATTTTGTCTTCACCAATAGAATGTAGTCTGTTATGATGATGTCATGATAGTCTATTGTGGGAATTTATTAAGACTAGTCTTTCACACGCCAGTGTTAATCTAAAAAGCGCTGGAGTAAGATGTGCCATATTTTTGAAGAGGCACACACCTCTTAAAACGTAGGCACATCTCTGTCCACCCGTGCGCTAGAAAGTCAGATCTAAGGCAATTAAAAGCTTGTGTATATTTCTAGCGTAACTGTTAGTAAGTTTGTCAGCCAGTGGATGGCCCAGTTCCCTTCTGCTAAGCCCCCCCCCCACGACTTTATTAAAAGGTGGCATAGGCTACGTAAAAATGTAATAGTCACATAACATTTTGCGCAAAAAGACAGTTTTTTTGTTCATATTGGGACTTTTCTATGCCAGAGAACAGGTGAAGAGTGTTAAAAAAAATTCCCAATTTGTCTTTATACATATTCTGTACTCTATTACGATAAGGTGATATTAGAGTTTCTATGTATTCCTATGCAATGTTAAATTGGTATTTTACAAAATGTTTCTCTTTATTTTTAGGCCTCATGCACACGATCGATTATGGCATGGAGGGCCGCGGAGTGTCATCCGCGAGCTGCGGAGCATCATCCGTGGGCCTTCTGCAAATCACGAACCATGCACACACTGATTTTCGGTAGACCAGACCGCAAATGCGGCCCATATAATGACATGTCCTATTTTTTTGCAGTCCAGGCTCCCAGCCAATGCACGAACCGTGTAATTCACGGTAGTGTGCATGGGCCCATAGAAATTAATGTGTCTGCAATTCATCCACATTTTTGCGGATGAATTGCGGACGCAAAAAAACGTTCGTGTGCATGGGGCTATAGTCTGTATTTTTCCATAATGATGTCACACTAGTACATTCCTTTTTTTCTAGGCTGTATTATATTGTCATGTTGTCACAATAGAGTGTGTCTACATGTAATAGCTGTGTTTATTGTGGTGATGTCACAATACCCTGTTTATGTATAGGCTGTGATCTATTGTAGTGTCAGCTTACAGCTGCATGTGCTGTCCGCCATTTTTCTCGTTCCAGTGTCTTCTACCAGTTTGTGGTATTGTTTGCTACCTGTCCAGGTCTGAAGGGTCTAGTAAGCTTGTGTTTCATTATGAAGTGCCAGTTTGTGTCTAGGAATTTGTTGTCCATCTGAAACATAGCAACCAATGTACTCAAACCTCTTGTGTATCCTACGTCTCCCTGAAAGACTTGAGTGAAGAGTCAGTGCATAACCTGTCTCCGCCAACATTTTCTCTTGGACCGAATGCAAACTATCCCGACAGTGGAAATTGCAAGCTCATTGATGGTACTGGACCTCTTTAACGTGTAAGACAAGAAGGCCAGGATGGCATACAGGAATTTGGACTGTCCCAGGAAAATCAAGACAGTTAACAACTATGTCAAATTGCGGCAGCAAAATTGTTTCATGGAGATGTGGGGTCTAATGATTACATAAATTTGTGCACCTTCTCGCTTAGCAGGTATTTTGCAAAGTATCACTATGCAGAAAGTCTACATCAACATAGTCATTGCTGCTGACATGAGAGTAAACTCACTGCATTATCCAATACACCCAATCCAGTTACTTGTCTTTATATTGTGTCACTGGAGTTCCCTCTACTTTACTGATCATTATGTTTAAACAGTTAAGTGACCAAGACCAGAGTTTCTCCCATCGCCACTGTTGGTGTGGTGTTGCATCTATTACTGACAGCGACACTTTGCGCTAGTTCTGGTGTGATCACTCTGACTTACTCACTCATATTACTTGCAATGCAAATGTATTTCCTGGTGCAGTAAGAGGTTAATAAAAAATGAAATCTATTCCTTCAATCATACATTTAATGGCTGTGTCATTAGAACATCCCATTTCCATATGTCCTGCTATTGCATTTGGACATTACAGAATGAGGCATAACATGTTAATAAAATATAAACATCATGTGATGTGGTAAGGTACAGGCATCTCAATCCAAAACAAAGGGTATAGCAAAAGCAATATAAATAAGACAAACAACGTAATTGTCATATACACCCAAGGGTACCCCTTGAGAAAGCTGACGGTGAAACGCGCGTCGGGGGCGTCTAGTGTGGTGATACTGTTTTGTGGGACTTATCATGCAATCTACAGGTTGGTATAGCTCTCTGAGCCCTTTGACTCCAGGCACTCCTTTATGCTTGATAGGCAGTGTTAGCATATTGTCCATTGTTGCACCTCTGAACTAATGTTGGGTGCCTTAGTTGGGTGTATATGACAATTACGTTGTTTGTCTTATTTATATTGCTTTTGCTATACCCTTTGTTTTCGATTGAGATGCCTGTACCTTACCACATCACATGATGTTTATATTTTATTAGCATGTTATGCGTATATGTCCCTGCTGTATCTCCACGCTATTCTTTTATTGCTTGTATCATTGATTTTATCTTCTGATGGCCAATATACTGTCATGTGTATTTCAATAAAGTCTTTTTATATTTTCATGGTACAAATTGTGTGCTGTATGTTATTTATCCAGCTGTGGATATATTATATATGTCTTCATATTTCATGATAGGTATTTAAATTCTGTCTTATTTGATTTGTGAGGACGCATAATAACTCTCTTGGCATATGCCCATGGTCTATACTTGAATAGGTATTTATTACAGAAAGAGGTCCCAACTTGTCATCAGTTTCTTTCACCCAGAAAGAAGACCCAATGAAAACAACGGCTCCCACTGTGGAGAGCTCATCCATTTGAAAGAGCATAGTGTAATGCTACATTTCCTTTACTATAAGGGTATGTTCACACAGGGCAGGTACGCTACACAAAAGAACAAAGCGTATACGCCATGGGTGCAGCAGGGAATTCTGGACGAAAAACTGCACCAAATTGTGGTGCAGTTTTTCAGTCGAAATGTCCGTTGCGGAAAACTGCACATAAAAAAATGTTTCATACTTACATAGCCATGGCGACACTTCCCTTTGATGTCCTGCAGGCTGGCCTCCTAGGACGACGTTTCATCCCATGTGACCGTTGCAGCCTATCACAGATGAAACGTCATCGAAGGGGGCCGGCCTGGAGGAAGAAGCACAGAATTCTCAGTAAGTATAAGTTGTTTTTTTTTCAGAGTTGCAGCTTTTTCGGGTTTTAACTCCCCATTGAATTTAATGGGGAGAACCCGCAACAGAAAAGCAGCAATTACACAAATACAATTTACATGCTGTGGATTAAAAGACTGCACCACATGTCAATTTTTGAGCGTTTTTTCCGCTTATCCTTTACACAGCATGTGGGTGAGATTTGTTCAAATCTCATCTACTTTGCTGCTACCGTATTATGCTGTGGATTTTCCACAACGGAATCCGTATACGTGTAAAGGAAGGCATATAAGGGTATGTGCACACACACTAATTACGTCCGTAATTGACGGACGTATTTCGGCCGCAAGTACCGGACCGAACACACTGCAGGCAGCCGGGCTCCTAGCATCATACTTATGTACGATGCTAGGAGTCCCTGCCTCGCTGCAGGACAACTGTCCCGTACTGAAAACATGATTACAGTACGGGACAGTTGTCCTGCAGCGAGGCAGGGACTCCTAGCATCGTACATAAGTATGATGCTAGGAGCCCGGCTCCCTGCAGTGTGTTCGGTCCGGTACTTGCGGCCGAAATACGTCCGTCAATTACGGACGTAATTAATGTGTGTGCACATACCCTCAGTGTGAACTTACCCTTACAGTGTGGCCACCTGCATCATACCCTGGCCGGAAGTTTTACTAGCTAGACCTGTGGTGCGTCAATGGAGGCTTTGATTTGAGAAACGGTTGTCCTGATGTATTAAACCATAAATGAATAAATGTTCCATAGTAGGTGCAAATTTTAATTAGGCTAAAAGTACATTCAAAATAGCAGCACAAAATCTCAAAACGAGGCTGGACGGCAGCACGGAGGGCTTAAGGGAAAGCCTCCATGACTGCCATAGGAGGGAATGTTAGCCAATCAGGAGGGAAAGGGTTAGTGGAGGAAGGGAGAGGGAGGAGATGGAGAGGGGAGGAGTTGGGGTGCGGTATCTGTTCCTCCCGCTTTTTTCGGCATTGAGCCGGAAGCAGCGGGAGGAATAACACGTAAAAAAGTTAGCTCCCGCCCTGAATTGGGTTGTGTTTTTTGGGATTGGGTTTGTTTTTTGTGCGTTTGTCTATTTTCTTGTGCTTATGATGTATGCTTGCGTAACTTGTGTTTCTCTTTTCTTTGGAGCAGGTCTAGGTGTTATGGCGGCTGGCGGGGGGAGTCCTTGAGGTTGGTCAGTACAAAATGGTGGGGGGGTCGCATCGGGGGTATGCGTCCCCCAAAAAGGTATATCATTTGAAGACTTCATAGGGTGTTATCCCTTTGAAGTGGTCTTCTGGTGGTTGGAGCCATCTGCAGAGGTGAGCGGTGCTTCCGAGCTGGTTTACGGCTGGAGGTAAATAGTTGGTGGTGGTTTGCAGATGGCTAACTTAAAAGGAAAATCGGTAAAAAATGGCTTCAAGGACTTCCCCTGCCCTGTTTAGTGTTGAAATGTTGATTGTTATTTATGATTCTGACCCATGTTGGGTCATGTGAATTATAGGAGGAATTCTCTGGTCGAATTCCTAAAGTAGTTATCCGAATGTTTCGGATTAAATTGCATTTAAAAAATAATGTAAATTAATAAACGGCTGCTGTGGCCATTTCACATCCAACCTCGGTTGTCACGTGTCCTTATTTGGTGGATGGGTGGAAAAGGGGAATAAAAGGTAAAATAGCACATGACTCTACTTAGGCCAGTCAAGTAAATATTTAAAATACTCTATACTAAAGTTGAACACTGATCTCAAGGACCGCAGCAGCAAAGAGACGGAATGTTCATTTCCATATACAGTAGCAGCCTCTAGTATATAGACATATATATATATATATATAGAGCTTAATATAATCTGCCAATAAATGTGCATGTGCGGTGACCTAGAGGTCACCAATCTAGGACCAAATTACAACATATTGTAAATTACAAATTTGGAGTATAGTATCCTGAAATTCTGGGGAATAAATTCAAGAGATCTAAACTGGTTTGCTTTTTGTCTGCTTTTTTCCAGCCATGTGCTGCAGACTATGCAGATGAGATAAAATGGCAGTATGGAATAATAAAAGAGTTAAAATGTTCCTCATCGGAGTCGCAGTGCTGAGTTAGGTAAACATTCTGGAAAAAGCAATCTTACACGCTGCTGATCTTTTCTGCAATACCTGGGGACTAGCTCCGCAGTCATGAGTATTGTTCTATCACTTGACAAATGATGATTCATGTGCTTGCTTGACCTTGAGTTTCAGGGCAGCCAAACCTCACCCAATTTTACGGTAAATAATAACAGGACATTACACAACTGGGAACCAATATATACACACATTTCTGATCAACGCATATTAAAGGGGAATTTCCTCCAAAATTTCAATAAAAATGACCTTATTTAAATGTAATATATTATATAACTTATTCACGGGTTGTTACTTGCAATGTGTTATCTTATCCAATTATACTAAAACAATACTTCCTAACTGCACTATTCCTTGGGAATCATTGCTCTGCATGTTTTCACGGATCCCTCCATATATTCATATCTATGGGGATCCGTAAAAACGGGACCGGCACGGGGCAACGTGGACATGAAAAACTGCAGTTTTCACGTCCGAGTTTCCCCACGTTCATCTGAATAAGGCCTAATGGTGATGGAGCAATTGAGCACCTCTGGTGGGATTGTCCCAAGGTAGGCTTGGACTAGGCTTTATCAACCTATAGAGTCCGTGATAACTATCAGTCTAAAAAAATAATTGAAATAAGTATTGTTAAATAAGTACTATGCTTCATCAATGGAAATTGATCTAATGCATTGCCTTAGAGAGCAAAACAGCGGTTGCTGAATCCTGAAAAGCGTCAGTGATCCCACTGGACTTAGTTAAGGAAAAACAGTTCGGGTCATTTTAAATGATAAATGAACATGCATTATTAATGACAAACTAGATCAATTAAAAAAAAGTATTAGAGCACATTCAGACGTGGTGGAATTGCTGTTGTATTCCGCTGTGGACAGTCCGCAGTGGAATTCTGCAGCAGCCGTTTTTGACATTAGTTTCTATACATTTTTAGGAAACTTAGTTCAGACGTTGCGGGAAATAACTGCGGAATTTAGGCTGCGGTGCAGATTTTTCCCTTCGCAGCATGCTCATTATGTTGCGGAGAAGCAGCAGAATTTCACTGCGGATTTCAGCCTTTGCAATGCAAAAACTGAATCTGTGGCAAGTCCGCTGTGATATCTGCAACGTCTGAATTACTTGTCAAATATGCAAATGTTGGCGCAGATTCGTTGCGTAATTCCCCCCGAATCTGCACCAACATTTGCAGCGGAAAAATTCTGCTACGTCTGAACATGGCCTTAGGGACAGCTCACACATAGCATTCCGCAACGGAATTTGTTGAGGAAAATCTGCAGCATTATTAGTAGCAGCAAAGTGCATGAGATTTAAAGGAACAGTGTCACGAAAAAAAAATGTTAACATCAGTTTGATTTTAGTCTTTTATTAAAAACTTTTATATTTATTTGTGTGTTTGTGTTTTACTTTTTTTTATTTTTACACTTTTTCTTCCCTATGGGGGCTGCCATTTTTTACTCAATTTCTGTATGTGTCGATTAACGACACATACAGACATGGAGTACGGCAGCTTACAGTTCCATAGTGAATGCGAACGGGGCCCGTTCCATCCACTATGGTGTACGCCGTCTGTGTGGGAACGGCGCATGCGCCGCTCCCACACAGTCAAAGTTGAACTGTGCGCCGTCCGGCGCCATTTTCCTGTGGACCGGAAGTCGCGGCCGGACAGTAAGATTACTACTTCCGGTCGCGGCTTCCGGACTTGTGCACTTGGAGCGGCGGTAGCAGACGGAGCGGACGGACCGGAGGGAGCGGCGGCGGCAGGAGCAGGTAAGTGATTTCTATGTATGTTCGTGTTTCAGTGTGTTTACTACTGTATGTAAACCTACTACGCTGTGTGTTAGCTCAAAAAATGGCGACACACAGTGTAGGAGGTTTGACCGTTCAATCCCCTCGTTTCTCCCGGCACTAGCCAGGATAAAGGAGGGGGGGATTCTGAGAGCTCACTAGAGCGAGTGAGTCTTTCCCAATTTTGCAGCATAAAGCAATGTGGTTGCTTTACCACATGCAATGCTGCAATTTTGGGAATTGCTCCATCTAGTGACCAGCTCTGGGAAATATTATAAATTAGAATCTAATTTATAATATTTCCTGACTCGTGAAAAAAATAAAAAAAATTAGAACAATGTTTAATCACCTACACACTAATTGTTTAACTAAAAAAAAAATACATTTTTTGTTAGCAACACATTCCCTTTAAACAAATCTCATCCACACGCTGCGTAAATACTGAGTGGGAAAAAAAGCTCAGAAATTGACATGCGGTGCGTTTTTTTCATCCGCAGCATTCAAATTGTATTTGCGTAAAAGCAAAAAACACAACTCTGAATTTTTTTTATCATACCCTCACCCAGAAGTCTGTGTTTCATCATCCCATGTGACCAGTACAGCCAATCACAAGCTGCAGCGATCACATGGGATGAAATGTCATCCCAGGGCTGCAGAGCGTCATGTCATCAGGACTTCGGAGGGACGCGTCGCCATGGTAAGTATCCATTTTTTTATCGACAGTTTTCCGCAACAGACATTCTGGATGAAAAACTGCTCCACAATTCCCTGCGGCGCACAGGGCGTATACGCTGTGTGCTTTTACGAAGCGTATGCGCCCTGTGTGAACACTCATGCACACATCCTTCACCGGTTTCACGGCCATTTAAAATGGATCCATATGTCCGTTGTGAAATCCGTGTGGTCTCCGTAGTCACTCCGCATCCATTCTGTTGTTCCATTTTAAACGGATGTTGTGCTTTCGTTTCTCTTCCATTTTAAACAGTCCATTAAAATCCGTCTTGTGTGCTGAATGCAGGGAACTTTGGTACGACCTGCCGTTGCTTAGCAACGGATCCTTGAAAAATGGACGGCACGCGGATGCCTTCCGTTTTGGACGGGCCCATAGACTTCAATGGGCCTCACGGTCACTGAACGACAGACAATGCAGTACTTTTGATGGAACGGATGAACGGAACTGTCAAAAATACGGAAGTGTGCATGGCCCCTTAGCACCCTGACGCATTCATTTCTATCAGTTAAAAAAACAGATAGCACCCTGAAGAAAATAACTGAAGTGGGCATAAACATTAAAACAAATAGGGGATGGTAATAAGTAAACAAAAGACTCCCATTCAGTCCCCCAACAAAGGGTTATACAGCTTGTAAAAACACAGTAACTTTTACCTTAAGGCCTCATGCCCACTTCAGTTATTTTCTTCAGGGTGCTATCCGTTTTTTTTAACTGATAGCACCCTGACACATTCATTTCTATGGTGCCATGCACACTTACGCTGTTTTGACAGTTCCGTTCATCCGTTCCGTCAAAAGTAGTGCATGTCCTACATGTTGTGACGGAAAACTCCGATGTAACGTCGGAACAGAGCCCCGACGCAGATGTGAACATAGCCTAAGCTGGACATACAGCCATACACATAAGATTTTAATCAAAAAGAATGCGGACAATTATTCGTCTGTTGGATTGTTCGAACTAATGATCCTATCACCCAAATGTCAGACTAAACTGGCAGATCAGGGAGAGATGTAAGAAAAAAAATAGTGGACTTGCGTAAAGTGGCAATTGATCAGCCGAATTTTGCTAAGGCGGGATTCACACGACCGGGTCGTTCCCGAGCCCGAGTGTCGGCCGGTAAAATCGGCCATTTTGCCCGGCCGGTTTGCATAAAGTTATGCATCCGTGCCGGGCCGGGCAGATCCGGACAGTGACATCAGCGGCAGCTCCTGAGGGGGAATCCCCATGTGTTCGGGGATTCCGCTTCAGGAGTTTCCCCTGATGTCACTGCCCAGATATGGACAGAGACATCAAGCGCTCTGTCCAGGAGCGGAATCCCCGAAAACACGGGGATTCCGCTCCTTCAAGGAGCTAAAGTGCGGCTAGCACATAGCAGAGCGGGGAGATACCTCCCTGCTCTTCTATAGTGGCGTCGCTACAGTAGTAGCAGCCGCAGCAACAGCAGCTGCTGCTACTACTACTAGCGGCGCCATCGAAGGTGTCGCCGAGCCAGGGTGCTTTTAACAAGCAGGGGAAGGGAGCCAGCGCAGCGCTCCCTCCACCTGCTGTACACCCCGGCCCTGCAACACAGTGTACAGCGATGCCATTCGTCAGAATGGTATCAACTCCTCCTCCTCACATGCACTCTGCGCTGTGAGGAGGAGGAGATAGAGCGCAAGCGCCGGGAAACCCGGCCATCACTCGGAACACATTCCGGTGATGGCCGTGTAATACCCGGCCCCATAGACTTCTATGGGAGCCGGGCGGCCGGGTGTCCGGGCAAAGATAGAGCATGTCCTATTTTTTGACGGCCGGATTTTCCGGCCGTCAAAAAATCGGTCGTGTGAATAGCCCCATTAGGGGTCTATTATTCCTAATGCAGCCGGGTGCCGGCCGATTTATGAACGGCCGGCACCCGGCCGGGAAACCCTGCCGTGTGAATGAGGCCTTAGCATGCCATATCTTTATTTTTTTCAACCGACCATATTTTTCCAGCCATTGGAATCGCAAACTAAATTTCAAACAATGGTCGATCATTCTGGCCAACAATCATCTTGTGTGTATGGGTAGCTTTACTGATTATAATCGTCCCTGACTTTTCTGATAACATTCAGTCTTCACAGAAAAGCTTAAAAAAGAACAAATGTTTCCTTACAAAATGTGTGAAGCTATTGTGTGTGCTGTGGTGGCCAGTATAAAACAATATTTTTAATTATATAGCTAGTCACAAATCATAAAAAAAAAATAAATAACCAAAACTAAAAATAGATTTAATATAATATTGCTTTAAAAATTTACATTTCTTATCTTATTTTAAATGATGATGACAAATGTATCATATCCTTAGTAGTAATAACTCTGAAGATGAGGCAATAATAGAGACATAGTAGTTACAGTATATCTAGGAGACTTGGCATGACTTCATTTCAGACATTTACAGTAGGGCACTGATCATAAAACACGATGCATCAATTTCAGATACTCTCACAATTGAACGTGCATCTCAAGCCTCTCACAGAAAGCAACAAATCAATACGTGTGCAAGTAAAAGCCTTATCTATTACATTAATATGCTCCGATTCTTAGTAGAAGTGCTTAGCTGGGCTATATTGGATTTGGCTTTGTGGCAACAGCACGGTAATATTATGCAACGCTTATGAATAGTCAGCAAATACTGAACACATCTGCGTATAAAAGAAGCTGTGAGTTTGTCATATGATACTTAAATATATATCAGGCGTTTGCCGTTTCTTGAGTCTCACCTACAATATTTTTTTTATTTGAGGCAGAAGTTAATCCACATTTCCTATATATTCTATAGTCCAGTATTGCAGTGCACTCATTTTCGGTTATTGGTTTGGAAGTCCACCATTGTGTTGTCTAGAAGTCTCCATCTTGAATGCATTGCCAAGGCTGAGTTCTGCTGTATTCCTAATATGGTAGTGTGTTATCTGCGGATTTACATAGGACTGCTAGTAAACCTGCTGCATTATCTAAATGAAGGTGACTGTATGGTGGCACAGAGAGTACCTATTGCTTCGTAGACACTCTGTGTGCTTGTAAGGACAGGGGGTAGGGAGACGGACAAGTGAGCCCTAATCTACCCACCACTCTGTCCCTGCCTACTTGCAACGACCCGCCCTAGGCGACGGGGTACAACTGGGCGGCGGTCCCTGCGCTCAGTAAGTGCACGACAAACACGACAAACATACAAGGAACACAAGCAAGGAAAAGGGGCCGTTGCCCACGGCAACACCGTGAGTAACCAGAGTGGTGAACGAGCCGAGTCAAGCCAGGAGTGTGCGAGGTACAAAACGAAAAGCAGAAGAGTAGTCGGTAAGCCAGGGTCGGTATGGAGCAGGATCAAAAATAGCAGGAGCTGTAGCTGGGCCAGGAACCACAAGGAAAGAAACAAAAGCAATAACAAGCACCGAGGGACAGGAAGTGCAGGCTTAAATAGACCGAGGGCGGGAGCTAGCTGAGTCTGGCCAGGTTACGATAGGCTCTCCCACTCCTAAGCCTGCCAGCCTGAATGGTGGAAGCAGGAGTCAGTCTCAGGGATGTATTCTCAGGTGCTGACTGATTAGTTCTGGGAGTTAACCCCGCTGTGCCTGGCAGATCCTTTACAGTACCCCCCCTTTTATGAGGGGCCACCGGACCCTTTCTAAGTGGACCTGGCTTACTGGGGAAACGCAGGTGGAACCTCCTGACCAATACCCCAGCGTGAACATCCCGGGCGGGTACCCAAGTCCTCTCCTCGGGCCCGTATCCTCTCCAATGGACCAGGTACTGGAGGGAGCCTTGGACCATCTTGCTGTCCACAATCCTGGCCACCTCGAATTCCACCCCCTCCGGGGTGAGGATGGGAACAGGAGGTCTCCTCGAGGGAGCCAAGGACGGGGAGCAGCGTTTGAGGAGGGAGGCATGAAACACGTCGTGTATCCGAAAAGACGGGGGTAACTCCAGCCGGAAGGAGACAGGATTGAGGACCTCAATGACCTTATACGGCCCAATAAACCAGGGAGCAAACTTCTTGGACGGAACCTTGAGACGCAAGTTCCTAGACGACAACCACACCAGATCCCCGACCATAAACAGGGGGTTAGCAGAACGTTTTTTATCAGCCTGAGTTTTTTGTACGCTCTGGGACACCTCTAGGTTTTTCTGAACCTGGGCCCAGACTGTGCACAGTTCCCGATGAACGACCTCTACCTCAGGATTGTTGGAACTACCAGGTGAAACGGAGGAGAACCGTGGATTAAACCCAAAATTACAAAAAAAAGGAGAGACCCCTGACGAGTTACTGACCCGGTTATTAAGGGAAAATTCGGCGAGGGGAATGAAAGAGACCCAATCAAATTGACAGTCAGAGACAAAACACCTTAAGTATTGTTCTAGAGACTGATTAGTCCTCTCCGTTTGGCCATTGGTTTCAGGATGGAAGGCAGAGGAGAAGGACAGATCAATCCCCAACTTCATACAGAAGGCTCTCCAAAACAATGAAACAAATTGTACCCCTCTGTCCGAAACAATATTGACAGGGACCCCATGGAGACGCCGGATGTGTTTGACAAACAAGGTAGCCAACGTTTTGGCGTTGGGTAGTTTCTTGAGGGGCACAAAGTGGCACATCTTACTGAAGCGGTCCACCACCACCCACACCACCGACTTGCCTTGGGATGGAGGCAAATCGGTGATAAAATCCATGGAGATATGTGTCCAAGGTCTCTGGGGAATGGGCAACGAACGCAGTAAGCCCGCTGGTCGGGACCTGGGAGTCTTGGACCTAGCACAAACCTCACAAGCGGCGACGTAGGCCTTAACGTCTTTAGGCAACCCAGGCCACCAATAATTTCTGGTAATGAGGTGTTTGGTACCCAGGATGCCTGGATGGCCAGATAGTGCGGAGTCATGATTTTCCCTAAGTACCCTTAGCCGGAATTGCAGGGGAACAAACAGCTTGTTCTCAGGAAGGTTCCCGGGAGCTGCACCTTGATCAGCAGCAATTTCAGAGACTAAATCAGAATCGATCGAGGAAATGATTATACCTGGAGGCAAAATACAAGCAGGATCTTCCTCCGAAGGAGGGCTGGCCATGAAGCTACGCGACAGTGCATCAGCCTTAATATTTTTAGACCCAGCCCTATAGGTAACCAAAAAATTGAATCTGGTAAAAAATAACGCCCATCGAGCTTGTCTCGGGTTTAGCCTCCGGGCAGATTCTAGGAAAACCAGATTCTTGTGGTCGGTAAGGACCGTTACCTGGTGCCTAGCCCCCTCCAGGAAGTGGCGCCACTCTTCAAATGCCCATTTAATGGCTAAGAGTTCGCGGTTCCCAATATCATAGTTACTTTCAGTTGGCGAAAACTTCCTGGAGAAGTAGGCACAGGGGCGGAGATGGGTGAGGGACCTGGTACCCTGGGACAAGACAGCCCCCACTCCCACCTCAGATGCGTCAACTTCCACGATAAATGGCTCCATTTGGTTGGGCTGAACCAGCACCGGGGCCGAGACAAAGCACTTCTTAAGGACCTCAAAAGCCTGGACAGCCTCAAGAGGCCAGTGGAGGAGATCAGCACCTTTGCGAGTGAGGTCCGTAAGGGGCTTAGCGATGACCGAGAAGTTAGCAATAAATCTCCTGTAATAATTAGCAAACCCCAAAAAACACTGTAACGCCTTCAGGGAGGCAGGTTGGACCCATTCCGCCACAGCCTGAACCTTGGCGGGGTCCATGCGGAATTCATGAGGAGTGAGGATTTGACCCAAAAATTGAATCTCCTGTACCCCAAACACACATTTTTCGGTTTTGGCAAACAGTTTATTTTCCCGAAGGACCTGGAGCACCTTCCTGACATGCTCCACGTGGGAGGACCAGTCCTTGGAAAACACCAGTATGTCATCAAGGTACACTACCAGAAAAATCCCCAGGTAATTTCTCAAAATCTCATTTATGAAATTCTGGAAGACCGCAGGGGCATTACACAACCCAAAGGGCATGACGAGGTATTCGAAATGGCCTTCGGGCGTGTTAAACGCAGTCTTCCACTCATCCCCCTCTTTGATGCGAATAAGGTTATACGCCCCCCGTAGATCCAATTTAGAAAACCATTGGGCCCCCTGAACCTGATTAAAGAGATCAGGAATCAAAGGAAGGGGATACTGGTTCCTTACCGTGACCTTATTCAGGCTACGGTAGTCAATGCATGGTCTAAGACCACCATCCTTCTTCCCCACGAAGAAGAAGCCAGCACCTACCGGAGAAGAAGAGGGACGAATGTAACCCTTGGCCAGGGATTCCTGGATATACACTCTCATAGCTTCACGTTCGGGACAAGAAAGATTAAATATCCTACCCTTAGGAAGCTTAGCTCCTGGTACCAATTCGATAGCGCAATCGTATTCTCTATGAGGAGGTAACACTTCGGAGGCCTCCCTAGAGAAAACATCAGCGAAGTCCTGAACAAACTCGGGTAGCGTATTCGCCTCCTTAGGGGGAGAAATAGAATTAACAGAAAAACATGACGTACAACATTCATTACCCCATTTGGTTAGCTCCCCAGTATTCCAGTCAAACGTAGGATTATGCAACTGCAACCAGGGAAGACCTAGAACCAAATCGTACGATAATCCCTGCATCAACAGTACAGAGCATTGCTCTAAATGCATGGAGCCAACAAGGAGTTCAAAAACAGGGGTATGCTGTGTAAAATAACCATTAGCAAGAGGAGTGGCGTCGATACCCACTACCGGGACAGGTTTAGGCAAATCAATAAGAGGCATAGCAAGGGACATCGCAAATTCCACAGACATGATATTAGTAGAGGACCCTGAATCCACGAAAGCACTGCCGGTAGCAGACTTACCACCAAAAGAGACCTGAAAGGGAAGCAAGATCTTAGTACGTTTCATATTTACGGGAAATACCTGTGCGCCCAAGTGACCTCCCCGATGATCACTTAGACGCGGAAGTTCTCTGGCTGCAACCTTACGCTTAGGACAGTTGTTCACTTGATGCTTGTCGTCCCCACAGTAGAAGCAGAGACCATTCTTCCTGCGGAATTCTCTACGTTGTTGGGGGGACACGGAGGCCCCGAGTTGCATAGGTATCTCTGAATCTTTCGGGGAGGAACGAAGCAACGGAGCTTCGGGAGGCATCATGGGGGAGTCGGAGGAGAAAACACATAAACGTTCACGTTGTCGTTCCCTGAGACGTCGGTCAAGTCGTATCACTAAAGCCATAACCTGGTCTAGGGAGTCAGAAGAGGGATAGCTAACTAGCAGGTCTTTCAGGGCATTCGACAGACCCAACCTAAACTGGCACCTTAAGGCAGGGTCATTCCACCGAGAAGCTACGCACCACTTCCGAAAGTCAGAGCAATACTCCTCAACAGGTCTCTTACCCTGACTTAGGGTCACCAGCTGACTCTCGGCAAAGGCAGTCCTGTCAGTCTCGTCATAAATAAGTCCGAGAGCAGAAAAGAAACAATCAACGGAGGAAAGTTCAGGGGCGTCAGGAGCCAAGGAGAAGGCCCACTCTTGGGGCCCTTCCTGTGTGAAGGATGGAGTGGACAGAAGTTAATGTTTATAATAATTTTCTTTCTTTAATAAAATATAGACTATAGAGTTGTGTACATAATTGTGATGAAGCAATAGTAATAGGATTAGATAAGTATACGTGGCAAGATGGCCCCTGAACAGGGACTACGCACTAATAAAATAACAAGTCACTTCCTGGTATGAACAAACTATGAACTATGAAGACATATCTAAAGGACCAGATAAGGGTGAACCTATCCAAGGATGACACAAAGTAACAAGAGGCTTACAGTGATACGTGCTTTTATAAAAGTGTGATAACATGTACCCACCCCCAGGAGAAAGGAGATATAGAACAAATGTGTGTAATAAATAAATCAGTGACGCCTGATGCTGAGTGAGGAGCTTTGTACCAGACTCTGTGTGGTGTGATTCCTTTCGTACGAACTCAGCGTATTATCCCTGCCGGTTGAGACTGATTAGTACCCGAACATTTTGGCGCCCAACGTGGGGCCACACTCGAGGGATAAGCCGTGTCCGTGATCGACGACCCCCAGACGCCTCAACATCGAATCACCAGCCACGCTCCCAGGAAGTCTGATCAGCTTCAAATAAAACACGGTAAGGTTAAGTTCATGTTTATGAATATTGGCTCTTATCCGTGTGGGAGAGTGAGCAGGTGATAAGATACCGAGGTATTTGGAGTCGATCCCGGCCACACTCTCAGCGACAGAGAGTTAACCCGCTGTGTGGTTCCAAGAATCATAGTATAGATAGTCGCGTCTCGCCGGCATAGGTGATAAGTATAAGTGTAATAATTTAATTCGTCGCAGGGTATAGGTTGATACCATTAAGTCGACAGAGACAAATAGTCGCAGGGTATAGGTTGATACCATTAAGACGACAGGTGTAAGTGTAATAATTTAATTGGTCGCAGGGTATAGGTTGATACCATTAAGACGACAGGTGTAAGTGTAATAATTTAATTGGTCGCAGGGTATAGGTTGATACCATTAAGACGACAGGTGTAAGTGTAATAATTTAATTTAATTGGTCGCAGGGTATAGGTTGATACCATTAAGACGACAGAGACAGACAGTCAGTTATAATTGTGTTAAAAAAAAAAAAAAATAAATAAATAAAAAAAAAAAATTGTGTTTTGTGTTCAGAAACATCGAGAATAAGGTTTCATTCTCAGGACGGTGTTAAATATAGAACAGTATGTTTAATGTGTTTAAAACAAAGAGACAGGCAAAGGAATGTGGTTCATTAACCGCAAAAGAGATAGTAGAAAAAAGAGAAGGCAAGAAGAATGTAGAAAATAGTAAGAAAGTTATGCACATAGGTGGCATATTTATAGATGGAAGAATGGGCTGCAGCTCTTAGGGAAAACAAGGGAAGATTAAGTGACGAAGGAAAGTTAGATGAAGCATTAGCTTGGCAAAGAACAGCCATAGCCATAACTAAAGACAAGTTTACTGAGCAAGAAATACGAGACAGAAAGGGTAAAATCATCAAATATGTGTATTACAAAGAACGTGTCCAGCCACCGCCCTATAATGGCGACGGTGGAATTCTAACTTCGTGGGAGTGTCCCAGTTGTGGTTAACAGAACCCGCCCCAAGTTGAATATTGTGTATCATGTCACTTTCCACGCCCCGATCCTCCCATATATGCCACGCCTTCGGCACCACTCCCCGCCCCAGGAGGCCATCTTGGTACACCTAAACCTGTTGTTCCGTTATATCCGGTACTCACACAAGAAGGTGGATTTTATAAGCCCCCTCCGTAGGATGTGGCCACGCCCGGCCCAACCAAATCAGTATGAAATAATCACCTTGTTAATTTTGTCATTTGTAGTGTTTTTTCTATTTACAGAAGTTCCAGTTTTAGTTCACTGATGAAACAACACGTCATCATAATATAGAGATGGTGGCCGTCAGATTGTACGGTTAAACATTAACGTAGATAATTCCTGTACAATGGTGTGATAAATGATTGCAGATACGTATGTTGTTTTGCCGGCATTGAAAGTGTTAAGATTGTGAGAAGCTGCGAGTTTGTGACCTCCCTCCCCCCTAAAGTGTGCTGTGTTTGAGAGGAGGAGGAGGGGGGCTGACTGGGTGCAGTCTGCAGGGCTGATGAGACAGAGGGATCTCAATATGCACTGCTGAGATATATATATATCAGTAATGTCTACAAACCTAAATACATTTCTTCTCTTTTGCGCAAGCGCTGTTGGTTATAAAAGTTACGATATTTATGTGTTATGATGTGATCAGATTTCATGTGTTTTGATGTTAATTCAGATGTATTAAACTACAGATACTGTGAGACACGGGGTTTTGAAAATGTATGTGCCCCCCACCGTTCCCTATTTTTATATACTGTTTATTGGTTTGCAGTAATTAATGTGATCAGAGATAATATTTTCTGTTTTATTGAATAACTAACTACAATTGTTTTGTTTTTGATTTCACACATGAGTTATGTCATGGTAAAGATCAAATGTTTGTCAGGAAAAAGTCATTTTTGTTTCAGGCTGTTGTACATTACAAGGGGTTAAATTAGTGTTATGTTGAGATGTAGTTGTGAACTCTGCTACATCACTCTCGCAGAGTCCACAAAGGGGGGAAGGGTGAAGGAACTGATCAGGTACAATTTTGGTTTATGTGTAAGAGACCATCCCCCTCCAGCAAAGTTACACAGGAGGCGAGGTGACATCACTCACACGAGTCTTTATGGATTTAGATGAGGGAGAAGGCAAAACAAAACTTGTCTGGACATTGTTAATTTGATGTAAAGTTTTTGGGAATGTTTTATTTTTATTTGTTTTTGTATTAATCAAGTATTTGCAGAACCTGATAAAAGTGAGATTCTCAAAGTATTCTGGATTATCAGCTGAATGAGGAGGAGTTGTGTTTGGTAGCGGCTTGTGACACCAATCCATGGAGTACCTCTACGCAAGCATATACTTTGTACTGTACTGAACAAAATGGACATGACACTGCGGTTCTCACACAAAGTCATGGACCACAGCAGAGCCCGATAGTATATTATTCAGCTAGACTAGACCCTGTGGCCCGAGGTTCCCCATCATGTGTGAGAGCTATCATTGCTGTAAATTCAATGTTAAACAAGGCCTCAGATTTGGTCCTGGCATTTCCACCACATGATATATATATTACTGCTATTCTAACTCAAGTACAACCTAAGCATTTGTCCACTGCAAGACATTTGAGATTAACCTGTGCGCTTCTTCTCCCTGAGCAGGTTACTTTACACCGCTGTACTACATTGAACCCAGCTACCTTACTGCCTTTGGAGCAAGGGGGGAGAAGACGTAGGTAAAGTATGGTCACAATTTTTGTCTGAAACTGATGAACATGATTGTATGGCCCTTATGGCCCAGGAAACAGTGGGCTTCGCACATGTAAAAGATACCCCACTCCAAAACCCAGACCTAAATACTCTTTGTGGATGGTTCAAGGTATTTTGTAGAAGGATCTTTTCTTACAGGATATGCAGTAACCACCGAAGATGTAGTCCTAGAAGCAGCCTCCTTACCAGCGTCCCGCTCAGCACAAGAAGCGGAGCTTAAGGCCCTGGCAGCAGCATGCCAACATGCAGAAGGAAAGACAGCAAATATATACACTGACTCTCGATATGCATTTGGGATTGCACACGATTATGGCCCCATATGGAGGGCAAGACAATTTTTGACCTCTGCAGGTACACCTGTAAAGAATGCAGACTTTGTAAAATATTTGATGGCGACCCTGATGTTACCCACAGAAGTAGCAGTAGTAAAGATAAAAGCTCACACTAAGGTGAGTTCACCAGAGACAAAAGGAAATGCCCTGGCAGACGAAGCGGCAAAGCAAGCAGCACAGAAGCTACCCGTGTTAGCAGCCGTATGTCAGATAAAAGATCCAGAGGAAACAAGACCAGCTGTAAGCCCGGAACTACGGCAAAAAACTTCAAGGACAAGCAACAAAAGAAGAAAAAGACAAGTGGACGGCCCAAGGAGCAACGCTACGAAAAGATGGCCTCTGGCAATGCCAGAATAAACTGTGCCTGCCTAAGACAATGTTCCCAATGATGGCCCAGATAACACATGGAGAGACACACCAATAAAAAACGGCAATGATGGACTTGGTAAACAAGGTGTGGTATGCCCCAGGGTTTAGTGTGATGGCCAGCAGTTTTACACAAGGATGCATGATCTGTGCAACACATAATATTGGAAGAACTGTAAAAGTACCACAGAAGCACACACCCAGACCTATATATCCGTTCCAGAGACTGCAGATAGACTATATTCAACTACCCAAAGTTGGTACCTAGGAGTATGTGCTTGTTTGTATTGATCTCTTTTCAGGATGGCCAGAAGCTTTTCCAGTAACCAAAGCTACAGCCGTAGCCACAGCAAAGAAACTGATCAACGAGGTGGTGTGCAGATATGGAGTTCCAGAGGTGATCGAGAGCGACAGAGGAACTCATTTTACGGGTGAAATCATGAACCATGTGTTGTCAGCTCTAGGCATAAGTCAAGCCCTACATACACCATACCATCCACAAAGCAGTGGGAAGGTTGAGAGACTAAATGGGACTCTCAAATTGAAAATCCAAAAAGCAATGGTAGAAAACGGGAAACCATGGACCGAGTGTCTACCATTAGCCTTGTTCTCAGTAAGATACACGCCCACAAAAAGAACAGGTCTCAGCCCATATGAGATCTTATTTGGGTCGGCTCCCAGATTAGGATGTTATTTTCCACAGGTGCTCCAAATGCAGTATGGTAGACTAACAGATTATGTATCAACGCTTGACAAACAATTGACCAAGGTGCATGCACAAGTATTTGCTTCCATTCCAGGTCCTGATTCAGTTGACGTATAAGCTAGAACCAGCAGATTGGGTCGTTGTTAAAAGACACGTGAGGAAAAGTCTAGACCCAAGATTTGATGGTCCTTTTCAAGTCCTACTCGTTACAAGCACCTCAGTGAAGCTCGAAGGAAAGGCAAGCTGGATTCACGCCAGTCATTGTAAAAAGGTTCTTCAGCCAGAAGAATGAAGATCTTTGCGGTTGTTGCGGCGGTTGTTGCGTGTGCTCTTATACAAAAAGGCAGAACTGCTACTCCTGTACACGTAATCAGTACAGAATCACTGGAACAGTTCAGGACAGGGTGGGCGAATGCCACAGTGGATAGAAAGGAGGGTAACTACACATGTAAGGCCAATGCCCCGTGTTATACTACAAATGTGACTACAACCGAAGGGACTTGGAAAAAAGGACCACATGGAGGGACTGTGTACCTTCACATAGACAAAACAGCCAACATTAGCATACAAGAAGAGACGCCGGGGCTGTGGTTTTGTTGTTATGAACCAGATTTACAGTATCGACAGAAATATACAACCAGTAAAAATAGAAACGAAATGATAAATAAGACTTATGAAAGATGCAACAAGGAGAGGCTCAACTCTACGATTGTAATAAAAGAAACTGATGGGATGATATTATGTATGAATAATAGCCAAATAAGAAATAGGAGATATTTTGTATTCTTGATAACAATTTTAAGAGATATTTAGGAGTATTGAATGGTATACAGTTAGAAACCCAAGAGACCATCTCTCAAAATAGTCACATATTTACAAGGGGAAAAAAGAGATCTGAAAGGAAGTTTTGACCCCCATGTGTATATAGATGCTATAGGAGTCCCAAGGGGGGTCCCAGATGAATTCAAGGCCCGGGATCAGGTAGCAGCTTGATTTGAATCATTAATCCCTATGATCACAGCTAACAAAAATGTAGATTGGATAAATTATATCTATTACAACCAGCAACGGTTTGTTAACTATACTAGGGACGCTTTACAAGGTCTAGCTGACCAGTTAGGACCCACATCTACTATGACTTTCCAGAACCGTATGGCCCTTGATATGATACTAGCAGAAAAAGGAGGCGTTTGTGCCATGATAGGTACTACCTGTTGTACTTTTATTCCAGATAACACAGGACCAAACGGCAAAGTAACCATGGCAATCAAACAGATTGTTTCTTTATCCGAGGAATTAAAACGAAATTCAGGTTTCACAGACCCATGGGATCAGTATTTCTCATGGTTAACCGGATGGCAGAAAATTCTGGCCCAAATTGGGATTGTAATCTTAATCTTTCTAGTGCTTTTCGCAGTTATTGCTTGTTGTGTATTACCATGTATGAAGAAATTAATGACTAAAACTATAACTGAAGTAACTCCCACTTTCATGTTTTCTTCAGAAATTGAAGGATTTTTACCAACTCCATCCATGAAAACAACCACCCTTTATCGAGACTATTGTTCTGAAGATGAATAGATAGTGTAGGGTGTGCACCGACTCTTTAAGTCCAGCTACAAAGGGGGGTCTCCTAATAGGGGAGGCTCGTCTCAAACTGGTGAAAAAATCCTTTTACTCCCCTTTCCCAGAGCACGGACACACTTAGGTTAAGAAATGAAGAAAATAATGATAAAAGGGGGGACTGTGAAGGATGGAGTGGACAGAAGTTAATGTTTATAATAATTTTCTTTCTTTAATAAAATATAGACTATAGAGTTGTGTACATAATTGTGATGAAGCAATAGTAATAGGATTAGATAAGTATACGTGGCAAGATGGCCCCTGAACAGGGACTACGCACTAATAAAATAACAAGTCACTTCCTGGTATGAACAAACTATGAACTATGAAGACATATCTAAAGGACCAGATAAGGGTGAACCTATCCAAGGATGACACAAAGTAACAAGAGGCTTACAGTGATACGTGCTTTTATAAAAGTGTGATAACATGTACCCACCCCCAGGAGAAAGGAGATATAGAACAAATGTGTGTAATAAATAAATCAGTGACGCCTGATGCTGAGTGAGGAGCTTTGTACCAGACTCTGTGTGGTGTGATTCCTTTCGTACGAACTCAGCGTATTATCCCTGCCGGTTGAGACTGATTAGTACCCGAACACCTGGAGCCGGGACATAATTATACCCACCCGCTGGCTCTCAGAACCTGAGGAGTGAGGCTTTAAACGAAAGTAAAGCCTACAACTCTCCCGAAAGGAGAGAAAAGTCCTCCGGTCCCCTGAGAACCGGTCGGGCAACTTGAGGTGGGGTTCAAGAGGTGCGGTGAGGGGAACTACCAGGGTAGCATCAGGCTGGTTGACCCTCTGAGCCAGGGCCTGGACCTGTAGGGAGAGACCCTGCATTTGCTGAGCCAGGGTCTCACGGGGATCCATAGTGGTGTCAGGGACCAGGGGTAGACTAGGTAGTGGCTTGTTATTATGTAATGACAGGGGGTAGGGAGACGGACAAGTGAGCCCTAATCTACCCACCACTCTGTCCCTGCCTACTTGCAACGACCCGCCCTAGGCGACGGGGTACAACTGGGCGGCGGTCCCTGCGCTCAGTAAGTGCACGACAAACACGACAAACATACAAGGAACACAAGCAAGGAAAAGGGGCCGTTGCCCACGGCAACACCGTGAGTAACCAGAGTGGTGAACGAGCCGAGTCAAGCCAGGAGTGTGCGAGGTACAAAACGAAAAGCAGAAGAGTAGTCGGTAAGCCAGGGTCGGTATGGAGCAGGATCAAAAATAGCAGGAGCTGTAGCTGGGCCAGGAACCACAAGGAAAGAAACAAAAGCAATAACAAGCACCGAGGGACAGGAAGTGCAGGCTTAAATAGACCGAGGGCGGGAGCTAGCTGAGTCTGGCCAGGTTACGATAGGCTCTCCCACTCCTAAGCCTGCCAGCCTGAATGGTGGAAGCAGGAGTCAGTCTCAGGGATGTAGTCTCAGGTGCTGACTGATTAGTTCTGGGAGTTAACCCCGCTGTGCCTGGCAGATCCTTTACAGTGCTTCCTGTTAGTGCCTCCATGTGGCGCAGTAGTCTTCTCTAGAAGCCATGATTTTATTGTGAGAATAATTCTGTAATACGCCATTCAATGGAGCATGCCACAAAGTTCTTCTCTCAAAGATTCCATATAAATCCAAGAGAAAGAAAACTATAAAATAATAGTCACAGGAAGTCACATACCATATTGTCCATAGCATGTTATGGGCACGCTATTACAGATCCGTACAACAGGCCGTGTTGATGAGTCCTCAGTTGTCATGTTGTAGAAATGATGCTCAATCCAATGGCAAAGTCATCTCATGTGATGCTCAAAGGCCACTTTGCTACATATTTACATAGTTATATAGGTTTAAAAAGACCCAGGTCCATCAAGTTCAACCTTTCTCAATAAATTACCCGTCATTCATTGCTTGATTAATTATAACCCTCAATGCCATTCGTCAATAAATAGGCATATACTTTTTTTAAATGCTGACATAGTATCTACCATTACTACCTCTTGCGGAAGGGCATTCCATAGCTTGACCACTCTAAGGGCGCATTCAGACGTGGCGGAATTGCTGTGGAATTCTGCTGTGGACAGTCCACAGTGGAAATCCTTTGCAGACGGTTTGTCCATTGGTTTCCACACCTTTTTAGTTATCTTCGTGCAGACATTGCGGAAAACTCCACTGCGGACCATAGGCTGCTGTGCGGAATTTCCCCTCTGCAGCATGCACTGTCTGTTGGGGAGAAAAAGTGGAATTTCACTGCGTATTTCAGCCTTTGCAATGCAAAAACTGAAATCTGTGGCAAGTCCGCTGTGTTTTCTGCAACATCTGAATTACCTGTCAAATATGCAAATGTTGGTGCAGATTTGTTGCGTAATTGGCACAAATCTGCACCAACATTTGCAGCGGAAAAATTGTGAATGTGCCCTAATAGAGCATATGGGAAAAAGGTTGATATCATGGGAAAATCTTCACGGAATCAATAGCGCAGTCGACTATGGTATTGATTCTGTGAAAACCTACGGTTTCCGTTTTTTTCAGTTTGGATTCCGTTCATGGGTTCCCCTGATGTAACCCATGAATGGAGTCAGATGTGAATGAAGCCTAACAACTATTTAGGTTGCTGCTTTTACTTTTTAATCTGCCCTCAAGAAAAGGCAGATGGCATGTGACTCGTTGATATAGGTAATACCTCTATTCTTCATTGCACTTAAAGGCTATGTACGCCTTTGAAATATTTTTTTTTTATAAAAATGTGTATCAGTGTGTTTTGTGAAACTTTTTAAATACTTTTTATTAAAAGTTAATTTTTGAGATATAGCTGCTTTGTATCCTAGAATCCATCAGGTCAGCGGCACTGACGGGTTTAATAACAGCGGGTCTCATCTGTTATCGATCACATCTAGGTTATAAATTTAGATGTGATCGATAACAGCTCGATCCTGCGTGTCAGAGACACGCAGGTCCCGCTGTCACTGAACCCATCAGTCCAGCTGACCTGACGGATACAGGTTTCAGAGATAGATACCGCTGCTCTGTATACAGTATACAAAGCAGCTGTATCTCAAAACCTAAAGATAATTTTTAATAAAAAGTATTTAGAAAGTTGCATCAAACACACTGATAGACACACACACATATATATATATATATATATATATATATATATATATATATGTGTCTATATAAGATTTGAAAGGTGTACATAGCCTTTAAATAAATAACTTTTTTTATGTCAATAATATCTACCCTGTGAAGTAAGATTAAAAAAATTAATGAAGGGGTATAGGTCACTAAATATAATGTATGATGGGTGTGAATCATGGTGTAGTAGACATGCTAACTTATATCATTGTGTCATTTATCATGTACTATATATATTCCCATAACATCTTGTAAGGCTTTATTCAGACGAACGGGAAAAACGTCCGTGCAACGTGCGTGATTTGCACGCGCGTTGCACGGACCTATATGTGTCTATGGGGCCGTGCAGACATGTCCGTGATTTTTCATCAGCGTGAGTCCGCTTTAAAAAAGTCACGACATGTCCGTTCATTCGGCGTTTTGCACGCATCACGCACCCATTGAAGTCAATGGGTGCGTGAAAACCACGCATGCCGCACGGAAGCACTTCCGTGCGAACTGCGTGATTCGCGCAAGAGCTGTCAAAAGGATTAATGTAAACAGAAAAGCAACACGTGCTTTTCTGTTTACAAACATCCAAACGGAGTGTCTTTGAGATGAGCGAACCCTGACAACCGAACCGAACTTCACCGGGTTCGGCCGAACTCGTTTTGGCCGAACCCGGCAAAAAAATTTCCGGTACGCGACCTCAGGAGATAGTCACTGTCCAGGGTGCTGAAAGAGTTAAACTGTTTCAGCACCCTGGACAGTGTCTTCCGATCCAAATATACATGAACGTGTAAAAAAAAAAGAAGTTCTGACTTACCGATAACTCCCGGCTTCTTCCTCCAGTCTGACCTCCCAGGATGACAATTCAGTCCAAGTGACAGCTCCAGCCAATCACAGGCCAAGCACAGGCTGCAGCGGTCACATGGACTTCCGCGTCATCCAGGGAGGTGGGGCCAGATGTCAAGAGAGGCGCGTCACCAAGGACGCGTAACCAAGGACGCATCACCAAGGCAACGGCCGGGAGGGAAGTTCTCGGTAAGTACGAACGTGTTTTTATTTTTTAAACAGGTTGCTCGATATGGTGATCGGAATTCACTGTAGAGTGTGATGAAAGAGTTACTGCCGATCAGTTAACTCTTTCAGCACCCTGGACAGTGACTGACGTCGACTAGCCTAATCTCTATGATGGCGGCTGCGCGAAAATCACGCAGCCGCGCATCATACACGGATGACACACGGAGCTGTCATGTGGTTTTTGCGCGCGCAAAACGCCGCGTTTTTGCGTCCGCAAAAACGCCACGTTTGTGTGAATCCAGCCTAACACTGTGTGATATTTATAAATTTGATCACCTAGGCCTTCCCACTGGACCAAAAAGTACATTACTCATTTCATGTTTTTCAGAACCCAAAGGTGTCTTAGAAGCTGGAAGAACGTTTGACAATCTGTTGGTTGCAAAGACAGAGGAAAAAACACTTTTGTCCTGAATGTGGGTGTCAAAGAAATCCAAACAAACTGAGACGATTAGATTTAGAATTTTTAATTGTTTTAAACTAGCTACAAAATGTCAATCACGTCACATACTGACAGGAAACAGAAGGAATTTAATAGTACATGCTGCAATGATTTTGATATCACAGTTTATCTAGAGTTCATTCATTTAGTTTATTGTCTTAATTTAAATCTACTTAAACATCTCAGCGTTTTGGAGTGCATAGCTCTAGGTAAGCAACAAAACCTTAAAAAAAAATAAATAAATCCACGTGGGGGTAAAGTGGCTAACGAGACCCAGCCTTATAAAAATTACATTTCTTTGTACCATTTTTAGACTGTAGTCATTTCCTCCAAAAGAGGATCCTCATAAACAGTACCCAAACCCTATATTACAACCTCATATGTATATATTTTTTTGTATTTTATATATCGCCAGCAAAAAAAAATCAACATTTTCCTTGCTGGATATGTGTGCCAAGTCCTTTTGAAATAAAAAAGCATGATAATGATTAAATAGAACAATATATCGACAGAAATGTGGCACTACTGCAAACTTGCTGGTATAACATAGTCCCAACAGTGTCCAAATACTCAGCATGCTTTTATTGAAAGTGCTACTGCCACGGGAAAGGTCTTTGTATGTAGGCATCTAAAATGTCTATTTATTTCCATGCATAAATGCATAACTCACATCACTTGTTAGTGCAATGCTTATTATAGTAATATAGTTTCACGTTCTAATCATGAAATTATAACAGATGGAAGCAACATTGAACCCAGGATAGTCCCACAGCTTAAGTATCATGACACCAAAAAAGTATATAGGCAGTAGCTCTGTGGAATGTCACAGATTTACAAGAACAATACTGTATAGAGTAAGGATAACAGCACGTTAAACATTCCTACACTGTTGTCATTCAGCAAACATCATAAAAAAATGATAAAACAAAAAAATTAAATAAACATTATAGTGAGCCAGCGTAGATCACTATATACAACCTTTGGAAAGGAATATACTTAGAAAAAAAAAATTATAATTACAAGTATATTTTTGGAAAGCTGACATACTACACAGGACAACATTTACAATAGGGTAGAAGGGAGGGTGATATGTGCATGTGTGCAAACCTAGTATGTAAATACCATGATAAAAGCATGAAAGTACTGTCCAGCAGGACAGTTTGAAGCATAAAATAAAGGTTTGTGTCCTTTAGCCACTGCCCAGCATCTTTGTGGCACGTGTGTTGGCCTCGTCGATCCTGGCTTTGTTGGAGTCGGCCTGGAAAAAAAAAAACGGTGAAAAATGGTGTAAATATCTGTCAACATACTTGTATACTACGCTATTGCTTCCGGCAAAACGACGGGTCCGGTGCACAAAAGAGGCAAACGGAAACCACGGGCACCAGCTCCGTCACCATTGAAATCAATGGTGATGGAAACGTAAACTTCTGGTTTCTGTCGGTGTCAGTTTGTGTCTGCTCAGTGTCCCGTTCTGATGGAAACCTCTGACGGAACGTCAGAACCGGACCCCAACGCAAATGTGAACAGAGCCTTAGTTCATCATCACATTTTAAATTAGTTTAGGTAAGTTGCAGACCAAAAAAACATACTGCAAAAAAACAAAAGTGTGAACACAGCCTATAACTAGTGGGTGATAAATGCGCTCACTATATGGCTTTTCAAAAAACTTTTTTTTTTTAAATGAGAGAGGGTTTTATTTCGGCTAACTGGTGAGTTAACAGTCATCCATCCTCAGAATAAAGGTCTAGGGTCATACACCTTCAATATTTGTCAGCAGATCCTGCTGATTTTGATGGGATTCAATGACAACCTAATGTGTATTTGGACAGCTCTATTGTCCCTGGGGGTCAGAGTGGTTTACTTTTAAGCTGGCCTATGCCCCCCCCTCTATTGACATTAACATGTACGTTTGTTTGGTCATGTCAAAATGCATTTTTATGGGACTTCGGCTTTGCTGAACAGCTATCTTATGTGTATGGCCAGCATAGGGCATCTGGACAGTGCTGGTCAGTGTTTAATGAAAGTACTTACATGATAATCATGAGAAGTAAGTTATAATGCCATATTCCTTATAAAAACGCTAGGGCCCTGTATTAAAGCCTATCATGTGTAATACTGATTGCTGGGGCCCTGTGTCTAAGCCTATCATGTGTGATACTGTCAGCCGGGACCCTGTATCTAAGCATATCATGTGTGACACTGTCTGCTGGGACCCTGTATCTAAGCCTATCATGTGTGATACTATCTGCTGGGGCCCTGTATCTAAGCCTATCATGTACGATACTGTCTGCCGGGACCCTGTATCTAAGCCTATCATGTGTGATACTATCTGCTGGGGCCCTGTATCTAAGCCTATCATGTGTGATACTGTCTGCCGGGACCCTGTATCTAAGCCTATCATGTCTGATGCTGTCTGCTGGGACCCTGTATCTAAGACTATCATGTGTGATACTATCTGCTGGGGCCCTGTATGTAAGCCTGTCTGCTTGGGCCCCCAGGAGAGAGCAGCGCCATTTTACATCAGCATGGATGACATGATATGACTTAGAAAGGAAGTGTCATGTGATCACTAGGCCCGTCTGGCGCCTGAAGAGAATAAAAGAAGGACACACAAGTGATTCAGTGAAGACAAGGTAAGTAAAAAATACCATGGGCCGGAGTGACAGATTTTTGTGAAGTGCAGAGGACGCCCCACCATTAAAACTTGCCCTGGGCCGCAAAAGAATTGTCACTGAATTGAGAGCAGAAATGTGGCAAGGAGGATTGTGGGATTGAAACTATGCTTGTCTGCTGTGATAACTGCGAATGTGTTTGTAGAGCAAGTTTTGCTTATGAACCCCTCACAATGCAGCAGATTTAGTTTGTGACCTCACCTGATTAGTTCTAGAAAGTACCAATATTTGTTTGAATAATTACTAAAATGTATAAGTAATATGGTCAGGAGAAATCTACATTAATGAAGCTACAGACGGTACCAGGTAATGTCACCAGAATTTTTGCATGCTTCAAGAAAAATAAACTGGATGTGTTTAAAAAGATCATGTTGTGTCACTTTACCGCTTTATCTGATGTGAACACTTTAAATAGAAGTCAAATCTCCCACAAAAGAGAGGATTACAGTCAGTGCACTTCTTAGGGCCTAAGATGCCATATGGGCTGACTTTCGTCAGAATACAGAGCGGGAGAACAGTAAAGTATAGAAGGAGCTGGCCGGGGAGGGAGATCTCTTCTGAAATCCCAGCTCACCATTCAAAACTAACTATCAGACTGCATTATGTTCAGTCAATGGCGGCCGTCTCCTTAGAAGTGATGTTGTCTATTACTGGAACATGTGGTTAAAGAGCATTTTCAGCAGCAGGAATGCTTCCATTGGGGTAAAGGCACACGTAGTAACCACTGTTCAGCCAAGGTACGGCCGTGATACAGAGCACAAGCATGCTTCAAATTTACCTGCAAAAACCATGCGGACATATATGACCATTCCAAAACCATGCCGGTTTACAGTAAAATCGCATGCCAGCGCAGTTTTCAACCTCAGCATGGCCCTGCCTCGGCCAAACCACATTCGCTACATGTGGCCTTATCCTAAATGCACTTCGGCTGTTTGGTCTCACAAATATGTTAGTTATCTGGTTTAGAAAACTTACTTTCAAATACCCTGTTAAGGCATTCTAAAGATAATAGAGATGGGAGTCCCTCATTTAGGACCGTAGTCAATTAGCTAAAGATGAGAGCGGCCACAAAGAGCGTCTCTTTCTCTCTCTCGGACACAGCACGTCTTTGCATTAATTGGACCGCCCATTGATTTCCATGGGCACCATGAAATGCATAATTTTCCTGTTTGAAAATTGGACGCTTCCTGACAGGTTTTTTTTTAGCACATTATACTGCAGCCGGACACGCTTTTATCGGCTAACTTTCGGGGGAATCTTCTAAAATAAGAATTCTCCAAAGCAGAATACTCCTTGAAGAGAGAAGAATACCAAACACATAATTTTTTCTAATCCAAACTTTTTATTCCTGAATGTATAAGCATCTACTAATTTTTCACTAGTAAGTTTCCTTAACCTGTAACTAAACGTTCGACAAACTTCTGACATGACATAGTAACATTTCAGAAGTTTTGATTGGTGGGGTTCCGAGCACTGAGACCCCCACTAATTGCTAAAATGAAGTGGCAGAAGCACTCATGTGTACGGCCATTTCCGGAAATCAATGTATCGGAGTATGGGTTCAATAGAAAGTCTATGAGCCCGTACTCCGATACATCGGCTTTCCGTAAAAAGCCTAACAGAAACGAAAAGGCTGAGCGATCACGCCGCTTCATTTTAGCGGTTGGTGGGGGTCTCAGTGCTCGGACCCCTACCAATCAAAACTTCTGACATGTCACTATGACATGCCAGAAGTTTGTCGAACGTTTAGTTACCCTTTAAAAATCATTATGACTTCTCTGTATTGAAAATCGAGAACATGACCCGTCTATGGCTCAAGATTCCAGCTATTGGACCCCCAACGATCTAATTTATATGACATGTCTGTAGAGGCATAACTTGAAGCTCCTGGGCCCCAATGCAAGATCTATAACAGGCCCCCACCTACCATATATAATTTAAAATAATGATAACTTCTTATGCGGCTGAGGGGCTTTTGGGCTCTTTCGGGCCCCAGGGCTCGGGTGTGACTGCTACCCGATAGCTACTCTGCACACCCGATAGCTATGCCCCTGCATGTCTGTCATGTTATGTTAGAAGAAAATGGAAAAAGTAAAGTCATACTTATTTTATTTCAAGAATTTATTACTGACCTTCTCCATGATCCTGTCGATCTGGCGGTTCTGTGTGTCAATCTCATTACCCATATCAAGCGCCATATGACGTAGGTTTCCAATAATGCCACTGACTTGCTCAAGGTTCTCATCCATTTCATTTTCTCGAGCATCATTTGTTACTCTGTAAAGGAACACAACACAAGGTTTAATGTCTTAATATTTCCAGTCAATGTATGTAGGATTCAATAACATAGCGTGGATTATGTGGCAAAACAGAAAGTGCCCGAGGACACAGTACATGGTGTGGTCACCTTTTCTACCATGCAGTCAATGGGGCACAGTGGTGGATCTCTGCTATAGCTGTCAGTGAACAAATTATTTTCTTCTCCACTCAGTTGGTCAGCTGAATATCTCACATTAAAGGAGTTGTATGAGATTAAGAGCATGGGCTGAGTAGCAATACAGACACAGCCCATAGGCAATAGTGGCGCTGTTTCTGGAGGGAATAAAAAAAGGTGAATTTTTTCTAATCGTATAGAATCCCTTTAAGTATTGGCACTGTATCAGGTATAATGATGTCACTAGTACCAGTCTAGGTCCTCATATTATGTCCAGCTATGTTCCAGACTAATGGCCTCCAACCTATGACTAATCAGCTGTTTTAAAGCTACAACTCCCAGCATGGCCTAACACCCTCCGATCTAGTCTAAAGATACAAACTTACCTACGAACAAAGCCACCACTAATGGCCATCTGTTCGCGTTCATCCACGACACGTGCAGGCTGACTTGCAACAACTCCATCTTGGTTATTGCCCCAGGCATTTTTGTAAGCATTACTTGATTTAAGCCTAGAGAAAGCACATTGTCAGTGACCTATAAAAGCATAGCGATCAGGACTAATAATATAAAAAAAAGACTCTCTTCATGGTACGACATAATAGAGCTGAATCAGGCGGATGAGCATTTGACATTGGCATCACCTTATACCGATATATCATGAACCCAATTATCTAGCGCTGACATTGATCAGCTGTGAAATCCTGTGATTGAATTACTGTATTCAGACGTTCATCACACTGGATAAACACATTGTTTTATATTCTGGTAAAGAGGAAAACATTGACTCTTATAGTTGACATAAAACACACAAATAAAGACGTACTGGCAGACATACAGTACACAGAACAAAACTGCCAAGTATAGTGTGTACATCACATCACATGGACATGCCCTCTAATTGACATAGATTAGTGGTAATAATACTATGCAATGGTTAGGTTGCATAGAGTCTGTATTTCTAAAGTATTTTGGGCACAACTACTATAAGACAACTTTTTTTGCTCTTTGAGATAATATATCGGTACTTGTAAACAGTTACCATACATCGAGAGTTGATGTACAAACTTTTGTCAACAAAGACAACAGAATAAAAAAAAAGTAAAAATAGCTAAAGTGGAATGAATGCAGCAGCGAACAAAACAAGCATTATAGCATCAATGCCCAATACACCTTGTTCATGCACAAGCTGGTGGCATGAATAGGAGGTGAAACACTTTTCACTAAGCACAACTGCTCCAGTGGTTCACTATTGCTTTAATGTACCATTAGTCACAGCTGTCACAGTGCCAAAAACCAGTCAAAAGTGGAAAATTCTCTGATAAAAAAAAAGCAAAAAAAACTTTTGGAAAAAAAAAAAAATTAAAAGGGTTTTCCTCATTTAGATGACCTAAATGTATTCATTTGTACGTGCCTTCCTGTAACCTTTAATACATTACGTTCTCTCTCTACGTTTTCTCTACTTTTTAATAAATGTTCATGTGACATTGGTCCTCATGTGCAAAAAAGTTAGTCTTGCCTATAGCAACCAATTATATTCCAACATTCTTTTTTGAAGGGCATGATTGTGAAGTGCTCTAATAGGTTGCTATGGGCAAAATGAGACTTTTTGTTAGAATGTTTTTTTATGCATGAAGCCTATGTGCTCACACTTCAAAATATAGTCCGTGCTGTAAGGAATGGGGAGGCTGTTTGCATATATTATCCATATTGATGAGATACATATGGAGCTCTATATGAATTGTCCATGTCTAGGGACAAATATATGCAAACAGATATGCCCCACCAACTCAACATTTCTATTGTGGCAATGCATGGGATTGTTGTTTAGGGATCAAATTATAACACAGGGCATACTATAGAATGTGCTACATATGCTCTGTTACATTAGTTACAATCTATTTATAAAAAAACAGAAAACTTCTTTAAGTGATTTTATGGTCAATTATATTATTCTAGTAGGCAGAGTGGTTGTGTAGTTTTTTGCTCTGGGATACATCACCAAACCACTCTCTGGATGTTGATGTATTATATGTAAGGCTGGGTTCACACAACCTATTTTCAGACGTAAACGAGGCGTATTATGCCTCGTTTTACGTCTGAAAATAGGGCTCCAATACGTCGGCAAACATCTGCCAATTCATTTGAATGGGTTTGCCGACGTACTGTGCAGACGACCTGTAATTTACGCGTTGTCGTTTGACAGCTGTCAAACAACGACGCGTAAATTGACTGCCTCGGCAAAGAAATGCAGGACACTTCTTTGCTACGTAATTTGAGCCGTTCTTCATTGAAGTCAATGAAGAGCAGCTCAAGATTTACGAGCGTCAAAGACGCCTCGCATAATGCGAGGAGCTTTTACGTCTGAAACTACGCAGCTGTTTTCTCCTGAAAACAGTCTGTCTTTTCAGACGTAAAAGCAAGCTAGCGTGTGCACATAACCTAAAGGTCACTACATCGTTTTTCTGTATCCCTTTAATCAGTCCGGGAGTAAAAAAAAAAAAAAAAGGAAAGGAGGCTGCTCATGTGCACAGCATAATCCATTATAATCTTTAAGATGTATGGAACCAATCAAGCGGGCATGGTCAGCTTTTTTTTCCTCTCTCAGACTTGTAGGCAGACCACGTGTGCTGCCCTTGCTTCACAGATCTCCTCCCGGCCTGATAATAGAGAATGGGAACACAGTATTTTAAGCCCCATCTATAAATATGTAGCCCCTATGTATCCTATGGATGGGTGATAAATGTACCAAGTGGGGAAAATCCCTTGAAGGATACTCTAATATATGACTTGTTAAGGTTCCTTGTGGTCTGGGGTTAAGAAACACATATAAATGGTGTCCATATAGCTCACGCTCACCGAGGAAATGTAGAAAAAAAAGGCAATGTATTTAGTAAAAGTTGCAGTAGGCCATTTGAAAGCCAATATATTAAAGTTATCTGAAGGTGGCCAACCCTTTTAATGAAATAACTTTAAGATGATATTATTAAACCATTTTTGACTGGGTTGCCATAGCTAGAACCATTAAAATCTAGGCATTCCTGCAGTGGTAGATGTTAGAATGTGCAGCATTATCTGGGAATCTCTTTCTATTAATCTCACTGGAACATGATTTATTTTATTCATTGGAAAGAAAAACTGTGGTAACCTGTAGCATTATATAACATTAGGAGCAGAATGCAAATCTATTTGATAATGGAACAGAATCCCTTACGTTATATCACCCTGGTAAGATTAATATGTAGTAGAGTTGAAAATAGATAATTATAGTGATGATGTCATATAATAATAGTAAGAATCTTATTGATGGTTGCAGGGGATAGTCACAACTAAATTGCCTACCTCCAATTGTTGCAAAGGTAAAATATGTTCCAAAAACTTGTAATAATACTTAGCATTACATTATTATGGCGTGGATACATAGTCAGGTGAGGAGGTGACGAGATCTTTATGATAAGACTAAGGGGAAGCTACACTATCAATATTGACCTGATATCATGACCAAAATCAGGTAGGTGTCCTGCATCAATGATATTCACTACCCACTATGCTGCACATGACCTTCTCATTGTATGTCAATTCCCAATACATGCTGAATCCATTCTCTATCATAGACCAGACTAAAATAGACTAGTTTATAATGCACATAACTGCAGTTTTTATTTTATTTACAAACTGAAACGGCAGAAATTTTGGCCTGAATTATAACAGCTATTTCTTATTTACCGACAAGCATGCAAGCGTTACCCGGGTCACTGGAACCAAATTCATATGGACAACATACAACAGCTGTTTTTGAAAAGGACCCAGACAAAATAATATTACCTCTGAGTTCTAGACAAAATACATTATGTACTGACTTTGCAATATTTGTGTGCATTACAACATAGTCTATTCTGTGTCTGGGAGAAGCATAGAATTAACTTCTAATGCATTGTCACTACTGGATAAGAACTGATGCGCAACCATCCAGAAAATTGACAGAAAGCCCCGCAAGCTTGTAGGAATTATCTACATGCAATATTATGACATTTCAACATTTCCGTCAGGACATTAAAAAAAAATTTTCATTGCCAGTTTTCAAAATTTTCTCTTTGAAATCTTTTTCTATATTAATATATGGTCAAATACATCTATTAAGTAAATGTGTGCATATCAAGATATTAAATGGCACTGGCAACATACTTTTTTCTTTTTGGGGTGGGGACGGAAGTGCTGAAGTATGTATTTCTGAGAAGAGAATTCAGTGAAATCTTCACTGCAGAATGCCTGATTTTAATATGTCTACTTCCCACTGTCTATTCTATGAGATGGATACTGATCTCTCTGCATGCCACATGCTTTTCCTGCCCATGTGTCTAGCAGCGATGATCTCGGCAAGGCTTAAGGATCAGCCTCGGGTGCTCGAAGACTTAGGCAGGCAGAACCTACTTGTTACATGGACAGACACATAGACCACAGAATTTTCCTAGGTCCGTCAAATTCTTTTCTGCTTCTTTCATGTCCTTATTGATTTGCTCCATCCCTTCCTCGATGCGTTCCAGTTGTTCTGATTAAATACAAGCATTATATCCCCACAGAATGAAGCAGATGGAAAAGGACAAAGAAGAAAGACAAAACTTCAGACATTCACTGTGACAAAAACTGGACACCACAGAGCATAGTCGGTACCCAGTACCTACTTGTTACAAGGACATATGAAAAGGCCACAGCATTTCCCTAAATCTTTTAAATTTTTCTCGGCCTCCTTCATGTCTTGGTTGATATGGTTCATGCCTTCTTCAACACGATCAAGTTGTTCTGGTCAGGACAAAGGGATGACAGTGTGGAATGAAATTTTATTTGTCTTAAACAGAACATGATAAAGGACTATGAAAACGGATCTGTAAAGGTATTTCAATGCATTACAGGAACAGATGCATTGAGTGGATGTTGTTTTTTTGGGGCTTTCAATGAGAAATTATAATTTTTGGGGGATTTTTTTTATTTAAAATGGAAGAAAATAACAGTAAAATGAAATATAGAGGTGAACATGTGATCTGATTTTAGTTTCTTGGACAACTATGTAATGATATGGGACATCTGGTTTACAGTTTGTGAAGGCTCGAGACATTTTTTATTGACAAAGACTTTGCGCAACATCCAGGTCAGCAAATAATTCTTACAGTATCACAGAGCATTGTTAAGACACAAACCAATGAACAGGGAGCTTGGAAAAAAGAAAGGCCTTAGCGTAGTCAGGCAACAATTACAGACCATAATTTATTATCATGAACTGCACTAGCAAAATAAAAACACAAGTTCATATATACATATATAGGCATATTCTAAAGCACAGATACATGATAAGCTACACGATTGCCCACAAAAAAGAATAATTCTGTGACAAAAAGACAAAATTCTTGACTAAGAAGTCTAAATCCTAACTTAGTTCACCTTTTATTACTAAATTCTGACTTTTTATCTATGAATTTTGACTTAATATTTCAGAATAAATGTAGAACCAGTCCGATTATCACTTGGGGTCAGAAAGATATACTAGGGTCAAAAACGTAAACTCACCTTACCAATTCCTAGGCACTCCTGTGGTGATGCTTCCCTGGCCCCCTGCCAGACTATGTTCACCCGGCTCCAGCCATGTCGGCACATATAGTGACTGCAGCATGTGATCAACTGCAGCAATCACATGTTGAGATGACAGGTCAAGCTGGATGCCGAAAAACAGGGACTGAGGGAGACGCTGGTACAGCGTTGAAACGCGTAGCCATCATTGTTTTACAATAAACCTATATTTATTAATTTGTTTATCACTGTCAAATACTTCACAAGCAGCCACTCAGCAGGGCCTTGCAGGATCCTCCCTTTTTCAATTACTCTCCTATATAGAAAAACACGGACTGGCAGGGGACCAGTGAAGCCTCACAACAGGAGCGCCACGGAATTGGTAAGGTGAGTATACAGCTTTTTTTAATTTTTCAACTAAATCCGCCCCTGCAGATTTTTCTGCGGATCTGCATGTAATCCATAGCAAAATCCGCAAAACTAGGATTTGAATAAGAATTTTAACATTCCCGTTGAATTAAAGGGGAAAAATCTGCAACAAATCAGAGCTCATTCCGCAACAGGAATTGACAAGCAGTGATTTAAAAATTTGCACCGCAGGTCAATTTCAATTTAGACATTTTTTCGCAGCATGTGGATGAGTAAAACTCTCATCCACTTGCTTGCTACTGTTATTCCACTGCATTTCTGTCCCTATTCTATTTTAATTGTTTTTAAATGATTCACCTACGTTGCAATTTAGTAAATTAAAATTGTATTTTATGTAAGATAATTTATGTCACATTGTGTGCAAACCCAACGTCTTGGTCTTTGACCACATTTTTACATATTGGGCCCTGTATACTTGTTTGCAAGGACACTTTTCAAACAACATTGGGCTTGTCAGATGTCAAAGTTTTAACCTCATTCGAGGCATTTTGTCCCATCGACATTCAATGACAAACCCCTATTATATATTTTGGATGAACTCCATACATCAACTTAAAGAACTGAAAAATGGAGGTGTAAGTTCATATATTTATTAGTCACTCCAGCCAGAAGGGCGGATTTTGGACACATGCAACATTTTCTGAGCTAGATTGTTATTCTAACAAAAGATTTATCAGCATTTTGCTAGGTTATCTAAAATTAGATAAATGTTACATGATCCGAGGTGTTTTTCTTACCTCTTCTACAATATTTCAATACCATTTTACATATATTGGTTGACAGTTACGCAAATTGTCACAATGCAATATGGTAGAAGATTCCCCAATATTATTGGATAAAGGGTACTTATAGTATATTTGACAAAAATATATTTAAATTATTTGTGGAGAATTTATTAGAAAATAATTTGACTACATTCATGAGACAATGTAGGCAGTGACAGGACTGGACAATATAGCACCAGAGACAGAGGTACAACATATTTTCATGGCCTCCATGTTATTACTCAATTGATTCTACTGATCAGAAGTTAATCTGAATAGATACACAATTTGCAGGTGGGGATAACTTGTATCTTCAGCAATATCTTCCATCATTCTTTGTTAGAAACATTGAAGCATATGGCCCATCATTAGATATTTTTTTTTAAAAAACCTAGTCCTGGTGGCATGTCACATTATGACTTGGTTTTGTTATATATTCCTTATGTGTTTTCCTCTGTCTCTCTAGGCAGGTAGCCATTTGGCATAAACGGCACGGTGAACAATTAGCTAGACAAAAACGGAGTACGGTATGTCCCATATGAAATGCAAGAATGTACCTGGTTAAGCACATACATGGACAAACAAATTTTAACATTGTGTTGTGGGACATCAAAATGCGTGTTAGGGGTAGATGTAGACTATGCTGTAGTGAATTCTATTTTAGAGAGATTCTGTAGACTTTTCATAGCCATGTCAACACAGATTGTTATAGCTCTTTGGATAGACAATGTATATTTAATATTGCCAAGAAAATGTAAAACTGTGAAAATTGACATAAAGCTACCGCTCAGGCATAGGTGTGCACAGTGCAGTGTCTGAATGTATCCGCTCAAAAATAGTATTGCAGGTCAGAGGTGGCAGGTTTAATTGGATTTAGCACTAATTTGTTTCCAAACGACCCTTTTATTCCACCTTCCTATATTACAAATGTGCTACCCCAATGCTTTTCTAATGTGCACCTAGGCAAACTTGGCATACCCCGTGTGCACGCCTATGCCATTGGGTCAATACTTCCTTATATGTTAGATACTATATAACTGAGGCTCCAGGAATCTGTATTTTAGGAGAAAAGAAGAAAAGTTTATTTAATAGGGTTGTGTAGATATTATCAAAACTAGAACTTAGTTGTCCCTCTATCTCAGTTTTCCTATTTATCTAATCTAAGCCATGGCAGGAATTATTTAATTGAAAGGATTATTAAATGCTGAAAGGGAATATGCGCCTAAAGTTGGTTCCAGAGGACTATAATACATCTATATATCAACTACCTTATTAAGGCCACAAGACCTGGAATCTTCCACCGATTCTACTGAAATGAACTTAGATCACCATAGAACCATAATACGGATATATATCGACCTAACGGTGAGAAGTATTGTAAAATGGGTGGCCTTATATAGTGCAACCTTTGTAATACTATAAAAGAAGACCACAATTTATAAAAACTATAAAATATAACTTTTAATTACACATTTCTAAAATATCTGGAACCACATAGAACAAACAATTTAAAAAATCCCAAAAACCTGTGAACTGATTTGGACATGTACATTACACAGTAGTCCCCACATACTGGGTCATAACAAAGATCTGTACTATATAGATAGGGAATCAGAAACAGTCTTACCATGCCCATGGTATTGTCCCAATGGTGTCATCAGCAAAGCACAAACCGAGATAACGTAGGTAGGGTTAAAGTTATTCGCCTTATATTAACTACAATGATATCTATAAACTAATGGTTGGAGAGTTGATAGGGCTACCGCCTCAAAAGGGGCAGCCCAACTTCGGTGTCTAGCCCTGTCACATGCCCTATTTGCGCCCTTGAGCATTTTCCCCTATGC
This sequence comes from Rhinoderma darwinii, assembly GCF_050947455.1. NCBI lineage: Eukaryota > Metazoa > Chordata > Amphibia > Anura > Rhinodermatidae > Rhinoderma > Rhinoderma darwinii. Next base: position 365,087,704 of record NC_134690.1, on the reverse strand, counting down.
ATTTACTCCTACTTGTCAATGCATACGCACCAGGAGAATATTTGGGGGCAATGGAAAAGTAAATGGCCACTGAACACCTCTACAGTGCACTCCTCCTGGCCAATGCAAAAACCAAGCGCAAATGCCACTCTCCACTTTGTGTGGCGGAAATGGCGTTTACTGATGTGTATTTTGACGCAGAACATGGGGACTACTGTATAATGTGCGGCAGTACATGTCCAACTTTGTTCCTAGGGTGGTGGGACTTTTTGAATTGTTAGTTCTATTTGGCCCTAGATATTTTAGAAACATGATTAAAAGTTAGATTTTATAGTTTTGGGACACAATTTCGGTGATTTTTTTTTTGGGGGGAATTTGGAAATCAGAATAAAATATGACAAGACTTCCCTATTGCAGTCCAATATTAAGATTAAACACATAAATTTCTAATACTTATGATCAACTCAAGCAATTGGACTGCTTTGATTTCATGTTGACTGATTTACCCTTTTAATAATGTATTATATTAATTGCCATTGAGTATGAGTGTTTTCCTTTTCACCTTTAGTATTTTTCTAAATTTTTAATAAAACTTTATTTTCTTAAAAATCTAAATTATTATCTTTGTTACAGGTTTTTTTTTTTAAATAAAATATCTTATGTACACTGCATTGTCAAAAGTATATGGACATCACAATTCAAAGATGTGAACATCTCATTCCAAAACTATGGGGATTAATATAGAGTTAGTGCTCCGTTTGCTGCCAGACTCTTCTGTGTAGATTTTAGAACATGGTTGTGGGGAACCGTATCCATACAAGCACAAGAGCATAAGTAAACATGGGCACTCATGTTGGGCAATAAAACCTGTCTCTCAGTCCCCAATTTATATCAAAGGTGTTTGATGGATAGATCTTTGCTCAGGCCAGTCAACTTCTTCCGTAACAAGATCTCCAAACCATATTCTTTTTGTGTGGACCTTATTTGTGCTCAGGAACACTGCTATGCTGAAACAGGAAAGGACCTTCCCATAACTGTCGCTATAAAGTACACAATATAAAGTATACAATTATGCAAAATAACATGGTATACTGAAGAAGTAAGTTTGATCTTTAACAAAATTAAGTGGGCCAGCAGAAAAAAAATAAAGCCCAGCTACAGAACATTATCCTTCTTTCCAATGCTGGTAAACCCCATTCCAAAATTTGCCGAGGGGGACCATGGTTGCTGCACCCATGTACTCGGCTATCTCTGGCAGTCCTATAAAGAATGAATGGAGTGGCTACTCGCATGCATGACTGCCTCTCCGTTCATTCAGAAGACTCGGGACTCTGTTCTCTTGATCGGTTGGTGTTCCAGTAGTAAGACCCCTTATCAAATCTGTGGATAGGTGATATCTTCTATTGGTTGGATAACCTCTTTAATTCCTGGCTGGCTAAATTCACACTGTCTCAGATTTAGTCTTTTATAATTATTTTTTTACCCCAGTGAATACATAGATGCATTCAGGTATGGGGAAACGAGCAATGGGGGCTTATATCCATGCACAGGAGAAAAGCTTGCTCTTGTTGATGTAGACCCGTCAGCAACTGGTTTAGAGGATTTTTGACTTTAGGACGCAATTGCATTGACTGTAAAGGCAAAGGCAATATGACAACTTCAAAACTACAAAACTGAATAAATATTAGAAACAGGTCATAAATAACATTTACTACACATTTAAAGAAACCGGTTTAAGTATGGAGCTAGATATAAAAACGCCTTCTAAATTACTTCTGTGACAACGGCATTTGTGGCTCTAAGGAAGCGTTTGTTTTTTATATTATAGAATGTATTATTCATGTTAATGCGCTAGTGATCATTAAATGTCAACAGTGAAAGGAAGGTTTAGAACCAAAGCTTTGAAGTAGGCTAAAGTGAATTTCTACTTTTTAATACCATGTCCTTTTTAGGTCCAACATTTTGTGCTCATTCATTTCTTAATTTATCTTTGCAGAGGTCGGAGCTCTGTTATTATGCTCCAGTGCTCCAAATAAAGTTAAATTATAAGATTCGGGCTGCTATTAGCCATCACTAGGCTGCGATAACTTCATACTGTTTTATTTACTGACGTCGTTAGTAACGGGCTTTGGGGGCCCGAGCCCCAGATCTTTGGCTCGGTGCCCTGGTTCACTGGGTGACTGCCACATAATGGCGCAGCTACAGGGGTCGCAGCGGTCGCAACACGTCTATAAACAGTTACTATAGTAACTGGGGACTATGTAATAAACTACATGGGCCCCTGTTACTATAGTGACTGACAGCATACTTACCCTCCTCGTTCCGGAGCACAGCGGAGGTCCTGATGTCTTCTCGCGTAATGATGCTGTGCACCGTGCAGTGGTGTAGCTACAGGGGCCTTAGTCTTATAGCTATGCTATCTCCGATATGTATGGAAACATTTGGAGGGGGTAAACATGTCTTGGGGCTTGTGCCCCTGATATTTTAAGACCCTAGCAACGCCCCTGGTTTTATTATTGAATTAAATGTCTAAATAGTATGCAATAAATTTCTAAGCGCCCCCTAGTGGAGGTATAAGGCAGTTAGAATTATATCATTTGACCCTATCTCCATGCAGGAAATGTAAAGCTCAAAATTAGATATATAAAAAAAATCTCTGACTATCATAAAGCTTTATCAAGATTTTCATCAGCAAAAAATTGTGAACCTGTGTAGATGATAAACTTATGTTAAGGAATTGTAGAGCAAAGGGTATAGTTTTACATTCATTAGCTAAATGATGTTGATTCTTGTAGATTTTGTTATAAGTGTTTGATATTTGAACATGGCTGCTTGAATCATAAGACGAGTCTGTTATCTCTCCATTGCACTGATATTTTCAAGCTGCTTGGAAAGTGAATTATTTATTAGAAAGGAAGTTGCATAATGGGCTTTTACTTGTATTGATCAACCTCAATTATACTCCGAGGCTGCAATATTTTACCCATCTCTGGATAGTCCAAGGGACTTGTAACAAATATCTGCATGACTTTGTTACAGAATACATTATTTATTGATGATGTTAGTCAGGGTCATGCATTTTATGAGCAGATGTAAGATTTTTCAATGTGACAGCTAATTTTATTTACATATAAATAATTCAGATTGCCTTTGGATGTTAAAGACTAATGGTTGTGCATTCCAGTTCAGTCAATTATTTTTTGGTTTTAAGAATCTGAATGCACTAAACTGTAATAAAATAGATAAAACAAAGCTTTGAATGACTATATTAGGGTATTCTACAGATATAAAAGAGACTAAACCTAGATTGTGCACACATTGAACATAATGCATTGATCTAAGCATTGTATTAAATTGTAAAGGAACTGTTTTGTAGAGCTCTCAAATGGTTAAAGCTTAGGATGCCCTTTAGTAAGGTAAAGGTGAACCTACACTTCCATGGAGTACAAGCGATAGCAAATCCAGCTGCTATGGGGCCCCAGTCCTGGTTGTTCTATTCCTTTTGCTATTAGGTGTCAAGAACCTGTGCAAGACACCCCTCTCCAAATGAACTGTATTTTTAGCAAGGGGTGGGGAATTGCATAGGAACATGGAAAGGAAGTGGAAGGGGAAACAAAAATCCAGCTCTTCTGTCCCGGGTAACATAACCTGGCACTATAATAAGGAGCCCAATATAAAACTCTGCCACACTTGTATATTAGGAAACTGCATATACAGCCATTCCTGAGAGGGGTTCCACTGACAGTTTATATTGACAGCCTATCCTTAGGACAGGGCGTCAATATCAGATGGGTTGGGGACCGACTCCTACACTGCCACCGATCAGCTGACACATCGCCGCACACTTCCGTAGTGGCTGTGCCTGGGATTGAAGTTTTGGTCCCATTCTAGGGAATGCGACTGAGTGGCACTCCCAGACACAGCCGATACCGATGTGAACGGCACTGTGCCTGATAAATATTGAAGAGGTCGCAGCGTTCATCGCCGCAGTACCTTCAGTCAGCTGACCGGTGGAGGTCCCAGGAGTCAGACCCCCAACAATCTGATATTGATCACCTATCCTAAGGATAGACCATCAATATAAAATGCCCGGAGATTATTAGAGTATTATTATTATGAGCAGGAGCAATTCAACAATACAGCAGGTTCTCAGTAAGGAAGTCAAATTCTTTGCAGCTTCACTGCAGTCTGTCATATGACCTGTGCCTGCTGTGCCATAGGAAGAATCAGTACTCTATTTACATCTCTAAAGACTGTAGGCACAAAATGCTGGGCTTCTCCCAATAATAAGCCCACGATAAAAACTAAGGCCTCATGCACACGACCGTAGCCATGTGCACGGAGTGACAGCCGCGAGCTGCCTGCAAATCGCGGACTGTGCACATGGCCGCGCCCATTATTTTCACCTCGTGTGCATGGCCCCATAGGAATGAATGGGGCTGCAATTCTCCCCTGGATTTTCGGGGGGAATTGCGACCGCAAAAGCACGTTCGTGTGCATGAGGCCTAAGAAATACATTTATTATGGAGCTGCAGTATAACTATAATATTTAATAAAGACTACTGCAATAACTGTCACTACATCCATTATAATCTAGCTCTGACCATAAGGAGCCGGCGTGCCTAGCTGGAAAATTTGGCCCTAGAAAGAGTAAAATATTTCTTCTGCCAGGCTTCTGACAGTTGTGGCATCTCGACCTCCATCCTGCTTTACAATTTACAATTTACAATTTACCTCCCGCTAATTCCTAAATATTAGGGAATTGCTATATATGAAATTCTTTAATATACTGGGTGCTCAAAAGGTGAAATGGTCTTGATGGCTGCACATTAAAGCTACTTATGCCCATAAATAGTTGGGAGCAGCAATTTTTTGAGCCAGCATTCATATGCATGCAACCGATCAATGTCGTAAGTAATATTGGGCAGTCGCTCTGTTACCCAATATTATCGTTACATTGGTAAATGCTACAAAAGATTTGCCACTACTGTATGTAGATAAGAGGATTATATCAATAGTGCTAGATACACACACACACACACACACACACACACACACACACACACACACACACACACACACACACACCATAGTTTATTAGGTATGTTAAGCCTAAACCATGAGACATTATATTTATCAGTTCAGAAGTGTAAAAAATTGAGAGATCCTGTCCAAACCTGAAACAAAATGTATTTACAACACCAGAAATGTACAAATACATTTAATAGGGATTTAATAGTTTACAGTATTGTAAAATTAATATTTTTTCATACTTTGCGGTCATTCAAAGACATCGGTTTCAAAAGAAGGTTGACAAGCCCCGATCTAGAGGCCTCCACTATGCCCTTAGGATGATTCATAGCAGGTGCTGACTGTAACTTCCTATTTCATTGGTATTTACAGACTAAGGAATGCTTTTATTTGTGCACTATATGATGGTGATATTTGGGCACTATATGACGGTGATATTTGGGCACTATATGACAGTGATATTTGTGCACTATATGATGGTGATATTTGGGCATGATATGACGGTGATATTTGTGCACTATATGAAGGTGATATTTGTGCACTATATGATGGTGATATTTGGGCATGATATGACAGTGATATTTGGGCACTATATGATAGTCATATTTGGGCACTATATGATGGTGATATTTGGACACTATATGACGGTGATACATGTGCACGATATGACGGTGATACTTGTGCACTATATGAGGGTAATATTTGGGCACTATATGACGGTGATATTTGGACACTATATGATGGTGATATTTGTTCACTATATGACAGTGATATTTGTGCACTATATGATGGTGATGTTTGGGCATGATATGACCAGTTATACTTGTGCACTATATGACGGTGATATTTGGGCACAATATGATGCTGATATTTGGGCATGATATGACGGTGATATTTGTGCACTATATGACGGTGATATTTGTGAACTGTATGATGGTGATATTTGGGCATATAACAGTGATATTTGGGCAATATAAGATGGTCATATTCGGGCATGATATGACAGTGATATTTGGGCCATACCTGATTGTGATATTTGGGCACTATATGATGGTGATATTTTGGCACCATATGATGGTGATATTTGGGCATGATATGACGGTGATATTTGTGCACTCTATGAAGGTGATATTTGTGCACTATATGATGGTGATATTTGGGCATGATATGACAGTGATATTTGGGCACTATATGATAGTCATATTTGGGCACTATATGATGGTGATATTTGGACACTATATGACGGTAATACATGTGCACGATATGACGGTGATACTTGTGCACTATATGAGGGTAATATTTGGACCCTATATGACGGTGATATTTGGACACTATATGATGGTGATATTTGTTCACTATATGACAGTGATATTTGTGCACTATATGATGGTGATGTTTGGGCATGATATGACCAGTTATACTTGTGCACTATATGACGGTGATATTTGGGCACAATATGATGCTGATATTTGGGCATGATATGACGGTGATATTTGTGCACTATATGACGGTGATATTTGTGAACTGTATGATGGCGATATTTGGGCATATAACAGTGATATTTGGGCAATATAAGATGGTCATATTCGGGCATGATATGACAGTGATATTTGGGCCATACCTGATTGTGATATTTGGGCACTATATGATGGTGATATTTTGGCACTATATGATGGTGATATTTGGGCATGATATGACGGTGATGTTTGTGCACTATATGAAGGTGATATTTGTGCAGTATATGATGGTGATATTTGGGCATGATATGACAGTGATATTTGGGCACTATATGATAGTCATATTTGGGCACTATATGATGGTGATATTTGGACGCTATATGACGGTGATACATGTGCACGATATGACGGTGATACTTGTGCACTATATGAGGGTAATATTTGGGCACTATATGACGGTGATATTTGGACACTATATGATGGTGATATTTGTTCACTATATGACAGTGATATTTGTGCACTATATGATGGTGATGTTTGGGCATGATATGACCAGTTATACTTGTGCACTATATGACGGTGATATTTGGGCACAATATGATGCTGATATTTGGGCATGATATGACGGTGATATTTGTGCACTATATGACGGTGATATTTGTGAACTGTATGATGGTGATATTTGGGCATATAACAGTGATATTTGGGCAATATAAGATGGTCATATTCGGGCATGATATGACAGTGATATTTGGGCCATACCTGATTGTGATATTTGGGCACTATATGATGGTGATATTTGGGCACTATATGATGGTGATATTTGGGCACTATATGATGGTGATATTTGTGCACTATATGATGGTGATATTTGGACACTATATGACGGTGATACATGTGCATGATATGACGGTGATACTTGTGCACTATATGAGGGTAATATTTGGGCACTATATGACTGTGATATTTGTGCACTATATGATGGTGATATTTGGGCATGATATGACCAGTTATATTTGTGCACTATATGACGGTGATATTTGGGCACTATATGACGGTGATATTTGGGCACTATATGATGGTGATATTTGAGCACTATATGATGCTGATATTTGGGCATGATATGACGGTGATATTTGTGCACTATATGACGGTGATATTTGTGAACTATATGATGGTGATATTTGGGCATATAACAGTGATATTTGGGCAATATAAGATGGTCATATTCGGGCATGATATGACAGTGATATTTGGGCCATACCTGATTGTGATATTTGGGCACTATATGATGGTGATATTTGGGCACTATATGATGGTGATATTTGGGCACTATATGACTGTGATATTTGGGCACTATATGACGGTGATACTTGTGCACAATATTATAGTGATACTTGTGCACTATATGACGGTGATACTTGTGCACAATATGATAGTGATACTTGTGCACTATATGACGGTGATATTTGGGCACTATATGATGGTGATATTTTGGCATTATATGATGGTGATATTTGGGCTTGATATAACGGTGATATTTGGGCCATATATATGGTTGCTTTTTCAATTGTTTTAAATAAGCCTATTTGCTTTCTGTCTTTCATGGAAAAAAAAAAAGAAAGGAATGTCCCCATAGCCTTTTGCCAAGGGGTCACCACCGAATTTTATCTATTCCTTTTCCAGGCTGACGGTGATATTTGTGCACTATATGACGGTGATATTTGGGCACTATAAGATGGTGATATTTGTGCACTATAGGACAGTGATATTTGTGCACTATATGACTGTGATATTTGGGCCATACCTGATTGTGATATTTGGGCACTATATGATGGTGATATTTGGGCACTATATGATGGTGATATTTGGGCACTATATGACTGTGATATTTGGGCACTATATGACGGTGATACTTGTGCACAATATGATAGTGATACTTGTGCACAATATGACGGTGATATTTGGGCACTACATGATGGTGCTATTTGTGCACTATATGATGGTGATATTTGGGCACTATATGATGGTGATATTTTGGCACTATATGATGGTGATATTTTGGCTTGATATGACGGTGATATTTGGGCACTATATGATGGTGATATTTTGGCACTATATGATGGCGATATTTTGGCTTGATATGACGGTGATATTTGGGCCATATATATGGTTGATTTTTCAATTGTTTTAAATAAGCCTATTTGCTTTCTGTCTTTAATGTAAAAAAAAAAAGAAAAAAAAAAAAGAAAGGAATGTCCCCATAGCCTTTTGCCAAGGGGTCACCACCGAACTTTATCTATTCCTTTTCCAGGCTGACGGTGATATTTGGGCACTATATGACGGTGATATTTGGGCACTATATGATGGTGATATTTGTGAACTATATGATGGTGATATTTGTGCACTATATGACGGTGATATTTGTGCACTATGTAATGGTGATATTTGGGCATGATATAACGGTGATATTTGTGCACTATATGATGGTGATATTTGTGAACTATATGATGGTGATATTTGGGCATGATATGACAGTGATATTTGGGCACTATAAGATGGTCATATTCGGGCATGATATGACAGTGATACTTGTGCACGATAGGACGGTGATACTTGTGCACTATATGACGGTGATATTTGTGCACTATATGATGGTAATATTTGTGCACTATATGATGGTGATATTTGGGTACTATATGATGGTGATATTTGGGCACTATATGATGGTGATATTTTGGCACTATGTGATTGTGATATTTGGGCTATATATATAGTTGATTTTTCTATTGTTTTAAATAAGCCTATTTGCTTTCTGTCTTTCATGTAAAAAAGAAAGAAAGGAATTTCCCCTTAGTCTATTGCCAAGGGGTCACCACCGAACTTTATCTATTCCTTTCCCAGGCTGACAATTACATTTTAGTTGGCATTAGGGTAGTTAAATGAACAACATATTCCTTAACTCTTCTGCCCTGATCTCTCTCTTGTTCTATAAGGTCTTGCATTGCTGCTAATCTGTCAAGGCCCTTACCCTTAGTGCAATGGATCGCCCCCACTTTTTATTTATAGCAGAAAAAAAAATAAGTCTTTACACTTTGTAATTTTGTTTCCCATATAAATTAGAGAGCTTGGCACTTCATAAGACATGGACAAATTGGAGCGCAGTAATGTGTTCTAATTTTCCCTTATTTCCCAACAAATCTTTGCTTACCGGTATAATATTTTTACATGTGTCATATGGCAGTGTTGTGTGGAAGGTAAGATAATGAAAACCATAAATTAGAGAGGTAGTTACTGGAGCAAAGGAGGGGCAAATGAAGCAATATAATATTAAAATGTGATCATCACTATGTTTTATGCTGATCAGTTATACTGAAGATATTTAATAAGATTCCTAATTACCTCTCAGACACACAAAGCACTGTGAAAAAAAAGTATATGTTTTACTTATTGTTATTCCATGCATTTCATACACAATACTAACCTAAACAGGTCTCAATGGTTTACAACTCCAAATTCATACGGCAGTATTTTGCATCAGTATTTGCAAGCCAAAATTAATAGTGGGTCCAAAACATGGAAGAGATGTAAATCCATGAAACATTTTTTCTGTGTAAGTTCCACAACTGGTTTTGACTTACAAATACTAATGCAATTTTCAGGCCATAATACTAGCAGCATGGCTGCAACACCCAGCCCCCACATGGTCCAACTAAACCAAAATTTGTAACCATAGGGTTTTATGACATCCAGATGTTTGCTCTAACCAGTGCCCAAACAAATGTGTAGCATTATAAAGCCACATTACCTACTAGTCTGGTTCAACATTGCCTAGGTTAAGTCAGTTGACTAAATATGGCAGATAAGACTTCATGGGTTATTGATCCCAAAGAAAGTTCACTAAATTAATCTGTCAGCTAATCTGACGATAGACTTATCATACACACAGGGAATATATATATAAATATATATATTTAAAAATAATAATAATAAAAAAAAAATAATTATATATATATATAGTCAACTGGCAGAGATAAATGTTATAACACAATTGTTTATATGTACATGTATTAACCTGTAGATGAAGGACAGAAAAACAGAAGGAAATATAGGAAGTTGGAGAAAATAGGGTTAGGCATGACAGAGGAACTGTACCTAATAAGTCACATACATTTTTAAAGCTAGAGGTAATGCATAATGCATAATGATTGATATAAAACCATATATTGCAGTTCCCTATTGATCACCGGTTTTATTTACAGGATTTAGAGATGAAGTAACATAAGCATTTATATTATACCTTGAACGGTCATTTAAAGTTTTAGGAATGATGCTAAAATAATCATAGAAGATATAGGTGATCATTGTTAGACTGGTCATTCAAGATTTATTATATTAATGAGGTGTAGAAGACCAAATAGAAAATCAAATGTTTAATTAATTATACATAGAAACTAGCCAATACATAAACGTGAATCATGTGGTCCTGGGAAATCTAAAGTGACAGATACATTTTTAAAGTAAAAGGTCTGAAACTCTGGAACATCCGCTACCTCAGGCCTTATTTGGAATGATGGGCAGAAAGACAGATCTAATCTTTAAAGTGAAACTCCAAGCAAATTTCCATAATTAGAAAAATTCAGTTACTATGGTTATTTGGGCCCTCAAATACTCGTTTCCAAGGTGCTCGCTTTGCAGGTATTGGCTGAAGCTGCACCTCACAGACTTCCTGCTCTGCCCACCCCCTGCATGTACTCTGCAGATAATACTGCTCATCCTGAGAGTTCTATGCTCCCTTAATTTTTCCCATATCATGTACCTGGTTTAAGTCCAAATGCAGGAGGAAGCAGTTAACATGGTATGATGCAGCCATTTTGGTTTTTTTTCTGTGGTGTACAGAGCACTTTAGAAATATGTAAATTAACGACCCTGGAGTGCTTAATATTCCTAGTCGGTCCTTTTATCATTCATTAAACTTTTCCGAGAGTGTTCCTTCAATCACAGTAAACCATAATGGTCTGGCAACAGTGTTCAATGCTTTCTAGTTGTGACTCTTTCATGTCGGATTGGGGATTTCTTCATTGTTTTATTATTTCTGAATAAAAACGTTCAAAATAAGTTTCCTAGTCTAAAATATTTAAAGGGGATTTCTCACCTACATGGCCATAAACAGACAATGTACATGTCTCTGCCCACTATCCTCATATAAAGATTACCCATCTTAATTACATGGTATAGTTACATAGTTACTTAGGTTAAATAAAGACACAGGTCCATCAAGTTCAACCTTTCTCAATCAATTACACGTCTTTCATTGCTTGATTAATTATAACCCTCTATGCCATTCGTTATTAGATAAGCATCTAGCCCTTTTTTTAAATGCTGGCATAGCATCTGCCATTACTACCTGGGGTCGCGCATTCCATTGTTTGACTAACATCCCTTCCCTTTTTCCCATCCCTTGGTTGAACTTGATGGACATATGTCTTTTTTCAAATGTGCTAACTATGTAACTGTAAAGAACCCTTTCCTTTATGGTTTTATGTCTGATTCGCCTTTCCTCCACACACCTGATGCTTTGTAAAGACCTTGTAAAGGATAAATCATGTGTCCGCTCTATGTACTGATCACACATATATTTATACATGTAAATGAACTCACTTTTAAGGGGTCTTTATTACAAGCTGAACAAGCCCGATATTTATAGCCTCATTATAAGTGACCATCCCATTTACTAATCTAGTTGCTCGCCCTTGTAACCCTTTTCAGCTCTACTATATCCTTTTTACAATATGGAGCCCCATATTCAAGATGTGGTCTTACAAGTAATTTATAGAGGGGTAATATTACATTTGAATCACAGGTTTTTATCTCTTTTTGTAAACCTGCTTTTGCAGTTGCTGCTTGGCATTGAGTACTGCTGCTTAGCTTACTTGCAACCAGGCTCTTCCCTTGTTCGATTATCCCCAGTTTTATTCCATTTAATGTATATACATAAATAATATTACTGCATCCTAGGTGCATTACCTTACATTTATCATCTTCAAATTCATCTGCCATGTGTTTGCCCATGCTACCACCTTATCTAGGTCTTTATGTAATATTTTACAATCAAGCTAAGTTTTAAGTATCCGACAAATTTTTTAATCATCAACAAAAACTGACACTTTACTATCAATCCCATCCACAAGGTCATTAATAAAGAGATTAAAAGAATTGGGCGTGTATCCTGTGTTTTAAGAAGGCCTTGCTATGTTCAACCTTAGGGTATGTGCACACAACCACTTTTCAGACGTAATGGAGGCGTTTTACACCTCGAATTATGCCTGAAAAGACGGCTCCAATATGTTGGCAAACACCTGCCCATTGCTTACAATGGGTCTTACGATGTTCTGTGCAGACGAGCTGTCATTTTACGCGTCGCTGTCAAAAGACGGCGTGTAAAATTACGGCCGCGTCAAAGAAGTGCAGGACACTTCTTGGGACGTAATTGGAACCGTTTTTCATTGACTCCAATGAAAACCAGCTCCAATTACGTCCGTAAAAGACGCCGCGAAAAACGCGTGCACTTGTAAAAACGTCTGAAATTCAGGAGCTGTTTTCACCTGAAAACAGCTCCGTAATTTCAGACGTATTTGCCGTTATCGTGTGCACATACCCTAACAGTGAAAATCTACAGACTTCCCTTAGAAAGTTGCCATTTACTAGTATTTTTTTCCAATCTGGAAACTATATATAATAATATACTCCTCACCCAGAAAATGGGAAAGCTTTAGCCAGGATTCATCTTTGTTTCATCTCTTAGCACATTAGGACATTTCATGTTCAATAATGTTTAGAATATAAGAGTTTCCTTCAAGTAACTTACCTCCTTGCTCATCCAACATAACCAAAGTCCTGATTCCCGCATCTTTGCTCTACATACCCAAGAGAGATAGCAAAGGGAAAAAAAAGAGACAGAAAGAATGGTCAGTAATAGTGCAACCAAGAATGGGATAAAAGGCAAAGTCATATACAAACAGAAGAAATGTGAAAAAATCATGATATCATAGTATAACTAAACAAACTTCTAGAATATCACTGATATCAGAGATTTCTCTTGACAAAAAGTTCTGCTCAGCTCAGAATGGGTTTGGCACTTTACTGGGCACCACAGCGGTTTGCCCTAGAAAATACTGGAACCCCGACGGAACCCGACAAACATCATTATAAGTTAATACAGATCCATTATAAAAGGAAGCTATGACTGTAATGTGAACAGAGCCTGATATAGTTACAGTGCCATGAAAATGTGTCTCCTATTGAATATTTGTTACACTAAATGGAGTATCTGTCACTATTTTATGAGTTACAATCAATGAGATGTTTTTATTCACTGATAGCAAACAGAGATTTTGAAGCTACAAGAAATTAAAATACAAGGTTTATTGGAAAGTTGCAAAACTTTTCATTATACAAAGATTAAGCCTTATTTATATAAACTGGAAAACCCTTTAAAAACAGACATAAAACAGCTTTCATAAGAAACTAGGCAGACTATTAGTCAGACTGTCCAAAAATTGAAGCTTTCATACAAAGATGTTTAATACTATGTTGGGAAAAGAGCGCAGACTGAATCTAAACAGGGTGAGGGAGAAAGAAAAGGAAAGCCAAGACGTACAGCTGCACAACAGGATAGGTGCAGGTACCTTACAGGTCCGGAGATGGCAGTTTCCCTAAATAGTATAGAACAAATACTAGTGTCTGATACAGTAACAAAAAAAACCTTACAGTCAAAGATGCAAAAAATAAATAAAAAATGCCATATTTAAAACTAGCAAATAGTCAGAAAACGTTAAAATGGGGGAAAATAACCCAGACATTGGACAACTGATACCTGGGAAAGAGTATTGTAGATAAATGAGTTTAAGGTGTTTGGATGATCAATAAGGAGCAAATGAAGAGCAAATTAAAACGTTGCCGGAGGAATGCTTGATGCCTTCATACAAGCATAGTGGTTGACATGTAATAGTGCTGCTTAGTACTGGTAAGGTAGGAGATTTACACATACAATATAGTAATGACTCAGAAAGGTTAGTACTTTATTTTACAACATCCCTGGTGGTCAGCACTTTTTTGATAGAAAAAATCATGAAGCAGCAGGACACCAATCTAAGGGCATAAAAGTCACCAACGCTCTGCTGACTTAATAACAGAGCTCCAACCCTCCTCTGGCATTAACATCCGCACAAAAACTCCGGGAGCTTCATGTTATGGGTTCCCATGTACGAGCAGCTGCATGCCAGCCTTACATCACCAAGCACAATGCCAAGCGTCGGATGGAGTGGTGTAAAGCGCATCGCCACTGGACTCTGGAGAAGTGGAAATGGGTTCTGTGAAGTGATGAATCACGCTTCTCTATCTGGCAGTCTGATGGACGAGTCTGGGTTTGGTGAATGCCAGGAGAACGTTACCTGCCTGACTGCATTGTGCCAAATGTAAAGTTTGGTGGAGGAGGGATAATGTTATGGGGTTGTTTTTCAGGGGTTGGCCACGGCCCTTTAGTTCCAGTGAAGATAAATCTTAATGCTTCAGCACACCAAGATATTTTGGACAATTGTAGCTTCCAACTTTGTGAGAACAGTTTGAGGTATGGCCCTTTTTTGTACCATCATGACTGTGCCCCAGTGCACAAAGCAAGGTCCATAAAGACATGGTTGGGTGAGTTTTGTGTGGAAGACCTTGACTGGCCCGCACAGAGCCCTGACCGAAACCCTATTGAATACCTTTGGGATGAACTAGAACAGAGATTATGAGCCAGGCTTCTCATCCAACATCAGTGTCTGATCCCACAAATGCTCTCCTGGATGAATGGGCAAAAATTCCCACAGACGCACTCCAATATATTGTAGAAAGCCTTCCCAGAAGAGCTGTTTTAGCTGCAAAAGCGGAGACCAACTCCATATTAATATCTATGGATTTCGTGTTGCCCTGCCTGCATCGCAGGTAACGAAAGTAAATGTGGCTGCATTATGATCTTCAGGTTGCCACGACTGCGACACGACAGTTGCTAAAGATCTGCACCTGTTTGATTATTTGCGACTGTTGCGAGGTGGTCCCGACAACCTGCGGATCGCAACGCGGCGACATTCACTTTCATATCCTGCGGTGCAGGCATGGTGACACAGTGATCTTTGGTAGTGCGACCTGTGTTGCGGACAACAGATAAATAATAATAATACAAGAAGACAAAGTAGGATATCGTATTCCAAATATTTTATACAAACTGATAAAAATCAAAATTTCTTCACATTTTCTGTGACCCAGAATATTAATAAAAATTCTAGCGAATGCTGGAGAAATACATGGCGCACATAAAGATGTGTCATGGCATAATCACAAATCCTCCAGTCAAACAAGACACTAAGGGGAGTTGTCAACTGCCTAAAGACGCTCAGATATTATGTAGACAAGTTTTGTAGACAGGCATTACATGTGAACATTCAACATAACCCAATAGTGTCAAAGAGGTTTGTATTACATGGAAAGCAAACTCTCTCAGAGATATTTAGTCAAAACGGGTTATTTAAATAATTTAAATAGTTCAACAATTAATTTTCGGTTAAAGAGGACCTGTCAGCTCTCCTGACCTGTCTGTTTTAGTAAATACTTGTATTCCCCATAGAATAAAAATTCTGGTGCATTTTTTTAGAACTTTGCATTGTACCGTTCCGCTGTTATTTATCCTACAAATGTTTGAAGAAATTGACAACTGGGTGTTACCATTTTCTGTGTATTTCGATACATGTTGGATGCCGTGGCATCAGTACTCCAAATCTCAGACTATGTAGGGACTTGCCCAGGGGCATAACTAGGAAAGACTGGGCCCCATAGCAAACTTTTAAATGGCCCCACTCCCCTGGGTGCCACATACAGACCCCCCTTGTCAATAGTGCCCCCCTGTAGATAGTGCCCCACTCTAGATTGTGCCATACAGCCCCCCTGTAGATTGTGGCATACAGCTCCCCCTATAGATCGTGTCACACCCCCCTTCTAAATAGTGCCACCCTTCCCCCCTGTAAATAGTGCCCTCTCCCCCTTGTAGACAGTGCCATACAGACCCCCACCTCCCCCTTGTATAGTTCCACACAGAACCCCTGTAGATAGTGACCCCCACCTTCCCTTGTAGATAGTGCCATAAAGCCCCCCCATAGATAGTGCCCCCAACTCCCCCTTGTATATAGTGCCCCCCACTTCCCCCTTGTAGATAGTGCCATACCGCCTCCCCTGTAGATAGTGCCTGCACCCTCCTTGTAGATAATGCCCCCACCTCCCCCTTGTAGATAGTGCCATACTGTCCCCCTGTAGATAGTGCCATACAGCTCCCCCCTGTAGATAGCGCCCCCCACCTCCCCCCAAACAAAAAAGTGAAAAAGATTATACCTAGGCCCTGTGCCCACGACGAACAGAGCTGCCCCACAGTATTCTGAACGCTGACGGGATCCTTGCGTAGGCCGGCGTGATCTAGTGACATCATCGCAGGGATCCTGTCCCTGTACCTGATAGGCTGTAGGCTGAAATCTGCCTGTAGCTTAGTAAATGGTAGAGAAGTAAGATACCTTTAATAAAGAGTTCTAATAAAAGATGCCCAGAATTGTAATTTTAATGGGGAATACAAGTATTTGCTAAAACAGACAGGTCAGGAGAGTTGACAGGCTCTCTTGAAGCCCACTAAAATGAATGCCATACTATGCATTTTTTTCTCATAGGCTAGCTATCATGAAATATTCAATATCAAAAATTATTAAACAAAATATGTACCAGCACCTGGTTTTGAAGAGGTAGGGTCTGACTGGCACAACAGATGACCACAGGATTCTCTGGTGGGATTAGATTTAATATGATAATGGAGTGCTTACACAACAGGGCCCAATGTAGCAGAAGCTAACCCCATCTAAAGACTGATCTTGGCACAGATCACATGTTGATAGGGTTTATCATATTTTGGGTTAATTTACAAATACCTTTTTTGTTTTTACTGATGATATGGCTTTTGTGTGTAATGATATCTGCAGAGCTTACAATGCAATTAAAAGTGAACTTGAACATGTGCTGCTTAGCTCGATGACGGGCCTTCAGGATCATTTTTGATGGGCCTAAGGTACTCTAATCCAGCATTGGGGCCAGGTTTATTGAGGTAGGTTATAAATGATAAAATACTCGGCAATAAAGCTCCACAACCCATGGGGTTATACTCAGGGTTGTACACAAGCGGGCCTTACGGGTTTAAAACCTCCCTCTTGTACGCTCACTCCTTCCCTGGCTCGGTGGCTCTCATCCTCCAGCAGTTTAGACATGTAATGCTATCTGCTGGTGAAAGGAGAACAGTACATGGGAAATGTTGACCTTTTACCAGCAGATGGCAGACAGCATTACATATAGCAGTCAATTCGAAAAGAGGGAGGGAGGATGAGCTCCAGCACCTCCAAATCACTGCTGGCTGGATCAGTCCTGCCCTGCTGTGCCCACCCCCTTATGTCCTAGTAACGAGGAATGAAAGCCATTAGAGAAGGTAGGTGTGTATATGTGTTAATGTAAGTATATATGTGTCAATGTATATATGTGTGTGTGTATGTGTGTGTGTGTGCGTTTGCGTTAATGTATGTATACAATGGTCAGCCATAACATTAACCCCTTAATGACCGGCCTATTTTAGACGTTAACAAACCAAGCCATTTTTGAAGTTTTTCCATCGTCGCATTCCAAGAGCTATAACGTTTTTATTTTTGCGTCGACATAGCTGTATAAGATCTTGTTTTTTGCGGGACAAGTTGTACTTTTTAATAGCACCATTTTGGGGGACATATTATTTATTGATTAACTTTTATTAACTTTTTTGGGGGGGGAATAGAAAAAAATCGGAAATTTCGCCACTCTTTTTTGCGTCTTAAATCTACGCCGTTTACCGTGTGCTATAAATAACACAATAACTTTATTCAGCGGGTTGTTACGATTGCAACGATACCAAATTTCTATAGTTTTTGTATTTTTTACTACTTTTACACAGTAAAAACGCTTTTTTTTCAAAATTATTTGGTTTTGTGTCTCCATATTTGAAGAGCCGTAACGTTTTTATTTTTTCGCCGATGCGGTTGTGTGAGGGCTTTTTTTTTTGCAGGACGACTTGTAGTTTTTATTGGTACCATTTTGGAGTAGATGCGACTTTTTGATCACTTTTTAATCACATTTTTTTAAAGTCAGGATTCACAGAAAACAACAATTTTTCCAACTTTTTTTATTTGATTTTTTACGGCGTTCACCGTGCGTGTTAAGTAATGTAATAGCTTTATAGTCGGGGTCGTTACGGACGCGGCGATACCAAATATGTGTAACTTTTTTACTTTATTTTGGTTTTTTAATACTAAAGCAGTTTGTAAGGGGAAAAAGTGGGTTTTTCATTTTTTTTCACATTTTTTTTTAATGAACTTTATTAAACTTTTTTTTTACTTTTTTACTAGTGCCACTAGGGGACTTTAATATGCGATTCTGCGATCGCTATTATAATACACTGCAATACTTCTGTATTACAGTGTATTATGCCTGTCCGTTTAAAACGGACAGGCATCTGCTAGGTCATGCCTCCGGCATGACCTAGCAGGCATTCGCTCCAGGCAGCCATCGGAGACACTGACACTCGGCGATCTTATCGCCGGGTGTCAGTGGGATGAGAGGGAGCTCCCTCCCTCTCTCCAAAACCACTCAGATGCAGTGCTCGCGATTGAGCACCGCATCTGAGGGGTTAAACGGGTGAGATCGATACTAATATCGATCTCACCCGGCAGAGCAGGGACGCCCTCAGCTGCCTCTGGAAGCTGAGAGCAGGGACATTTGACAGCTCCCTGCTCTGTTTACTTATTCCGATGCCGCGACATAAAAAGTCTATGGCATCGGAATAAGGCCCGTTAGTGACCGACGTAAAAACACTATGGGCCGGTCACTAACGGGTTAAAAAGAAATGACAAGTGAAGTAAATAACATTGATTATGTCATTACAATAGCAGCTGTCAAGGGGTGGAATATATTCATCAAGTGAGCAGTTAGTTCTTAAAGTTGATGTGTTAGAAGCAGAAAAAAATTGTAAAGCGTAAGGATCTGAGCAACTTTCAGAGGGGCAAATTGTGAAGGCTAGATGACTGGGTCAGAGCATCTCCAAAACGGCAAATTCTGTGAGGTGTACCCAGTATACAGTGGTTTGTACCTACTAAAAGTGGTGCAAGGAAGGACAAACGGAGCCCAAGGCTCATTAATGCACGTGGGATGTGAAGGCTAGCCCATCAAGTCCGATCACACAGGAGCCACACAAATTGATGAAAAAATAAATGTTGGGTAAGATGTAAAGGTCTTAGAACACAGAGTGCATCGCAGCTTGCTGCAGTTGGGGATGCGTAGGGGCAGGCCGGTTGGAGTGCCTATGCTGACTCCTGTGGGCACGTGAGGATCAGAACTGCACTATGGAGCAATGGAAAAAGGTGGCCTGGTCTAAAGAATCATGTTTTCCTTTACATTGTGTGGACGGCTGGGTGCGTGTGTGTCGCTTACCAGGGGAAGAGTGGGCAACAGAATGCACTATGGGAAGAAGGCAAGCCGGCGGAGGCAGGGTGATGATCTGGGCAATTTTCTGCTAAGACACATTGGGTCCTGGCATTCATGTGGATGTTGTTTTGACATACCCCACATACCTAAAAATTGTGGAAGGTCAAGTACACACCTTCATGTTGACAGTAATCTTTACTGGCAGTGGCCTCTTTCAGCAGGATAATATGCTTTTCATACAGCAAAAATTGTTCAGGAATGATTTAAGGAACATGACAAAGATTTCAAGTTGTTGACTTGGCCTCCAAATTCCCCAGATCTCAATTCAATTGAGCATCTGTGGGATGTGCTGGAAAAAAAAGTATGATCCAAGGAGTCCCTACATCGCAACTTAAAGTACTTAAAGGATATACTGCTAACGTCTTCGTGTCCAATACCACAGGAAACCTTCAGAGGCCATGCCTTGACGGGTCAGAAATGTTTTGGCAGCACGAGGAGGACTTATACAATATTACGCAGGTAGTTGTATGATATGATTAAACAGTGTATATGTGTGGGTATGTGTGTCACAGTGTGTAAACGTGTATATGAATATACTATATGCATGTGTATGTATGTCACAGTGTGTATATATGTGTGTGTGTGTGTGTGTGTGTGTGTGTGTGTGTGTGTGTGTGTGTGTGTGTGTGTGTGTGTGTGTGAATGTATGTATGTGGTATATACAGTATATGTGTCACAGAGTGTATACGTGTGTGAATGTGTCACCGTGTGTATATATGTGTGTGTGTGTGTGTGTGAATGTATGTATATATGTGGTATATATAGTATATGTTTGTCAGAGTGTATACGTGTGTGTGTACGTATGCACATGTTATGCAAGTATGTTCATGGTGATGAACCCCTTTTACAAAACTGTGCGTATGCCCGTGGTTATATGAGTAATTATTATAGTACCGTGTTGTCAACAATCTATTACATTTGTTTACGTTTTTTAGCGTTTCTCAGTTGGGCAGTGTTACAAATTCAATGTGAACCATTGTCCCCAGACATTCTGGCAAATTTGGTCGCAGAAGGGCGACAAATACTCAAGATGACTCAATTTTGATCAGAGAATGGCAAAAGAATCACAACATAGAGTTCCAATAAGTTAGAGAACTGTTCGAAGGGATTCAAGTCTGCAGACATTCAAAGAAACAGAAATTTGTTTAAGAAATAATGGCAAAAATACTTGACGGGGCTAAACAGTTTGAAAACTGGTCCACAGAATACTGGGAACAGGTAAAAAAAAAACCTTGACTTTCATTGTTATTTATTATAACATTTACTATTTGATTCTATTAATGAAAAATGCTGTTTTGTTTTAAATCCTCTTTGCATATGATTGGTGAAAATGATGCATGATGTTCAGGTTGTTTTTAGTGACATAAGTTTCAAGTGTTCTGAGCAGCAAGTACAATACAATATGTCAGAAGACAGTCTGGAGAACAGATGAGGGAGGACTGCATCGTTCAGCGCGTCACGCACTCCACTCAGGTCATGGTATGGAGGGTCATAAGCATCTTCAGGACAGACATGCTCTACATCAAGGGTCAGCAACCGGTGGCAATGGTGCTACAGCCGGGAACGTGGAGAATGGTTTGCTGGAACACTTCCCTCTCCGTCTGTTCAGCACCGTTGAGTGCTTGGTGGCGCTAAACACAGGGAGAGAGAGCGGAGCTTCATTATGCGCTTGGCGGTGCTGATCACCAGGTGAGAGAGCAGTGCTTCATTGTGTTAGTCACTGCTGAGAAGTTGGCAAGCACATAATGCAGCACTGCTCCCTCTCCTGGTGTTCAGCATCGCCAAGCACATAATGAAGTGCTACTCTCTCCTGGTGATCAGGGCCCCAAGGATGGAGTTCAGTAACCTCTCTGTAAAAGAAAAGGTTAGCAAAAGTTGGCAGCTCTCTGTCCTATGAGCACCCCCGTAAGTTGGTGTTTAGTAGCTGCAGGTCTCTCCTATGTTCACCACCTCAAGCTGGTGTTCAGTAGCTGTGGTCTCTCCTATGCAAAACCCCCCCAAGCTGGTGTTCAGGAGCCTCGGTCTCTCCTATGTGCACCACCCCGAAAGCTGGTGTTCAGTAGTTGCTCTCTCTCCCGTGTGCAGTGCCCCCAAGCTGGTATTCAGTAGCCGCCGTCTCTCCTGTGTGCAGTTCCCCTAGCTGGTGTTTAATACCCTCGTATTCACCACAGATGGATTATCTGTGCAAAGAAAGTCAGGGACAATTGTTACACTAAATTATAAGTTTAATTAACGGATTAATTGGCTTATGTCACATACATGTTAACTGTTTGTCGTATATGACATTCAAGTTTGCATGGCACACTGAGTACTTCATCATTGACTTTTTATTTTTCATCAGCAAGCCATACAAAAAAGGTTCCTTATCCCTGCTCTACATTGTTCAGTGTAACATAAAGCAGCAGTGCAAATCCGTACTAGAGCAACGTCTGATCCCTCAGCTGCGCGACTGGTCACAGAAGAATTGACTTACAGGGACATGAGGCTTCCTCTTTGCACGATGGTACCCCATGTCACAAGGGACGTAAGAATGACACGTTTCCCTAAGGATCATGGCATTGTAGCGTTACCCTGGCCGAGCAACAGCCCAGACATGAATCCAATACAGAACTCGTGGGCAGTTCTAAAGTCGGAGACAATGAATAGGACTATAACAAACAAGCAGCAACTAATTGAAGAACTTATTTTACCTTGCGCACTGTATGACTGAATATTGCAAGGAATATGTTTGTTCTATGCCTGAATGAGTTAAATCCGAACATGTTTCTCAAGTTAAACATGTCTTGATAGATATGTTGTCTAAACATCATGGCAAAACAACATTAAAAATGCAGATTTTTGAAAAATGTCTATTAATTTGGTCAGCAAAAATATGCGGGTCCCAGCTCCTTCTCGATATGGTAAAATCCAGTGAAAGTCCCAGCTCTATCTCGATATGGTAATATCCAGGGACAATCCCTACTCTGTCTCGATATGGTAATATCCAGGGACAGTCCCAGCTCTATCTCAATATGAGAATATCCAGGGACAGTCCCAGCTCTATCTCAATATGAGAACATCCAGGGACAGTCCCAGCTCTATCTCAATATGAGAATATCCAGGGACAGTCCCAGCTCTATCTCAATATGAGAATATCCAGGGACAGTCCCACCTCTATCTCAATATGAGAATATCCAGGGACAGTACCAGCTCTATCTCAATATGAGAATATCCAGGGACAGTCCCAGCTCTATCTCAATATGAGACTATCCAGGGACAGTCCCAGCTCTATCTCAATATGAGAATATCCAGGGACAGTCCCAGCTCTATCTCAATATGAGAATATCCAGGGACAGTCCCAGCTCTATCTCAATATGAGAATATCCAGGCACAGTCCCAGCTCTATCTCAATATGATGAGAATATCGAGGGACAGTGTACTGATGAGGCGGTGTAGCTAATCATGGGTTCTACAAAGCTTCTTTTAGCTATGCTGTCTTCAGGAGTCAGGGGATGACCCCATATGCCTTGGGGTTTGTTCCCCTGATTTTTTAAGACCCAAGCAACGTCCTTGGTGCAAATAAAAAATAACACAGAAGGCCTATTTCATCCGAACATTTTCAAGGTTTTTGTTTGGCTTATGTAACACTTAAGATTATATAACTTTAATCCTTCTGTAATGTATTATTTAAATAGCTGAGCTGCATTGTATCCCAGTCTGAAAAGATGAAAGCGTCACAAGCCTTATTGTACCAATTATTTGATCATTTTGGATCGCAGAACAGTCTGCTCAAGAAATGACATCCAGGACTGGATCAATTCACAACAGTAGAGGAGATATTAAGAGCCTGTTAACCTGAACATGTTAGGGTCCGAGCCCCTGGATGTAGCTTGTTGCTTACTTTCCAGATAATGGCTCAAAAGGGAAAGAACTTCTATTTTAAGAAGATCTCCCACGTTAATTTTCTTTCTTAATTCATATGCTTAGTAATAAGATAATTTGCTAATTATTATTATTACGTTTTTTTCCCTAAACCCCAGTAGCATAACAAGAATTCAAAATCTATAATTGCTAAAAAATGTATATTTGATCTGATAGCATGCTACACTGTTTCCGTAACTGCCATTCACTTCTATGGGACTTACGGAAACAGTGTAGCTAAGCGAGCTACGCTGTTCGCTGATTACACGGTGAGAAGTTACGAAGTGGCAGCTGGAAATGAGAAAGGTAGAACGGGGTTTAGGGGGCCCTATTCTAGAGATGGTGCAGGTCCCAGAGGTGGGACCCACATTATCTGAAATTTATGGCATATCCTTTGGATATGCCATAAAATGTCTCTGATGGGCAAACCCCTATAAAGCCTCATAAACTTGTCAGAGCCATGTGCGCGGAGCTCTTACAGAGGCATACGGAGTCCGACTCCATATTATGAGACTGTAGGCACTCTGTGTGCTGGTGCATGCTGCATCTGTATGGCACAATATTATAAAGATATTCTCCCCTAGAAGCAATGCCCTGTAATGTGTCATTTGAGGAATAAAGGACGTAGGGATTTTCTGTTAAATTCATATGGAAAATCCAGAGGCAAAAAGAGGTACAGAATAGGCCCATTCACTTCTATGGGTACCGTCCTATAGTAATATGCCTGAGTGCATGCTTTTTATTATCACTTTCATTTTCGAACACTAAAAAAAAACTAAAAAAGATTATACTGTCAGTCATGAAAACAGAGTTATAAAAATCTCTTTTAAAACCAAGAATATCTGGTCACTAGGGGGTTAATTAAAATTTATTTGTTTACAAGGGCAATCTAGAGTACCACAATTTCTGAGATAATGTGATTACGGTAGAATAGAACTACACATGGCCGCATACTAATTTGTTCTTTCAGGTAATACAATTTCATGTCCACTGTAAAGGAAATTATTTTCAGAGGTAATGCAGATTAAATGTTATACTTCAGACATAAGTCTATGCTGAAATATATTTTGTGCTTATTGTTTTGCAAGCAACAAGGGTCACTAATAAAGTGGCCTAAAATACAATTCAAAGATTTATTCTTCATTTATAAATAGGTTATATATTGTAAACTGCTTTCAATGGGCCATTTAGTTTGTCTAATGTCATTTGTACTTATTTCTCCAAGAGCCTGCATAAAGCAAAGGGGGTCCCAAAGCAAAAGCCAAAATGGGACCCCTTAATGATGCCGGCTCATATTTTAGATTAGATCTATTGTTTTAGATAGGACTAGAGGTAAAGCTTTTAATATCATGATGCACAAACAGTGCAACTCCAAAGAGTAATATCTTGGTACTGCCCTGCCAGAAGCTTTCCTCCATAGAACTACACTCTTGCGGCCATTCTTGCACAATGTGGGTGCTGGTTGTGTCTTTCTCTGTACCTGTCTTGTTACACCCTATAGAAAGCAGAGGGGGGGGGGGGGACACACTGACTGACAGGGACATGAGAAGAGATGGGAGAGCCCAGAAAAAAGCTGATGTAATGTAGTTTGGGAAAGAAAACAAGGAGACCAAGTCTGCAGCCCAATGGGATAACAATTTTTATATACACACCTCTTGCTTTCGAATGAATAGCCATTAACAGGTCTATAGATACTATAGAGTAGGGCTGGGCGATTAATCAAATTAAATTGATTAATTTGCCCTCAAGGCCTCTGACGATTCAGTTTTTTTTAACAGAATCGCTGAATCGATTCTTTAGTGGCGCCGTCGCACCGTGCAGCAGGAGGACGCCCCAACCCGCCGCCTCATCACTGCCTGATCTGCCCCCTCTGAGAAGCTGCGCCCGGTATGTCTGTTTCCCCACGGTACTGCTGTTCTCTACTGAACAAAATGATACAGTGCGGAACAGCAGGTCCGTGGGGAATCAGAGACGCCTAGTATAGTGCCACACCGCCCTGTTGATACTACCCCTCCTTGCAGATTGCACGCCCCCTTGCAGATCGCAAAACCACACTCCCTTGTAGATCGCACCCCCCCCCCCTTCTTGTAGATAGTGCCACTGTAGCTCCCAATAGGAGCTGTATCCCTGGTCAAAGTGTTGGCAACTTCTGGCCGGGGATTCAGCCCCTAGTGGCAGCTACAGTGGCCGCTATATACAAGAAGGATGGGGTGGGTGCTGTGATCTACAAGAGTGTGGGTGTGCGCTCTACATGGGAGGGGGTGCGATATATAAGGGGGTGTGTGATCTACAAGGGGGGTGGGATTTCGATCTACATGTGGGGGTGCGATCTACAAGGGAGTGGGGGTGCGATCTACAAGGGAGTGGGGGTGCGATCTACAGGGGGAGAGGGGTGCGATCTACAAGTGGAGCGGGTGCGATCTACAAGTGGTGCTGCGATCTACAAGGTAGGGCGTGATGTTGGTTCTGCGATCTACAAGGGGGGGTCGGGGTGCGATCTACAAGACGGTGGGGGTTGTATCTGCAAGGGTGGTGCTATCTGCATAGGTGTGTGGCACTATATTTGGGGTGGCACTGTTACTATATGTGGGCACTGTGTCACTGTTACTATATGTGGGCACTGTGTCACTATATGGGGGCACTCTGGCACTGTATGGGGGCACTGTGTCACTATATGTGGGCACTGTGTTACTATATGTGGGCACTATGTCACTATATATGGGCCCCGTGTCACTGTTACTATATGTGGGCACTGTGTCACTATATGGGGGCACTGTGTCACTGTATGTGGGCACTGTGTCACTATATGTGGGCACTGTGTTACTATATGTTGGCACTGTGTCACTATATATGGGCCCCCGTGTCACTTTTACTATATGTGGGCACTGTGTCACTATATGGGGGCACTGTGTCACTATATGGGGGCACTGTGTCACTGTATGTGGGCACTGTGTCACTATATGTGGGCACTGTGTTACTATATGTTGGCACTGTGTCACTATATATGGGCCCCCGTGTCACTGTTACTATATGTGGGCACTGTGTCACTATATGGGGGCACTGTGTCACTATATTTGGGCACTGTGTCACTATATGTAGTCGACTATGCTATTGCTTCCGGCAAAACGACAAGTCCAGTATTTTTTTTTTTACTCTGTTACCCAGTTAGCTCTCTTAGCTCCTCGTAAAAATGTTGAAGCTGCATGACGGAGGGGCAGGATCTATCCCGGTGTCTTCCAGTATGTCGTGTACTGACGCCGGTGCCCTAAGTTCCCACAAATCATTGCAGCACCATCGAGAGTTCTGACTCTATGAGCAGGCAATGGTTTGGGAGGCTCACGTGAGCGCACACGCTGGGGAGGAGAGGAAGATATCCGTATCCACTGCTAGCCTGTATGGTATACACTACCGTTCAAAAGTTTGGGGTCACCCAGACAATTTTGTGTTTTCCATGAAAAGTCACACTTATATTTATCAAATGAGTTGCAAAATGACTAGAAAATATAGTCAAGACATTGACAAGGTTAGAAATAATGATTTTTGTTTGAAATAATAATTTTCTCCTTCAAACTTTGCTTTCGTCAAAGAATGCTCCATTTGCAGTAATTACAGCATTGCAGACCTTTGGCATTCTAGCTGTTAATTTGCTGAGGTAATCGGGAGAAATTTCACCCCATGCTTCCAGAAGGCCCTCCCACAAGTTGGATTGACTTGATGGGCACTTCTTGCGTACCATACGGTCAAGCTGCTCCCACAACAGCTCTATAGGGTTGAGATCTGGTGACTGCACTGGCCACTCCATTACAGATAGAATACCAGCTGCCTGCTTCTTCCCTAAATAGTTCTTGCATAATTTGGAGGTATGCTTTGGGTCATTGTCCTGTTGTAGGATGAAATTGGCTCCAATCAAGCTCTGTCCACAGGGTATGGCATGGCGTTGCAAAATGGAGTGATTATCCTTATTCAAAATCCCTTTTACCTTGTACAAATCTCCCACTTTACCAGCACCAAAGCAACCCCAGACCATCACATTACCTCCACCATGCTTGACAGATGGCGTCAGGCACTCTTCCAGCATCTTTTCAGTTGTTCTGCGTCTCACAAATGTTCTTCTGTGTGATCCAAACACCTCAAACTTCGATTCGTCTGTCCATAACACTTTTTTCCAATCTTCCTTTGTCCAATGTCTGTGTGCTTTTGTCCATATTAATCTTTTCCTTTTATTAGCCAGTCTCAGATATGGCTTTTTCTTTGCCACTCTGCCCTGAAGGCCAGCATCCCGGAGTCGCCTCTTCACTGTAGACGTTAACACTGGCGTTTTGCGGGCACTATTTAATGAAGCTGCCTGTGAGGCGTCTATTTCTCAAACTAGAGACTCTAATGTACTTGTCTTGTTGCTCAGTTGTGCAGCGGGGCCTCCCACTTCTCTTTCTACTCTGGTTAGAGCCTGTTTGTGCTGTCCTCTGAAGGGAGTAGTACACAACGTTGTAGGAAATCTTCAGTTTCTTGGCAATTTCTCGCATGGAATAGCCTTCATTTCTAAGAACAAGAATAGACTGTCGAGTTTCACATGAAAGCTCTCTTTTTCTAGCCAATTTGAGAGTTTAATCAAACCCACAAATGTAATGCTCCAGATTCTCAACTAGCTCAAAGGAAGGTCAGTTTTATAGATTCTCTAAACAGCAAAACTGTTTACAGCGGTGCTAACATAAATGCACAAGGGTTTTCAAGTGTTTTCTAATCATCCAATAGCCTTTTAACACAGTTAGCAAACACAATGTACCATTAGAACACTGGAGTGATGGTTGCTGGAAATGGGCCTCTATACACCTATGTAGATATTGCATTAAAAACCAGACGTTTGCAGCTAGAATAGTCATTTAGCACATTAACAATGTATAGAGTGTATTTCTGATTAATTTAATGTTATCTTCATTGAAAAAACTGTGCTTTTCTTGCAAAAATAAGGACATTTCTAAGTGACCCTAAACTTTTGAACGGTAGTGTACGTATTTTGCATAGCGACGATCAACAGAGGTTTTGTTTACTTGGAAAATTCTACTTAGCAATGGGGGATAGAGAGCTAAAGAAAGTAGGTATTGAGGCATAATTTGTAAATATACTATATTAGTAAATTATCATTTTGCAATGATGTAGTACAAGTGTAAAAAAAATATTAAAATTATAGTGACCCTTTAAAGTAGTTTCCCAACTTTCTGTTCTCCCAGAACGTGTAGGTCCCAGAAGTGGGACCCCCATCCATTAGGCAGTTATGGTATATCCTGGGAGTACACCATAAATATCTTATGTGGGAAAACTCCACATAGTGCCTGTTCACATAAGCGTTCGTTTCCGCTGAGGGGTTTCATCGGGTTAACCCCTCAGTGGAAAGTCAATCGACGGAACTCTGTCACAACGGTGACAGATGGAAACCATTATCTAGGTTTCCTTCACTATTGAGTTCAATGGTGAGGGAAACGGAAGCTGAGGTTTCCGTTTGACTTTCCGCTGAGGGGTTAACCAGACGGAAACCTCCGACGGAACCCCTCAGCTGAAACGAACAAATTTTCTGCTTTTATTAAATAATATGTCGGACAGTTATTCAAAAGTGATAAACAACAAATCATGCTTCAAGATAAACAATTCTTACCCCTTCAACATACTGAAGCATTCGGCGGGTGCTCTCCAGTGACTGAAAGGCAAAGAGAAAAATATTGTATTAGCAACACAGACAAGTCTGCTTAAAATAGTGCAATTTCAGATTTTGATGAAAATACATTTTTTATTTTCAAAATTTTTTAAATACATTTTTCGCTATGTATTGAAAAATAATATAATATGGCTTTGTTTTGTGTTTTCCATCCAATGGTGGAATTCTTCAATGCATTAATTATTTCAAATACAATTAAATTTAATATAAAATAAATATAATTATAAATTGAATAAAATATTTTATTTATATAATTATAAATAAAATTATAAACATTAGGAAATTATTCTTTTAAGAAATGAACACAAAATAGCAAAACGGAATAGGTGTAACATTCTTCAATAAATATTTGAAAGGAAGGGCATACATTACATCCCAGTTAGACCATATGTGCCCCAAGCTCTATAGACTTTAAAATAAAATGAGCAGATATAAGCACGGTAGGGGAAATTTATTAAGATTGGCATTTCATGCGCCAGCTTTCCGTCGGAACGAAGTCCTGACAGACACAAACGGAAATCATAGGTTTCCGTTTCCATCACCATTGACTTCAATGGTGACGGATGCGGTGCCAATGTTTTTCCGTTTGTCTCCGTTGTGCAAGGGTTCTGTAGTTTTCACTGAATCAATACCGTAGTCGACTACGCTATTGATTCCGTCAAAACGACGGAACCCCTGCACAACGGAGACAGACGGAAAACCATTGGCACCGGATCCGTCACCATTGAACTCAATGGTAATGGAAACGGAAACCTTTGGTGCATGCATTTTAATAAATTAGGCATATCTGTGGCCATCCGTGGTCAAATGTTCAACCGCTATGAGCCCCCTTCCACTAAGCACTGCCCATTTAAAAAAAAAAATAAAATTGCGGATACGGCTTAGATTTTTTTGCACAGATTGAATCTTTTCTACACCAGAAAACTGACTTTGCATGTTTAATTAATTTCCACCATTGTACTACCAATATTTTAGTGGCTTATTCTTGCGGTCAGCTAAGATCACTGAATAACACAAATGTTTTTGTTCTTTTTCTTCTCCTGTACGATCCTTTTTGGAGTTGTGCATTGCACATAGTGTATTCAAATATTTTGTATAAGGCCTAGGCTTCAATTTATTTTAGCAGCAGACGATGAAAGCATGAGGTTGCTGGGCTCTCAAGCATATTAGGATGGCACCTCTGCCCTCTGCATTCACAGACTACAGACTGCTGGAAGGGCAGCCACAAGGAATTTAAATTCCTCACACATGACCTGCTCTACAACTTAAAGCTGTTGTCCAGGATCAGAAAAAAGGATCTTTTTTTCCTATAAAAAATATGTCTGTCCATGGGCTGTGCCTGGTATTGGAGTTCATCCCTATTCATGTAAATTAGGATAAACTTCAATACCAGGCACAGCCTAAGGACAGGCGTGGCGCTGTGTCTGATAAAAATTAGGTAATTATTTTATGATTCTTGACAACCCTTTTAAATCTCTTCCACTCATAAATGGTAATCAATATATGATAGGTATATAACTTGAAGCTGTGGCAGTGACTGTATCAGCCAGATGAGAATGATATATCTATAGAACTTTGCACCCCTAAGTATGTTGCACTCTTGAGAATAAAATATATTTACAATTCTCCATATACTCAATAGCCTGGTACACTCACCTCATCAGCCAGCTGGTCGGCACGTCGCTGCATCTCTTCCAGCTCATTGCGCATATCCGCATCTTCTGCCATTGTGATCTGATGTGTGATTTGGGGTTGGGGAGCTTGAAACGGGGAACAGCCTTAGACCCTTAATGTAAAACAATAACATTGGTTAAGTAATAAAATATTATAATAATATATTTTAGAGATCAGAGGTCTGAATGTTTATAAATGAGCATTCAAGAAAAGTTCAACAAATCAACCAAATATAATGCATTAAATTGTACCTCCATTTTTACTGAAAAACTATTATAGTGTGCACAAAAATATTTTTTCTAAATAACTTGTATTATTGTCTTTGCTTCTAGCAGCAGCCTGGACGATGTATAGTCCATGTTGCCAGCGGCTCATAACTCTGCAGTTAGAGACAGAACACCCTGCTGGTCTCCGTGGCTCCTGTATGCAGAACAGCCGTCAGCGCTATAGAGTGCTGATGGTCGTTCTGCATACAGGAGCAATGGAGACCAGCAGGGCGCTCTTTCTCTAACCTCATATAGGTATGTGCCACCCGAAGCGCAGATTATAGACAGTCCATGCTGCTGATAGAGGCAGAATCACTAATCAAAGTTATTTAGAAAAACTATTATTGTGCATTCTGCTACACCAGGCTTAGCAACCCAATCCTACCCCATGTCAGTCCTACCCATCCAGGCTACTCTGCTTTCTAGATCTACCTACAGACACTAACACAATTTTTCTCCTCCTGCTTGGACGCTTTCCTTTTATCAAAACCTCTCATCTGCTATTAAGGGTATTCGCTCTTTTTATTCTACTTTTATGAACAGAACAGACTTGCAGACAACTTCACATATTAATAAGTGGTCTAAAGATTTAAAACGTCAGATATCCCACTCCAAAATGGTCTCAAACATACTGTATTTCAGTGAAAAGCACTTCATGTATTAACCACCGAGAAATCTTTTTAGAATGCTTTATAAATGGTATTACACCCCACATCGCATGTCCAAGATATCCCCCACTACCAACCCGGTGTGTTGGAGAAACTGTGGCGACATTGGTACTTTGCTACATATATTTAGGAAATGTCTACATCTTATGCCTCATGCTCACCACAATGTGCACCGGTCGAGTCCCGTCAGTGATCCGTGGAAAGATTTTTCCACGGATTGGAAAATCGGGTCAGTTTTCGTGGACCTGATTCACCCGCTAAGGCCTCATGCACATGACCGTGTTCGGTCCGAGATATACGGACCGCATGTCATTTCCCGGACCGAACACAGTTCAGGGAGACGGGCTCCCAGCATCATAGTTATGTATGACGCTGTGACTCACTGCCTCCCTGCGGGACTACCGTCCCGTACTGAAAACACGTGACTCACAGCGTCTTACATAACTATATTGCTAGGAGCCCGGCTCCCTGAACTGTGATCGGTCCGGGAAATGCGGTCCATATATAATGAACCGAACGCGGTCGTGTGCATGAGGCCTAAATTGAATTGATCCATGAAGACTATTGGGTGCCACTCGGATACCGTTAAAAATGGCCCGAGTGGCACATCGGTCATGTGCAACTGGCATTACTGTTTATTGGAAAGTGATAAATATTATCTCTAAGGTTATACAGACATCCTTTACCCTAACTCCAGTTTAAGGAATGCTCCGTCTGGGGATAGACTGTCATCCCTACCATTTTAGAAACATTATTTGTCATATTTTAGAAGCCACTGTCTCCTCCTCAGCGATGAATTGACTATTCCCTCCTTCACAGATATAATTCAAGCTGATACGTTTTGGGAAATTTGGGAGGCTTAGTCACCCTCTCTCATGACCCTTTATCCTTTATTGCTCACTGTTATTCCTTATGATGGGTCTCCAGAAGCATGATATGCTCTGATCTTTTATGTTGGCATAACTAATTTAATTATATTATGTACGTTTTCTCGCTTTTTCTTAAGTGTCTATATAATGAGACAATTAATCTCTATTTTTGTAAAGATAAATGTAAAATGTGCTCAACTACTTTTGTTTGCGTCACATTATTTGTATGTTATATTTTTGTCAAACCTAATAAAGCAAAAAACGTAAAACTGAATTGGGGTACATGTAAGACCTGTGACTACAGTAGACAAATAAGCCTGAAAATGCAATAGACAGAGCATTTAAAAATACATAGCAAACCCTACAAACCGCTCATTAAAAAAAAAAATGTAAAGAAGATTTTTTAAAATGCAGGGTCTGCAAGATATACTGTAGGTTGAAAGTGATACTTCTATTAAATGCATTAGAGAGAAAAAGAGTTATTTCACTACCTCATGCTTAAGACATTTATCATGGCTCGGTACAAGTTCGAGTTGTACAAAGCGGTAATACAACACCCATAGATATCTATATATAGTCCCATACTGTGGTGTGCTCCATCAGATACCATATAAAGGAGATATAGAAGCATTGCTTTTACGGGAAAATACCACCATACTACAATTCTAAACATAGACACCATACGTCAGCACATAAGGAGTCTAAGTGCTGCCCTACATGCCCCTGCAGTGGGCCAGAGGCCCTAGACTATAAGATAACAGCTGGTGCATCTTAAATAAACCACATTTCAATTCAATTCACTACTTGTTGCCTTAAAGTCGTGACAAATTTATTGTCCATGCTGTATTATATTCCCTGCCGAGACATATGATAGATGGATATATATATATATATATATATATATATATATATATATATTGTACATTTTGTTTCCTGGCATTCTACGGAGCACACTAATCACAGTGTTATAAGCATTATAAGGCCACGTTCACATGTGTCAGAATTTTTTCGCTGCAAATGTTGGTGCAGATTCGGGGGAATTACACAACGAATCTGCATCAACATGTGCATATTTGACAGGTAATTCAGACGTTGCAGATATCGCAGCGAAAAACTTGCCACAGATTTCAGTTTTCGCATTGCAAGGCTGAAATCCGCAGTGAAATTCCGCTGCTTCCCCGCAACATAATGAGCATGCTGCGGAGGGAAAAATCTGCACCACAGCCTAAATTCCGCACAGTTAATTTGCGCAACGTGTAAACTAAGTTTCCTAAAAATGTATAGAAAGAAATTTAAAAAACGGCTGCTGCAGAATTCCACTGCGGATTGTTAGCGGCGGAATTCAACAGCAACTCCACCACGTGTGAATGTGCCCTAAAAGATCATACACAAACACTCTGCACATACAGCAACAGCAGGAAGTAAGGAGACCAATAGAATGGAGACTTTTAAGCTTTGTCCATGAACAGATATGAAAATCCCATATATATCTATATATATATCTATAGCTATATATTTATATTTGTTTATGTGTAGATATATACAGGGCCGGCTCCAGGTTTAAGTGGGTCTTTGGGCTATAGTCACAGTGGCTCCCTTATGCCTCAACTGTCTTCATCCACCCAGTATACGATACAGCAATAATGGCTCCAGTGATGATTTTTTTGTCATGGTTTCGTCATTTTTTTGTGTGTGTTCTATAATAAAAAATGGCAGGAATATTTTGGTGTCACTTTTACCACAAACTCCCACCCCCAAAATATGTCATGTGTGAATATACACTAAGGCTGGGTTCACACGACCATGTTACGTCCGTAATGTACGGAACGTATTTCGGCCAGAAGACCCGGACCGAACACAGTGCAGGGAGCCGGGCTCCTAGCATCATAGTTATGTACGATGCTAGGCGTCCCTGCCTCTCCGTGGAACTACTGTCCCGTACTGAAAACATGATTACAGTACGGGACAGCTGTCCTGCAGCGAGGCAGGGACTCCTAGCATCGTACATCACTATGATGCTAGGAGCCCGGCTCCCTGCACTGTGTTCGGTCCGGTACTTGCGGCCGAAATACGTCCGTCAATTACGGACGTAATTAGTGTGTGCGCACATACCCTCAGAAGGAGAGAGGCAGATGTGTGTAAGTTTAACCCTTTTACCGTTGGAAAATGTGGGTGCTGTACTTGCTTAGATAGCCAGAAGAATTTTTTTCCCTTTCCATTTATATATTTTTATATATATATATATATGTATATATATATATATATATATATATATATATATATATATACACTATGTATTAGTAGGTTGTTTATCTTGATGATTGCTATTTATTAATCATCTGTTTCTAGCCAGCAGAAAACGCCTTTAAGGGGTTGTCCGGTTTCAGCAAATGAATGTTATTTTTTGTAAAATTAAAAGTTATATAATTTTAAAATATACTTTCTATATTAATTTCTCACCATTCTCAAGATCTCTGCTTGCTGGTATTCAGTAGGAACATTCATTGTTTACTTCCAGTGGATAAAATTCTGTCCATGGTCATGTGATGGACACACAGGTGCATGGCTCGTTACAGTATGTGTATCAGAACTTCTACCAATCCCAGCACCTGTGTATCCATCACATGACCATGGACAGAATTTTATCCACTGAAAGTAAACAACGAATGTTCCTACTAAATAACAGCAAGCAGAGATCTTGAAAACTGAGGAATTAATACAGAAAGTATATTGGAAAATGCTTTAACTTTTAATCATACAAATAATAACATGAATTTGCTGAAACCGGACAAGCACTTTAATATACATACATCAGACGAATCACAGCTGCTGGCAGGAGCAATCTCATGTAAAGTGGCTATGAGAAACATAACCCCCATGAAGTTTCCCATGAAGCCTGTTGTGAAGGATACATTTAGTATAGGCATCTGTCTATAGTTGTTCTGCCTATGGACCGTAGCCTGCATAATGCCGACACAAATCCGACTATAGCCAGTTGACATGTATTAAACTTCCCTTAGACTGCTTTGATCTAGTTGATTTTAGCTATAAGAAGTATATACGATAATTGTGGATATGTCTCTAATATATGAGCCTGTATTATTAGGTTTATTTATTATTTTATTACATTTTATGTTGCTTATATAACATTAACATATTCTGTCCCCAATGGGGCTTACAATCTAATTTCCCTTAGGGTATGTTCACACGTAGTCAACCAAAACGTCTGAAAATCCAGAGCTGTTTTCAAGGGAAAACAGACCCTGCTTTTCAGACGTTTTTTACCAACTCGCATTTTTACCAACTCATTTTTTTACCAACTCGTTTTTGGAGCTGTTTTCATTGGAGTCTATGAGAAAACAGCTCCAAAAACGTCTGAAAGAAGTGTCCTGCACTTCTTTTGACGAGGCTGTATTTTTACGAGTCGTCGTTTGACAGCTGTCAAACGACGACGCGTAAATAACAGGTCGTCTGCACAGTACGTCGGCAAACCCATTCAAATGAATGGGCAGATGTTTGCCGACGTATTGTAGCCATATTTTCAGACGTAAAACGAGGCATAATACGCCTCGTATACGTCTGAAATTTGGCCGTGTGAACATACCCTAAGGCACAAAAACACACAAGAGACAATTTCATAGGAAGCCAATTAACCTATAAGTATATCTTTGGATTCTGGAAGGAAACCGCGTTATATCTGCTTGAAGGTGGAAGCCCCCTTTATTTTATTTTCCTATTTGACATCCAGATAATGTTTATAAACCCAGTTATCTATCATAACCTTGCTTAATTCTTTGTATTGTTGTTATAAACACGGCATTCAAGAACAAACATGGAATACTCTGTAAATACTTGAACAAGAAATAATAAAGGCGGTTTGTGCCTGACAGCTGTGCATGGGTAAACATGGCTGAACAATGTATGCATTTCTGATATGAGGGCCTGAGGCTGGAGAGCCTAGCGCTTACTATGTTTATGTTGGACTGACCTGCTCTATAAATAATGCACCTCTCACATGTACTGATGGCAACACTGTCCTATTACAATGATGGGCTATGTAGTTTATTATTTGTCATCTTTCGTTACCAAAAATATTAAAAAGATAAAAAAAAGGTTTTTGTTATATTTGTTTCAACTTCTCACCATTTTCTAGATCTCTGTATATAAATAATACTTCTCATAGCTGACAAGTTTACTACAATTGTATTCAGTCAAGACAAAACTCTCTCCTGTCCTGATAGTTTGTTCCAATGTAGATAAAATGTATCAGCCTAGGCCTTTTTGATGGCATATGATTGCCTAGACTGGATACAAATGAAATAAACTTTTTTGTCTGCTCTTTTCTTTTTAGTCTTCGGATACAACCCTGATAGGAGTTTTCTCATAATCGTTATTTATCACCTATCCACAGGATAGGTGATAAATATCTTATCGGTGGGGGTCCAACTAAAGGGATCTCCACCGATCACGAGAACAGGCTTACCTTGCCGTTCCTGGAAGCCCCATAGGTATTGCGCATGCTCGGCCACCGCTACATTAATTTCTATGGGGCTGCCAAGCGCTATCTTCCTCTCTTAAGGCTCTGTTCACATCTGCGTTGGGGTCCCGTTCTGACATTCCGTCTGAGGTTTCCGTCAGAACGGGACCCAGAGCAGACACAGAGGTTTCCATCTCCATCACCATTGATTGCAATAAGTTGATTGCAATCAAT
Organism: Rhinoderma darwinii; assembly: GCF_050947455.1. NCBI lineage: Eukaryota > Metazoa > Chordata > Amphibia > Anura > Rhinodermatidae > Rhinoderma > Rhinoderma darwinii. Next base: position 365,049,807 of record NC_134690.1, on the reverse strand, counting down.
TGTGATGGAGACGGAAACCTCTGGTTTCCGTCTGTGTCAGTTTGTGTCTGCTCAGGCTCCCGTTCTGACGGAAACCTCAGAGGGAACGTCTGAACGGGACCCCAACACAGATGTGAACAGAGTCTTACAGTGTATATGAGAGTTTGTACTAAATGCACTAGTCCAAGACTGGTTTGCAAATTAGCATTTTGATATAAAAGTGTGGTGACAGATGCCGTAAAAAGAAACCTTTATGGGGAGGGTTGCCGGACATGTGTCCCATATGCTTGGTTGTAAACCGGTGACCAATGAGAAGCAGGCAGAGCTGGGAGGCAAAGACTCCTGCAATAGCAAACACAAGTGAATATTTACCCCAGGTGAAAGAATACTATAATGGGGAAGTAGAAATCTGATAAAAGAGATCTACCATGGTCACAAAGGATCCACCTGTAAGCTATCACATCTAAGTTATGAACTTAGAGGTGATAGATTACAGGTGGATCCTGCGTGTCAGAGACACACAGCACCCGCTGTCACTGGAACCGTCAGGTCCACGGTACTGACGGATTCAGTGAATAGCGCTAGATACAGCTGCTCTGTATAAAGAAAACAGAGCAGCTGTATCTAAAAAAGAAAAACACAAGTTACACAAAACATACTGATAAACCTTTTATTTAAAAAAAATGCCTTTCAAAGGTTTACATTGCCTTTAAGATGTTGTCATCCAAATTTGAGTTTCTTATGGAACTTTATTGTGACTCTGCAGTGATGTTGTGGCCGTGGACCTGGTGAACCTACAAACTAGCTCATCACTACACCTCATATACTGTACACAACCAAAAACTTGCACTATACTGACGAAGTCTAAAGACCAAAACAGATCTATCCCTCCTTCTGGACATGGACAGGGTAGCCATGTAAATTGCACTTTAGAGAACAAGCAAATATCCTGACTTTAAAAACCTTTTGAGAACTTAATTCTTTTAAAAATCTCATCATGTAACAAGCTGCACCCTGTAGAGGATTAAGACATCAATATTTCATTATAAAAAAGGACCTGCTGTAATTCAAGATTTAAAACAGCAACTTAAAAACCTTTCATGCTGCACTTTATCCTTTTCATTAAAAAAAATCATGTTCTTATCCAGCAATGTGGAGTGTAGAGGTAAAATGAGGTCACATGTCTTGATCAGATTGATGGTATTCATCTTAGCAGTTTTCAGAAAGCTATATTTAAGTACAGAAGAATACAAAAACCTATACTTTTATTGAAAAAATCAAAATAACAGGTAAAGCAAAAGAAATGAAATAGTCTGCAGAGGTGTAACTGGGTCCTCATGCAAAATCGGCAACCAGACTTTATACCATTATGCTCCATTTATAGTCCTAGGGTCCTCTTATGTGGCAGAGCTGCCCGTATGTGACTCAAGGCCCTTTTACATATGAACGCTTGTCCCCGATCATTGCCCTGTGTAAAAAGTGCAATGATCAGCCAAAGCACGGGCAAATGCTCGTTCATCGGCTGATCGCATCTTTTCTGCAGCCCTAAATCTTATTGTTGTCGGCAGCACAGCTCCCTGTGTAAATAGGGAGATTTACTGCTGACATAATGTAAATGCATGGGGACGAGCGATTGTAGTAACAATCGCTCATCCCCATTCATAACCAATCGCTCCTTTTGAAAGAAGCAAACGAGTACCGATCGTGCTGTCTCGTTGATCGACGTTCGTTTACAGGGCCCATATTATCCGTGTAAAAGGACCTTACAGAAGCTCTGTCACCACATTATAAGTGCCCTATCTCTTACATAATGAGATCGGCACTATAATGTAGGTAACAGCAGTGGTTTTTATTTAGAAAAACGATCTATTTTCACCAAGTTATGAGCGATTTTAGCTTTATGCTGATGACTTTCTTAATACCCAACTAGGCGTGTTTTACTTTTTGACCAAGTGGGCGTTGTGGAGAGAAGTGTATGACGCTGACCAATCAGTGACCAATCAGCGTCATACACTTCTCTCCATTCATTTACTCTGCACATAGTGATCCTGCGTTGTTCACTATGTGCAGCCACATACACTCACATTAACATTATTGAAGTCTCTTGACAGTGAATAGACATCGCTTCCAGCCAGGACGGTATGTCTATTCACAATCCCGACACTTCGGTAACGTTTGTGTGGGACTTACAGCACAGCACGCGTGATCTCGCTGTAAGCTGTCATTTACAGCGTGATCTTGCGAGACCCTGCGATTGCGTCGCGGAGGGGGTGGGCTATGGTCTGTTGGAGTGGGCCGCTCCCCTTTTTCTAACGGACAAAAACTGCATGATCGCTGTTCCTAGTCGTTAGTCCAGGGTGTCAGTCTAAATACACAGCTGATACCCGCAGCGTATGGAGCAGACTTAGCACGTGAGCCCGCTCCATACTTTACACCCCTGCCGCACCAGGACGTGTCATTACATCCTGGTGCACGAATGGGTTAAAAAAATAAAGAACGCCAAGCTCTGCCTCAATTCTCTCCCACACAACTCGAGTTTTGCCATCTTTACTTCTCCTGGGGCTTGGCCAAACTAACGTTAGACAAAGATTTATACTCATTGTAACATCATTTTACAATATACAGAGTTATAAAAAAAAAAACACAAAATAAGGCAATTTTGTAAGTAGAAATAAAACTTGTGCAGTAAAACGAGTTGTGTAGTACTTTACCATTAAAGGCGGTTTTTCCTTTTTTTTTTTATTGACAGAAATTACAATTCAGCACTTCAGTGGAACGCAGTAACAACTAGCAACGGAGGGGTTTTTACAGCAATGTGCTCTTATTCTTTGGAGGCTCTTTAAACACAGAGATGGCAAGTACCGTGATTCATTTTTCACATCTGTATTATCTCAAAAGTTGTGTTTTTCACTTATGGTTGGAACTGCACGGATATTTACTATATTTTTGAATTGTGTAGAAAGAGGACAACCTACTTCTTTTGCATCCTTGCTGCTCTATAATACAGTATCGGACTGTGACACAGATATGTTTATTGGTTTATATTTTAATTTGACTAATGATCTGTTTGACCACTCAACTAAGTTATAGGTTTCAAACATTTACAATATGGTTTAACAGTCAGCAAATACACTATATGGACAAAAGTATTGGGACACACCTCCTAATCAATGAATTCAGGTGTTTCATTTAGTCCCATTGCCACAGATGTATGAAAGCCAGCACCTCACCATGCAGTCGCCTTTATAAACATTTGTGAAAGAATTGGTCGTGCTAAAGAGCTCACTGAATTCCAGCGTGGTACCGTAATAGGACGCCACCGTTGTAACAAGTCTGTCTGTGAAATGTCTTCCCTCCTAGATATTCCACGATCAAGTGTGAGTGGTATTATTGTAGGAAGTGGTATAATTTGTAAGAAGTGGAAGCGTTTAGGAACCACAGCAACTCAGCCATGGAGTGGCAGACCATGAATGGTTACAGAGCGGGGTCACCGAGTGCTAAGGCGCATAGTGCAAAAAAGTCGCCAACGTTCTGCTCACCTAATAATCAGAGTTCCAAACCTCTTCTGGCATTAACATCCACACACAACTGTATGGCAGGAGCTTCATGACATGGGGCCGAGCAGCTGAATGAAAGCCTTAGATCACCAAGCACATTGCCAAATGTGGGATCGAGAAGTGTAAGGCGCGCTACCGACGGACTCTTTATTAATGGAAACGTATTCTGTGGAGTGATGAATTACGCTTCTCTATCTGGCAGACTGATGGATGAGTCTGGGTTTGGTGAATGCCAGGAGAACGCTACCTGCCTGACCGCATTGTGCCAACTGTAAAGTTTGGTGGAGGATGGATAATGCAATTGCGTTGTTTTTCAGGGCTTGGCCTAGGCCCTTTAGTTCCAGTGAATGGAAATATTAATGCTTCAGCACACCAAGACATTTTGGACAATTGCAGCTTCCAACTTTGTGGGAATGGTTTGAGGAAGGCCCATTTCTGTTCTAGAATGACTAGTGCACAAGGTCCATAAAGACATGGTTGAGTGAGTATGATGTGGAAGAACTTGACTGGCCCGCACGGAGCCCTGACCGCAACCCCATCGAACACCTTTGGGATGAACTAGAAACGACATTGGGAGCCAGACCCTCTTGTCCAACATCAGTGTCTGACCTCACAAATGCTCTTCTGGAGGGATGGGAAAGAATTCCCACAGACACAATTCAAAATCCTGTAGAAAGCCTTTCCAGAAGAGTGGAAGCTGTTTCAGCTGCAATGGGGGGACCAACTCCATATTACTGACTATGGATGTAGAATAGGATAAAAGCTCCTGTACATCCTTAAAATGGTTGATAATATTTGATGTGAATGTATGAGGATAATCCAAGTGTTCTTAAACCTTTGATAACAAAAGTACGTAATAGTAATTGTAATAGTACGATGCTACTATGTCCACACGAGTTACCCTTTGTATGCTGTGATCATAGCTGATCTTTGCATACAAGGGACGAAGCAAAGGTGAAAATCGCCCTTTGATCGTGTCACAAGGATGTTGTTAGGGCATGCAAAGTTAAGGACTTAGTTATGGGTTTGCAGTGTAAGAGTGACCATAACTACCCACATATTAGCACTCAAACACTTTGTGTATTCATCTACCGGTATCATATAGATCTAAAATCAATGACTGTTCCAATATATAATGGAGCCTTATAATAAAAAGGATGTTGTATTGTTAGTGATGCAGCGAATACCAAGTTAATATCAAGTTACCCAATACAGAAAGATTAAAAAGTTACCACCAATATATACAGTATTTCTTTGATTTGTCCTTTTCTGCAATTTTCATTTGTTGCCAAGTTTTTCTGTTCTTTTGTTCCGCTATAAGATCAGAAGAATGAACAAGAATTGGCAGAGACATTGCATCAAGGACGCTAACGGCGTCTCATGTAACCCGTTGACTTTAATGGGTTCCGTCGGGTTTCCGTGAGGGTGTCTGCCATTTAACTTTTTTCTTCCGGCATTTATCCCCAGAACTGCGATGAAGGCCCCTAACGGAGCCTCCGACACAGATTTTAACAGAACTTTCCACAGCTATCACAGAATCGTGCCTGGTTGTGCAGTGATGAAACTCACTCCCATATTGTTGCCTAACCAGGTGGATTTACAGTACGATCCACACATATGAGAAAGCTAAGTTTCATGAGGTTTTACCAGAAGCAGATAAAGTGGAAAATGGAATCTTGAACAATTTTACATAAGACAATTCACAGATTTAGGCCTCATTTACACACTATAAGCATTTCTTATGCCAGCGTACAGTGCTTGTATATGACACCATAATAGCGAGATTTTCTCCTCTACATCTAAGTAATGCCACGATTGGAACATGACAAGATTTTGGAAATTGGAGACATACAGGGGCACAGTAGGGACTCGAACTATTAATGTTCCATACAACTCGGAGGTTACATTCAGCTGTGATATTGTAGTGTGCATGAGTCTCACATTTAGAGGTGACTTGGAATTTTAGATTTTCTTCCATGAAACAGATTTTTTATTTATCCAGAAATCCTCTTTCTTTTGAGATCACCAGTGACATAATTTACAGTAGAATGACAAACTGACATAGTGACAACTTTTTTTTGGAAAGGTTACAGTATGGTAACCCGTCCATTTTCACATTTATATAGATAACTTATTCATGCAAATGTGGACCAAAGTGACAGATTACTTTGAGGATAAGGATATTTTAATAATAATATTGAAAATTTCTTGAAAATGTTCTTATGTCTATGGCGCATATTTGCAATGCATAGTATGTATAATCTTCCATTTAGCATAGATTGCTCCCTTAAAGCACAGACATGATTTCTGTCACTGTACGGTCACCATTCAGCAGCCGGGGGATAAGCCTCCATTCATGCTTTATTTTGCCACGTAGTTCGGAGTACTATAAAGCCTGGCAAAGACTAAACAGAATGAAAGAAGAGGATTTATCCGAATACTAATATAGAAATCGAATTTGTATTGACCAATCAGCTAAATGACTCTGGCATGTGACTTGCCGGCTGATATTATAAGTATTACGCTTGGGTAGTCACATGATCTGTAGATTAAATCAAACACTGTGAAATCCTTCCTGCTTGACAGTCTTTGAAGGAAGGAGATGCCCCGGCTGACAGTGCTTAGTGATGATAGTGACAGTGGATTACCGCTCCCAATTAACCTATTTCTAAATGTAAACTGTAATCGCGCCCCCGGTTAATTTAGTTCACTAACGCTTTCTGCAATGCAATAACTGAGTCCCCAAATGACACAATCTGGAATAAAAAGAAATATATATTACACCTAACTGTAACTATTTATAATAAGGGTTATAGTGGTATATGCTGTTACACTTTTATTTAAAGATCATTTCCCCTAAAATAAAAAATCACTTGTAAATATGAGTGCTCAAATTGTCCGCTTGTGCAAAAATTTTATTCTATTCAGCTATTTATGGGCTGAACGTAAAGCAATGACATATGCAACCAAAATACCAAAGAGTTGCATATGTCATCCATAGGCTCCCATGTAAAAGAAACACATACCGCACAGTATATGTTTATCTGCGGGATGCATCTGTATTGAAAAGCGTATGCTGATACATACCCCCTAAATTTATGCCAATAGACACTATTTTGGCATTCGTTTGGTTAACAAGATCCTATGGATGTCTTTGACATGGCGTGGCCTGACAGCATGGGTACGTTTGGGCCTCTGGGTTGCTCCATCTGCAGGAGCGATGCTGTAGTGGCATTGGCCGCCATGCCGTGCTGCAACCGATAGAGTAGGACCCACTTTAAAGAGATCGCAGTGAAGTGACAAGTGGGCTTATATAAAATTTGATCAAAATGTTAACAAAGAACCTCATGTTCATGTTTATAAATTTTGCCTAGCAGCTATAGATCAAAGTATACAGTGTGGATGTGTGGTCCATGTCTAGTCTCTCATTAGTGACTTTGACATGTGCCATGAGTATTCCTGGCCCATGCTGAATGTATGTGAACATAGTCTAACATCCTCAGACTTATGAATAAAACATCTATCTAGTTATGCAACAGTACAGAAGCGAGGATTGCATAACTAGGAAGTCTTGTCGTTTGGGGTCTAGGAAAGCAGGTCAACAACCTCTTCGGGAGATGTAATCATGACTACACTAGATGTCAAACAGCTACGCCAAAAACAGATTAGAAATGAAGAACAGCTGAAAAGAATGTTAACAACTTGACTGAATAGGACAACTCAACAATTTATATTTATAGGTGAGTTCTTATATAAAGGGGAAAAATATTTAAAGAATTATCCTCAACTCAGACATTTATGGCATGTCCAAAGGATATGCCATAAATGTCTGATAGACGTGGGTCACCTGACCCCCCTTTCGGCCCCGGCTGAAGATTTCAGGAGGGGACGAGTAGTGATGGGGCCACTTCTATTATCCTGTGTATATGCCATAAATGTCTAAGTTGGGAATAAGCCTTTAAAGGAGGAATTTTACAAATTAAAGTGTATTTAACTATGCTCTAAATACCAGATCTTGCTTTTAAGGAAGGATAATAGAGAACAGACATTTGCCTTGAGTACAACGAGGCTCGAAGGCTCAGACTCAAAATTAAGCAAACAACATATCTATCCTTGAGAAAATGTAATTTCTTGACAGATGGATCTATGGAGAACATTAACACTAGAGCCCGAATTTATATACTAGACAAAAGAAAGAGACAAAGAGACACTAACATACAAAGATTTACAAGATGCATTATTCAAGTTTTTTTTACCCAAATTTTTTGGGAAAATATGTCCATTCATGGCTTTCCCTAAAAACAACAACGCAACCTAGCCTTAAAAGGCTTATCCCATACATCATTTTCATACCAAAAGACCAGAAATGCTGTTAAATAGCTGTTTTAAAGACGTTTGCAGTGTTTTGCTGCTGGGGACAGGCCCTGAGCAGAATCAGTCTCCTCCCTCCTCTGGCAGCTGAAAATAAACCCCCTTCTTACTAGGGTAACATGGGATGCAGAGTGGTGAAGATATTTACTATGTGACATCCACAGCATGAACTCCCTTATAAAGCAATGCGAAAATAATTTAAAAATAATAAAGACTGAGTGGGCATATGCAGGGTTTATATCAGCTGTCAGGAGTGAGAGCTTTATAGTTCTTACAAGCTGAGAAATAGGGGGCTCCTCAGCTTTACTGCTATGCTACTGCAGATGCTCTGCTACTTCCCTGACAAGCAGGGCAAAAAAATCAATTTCTATTGGCTACTCTGCAGTGAACAGAAGATCACTATGCAGAGACCTGGCTGTGGGGAGAGTGACTGAACATGTGTGTCCACAAGTACTCAGCTCATTCGGTGGACATGCGCATTGCTTTACACTATAACTACCAAGTCGCCCCAAACTAAGTAAATGTTATTACTTTTACTGCATTGTTTTTGTAACATCATGTAAATGATATTGTTCCTTTTTTATGCTCTATACAATGAATATGATATTTAATGGGGCAACTCTGTTAAAGGGGTTTTCCCCAGGAAATCATTTTTCTGACATATTCGCTTGATATGCCGTAAGGCCTCATGCACATAGCAGAGCCGTGTGCATAGCAGCTGTATGGAGGCACACAGAGTCCCTATGGCTCCAAACTAGAGAGTCATAGGCTCTCCATGTGTTGCTGTATGGTGCCTCTGTATTAAAGGGATATTTTTCCAGAGGAGCAATGCTATTTTTTTCTCTCATGTTCCATATAAACCACTGCCTGCCTTTGTAGGAAATCGAGGGAAATAGGGAGGTACAGTAGGGACGCATAAACTTTTACGGGCGCTGGATTACAGTTCGGTACAAATTGGAGGTTGTATTGTACTATAATACAGTAGTTCCCCGCCAATCCCAAGCATGGAGGGACCAGGTCCTTGTCCTCTGCAGAGAAGTAGTCACCAAGTGCAGTCACTCTACATACAAGCCCTATGGGAGAAACAGAAACAGCCGAGTGCCCATCTGCATTGCTTCTGTATATTCCCTAAACCTTACTATTTTGTTTCTCTGCCGATGGGTTAAATAGAAGTATTTATATTATTGCAGTAATCCAGTATTAACGCTGGTGATCTCCAACAAATCCCAGAGTAAACACAGTGTGTCACAACAGAGAAAAACACCAAAAAGAAAATAAAAACCAAGAAGAATTATGTAATATACGACTTAGCTCAGGACATTGTAAGATATTGCAAATGCAGACCTAGTTCATATTTTGAAATCAATAAAACCATATCCAATGAGACACAGGGGCATGCATGCAATTCTTCCACATAAAGACTGTAATTGATGGAAAACTACCTTTAAGTTACAGAAAATAAATAAAACAGTATAAAAAATTTAAAATATTTACAAAGAATATTAAAGGGAACAACACATAGGAGTGGGAGGATAATGGGACTGAGAATACAAGGCAAGAAAATGCCAAAAAAGGGCACCATAGAAAAAACTGTACGGAGTAATAAAGAAACAGTTGTTGCAAAGTTAGTGGTCAAAGCTGGGCCATAATGCCTTCGCATCCCATAGTCCACTATGCTACAATGGCACCCTAAATAGGTAGGGTGAAGGTGCAAGATAATAGCGCCATGTTGTAATCAAGCTAGATAAAGGTATTTTTCTCTCCAAATTAATTCTTTTTTTTTTGGGCATAAAGATCACAGACAGGTAGGTGAAGGGCCCAATTATTGCCTTTGTGCTTGGGATCTGATCTCCTTTTTATATTCAATTATTTTTTTGATAAGCAGAAGGTGACTCCACACAAGCATAGTGAAGCATGGCCTTCAGAGGTATAGCTATAGGGGTCACATCAGTCGCAGTTGAGTGCAGACCCTGAAGCCAGCGAGATCTACGTTCCCGCGTCTGTCCACAGTTACTGCAGTAACTGGGGCCTATGTAATAAACTACACAAGCTCCTGTTACTACAGTAACATCTCCATATTCTTACCCTCCTTGCTCCTGAGTAGAGTCGTCTTCAGCTTTGGGCGCAGCGATGGGTCTTCATTGTCTTCAGCAATGATGTTCAGTGTCAGGACCCTATATACGTGGTGCACGTAATGTCATGACTCTGAATGGTGTCAGGATCCAGAGCTGCGCCAGAAACTGAAGAGGACTCAACTCAGTATCGAGAGGAGCCCACTAAGGAGCAAGGTAAGTAAGTATATGGATACTGACTGCTGGGGCCAGTATCTAAGCCTATCACGTGCGATATGGTCTGCTGAACCGTTATATCTAAAACTATACAGTGGCATATTTATAGGGTTTTTAGTCTTTTATATTATATATATATATATATATATATATATATATATATATATATATATATATATATACAGTCCAAAAACAGATGAACACAGCACTCCAACAAATTCAGAAAATCAGGCCATGTGCTCGTCACCAGGGCATGAATCAATTCCCCATTTTAGATAGAGAGAAACATAGAACGCAGTAACGGCACCAGGACTTCAAGGTAGATGAAAACAGGGTGGATTTATTCACCTCAAAACAGCGACGTTTCGGTTCAACAGGAACCTATCTCAAGCTAGGGAGCCCATCTACACCCAACGCGTTTCGCCACCAGGCTTCATCAGGGGGAAAAGGAAGCCTGGTGGCGAAACGCGTTGGGTATAAGCGAGCTGCTGGCACATCGCTACTCTTTACCCCATTGTATATCTGCATGGTCTGTCAACTTCTCTTTTATTCTTTTTTTGGCTACCTTGCCAGTTCTGTCTATCGATTCTGATGGTCTTTTTCAGAGTTGTTTATTATTTTTGTTATGTGACTCACCATGGCTGTTTATTTACAATGTACTTGTGTATGGTATAGATGTTATGGCCAGTAGCCCACTCAGTACTTTCCATTTTTGATGCTATTAACTGTATTTTGTATTTTTATCATGTCTCAATAAAAACTATTTTATTTTGAAAATATTTGGGTCATTTAAAACTGATTTTCTGCATATGTGTTTCAGCTACACAACTAGCCTAATGATCATGATTCTATAATTGTACATTGGATTAATCATATATAGTATCACTATCTGCAAGGACACACATTCTATCCCAAATTTAAACACATTTCTATGGTACATGTGTATTACAGAGTTTTAATGATGGTCATTTCTTAGATCTGAAATCACCCATAGGCCAGCTGCACCATGAAGTTCATTTTACTACTATTATATAAATGTGAAAACAGAGTATACAATTATATACTTTAAATATAATGATAATGGAATTACTATCCAGCAAAAATAAAATCATAATAATTATACACAAGGGTAGACGTATTCCCAGGTCTCATATGAAATTTTTGAAAGATCCCTCCAAATGTGCACATCGCCTGCCTCTTCTGTTAATAGGTGCCTAGAGGCAACACCATTCTCTTTCTCCTCCTTCATGTATGTTTAGGTGCTGGAATGTATAAAATTCCATACTTTGTTTCAGGCTTTTGAGGTTCTGGAAACGAAGCCCATCAGTTGCCAGGCCACATATCCCCAATCATTAAAAAAAACACATTTTAGTAAGACTGCTGAGAACAAGAGAAAAAAAATCTGCTCCAACTTTTTACAACATGTAACAAAAATCAAACTAAATTTCTTCAAAAACAATATATGCATGCTACGTACAGAGCCAAGATATGGGTAATAATAATCCCGCTATTTGTAATGCCAATTATTATTATTATCAATGTTATTGTTATTTGTTGGGAACAAAGAGGTTTCCAACCCTTTTCAGCTTGAAAGCCACATTAAAATATAATAGGTAGCCACGCTATATATATACACCGCATTCCAAATTATTATGCAAATGTTATTTTTCGCTGATTTTCCTAAATAGTCGATGCAAATGGCAGTCAGTATAATCTTCAAGCCATCAACCGTTGGAGTATAATGCGAATTTTAATGATAACAGATTTTTTTTTAGAAGTAAAAAACTCAAAATTATTATGCACAACAGAGATCAAAACATTTTAGAGGTTGTAAAGAGAAATGGTAATTTGTTGAATTTGCAGCATCAGGAGGTCATATTTACAGAAATCAAAAGCTCTTTCAATCAAAAAAAACTTAACAGGCCAAGTTACAAGTTAACATAGGACCCCTTCTTTGATATCACCGTCACAATTCTTGCATCCATTGAATTTGTGAGTATTTGGACAGTTTCTGCTTGAATATCTTTGCAGGATGTCAGAATAGCCTCCCAGAGCTTCTGTTTTGATGTGAACTGCCTCCCACCCTCATAGATATTTTGCTTGAGGATGCTCCAAAGGTTCTCAATAGGGTTGAGGTCAGGGGAACATGGGGGCCACACCATGAGTTTCTCTCCTTTTATGCCCATAGCAGCCAATATTGAAGTAAGAGAAAAAACGGGATAAACGGCGCTGCTTATAAAGGTACGGTTTATTAGAAGGATGCTACGCGTTTCGGCGCCGGACCGGCGTCTTCATCAGGCATGTCGCATGGTTAAAAACCACATGTATATATACCAAATACCATAGGGTAAATTACAAAACGCCAAAACGCGTAGCATCCTTCTAATAAACCGTACCTTTATAAGCAGCGCCGTTTATCCCGTTTTTTCTCTTACTTCAATATTACTTTGGCATCTCCACGGGGATTGCGTCTGGGATTGGCAGCAGCTTATTGATACAAATTACATGCCGGTAATTTGCCACTGAACAGGTGAGCATTTATGTACCGTTTTTTTTGCTCCTTATACTATTGATCACGCTACTTGGCGCCGTGTCTCCCTTTTTGCTTTTTTTCCTAGTACATAGCAGCCAATGACACAGAGGTATTCTTTGCAGCATGAGATGGTGCATTGTCACGCATGAAGATAATTTTGCTACGGAAGGCACCGTTCTTTTTGTACCACGGAAGAAAGTGGTGTCATAAACTTTACGTACTTTGCAGAGGTCATTTTCACACCGTCAGGGAACCTAAAGGGGCCTACCAGCTCTCTCCCCATGATTCCAGCCCAAAACATGGCTCCGCCACCTCCTTGCTGACGTCGCAGACTTGTTGGGACATGGTGGCCATTCACCAACCATCCATTACTCCATCCATCTGGACCATCCAGGGTTGCACGGCACTCATCAGTAAACAACACGGTTTGAAAATGAGTCTTCATGTATTTCTGAGCCCACTGCAACCGTTTCTGCTTGTGAGCATTGTTTAGGGGTGGCCAAATAATAGCTTTATGCACACTTGCAAACCTCTGGAGGATCCTACACCTTGAGGTTCGCAGGACTCCAGAGGCACCAGCGGCTTCAAATACCTGTTTGCTGCTTTGCAATGGCATTTTAGCAGCTGTTCTCCTATTCCTATTAATTTGTCTGGCAGAAACCTTCCTCATTATGCCTTTATCTGAACGAACCCGTCTGTGCTCTGAATCAGCCACAAATCTTTTCACAGTACGATGATCACGCTTAAGTTTTCTTGAAATATCAAAAGTTTTCATACCTTGTCCAAGGTATTGCATTATTTCACGCTTTTCGGCAGCAGAGAGATCCTTTTTCTTTCCCATATTGCTTGAAACCTGTGGCCTGCTTAATAATGTGGAACGTCCTTCTTAAGTAGTTTTCCTTTGATTGGGCACACCTGGCAAACTAATTATCACAGGTGTCTGAGATTGATTACGATGATCCAAAGAGCACTAAGACACAATACTATCCATGAGTCTAATTGAAAAACTAATAATTAAATGTTTATGACACTTAAATCCAATGTGCATAATAATGTGGAACACGGTATATATATATATATATATATATATATATATATATATATATATATATAAAAAGTCAAACATATTGCTAAAAACTTTACTAAAATGACCTAAATCAACTAAATATTACATATGATAACAAATAATAACTCGTCACTAATGAGAACAATCAAAACAAACAAAAAATTCAGAGTGTAAAATGCCAATTGCCTATGACACTATGCCAGTACAGAGTACAATTCTATAGAGCCGCCTGTAGTGCCAAGTGGCTGTTATATGATTCTAAGCCCACATTCACGTGCCAGTCATATGGTCCTAAACCTGGTGTCAGTTAATCAGTAATTCTATCTATTCGTAGGACAAATGGTGCTCAATTGTATCTAACAGCTAGGGAGTTCCATTCAGGGATCCCAAGGGTCATACGTAGATCCCGAGCCACTGTCTGGCAGACATTGTTCTGACTGTTGTACACAGAATGACATAATGGGTAATTATATCAGAAATGATGCAATGGTGAGGAGAATACTGTCCAAATAAGCCTATAGAAGAGCAACTTGGTCAAAAAGTTTCTGCCATCATTTGGGCTTACAAATGTGATCACAAAATAGGTGTCCTTCTTTTACTCATCCCTCTGCCTCCATGTATATAGAGTATCAGTGTGAAAGTTATATGGACATGGTCCTCAAAAATACTGCCATCAAAATTCAGTCTCACAAACATCAGTCCCCAATGTTGAAAATGTGAAGATACTTAAAATTAAGAGCAGACCATAAAGGCGTTACCAGGAACTGAAAGTTGTGTTATACCACCTAAACTTGTCTAGTGATGGGATATATAATGGTTCAAAAAGCAAAGCTACATTTTTGGAAACTTCAGAGAATAACACAGTAAGGATATGCTGGCAGTTTCCATATAATTGTTGAATTATAGAACTAGTAATAAACATGTATTCTAGTGACGTAGCGGCACAAGTTTTAATTAGCTATAAATATTCCCTATGAAATAACAATGATGGAGCATCTTTCCTGCTTCATTCCTCTGTTATCCCTTCTGGAAATTTATAAATAAACTGACAATTTACCTCTTATCTAAGGGGCGTGTCCCTACACAGTCATAAGGCCCTATTACACCGGCCAAAATCAGCTCGTTGATTGGCGCTCATTTGCTCCTGTCACACGGAGCTATGGATGGGGTCGTTACTCCAATCGCTCGCCCCCATACATTATTATCATGTCAGCAGTACGTCTCCTGGTTTACACAGGGAGATGTGCGAGCCGTTTGCTCGTTCATCTGCTAATCGCTGCCCTGTTTACAGAGGGCAATTATCGGCAACGAGCATTCTATGAACGATCGTTTGCCCAATAATTGTCCAGTGTAAAACCCCCTTTACTCTGTCAGTACTGATTGGACAGTGTCAGACTGTATAAGGACACCCCCCCCCCCCCCAAATGGTAACTCCCAGTAGTCAATATATCAATTTATTCATAAACTTCTAGGAGGAATAATAGAGGAACGGCAAAACATACACCAGAATTGTTATATTACTGGCAAGTATTGACTAAATGTCCTCTTTAACAAAATATAATGGGAACTGCTTACAAGATACTGACAGGCATATAATCTGTTGGAATAAAAGATACTGAAAATAGAAAACAGAATGATAATGAATGGACTAAGAGGGTCATTAATCATCTACTTCATTGACATGAATCTGTAGAACAATAATCAGTATTCTCTGTGAATTCTGTCACGCAGTCATTAAATTCTGATGGAGATTTTATACTTCTGTCTTTCTTTACATTCATCATGTGTAGTTCTTGAGATATTTCGAAATTCTTTAATTTTTCTTAACAATGTACAAGATGTGGGCAAAACAGTATTTTCAATTGGTACGCCGCAGAGACATCTGCAATGTTTTATTAGCAACCAAAATGTTAAATGTTAATCTGTACATGATGTGTTCACTGAAGTTCAATCTAAACAAAAGGGAATTTGAATTGGAATTATGGCTATTGAAATGACTTATGCCCATAGAATGAGATTTCTGAATAGCCAAATTAAAATGAATATAAAATGGCGATGTGAGGTATAAACCCACACAGCACCACAGAGGTATTACTACTACTGTGTATTTATAATGCAGTATGAAATAGCTGGGCTGTAAATTATGAACATTACAGCAATAGAAAAGCATCAATCCCAAATTTTTATGGTTTATATCTGTAAAAATAGAATAATAGATAATCATATTAATCACAGTATCGTACAGATACAAGTAATATTAGACCATAAGAATACTCTTGCCACCAGTGTCCAACTGGGGTTCCTTGGGCCTGCCAGAGGGGATTTTGAGGGCCCATCATCTATCTATACAGAACATGTGCTCGCCCACTTGTAATTTCATCATACTCTTTTTAGTTATCATTGCACACACAGCACTTAAAGAGGCTCTGTCACCAGATTTTCAAATCCCTATATCCTATTGCAGCTGATCGGCACTGCAATGTAGATAACAGTAACGTTTTTCTTTTTCAAAAACGAGCATTTTTGGTCAAGTTATGAGCATTTTTATATTTATGCAAATGAGCCTTTCTTATGGACAACTGGGCGTTTTTAATCTTATTTCCAAGTGGGTGTGTATTGTGTTTGTAACATCTGGGTGTGTTTGCTTGTTTTACTAGCTGGGCGTTGTGAATGGAAGTGGATGATGCTGACGAATCAGCATCATCCACTTCTCTTCGTTACCACCCAGCTTCTGGCAGTTCAGACACACAGCGTGTGCTCGCTCGTCCGACACGACGTTCCTGTGGGAGGAAGTGAGTGACGTCACAGCGTGATCTCTCGAGAACACGCTGTGTGTCTGTGCACTGCCAGAAGCTGGGTGGTAACGAAGAGAAGTGGATGATGCTGATTCGTCAGCATCATACACTTCCATTCACAACGCCCAGCTAGAAAAACAAGTAAACACACCCAGATGTAACGAACACAATACACGCCCAGTTGGAAATAAGATTAAAAATGCCCAGTTGTCCATAAGAAAGGCTCATTTGCATAAATATAAAAATTCTCATAACTTGGCCAAAAATGCTCGTTTTTGAAAAAGAAAAACGTTACTGTTATCTACATTGCAGCGCCGATCAGCTGCAATAGGAGATAGGGGTTTGAAAATCTGGTGACAGAGCCTCTTTAACATCAAGAAGGTCCATTTGTAAATCAACTCATAAGAAATAAACTCTAGTGGTAAATGATTAGCTCCAAAATCACCTCCAAATGGGCCTTTGGGACACATTATTGTGTCAGAGTCTGAGCCCACTGGAAGATCCTCCAGTACTCCTTTGAGCCAGCTGACCCTGCTTTTCTTTGAGCAATACATGAATGACATTGAGATGTCCATTATATGTCTAAAAAGGGGTTGTCCAGTCTTAAAAAAATAATGGCCTTTCTTTAAGGATAGGCCATCAATATATAAACGGTTGAGGTTCGACTCCTGGCATCCCCCGCCGATAAGCGTGTGGTGGCGGTTCACAATATTATGGCCTTCTTACATCGAAGTGACTGTGAACCACTGATACAAGTGTGTTGGCGATTCACAGTGTTTGCAGTGACAGGAATGAAGGAGAAACAGCTCTTGAACGAGCGCTGCGGCCCCTTCAAAACAGCTGATCAGCTGGGGTGTCGGGAGTCGGACCCCAATCAGATATTAATGGCCTATCCTCAGGATAGGCCATCAATTTATTGAGATTGGACAACCCCTTTAAGTGTGTCCTCCACTTAGTCCTGCCTTGTCCTCATCACCCAAATATGAATACATCTCCTGAATGCATGTCCACACACTGGAGACACTACCAGTTTTAGGTGTGACAAAAAAGACTATGGACACCGGAGGGTTATAGTGATGATGTATGATGGTATATTGATTCTCTTTCATATCAAGCTATTGGTTACAGGAATATGATATTTTAGGGTCTTATGTTATTACATAATCTCTGATCCTTTATATTATCTGTGAACAAAAATCCTTGCAATATCTTAATCTGTTAATTTAGTATCAGATATTGCAAGAATGTTTGTTTAGTTGTGTCCACCTAAATATAATAGAAGGTTTAATTTTTATTATGTATGTGGACCAATGTCACATCCTTAATCTTATCATTATCTGCTGACTAAAAGCTATCTCACTGGGGATGAAAGGGACAATGTGCAAGTATTTTATCAAGCTGTGCATTAGTCATTTCTAGACCACAGTTGATAAAAATAGCATTAATCACATGTTCTATACATCTTCGGAATATGCAAATCCTTTTGACTGTATGCTGTCCCCTTATTTCCTGCAGTATATTATTTAAAGGTCCTCTTACATGGCCCATATCGAAAATGAGCACCGACCAACAAGCCAGCTCGCTGATTGGCGCTCGTTTGCTCCTTTCCAAAGGGGTAGTGATCAGTAATGTATGGGAACGAGCGATCGTTACTACCATCGCTCATCCCCATACATTTCTATCATGTCGACAGCAGGTCTCGCTGTTTACACAGGGAGATGTGATGTTGACAACAATTATATTTCTTGCTGCATAAAGGATACGATCAGCCGATGAACTAGCGTTTGCTCATTTATCGACTGATCGTTGCTCTGTTTACACAAGGCAATGATCAGGAACAAGCGCTCATATGAACGCTTGTTTGCCTGATTATTTTCCTGTGTAAATGGACCCTTAGTATATGGTATAGTAGTATCGAAATTGGTATCGAAATTGGTATCGAAATCGCAATACTAAACGAAGTATCGGTATCGAAATCCAAATTCTGGTATCGTGACATCCCCATGTAGTAGTGTCACAGGTCAGATTTATTTATCCATTGTTACTAGTATATAGTGGTAACAATGGATAAATAAATCTGACCTGTGACACTACTACATGGGGATGTCACGATACCAGAATTTGGATTTCGATACCGATACTTCGTTTAGTATTGTGATTTCGATACCAATTCCATACTTTGCCAACAGTAATTTAAAAAAAAAAAAGTTCTTCCATTTTGTGATGTGAGGCGCGAGATGTGATGATGAATTTAACCTCCCTTTGCCTCACATTAATAGTAATTAACCCCATCATGTTTCTCAGTCATAATGGGTTAATGTGTAAGGTACATGATGGGGTTAATTACTATTAATGTGAGGCACAGGGAGGTTAAATTCATCACACCTCGTGCCTTACATTAATAAGTGAAAAGTTCTTATTTTATTTTTTTTACAGCGTACACATCATAAATGACGCAAACAAATTGTTGTGCAGGTTATTACGGCCTCGCCAATGCCGAATATGTATGTTTTATGTATTGAGACTAATTTTAATGTTTATTGTAAAAAAAAGGCGTATGTGTATATTTTTTAATTTAATATTACTTTATGTTTTTACTTTATTTTTAAACTTTAATGTACTGCCATATATCTATATATTGATAGTACACAGGCATATATCTATATACTGATAGTAATGTACTGGCATATATCTATATACTGATAGTAATGTACTGGCATATATCTATATACTGATTGTAATGTACTGGCATATATCTATATTACAGTACATTAGCCTGTGTACAGATAGTATACAGGTAGTTGTTAGGACATACCTAAGTATGCTCTAACAGGAAATATGGTAAGACAGCCCTGGGGTCCTTCAATAGACATGGGGCTGTCTGCCCATATATGGTGTGGCCCTCGATCGCGTCATAGGAATTCCCTGTGACGCGATCCAGGGGCATCCCCTCTTCTCACTTTCTCCCGAATGCTGCAGTCCTCTGTGATCGCAGCATTCAGGGAAATAGCGGTGGAGATGAGGTTTCTCTGATCTCCGCCATTATAGAGCGGGGCTGCGGCTGTGTTACTGCACTTAGTACCTCCAATTTGTAAATCTGAAGGGGTAAGGCTTCGTTGACATCTGCGTTGTGACTCTGTTCATGGGTTCTGTCTGAGCTTTCCGTCAGGGGAGCCCATGAACAGAACCCAAACTGAAACAAACGGAAACCATAGGTTTCCGTTTGCATCACCATTGATTTGGTGACGGATCCGGTGCAAATGGTTTTCGTTTGTCACCGTTGTTTAAGGGTTCCGTCATTTTGATGGAATTAATAGCGTAGTCGACTATAATATTGATTCCGTCAAAATGAATGACAGGACCCTTAAACAACGGTGACAAACGGAAACCATTTGCACCGGATCCGTCACCATTGAAATCAATGGTGATGCAAACAGAAACCTATGGTTTCCGTTTTTTCAGTTTGGATTCCGTTCATGGGTTCCCCTGACGAAAAGGGCAGACAGAACCCATGAACAGAGTCCCAAAGCAGATGTGAACGAAGCTTTATGTGTGCATAATGGCTCCACTCTCCTCACTGCTCATACAAGAGCGCTCTCAGCTTCTATAGCCCTGCTCTGTGGATAAAACAATTACTCCGTACCTCCCAACTGTCTGTTTTCCAGGGACTATCCCACCAAAGAGACCACAAAAGATGAAGCTTATGAAGATTTGCATAAAAAGGGTTATTTCTATGTAGTCTTGGGGCATTTCCTGTAGAACAGGACACAATTTTGGATTCAAAGAGACAGACATGCAGGACCCGCTGTCACCAAAGGCGCCAGGCCGCTGACCGGACGGATTTGGGTTTCAGCGCAAGATACAGTTTCTATGTATCCAGGATACAAAGAAGCTGTATCTCAAAAATTATTATTATTAATTTGAATAAAAAGAAATTACAAAGTTGCACTAAACACTATAATAAATTGTTTTAGTAAAAAAAAAAAGTCTTCAAAGATTTCCATAGCTTTTAAAGTTTATGGATAAGTGACTCGGAGTGCTGCAACTATAGGTCAAACCAAGAGGTTATATGTGATATAATAACCTCCCATCACTTACACCAAACTGTATAATTACCAAGTAAAAATTAGCAGCACATTTGCTAGTGCTTGTAGTCCAAAAAGTCGAAGGAAACGCGACAGTAATGCAATAACTGGAGGCAAGTAGAGAAAATTTATTTTTTACTGTAGTTTGAAAGTACAGGGGATGCTGAACAACATGGCTTATATTAGATGTAGCTTTAAACTCTTCACCCCTTGGAGACATTTCCCGATCGCTATGCACATGATCTGCAGTGACATCTCTAGGCTTAGACTGGATTTCGTTTTGGCTACTATGATAATAATAATGTACTCCAGCATAGCTCAAACTACCAAGCTTATTGTAGAAGTTAATTTCTTGGGCATATAATAAAGCTAAATCCAATCCAAGATGAATTATGTTGACAATAAAAAATGAATGATTCTATTTTCTGGGAACTAATTGTAATTTTTATAGTTTTAGTATAATATATGAGGAGAAATAATGCCATAATCATATTGTCAAAGGGGCTGTCCGGGATTAAAATAAAAGTGTCTGCTGTTTTTCCAGAAACTGCGCCACTCTTGTCGATGGGCCTTGTCTGGTATTACAGCTCAGCCTTATTCAAGTGAATGGAACTGAGCTGTAATACTAGACACAGCCCATGGACAAATGGGGCGCTGTTGCTGGAAAAAAATCGGACCCTTGCTTTTAATCCCTTAGAACCCTTTTAATTCAATCAGACATGTCATAATATGAAGTTAGAAATGAACAAGCCAAAGAATGGATTTTAACAAAGACATGATTCTTTTGAAATGAATAGAAGTTATAGAAACTTTTGTGTCGTCTCAATCATAGGTTCCCATGACTCTCATTAAGTGAGGTCTCTGGGACCCAAGGTTATATTTGGGTTGAAGATGGGGGTGCAACCAAAACCCAGGTAAGGAGGTGCGTCTGTCATCTATTCATTTATTACCTGTTGCTTGTATAGCGACAACATATTAAATGGTGTTATATAATCAATGATATCAGAACAGACTGTTTACAGAACATGTAGGTATGTACAAATTGTTTAACGTCTAATCTCCCAAATATCTTCCTGGCCTGCCCGTATTTCCATTACTTACTGTCTTTATTAAATCTATAAATAGACTTTAGGAGAGTTTTCTGGACAAGCAATTTGCATGAGATTTGCATTTCATTATCGTTAAATATTGCTTCGTTTTTTTCTCTCTACAAGTTTTAGACATCATAAATCTGCAAGCAGTATAATATGAATAGACATAAATTACATAAAGGCATTTTATATATAAATACCAGCATTTTCTATGAAATTGTATTTCTAACTCTTATTATATGATATGAGCATTTTCCATAGTCCTCTTCATATAATGCCCAGTTAAAGTAGTTCATGCTGGATTGACTCTAAATGTGACTTTCTGAGCCTTAACATATACTCAGAGCAGTGGTAACTACCAACCACCCGGATCCTGCTGTATACACATAATGTAGTCATAAATGTAAAATGGCATAGCCCCACCCTGGCACCTAGTACGTTGCATAAAATGATCAGAAGTTAAAGAGGCTCTGTCACCAGATTCTCAAACCCCTATCTCCTATTGCGTGTGATCGGCGCTGCAATGTAGATAACAGTAACGTTTTGTTTTTTTTTAAAACGTTCATTTTTGGCCAAGTTATGAGCTATTTTATATGTATGCAAATGAGCTTTGAAATGGACAACTGGGCGTTTTTTTTTTCGTTATGTCCAACTGGGCGTGTATTGTGTTTTTAACTGGGCGTGTTTACGTGTATAACGCTGACCAATCAGTGACCAGTCAGCATCATACACTCCTCTCCATTCATTTACACAGCAGCGATGTGCAGCCACATACACAGAGATTAACGTTAATCAAGTGTCCTGATAATGAATACACATGAAATCCAGCCTGGACGTCATGTGTACTCAGAATCCTGACACTTCTGAATCTTTTCTGTGAGATTCCAGCAAGCCACGCGTAATCTCGCGAGATTACGGAGGTAAACGAGATTTCGTGCTCCAAAATTTTTATTTTATGGGGACGCGTCAAGAGAGGGGACACGTCCTCTTATAAATTAACCTTCAGAAAGGAAAAATGACAATATCTCTTATGTTAATATATGCATTAGAGCAAGTACCAGAATATGAACCTTTTTTTGGACTTAATTGTCTATGGCTGATATTATGACATTAAATATGACGCATTACCTAAACCACAAATGTAAGTTTCCTAATAAGATGGACAATGTAAAGTGCTATCTCAGCAGTAACTGCAAGCAATTTCCCTCAGGCAAACCTCCACACAATGTGTGCTTTTCTAAGCTCTGCATTTTTGCTTAAAATGTAATGAAGTCAAAAAGTACAAAAATAGTATAGTAGTACCAGGAGAATACGCAGAGCAATTAGACAACAGTGTATTAAAAACGTAACTGTGTGCTTTGTATAGCAAATGTATATGACTCCATTAGACGTTGCAATTTCAAACCAGATTTTCTGCATTGTCTTGTTGGCACAATGTATACAGGATCTACGTATATCACGATATAAATATATGCTTAATGAAAATCTATTACAAGAGTCATTTTGAGGAATAAAATGCTTACTTACATACCATCCTGTAAGTCAGAGTATGACGCATGAGCAACCACTGTACATTAGAACCATTAGGTCTGCCATGACATCTCCATATTAAAGAGACTGATATAAATGAGATTAGTAGGCAGCATGATGCATGGAAATAACAGCCAAGCAGATACGCCCCCAGAAATAATCAGAATTCATTAGTTATGAGTAATTATACTCTTAAGTTCATAAGGCATTTACAATACAGGAAGGTCTACCACATACTATCGCTAAAAATATTTGATGAATTCTATACTAGACGTGTTCCCAAATGATCTTCTAGTCAATAAATTGACCTTGAAGGATAAATCTGCTTCCTTCCACTTCAGGTTGGACATGTGGTTTGCGCCATTTCGGCAGGCGTATGGGTCCTCTACTATAGATGTAGTCGTCAACTATTGGATCTAGTTGGGTTGACGGGTTCTCAAGCCCAATGCAGTATATGTTCACTGCATGTCGCGATAGTACATATAGAGTATGGCACTTCCTATCTTCACTTCTACTATGTGTCTTATATCCCATCTGCTCACTGCCACTACTGTGTTATATCTGACATGCATCATTCCCTTCCTTCCCACTGACATGTGTCTTACATCTCTTCTTCTTCCTCCCATTGTTGTGACTGTTGTGCCGTGTCTACTCCTCCTCTCCGCTACGTGATTTACATCAGTCCATGTTGTCCCAATGGATTATGCCTTACTCATGTCTGGTCCTTTGCTTTGCTATGTTCCTTACATCTATCCTCCCAATGGAATATTCATTATATCTCCCTCCTTTCTCCTATTCAATGGTGTAACTATCAGGGTAGAAGGCATAGGGGTCTCTATAGGGCCTGGTCGCTGAAGGTTCTATCCCCACTGTTAGAGAAGCCCCAGTAGTGAGGGATACCTAAGAGTTGTTGTGGATGAAGGAGGTAGAGAGATTTTAATTTGTCTTTTCAATCCATCATCCAAGTGGGCACACTTGGGAGATGGATTAAAACGCATAATAATTGTAACTTTTTCATTTCCTTAATGTATTTGCTGCTGGTGCAGATGATGATAGAGTGCGGCCCTATTCAAAGTTTTGCTATGGGGCCCCATGGTTACTTGTGGTTACCTACTCCTAATGTTACATGTCCTATTTGAAGATATTTTCTTTATATATGTCTCCACTGGTATGTGCCTTCTATATGCCTCCCACCCCCTATAGAATATTTCTGTCTTCCACTTCCACCTGATATTTTCTTTATAGTGATTTCTTACATCCCAAATAATATGTTCCTATATCTATCTCTGTCCTCCCAATAGTATTTGCCCTACATCTATCTCCACTGTCCCACTGATATGTGCCTTAAATCTTTTTTGTCTCTCTGTTTGAAAACAATTTATAAAATTCTCAGATTTGGGTCACTTTCTCTAATTTGGTGAAACTGGTTATTAAAGACTCTCTAATTCTTCTCCCTTATAGGAGTTGACTCATCATAGACACTCCCTTTCATATAGGAGTCATGGCAAACAGCTGATTTTAGGGAAATGTAGTATTACATGGCGGCCATTAAAATTAATGGCCATCCAAAAAAGTGAGGGCGGCTGCTTGATAGCGGCTCCCTGCTCTGGCTCACAGAGACCATAATAATACCCCTTTAAATGATGTTCTTTAGTATTATTTGCATAGAGTGAATTCACAATGAAAAAGGAAAGTATTGTGAATATTGTTTGTCATTATATTTTTGTCTTGACTATGACAGTTACATTCTAATTCTAAGCCTAGTTCACATTTAGGCTACATGCTCACGCAGCAAGACGCAGGAAATTCGCAGGTAAAAACGGCACCTAATTGTGCGTTTTTCAATGTGTTTTTTGGTGCGGTTTTTACGTTTTGATGCGTTTTTCAACCCGTTTTCATGCTGCGGATTTTGGGGCAATTTTCCTCAGCACTAGCCATATACAATTCGCAAGCGGAAACGCAAGATAAATTGACATGCTGTGGATTTTAAATTCGGGTCAATTTACATACAGAAAAATACCGCAGCGTGTACATGAGATTTCCTGGAATCTCACTGACTATGCTGGTATTGTATTACGCTGCAGATTTGCCGCACGTTATACGCATCGTGTGCATTGACCCTAAAGCTAAGACAGATTATTTTATAGCAACAATATTGCACAAATATTAACATACTGCCCTATACTTCCCTGTTAATGAAAAGTTCATCATCCATTTCAATCAACATCTTTAATGAAGTAATACAATGTATCCAGACCATTATCTTCATTTATGAGTAGAGATGAGCAAATTTCCCAAAATTTGTTCAGGTCCAATTAGTTCAAATCGATTGCCTGATCTCATTTGTTCCGAATAAAGTCGTTGCAAATCAAAAGTGCCCCAATTGCTCTCAAAACTCATGTCTGACTCTGTGATGTCTTCTAGGACTGAACCCAACACCTTTCCAGCTCTTTAAGCTCTTAGGCCAGCATGTAATGTCTAAGTGACAGCAGCATATATGGGTAGAGCAAAGGAAAACCGCAGTGCATTTTGGGAAGACTGCCTGCCAAGCATTATGGGGAAGCCCACCCAAGGTCATGTGATCCTTATTCTTATCTGTAAAAAAGCGGGTGGCATTTTCCGCCAAGTTGCCATTTTGCAGTGATTCCTGCGTCACAAACCCCAAAAGATTTGTAATTCGCTAAATCTGAAACTTTTAAGAGAAAATCCGATCAAATTTGATCTATTTGCTCATCTCTATTTACGAGGATTGACACAGCAAACTATTGCTAGTTTTACATTTACAGCACTGTATAGAAATTTCCATTTTAACGGACTTGGATCCCAAATAATATATATATATTTTTTTCAATAGTTGAACGTAAAAAAAGAGTAACTCCTTGAACAATCCTCTTCTGTCAAGTTGCCAAAAATTCCATTCAGTGGCTTCATAGGAACAATTCATATTTTTCTGTATTACAAAGGAGACAACCAATATGGCCACCATTATGCCTTTCATACGGGATGACATCCAGGCCTTGAGACTCCCAGGTGACAAAAACATCTGCAGTGTGCAGGAGCAAGAGTGGTACAATTCAAGTAGTGAAGTAAAGCCTAGTAAGGGTATGTTTACACGAGGTCATTACGTCCGTAATTGACGGACGTATTTCGGCCGCAAGTACCGGACCGAACACAGTGCAGGGAGCCGGGCTCCTAGCATCATAGTTATGTACGACGCTAGGAGTCCCTGCCTCGCTGCCGGACAACTGTCCCGTACTGTAATCATGTTTTCAGTACGGGACAGTTGTCCGGCAGCGAGGCAGGGACTCCTAGCATCGTACATAACTATGATGCTAGGAGCCCAGCTCCCTGCACTGTGTTCGGTCCAGTACCTGCGGCCGAAATACATCCGTCAATTACGGACGTAATGACCTCGTGTGAACATACCCTAACAACCCTTGTAGGATATGCAATGTCTACTGTACTGGTTATCAAACAGTTTTCATAGAAATGGCTGAAACAATTACCGGGTGATCTTTGTATTAATTTAAGTTGAAATGCTCAGAAATTATACATGTCTCTAGTTTGGGTAGACTCTAAATCACTGCTCTGGTGGATTTAGTGCACATCTGTGGAAATTGCTGTCGTGACATTAATAAGATTATCTGCGCAATATTAAGGACTCCAAGGAAAATTTGAGAACCTCAGTGTGTGCTGTTCTATTCCAAACGGTCTTGGTAGAATGGTTTCTTGTTATACTATAAGAACCAACACCAGCAAGTATTGTGACTGGATCTTTACTATCCTCATTGGAAAAATATAATGTGTAATTGGGAAGTAGGGCATTATGTATGTATACCACTACTATTGGTGGGGGAAGGTCCTTTGCATTGCTTTGCATGGGTTCCAGTTCGCCATGAAATAACTCTGGTATATACACTATATGGACGAAAGTATTGAAACACCTACACATTATACCTACAGGAGCTTTATGACATCCTATTCTTAATCCATAGGTATTGATATGTAGTTGGTTCCCTTCACAGCTAAAACAGCTTCCACTCTTCTGGGAAGGCTTTTTACAAGATTTTGGAGTGTGTCTGTGGGAATATTTGCCCATTCATCCAGAAGATCATTTGTGGGGTCAGACACTGATGTTGGATGAGAGGATCTGGCTCGCTATCTCCGTTCTAGTTCACCCTGAAGATGTTCTACGGGGTTGGGGTCTGGACTGTGTGTGGGCCAGTCAAGTACTTCTACACCAAACTCATCCAACCATGTTTTTATGGACCTTGCTTTGTGCACTGGAGCACAGTCATGCTGGAACAGAAAATGGCCTTCCCCAAACTGTTCCAACAAAGTTAGGGCCTGTTCACATCACCGTTCACTTTCCGCTCCGGGGTTCCGTCTGAGGCTTCCGTCGGGTGAACCCCGCAACGGAAATTGGAAGTGAAACCACAGCAATAGCGGAGTCGACTGCGCTATTGATTCTGTCGGAAAACCGGAAACCTGCCGGAATGGTGACGAACGGAAACCATTAGCGATGTTTCTGTCACCATTGATATCAATGGTGACTGAAACGGAAGCTGTGCTTTCACTTTCCGTTGCGGGGTTCACCCGACGGAAACCTCAGACGGAACCCCGGAACGGAAAGCGAACGGTGATGTGAACAGGCTCTCAGAAGCTACAATTGTTCAAAATGTCTTGGTATGCTAAATCATTAGGATTTCCATTCAGTGGAAGTAAGGGTCTTAGACCAACCCCTGAAACACAACCCAATGGCATTATCCCTCCTCATGGCATTCGCCAAACCCAGAATTATCCATCAGACCGCCAGATAGAGAAGCATGATTCATTACTCCGCAGAACACGTTTCCACTGCTCCAGAGTCCAGTGGCGGTGGCTTTACACCACTCCATCCGACGCTTGGCATTGTGCTTGGTGATGTAAGGCTTGCATGCAGCTGCTCGACCATGGAAACTCATGCCATGAAGCTCCAGGTGCACAGTTTTTGTGCAGATGTTAATGCCAGAGGAGGTTTAGAACTATGCAGTTATTGAGTCAGCAGAGCATTGGCGACTTTTGTTCAGAACTTAACGACCCCGCTCTCTTACTTTACATGGTCTGGCACTTTGTGGCTGAGTTGCTGTGGTTCCTGAACGCTTCCACTTTGCAATAATGACACTCATGGTTGATCATGGAATAACTAGGAGGGAAAAAATTTCACGAAACTGACTTGTTACAACGGTGACATCCTATTACAGTACTATGCTCGAATTCAGTGAGCTCTTAAGAACGACCCATTATTTAACAAATGTTTGTAAAGGCAGACTGCATGGATAAGTGCTTAAATTGTATACAACTATGGCAATGGGATTGAATGAAACCCCTATATTCAATGATTACGAGGCATGTCCCAATACTTTTGTCCATATAGTGTTTCTTTACAGCTGTCTTGACTCTTAAATTTAAATGAGAATGTGTTATATGCTTTAGCTGACGTATGTTTTACTGCCATTGCTATTCCAATGATCAATTTGGCTACCAGTATTTAATGTCACATCTAATCTCAACAAGACTAAAGCAACGACAAAACATAAAGACAACAGCTAATAAAAAGAGCTACTAATACAATTCAAAGGTATATGAAGTTTCATGGAACTGAATATATGGGAGGTAATCGTGGGGCAGACATTTCTCGGTGTAAACACTATAGCCAGTCTCTATCTAGTCTAAAATGGCTGCCTTGGAACAAAAAACTAGAGATACGAAGAGTAGATAGACTTTAGATTTATTGTCTCGCACGACAGTACGCGCCGGCTGAGTCCCGTCAGTCATCCGTGGACAGATAGGACATGTCCTATCTTTCCATGGATCAGAAAATCGGGTCAGTTTTCACGGTTCCGATTCACCCGCTAAAGTGAATGGGTCAGTGAAGACTAACGGGTACCAGTCGTATGCCATTAAAAATGGCTGTGGCACATTGGTCATGTGCAACTGGAAGAAGTCCGGACAATTCAGTTAACAAAAGCCCTAGAGTAAAAAATGATGTTAATTCTAAATCCACGTCAATGTTTAAGCAACTCTTAATATTTCATTAATAAAACAATTATGGATGTTACATTGTCTCTCTATACTAAAAAAAACATATTTTTGTCTTTTTAGACTGGCTACTTTTATTAGGTTGCCTTGCTTTTACATCAGGATTCATGTTGCTTTCAATACACAATACTCAGGTACTACTGCATGGTAGTACGTCAACAAAATGATGACGTATAAAAGTAGCATATATCCAGTCATGCGGAAGAGTTTATGCACCTTTTCAGACAAACCAAGAACTCAAGAAGAGCCTTTGGGTCTTGCAAGCTATTTTTGGGTTCTTTTATTCTTATAAGTGGTCATACTGATGTAATCTGCTAAGCTCCTAATGTAGCTGTAAATGATGTAATATACGACAGTTCTCAAGTACGGTAGGTTTCAGTTATAAAGAATTAGATTCCCTCAACTAACATAGTGCTCGAGATATTCAATGTCTACCTGAAAGTTTACAATGTATATGCAGCTGTATAAAAAAAGGATCTTTAAAGATTATTTTATATATGACTATTAGATGTTAAAAATGTAGAACAAAGTTGTAAGCAAACACATATGTAAGACGTGACATTACAGAAAGAGAACGCACTTTATGATTGCATTGGTGCACGTATTAGTTCTAGCAATAAAATGGCTGCCTCAGCCCTCCGTTGTATTCATTAGAATCCCTCTATGATTTTGTCAAACATGATTGATACTACTTTACCAGAAACGGGGATATCATTGTATTTTCAATAGTTGTTACTTGGGGCCCATTTTTGCTATTAAAGGAGTATCAGAGGAGAAGCAAGGAGAAGGAGACAGAGAAGAAAAAGGTACTCTATGCAGGACACCATGAGACATGGGGAACAGAGATAGTAGAAGGTGGGAAAGAGGAAACCTATTGTATACAGTGGCGGATTAAGTAGACCATAGGCCCTGGGCAGTTCTCCAAACTTGGGCCCCCCCTTACCCACCGTCACTCTGCCGTGTCTATAGTAAACACCACTTTTCTGTGCAAGCATTAACAAATGGGTGTTAAGATTCCCCTTGTCAAAGGGCTGTGTCCCTACATACTGACAGTCTCCAACCATCGCTGACAGTATCTTACTGTGTAGGGACACATCCTCTTGACAATGGGAATGGTAACACACATTTGTCTATTAGTCCTGGACTACACAAAGACTTCATGTGGAATACAAGGATTTCCTATAACAGAAATGTCAGGAGAGGGGACAAATCCTCTGTAAATCCAGTGACTCACAAGTGATGTGTTCTCTGATGGGGGTCGTTCTCTTTTCTTTTCTTCTCCATCTGACACAGACAGCTATGACAACTTCTCCTAATGACTGCACAGTTTCCTGATGAGAAATCTTTGCTCCTCGCTTCTGCAGCCATTTCCAGCCTCTATAGAAGCACAAAAATTCAGACACCAAGGCCCAGGTCCATAAAGGGGTTGTTCGGGCACGGACCAGTTATTCAAACTGGTGACCTATCCACAGGATAGTTTATCAGTATATTATCGATGAGTGTCCGACATCCGAACCCCGCACTCATCAGCTGTTGTGACTGTTGTGGCACCAGATGTTGTGTAGTGTTCAGTGCCCGTAGTGCCGGAAGCAGATGGCTCTGTACACTGGATAGCGGCCGTGCTGCAGAACTTCAACTCTGCTTCTATTCACTTGAAAAGAAGCAGAGCTGCAGTACTGATGCACGGCTGCTATACTGTGACCGGAGCCATCTGCTTCCGGCACAGACATCTGGTGCCCGGAGGCAGCCGAAGTAGCTGATCGGTGTGGGATCTGGGTGTCAGACCCCCACCGATTATATACTGGTGACCTATTCTGTGGATAGGTTATCAGTATGAAAAACGATCCGTGCCCGGACAACCCCTTTTACTCACACCAATAAATTCGAACCCTAGACAAGACCCTAGAATACATACAGACCCTAGATCGTCTAAACTACTGCAGTCCCCAGATCAGACCCCTCTAAAGAAATACAGACCCCAGAACAAGCACCCTAAATAAATACTTGACAATACCCCCTAAATACAGACCGAAGACCAGACCCCTAAAAACAGACCCCAGACCAGAACCCCTAAAATAATACAGACCCAAGACCCCCTAAATACAGACCCCTAAATATAGACGCTCTAAATACAGACCCCTAAACTAATACAGACCCCAGACCTGACTCCCTAAAGTAATACAGACCCCCAGACCAGACTCCCTAAATACAGACCCCAGACCAGACTCCCTAAATACAGACCCCAGACCAGACTCCCTAAATACAGACCCCAGACCTGACCACCTAAATACAGACCCCCAGACCCCCTAAATACAGACCCCAGACCCCTTACACTAATACAGACCCCAGACCAGACCCCCTAATTACAGACCACCTAAATACAGACCCCAGAATAGACCCCCTAAATACAGACCCCTTAAACTAATACATATCCCAGACCCCCTAAATACAGACTTATACTTACCTAGCAGCTCACAGTCTTCTCTGTGGAGTCTTGCTGCTGTTCTAGGACCTGTGGTCATGGCCGCCCAAAACACCCCTATTATGATCCGCCATTGATTGTATATATGTTAGAGGGGTTGTCTTGTGAACACAACCCCTGTTCTTATGCTCTATTAGGCACGTCATGGGTGGATTTTATAGAATGACCACCATGTAGTAATACTTTCTGAGACAGTGGCCAGAAGTGGCTTCCCCTGGCAATGACAGCTGATCGCTGGGTATTAGAGAAATTTTAGATTAGGTTTCTTTAAAAAAAGGAGTGGTTTTTAAAAGACACCTACTTTAAGTAACCAAGTCCAATAGTCATAGTATACATTCTCAAGGGGAGAGAAGAAAACCTGTATCCCATATCCACTATGCTATACTTGATCTATTGCGTCGCTATTAAAAATGGATACATTCTAAATCCTCTAGCTTCCAGGTGCTGGGCATAACAGTTTTACTATGGGGTCTTGTTATTACCCATGATGGTCCCCTGGTTATGATGATTTAATTAAATTGCTTTCAGCAACAAATTCTACACATAAATATGATGAGACTTGCCATAGATAGTAGCTCCCAGTATTTGCCATACTAGTCTATAGCTATAGGGTGTGAAGAACTGCAACCGGGCCCTGGTACCTGGGGAGGTCCAAAGACCCCACTGCCAAGTAGGAGGACAGAGGCTATTCCTTTACAAAGAACCATTCCTGCTTTATGTCAATCATAGTTCATAAAAAGCAAAGGGAAACCGGATATGGCCTGTGACATAACAGCAAAAGCTACAGTAATACAGGCTTAATATAATGAAAGTGGTTGGTCACTTCCTACTAAAATTTCTAAAATGCCCTAAACTGCTGTGTTGCAACACAAGTAATATACGTACACCCATTGCTTCCCCCTGTTCTACATTTAAAAGTCCCCTGATGTCCACTGTTTACAGCAGCACAGGGGTAAGCAATGGAGGTAGTTAAAGGTGTATGTGGCTCA
This sequence comes from Rhinoderma darwinii, assembly GCF_050947455.1. NCBI lineage: Eukaryota > Metazoa > Chordata > Amphibia > Anura > Rhinodermatidae > Rhinoderma > Rhinoderma darwinii. Next base: position 365,016,960 of record NC_134690.1, on the reverse strand, counting down.
ACACAGCAGTTTAGGGCATTTAAGACATTTTTGTAGACATTTTATATATGTGTTTTCTTATTATACATTGATAATACACAAATACATTTTCTTTTGTATAAACTAATACTTAACCCTTTCATTCACCACCGATAAGGTTTCAGGCGTATAGGACTATGTCTTAAAGAACTACATCTCCTATCATTTCTCGCACCAGCTATTTATATAGTGACAGATCAGAGCTGTGAGTCAGCATTTGCTATTGGTGCATATATGTGCGTGTTTTATGTAGTGGGAGACTTTGTGGCTTCTACACATAAGATAGATGAGTTACACGATCACCTTTTCCTTTCATGACTTTCAATCATCCATTTTCAGCTGTTTCCTGACCTTCCTCCTTGCTATTTAATATGTGCGATGTTGCTATTTAACATTATAGAGAGCTGTACGTATATCAGCAATAATGACTGTATCTGCTTTTCTTAAATGACACTGATACTATACAGCTCTTAGCTTCAGTTACACGAAAGTAATAGATCTACAATGATAAAATGCCTAACGTGATTGAGGGTATATTGATTTGCTGACTATGGAAATATATCTGACCTCATTTAATAAATACTGCGTGCACGATGACTACACAATTTTTTTTTCTCTAATTACATTTTGCTAATGCATCTAAATCTGACCCAAGCAATAAATGGTTAACACCCAAGTCTCGTCTATAAAAACTACACACACACATACACACACACACACACACACACACGTACACTAAAAAATACACATACATACATATACACACACACACACACACACACACACAGAGAAACACATAAGTACATACATATACACACCCACACATATAAATCCATACATATACACACATACACGTACGTACACACACACATAAATACATACATATACACACACATACACACACCCACGTATGTACGTACGTACGTACGTACGTACGTACGTACGTACGTACACACACACACACACACACACACACAAATACATACATATACACACACATAAATACATACATATACACACACATAAATACATACGTATACACACACATAAATCCATACATATACACACATACACACACACACACACACACACACACAGAGAAACACATAAGTACATACATATACACACCCACACATATAAATACATACATATACACACATACACGTACGTACACACACACATAAATACATACATATACACACACATACACACACCCACGTATGTACGTACGTACGTACGTACGTACGTACGTACGTACGTACACACACACATAAATACATACATATACACACACATAAATACATACATATACACACATAAATACATACGTATACACACACATAAATACATACATATACACACACATAAATACATACGTATACACACACATAAATCCATACATATACACACATACACACACACACATACATAAATACATACATATACACACGTGTATTGCTAGCGTTATCTGATCTGGAAGTGCTTAATATTCCCTGACATTGAGCAATGTTAATTCATTGAGTATCCCAGTTGGAGTCATTTCATGTGCGGTGCTGACCTATTGATCTCGACAAGAAGACAAAATAGATGATCTCTGATTTTCATTTCCATCTTATTTCATTATTGTGTGCTGTGCACTTTAACATTTCGCACATCTGCAGTGTTGCACCATATGATGCATTAGAGGAACTCTTCAACGTGTTCTCCATTCTAATAAGCAATACTCTTCCCTTTCCCTGTCACGTATATAACTACCAGGTGTCTGATCATGCCTTGTACTACATTCCCATCATAACTTAATATGACACCATATAATAAAACATGATACAATGCTGGATCAACCATTTACATTCAGTCCAGTTCTAATCAACCCTTACAATACGGATCATTGAAAATACATGACATATCATCACCTTATTGGTTTATATAGCTTTCGGTCAAAATACGGCTACCATATATTTTAACTTTACAATGTTGGGCACCTACATCATGTACTAGGACATCTAAAGGATTTTCTCTATTGGGCGTCATAATGATCTACATACAATCAAATGAATTGCAAGCCATATATTGAACATGCTAAATATTCTACTTCTTTCATGTACCTATAGCCTATTACATACACTTGTACAATCCATCTAAATACGGAGATAGCAACCTATACTTATTCTGAATCCTATCATCATGTTCCAATCTATTCATATATCACTATGGTTGTATAATGGATATTAAACTGTTCCTGCATTGGGTTCCCCTAAAAATACTGATCTACCCTTTTTACATCTCAGCTTATTCCACAGGCGCAATGATGGGGTGGGGTCCTCCTAGACTTCCCAGAAAATCCCACAGTCAGGATTATTGTTTTTTCTGCTCCATGTAATTACAGAGCTCTGTTTACTCCGCAGGTTAATGTTTGTTTTCCAAAGCAGTCAGTAATCTGCCAGTTAGCACGTAGCCACAATAACTCTCTACTGGTCTAACCATTGCCCCTCATCTTTATTTCATTGCAATGCCCAATCTTACCCTAGTAAAATCCTTTCTTAATATAAGGAGTGGCATTGACTGAGATTTGACAGTGTGTGCATATACACTACATAACATAACCAGGAGGGCAGACAGCTCTCACTGCCATTCACATGGCAAGCAGCAGTCTTGCATCTCAGCCATCGCCCCCTGTAGTGGTGCTTGTCCTGCCGCCCCCTCCCCACTTCAGCTGTAATGCAGATCCCCTCCCCCTTGCTTTCTCACTAGTGGGTAACAAAACCAGCAGTAATTACTAATGACCCAGCACGTAAATCCGTCAGCTCCAGAAGCAGCTTTTTGACGCAACTACGCAGAAACTGTCTGGACGTGCAGAAACCTATAACCATACACATATATCTGTAGATAGTGGGATATTACTAATAGTTACCTATGCAGGTAACCTAATGCATATCAATTGACAAATGACACATTCAGCTCTGCTCCATATACAATGGGCAGTATAGAGCAGCAGGAGAGCTCTGCAGTGGAGCTGTCCGCCGTGCAGTGGTGCTGAATCCGCCCACAGTCTCCAGACAGCTCCCAGCTCATCATCAATCACGACGGCGCCTCTCCTGCAGCACAGACCCCGCCGATCGCATCCCAATATCACGACTACACTTAACCAGTCGGGCTTAAAAGAGCGATCACTATCCTCTGGATGATCCAGCAGCAAGAGATTTGTTGGCTGCACCAAGACTCCTTCTCCTTAAAGGCAAGGGATGCAAATGTTCAATACAGCCCAATATATCCATGCAGGGTGAGCAGTCCCTTACCTTGCAGTCAGATCCGGCTGATGGAGGGTGCAGGACTATGTATAACCTTAGAGCTGCAGGGAGGCAAGAACCACCGTTCCTGACCTCCTCGAGTCTTCTTCTTCAATGGAAAGAGCTCTGCCCTTATCAAAGATGGCCGTCACTCTTGACGTCAGCAGCTTTTAATAGACATCTATCATGGGGAGGAGGATATGGGGAGGGAACAGGGGGGGGGGGGGTTGAGTCATCGTCTGCTCTACAGTGCTGCAATACATCGCATTTTGCATCTATGTGTACTTTATTACTATCTGCTCTGTATAACTGGGTGCACACAATGTAGGTTTCCAGTGCTGGGTGATGGGATGTGATGGGGGTTTTTGGAATCTGCTACAGGGAATTACATTGAGTTAATGCAGCACTGATTTATTTTCGCCAAAGGGGTGGTCCAAAGGGATATCCCTCTCTGGTGTTTACTCCTTATAAGGGGAACTACGTGGGCAGCTCATTTACAGAAGCTTTTCTAGTGATTTCTGGAGCTTGATGGGTTTAAAGGCTAAATCCATTCATAGAAGAAAGCAGTGGTCATCCCTGATGATGTACAGGGGACACAAGAGGGATGATCAGAATGATGCATGATACAGTCTGTCAGCTGAATATTGTGCTGGGGGGTAGACCATATACTGCACCTGTCAGCTGTATGAATAACAGTAAATGGAGGTACCATGCATGCTATCAGCAGGTGTGATGCTTTTTCTGCTCAGCTACAGTAATAGCTCATCCATACCATGTTTTCTATTATTGAAATAGATGTAGCAGTGCTGACTTTGTCGTGTAACTGTCTTTTTTATGCACAGTGCTCAGCAGGTTTACCTGCAATCCAACAAATAAAGCACTGCAGCATGTTACAAACTGAACACTGCTACATCTATACATAGTTCTTGCAGTGCTGGTCAGACATTTATATATAATTATATAATAGTAAATATATTTATGATAGTAACGGGCTTCTGTACATTCTTCTCTCCATGTGTTCTATTAAAATATACTGAGCTGATGAGGTTGGATCGCCCACCCCACCCCCATCTAGAACTCCAGATCTCAGCTCTGGAGGACTTTTCTGTCCATTGAAATTGATGCATGCCCATTGATTTCAGTGCTTTCTGCCTAATGCTTCTTTTTTTCATTTTCCCTGCAGAGGCTCTGCCATCACACAGTGGTTCCCCTGCTGGAGTAGCTAAATGATGGGGGTTTCCTAGCAGCAGAACCTGCTTGTTTCTGGGGAGTATTAAAAGGGGTGTTAAGCCTTTTAAATTATACTATATTATAATTGGAAATAGTCTTATAGAGAGGTACAATGTCCAATTCTTCGTGTCTGTCTATAAAGGTCAGCCCATAGTCTGTCAACAGGACTGCAGGAAAATTCTCTACTCCCCTCCCCCCACTGCAGGTTATCATCATATAGCACTCTCTATTGAAAGAAACATTTCCAATAATAACATTAAAATATATAATTACTATTCATGCAGTTCTCCAATACAATCAAATATTGAATAAGGTTCCAATAAATAAAAAGCTTTATTTCGAAGGGTTGTCTGGTTTAGAAAATCAATTTTCAAATATCCTATTATGGCATTCTGAGTTAACAGAAGGGACTCCCCCCCCCCCTTTATTTATTAGCAACCACATCTATTAAACAGATTGGCTGCAAAGAGCATCTCTTGATCTGAAGTCCTGACATGTCCATACATACGGACAGCAGACAGGCCATTGATTTTAATAGATACTGTGTAACGCTTGATTTCCCCTGTGGAGGCGCTGCAGGGTAAATGAATAATTTCTGCCAGGTTCCCCCACAGATTGCATGTGATTTATTGGGGTCCTAACAGCAGTACAACAATTAGCTGTGGTTGATCAGCTAATTTTTGGCGGATCCCCCTAACAAGAAGGGATTGTAAGAAGTGGACATCTCTTTTCATCTGGAGAACTCTTTGTAAACATACAGCAGCTCGGCTGACACAGCAGATGGAGTAGATTTGTGGTAGGCACCAATATTTAGCCTGGAAACTCACTAGTAAATGGTGAAATCAATGAAGCTTGACAAGTAGATTGTAAGTGTCTGTTTAGCCTTTCATGGCCCCACACAACAGAAATAAAACAACAACCACTACGGAGGAGGTCATTTTGTGGACTATTGGACATAACAAACATTGTTTGACCAAGAAGATTGTAATTGTTCCATACATTGTTTTACCCATTAGAGACCAGGCCAATTTGAGGTTTTCCATTTTCGTTTTTTCCTCCCCGCTTTCCAAAAGCCATGAATTTTTTATTTTTTTGTCGACATAGCCATATGAGGGCTTGTTTTTTGCGGGACAAGTTGTAGTTTTTCATGACACCATTTATTGTACCGCATAATGTACTGGCAAACTGAAAAAATATATATTCATACATTATAAAGATATATTAAGGAAATAATCAACGCAGAATTTTGGATCTATTTAGCTTAAAAATAAAAATGATGTTCAAGGGTGGACGTTCACTTTAAAGTCTAATTCCAGCACAAAGATCTCCAATAACTATCATTTTTGACCAAGTTATGAGCAATTTTAGATTTATGCTAATTACTTTCTTAATGCCCAACTGGTCGTTTTTTAACTTTTGACCAAATGGGCGTTGTGAAGAGAAATTCTCTCCATTCATACTCAGCACATCGTGATCTTGCTGTGCTGTCACATATACCCACATTAACTTTACTGAAGTGTCTTGAGAGTGAATAGACATCACCTCCAGCCAGGATGCGATGTCTATTCACACTCCCGACACTTCGGTAAAGTTTGCTGTCAGCATGCTGTCATTCACAGGGTGATCTCACGAGATCACGCTGTTCAGCGATTAAGTCCCACACAAACTTTACCGAAGTGTCGAGAGTCTGAATAAACATCGTGTCCTGGCTGGAGGTGATGTCTATTCACTCTCAAGACACTTCAGTAAAGTTAATGTCGGTGTATGTGACAGCACAGCATGATCTCGCAAGATCACGTTGTGCTGAGTACAAATGGACATGAATGGAGAGAAGTGTATGACGCTGATTGGTCAGCGTCACACACTCATCTGTACAACGCCCACTTGGTCAAAAGTTAAAAAGCGCCCAGTTGGGCATTGAGAAAGTAATTAGCATATATCTAAAATTGCTCATAACTTGGTCAAAATAAAAAACACTGTTGTTATCTACATCACTTATAATGTGGTGACAGGGCCTCTTTAACCCCTTCCCGCCGCAGCCCTTTTTCAGATTTTCATTTTCGTTTTTCCCTCCCACCTTCCAAAAGCCATAACGTCTTTATTTTTCCGTCTATATAGTACTATGAGGGCTTGATTTTTGCAGGACGAGTTGTAGTGTTTCGTACCACCATTTATTTTTCCATATAATGTACTAGAAAATGGGAAAAAAATTATTTGTGGGGTAGAAAATAAAAAAACAGCGATTCCTCCATGTTTTTTTGCGTGCCGTTTTTACGGAATTCACTGTGCAATTAAAACAACATGTTAACTTTATTCTCTGGGTCAATATGATTACGGCGATACCAAATATATATAGTTTTTTCTATATTTTACTACTTTTACGAGTAAATATCTAAGTGTAAAAAAGAAAATTTATTTTGTGTCGCCAAATTCCGAGAGCCACAACCTTTTTATTTTTTCCGTCGATTAAGTGGTATGAGGGCTTGAGTTTTGCGGGATAAGCTGTAGTTTTTAATAATACCATTTTGGTGTAAATGCGACGGTTTGATCACTTTTTATTTCATTTTTTGTGGGAGATTAGGTGACAAAAAATAGACATTCTGGCGTTTACAATTTTTTTTTTTTTACGGCGTCCACCGTGCGGGTTAAATAATGATATATTGTAATAGTTCAGACTTTTACGGACGCGACGATACCAATTATGTTTATTTATTTTTTTACTATGCTCTAGGGGTAAAATGGGAAAAGGTTTTTTTTTGAACTTATAATATATATTTTTTTTTACACAAAAAAAAAACCTTTATTTAACTAATTTTTACTTTTTTTATTAGTCCCCCTATGGGACTTCAACCAGCGATCATCAGATCGCTTGCACGATATACTGCAATACTAATGTATTGCAGTATATCGTGATTCTGACAGACATCTATTAAGCCCTGCCGGAGGCAGGGCTTAATAGGTGTACAAAGATGGCAGACCTGGGGGTCTTCATTAGGCTCCCAGGCAGCCATAGCAACCATCGCCCCCCGCGATTGCATTGCGGGGGGCGCGATGAGCTGTTAGATGGGGTCGCCCCCCTCTTTCTAACGATTTAAATGCTACGGTCTCTGTTGACCGCGGCAATTAACGAGTTAAACTAGCGGGATCGCGCTCGAGCGCGATGCCGCTAGTTACTCTGAGGTGTCGGCTGTAACAAACAGCCGACACTGGCATCGTATGAAGCGGGTCCACTCCGTGAGCCTGCTCCTTACTTCCCCTACCCGACTTTGGCGTATGGATACATCAAATGTCGGGAAGGGGTTAAAGCGTATCAATCTTTTTATGTGACTTTTCAGAATAAGCTGTCCTATGTGTGTATATGATGAATAACACAATTTCTGGCCATTATATGACTTGTATTATGCCATTTTTAGCAGTTTTCCCTTCTGCAGGCTCCATCTCTAATTCTCAGTTGTCTCTGAGCTAGGGGATATAGCCTAACTGCTATCATGTCTTCTATACACTGCACACAGAGGCGAGGAGAATCTTGCTCTCCTATATCTATCACATATACAGTATAGAAACTTATGGAGCTATACTTGTCCCCAAAGTTTTACTTATTTGAATGATCCGCTAGTGTCTTCTACTATGCTGGCATCTGAGGCCTGAGTTGGCCTTGATAGCGGAACAGCGATGTCATGAGTTACCCATTATGATAACTGAGCAGTTTAGGAGTTTCTATAAAAAAAAAAGTCATGTTACTGTCTTCCATCTACTCCCTCTCCCATGGTCTGTACTCTGTAGCTTAGTAAAAAAAAAAGAGGGGGCAGCGGTAGTGGAGTGACATATAACTGGGGACCAGACTACATAGGGTTTCTCTGTAGTCTGTAGCCATACAGAGACATAGTTGCATAGAAGTTGTGGACACAAAATGGTAGGAGATTATTATTCAAGACATTTTACAAAATTGCTTGATTTATAGTTTAGATGCATTGGAGTATTAAAGCAAATGGTTGGTAAAGTGTACTTATCCTACTTTAAGGGAGATTTAAAGGTTTTTCGCACACAAAGTGATGGCATATTGCTAGGATATGCCATCATTTGCGATTGGTGGAAATCGGATCCTGAGATTTAGGGCATGCCCACACGTGGCGGTTTTCCTCCGCAGCTGTCCGCATCAATGCCGCACAGAATCTGCGTTGCAGATTCTGTGGCGGATCTGCCCAAAATGTGCAGTAAATTGATGCGGACTAGCTGCTGCGGACTGCGGTTAAAGTGCTTCCCTTCTCTCTATCAGTGCAGGATAGAGAGAAGGGACAGCACTTTCCCTAGTGAAAGTAAAAGAATTTCATACTTACCGGCCGTTGTCTTGGTGACGCGTCCCTCTTTCGGCATCCAGCCCGACCTCCCTGGATGACGCGGCAGTCCATGTGACCGCTGCAGCCTGTGATTGGCTGCAGCCGTCACTGAGACTGAAACGTCATCCTGGGAAGCCGGACTGGAGACAGAAGCAGGGAGTTCTCGGTAAGTATGAACTTCTATTTTTTTTACAGGTTGCTGTATATTGGGATCGGTTGTCACTGTCCAGGGTGCAGAAACAGTTACTGCCGATCGCTTAACTCTTTCAGCACCCTGGACAGTGACTATTTACTGACGTCTCCTAGCAACGCTCCCGTAATTACGGGAGCCCCATTGACTTCCTCAGTCTGGCTGTAGACCTAGAAATACATAGGTCCAGCCAGAATGAAGAAATGTCATGTCAAAAAAGCACGACGCATCCGCAGCACACATAACATGTGCATGACAGCTGCGGACTTCATTGCGGAATTTAGAATCTCCATTGAAGTCAATGGAGAACTTCCACAATGAGTCCGCAACCAGTCCGCCACTGGTCCGCAACATCCATTGTATGCTGCGGACACCAAATTCCCCACCGCAGCCTATGCTCCGCAGCGGAATTTTCAGCCTCGTCTAAACGAAGCCTACTAAAAAGAAGTGAAAGGCAATGGAGAAACGGCTCCGCTGCGGATTAACGCTGCGGAGTGTCCGCAGCGGAATTCAAGAGCAATTCCGCCACGTGTGGCTTTGCCCCTAAGGAGCCGCATGATTGATTTAGCGCTGCGTCCCTTTCTCAATTTTCCCCTGCCCTGAAAGCAGATGGCCAAGAGTAACATTGTCCAGAGAATAAGGGGCTTTAACGCTTCAGCCCCTTTAACCCCAGGATCAGTGGGAGTCCCAGCAGTCGGACCCTCCACTGATCAAGGTGATGGGATATCCTAGTGATATGTCATTACTTTGTGTGATGGAAATAACCCAGTAAGGTATACAGTCTTGGCAAAGTCATCTGATATGTTGACCGTTCATTAATGTGCAGGGTCATTTTATATCTTGGGTTTTGTGAATTTTATCTTTAGTGCACTATAATCTCATAACTGATACAGAAATAATAATAGTGGAACTTTTGAAGACTTGATTTCCCGATAGAATTGTTCAACATTGTACTAAATAACTCAGGAGGTTATTTGTCTATATGGGCTACTAATAATCACATTTTGTGCATACTAATCAGACACATTTTCATACCCTGGGCTTGTAATATGTACAGTATGACTATGAAAAGTGTAAACCAAATGCGTCAAACTGTTTTGTTTCATACAGTTAAGTACCCCCCTTCCCCATTAACATTCATTAATCTTTGACCACTGCTGGAAGAGCAAGTCTGAAGTGAAGGGAATATCCTTTTGAAGGGGTTGTCTGGGCACAGGACGGTTTTTCATACTGATGACCTGTCCACTGGATAAGTCATCAGTAAATGATTGGTGGGGGTCCTACAGCCGGACCCCGCACCGATCAGCTGTTCTGGCTGCCTCCAGTCACTGGATGTTCGTGCGAGAAGCAGATGGCTCCGGTCACAGTATAGCGGCTCTGCTGCAGTACTACAGCTCTGCTCAAGGGAATTCAAGTGAATAGGAGCAGAGCTGCAGTACTGCTGCACGGCCAGTATACAGTTTACAGAGCCTTCTGCTGCTGAAACCGGCCACTCCATAACATCCGGTGCCCAGAGGCAGCCAGAACAGATGATTGGTGTGGGGTTTGGGTGTCGGACCCCTACCGATCATATAGTGATGACCTATCCTGTTGATAGGTTATCAGTATGAAAGCCGCCCCGTGCCCGGATAACCCATTTAAGAACCAATATACTTATGATATCATAATATAGAGAGTTGTTTTTTTTACCTTTATGCCTGATTATCATGGTGCACATGAGCACTGTTTTGTTTTTTGTTTGTTTGTATTGTATTTTATTGTAAAATTCTTCATATGTTAAGATTAAACCAAATCCAATATAAATGATTTCCAGTGAATATGAAATAACATCTTTATTAGTTTATGGATCGTTGATTTTGTGACGAGTCATTCTTCATATTTACTGCCTGTAGTAGAACGATTAAAATAATGTTTAATTGATGATATTAAAAAATGGGCTATCCTAGCCCTAATTTCAATAGAACAGGCTCAGTTAAGGTGGTCAGTAATGAAGAGAGGAAAGCTCGTGTGCTGACGATATTCCAAACACCGAGTAAGACCTCTCCACTTATAGTATACTGCACTGACACACCTCACTGACATAGGAGACAGTCCAACGCGTTTCCGTGCCACTAATGCATGTGACACATCATCAGGGACTCTCAATTCGGTTTATTAAATTGTATATTCTATTACTGCCGTTCAGCACAGTTGTGTGCCAAATTGAACCTCACGGCGCGTGTCCGGCTCTAATGCATTGGCCGCACACGCGCCGGCGAAGTTCCGGTCTATTTGACAGGCCTAAGCCCACCCATTCAGCTGACGTAGCTACGGCCCGGCACCAACCCACAATGAACACGTCAAAAATGACGTTGCAGGAGAGGTGCCGAGCCTCCAAAACAGCAGCCGATCAGCTTTCATTTGAACGCTACAGCGTCCCACGTTGCCTAGGAGATCTCCAGGCGAATCAGTATAACTGGTGAGTGAGTACACGACTCAGTGCAGATGCAGTTTAAGACAAAGAGAACAAAACAAAGCATCAGAAACACCATATAGTTTTAAAGGTAATTAATATATCGAAATATAGCGCGTATAGAGTAAGTAAATAGGCAGTATCAGACCGCTAAATACATTTCCATGATGGGATACATGTCAAAATGCCGCTGAAAAAACGCATAACAAAACGCATGTTTGCGCATGATCATGAAAGAACATTTTTGCATCCCATACCAAAAGGATCACCTGTATTTACCATACGTGACACGAGAAAAAGCCACTAAACACAGCATCTAGTTGGTTTGTATTATCTTATACTAGATAAGATTGATTAGTTGTATAATAGGTGTTTTACCATCAATTCGCTTACCAGACCCAATCACAAGACGCTTGAGGTAGATACAAGTTTCAATAGTAAAAATGACCCTACACGCAAGGAATTCGGTTAGATATAGTACAGGTCCTCCGCAAAAGATTGCATTAGGCCATACGTAAATAAACTAGAAACAGCGACCCGTGGAACACATCCACAGATATCACCCAAACGGTATGATTTAACACTCGAGTAGATGTTCAACCCAGAATATTACTATAGGAAGCATGCATAAGAAATCTGTTCATTTAGACCTAGGGGACAAATGGTTTGAAGACGATGGATCCATTGCGCTTCTTTTTGCATAATCCTTTTATCAATGTCACCGCCTCTTAGTGTCTGTCTAATACATTCCACCCCTTGAAATTTGAGGTTTGAAGAGTCACCACCATGACACTCCCAGACATGGCGGGACACTGAGGTATCTTCTTGTCGCCTAACGTCCCCAATATGCTCTCTAATCCTCCTTCTAAATTCCCTTTTAGTTTTCCCTACATATTGCATTTTACAACCGCAGGTAATTAAGTAGACCAGCCCCTCGGTTTTGCAATTAATGTAGGACCTGTTTTCAAAGCTTTTCCCCGTAACGGTACTCGTAAACTTATTGCTGCATAGTATGGACTCGCAGGCTTTGCAGGATCCACATCTATAACTTCCTTTAAGGCCACGATTCAGCCAGGTACCTACAGGGTCCTGGATTTTAAGATGGCTGTGAACTAACCGATCCTTGACATTGCATCCACGTCTATAGGTAATCAAGGGGGCTTTACCTACCAAACCCCCAATGTCTGGGTCAGCTTGCAGTATACCCCAGTAGCGTTGTAGGATGGACCGAACTTCCATACTAGAGGAGTCAAAAGTACCGATGACCCTAATTTCTTCCTCCTCCACTTCCTTAGGTTTAGGGTTCAATAAATCATCCCGATTTCTACCTAATGCGTTCTGGTATGCATCTTTGAGTACTTGTCTTGGATATCCTCTCCGCCGAAATCTGTTTTCTAGTTCATGAGCCGAAATCTTATAATCAGATATAGTCGAACAGTTCCGGCGTGCCCTCAGATATTGGCCTTTCGGAATACCACGTCTCAGATTTAGAGGATGACAACTTTCCCATCTCAGGAGACTGTTTGTAGCAGTAGATTTCCTAAACATGTTGGTTTGAATGGCTCCTGTGGGTGTCTTACAGATCGTGACATCAAGGAATGTGATCTTATTATCATTAATCTCGGACGTGAAAAAAAGGCCTAGGTTGTTTACGTTAAGGACACCCACAAACTCCATGAATTGTGCCCTTGTTCCTTTCCATAAAATCAGAATGTCGTCTATGAATCTAATCCATAGAAGGATACAGGAGGTCCATTGGTCCATTAGATCCGTAAAGACGCACTCTTTTTCCCACCAGCCCAAATACAGGTTGGCATATGTCGGGGCACATGGACTCCCCATGGCAACCCCTTTCAGCTGGTGGAAAATCTTTTGATTGAACAAGAAGAAATTGTGTTCCAATACAAATTTCAACAACAAAATGACAAATTCATTGTGGGCCCTGAAGTGTGTACCCTTGTCTCTCAAAAAGTAATCAATGGCACAACATCCCTGCTCATGGGGGATAGAGCTGTACAACGCCTCCACGTCTAATGAGGCAAGAAACACATCATTGTCAAGACGAATGCCCTCCAGTTTCCTCAGGGTATCCATAGTATCTCTGACGTATGAGGGCAATGCTACTACATAGGGTCTAAGAATGCGGTCCAGATACACACTAGCATTTTGCGTCAAGCTGTCAATACCGGATACAATTGGGCGACCTTTTAAAGGGGTCGTCCCTTTGTGGATTTTAGGTAGACTGTAAAATGTTGCAACCTGTGGACAATCGGTCAACATAAATTTGAATTCTTTCTCGCTGATCAAGTTAAGAGTTTTTGCCGAGTCCAAGATGTCCTTCAATTGACTCTTAAAAATCCTTGTGGGGTCATATTCAAGAACCCTATAGCATTGTTGATCCTGCAAAATATGAAGACACATTTTTACATAGCGGCTCCGATCCATGACCACGATATTACCGCCTTTATCCGAAGGCTTTATGACAATCGTGTCATCCATTTCAAGGGATCGTAGACCCGCCATTTCCTCCTTGGTTGTATTGAAATGACCAAACCTACAGTCATCAAGTGACCTAAGTTGGTCTTCAACAACTTTTACGAACACATCAATGGGGGTGTTATCATTTAGCGGTGCGAATTTAGTGGATGGGGCCCTCAGATCTGTAAATGGACCCATACCAATCTCTCTTTGACCTTCCTCCCATAATCCTTCCAATACTCTAAGGTCTGGTAAATCATCCTCAGTTATGCCCAATTCTAGGCATTTACGACGATCGTGCGTCAGAAAAAACTTCTTCCATTTTAATTTTCGAGCAAATAAATTAATATCCTTTACCCAGGTGAATAGATTAAATCTATTTGTAGGGACAAATGACAACCCCCTTTTAAGGATACCAACTTCCTCACTTTTGAGTATTCGGGATGAGAGATTGATGACCTGGGATTCATCTTCATCAGATCTAGACCTATAGCCTAGATGTCTCTCCTGTCTCTCAAGAGGTATTCCGAGATGGGATGGCTTTTGGCTAAAAAACCACCCCCCCGGCTTTGCCCTTTTCCTCTACCTCTACCCCTTAGATTAGCACGGGTGGGATAGCGAGTCTGATCCATCCCTCCCCGTTGTCGCCTAAAGTGGGTTCTCCCTTGTTCGGAGTCAGAGTATTCCTGCTCTGACGATGAAATGTCAGTTTCGGGTTCAAGAGTGGTTTTAGATTTAATACTATAATCGAATATTCTTCCCTCCTTAAAGTCAAGCGTGTCACGAACGAATTGATAATGTTTTCGCTCCTTTATATGGTTCGTAAATTTTTCCACAGCTTGCTGTAGGACACTTTCTTTCCTCTCATACTCTATGTTGGAGGAAAAATTTTTTGCCGATGTTATTGCTTCTTTCAGTTGTTGTGTGCTTTTTGCCAGGCAATTTTTTTCCTCCTCTAATAACAGAATCATGAATCTTAGTGAGGACTCAACAGATTCTGTTTCCCATTTCTTCAGTAAATCTGGGGATCTGATTCTGGCTGCTGGAGTCAGGGAAATTCTTAAGCCCCTAGGGACAATTTTATTTCTGCTATATGTTTCTAAGGTTTGTATTTCCCACCAAGATCTTATGTGGTCTTTATAGATTTTTGTCAGTTGGCGAAATGACGCATTAATGTTTAAATTCTGAGTAGGAAGCACAATCTCATTTTCAGAGAAAACCTCCTTTGCATCATGCACCCATTTGTCAATATTAAATTCACCAGTTAGAAATCCTGCCATCTCCAATCAAAGTACGTTAAATTGACAGAATATGCACAAAGATAAGATTATTTCGTTCCGTTAATGATTCAAATTTACTGCCTGTAGTAGAACGATTAAAATAATGTTTAATTGATGATATTAAAAAATGGGCTATCCTAGCCCTAATTTCAATAGAACAGGCTCAGTTAAGGTGGTCAGTAATGAAGAGAGGAAAGCTCGTGTGCTGACGATATTCCAAACACCGAGTAAGACCTCTCCACTTATAGTATACTGCACTGACACACCTCACTGACATAGGAGACAGTCCAACGCGTTTCCGTGCCACTAATGCATGTGACACATCATCAGGGACTCTCAATTCGGTTTATTAAATTGTATATTCTATTACTGCCGTTCAGCACAGTTGTGTGCCAAATTGAACCTCACGGCGCGTGTCCGGCTCTAATGCATTGGCCGCACACGCGCCGGCGAAGTTCCGGTCTATTTGACAGGCCTAAGCCCACCCATTCAGCTGACGTAGCTACGGCCCGGCACCAACCCACAATGAACACGTCAAAAATGACGTTGCAGGAGAGGTGCCGAGCCTCCAAAACAGCAGCCGATCAGCTTTCATTTGAACGCTACAGCGTCCCACGTTGCCTAGGAGATCTCCAGGCGAATCAGTATAACTGGTGAGTGAGTACACGACTCAGTGCAGATGCAGTTTAAGACAAAGAGAACAAAACAAAGCATCAGAAACACCATATAGTTTTAAAGGTAATTAATATATCGAAATATAGCGCGTATAGAGTAAGTAAATAGGCAGTATCAGACCGCTAAATACATTTCCATGATGGGATACATGTCAAAATGCCGCTGAAAAAACGCATAACAAAACGCATGTTTGCGCATGATCATGAAAGAACATTTTTGCATCCCATACCAAAAGGATCACCTGTATTTACCATACGTGACACGAGAAAAAGCCACTAAACACAGCATCTAGTTGGTTTGTATTATCTTATACTAGATAAGATTGATTAGTTGTATAATAGGTGTTTTACCATCAATTCGCTTACCAGACCCAATCACAAGACGCTTGAGGTAGATACAAGTTTCAATAGTAAAAATGACCCTACACGCAAGGAATTCGGTTAGATATAGTACAGGTCCTCCGCAAAAGATTGCATTAGGCCATACGTAAATAAACTAGAAACAGCGACCCGTGGAACACATCCACAGATATCACCCAAACGGTATGATTTAACACTCGAGTAGATGTTCAACCCAGAATATTACTATAGGAAGCATGCATAAGAAATCTGTTCATTTAGACCTAGGGGACAAATGGTTTGAAGACGATGGATCCATTGCGCTTCTTTTTGCATAATCCTTTTATCAATGTCACCGCCTCTTAGTGTCTGTCTAATACATTCCACCCCTTGAAATTTGAGGTTTGAAGAGTCACCACCATGACACTCCCAGACATGGCGGGACACTGAGGTATCTTCTTGTCGCCTAACGTCCCCAATATGCTCTCTAATCCTCCTTCTAAATTCCCTTTTAGTTTTCCCTACATATTGCATTTTACAACCGCAGGTAATTAAGTAGACCAGCCCCTCGGTTTTGCAATTAATGTAGGACCTGTTTTCAAAGCTTTTCCCCGTAACGGTACTCGTAAACTTATTGCTGCATAGTATGGACTCGCAGGCTTTGCAGGATCCACATCTATAACTTCCTTTAAGGCCACGATTCAGCCAGGTACCTACAGGGTCCTGGATTTTAAGATGGCTGTGAACTAACCGATCCTTGACATTGCATCCACGTCTATAGGTAATCAAGGGGGCTTTACCTACCAAACCCCCAATGTCTGGGTCAGCTTGCAGTATACCCCAGTAGCGTTGTAGGATGGACCGAACTTCCATACTAGAGGAGTCAAAAGTACCGATGACCCTAATTTCTTCCTCCTCCACTTCCTTAGGTTTAGGGTTCAATAAATCATCCCGATTTCTACCTAATGCGTTCTGGTATGCATCTTTGAGTACTTGTCTTGGATATCCTCTCCGCCGAAATCTGTTTTCTAGTTCATGAGCCGAAATCTTATAATCAGATATAGTCGAACAGTTCCGGCGTGCCCTCAGATATTGGCCTTTCGGAATACCACGTCTCAGATTTAGAGGATGACAACTTTCCCATCTCAGGAGACTGTTTGTAGCAGTAGATTTCCTAAACATGTTGGTTTGAATGGCTCCTGTGGGTGTCTTACAGATCGTGACATCAAGGAATGTGATCTTATTATCATTAATCTCGGACGTGAAAAAAAGGCCTAGGTTGTTTACGTTAAGGACACCCACAAACTCCATGAATTGTGCCCTTGTTCCTTTCCATAAAATCAGAATGTCGTCTATGAATCTAATCCATAGAAGGATACAGGAGGTCCATTGGTCCATTAGATCCGTAAAGACGCACTCTTTTTCCCACCAGCCCAAATACAGGTTGGCATATGTCGGGGCACATGGACTCCCCATGGCAACCCCTTTCAGCTGGTGGAAAATCTTTTGATTGAACAAGAAGAAATTGTGTTCCAATACAAATTTCAACAACAAAATGACAAATTCATTGTGGGCCCTGAAGTGTGTACCCTTGTCTCTCAAAAAGTAATCAATGGCACAACATCCCTGCTCATGGGGGATAGAGCTGTACAACGCCTCCACGTCTAATGAGGCAAGAAACACATCATTGTCAAGACGAATGCCCTCCAGTTTCCTCAGGGTATCCATAGTATCTCTGACGTATGAGGGCAATGCTACTACATAGGGTCTAAGAATGCGGTCCAGATACACACTAGCATTTTGCGTCAAGCTGTCAATACCGGATACAATTGGGCGACCTTTTAAAGGGGTCGTCCCTTTGTGGATTTTAGGTAGACTGTAAAATGTTGCAACCTGTGGACAATCGGTCAACATAAATTTGAATTCTTTCTCGCTGATCAAGTTAAGAGTTTTTGCCGAGTCCAAGATGTCCTTCAATTGACTCTTAAAAATCCTTGTGGGGTCATATTCAAGAACCCTATAGCATTGTTGATCCTGCAAAATATGAAGACACATTTTTACATAGCGGCTCCGATCCATGACCACGATATTACCGCCTTTATCCGAAGGCTTTATGACAATCGTGTCATCCATTTCAAGGGATCGTAGACCCGCCATTACCTCCTTGGTTGTATTGAAATGACCAAACCTACAGTCATCAAGTGACCTAAGTTGGTCTTCAACA
Source organism: Rhinoderma darwinii (assembly GCF_050947455.1). Classification (NCBI taxonomy): domain Eukaryota; kingdom Metazoa; phylum Chordata; class Amphibia; order Anura; family Rhinodermatidae; genus Rhinoderma; species Rhinoderma darwinii. The sequence goes on along the minus strand of NC_134690.1, from coordinate 364,998,451 downwards.
ACTTTTACGAACACATCAATGGGGGTGTTATCATTTAGCGGTGCGAATTTAGTGGATGGGGCCCTCAGATCTGTAAATGGACCCATACCAATCTCTCTTTGACCTTCCTCCCATAATCCTTCCAATACTCTAAGGTCTGGTAAATCATCCTCAGTTATGCCCAATTCTAGGCATTTACGACGATCGTGCGTCAGAAAAAACTTCTTCCATTTTAATTTTCGAGCAAATAAATTAATATCCTTTACCCAGGTGAATAGATTAAATCTATTTGTAGGGACAAATGACAACCCCCTTTTAAGGATACCAACTTCCTCACTTTTGAGTATTCGGGATGAGAGATTGATGACCTGGGATTCATCTTCATCAGATCTAGACCTATAGCCTAGATGTCTCTCCTGTCTCTCAAGAGGTATTCCGAGATGGGATGGCTTTTGGCTAAAAAACCACCCCCCCGGCTTTGCCCTTTTCCTCTACCTCTACCCCTTAGATTAGCACGGGTGGGATAGCGAGTCTGATCCATCCCTCCCCGTTGTCGCCTAAAGTGGGTTCTCCCTTGTTCGGAGTCAGAGTATTCCTGCTCTGACGATGAAATGTCAGTTTCGGGTTCAAGAGTGGTTTTAGATTTAATACTATAATCGAATATTCTTCCCTCCTTAAAGTCAAGCGTGTCACGAACGAATTGATAATGTTTTCGCTCCTTTATATGGTTCGTAAATTTTTCCACAGCTTGCTGTAGGACACTTTCTTTCCTCTCATACTCTATGTTGGAGGAAAAATTTTTTGCCGATGTTATTGCTTCTTTCAGTTGTTGTGTGCTTTTTGCCAGGCAATTTTTTTCCTCCTCTAATAACAGAATCATGAATCTTAGTGAGGACTCAACAGATTCTGTTTCCCATTTCTTCAGTAAATCTGGGGATCTGATTCTGGCTGCTGGAGTCAGGGAAATTCTTAAGCCCCTAGGGACAATTTTATTTCTGCTATATGTTTCTAAGGTTTGTATTTCCCACCAAGATCTTATGTGGTCTTTATAGATTTTTGTCAGTTGGCGAAATGACGCATTAATGTTTAAATTCTGAGTAGGAAGCACAATCTCATTTTCAGAGAAAACCTCCTTTGCATCATGCACCCATTTGTCAATATTAAATTCACCAGTTAGAAATCCTGCCATCTCCAATCAAAGTACGTTAAATTGACAGAATATGCACAAAGATAAGATTATTTCGTTCCGTTAATGATTCAAATTTACTGCCTGTAGTAGAACGATTAAAATAATGTTTAATTGATGATATTAAAAAATGGGCTATCCTAGCCCTAATTTCAATAGAACAGGCTCAGTTAAGGTGGTCAGTAATGAAGAGAGGAAAGCTCGTGTGCTGACGATATTCCAAACACCGAGTAAGACCTCTCCACTTATAGTATACTGCACTGACACACCTCACTGACATAGGAGACAGTCCAACGCGTTTCCGTGCCACTAATGCATGTGACACATCATCAGGGACTCTCAATTCGGTTTATTAAATTGTATATTCTATTACTGCCGTTCAGCACAGTTGTGTGCCAAATTGAACCTCACGGCGCGTGTCCGGCTCTAATGCATTGGCCGCACACGCGCCGGCGAAGTTCCGGTCTATTTGACAGGCCTAAGCCCACCCATTCAGCTGACGTAGCTACGGCCCGGCACCAACCCACAATGAACACGTCAAAAATGACGTTGCAGGAGAGGTGCCGAGCCTCCAAAACAGCAGCCGATCAGCTTTCATTTGAACGCTACAGCGTCCCACGTTGCCTAGGAGATCTCCAGGCGAATCAGTATAACTGGTGAGTGAGTACACGACTCAGTGCAGATGCAGTTTAAGACAAAGAGAACAAAACAAAGCATCAGAAACACCATATAGTTTTAAAGGTAATTAATAAATCGAAATATAGCGCGTATAGAGTAAGTCATTCTTCATCTTTCTGTTGTTTGTCACTACATAAGCCATGATATTATACTTTTGCTCTAGACTCCATTTTTTCAGTTATTTAATAATTTATTGTGCTTTTATTGCCCTAAATAAAAAAATATCCAGTGTTCTTTTTAATTCCAGTCTTTCTCTGCAGATATTCTGCAGGCAAAGCTAGATTTTGAAAGGAGCCTTCATTATTTCCTTCTGAAGCAACATCTACTTAGGAAGCACTGTAGAAATGGAAAATGCTGAAACAGTCCAATACTCCACCACAAAATTAGTATGAATAAGGGCATGACCACACATGGCGGAATTCCTCCGCAACTGTCCGCATCAATGCCGCACAGAATCTGCGTTGCAGATTCTGCAGCGGATCTGCACAAAATGTGCAGAAAATTGATGCGGACTGGCCGCTGCGGACTGCAGGAAAAGTGCTTCTCTTCTCCCTATTCAGTGCAGGATAGAGAGAAGGGACAGCACTTTCCCTAGTGAAAGTCAAAGAAATTCATACTTACCGCCCGTTGTCTTGGTGACGCGTCCCTCTTTCGGCATCCGGCCCGACCTCCCTGGATGACGCTCCAGTCCATGTGACCGCTGCAGCCTGTGCTTGGCCTGTGATTGGCTGCAGCCGTCACTTACACTGAAACGTCATCCTGGGAGGCCGGACTGGAGACAGACGCAGGGAGTTCTCGGTAAGTATGAACTTATATTTTTTTTTACAGATACATGTATATTGAGATCGGTAGTCACTGTCCCGGGTGCAGAAACAGTTACTGCCGATCGCGTAACTCTTTCAGCACCCTGGACAGTGACTATTTACAGACGTCTCCTAGCAACGCTCCCGTCATTACGGGAGCCCCATTGACTTCCTCAGTCTGGCTGTAGACCTAGAAATACATAGGTCCAGCCAGAATGAAGAAATGTCATGGTAGTAAAAACAATACGCTCCGCAGCACACATAAGATCTGCGGACTTCATTGCGGAATTTTGACTCTCCATTGAAGTCAATGGAGAAATTCCGCCATGAGTCCGCAACCAGTCCGCCACTGCTCCGCAACAGACAGAGCATGCTGCGGACACCAAATTCCGCTCCGCAGCCTATGCTCCGCAGCGGAATTGTACGCATCGTGTAAACGAACACTGCTAAATTAAAGTGAAAGTCAATGGAGAAACGGCTCCGCTGCGGATTAACGCTGCGGAGTGTCCGCAGCGGAATTTAAGTGAAATTCCGCCATGTGTGAACCCGCCCTAATGGTTGAAGTTTGTTAAATGAATTAACCACCAGGGCTTTATTATTCTGCCTATCTACTGTCATTGCTGATCCAGCCCTAAAGGGTCTATATATATGAGTTTACAATACTTTCCTTATACCAGTGCAGTAGATCCCTACCCCTGCACAGTCAAATGCTATAGACCATAGGTGCATGGCTGGATCAAGCCTGGTAGAAGCCATTTTACAGGGGTCGATGATGGGGTGATAGAACACTAGTTCCCAATCATCGGCCTGTGTAAAAAGGTCCTGCAATCAGGCGAGAAACGAGGAAAGACACGTTTGTCAGCTGATCGCATATTTTAGTAAAAATCATCAATGTCGGAAGTACATCTGTCAGTTTAAACAGCTGACAATTATGAAACTGTATGTGGACAAACTATTCATCCCCCATAGAGAACTTAATGTAAATAGAGCTAAATGAGCGCTGATCGACATGATAAATCCTCGATCTACGTTGGTTTTCCTCCAGAAATCTGGCAGCGTAAAAAGACACATACAGTGGACATAAACATAAGATAATTGCTGGAAGATTCCATTGATAACGACAGGATCTAAAGACAATCTAATGTGTATTAAAGGGCAGCCTGGTCTCTGGTGTTGGAGGAAATAAAGTTTGCCATGTCGCATTTTAACATGCGTGTTAAGCCAGGAGATAAGTGAAGTTGAGGTATCTGGCTGCTACTTGTCCCCCTCTACTTGTGACAATGAACACGCATGCTCAACCACCAGATTTCTAGTTAGCAGTGCAGCCATGAGAATGGAGCTCCTATCCCTAATAATTAATATTAGTAAAAGCTGCATAATCAACTCTTCTACCACATATTAACCCCTTATGACCAAGCTATTTTATTCGTTTTTCTATAGTCGCATTCAAAGAGCTATAACGTTTTCATTTTTTCGTCTACATAGCTGTATGAGGACTTGTTTTTTGCGGGATTAGTTGTGCTTTTTAATAGCACCATTTTTGGGTACATATAATTTTTATATTAACTTTTATTAACCTTTTTGGGGGGGATTATAAAAAAAACTGAAATTCCACCATTGTTCTATGCGCTTTTAAATTGACGCCGTTCACTATGCGACGTAAATAACATGTTACCTTTATTTTATGGGTCGGTACGATTACGGCGTTACCACATATGTAGAGGTTTTTTTATGTTTTACGACTTTTGCACAATAAAAACACTTTTGAACTAAAATTATTTGTTTTTGCATCGTCGCTTTCCAAGAGCCGTAATTTTTTTATTTTTCCATCAATGTAGTGATTTTTTGGGCTTGTTTTCTGCGGGACAAGACGTAGTCTTGAATGGTACTGTTTTGGGGTACATGGGACTTATTGATTCATTTTTATTATGACTTTTTTGGGGGGCAATGGAAAAAAATTGCAATTTCGCCATGGTTTTTTGCGTTTTTTTTTTACGGTGTTCACTTTGCAGTTTAAGTTACATATTAACTTTATTAATGGAGTCATTACGGTCGCGGCGATACCACATATGTGTACTTTTTTTTTTTTTGACACTTTTACTAAATAAAACCACTTTTTATGAAAAAAAAAATGGTTTTATTTATTTTTTTACTGTACTTTTTATTAATAATCTTTATTTCACTTTGATGACTGATTTTATTAGTCCCACTAGGGGACTTTACTGTGCGATATTCCGATCGCTGCTATAATGCTCTGGTATACTTAGTATACCAGAGCATTATTGCCTGTCAGTGTAAATCTGACAGGCAATCTATTAGGACGTGCCTCCGGCGCGTCCTAACAGGAATATGTCCAGGGCAGACCTGGGGGCTTTTATCAAGCCCCCGGCTGCCATGACACCCCATCGGAGACCCGCGATTTCATTCGCGGGACGCCGATGGGTGACAGAGGGAGCGCACTCCCTCTGTAAACAAAGTTAAATGCCGCGGTCGCTATTGACGGCGGCATTTAACGGGTTAAACGGCCGCGATCGAAGTAAACTTCGATCGCGGGCGTTGGAGCAGGAGCTCAGCTGTCATCAGACAGCAGAGCCCCGGCTCCTGCCTGCACGGGAGACCCGTGCAGGACTTAGACTAGGCTGACATGAAAAGGCGTCAGCCTAGCCTAAAGCCCATTAGTGACCGACGTAAAAAGGCGTATTAGTGGTCACTAAGGGGTTAAAACTTTATATTGTTGGATGTACGCTTTAATACTCAAACTCCCTTGTCTTGCTGCTGGGGGTGTTTGGAAAGGACTGGAAGGAATTGGGTAGTGGAGGCCCCTAAGTGCTGGAGGCTCCTGGAAAATTAACCGTTTTGCTGTGGAAGTGTCCTGTGCAGTTTGTCAATGGGCTAAATGAATACCACTAAACATAGCGTTGTTAGTTAGCGAGGGGGCATGAAGAAAAAGACCTGTGCTTCATGGTGTCGTAGACTTATGTATATACAAGTCAGTGAAAATATTAGGCACATTTCTCTTTGTTATGTCACCTCATAGTTGTGTTGTGTACATCAAAAATTGTTGCTCATCTTTCATCAATTTGGCGCATTTTCTGAGGCTCTGTCCACATCGTATTTTCACTTTACAGTGTACACGCTGAATGTAAAGACATTTTTTCAAGTTTTGCAGGACAATAAATGGTGCAGTGAAAAACGACATCTTCTTCACAAAAATAAAGCCCTCATAGAGCTATGTCGACGGACAAATAAAGTTCTGGATTTTGGAAGGTGGCGGGGACGACGAAAATAAAACAAACTAAAAATGGCCGCGGCGGAAAGGTGCTGATGTATTACTTTTTATCAACTCAGCATTTACACCAGTGTTTTGCTACCTTTTTCTAGGCATGACCTGTGCAGAGGTCATTGTGCAGGAAGAGGGCAGGAGGGGAGCTTTGTCCATTACCTCCGGTGGGCCCAAGCGCTACGCTGCTTCTTTCCGGGTTGGAGCAGAGAGCCATTGGCTCTTTGCCCTGCCGCTTACTCTTGTAGGCCACAGGCTGTTTAAGACATGTGGCCTACTAGAAGTCGGGAGGTCGCAGAGAATGCTGGTGTCACGGGGCAGGTGACGTGATTATGTCACTGCATCGGGTCAAGGACAGCAGGCAGAGGACCTATCTGCTCGTTGTTGAAGTGGGATCAGGTGATTTTTTTTTTTTAATTAACACAAATGGGAACCTTAATTTATAGGGGGACAAAGGGGGCCTGACATCTATATCAGGGTCACAAAGGGAGCCTATTAACTATATTAGCGGCACAAAGGGGGCCTAACAACTATACTGGTGGCGTAAAGGGGGCCTAACAACTATATAGGCAGCACAAAGGGGGCCTAACTAGTATATAGGAGCACAAAGGAGGCTCAATTACTATAGAGGCGGCACAAAGTGGGACATAACTTCTATATGTGGGCACAAAGGGGCCTAACTACTATATAGGGGCACAAAGGCCACCTAACTACGATATAGGGGCCAAACTGGTCCTAACTACTATATTTGGGCACAAAGGGGGCCTAACTACTATATAGGGGCACAAAGGCTGCCTAACTACTATATAAGGGCCAAATGGGTCCTAGCTACCATATTGGGGCACAAAGGGGACCTTACTACTATATAGAGGTACAAAGGGGGACTAACTACTATATAGGGTCAAAAGGTGGTCTACTATATGGGGACACAAAGGGGGCATAACTACTATATGGGGGCAAAGGGGGCTTGACCACTATATTGTGGAAAAAGGGGACCAGACTACTATATAGAGGTACAAAAGGGGCCTAGCTACTATAAGGTGGCCTAACTGCTATATAGGGGCACAAAGTAAGCCTAACTACCATATGGGAGCTCAAAGGGGGTGCTAACTACTATGTGGGGGCACAAAGGGGACATAACTACCATATATATATATGCACAAAAAAGGCCCAACTACTATAAGGATCCTAACTATTAAATTAGGGCACACAGGGGACCTAACTACTATATAGGGGTACAAAGGGTGACTAACTATATAGGGGCAAAAGGTGGCCCATTTATTATTTGGGGACACAAAGGGGGCCTAACTACTATATGGGGCCTAACTCATATAGGGCACAAAAAAGGCTTAACTACTATGTGGGGGCTCAAAGGGGGTGCAAATTACTATATAGGGCACAAAGGGGACCTATCTACTATACAGATGAACAAAGGGGCCTAACTACTTTATAGGGGCACAAAGGGGGCCTAACTACTATGTAGGGCCACTAAGGTGGCCTAATTACTATATGTGTGCCCAAAGGGGACCTAATTACTATATTGGGGCACAAAGGGGATATAACTACTATATGCGGGCTCAAAGGGGGTTCAAACTACTATATAGGGCACAAAGGGGACCCATCTACTATACAGATGCACAAAGGGGGCCTAACTACTTTATAGGGCACAAAGGTGGCCTAACTACTATGTAGTGCCACTAAGGTGGCCTAACTACTATATGTGGGCACAAAGGGGACCTAATTACTATATCGGGGCACAAAGGGGATATAACTACTATATGGGGGCACAAAGGGGGCCTAACTACTATATAGGGATTCAAAGGGGACCTAACTACTACATAGGGCACAAAGGGGACCTAACTACTATATAGGGGCACAAAAGGGTCCTAACTACTAAATGGGAGCACAAAGAGGACTTAACTACAAAGTGTTATCTACCTCTATATGGTCACTACAGTATGTTGTGGTAATATTGTTCTTTGTTTTACTACACACGTTTTACTCATATCAAAAGTGGCCGAATTCTTCCCATATAGCTGAAGTGTGGGCCCCAAGAATTATTTCCTCCGGCGGGCCCAAGGTTTTCCAGTCATATATATATATATATATATATATATATATATATATATATATATATATATATATAAAATGAAAAAAAGAGTAAAGTAGCACAGCAACAGCAGTGGGTGCAGGCCTCCTGGGTTGAGGCTAGGAACCCTTGTCAGTATAAGAATTCAAAAATTAAGAGACAGCACTCTAGGGAAAACTGTGAAAAAGGTGATGTGTTTATTCACCCCATAGGCAGGCAACGTTTCGATCCGTCTCAATGGCATCATTATCGCCAGGAGACCAGGCAATATTCTATGGATCCAGTCAGCCGGAGAGCCTTTCTATACCTGCTTGTCATCCCTGAGCTGCGTAGATATACAACAGAATGTCTTTAATGTTAACATGTTCTACAGAAGATCCATTTATTATATTATTTTTAAACCCTTCTATTAAAAATCCAAAATCATTCTTTAGTCCAGAAATGCCTGAATTTGTTTTTACTGAGTCATTGCTTCTAGGGGAGAATATCTCTATACACATGGAGTCTGACAGAGCATCTACGGCTCCATACAAAATGCGCCCTACATACTCTGTGCACTGCCGTACAGGCTTTGTGCACAAGGCTCTGCCGCAAGCATGAGCCTTTAGTTTAAAATTAGCTGAACCTATTGATTTCGGTGGGATTGACTGACTATCTAATATGTATCAGAGCAGCCCGATATTTCCTATATGTTTTTTTACTGGATGGCTGACGGATGCGATCTGTCCACATCTGTAGCCCATAGACTCCCATGTTTTTTTTAAAAAAAAAGCATGTTTTTAAAATATACTTTTTTTTACTGAATGGCTGTGATGGATGGATGCCATCCGTCGGCCATCAGCCATCCATAGAATTCCATGTTAAAAAAACTTAGCTTAGGTAAAAAGAAAAAAAGGGAAAAAACTGCACTCATCTAAGGTAATAATATTGATATTTTCAGTCGGAATCTTGCTCAGCTTTTTCAGTTGTGCAATTTATTCAGCACAGCTCAGTATTCATATATGTGCAGAGTTCTCTATTTCTGGAATCACTACAGAAAAAAATCATTCAGGAAATTTGATGCAGATTTTGACCTGTCTGCCCTTTTTTGTTGTGGCTTTAGCTGCGTTTTTCGTTGCATTTTTTTGGCCGCGTCCATTGGGGACCGCGGGCAAAAATCGCGATTTTTTTTTTCTGCCTCCCATTGATTTCAGTGGCGGAACTGCCGCATGCTGTCCGGGAAAAACACCACCTGCACCTCCCATTGAAATCAATGGGAGGTGATTTCGGACGTTTTTTGTCGCTGATTCCGACGTGGTTGCTGCGTCAAAAACTCTGTGTGAAGTGGGCCTAATAGTATTGACGATAAAATGAGAAAAAGACTTCTACCTTGGAGCGTTGCTGTGTATAGACCATAAAAATGTGGATTCAAGCCGAGATTGATATACAATCTTGGATCTTTGTATTGTACAAATGCTACGCGTTTAAACCTTGTACTTAGGTCTTCATGACGCATTGATGACTGACGAAGATCCTAGTACAAGGTTAAAACGCATAGCATTTGTACAATAAAAAGACCCAAGCTTGTATATGAATCTTGGCTTGAATCCACGTTTTAATGGTCTATACAAGGCAGCGCTTCAAGGAAGAAGTATTTTTCTCATTTTATTAACAACTTGCTGTGCCTGCGACTTTGTATGCGCAGACCACTGAAAAATGTACCGATGCCATGTTTTATAAGTATACTCCTAGCCTCGGACCATACTCCAAACAAAGTAAAAAAAAAAACAAAGGCAATAAACAAACTTCAATTAAAAATAGTTTTCTTTCAGTAGTCAGGTCCACTACGACCACGCTTCCCTGTAAACAATGTTAGTATTAGAACCACCAGGGATGTGTGAATAAAGATTGGTGTAGTTGCTAACATGGGAGAGAGCCACATAGGGCTGGCTGTGCGCAACACAGCTGACACTGAGGTCCACGCCCGCAACGTGCAGCATTTGACCCTGCGCTTTGTTGATGGTCATAGCGTAACATAAGCTGACAGGAAACTGTACACGTTTAATACTGAAGGGAAAATTATTTGGAATGAAGGGGATTCGGGGTATACAAACGCTACCAATGAGATTGTAGTTTACATTATTGTGAGGCAGCAGGTGAATGATAGCAGCGATCTGATTGGTTGCTATATCTCCTTACTATGTGTAAAAATCAATGTAGACAAATGTTGGAGCTGTTGTCCATAACAACCAATCAGATTACAGTTTTTTTTCTCTGAGGCAGCTTGGACAATGAAAGCAGCAACCTGATTGGTAGTTATATGTGCCTCCGATGCATAAAAAAAACCAATATAGGCGAAAGTTGGAGTTGTTGTCCTTAGCAACCATTTTTAGATGCTTATAACATATTGATTAACTTTTATTAACTTTATTTTAGGAGAGAATTGAAAATAAGCAGCTATTCCAGCATTAATTTTCACGTTATAAATTTACGCCGTTTACTATGCAGCGTAAATAACATGTTAACTTTATTCTATGGGTCAGCACAATTACGGGGATACCAAATATGTAGAGGTTTTATATGTTTTTCCTACGTTTGCACAATAAAAACCCTTTTAGAAAAAAATTACTTGTTTTTGCGTCGCCGCATTCCAAGAGCCGTAACGTTTTTATTTTTCCGTCGATGTGGCCGTACGTGGGCTTGATTTTTGCGGGACAATGTGTAGTTTTCATTAGTACTATTTTGGGGTACATAGGCCTTATAGATTAACTTCTATTTTATTTTTTATGGGGGGAATGGGAGAAAAGAGAGAATTTTGCCATTGTTTTTTGCGTTTTCTTTGGACGCCGTTCATCCGGCGGTTTAATTAATGTGTTCATTTTATTGGTCAAGTTGTTACGATCGCGGGGATACCATATATGTGTATGTGTGATTTGTTTTGACAGTTTTACTAAATAAAACCACTTTTTGGGCCAAAAAAGTAGTATTATTTGACTTTGACTTTAATTTTTTTTTTCCACAAACTTTATTTAACTGATTGTCATTTTTTTTTAAAGTCCCATCAGGACACTTCACTATGCGATCTGCTGATCGCATATATAATGCTTCGGTATACTTAGTATACCAAAGCATTATTGCCTGTCAGTGTAAAACTGACAGGCAACCTGTTAGGTCATGCCTCCGGCATCGCCTAACAGGCAGATGCTGAAGACAGACCTGGGGGTCTTTGTTAGACCACCGGCTGTCATGGAAACCCGACGGCGACCCGCGATTTGTTTGCGGGGGCGCCGATCGGGTGACAGAGGGAGCTCCCTCCCTCTGTCAAACACATTAAATGCCGCTGTCACTATTGACAGCGGCATTTAATGGGTTAAACTGCCGGAATCGGAGCGCGCTTCGATTCCGGCAGTTGCAGCAGGAGCCAGGCTGTGTATAACAGCCGTGCTCCTGCCGCTGATCGTGTGGGTACGCTGTCAGTACCCGCGCGATCACAGGACGGATATATCCGTCCTCCTGCGCGAACTAGCAGCTGCTGAGGACGGATATATCCGTCCTTCGGCGTTAAGGAGTTAATTACATTAAATTCGCATATCTTCTGATTGAGTGAACCGATTGTGATGAAATAAAAACTAAATGTTATTTCAAGTTGGCCCCTTTGTTTTTCAAAAACTCCATCCAAATTGGGTCAGTAGTTTTTAGACAAAAATTCCAAAAATGATCTTAATACATTCTATCACTTATCCTTCATCCCCCCAATAATTTTTTTCGCTAATATTTTCAATGTTCAGACACGCAAAGTTGACACTTTCATTATATGTAGAGATGTTAAAAAACTTATGTTTAATGTCTAATTTTTTTTACTGGATATCATGAAATTGTATTGAACTGCTATCATGAGAAATTGTACAACTTAAGACAATTCAAGAGGGGTTAAAGAAGCACTCCACATTTTTCTTTCACTTTCCTCTCCATTTGTACATTGGTGTTTCAGTGGGGTGCTGTGTGCAGAAATACTTACAGATCCCTGTATCATGTAGTTTTCAGGTCCTCGTTCTGGTTCCCATAGGAATGAATTGACAGCCAGAGTCCCAGTTTTCGGAAAAGCACAGTGATTCCAGACAGGTCAGAGTGAAGACCTGAAAACTACATGATGCAGGGATCGGTAAGTATTTCTGCACACAGCAACCCATTGAAACACCAATGTCCAAATGGAGGAGGAAATAAAATAAAAACGTGGAGTGCTTCTTTAAGGTTGATCAGATCTGTAAGCATATTACTTAAATGTTATGGCCATTTTTTGCACTAAATTGTTTTTTATTGTTAATTTGCTTTCAAAATGCAAAATGAAGCAACTTTCTAAGTAGTTTTTATTAAAAAAAAAAATTCCTACCATTTATCTGCTGTAGAGTCTGTGCAGCTCCTGTACATAACTGGCTGTGCTGCTGCTTCTGACATAGATCTGACAGAACACTGCTCCTGGCTGGTGTCTGTTCAAGGCTGATATTCATCTATGCTGTCCCGCTTCACAGTGTCAGAGATATCAGCAGGGAGGGGGTTGTATACAGCAGCGCATGCTGTCTTATTAAATAGGGAGGCGAGAACCCACAGCAGAATCTGTAAGTGGTAGGAAGAAGTTAAACAGGCGGTAGAGAAGGAGGAGTGAATCCACAGCAATATCTGCATTGGAAAGTTGCACAGGCTGTACTGTATCACAGTGTAGATAGGGAGGAGAGCACATATAGCAGAACTTGTAGGGGGGTTATCACACACACAGGCAGCATCAGTGTCTATCTGGCCCCAGTAGAGGGAGGATCACACATGGGCTGTATTAGAAGGGGAAAGCAGTACAGGAATGAAGCTGTGCTAGTGCATGAGATCTAGTGAAGGCAGCAGCATTCTAGACACACAGACCTCACACAGTCAACTCTCTGGGTTTTACCGGGAGTCACCCTATTTTTAATCTCCCTTACACGGTCACCTAGTTATATATAGTTTTCTCCCGGGCGCACAAAAAATAAAAAATCACCCATTATCTATTAGGTTATTATCTATTAGGCGGCTATTATACTAGAGTCGTGCACACGCCGGGAGGTTGAATCAGCACTAGAACAGTGCTAACCGGCATCAATACATAATCCCTGATGACGTATCACTAAAATTTGTGATACTGAAACGCGTAGAATTACTCTGCAGCAAGTGGTTTCAGTGTATTTGTTCTTATATAAGGAGAGATCGTGATCTATGAGTGAATTCACATTCTATCACCCATAGACATTTCTCATATCTCTGACCACTTGCTTGGGCCTGTATTTGTTACTTTGGGCTTCAAGCGGCAATTTTATAATTTAAACAATAAAAATATTTTTAATCGTTCTTTTCTGGCGGTGACTTTAGAATTTAACTGAACGGAATATATTATCGGTGTGTACAGTGACTATTATCTATTAGGTTAATCCATTAAACAGTAACCTGTATACTTACTCTCCTCACTCCTGGCTTTTGTTCAGCTCCGGCACCGTTGCACTGGGTCCTGACGCTGTCCAGCATCAAAATGTAGTATTAAAGCTGCACACAAAACGTCCTGACACTGGACGTCATCAAGATCCAGTGCAGTGGCGCCCCGACCTAAACAAGAGCTGGGACCGAGCTGGGTAAATATATAGTCTTGCCTGGGATCTAAATAAATTTTTTAGTCTGATTTCGGATCTGTTAGGGATCTGATCTGGGGTCTGATCTTGGGTCTGAATTGTTAGGGTTCTGGTCTGGGATCTGATATTAATATAGGGGGCTTAAGGTCTGAATATATTTAGGGGGTCTTGCTAAATTCTGATATTAATAAAGGGGTCTGGTCGTGGGTCTGATATTAATATATAAAATTAATATGAATATATTTAGATATATTTTATATAAACCACGTCCCTCGAAAAATCTATTACCATTTTTGCTGTGACCTTCTCGAGTATCATTCAGTGAAGGGCTCTACCAAGTTAAAATCTCTGTTCACATCCAGCATGTATCACTGGGAGGGACACCCCACATGATAAAAGTCTGAAACTAGGAACAGGGAGTCTAAAAATGACAATTAAGATTGTAGTCTCCAACTCAGTGCAACTTTTTTAACTCCAGGTAACCACGAACATATGTCAAAATCTTTTGTCAAAGTATTATTAAATCTTTTGATCCCAGTATTATTATGAGATGATAACTTTACTAGGCTACCATGTGCATGGTAGTAGAATGAGGAGGAGGCTGTATGAGGGAAGAAGAGCTTGGCTTGTTGGGAATTGTAGTTCTTACTGCAGTGTGTTACATACATTGCAGGAGACTACATACCTCCCATACTGCCCATATAGTAAATACAGGGAGCACAGCAAAAAACTCTAAACAGAAGTAAGTAAATTAAGTAAATTTGATAATGATGTATGGCAGTAGTCTCCAAAAAGTGGCTCACCAACTGTTTTTAAAACGACTACACCCAGTATGCCCTGACAGCAGAAGAGCCACGGGTTGAAGACCACTAATATATAGTATATCCTTTAAAAACGCAATCATACAACCCTGTTCAGGGCTCAGACTGCACACTAGATTTATTTGGGACGCATGCCATCCTGGAGTACGTACCTTAAAATGATCATATTCACTTTTTTATGTCTATTTAATAATCTGGAATATTTGGTAATCTGGCACATTGGGCTTCATGGATTTTAGATGAAAAACATTTTGCTACAGACAAGTACAAAAGTTCAGAGCGACCATTACAGAACTTATTTAAATGTAAATCAAATGATTGTAACGTTTTCATGAGAACAGCTTCTTTTAAATACGATTAAAAAAACGTTTGGATTGTCATCAAATAAACCAATAAATGGAATGTAGAAGGGTCCGGCTTTATTTCCTGAGGCTCTATCCTTTGTACACAAGAAAATAAATGGTTTTGAGTGCATAGACATAATGAAAAATGTGTCCAAGTATTAATTCACTGTGGGGGAAAGCGGAAAAGAAAAGCTACCTCTGCCTTAATAGCTGTCTTTTGTTTTACATCCCGCCAGCTTCTGAGCCTGCAGCTTGTGCCTGGGTGACTCAAGTGTTCTTGAATTAGTCAGCAATTTGACATATGCACCAGCTACAACTTGGCCCTGGGACAACAAAATTCATACTACTCAGAAGATGCATCTATAGATTGAGTGCCGGTCTCGGAATTTGCATTAGTTGACAATGTTAGGCCTCATGTTCACTGGGGAGCTGTGTGTACTGAATCTGCTCAGCCTCACATGCAGTCCCTATGGCTCCGTACAACTATACAGTAATAGGCACAATAGTGTGCTGGTGTATGACCTCTGAGGTACCCTATTTTCCACTATATGCAACATTTCTAGGAGAGACTATCTCTGTAATATTTCTTCCAATGGAGCATGGCATTATTTTCTCTCTCTCAAGTTCAGTGCTCCAATTGTTTTTTTATTGAAAGAAAACAATGCATGCATGTCATACAGTCTTTAGTACAGTTGTAATAAAGCATCAGACAGCGTAAATATACAATACATTAGTATATAAACTTAAAAGTATAATTAGGAAAACAAATAACAGAAAAACAGAAGAAACATGATGAGTGATGAGAGTAGCATCCATTGTATCCTTGATATACAGTGCATTCAGAATGTCTTCAGACCCTTTAAATTTGTTGCAAAATTTTAGTTTTTCATTTTTAATACATTTGCAAAAAAATCTAAAATTCTGTTTCCACTTGGTCATTATGAGGTATTGAGTGCAGAATGATGAGGAAAAACTTGATTTTTAAAATTTTAGTATAAGGCCTCACCATAACAAAATGTGAAAAAAGTGTAAAGGGTCTGAAGACTTTCCTATTGCATTCTACATACAAAATACAGAGATAGGGTAAGAGGTGAATAATGGAAGGGGAATACATTCCAGTGGTAAATGCAATAACATCACATCTACATCAAAATACGGGTATGTGCACACGATAACTGGCTTTTACGTCTGAAATTACAGACTGTTTTCAGGAGAAAACAGCTCCGTCGTTTCGGACGTAAATGCTCCTCCTCGAATTTTGCGAGGCGTCATTGACGCCCGTAATCTTGAGCTGTTCTTCATTGAATTCAATGAAAAACGGCTCAAATGAAGTTTCAAAGAAGTGTCCTGCACTTCTTTGACGAGGCAGTCATTTTACGCGTCATCGTTTGACAGCTGTCAAACGACGACGCGTAAATGACAGGTCGTCGGCACAGTACGTCGGCAAACCCATTCAAATGAATGGGCAGATGTTTGCCGACGTATTGGAGCCGTATTTTCAGGCGTAAACGAGGCGTATTATGCCTCGATTTACGCCTGAAAATAGTTTGTGTGAACCCAGCCTACTTCATTAACAGTCATCCAACATTAATCTGGTATTTGAGAAGGAGAAGTTAGACATGAGGGAAATCCATGCAAGCAGATCCGTTTGCCCATCAGGGATAAGAAGTGAATGTCAGTTACGGAAGCAGCGTAGCACGTGACCTACACTGTTTCGGTAACTACCATTCACTTCTATAGGAGTTATGGAAACAGCTACTCTATTTTCGTAATTCCCGACCATATAATCAGGAAGTGGACGGCAGGCAGTGGTAGCCAAGAAAGGTAGAACGGGGTTTAGAGAGCCCCGTTCTAGAGAGGTGGGACCTGCATCTATCTGACATTTATGGCATATCCTGTGGATATGCCATAAATGTCCCTTATGGGAAACCCCTTTAAGGCATGAACGGTTTTCCAAGCATTAGATATATGGTATCTAGTTGCTATAAAAATATGACCTACCGACCATCTATACTCAATCAGAATAGTGGCAAAATTTATATTTAGAAGAGCCAATTCTGGATTTGGTTTTAGCCCCTGTCCCCCAATCTCTGAGTTTACTTTTCCAAAATGGGTACACAGCCCTACAAGACCACCATAAGTGATACAAGGTGTCCCTCTGTCCTCATTCCCTCCAGCAAAGTGGAGAGTAAGCCGTTGATATATATTGTAAGCGAACTGGGGTCAGAAACGAACTAAATTCTGAATGGCCTCAACGTGATTGACACACATTGTGTTTTCAGCTGTCCCCTTAAATGCTCTTAACCCAGGGGTGAAGCTAGGGGGGCAGGCAGGCATGTGCCCCAGGTGCAACTAGGAGGGAAGGTAGGGGAGGCCGAGCTGGACGGCACGGGTGCCAGGGGCTCCTCCTGGAGCGGAATCCCCGGCCGGAGCGTTGCTCACTCTCTGGCCAGGGATTCCCCTCCTGGAGAAGCTCCTGGCTTCACTATCCATACGTGGACAGTGACGTCAAGACTTCCTAGAGCGGAATCCCTGGCCAGAGCGTTGCCGATGCTCTGGCCGGGAATTTCCGCTCCTGGAGAAGCCCCTGAAGTCACTATCCCTATATGGACAGTAACATCAGGGGCTCCTACTAGAACAGAATCCCCCGCCAGAGTGTTGCCGACGATCTAGACAGGGATTCCACTACTGGAGGAGCCCCTGATGTCACTATCCATATATGGACAGTGACGTCAAAGGCTCCTCCAGGAGAGGAATCCCCGGCCAGAGGGTTGCCGACGCTCTGGCCGGGTATTCCACTCCTTGAGGGTGCCACTGACATCTCTGTCCATATATGGACAGTGACGTCAGGGGCTCTTCCTGGAGCAAAATCCTGACAAAAGCGTTACCGGCGCTCTGGCCGGGGATTCCGTTCCTGGAGAAGCCCCTGATGTCACTATCCAAATATGGACAGTGATGTCAGGGTCTCCTCCAGGGAGCCCTAATACTGCTATGTACAGTGAGGGGGTAGCGCTATCTACAGGGGGCTGTGTGTGGCACTATCTATGGGTGGTGTGAGGCACTATCTACAAATGTATGGCTGTATTGCTTTATCTACAAGGGGGTGTGAGGCGCTGTTTACCGGGGGGGGGGGGGGGGTTTGGCACAATCTACAAGGGGGGATGTGTGGGACTATCTACAGGACGGGGATGTTTGGGACAATATACAAGGGGGATGTGTGGCACTATCTCAGGGAGGGGGGTGCCAGTATCTACAAGGGGGGGTGTGTGACACTATCTACTAGGGGGGGAGGAGTGTGGCAGTATCTACACGGGGTGCTGTGTAGCAGTATCTACAAGGGGGGATTGTGGCACTATCTACAGGGGGGCTGTGTGGCACAATCTAGAGGGGGCTGTGTGGCACTATTTACAAGGGGGTGTGGCACTATCTACAAGAGGAAGCTGTTCATTATTTCACCATATAGTCTCATTAGACTCAGTAATACAATCTGTTTTAGTCACGCACTGACCTTTTTTAATTTATTTAATTTTATTGTTATGTTAACTACCTTATATACCTATATTGCTTGTAAAATGTACAAATGGTTTTGTGCTCGAGTTGCATAAAAAAGAAGTGAAAAAAAAATTATACCTCACTGATTGATAGAGAAATGGCGAGGGGGAAGGAGATGTTGGGAAAGAAGTTAAACTGAAAATCTGATTTCCATTTTGTCATATAGCAAATTTTAACCTGAGAGTCATAAGTTGAAATAGATACATAAGCTGTTGACATACCCTTCAAAGCGGACTGTGGTGTATCTCTCCCAAGTTCTGTGGGAATCTGACAGAGATGACCTCTATGTGCTTTTGTCTGACATTCAAGGCGTACAAAGGTACAGTATAGCCCTATAGATATGGAAAGGGTGCTGTATTATTGTCATATGCATAAGGGTCTTACATCTTCAGCATTTCACTACAACCCCTATGGATAATTCTAGTCTTGTATTAGTACATGAGAAGAAGTGTGAACTTGGGGGACACACAGCTAAACATGTCATTTTGTAGGAGTTAAAAACCACTTAATCAGGAAAACAGTAACAGAGACTACAAGTCGTGGGCAGGAAAAAAACAGCAGTCAAGTTCCCTGTTTCAAACAGAGCAGAGTTTGGTCGTAGGAGGGTGTACTGGAAGAGAAGTAAATGCTGCCTGCCAGGAAATAAAGAGAGAACACGATTGTACAAAGTCACACAGCAGTTGCCACAGGTTTTAGTAAAGAGGAAAAGATTGCAGAATTATATAGTAACATTTGGTTGGGCTTGAAAGCTTTACCTGACACATTGTTCCAGTTCTATTCAAAGCTAATAGACAAACGTTACATCTAATTGTTCAAAATGAAGTAAATAAGGAACATGTGCAAGTTTTTGTACGTTAATCTATTAAAGAGCTGCAGGTAATTACGGGTCTGGAACCCTTCCCTAGAGGCTTAGACCTTATTCACAATAGTGTTGCTCGAATACTGTTGTACTTCGTTTTAAAGGTTTGCACTACGTTTTTTTAAATCCTAATTACAACAAATATAAAATAAAATCAATAAGACATGTTGATAATAGGATATGATGATAGAACAATAACATGTTTTGATAATCAACAAAGATGTTGTTAAATGTTTTAGGAAATATCTATCTTGTCTGAGTTACGGCTTATACTACAAACCACAAAACACATTTCATCTAGGGTCCTACAATACTGAAATCTTCAGGGTTCTTATAAGGGCTTGGGTGAGATAAGGACTGAGGAGGCTGTGGAGCTCAGTTCATCACAGAAACAGGGCTAGCTGAGTATAATTTTTATTTGGGGGGCACTATCTACAAGGAGGGTGTGTGGCACTATCTACAAGGGGTGTGTGGCACTATCTACAAAGGGATGTGTGTGACACTATTTACAGGGGTGTTGTGTGTCACTATCTACACGGGGTGGTGGTGCGGCACTATCTACAAGGGGGTGTGGCACTATCTACAAGGGGGATGTGGCACTACCTACAAAGTGATGTGTGTGACACTATATACAGGGGTGTTGTGTGTCACCATCTACAAGGGGTGGTGGTGTGACACTATCTACAAGGGGGTATGTGGCACTGTCTACAAGGGGGTGTGTGTGTCACTATCTACAAGGGTGTTTGTGGCACTATCTACAAGGTGGATGTGGCACTATCTACAAGGTGGATGTGGCACTATCTACAAGGTGGATGTGGCACTATCTACAAGGTGGATGTGGCACTATCTACAAGGTGGATGTGGCACTATCTACAAGGGGGGAGTGTGTATCTACAGAGTGTTGTGTGTGGCACTTTCTACAGGGGGCTAACTCTGACACTGCACTGTGTGGGGCACTCTCTACAAGTGGGGTAGATAATCTACCACCCAGGGACCCCGTATTTTATGAGATCCAATTAATATAGAACTACCATAGATGGTTGTGGTGGCCCAGTCAAACGTTTGCTATGGGGCCCAGTATTTCCTATTTACACCCCTGGTTGTTTTATAATATCATGGAGAGAGATATGGAAGTGCAGCATGAGCCCCATGGGGAACATATTGGATAAAACATATCCATGGTATCTTGAATCATTGCCATCAGGAATTCTATATTTCAAATATCCTTAATCTGGGAGTACAGATCTACCATGGAAGGGGGGTTCTTAAAAAATAATGCAATTAAACATTTTGCAGCTGTTAAGAAATGCTGGGACAACCTGGGAGTAGTTTTGCCCATAGAAGATATAAAGTAATTTTAATAATATGTGGAAATGGACAAATTCCATAAATATGTATGTAAATAATACTTGCATAACCGTTGCTTTTTTACATCAGAACACACTGATTGTCCAGAATTGGCATCGGCATGATTTGTTGCCTTTTGTATGATCAACATATTTATGTTTTAAAATGAAGAGTGAAAGTTAAAACTGGAACTCTAGGCTGCTCCTTTTACCGAGGCTGCATGTGTCAGTTACCGAATTTCTTTGTTTCATTTCTTGTCATTTACAATCTCACTGTTTTCCTGAAAGCCTGTGCATATAAATAACAGCTAAACTGAGCACACAGTTTAAAGCATGGGGGATGGATGAGACAGGAGGTGTGTTTAAGACTAACTCAAATTTCCTTTAAAGTTTAGACTACCATGAAGCTACAGTTCATGATCATGGAATAGACCTAAGCAGCAGCCAATACAAAAAAAACAACCGAAAATAGCAGAAAAGCATCGCCCCATCACTTATATAAAACCTGTCACCTCTCCTGACATGCCTGTTTTAGTAAATACTTGTATTCTTAGTATTAAATACTTGTAAATACTTGTATTCCCCATGATATAACAATGCTGGGGAATCTTTTCTACTCTGCATTGTGCCGTTCATACATTTTCAGGAGGAATAACAGAAGAACTGCACAATGCAGAGGTCTAAGAAACAATGCTCCAGAATAGTTATTTCATGGGTAATTTAAAGAGACTCTGTCACCACATTAAAATTGCCCTATCTCCTACATAAGGAGATCGGCGCTATAATGTAGGTGACAGTAATGCTTTTTATTTAGAAAAACGATCTATTTTAAACCACTTTATTAGCGATTTTTAGCTTTATGCTAATGAGTTTCTTAATGCCCAAGTGGGCGTGTTTTTACTTTCGACCAAGTGGGCGTTTTACAGAGTGTATGACGCTGACCAATCAGCGACCAGTCAGCGACATACACTCCTCTCCATTCACTTACTCAGCAGCATCGCGTTCTTACTAGAACACGATGTGCAGCCACATACACAGACATTAACATTAATCAAGTGTCCTGATAATGAATATACATGACCTCCAGCCTGGACGTCATGTGTATTCAGAATCCTGACACTTCTGAATCTTTTCTGTGAGATTCCAGCAAGCCACGCGTAATCTTGCGAGATTACGAGGTAAACAAGATTGCATTTCCCTTGCTGGAAATCTCACAGAAAAGATTCAGAAGTGTCAGGATTCTGAATACACATCACGTCCTCGCTGGAGGTCATGTATATTCATTATTAGGACACTTGATTAACGTTAATGTCTGTGTATGTGGCTGCACATCGCGTTCTAGTAAGAACGCGATGCTGCTGTGTAAATGAATGGAGAGGAGTGTATGTCGTTGACTGGTCGCTGATTGGTCAGCGTCATACACTCCTCTGTACAAAACCAACTTGGTCGAAAGTAAAAACACGCCCACTTGGGCATTAAGAAACTCATTAGCATAAACCAAAATCGTAATAAAGTGGTAAAAATTGATCATTTTTTTTAAATAAAAAGCACTACTGTCACCTACATTATAGCGCCGATCTCCTTATGTAGGCATCCCACTTTAAATACAACAAAACTTTGTACACCTTCTCCTAGTCTTTAGATCAGACATAATAGAAGGGGATACAAGGGGTTTAACATTTTTCTGTTTCTATAAATAAGTAAATTATTTTTGGATGCCATATAGAAGTCCTTAGACATTAGACAAGGCGCAATTTAAGCGTGTCCCTTAAATTGGAAAGTTGGTTATTTGTTACATACAGTAGATTGATTTATGACACTACAGAGAAAAGGACTCGGCTTTAGGCCTTATTCACAAAAGCGTATTTCACGTCCGTGTTACGCGCGTTAAAAAAACGGATGTCACAAGGACCTATGCAATTCAATGGGGCCATTCAGACATTCACTGTTTTTCTCGAGCGTGTGTCCGCTGCGTGAAACTCACTGCATGTCCTATACTTGTGCGTTTTTTGCGCATCACGTACCCATTGAAGTCAATGGGTGCGTGAAAATCACAGACAGCACACGGACGCACATCCGTGTGCTGTCGTGATTCACGCAGCAGTTGCTAAAGAAATGATGAGAAAAAGAAAAACACCTCCTTCAGTTGTCTTTGCTGACGTAAAAAAGGCATGACATACAGATGACATATGCGTGTAAAAGACACAGACGCGCACTGTACACGGATGTCACACGGAACTGCAACGCAGGGTGAATAAGGCCTAAGGGGAAGAGATAAATGAGGCTGCAATTACAGGAGAGCAAATCAATATAGGACATTCCAGTTTGCTAAATGAGGACTGAAGTGTCGCTCTTTCAGGAGAAGCTGTGGACCTTTGTGTCGGGAGGATTAGCAGAGAGACAACGAAGGATCATTATTTGATTCTTGAATAAGCTGTAAGTGAAGGTGAATGCAAAACAGAGATCAGAACATTTCAAAAGAACAAAAAACAAAAACTGTTCACTATAACACAAGTATAACCAATAGAAACAAATGCAATGTGCTATATATCTACAGTAAATTAGTTCACATACAAAAACAAGATACATATATTATTTATTGTATACTAATACTACTACGTTGAGTACTTCTAATAATAGTTGGAGTGTTATTCTTCATATTTTACTATGATTGCAATATAAATTATATGTACCAGAATTTAGAAAATGGGCATACCAACTATATACCAGCAGCCTCTGTAACTGCTATTAAAGAATTGAGCCTTAGCTCTGGATCGTGTGGTTCCCTTTGCCAAGGGTCTTCCTCATTAACACGATTTAAACATTAACACACATTGTAGGGGGGAAATGACCCAATTGCCACACCAACCTCCTCTAATATAATGGACATGAGAGGGTAAACGAGTGCTGGAGCCTTCGCTCCTGGTGTGGTCCAAAGTGATGGCATGAATCAGCAACAGTAGGCAGTGCCCACTTTGATTTTGCTATGAACCCTCCTGGAGTTCTTATATGTTTACCTCTGCATGCCATTCATACCTGCACGTGTTGCCTGGACGCCTTCCTCAAGCAAGTTCTGCATTTTCCAAGACCCTAAACATAGGTCTCACAGGACAGTTACCAATGGGCTAGGTGTCCATTAGTCTGGATAGCCACCTCCCAAGTATTAATAGAAAACTCTGCATTAAGATTTATACACAAAGAAAGGAGTCATATACTCTAATATTTCAAAACAGTAGAAAAAATTCTAATTTTATTAAATAACAACACATTAAAATAGAGAATTCGACTGGATAACTGTATATGGGCTATATACAGAACAATAAAGCACAAAAGTAGCAACAGAATCTCATGTACAAAGGGCTTATTGCATCGTATCAGGAGTAGCTACATTTATGAAATGTCACATCAGCAAATCGGTATAAAGTGCCTGAACAAAGACACAGTATAGAGCAAGGTGATTTCCAAAAGAAGGAGAGAAACAAACATGTAAAGTAGGTCTATGGAGGGGGGGACGAAGCGATGGTGTAGATACTACGTGCTGCTCAATAAATCACGTTAAATAACATGTAGTAAGCATGCCATAGAGGGAGTGACCCCTCACACTTCAAAAAAAGGGATAGTCTCCCAAAAATGGGTGTGTAAAAAAGTGAAAATCATGTGACTTACCCATACGAATCGTGTGTCCTGTAAGCCCAAAAGGATGCCCTTTTGGGCTTACAGGACACACGATCAGTATGGGTAAGTCACTTGATTTTTTTTACTGTTTGTTTAGGCACTTTATACCCATTTGCTGATGTGACATTTCATAAATGTCTCCTGATACAGTGCAATAAGCCCTCTGTACGTGAGATTCTGTTGCTACTTTTGTGCTTTATTGTTCTGTATATAGCCCATATACAGTTATCCATTCGTATTCTCTATTTTAATATGTGTTGTTATTTAATAAAATTTGAATTTTTTCTACTGTTTTGAAATATTAGAGTATATGACTCCTTTCTTTGTGTATAAATTTTCTAAGACCCTGTAGATATATCTGATCTGCTCAGTTATTCAAAGAGATGTAGTTACAGTGAAGGAAATAAGTATTTGACCCCTTGCTGATTTTGTAAGTTTGCCCACTGTCAAAGTCATGAACAGTCTAGAATTTTTAGGCTAGGTTAATTTTACCAGTGAGAGATAGATTATATTTTAAAAAAAACTGAAAATCACATAGTCAAAATTATATATATTTATTTGCATTGTGCACAGAGAAATAAGTATTTGATCCCCTACCAACCATTAAGAGTTCAGCCTCCTCCAGACCAGTTACACGCTCCAAATCAACTTGGTGCCTGCATTAAAGACAACTCTTACATGGTCACCTGTATAAAAGACTCCTGTCCACAGACTCAATTAATCAGTCTGACAAGATCATAGACCTGCACAAGGCTGGAATGGGCTACAAAACCATAAGTAAGACGCTGGGTGAGAAGGAGACAACTGTTGGTGCAATAGTAAGAAAATGGAAGACATACAAAATGACTGTCAATCGACATCGATCTGGGGCTCCATGCAAAATCTCACCACGTGGGGTATCCTTGATCCTGAGGAAGGTGAGAGCTCAGCCGAAAACTACACGAGGGGAACTTGTTAATGATCTCAAGGCAGCTGGGACCACAGTCACCAAGAAAACCATTGGTAACACATTACGCCGTAATGGATTAAAATCCTGCAGTGCCCGCAAGGTCCCCCTGCTCAAGAAGGCACATGTACAGGCCCATCTGAAGTTTGCCAATGAACATCTGGATGATTCTGAGAGTGATTGGGAGAAGATTGGGAGAAGATGCTGTGGTCAGATGAGACTAAAATTGAGCTCTTTGGCATTAACTCAACTCGCCGTGTTTGGAGGAAGAGAAATGCTGTCTATGACCCAAAGAACACCGTCCCCACTGTCAAGCATGGAGGTGGAAACATTATGTTTTGGGGGTGTTTCTCTGCTAAGGGCACAGGACTATTTCACCGCATCAATGGGAGAATGGATGGAGCCATGTACCGTCAAATCCTGAGTGACAACCTCCTTCCCTTCACCAGGACATTAAAAATGGCTTGTGGCTGGGTCTTCCAGCACGACAATGACCCGAAACATACAGCCAAGGCAACAAAGGAGTGGCTCAAAAAGAAGCACATTAAGGTCATGGAGTGGCCTAGCCAGTCTCCAGACCTTAATCCCATTGAAAACTTATGGAGGGAGCTGGAGATCCGAGTTGCCAAGCGACAGCCTCGAAATCTTAATGATTTACAGATGATCTGCAAAGAGGAGTGGGCCAAAATTCCATCTAACATGTGTGCAAACCTCATCATCAACTATAAAAAATGTCTGACTGCTGTGCTTGCCAACAATGGTTTTGCCACCAAGTATTAAGTCTTGTTTGCCAAAGGGATCAAATACTTATTTCTCTGTGAACAATGCAAATAAATATATATAATTTTGACAATGTGATTTTCTGTATTTTTTTTAATATAATCTATCTCTCACTGGTAAAATTAACCTAGCCTAAAAATTCTAGACTGTTCATGTCTTTGACAGTGGGCAAACTTACAAAATCAGCAAGGGATCAAATACTTATTTCCTTCACTGTACATGACACAGTACATTACAAAATTGTGTTCAAATTTTAGATTCATCTAGTACGGTGGCAATGAGTGAGATATCATTCGATTTTGGAGAGATGGAAGATGGCAAAAATCTTGCAATCTATTCCATCATGAATGATGTCAACAGTAATGACCGTGGTGAAAGTAGAATTGATGTTTTCCACACACAAACCATAGTTGAGATTATTTAGGGATCACATCATCAATATAGAAGTGATGTCGAGGTCAGGACTGAAAAGCTTTCAGGACACAGTGACACCCATAGAGGTGCATGGGGGCCTATAGTACCTCCACATGAATGCTCCAAATTGTTGAATGCTCTATCAAATGTCCCATTACTATATTACATTGTCATAATACTGTAGGATGCCATATGGAAGCACCATATGGAGTGCCTGTGGCTGTGTACTACAGAGCTGCAGTGTGCCTACTTATGTGTACACAGCTCTGCATGACGCCTTAAATGAGGAATGATCAATAAATACTAGATAAACCTTTTGTTTACGGTCATATAACTTGGGTGGCAGCCATTATGGTTACCATTACAGCTCCCTAGGGGCTTATCACTCAGCTTTCCCAGACTCCTGAATAGAAAATCATCCTAGTTAAGCAATAATACTAGAGTTAGAATTGGAAACTACACACCTATGCACTTGCTACTCAATACCCTAGGACATTTCAGCTGGATATAATTTTTTTAAATTAATTAATCTAGTAGTAATAGTAACAGCCGGCTAAATTTGTTTTGAGCAATGAAGGAAAACGAGAAAAGGGAGAAATAAAAGCGAGAGGTAGACCAATGGAAGATTATAATGTATATTAAGGAAGGAATGGTGAATAGTCACAAAGCGCAAGGGCTCAGGAATGAATAACAAAGGTTGATATAATCAGGTTTTGCACATTAAGGTCCAAGGGTGACTAAATGTCCAGTACATTATGGCGTGAGGCTGTCACATATTCCATGGAGCAGAGGTCTGTCGGCTAATGAGCACGGCAGAGCTACGTGCATGGAGCCTGTGTAGCCCCGTACTAAGGATTCATAAGGGCCCCATGTACTGCCATTTTGACTCTATTGGGTGCTGTATGTATGGAGATATTCTCCCCTTAAAAGAATGCTTCTAAGGGAGAATACCTCCATATATCCATTCAATGGAGCATGGCACGATTTTTGATGGTCGTAACCCAACAGAAAATACTGCATATGAAACTGGAGGTATGTGGAGGGACAGTAGAGGTTTTGTGCACCTCAATGGCAGCCCTATTACACCCATAAAAAACACAGCTGTAATAAAGCCATCTGCATGAGCTCTTATTCCTCAATGGAGATTCACTATGGAGGGAGGGTCAGGCTTCTTCCAAAATAATACCAGCAGACAATAAGCAATAATGTGCAAGTGTAACCTGGTGGCATTCTTTCTCATACTACCTGGGGGTAGCAAATGAGGGGATCCAATAGAAAGCATGCCTCCGGTACTTGAATGACAAGAGAGCAGACTCTCCCAAAGTGGACGCAGCAGCTGAATACAATTTTATTAACCAGAAAACAACTCAAGGCTTTACTGGTCAGTTTCTGATTTTAGGAGGAAATCCTTAAGTCTTGTAAACTGCTAGAAATATATTAGTGAATGCCGCAACATGTTCTGTATTGTAGAGACAGCTTGTGTCATAGCAAAATTTTCACTTTAAGCCTGAGAAGGATCTATCAAAGAGAGCATACGGTGAGGAGGCAGATCACCCACACGATGCCAACACAACTACATTCAGCACTGGTGATCTGTATTTAGAAGAACAATTTATGCAATAAGTAAAATTCTTTTAAAAATCGTTGTCAAAGTATGCTGTAACTGTATGAAGTGCTATAGAAGACAGGCAATGAATGTAACGGATGGAAGATCTGGAAAAGCTTTGTTTTTTATATAAATAAAAAAAATAAAAATATATATATATATACAGTATTGTAAAAAAGTTTTAGGCTGTTCTGGGAAAATGCTACAAAAAAAAGAACCCTTTCAAAAATAGAAGTGTTAAAAGTTTGTTTTTTTATCAATTAATAAAATGCAAAGTGAATGAACAGAATAGAAATCGTAATCAAATCAATATTTGGTGTGACCACCCCTTGCCTTCAAAACAGCATCTATTCTTCTAGGTACACTTGCAAACAGTTATTGAAGGAACTCGGCAGGGAGGTTGTTCCAAACATCTTGAAGAACTAACCATAGATCTTCTGTAGATGTAGACTTCCTCAAATCCTTCTGTCTTTTCATGTAATCCCAGACAGACTCAATGATTTTGAGATCAGGGCTCTGTGGGGGCCATATCATCACTTCCAGGACTCCTAGTTCTTCTTTCCACTGAAGATAGTTCTTAATGACATTAGCTGTAAGTTTGGGGTCGTTGTCCTGCTGCAGAATACATTTTGGAGCCAATCAGACGCCTTCCTGATGATATTGCATGATGGATAAGTATCTGCCTGTATTTCTCAGCATTGAGGACACCATTAATCCTGATCAAATCCCTACCTCCATTTGCTGAAATGCAGCCCCAAACTTGCAAAGA
This sequence comes from Rhinoderma darwinii, assembly GCF_050947455.1. Classification (NCBI taxonomy): domain Eukaryota; kingdom Metazoa; phylum Chordata; class Amphibia; order Anura; family Rhinodermatidae; genus Rhinoderma; species Rhinoderma darwinii. The sequence goes on along the minus strand of NC_134690.1, from coordinate 364,969,697 downwards.
ACCTCCACCATGCTTCACTGTTGCCTGTAAACACTCATTATTGTACCGCTCTCCAGCCCTTTGGAGAACAAACTGCCCTCTCTTACAGTCAAATATTGACTCATCAGTCCAGAGTACATGCTGGCATTTTTCTGCACCCCAGTTCCTATGTTTTCTTGCATAGTTGAGTCGCTTGGCCTTGTTTCCACGTCGAAGGTATGGCTTTTTGGCCGCAATTCTTCCATATAGACCACTTCTGGCCAGACTTCTCGGAACAGTAGATGGGTGTATCTGGGTCCCACTACTTACTACCAGGTCTGAGCTGATGGCACTGCTGGACATCTTCCGATTTAGTAGGGAAGTAAGCATGTGTCAGATGTGTTTTTAATCTGCTGCACTATGTTTCCTTAGCTGATCACTGCGCCTACGGGTCTCAATGTTGCCCGTTTTTTTGTGCTTCTTCAAAAGAGCTTGAACAGCACATCTTGAAACCCCAGTCTGCTTTGAAATCTTTGCCTGGGAGAGACCTTGCTGGTGCAGTATAACTACCTTGTGTCTTGTTGCTGTGCTCAGTCTTCCCATGGTGGACCTGTGACATGAAACTGTCTTCCACAACCTCACCTTTGTAGCAGAGTTTGGCTGTTCCTCAGCCAGTTTGAAGCTTCCTACATACATTACAAACCTTAAGTCCCAGGGGTCTCAATAGGGAATTTGACCTAATGAATTGATACGAAACCCTATTATCTTCTGTGCAGTTCATGTATTAATGCCAGTTCCTATATCTTGTTTGACTTGCATATTCTAACTTGTTGTCTTTTCTGTTTCTAGACACGCTAGAGAAAAAACACATCCACATGGACCAGGTAAAAGTACCATAAAACCGGCTGTCAAATCTCATCTTTATTCCTTCATTTTTATACATATATATTTTTTCTGATTTTTATTTTTTATTTTTTCAAAATTTTTTCTAATTTTTCTAATTTTCCCTTCTCTCCATGTTGCCATGACTACTATCACCTTCTATACCGTTCCTACATCTATCCTTACATTGACATCCCATACACATGGGCTGAGATCATCTATACCTTCAGACATACGGTCCCTTTCCTTCTCTGGTTCGTTGTCATGGCAACTAGATAGCGTCCAATCAGTTTCTGTCAACATACTTCTCTATATAGTTGCATTCCTTCATTACATGCCACTCACATATATATATATATATATATATATATATATATATATATATATATATATATATATATATATACACACACTAACACACATTCTTACTATAATAACCTCAGGAATATTCATTGCACTCACATCAGCTGCTAGGTCCCTTTGCTCTCTTTCTCCACGGTCCCTTACTATAATTACCTCATGAATATTCACTGCACTCACATATCAGCAGCTAGATGGCTCTGTCAATACTCCCAGAAGGTTTCTTTTTCACGGTCCCTTGCTATAATTACCTCATGAATATTCACTGCACTCACATATCAGCTGTTAGACGGCTCTGGCTGTACCACTGACATCAGTTCCGGTTGGTCTGGTATAAACACAGACGCAACTCACATAGCACAGACACACAGGGAATATCCGGCGGACAACCCATACCAGTGATATCGTCTTACAGGTACAGCAGCACATGTCTTTCCTCTTACTTTCTCCCTTTAGTTTATCCTCTAGTGTTTGTTCCTTTTCACACTGTCCTTTATTTTCTACCGGTACTTTATGGTATGGTCTACAGTGAGGACTCTTTCCTCTCCCCACCACAATAACAAAACTAAATCAATATATGTAACCTAGGTATTGCATCACCATCAGAGGTTTCCAGATTGTTTATGCCACATACAGTTATATACTGCTAGATCCTCCTTGAGCATATTTAACTTAATTTTGTTCTGACTATTCAGCCCCTAGTCTTGTTTTTATAGATCATTATGACTTATTCTTTCATAGATGATTATGATTTCCTTAATTCTTGTGTTACGTGTTCCACTAATTGATCACGCAATTTTCTTTATACAGTTCAGTATTAAAATATTTTTATTTTTCCTTATAATGTATAATAATTGTTCTCTGTGTATATCTGAGGTGACAGCGCTATATAATTTCATGTAAACAGAGAACTCATCTATATATGTTATTTTCATATTATTATTTTCATTTGTTCATACTGTATTTTTGTAAATTTTATTGCCAACTTTGTAAAAGCATTTTATTCTTTATCATTTTAGCGACCGTGACAAAGGCCGAGGTTCGGCCGAAACGTCTTTACCAAGTCGCTTTCCACCTCAACTTTACCATCTTTTGTTGCAATAAAACTTAAATTTGTTTGCATCTGGATCTTTTCTGTACAGTTAATCACTGTGTTTCAACCTACACATGAAAATGATGACCTGTTTGGTATAATTGGTTATTTATACACCTGAATAACTATAAAATCCATGACTTTGTGCACGTGTAGAAGAATTTATGCTGTTGATGTAGAAGAATTGATTCTGTTTTGAAGTCAAAGCTTGGTCACACCAAATATTAATTTGATTTAAATTTCTCTTCTGTCGATTCACTTTGTATTATGGTAATTGCAAAAAAAACAAAACCTATTAATACTTCCATTTTTGAAAGCATTACTACTTTTCAGAATTTTTCCACAATGATATTAAAACTCTTGCACAGTTCTCTATATGTATATGCAGTGGATATAAAAAGTCTACACTCCCCTGTTAAAATGCCAGGTTTTTGTCATATTACAAAATCAGTCCAAGATGAATAATTTCAGGACTTTTTCCACATTTAATGTCACCTATAGTCTGTACAATTGTATTGAAAAACAAACTGAAATCTCTTATAAAAAAAACCAACAGAAATAATGTGGTTGCACAAATATGCACACCCTTAAACTAATACTTTGTTGAATTCCCCTTTGACTTTATGACAGCATTCAGTCTTTTTGGGTAGAAGTCTATCAACATGGCACATCTTAACTTGGCAATTGTTGCCCACTCTTCCTTGCAAAAGTGCTCCAAATCTGTCAGATTGCGAGGGGATCTCCTGTGTACAGCCCGCTTCAGGTCACCCCACAGATTTCCAATGGGATTCAGGTCTGGGCTCTGGCTGGGCCATTCTATAACTTTGATCTTCTTCTGGTGAAGCCATTCCTTTGTAGATTTGGAGGTATGCTTTAGGTCGTTGTCGTGCTGAAAGGTGAAATTCCTCTTCATCTTCATCTTTTTAGCAGAAGGCTGCAGGTTTTGTGCCAATATTGACTGATATTTGGAACTGTTCATAATTCCCTCCACCTTGACTAAAGCCCCAGTTCCAGCTGCAGAAAAACAGCCCCAAAGCATAATGCTGCCTCCACCATGCTTTACTGTGGGTATGGTATTCTTTTGGTGATGTGCAGTGTTGGTTTTGCGCCAAGCATACCTTTTGGAATAATGGCCAAAAAGTTCAACCTTGGTGTCATCAGACAATAAGACGTTTTCCTACATGCTTTTGACAGATTTGATGCAGGTCTTTGCAAAACATAGCTGGGCTTGGATGTTTTCCTTTGTTAGAAAAGGCTTCCGTCTTGCCACCCTACCCCACTGCCCCGATATATGAAGAATACGGGAGATTGTTGTCACATGCACTACACAACCAGTACCTGCCAGAAAGTCTTGCAGCTCCTTTAATGTTGCTGTAGGCCTCTTGATAGCCTCCCGGACCAATTTTCGTCTTGTCTTTTCATCAAGTTTTGAGGGATGTCCAGTTCTTGGTAATGTCACTGTTGTGCAAAATGTAATCCACTTCTTGATGACCGTCTTCACTGTGTTCCATGTTATGTCTAATGCCTTGGAAAATATTTGGTACCCTTCTCCTGACTGATGCCTTTCAACAATTAGATCCATTTGATGTGTTGTAAACTCTTTACGTACCATGGCTTTTGCTGTCACATGCAACAAAGAAGCAAAAAACAGAACAGCTGAACTTTATATGGGGTTACTCAGAATCACTTTAAATAATGGCAGCTGTGTGCTGACTACTATTTAACATGAGTTTAAATGTGATTGGCTAATTCTGAACACAACCACATCCCCAATTATAAGAGGGTGTCCACACTTATGCAACCACATTATTATAGTTTTGTTATTTTTATTTTACCCCTCTAAAAGATTTCAGTTTGTTGACATGAAAAAAACTGGCATTTTAACAGGGGTGTGTAGACTTTTCATATCCACTATCTATCTATCTATCTATCTATCTATCTATCTATCTATATACCTCCCTTTATCTTCACTGATATCTAGAAGAAAGTCTATAATTTAATGAATAATAAATGGGAGCCGTTGTCCTATTAACATATCAGCCTCTGAGAGTAAGTAAGCTGTGACTCATTATTTTCAGACAGTATTTGTCATAAAGGAAAAGAAAAGTCCTCGTATGCAGTAAATATTTAGTTGCTGCAAATAGTTCATACAGTATATTTCTCATATTTAATGACATGTAATTGTGCATTCTTGTAATGAACACAGCTGTGGTCTGTGGTCTATAGCATGCCTCATATTGAAAATAAATATAATTAGTTTTATTCTAAGTCAAAATAAGTCATGATAAAGCAAAACATAAATTATTGTTGCTTCGCTCTTTTGTTGCAAAATGTTTGAAGAAGCTGCACATTGATAGTAAGATAGTTAACATTTAATATTTTAATAGCAAAATATAAACTGGTGCATTATAAAAACAAGGAAGATTATTGTACTAATTAATATGTAAAAACCTATTATTAATTTCTAGCTCTTAAGGGAGTTTTTTTTGGGTTTATTCATGTTTTATATTAGAGCATGGTACCCATAAAACTATCGCTACCCCCCTCCTGACCAATTTTGGGGACAGAAAAAAAAGTGAAGGAAATGCCCCTCTGACAATGAGTCAGTGTGCAGAGATGAAACATGAAGTTTATGGACCCAAACACAAAAACTGTAGCATCTATTTCACCTACCATGTGGCAAATATTATACTGGAGTCTTCTTATGTAGCAGAGGGGCCCTGGCGTGAATTCTACCACTGCATCTTCTATAGCTATGCTCCGGTCAGTATGCCACCAAACCTTGATGAAAAATAAAAATTACTTGAGATTAAGGCCCTTTAACACAGGCCGATTATCGGGCAATCGAGCGTTCACAGAATGCTCGTTCCCAATCTTTGCCCTGTATAAACAGGGCAACGATCCGCTGATAAACGAGCTCGTTCATTGGTTGTTAGTATCGTTTATGCAGCCGAAAATGTTATAGTTGTCGGCAGCACATCTCCCTGTGCAGGGGTGTAAGCTAAAGGCTCATGGGCCTCAATGCAAAAGCTCTTATTGCCCCCCCTCAAACTTCTCATGGCCGACAGTCCGCAGCTTTCAGCTGCATCGCTGGGTCTCCTAAGTGACCCAACAATGCAGAACTAGCAGCCAGGGCATCTCTAAGGTCTTAAAATGTCAGGGGAAATATGTATAGGAGACAGCATAGCATATCTATAGCACTACGACCCTATAAACTATGGATGGGATTAGATACAGTGGCTCAGCAGACAGTATCACACATGATAGGATTAGATATAAGGCCCCGCAGACAGTATCACACATGATAGGATTAGATACAGTGGCTCAGCAAACAGTAACACACATGATAGGATTAGATACAGCGGCTCAGCAGACAGTATCACACATGATAGGATTAGATACAGTGGCTCAGCAGACAGTATCACACATGATAGGATTAGATATAAGGCCCAGCAGACAGTTTCACACATGATGGGATTAGATACACAGCTCAGCAGACAGTATCACACATTATAGGATTAGATACAGTGGCTTAGCAGTTATTACACATGATAGGATTAGAGATAGGGCCCAGCAGACAGTATCACGCATGATAGGATTAGATACAGCAGTTTAGCAGACCATATCAAACATTATAGGATTAGATACAGTAGCTCAGCAGACAGTATCACACATGATAGAATTAGATACAGTGGCTCAGCAAACAGTGTCACACATGATAGGATTAAATACAGGGTGCAGCTCGCTGACATTGTGGCTCCAGCGCTGGACCCAGGAAAGGTAAGAATAATAATTGTTTTCCTTTTTGATGTGTTATTAATTATTTTTGTGTGTTTGTGTTCTTTTACAGGTTCGGTTGTTGGACTACTTCGGATTTGAGGACTACTTCAATGACAGGGTTTTTTTATTCTCAATAAAATGGTTAATGGGGGTTGTGTTTTTTTATTTCAATAAAATGTTTTTTCTATGAGCTTGTATTTTTTTTAACTTTATTATTACCGCCTTAGTAATAGCCGCTGGCTGATTGACAACCTCCATTACTAAGGCGGGGCTTAATGTTATGCCGGTGCAGAGGCTAACACTAACCCCCATTATTACCCCGGGACCCGGGACCCACCGCCACCAGGAGTACTGGGAAGAGCTGGGTACGAACCAGTACCCGACCATCTGTAGTGACGACCAGGCACCGGGTCAGCTGCAGGCTTGTAGGATTAGGCTGGGGAAGACCTAAAACAGTGGCCCTTCCCACCCTGGTAATGCTGCCTGCTGCTGCTGCGTTGTATCTTGCTGGTTATGGAAATTGGGGGGGGCCCCACATCGTTCTTTCCAATTATTTTTTATTTTTATTTTTTTAAATGACGTGGGGTCCCCCCTCCATTTTTCATAATCAGTCAGATACAATAAAGCAGCAGCAGGCAGCATTACCAGGATAGGAAGTTTCTGGCCTTTCCCAGCCTGATAGTACCAGCCTGCGGTCGCCCCATTGCCCGACCATCACTACAGATGGTCAAGTAATGGATCGTACCCGGCTCTTCCCAGCAACCCTGGTGGCAGTGGGTACCGGGGTAATAAAGGGGGTTAGTGTTAGCCTCTGCACCGGCTAACACTAAGCCCCGCCTTAGCAATGAACGCTGTCAATCAGCCAGTGGCCATTACTGAGGCGGTAGTAATATAGTTTAAAAAAAAACATAAAGACATAGAAAAAATATTTTATTGAAATAAAAAAAACCACACACAACCCCCATTAACCATTTTATTGATAATAAAAAAAGCCGTCATCGAAGTAGTCCTGGAATCCGTCGTAGTCCAATGACCGAACCTGTAAGAAAACACACAAAAAACGATTAGTAACACATGTGTTAGGCTTAGATACAGGGCACATATGTGATATTGTCTGTGGGACCCTGTATTTTTATGCCTACCACAAGGTAGGCTTAGATACAGGGTCCAGCAGACAGTAATCTTATACAGTATTACTGTGTGCTGGGGCCCTGTATATAAACCTACCGTGTGGTAGTCTTAAATACAGGGCCTATCAGACAGGATCACACATGGGCCATGTATCTAAGCCTACCATGTGATTGGCTTAGATACAGGGCCCAGCAGACAGCATCACACAATCTGTGATCCTGTCTCATGGGCCCTCTAAGCCTGCTACATCATAGGCTTAGAGGGGTTGTCCAGTCCCTAAACATTGATGGACTATCCTCAGGATGGGCCATCAATAGCTGATGTGTCGGGGTCCATCTCCGGGGACCCACCAATAAGCTGTTTTGAAGGGGCCGCAGTACTCGTATGAGAGTTGCTTCCCCTTCATTTCACTTACTGGCTCACACTGTGAATCGCCGACACGGATTGACAGTGTGAGCAAGTGACCGGAATGAAGGGGAAGCAGCTGTCGTACGACTGCTACGGCCCCTTCAAAACAGCTGATTGGCCGGCTCCCTGGAGTCGGACCCCCGCCAATCCGCTTCAGCAGACAGGAATATTAAACTTACCCTCCTCTTCAGCCATGGCGGAAGTTCTGTCCTGACTCTATCCAGGATCATGATGTTGTGCACTGCGCACAGTGTTGTGACGTCATGTGCTGCGCACAGCGCTGTGACGTCAGGACTTCTGCTGCGCTCCGGAACCAGGAACCAGGTAAGTACTGTTAGTTACTATAGTAACAGGGGCCCGCGGCCCGAATTACTATAGTAACTTTTTATTGATGTGGTGCGGGGGGGCCGCGGGCCCCCTGGCTTCGGGATCCGGTCGCAATTGCGACCGCTGCGACCCAGATAGCTATGCCACTGTCCCTGTGTAAACAGGGAGACGGGCTGCCGACATTATAGAAATGTATGAGGATGAGTGATCGTAGTAACAAGCGCTCGTCCCCATACATAGCTCCTGGTGAAAGGCGCAAACGAGCGCCGATCAACAAGCTGTCTTGTTGATCGGCGCCCATTTACAAGGCCCACGTCTGGCCGTGTATAAAGACCCTTTGTTGTTAATACCTTGTGTTTCCTGGCAGATGAGGGTGGCTTAAAGGTTAATATTAGATGCTGGTGGTCTGATCAGACATTAGGTGATTGCTGAATATTTCTATAGTGGTCTAAAATATAATGATAATCCCTTTAGTGGTCCAGGGTGGCTTAGGGTTAATATTATGGTGATCTGGAGTAATAAAGCGATTAATTCATACCTTGTGGTCTAGTGTATTGAAAAGGTTAATTCTAGCAACCCTGGCGGGATAAAGTAGTGAGGGGATTTATGGTAATAACCCTGATGGTCTAGGGTAGTTTAGGGTATAATAGTAAAATCCCTTGTTGCCTATGGTTCTTTGTTGGTCTAGGGTAGTGAAATGGTTAATGGGTTCTTCTGATAACTCTAATGCCTGTGACATGGAAATGTTGTTTCTGAAATTAAATATAGTCAGGCTGTATTATTTCCCTAGTTTCTACATAGCTCAGGGGAAATAGTAGACTCTTCTGGGGACGTCTTAATTGATCTAAGGAACTGAGGAATAGTAGAAGTGTAAAATGTTTGGAGCTGTAATACAGAGAAAATATATTCATTATTGCCCTGCATACAATACATTGTGCCTATAAAATTATTTTGAAGGTAGCTGCTTTAGGCATAAAATATCAGAATTTTTATTTGAAAACGTATTGACAGGCCTGTATTTTGCATTTGGCACTGCAGGTCCAATTCCTAGGACGGCGGGCCACGGGCACCTGGGAGTTACGCATGTTTAACTGTTTTTTTTTTACCCATTTCCCTCATGCCTCCAACTGGAGTTCTGATCCGATCTGATACTGAGGAGAGGGGGGAGTAAATTATTGGCTTCGATTTGATGTAAGGATACCAACTGAGTGTATTTTGATTAGCTGGGGGGAAGACCAGCTCAGGACCTTTTCATGTGGTAGGCTGAAGGGCAGATCAGTACCACTAGGACCTTTCCATTAGTATGCATAGGAGCACTACTCCACTTGCTGAGGATGGCAGACTGCTTTATTTTCTGGGGAAGGTGTGGGATAAGGCGCAGTTGCTGCCCAAGCAGTGGCATAGCTATAGAGGTCGAAACGGTCGCAATTGCGACCGCGCCCCTAAGCTTGGGGACCCGGTTGCCACAGAGCGCTGACCGCGCTGGTCCCGCTTCAAACTGAATATGCGTCCACAGGACTCACATTCAGTTGGGTTTAATGCTGGAGCCTTGCTCCAGCATTCACTGTGCCGCGAGCAGCTCGGCGCAGGCAGGCACGATGTAGTTAGGTCATCTTGCCTGTTTGAGCCGAGTCACTCACAGCACAGTGCAGAGGAGGAGAAGGATCCTCCAACCGTCAGAACGGGGATAAGTAAGTAATTATGTTATTATTTTTCTATTACACAAAACGAAAAGGTTCCACAGCACTGGACTGCAAATGGGTGCACGCCTCGATAAGACCTGGTCCGCGGTCCTGGATATCAAGCAGACAAAGAATGGACAGAGGCAGCACTTCCAAAAAGAGCAAGAGCTATTTATTCACCCATGCGACGTTTCAGTCCAACTGCTTGAGAAAAGTCCAGTTGGACTGAAACGTCGCATGGGTGAATAAATAGCTCTTGCTCTTTTTGGAAGTGCTGCCTCTGTCCATTCTTTGTCTGCATTATTTTTCTATTAGGTACTATGGGTGTAATGACGGGGTAGGGAGACAGACAGGTGAGCCCTAATCTACCCGCCACTCAGTCCCTGCCTACTTGCACGGCCCGCCCTAGGCGACGGCGTACAACTGGGCGACGGTCCCTACGCTCAATAAGTGCACGACAGACAACAGACAAGGGTACACAGAAGCTAAGGGAAATGGGGCAGTTGCCCCCGGCAACACAGTGAGCAACAAGAGTAGTGAACAAGCCCAGTCAAACCAGGAGTGTACGAGGTACCAAACGCAGAGCAGGAGAGTAGTCAGTAAAGCCAGGTTCAATATGAAGCAGAGGACAATAGTACAAGCAGCAGCAGCAGAGCCAGGAAACAGGCAGAATCACAGGCAAAGGAGGAGCAGGAAATGAAGGTATAGATAGACAGAGGGCGGGAGCTAGCTCCGCCTGGTCAGGCTGTGATAGGCTCTCCCACATCTCAGCCTCCCAGCCCGAGTGGTAGATGATCGAGTCACTCTATCAGACTTAGACGGGCGTCGACACAGAAGCTGTGTCTGGCAGATCCTTTACAATGGGGCATTATACTGGGTATGGGTGGGGGGCTCATATGATAGCTGCTGAGGGGGCATTATACTGTATGGGACAGCTAAGGGGGGCATTATACTGTATAGGACAGCTATGGTGGGGCATTATACTGTATGGGGGCATTATACTATATGGGGGGCATTATACTGTATGGGGCAGCTATGGGGGGCATTATACTGTATGGGGGGCATTATACTGTATTGGCAGCTATGGGGGCATTATACTGTGTGGGCCATTTTACTGTATGGGGCAGCTATGAGGGCATTATACTGTATGGGGGTTATACTGTATGGGGCAGCTATGGGGCATTATAGTGTATGTGGCAGCTATGGAGGGTATTATACAATATGGGGCATTATACTGTATGGGGCAGCTATGGGGGGCATTATACTGTATGGAGAATTATACTTTGTGCGACAGCTATGGGGGGCACTATACTGTATGGGGGCATTATACTGTATGGGGGACATTATACTGTATGGGGCAACTATGGGGGGCATTATACTGTATGGGGGGCATTATCCTGTATCGGGCAGCTATGGGGGCATTATACTGTATGGGGGTGTTATACTGTATGGGGCAGCTATGGGGGGCATTATTCTGTATGTGGCAACTATGGAGGGCATTATACTGTATCGGGGCAGTATACTGTATGGAGCAGCTATAGGGGCATTATACTGTATGGGGCAGCTATGGGGGCCTTATACTGTATGGGGGCATTATACTGTATGGGGCAGCTATGGGGGCATTATACTGTATGGGGGCATTATACTGTATGGGGCAGCTATGGGGGGGGGCATTATATCAATGAGGGAGACTAGACATGGACCGCACATCCACTATATACTATGATCAATTGCGGCTAGGCAAAATTATTAAACATGAACGAGAGGTTCTTTGTAACATTTTGATCAAATTGTATGCAAGCCCACTTGCCACTTCACGGCGACCTCTTAAAAGTGGGTCCCTACTCTATCGGTTGCACCACCGCGTGGCGGTCACCGCCACTGCAGCCCCGCTCCTGCAGAGGGAGCAACCCGGAGGCCCAAAGGCACCCATGCCATCAGGCCAAGCCAAGCCTCCTTGGCTCTGGGCCACGTCCCCCCACAAGTGCAGCACCACAGCAACAGACACCACCCCACAGTAGCACAACAAGTGAACAGATGGAATAAGCTCACCTTACCATGCGCCCCCAGTGGACAACTGAGAGTACAGGCAGGAGCAGAAACACTTATGAGGTCATTCCTAAATTAAAATCAGCTGGGCCAAAAATGTGGAGTGCTGGTGCCAAGTAAAACAAAACAAATGAGGGGGATAGACTCTGTATCATATCAATGAGGGAGACTAGACATGGACCGCACATCCACTATATACTATGATCAATTGCGGCTAGGCAAAATTATTATTATGGGGGGCATTATACTGTATGGGGGAGCATTATACTGTATGGGGCAGCTATGGGTGGCAATATACTGTGGGGGCAGCTATAGGGGCATTATACTGTGGGGGCAGCTATGGGGGCATTATTCTGTGGGGGGAAGCTATGGGGGCATTATACTGTGGGGGCAGCTATGGGGGGCATTATACTGTGGTGGTCAGCTATGGGGGGGCATTATACTGTGTGGGGGCAGCTATGGGGGGCATTATACTGTGGGGGCATTATACTGTGTGGTGGCATTATACTGTGGGGGCAGCTATGGGGGGGCATTATACTGTAGGGGCATTCATGGGGTCTGCTAGGCAAGGCCGCTAGACATAGGCGTGTGCAGGGGTCTAGTGGTGTTGGGGAGGGGTAGGAGGGCCCAAGCTGGATTCTTGCACCAGGGTCCATGAGCCTTTAGCTACTCCCCTGCATACGGAACTTGAGCAGCAGAACACAGGGTGTAGACATACATGCTCCATGTGCTTCTATATAGGTGCCTCCATGACTGTATTCTCCCCTAGAAGAGTTGGTTTCCTTTGTAATACGGTTTGTGAGATGCTGTATGCTATGATTTAAAATCAGAGGTACAGTAGGGGCCACATTACAGATGCGTACAACACAGATTCAGAAAAGTGCCTAGAGCAAATTCAGTTTCTCCCTTTTTTTGGTACTTTGTCTGATCTTGTGAACAACATATTTATTATGCATTTTCAATAAGCCCAGTAGATTGTAAAAGTGGAGTCAAATGTGGGCATGGCTTACTGTTTGTCTGCGACATATTTATGACACGTGACTTTTTAAACAGTCACATAAAACTGTCACGCATGCTGGTATAGAAAAAGTGTTGTACTTTAAGCCAGTGTGGAAGGTAGACTTATATAGTGATGTATGTTGTGCACATGTAAATACAAAGTCACCACTTTTGATAAAATTGATTATCTGAGTATTTTGATGATTTAGCACTCCTTAAACTTTAAAGGGAACCTGCCACGTAGAAAAAGTGGTCTGATTTTCAGGCAGCATATTATGGGGCCGGAGGAACGGAGCAGATTGATATATAGTTTTGTGGGAAGATATCCAGTATAACTGATATTTAATTGATCTAAACCTCTGCTCATTCTGGGCTTAAGAATTCAGTAGGAGTCAAGTAGGACCGCCCACTAGACTCCTAAACCCAAAACGAGCAGAGGTTTAGATCAATAAATTACAAGTTATACTGAATATCTTACCACAAAAATATATATCAATCTGCTGAGTTCCTCCTGCTCTATAATACACTGATTGCAGTTCAGGCCGCATTTTCAACATGCTGGAGAAAAGTAGAAAAAACACAAAGCGCACAATAGTGCGTGACACTGTGATTTTACACGTGTGAACAAGGTTCTAAATACGCTCACCTGGTGGGGTTATGCTGGGAGCATAACATCCAGTGTAACAAATTCCACTTGGGTAGCCTCCACGGTAGATTGGTGGCAGGATCAGCTTGCAGCATAGGACCCGGTTTGAGAACTTGAAGTACAAAGTCTCAATAATGAATGAAGGAATAAAAGCAAAAAAGCCAAAAAAACGGGTGTCTTCTATGCGCTATTGATCAATAGGATCTTCCAAAGGAATTTTCAACATGACACGTTCTCTTTAAAGAGAACATGTAAGCTCCCCTGACATGTCTTTTTTAGTAAATACTTTCCACATAAATTAACAATTTCAGAGCATTTTTTGTTAGAACTCTGTCTTGTGCCATTCCTCTGTTATTCCTCTTGGAAATATATGGATGAATTGACAACTGGATGTTACCATTCACCTTTTTAATGGTCCCCACACATTCTGACTCTGTCCAATCAATGCTGACAGTAAAGTGAGAAGTCACACCCTATTGACAGGGAGAAAGGTAACACTCAGTTGTATAATTAAGCATACATTTCCAGAAAGAATAACAGAGGAACGGCACAGGCAATTGTTATTTTATGGGGATTCAAGTATCTACTAAAACAGACATGTCAGGAGAGGTGAAAGCTCATTTTTAAGTGCAAGGCCTGCAAAAAAAGAAATGCAAATGATAAGAGTTCCTCTAATTAATTTTACTAACCCAAATCAAATGTATTATAGCTATAGTGGTTGGTTAAGGGCCTATCATGTATAATCATGCCCGTGGTGGCCCAGATTCCTCTCAGTCCGCTCCTGGTAAATACATTGCTTTACTTATAGACTACTCGACTACTGACTTAACATTGCATAAAAGCTTTTCCAAGACATTTGGAAGTCTTTATGAAATTACAAGATTCTTCTCCTTTCTCATAGAAGAGGAAAGGATCAGCTCTTGCACACGGGGGCTCTGAGGACTGACTGTGAGACATCTGCCCTTGTATTTCTGCCCATGTTTTACAGTAAAAATATATTTAATCCTTTACAAGGATGTACTAATCCGAACAGAGATCTTTTCCTGTTTCTTTGATTTTCCATTGCTTAGGAAAATGCCTCTCTGACCCTGATCATGTAGACATAAGAATGATTATACTAATTAAATACAATACAGAGTAAAGGCACAGCTCATCAGGCAATAATTAATTTCTCGCAAACTAACCTCCCGACTCATGCCAGGCTTAGGGTATGTTCACACATAGTTTTTTCAGGCATATTTCTGAGCATAAACGCCTTGAAATACGCCTGGAAAAACACTAGCAAAATGCCTACAAACAGCTTTCCATTGAATTCAATGGAAAACACACTGTGCTGTTCACATGAGGTGTATTTTTATGCTGCTGAATTAAAAAAATGCCTCGCAAAAAGAAGTATCATGTCACTTCTGGATGCGTTTTTGGAGCTGATTTTCCCATGACACTATGAAAAATGCCTTAAAAAAAAAGTCTCAAAAGAAGATTCAATTAAAAAAAGCTTCATTTTCATCTTAAAAACAATGCCTTTAACCCCTTCCCCCTGCTTGCATTCTGGGCCCTAATGTCCAAGCCATTTTTTACATTTTTCCATTGTCACATTCGAAGAGCTGTAACTTTTTTATTTTTGCGTCGGCATAGCTCTATAAGTTCTTGTTTTTTGCGGGACGACTTGCAGTTTTTATTGGTACCATTTGAGAGTAGATGCGACTTTTTGATCACTTTTTATCACATTTTTTTTAAGTCAGGATTAACAGAAAACAGCAATTTTTCCATTGTTTTTTATTTTATTTTTTACGGCGTTCACAGTGCGGGTTAAATAATGTAACAGCTTTATAGTCGGGGTCGTTACGGACGCGGCGATACCAAATATGTGTAACTTTTTTGCTTTATTTTAGTTTTTTTTTAATAGTAAAGCATTTTGTAAGGGGAAAAAGTGGGTTTTAAATTTTTTTTGTTTCACTTTTTTTTTTTATTAACTTTATTAAACTTTTTTACTTTTTTACTAGTCCCACTAGGGGACTTCACTATCCTCCGATCGCTATTATAATACACTGCAATACTTTTGTATTGCAGTGTATTACTGCCTGTCCGTTTAAAACGGACAGGCATCTGCTAGGTCATGCCTGCGGCATGATCTAGCAGGCATTCGCTCCAGGCAGACCTGGGGGTCTTTATTAGACCCCCGGCTGCCATAGAAGACACAGACACTCGGCGATTTTATCGCCGGGTGTCAGTGAGATGAGAGGGAGCTCCCTCCCTCTCTCCAAAACCATTCAGATGCGGTGCTCGCTATTGTGCACCGCATCTGAAGGGTTAAACGGGTGAGATCGATACTAATATCGATCTCACCCGGCAGAGCAGGGACGCCCCCAGCCCTCAGCTGCCTCTGGCAGCTGAGAGCAGGGAGATTTCACGGCTCCCTGCTCTGTTTACTTTATTCTACAGCAGCGACGTAGAATGGCGGCGCTCTAGAATAAAGCCCACTAATGACCGCCGTAAAAAGGCTTATCGGCGGTCATTAAGGGGTTAAATCAGAGGCTGTCCTCCCTTTGAAAACATCTTTGTAATTTTCAGCCACTTCTTTTCTACGTGTAAATATACCCAGTGGCGGATTAAGTAGACCATAGGCCCTGGGCTGTTACCCAAACTTGGGCCCCCCTTCTCCACCGCCGCCCTGTAACTATTGTTAACCCGTTAGTGACCGCCAATACGCCTTTTCACGGCAGCCACTAATGGGCTTTATTCGGATGCATATGCCTTTTCACAGCTCTGCATCAGAATAAATATACAGAGCAGGGAGCCGTTAAATCTCCCTGATCTCAGCTACCAGAGGTAGCTGAGGGCTGGGGGCATCCCTGCTCAAATGGGTGAGATCGATATCAGTATCGATCTCACCCGTTTAACCCCTCAGATGCGGCGCTGAATAGCGAGCGCCGCATCTGAGTTGTTTTGGAGAGTGGGAGCTCCCTCTCTCTCCCACCGACACCCGGCGATGAGATCGCCGAGTGTGTGTGTCTTCTATGGCAGCCGGGGGCCTAATAAAGGCCCACAGGTCTGCCTGTAGTGAATGCCTGCTAGGTCATGCCAGAGGCAATGCCTAGCAGATGCCTGTCCGTTTTAAACAGGCAAGCAGTAATACACTGCAATACAAAAGTATTGCAGTGTAATATAAAAGCTATCCGATGATCACATAGTAAAGTCCCCCTAGTGGGACTAGTAAAAAAGTAAAAAAAAACGGTTCATAAAGTTAAGTAAAAAAAAAAAAGTGAAAAAAAATTATGAAAAACCCACTTTTTCCCCTTACAAATTGCTTTATTATTAAAAAAACTAAATAAAGTAAAAAAGTTACACATATTTGGTATCGCCACGTCCATAACGACCCCAACTATAAAGTTATTACATTATTTAACCCGCACGGTGAACGCCGTAAAAACTAAAACAAAAAACAATGGAAAAATTGCTGTTCTGTGAATCCTGCCTTAAAATGTGATAAAAAGTGATCAAAAAGTCACATCTACTCCAAAATGGTATCAATAAAAACAAGTCATCCCGAAAAAAACAGCCCTCATACAGCTGCATCGGCTGAACAATAAAAAAGTTATGGCTCTTCAAATATGGAGACACAAAAACAAATAATTTTGAAAAAAAAGTGTTTTTACTGTGTAAAAGTAGTAACATACAAAATCAATACAAATTTGATATCGTTGCAATCCTAACAACCCACTGAATAAAGTTATTGTATTATTTATACCACACGGTAAGTGGCGTAGATTTAGGACACAAAAAAGTGTGGCAAAATTTCTGGGTTTTTTCTATTCCCCCCCCCCCAAAAAGTTAATAAAAGTTAATCAATAAATTATATGTTCCCCAAAATGGTGCTCTTGTCAACGCAAAAATAAAAAAGTTATAGCTCTTGGAATGCGTCGATGGAAAAACGTCAAAAACAGCTGGTTATTAAAGGGTTAACATTACCTTTTTGTGCAAACATTAACAAATGGTTGTTACGATTCCCCTTGTCAAAGGGCTGTATCCCTACATACTGCCAGTCTCTAACCATCATTGACAGTATTACACTGTGCAGGAACACATTCTCCTGACAAGGGCAATTGTCTATCAGTCCTGGACTGCACAAAGACTCTTTGTGAAATACAAGGATTTCCTATAATAAACATGTCAGGAGAGGTGACAGATTCTCTATAAATCTAGTGAGTCACAGGTGAGGACGTCTCAGATTCAAGTCAGTTTTTTCCTCTTTTCTTCTCCATCCGGTCCAGAGTTCATGATGACTTCTCCCGGCCATGACCCATTTCTGCAGAATTTGCCACTCAGATGTCTTCGGCTCCTCACGTTTCCAACATATCCACACCTATAAATGAAGATAAAATTATCATGGTGCCACACACTGTGCCCCTGAATAAAGTAGTACCAAACACTGTGCCCCTGAATATAATAATACCAAACACTGTACCCCTGAATATATTTGTGTCAAACAATGTAAAGTAATGCACCACATACACAGTGCCCCCTGTACATAGTGCCACACACAGCCCCCTGTAGATAGCGTCACACACAGCCCTTGTAGATATCACACATCCCCCTATAGCTAGCACTACACACATTCCCCCGTAGAGAGCGTCACACACAGCCCCTATAGATAGCACCACTCAGCCCCCCCTGTAGAGAGCGCCACACACATACCCCTGTGGATAGCGCCACACACAGCCCCCTGTAGATAGCAACACACGGCCCTCCTCCTCTTGTAAACAGTGACACACAGCCCCCCTTGAATATAGTGCCACATAGCCCCCCCTTGAATATAGTGCCACACAGCCCTGCCTTGAATATAGTGCCACACAGTCCCCCCTTGAATATAGTGCAACACAGCCCCCCTTGTATATAGTGCCACACGGCCCCTCTTGTATATAGTGGCACACAGCCCCCCTGTATATAGAGCCACACAGCCCCCCTGTATGTAGTGCCACACAGACACCCTCCATTCGCCCCTTGTATATAGTGCCACACAGCACTCCCCCCTTGTATATAGTGCCACACAGCGCTCCCCCTTGTATATAGTGCTACACAGCGCTCCCCTTTGTATATAGTGTCACACAGAGCTTCCCCCTTGTATATAGTGCCACACAGCGCTTCCCTCCTTGTTTATAGGGCCACACAGCTGTCCCCCTTGTATATAGGGCCACACAGCGCTTCATTCCCTTGTATATAGGGCCACACAGTGCTTCCGCCTTGTATATAGGGCCACACAGCGCTTCCTCTCTTGTATATAGAGCCAAACAGCACTTCCCTTAGTATAGAGGGCCATACAGCGCTTCCACCTTGTATACAGTGCCACATAGTGCTCCCCCTTGTATATAGTGCTACACAGCACTCCCCCCTTGTATATAGGGCCACACAGCGCTTGCCCCTTGTTTATAGGGCCACACAGCACTCCCCCTTGTATATAGGGCCACACAGCACTCCCCCCTTGTATTTAGGGCAACACAGCGCTCCCTCATGAATATATAGGGTCATACAGCGCTCCCCCCTTGTATATAGGGCCACACAGTGCTTCCCCTCTTGTATATAGGGCCCCACAGCACTCCTCCTAGTATATAGAGCCACACAGCGTTTCCCCCTTGTATATAGGGCGAGACAGCGCTTCCCTGTTGCATATAGAGCCACACTGCGTTTCCCCCTAACGTGGCCTGAAGCCCATAGTATTCATTTGTATCTGAGTCTTGAGGACTCAGATACAAGTGAATGTGGCTGTTGCTAGCACCGGGCCCCCTCCGGTGCTTGTGACGCCAGCAGGCATGAGGGGGCACGTGCGGTTCGGGCGAACCGCCCTAATGAGGATCCGCCACTGAACATACACTTAACCTAAACCCATCTCACAATATGCCACAATATACATTATTTTACCAGAAAAAATAGAGATGTGCCACATGGAATAATATCATCACCTTACAAAGGGTATTTTCCAAAAATAGTGGTCACCCAGTGATGTTGTACATGCAAGTTATGTAGTTATCTTCCTGTAGACCATGTTTACCACAATTGCAGGTATGCCATGTTCAAAGATATATGTAGGCAATGACTAAAAAAAGCATAAGTGCATGAATACAATAGCAAATAATCCCCAAAAATCATTTGGCAGTAAAAAAGGCAAAAACTTCAATTGCCCAGGAACCTCCACCACCCAGTTTCCTCCAGCCCTTCTAGGCACTCCTAGCAACAAGACATGGGAGCTTGAAAAGATTTAAAACGTATCTTCATCCACAATATAGTGAGGAAAAAGAGTGAGGGCTTTATTCTCCTGCACAGCTAACTAGAAGATATCTGGTGGTTGATTGTGCATGTTTATTGAGATCTGCTTATAACTATCCA
Organism: Rhinoderma darwinii; assembly: GCF_050947455.1. Classification (NCBI taxonomy): domain Eukaryota; kingdom Metazoa; phylum Chordata; class Amphibia; order Anura; family Rhinodermatidae; genus Rhinoderma; species Rhinoderma darwinii. The sequence continues at coordinate 364,950,001 of NC_134690.1, read as the reverse complement.
ATTTTTATGACCAGCGTAAGTTATCCATGCATCATATGACGCTGCTGCAGAGAAGGGGGGCCCCAACCTTGATCTAGTAAATCAAAATAATAAAACCTTATTGTCTTTAGACCGAGAATGGTTTACTTTTCAGATCATAATATTTCAAGACATTCATTGTAATTCACCGCAGGATTACTTGTTCCCAGCTTTTCTCACTTTGCGGAGTTTTGATGTTATCACTGCCAGATACATTTTCTTATTATAAAGAGTCAAAGACCATAGATTATAACGTTGGAGAAGTCACCTTGAAGATGTTTGCCTGTAAATATATCTTATGCTTGTATTTTTCTTAATTCAGTACCTGTTGTGGTTATGTGTGATGAGAATTTATTGGAAGTAAAAAAATAAATCTAAATGTCAGCATTCAGTCCAGATTACTTTAATAGGAAAACCATGACGAGTATGAATACAGAATTGGTTACAAGACATCAGACAATCTTGTGTACCACCTCAGCTCCAATCATTACAATGCTGCAGTCGTGTTTCTTATACACTGGGTCTGCCAAGTCATAAATAAGTATGTGAGGTGCTGAATACTAAACAGAATGAATAGAAACTCTTCTGCGGGGGCTGAAGATACTGTATGTCTGTATTTATACTCTTATGATCTAGAAGCACTTTCAAGAAAACATGAAAAAGTCTTTCCTTTAAAGTTTTAACTAGGGTTTAGTAGCAAAAAACTTAATTTCTGAACATGTTTTTTTTGGTGGGACCTTGGAACAAATAATTCTCATCAAGGAGTTAAATTGTAAGGATAATTCAGAGCTTCAGAGCTGTCACTCCCATGCTTATAACAGTCCTAGTTGGAGAATAGATTATAACAGCTTCTGTCCACTACAGGTTGGAAACATTGGGGGATGTAGATGACTCATAGGTTTTTTTGATTAGTATTAGCGGTATAGACAGGAAATATGATGTATTGCATCTTAGTTATATCTTCACAACCATTTTTGCAGCTTTCATTTATTTTTTCACATTTTTTTAAACTTTTAACTGTTGCTACCTGGAAACTGTCAACAAGTCATTGTTGACTGATATATTGTGAATGGTTGTTGGTTCTAATTATCTCAGCTTGGCTAATTAAAAGGCTTGTTTGAGATTAGGAAAATGGGTATTATTTCTCTCCAAATACAGTGCTACTCTTGTTCATAGTCCTATTTACTCGAATAGGGGTGGGCTACTATACCAAACACAAACTATGGACAAGAGTAGCACTTAGGCTTCATTCACATCTGCGTCAGGGCTCCGTTCCCACGTTCCGTTGGAGCTTTCCGTCGGAACCGAACCCTGACAGACACAAATTGAAACCGGAGGTTTCCGTTTCCATCAGCATTGATTTCAATGTTGACTGATCCGGTGCCAATGGTTTCCGTTTGTCTCAGTTGTGCAGGGGTTCCGTCAGGTTCCATAGTTTCGTGTTAGTCAGGGCTCCGTTCCGTCGGAAAGCTCAGACGGAACGTCGGAACGGAGCCCTGACGCAGATGTGAACGAAGCCTAATTCTGAAAAAAAACAAAAAAACTGGTTTATTTGTTATTACACATTAGGTATTTATGTTCTCAAGACTTACAACAGCAAGCATTTTGCTTGTTGACAATTTCCAAGTAGCAACAGATTTTTTGTAAGTAAAAAAACCTAAAAATGGTAGTAAGATATATTGCGAAGCTGCTGCATATTAGAGTTTCAGTTTAACCTCCCTCATGTTTTTATAACTGGCAGGTAAAATTCCATCAATATGGTCTTTTCATTAAGTAGACAATTCTCTATCCCCACTGCAATAGCTAGACCGTTCTAAAGAAAGCATAATTTGGGTAACAACATTTAATGCCTGGAAAAGGCTTAAAGGGTTGGTCCAGGTTAGTGTTTTATACTAATGACCTATCCACAGGATAGGTCATTAGTATATGATCGGTGGGGGTCCAACACCCTGCACCAATCAGCTGTTACGGCTACGTAGGGTTAATGCCAGAAGCAGGAGGGTTACTGCAGCTCTGCTCCTATTCACTTGAATAGGAGCAGAGCTGCAGCACTTCAGCATGGCTGCTATACAGTGTATGGAGCCTTCTGCTTCCAGCACCGACCACTGCATAGCTTACGCCGTCCGGAGGCAACCGGAACATCTGATTGGTTTGGGGTCCGGTTATTGACCACCACCCATAATATCCTGTAGATAGGTCATGAGTATAAAAAACATCCCAAACCTGGACAACCCCTTTAAGTACCATTGAGAAAGACCCTGCAACTTCTATGGGACCCATGGAGAGATAATGTCCCAAATCGGGTTGGACCCATACCCACTCCACATTGGCAGTGTGAATCTGTGCTTTTACCAGCATTACAATGTTAGCAACGAACTAACGCACACAAACTTCGAGTTGCCCTTCTCTTCTAAGGGGTAAAAAGAAGTTGTGAAATGTAATGTGATAGATTGCAATTAAATTGGGTTCTACTTAAGATATAAAATAAAGAAGGTGGAAGACCCTGTAGTGTGGGCCAAAGGGGCAAAGTCATTCTGTTATTCAGTTATATCACAGAGTTTACCTATAATAAAGAAACCTATGGTCGCTGATTGAAATGATCAGAATTTAGCAACTCATCCCACAGACATTTGTGGTCATGTTCCTGTGATGGACACACAGGTGCTGGGATCATTAGAAAACAAAGCTCTGATACACATACTGTAACTGTAACGAGCCGTGCACCTGTGTGTCCATCACATGACCATGGACAGAAAACTGTGAAGAAAAAATACAAAAAATAGTTTGGAAAATTCTATCACTTTTAATCATACAAAAAAAAAACAACAATTTGCTGAAACCGGACATTCTCTTTAACAGGAAAACTAATATGGCAGACCTGGGGGCCATCAACATGCCCCCGGTTGCCATAACAATGCAACGGCATCCCATATTTGAATTGCAGGGGGGGATAACAGAGAGGGCCCCTCTCTGTCCAATGGCTTAGATGACGCAGTTGCTGATGGCTTAGATACCGTAGCATCTAAGCGTTTAAACTAACGGGATCAGAGTTACCTCTGATCTCGGCTGATAGAGCAGGGTGTAGCTGTAATATACAACTGACAGCCACAGCATATCCAGCTGGTTCAACTCGCGAGCCAGCTCTATGTTGCAATAAGGGGTTAAAGTCAATAGTTGCTGCATAAATACATATACAGGAAGCTCCCCTAGTAGCGGCTGTATCAGAGAATATCAATGACTTATGTAATTTAACCCTCTCCCCATGAACACCCCTGAAAGTTTTTCTCCATCTTTTTTTTAATGGTTTATCGTCTTCAGTGTTGTATTGTATTTTTTGTACTGCAAACTAGTAGTAAAGAAGCTGCCTATTCATTTACTATAACAATGTCTTCTTTTACAAATATTAGTGAGCAGACCAGTTGGGATGTACGGATGCATTTTTATATTTTTTTTAGATCCCTTAAGATCAGTTATGGTTATTGGGTGTTTAAAATTCCAAGACCCTGGTAAAAGATACACAGCTTTATATATTCAAAACCGAGATGCATAGAATTAATTTAGAATTAGAAACAAAAACATACCCGTGCAAATAAACACAGTGACAAGCAAAGTTAAACGAGGGTTTCTAGTTGTACCCAAAAACTTCAGGCGTATCTTCCTCATTTTGCCTCTCTCTGCTGTTCGGCTGCACATGTGAATGACTCACCAGACTCTGAACAATAGTAATTTAAGAGACAAATTAGTAATTGCATAATACATTGATTTGTTTTCTACCGGTGCAATAGAAAATCCAGCCTTATATAAGCTATATCTGTGTTTATCATGAGATTGTGCTGCATATTTATTATATCCATCCTTATAAGTTTATATTTATTGATATTTATGTATTGGTGTTATTATTTATTGATTAAACTGATGAAAAATAAGAATAATGACATCATCTTAATAGAAAGATAGCAAAAGAATAGGAACTGCACAAACATGTAGATCACACCAAGAATCGCTATGTTTGAGTGGAACCAGTTATAAAGGTCCATCCTCAACCCTTTAGGCCCCATGCACACGAACATAAAAACACCCGTAATTACGGGCCCATGGACTTCTATTGGCCACGGGTACCTCCCCGTATGCTTACGGGAAGGTGCCCGTGCCGTTGAAAAATATAGAACATGTCCTATTTCAGGCCGTAATTACGGCACGGGCAGGCCCTTCAGAACTCTATGGGGCTCCCGTAATTACGGTGACTACGTGTGTGCACCCGTAATTACCGGAGTGTTGCTAGGCGACGTCAGTAAATAGTCACTGTCCAGGGTGCTGAAAGAGTTAAATGATCGGCAGTAACTGTTTCAGCACCCTGGACAGTGACTTCCGATCACAGGCTGCAGCGGCCACATGGACTGCCGCGTCATCCAGGGAGGTCCAAGTGGAGGTCAAGAGAGAGACGCGTCACCAAGACAACGGCCGGGTAAGTATGGATTTCTTTTACTTTTTCTGCGGAAAGGGCTTTCCCTTCTCTCTATCCTGCACTGATAGAGAGAAGGGCTGCCGATTACTGCAGTGTAATTTTGCAGCGAAAACGTGCCCGTAAATACGGGTGGAATACGGGTGACACGGGTGACACTGGTGCAATACGGGTCGAATACGTGTGACCAAGGACCCGTATTTACGCCAGTATTTACGGGAGGACAAAAATAAGTTTGTGAGCATGAGGCCTAAGTCTATTTTGGACCTTAATGGCGGAGCGATTTTTTAAGTTTTTTTGACTGTCGCATTTCATGCCTTTGTCAGGGCCTAATAGACATACAACGATGGCAGACTTTGGGGCATTTTTTAGGCATTATATAGTCTCAGGTCTGTATCCACTAGTGTATCTTTCTTTTTGTGTGCACTAGGGGCTGACTAACATCTATACAATTAACACACTAGCCTGGACCCTGACTCACAAGTCCTCTTGTTTGTGTGGGAGTTGTAGTCCTTTCCTCTGTATATGTTGGAGGCTGCTGGTTTTCTCTGATGAGAGCGGCCTCCAGACTCACAGAGCTTCTATACTATTATACTATTCCGGCAGATTTGTTAGTGGCAGCCACTATCAAAACTGCCCCGTTACGCTGCCAGTTTGCTCCCTGAAGAGCCAGTAAAAAAAGTCTGGTGAAACATGTTGGAGCAGTGAAATTAATATAGGGACAATCTGCCAGAATATTATAGAAGCTCTGTGAGTCTGGAGTACGCTTTTGTCAGAGCAAACCAGCAAACTTGTGAGTCAGGGTCCAGTCTAGTGTGGGAATTGTATAGATGTTAGTCAGTCCCTAGTGCACACAAAAAGAAAGATACACTAGTGGATACAGTCCTGAGACTCTAACACTGGTCAGAATTGTATTTTAAACACTTTCACACCACAGTGTTTATTTTTTTGTATCATTTTAAACAAATCCAATAAAGGATATTTTTTAGATTACGGGTCACGTCCTGCCATTGTATATTATTTAGCCCAGCAGGGCAATCAGTTAAGTGTACACTACTACAATCACTTAAAATTAATAAAAAACAGTTTATACTTACCCCTCGGCTGTTGTCATAGCGATGCTTTCTCAGTTTTCCATGCAGCCTGGCCTCCTGGGATGAAGCTTCATCCCATGTGACTGCTACAGCCAATAACAGGCTGCAGCGGTCACATTGGCTACAGTGTTATTCTAGGAGGCGGGCCAGGGTGAGAACAGAAGAAAGCATAGCAATGACAACGGAGACTGGGGTAAGTATAAACTTTTTTTTTCAGACACTGTTTTCCGCAGCGGATGTTCTGCCCGAAAAACTGCGCCACAAGTTGGTGCGGTCTTTCGGGCGGAATTCCCTGCGGGTTCCGGGATGGATATGCTGTGAATTTTTACACAGCATATCTGCCCTGTGTAAACATGGCCTTAGTGTAGTAGTGTAGCTTTGCAATGTATATTCTCTGTTACTCTCTTAATTGACCCCTCACCTAAACCACTAAACTTAAAGCAACCTATTTGCATTGTGTCCTCCCTTGCTGCCTTCTGATAAACTTGATTTCAGAAAATATACCTTTTTATATTGCAGCTGACCCCCACTCACTTGATATGTGATGACAGGACTAGTTGTAGAATTTTTTTTATATGCTCTTTTATTTTATGTATCACTATGAGAGGGCTTTCCTTCTATTAGCTAAAGCTAAGAACTGTGTCCAGCATAATAGAAAGCCTGGAGGAATGCTTAGTGCCCAGCCACAGATTACAATAGAGCGCATCATGCTTTTCCTCTGTCTTAGCGAGCTATAGGTGAAGAGAGCAATGTCACTGCGGTCCCTTGGGAGGCAGATCTACAATCTGAGATGGCTATCCTCTTTGTACTAATAATGCATTTCTTTACAAAGCTTTCAGTCATATTGTTGATTTGAAGGGCAGGATATATCCAGCGCAAAATTAGGGTTTGGTCTTTAAACATAATCATCATGCTCCATGATATCATTGAAATCACACTTGACTTAACTCATTGTTTTTATTATAAAGCTCCACAAAGACTGATTAACATTGCACGTTCTTATATATATAAAAATGTAAAAAAATTGCAGACCCAGTAAACCACCTGTCCGTCATATTCAGGGACATTGATACACATTGAATTAGCTTTTTGTATTGTACAAGATATGCTCTGGGTAATATTCAGTTTTGTGTCCGTACCCGTTACTGAGCCAGGCAACCCTCAGTCATAAAGCATGTTAATTAAAAAGGAAATGTTTGCCACTGCTGCAAACTGTAAAGCCTATAAATGATAGGCTAGAAATAGGAGCTGATCTGTACTGCAATGAAACTGTAACCTACAGAGCGAAGGATTTAACAAATCACTGCTGTGTGGCAGAATCGATTCATTGCAGCATTCACTTGGCACAGTAAGTGCTATTTTTTTCATCTGCTGCAGTGTTCAGCCTGAAGATCTTGACTCATTGTTCTACATAATTTCTCCTTATCAGAGTGAGGTCAGAACGCTGCGGTCATGGTTAATGTCACGTTTTGAACGAAATCCTCACTTTGTTTAGTAAATAAACAATTGATTTTAAAAAATTGTGTGAGCTAAGCAAGACAAAGACTGCGGAAAGCGAAAAGAGGAAAATGGCCAATTGAAAAACTGGAAATGAGATTTCAGTGCTCATATAAAATAAAATGTCATTTTCAGTATAATGACCTTTATCTCCTATAGTGCAAGAAGTGAAAGGAATACATTACACAGAGATAGTTCTGATGGGATGCCAGGAGCCTGCTCTCCATTGCATTACGACCCTAAGGATTATTCAGCATTTGTCCAATCCTTTATGCTGTGTTGTTCCCATAATGTGATGTTCAGTCATGTAAGCAAAGAATGTTAGGGCTGCTTTGAAATAGATCAATATGAAAAAGGGAATAATATAGAACGAATAAGCATGGAACGCGGTCTAAAACTCCAGAGGAAAGAGGCTCTGTCATCACATTATAAGTGGCCTATCTTCTACATAATCTGATCGGCGCTGTAATGTAGATTACAGCAGTGTTTTTTATTTAGAAAAACAATCAATTTTGACAGAGTTATGACCTATTTTAGATTTATGCTAATTACTTTCTTAATAGACAGCTGGGCATGTTTTTACTTTTGACCAAGTGGGCGTTGTAAAGAGGAGTGTATCACACTGTGTGGCCCTATATACAAGGGAGGGTGGCTGTGGCACTATATACAAGGTGGGGCTGTGTGGCACTATATACAAGGGAGGGGCGACTGTGTGGCACTATACACAAGGGGGGCAGTTTGGCATTATATACAAGGGGGGCTGTGTTGCACTATACTATACAAGGTGGGGCTGTGTGGCACTATATACAGGGGGGCTGTGTGGTACTATATACAAGGGGGGCTGTGTGACACTATCTATAAGGTGGGTCTGTGTGGTGCCATCTACAGGGGGCTGTGTGTGGCACTATCTACAGGGGCTGCATTTGGCGATATATATACTAGGGGGCACAAAAGGGGCATTGTTACTGTGGGGGCACTTTTATTGTGTCGAGCAGTAAGGGAGCATTATTACCATCTGGGGCACTGTGGACTACGAGTTTGTTTAGAGGATGGGGTATAGGTGGGGACGGTGAAGGAAAAGCAAGAAACCAACATGTCTGTGTGTCAAACTCAGCAGAGACGAGTGGTGGCCGGATGGAGAAAAAAAAGGAAAGTGAACGACTCTAATCAGAGAAAACATCACCTGTGAGTCACTGGATATAAATTTGCTGTTATCACTTATATGGTCTGCAGAGCTCCTGTAACTGGCATCTACCGCTATATGTTCCCTATATGGTGGTAATATTGGTCTTTGTATAGTGGTTTTAATTCAGTAACAGTATGGGGGTATTATTCAGTCACTATGTGGTTATGGTGTGGTGGTATTATTCAGTAACAGTATGGTGGTATTATTCAGTCACTGTGGTTATGGTGTGATTGTAGTATGAGGAACTTATATTGTATTATTGTTGGTAATATTGTTCTTATAATAGTGAGTTGTGTTCAGTAAGTGGTAAGATTTAATAACTATATATATATATATATATATATATATATATATATATATATATATATATATATATATATATATAGTGAAGGAAATAAGTATTTGATCCCTTGCTGATTTTGTAAGTTAGCCCACTGTCAAAGACATGAACAGTCTAGAATTTTTAGGCTAGGTTAATTTTACCAGTGAGAGATAGATTATATAAAAAAAAAAGAAAAGAAAGTCGCATAGTCAAAATTATATATATTTATTTGCATTGTGCACAGAGAAATAAGTATTTGATCCCCTACCAACCATTAAGAGTTCAGCCTCCTCCAGACCAGTTACACGCTCCAAATCAACTTGGTGCCTGCATTAAAGACAGCTGTCTTAAATGGTCACCTGTATAAAAGACTCCTGTCCACAGACTCAATTAATCAGTCTGACTCTAACCTCTACAACATGGGCAAGACCAAAGAGCTTTCTAAGGATGTCAGGGACAAGATCATAGACCTGCACAAGGCTGGAATGGGCTACAAAACCATAAGTAAGACGCTGGGTGAGAAGGAGACAACGGAAATGGAAGACATACAAAATGACTGTCAATCGACATCGATCTGGGGCTCCATGCAAAATCTCACCTCGTGGGGTATCCTTGATCCTGAGGAAGGTGAGAGCTCAGCCAAAAACTACACGGGGGGAACTTGTTAATGATCTCAAGGCAGCTGGGACCACAGTCACCAAGAAAACTATAGGTAACACATTACGCCGTAATGGATTAAAATCCTGCAGTGCCCGCAAGGTCCCCCTGCTCAAGAAGGCACATGTACAGGCCCGTCTGAAGTTTGCAAATGAACATCTGGATGATTCTGAGAGTGATTGGGAGAAGGTGCTGTGGTCAGATGAGACTAAAATTAAGCTCTTTGGCATTAACTCAACTCGCCGTGTTTGGAAGAAGAGAAATGCTGCCTATGACCCAAAGAACACCGTCCCCACTGTCAAGCATGGAGGTGGAAACATTATGTTTTGGGGGTGTTTCTCTGCTAAGGGCACAGGACTACTTCACCGCATCAATGGGAGAATGGATGGAGCCATGTACCGTCAAATCCTGAGTGACAACCTCCTTCCCTCCACCAGGACATTAAAAATGGCTCGTGCCTGGGTCTTCCAGCACGACAATAACCTGAAACATACAGCCAAGGCAACAAAGGAGTGGCTCAAAAAGAAGCACATTAAGGTCATGGAGTGGCCTAGCCAGTCTCCAGACCTTAATCCCATCGAAAACTTATGGAGGGAGCTGAAGATCCGAGTTGCCACGCGACAGCCTCGAAATCTTAATGATTTACAGAAGATCTGCAAAGAGGAGTGGGCCAAAATTCCATCTAACATGTGTGCAAACCTCATCATCAACTACCAAAAACGTCTGACTGCTGTGCTTGCCAACAAGGGTTTTGCCACCAAGTATTAAGTCTTGTTTGCCAAAGGGATCAAATACTTATTTCTCTGTGCACAATGCAAATAAATATATATAATTTTGACTATGTGATTTTCTTTTTTTTTTTTTATATAATCTTTCTCTCACTGGTAAAATTAACCTAGCCTAAAAATTCTAGACTGTTCATGTCTTTGACAGTGGGCAAATTTACAAAATCAGCAAGGGATCAAATACTTATTTCCTTCACTGTATATATATATATATATATATATATATATATATATATATATACATATATACATATTGCTTGAAAATACCTTCATAGAGAAGGTGAAACATTGTAGTGGATGTTGGATTCAAAGTTACTATAGTAACTGGGGCCTATGTAATAAACTACACGGGCCCCTGTTACTATAGTAGCAGACAGTATTCTTACCCACCTCGGTCCTGACATCTCTTCGCATTATGACGTCACGACACTGTGCAACGTGCATGATGTCACGATACTGTGGGCCGCGCACAACGTCGCAACGATCGATGGTGTCAGGACCTCCGCTGCTCCCGGAGGTGAAGAGGAGGGTAAGTATAACATTATTGTCTGCTGGGGCGCTGTATGTAAGCCTACCATGTGTTAGGCTTAGATACAGGGTCCATCATACAGGATCACACATGGTGTGATCCTTGTGGTAGGCTTACATACAGGGTCCACCGGACAGTATCACACATTGTCCCTGGTAGGCTTAGATACATGGCCCATGTGTGATCCTTTCTGCTGGGCCCTGTATGTAAGCCTACTACATTTGTTACTAATGTTTTGTTTGTGCTTTTTTTACAGGTTCGGTTGTTAGACTGTTAGTCGGATTCGAGGACTACTTCGATGATGCAGCTTTTTTTTTATTCTCAATAAAATAGTTACGAAGATTGTGTGTTTTTTTTTATTTCAATAAAATATTTTTTCTATGTTTTTTTTTTTTTAAACGTTATTACTACAGCATTAGTAATGGCTGCTGGTTGATTGACAGCATCCATTAATAAGGCGGGGCTTAGTGTTAGCCATTGCAGAGGCTAATACTAGCCCCCATTATTATCCGACCCCTAGGGTTACCGGGAAGAGCTGGGTGCGATCCAGTACCCGACCATCTGTAGTGATTGCCGAGCACTGGGGTGGCCACAGGCTGGTATTATTAGGCTAGGAAAGCCTAAAAACAGTGGGCCTTCCCATCCTGGAAATGCTAGCCTGCTGCTGCTATGTTGTATCTGGCTGGTTATGAAAAATAAGGGGACCCCACATAATTATTTTTTTTAAATAAATATTCGCCGCATTTTTCATAACCAGCCAGATACAATCAATATGGCAGCAGTAGACTAGCATTATCAAGGTGGGACGGGCCAAGGTTTCTGGCCTTACCCAAACTGATAATACCAGCCTGCGGCCGCCCCAGTGTGCGAGCATCACTACAGATGGTCGGGCACTAGATCGTGCCCGGCTCTTCCTGGTACTCTTGGTGGTGGTGCGTACCAGGGTAATAGTGGGGGTTAGCGCTAGCCTTTTCACTGGCTAACATTAAGCCCCGCCTTAGAAATAGATGCTGTCAACCAGCCAGCGGCCATTACTAAATAGTAGTAATAAAGTTTAAAAAGAATACAAGGACATAAAAAAAATATTTTATTGAAATAAAACCCCCCACATAATCCTCGTTAACCAATTTATTGATAACAAAAAAATGCTGTTATTAAAGTAGGCCTCGAATCCAAAGAAGTCCAATAACCAAACCTTTAAAAAAACAAAAACACACAAAAAAAATTTTAACACATAAAAAAGCAAAGCAATTATCAGACGCTCCGGCCGTGGATTCCGCTCCTGGAGAAGCCCCTTACGTCACTATCCATATATAGACAGTTACGTCAGGGGTTCTGGCGGGAGAGAAATCCCAGGCCAGACCGTCGGCAACGCTCCGGCTGGGGATTCCTAGAGGGAGCCCCAAAGGCGTTATCTACAGGAAGAATGTGTAGCGCTATCTACAGGTAGGGGGTGTGTAGCGCTATCTACAGGGGGTGTGTGTGGCACTATCTACAAGTAGGGTGGCGCTATCTATAGGGGTGTGTGTGTGTGTTTGGCACTATCTACAAGGGGGTCTGTGTGGCACTATCTACAACGGTGTGAGTGGCACTATCTACAGTGTGTGTGTGTGTGTGTGTGTGTGTGTGGTACTATCTACAGGGGGCTGTGTGTGGCCCTACCTACAGGGGTGTGTGCAGCACTTTCTACAAGGAGATGTGTGTGGCACTATCTGCAGGGGGTCGTGTGTGGATCTATCTACAAGGGGGTGTGTGTGGCACTATCTACAGGGGGCTGTGTGGCCCTATCTACAGAGGGAACTGTGGCATTATCTACAGAGGGCACTGTATATATGGGGGCACAAACTTGGGGCCTAACTTCTTTATCGGGACATAAAGGGGCCTAACTTTTATATGGGTGAGTTCCCGGGCAAAGGGATCCACTAAGTCTGTGTCGCCCAAGGGCCCACATAAACCTGGAGCCGGCCCTGACTGTACTGATCTTTACCTGTACTACATGTACTGTACTGTTCTCTACCTGTGCTAAATGTACTGTACTGTTCTCTACCTGTACTACATGTACTGTACTGCTCTCTACCTGTGCTATATGTACTGTACTGTTCCCTACCTGTGCTAAGTGTAGTGTACTGCTTCCCACCTGCACTGTACTGTTCTCTCCCTGTGCTCTGCATGTACTGTACTGCTCTCTACCTGTGACCAAACTCGTCAAGCCATGTCTTTATGGACCTCACTTTGTGCATAGGGGTACCATCATGCTGGAAAAATACAGGGCCTCCCCAGGCTATTGCTACAAAGATGGAAGCATGCAATTGTCTAAAATGTTTTGGCGCTGGCTAGACTGTGGTGTGGAATCCCACACTTTAAGGTAAGGACTTTCCCAGTCAGATTCCCAGGTTGCGGTCCAGATTCCCAGGAAAGTAGCCAGGGTTCATCAACGGATTAGTAGTCTGGAAGAAACAAGTCAGGAGTCAGGCCAGAAGTAGAACCACAGGAACCAAGCAACAAATCCAAATCCAAAAGGCAAGACAGAAGCGTAATCCAGGAAAAAGTCGGAGGCCAGGATCAGTGTTAGGAACAAAATCAAATAGCAACAGGAAAAATAGCTGAAGGATGTACCTTCATCTGAAGACGAGGACTAATGCCTGGTGTCCCATTTAAATAGGCCGCCAGGACCAACATCCTCTTGGAGCACCAATTGCCCCGGCAACCCGATGCTGCTAACGATGCACGGCCAATTCCAGCATAACTGTGGCTGAAGACAAGCGTAGAGGAGGAGACATCCGGTTTCCTAGCAACCGGTCATCGCCGTCAGCTAAAGCCCTGGCTCCTCAGAGAGATGCGTTGCTGGAACCGGGCAAATAACACTTTGTATGCTGTAGCATTAATATTACCCTTCACTGGAAGCAAGGGGCCTAGTCCAACCCCTGAAAAGCAGCCACAGACCATTATCCTTCCTCCACCAAATTTTATAGTAGGCACAATGCATTCTAGTTGGTAGCATTCTCCTGACATTTACCAAACAAAGACTTGTCTATCAGAAAGTGAAATGGGATTCGTCACTCCAGAGTACACGGCGGTGGCGTGCTTTAAACCATTTCTTAGACGGAAAGTAACAGAGATTAAAAAAGGGCAATACTGTAGAAGTGGACTTTGTACCAGCACAATATCACCACCCCTTGGAATTTCCACACTGATCATTTCTGTTTGGCTGTTTTCTTCTTAGAAATTTGTTCCAGGTTGAAAATAAAATGTACCTGTATTTGATGTAGTCTTTCAGTTAAGTAATATCCTTTCAGATTCAAATGTTCCAATGTTATTCCAAAACAGTGGCTTAGTTGCAGTTGGCAACTCCTTACTTTTTGTCTGAATTTGTTTTTGTATGCGGGTCCCATTGTTCCTATACAATGAACAGGATGAATGTTACTTGCACCCATCTTATTGTATCCACTAAGAATAAGCAATCCCAGAAGTATCTACCTGAGCCATACATGCATATTTATGCACTATTTATGAATTATTTGTGTACTGTATGCACATTTTATCTGGACTCTGTATGGCACTACCTTGCTAATTTATTAACTATTTATCTGGTCACTATGTGAGTCTATTTTGGGAACTGTGTGACAATATATCTTTGACTGTATGCACTATTTTGAGTTTATGGCACTTTATCTGGTTCTGGTATTATACTGTTTATCTATGCTCAATATGACTTCATTAACCATACAGTGTATACCATAACACACTATACAGCACTATTTATGGGAATTGCTGATTGACGTCAGGAAACATAGTTTCTAGCACGTGCACTTAAACTACATTTTTGCTCAAACCTAAACGTAAGAGACAATTACAATTAGTATTTGTGTAAAGGCAAACGGTAAAAATATATAGAAAACAGGACAAAAGTAACTGAAATGCATTGCAAAGAGTATATGTGGTCTTATAAATTAGGTTTTAGAGTATGTTATAGTGCTGGAAAATCCGTACAATTCCAAGCAATATAGCTGTGGTGACCATATTCTACTATACGCTATTCTTGCCCTATCTATACAGAGTTATGGTAAAAATTCAAAATGAGCTTTGAGAAATATCAAATATTCCAGCAGAAAAAAAGCTGTTTCATCGTCGATATTCCCCAATCTTAAAAGGATATTTTTCCCTCCACAGCCATGCTCCCGGCCACTGGCTCAGCTGGGAACTGCAGCACAGATCCATTCTATGGACACCTTTAGGGGCTTTTATTAAAAATGTTGCACCATTTAGCTTCTCTGTATCCCAGTACATGGCAAGCTGCAGAATTCCGTTCACAGTCAAACACAAAAGAAAGCTGGTCTGACCGCTTGATCTTCAGCGGCTCTTGTGCGCTCCTGGGCACTTGATCAGAATTGATCAATTTTGACTTGATGAGACCAAGCTGTCAAACCAGCTCACTGACAGATTCGACTATGAACGGCATTCTGCAGCTTCTTATGTATTGTGACAAATAGGAGCTTCAGAAGCTAAATGGTGCAACATTTTTAATGGAAGCCTCTGAATTACAAAAGTTAATTTTAAGTAAAAATACATGTCTTTAATTTAAAAAAAATTAAAAAGCACAAATGGTGTCCATGGCCATAGAGCTGTGTTGCAGTTGCCAGCACAGCGGTAGCCGGGAGCGCCTCTGTGCTGGGAAAGACTGTGAAATGGACATAGTGATATGCATCACTTTATGAGATGGGAATACCTCTTTAATTATTGGCATCAAATATTGACATCATAAGTGATATATTAAGAGATTGTTGCTACCAGCCCAATATAGTATGTTTGTCCGGTGATTTCTATGTGTCATCTCCTTTTACAGTAGTATAAAGTTAAGAAAATTGCACATTTAAATACCAAAGCCATTGTATTTCAAAGAACAATGAGAAAGTAGCCCATACAATATTTATCATTAGAAGTTCACAACAGACCTTATTTCTATTGCTGTGATTTTTCTTTAATTGCAACACGGATAACATGCACCATCTCAGTTTCCTGGGCAGACATAATATGTCCAACATACCAGAGATGTAAAAACAGCACGGCCGTAATCGTTTTCTATTTGTTATGTTACATCAGCAGTTTTCTTGCAAACATTTTCCATGCAGGCCCCATGAGAGACCAGATACATTACTGTGCACATATCATATATTAATGGGATGTAATGTCATAAAAGGGATTATAATGGGTCTGTCAAACCTATGCAGTTTCTTCCATGTACATTTTCTTACCATTGCTACAGTATTAGAGGAAGAAATTGTAATACAATAATATATCTATCAGCCTTCCTTTCCATGCAGAAAAAGTCTAGTGACAATGAATAAACAGGAAAATCAAATTCATTCCAAGTGCTCTACCCAGTGAATCAACAGAATTCATACCACATTTATGTTGCCTTTACTCTCTGAATGGAGAGAGAAAAATTGAGTTTATTCCCATCTGACAAGTGGCTACCTCTCTATTTGGCTTCTATTAGGAAGGCAGGTCATGTGAATCAGCAAACAGGGGACACAGGACCCCTGTACTTCGATAGGTGAGGGTCCCAGGGATAGTACATCCACCTATCAGTCATATGCTCTGTTTAAGATGAGAATACCCCTTTAGAATGATTTGGACGAAGTTGTTTTAACTATTTTTAATAATGTTCCAAGTCTGAACTAGGTGATGTGGGTTAATATTGGTTTTACAAAGGAAATTGGAACCCCCAATTGTCAATTTAGTCAAACATTTTTAGGAGGATTAGCAGAGAAATGATACAATGCTGAATACTAAGAAAAGATCTAGAATTGTTATTTCATGTGAAATACAATTATTTACTAAAACAGACGTGTAAGGAGAGCTGACCGGACTTTTTAATGATGATAAATGTAAAGTTATGTTCTAGGCCACAGTAATAGTCTTGTCGGCTATACAATAAATTGAATACTTTTATTAAAATACAGAAGGGAAGGAGTAGGACTTGGGTATAACACATTAAGCTAAGCAGCAGCACTCAATGCCAAGCAGCTTCTGCTAAAGAATTCGTTTTTTTTAGGGTATATCAAAGGAAAATAAAAGCCTGTGATTTAATTACAATATAAAGAGTTAAATAAATACTACACCCCTCTATAAATTACTTTTAAAGCCACATTTAAAAAATGTGATGCAATTTTGACAAGATATAGATGAGCTGGAGAAGGCTCAAAAGCATGCAATTAGTTTAAAAGATAGGATTTGTTTGGCTTAATAATAAGACACCATAGAGGGGATCTTAGGGAATGTATGAATTTCTACTAGAAGATAAAGGCAATATGTTACACAGAAAATATTTATCTACATCACTCCTGGTCCTAGTGGAACTGATCTTCTACCATAGAAAGTACACAAAGGCAACACATGGAATTGAATGCTTGGCCCATGTTCAGATAGAATAGCATAGGTAAAACATTGGGTTGAGCTATGGAAATCAGGGAGTTAAAACAATGGTTGTGATGCTCTTCTGCATTTGTTTTTTGAGGAATACTAAGTGATAATTGGAGTGAGACAACTATGTGTGGGAAGTAAAATGATCAAAGCGACAGCGAAATTTATATTCTTTTGTCATCAGCGACAAAGCTCCAGCTTAGATAATTTTCATTTTCAGTTTTAAAAGCTTCCCTAAAACTACTCAGCAGCCCATGAATTTACAAGTGACAAATAACAGGGCTTATGAGCCATAGTCATGGCCACAGTGCTGCTGTTTTCCTTTTTTCCTTCCTTAGGTGAAAAGAATTGAGCTGTTTTCTGACACCTATGGTAAATGCAAGGGAAAGATGGAACATTTATTAATAACGTGAAAAATAATGAAACCGGAGATAAGCAGGTGAATGAATAAAGCCGAAGAATAATAATTAGCGATAAACAGAAGGAAGAAGACAACTGCGATGTCAGTCATATGACAATTGTCTTTTGTTCCACATTTACCCTGTTTGACAAATAGAAATTAATTCTATTTTTACTCTAGTACCGTAATCTTTAAATATGGAGCCTGCCTTTAAATAAAGCATCCGAACATAACAGTTTAGTAGTACTTAAAGAGCTATTGCAATAATAGCATAAACACGCTGTGTATACAAAATAGGTCTCTAAAGAAAAAAGATGTGTTCATTATTAAAAGTAAAAATTTTATTTATGGCCCATCTCCCTCCAGTGTGTTGATGTAGGAGAAAAGACTAACTTCCTCCATCTGCTGCATCACCCAATGACTTAAAACAATAGCCAGCATTTCCTAGATACATTCAGTGCATAGTGTGAGGTTTCCATTGTATCTGTGATTTTCTCACACCTGAGATATCAGGAGAAAAGACGGTACGGTCGGATATAATTTTTGCACAAAATCCTGTCCACAACTACAATCCTGACATAAAATGATCTGAAGGACATATTCACCTTTCTAAACATTCCTGCACGTGGATTTACATAAGCCACGGCTGCAAAAGTCAACATTGCTGATGACCACACAAAGTCGCACGAACTAGCCAATTTCAGTGGGGTTCGCTAATAGTTAAACATGTATGAGGGCCTCCTGACAGTACCAAGACAGATTTTTATTTTGACATGCCTAATCTTTTGTTCCCCTGGAAAATAAATGTTGCCAGATAATCGCCATGGATCGTTCCAAGGATCCCTCTTTATAGAGGCTCTCTGCTCTGATTCCTAGAAAAGTATCTACAGGGAAGGTCTCTTAGATGGGGGAGTTCTGAGTAGGAGCTACATTTGGATAGGGGATGTCCAGATGGTACAGCCCCTTTTAATATTTTGTGTATTGTGAGCTAGCAGGCTAGTAGAAACAGTGACTGTGACCGGGCTGAAGCTCCGCTGTATCTTTAACATGACAGACAATGATAATAACTTTGTGTTAGTGAATAAGGAAAAATGGGGGATCTGCAGCACAATCCGCTGAGCTTTGAAGGGAAAGGCTCCACAAAGGTGCTGTACATGAGGAGCACTATACGGTTTTATTTTTTTTTTAACTCTGGTTTGCTTTCTTAACAATGTTGGTAACTACATTTGCAAATAGTAACTTTCATTGTTGGGGTCATTTATTGGTAGGAATTTAATACTTTTTACTAAGAATTACATTTTTTGAAGGTCTTAAATTAAAGGCACTCATACTGTTGTTCCAGAACAACTGCACATTCATTCCTGGAACACATTAATATTAACTACTAGCATTTTAAAATAAATGTAGGGTTATACTTAAAGGGATTTTTTTTCAGAACAAAAACCTTTTTTTTTTTCTGCTTTCTGTGAAGTCTACAGTGTGCCTCAAGTTTCCAGATAAGAGACCGCAGCTTTTACTGAAACAATATACTGTGGACTGTGTTTTTTGTTAGTTAAGAGTTTTGATGCCCTTAACTCAGTTAGAGGAGGCAAAATGATTTTTTACATAGAGGATATTGTTCCTTAGTGCTATATATAGCTATCCCTTATTGAAATCACATATGTATATATTGGATCTAGCCTCTCTATCTAGAAATATTGTCACACTTATACTTTTAGTGGCACAAAACTCCACCTAAAGCGTTTCTGCACTGCACAAGACATCTGTGGTATGTCATCAGAGGTGTGGTTAAATAAATAGTGCTAAATATGGTGCTTTGACTTTGGTATTTATTTCATGCAGTCGCACGATAGAGTATCTGACAGCATCAGTAACGGCAGTAATGCACGGACGTACAGGCAAACCCACCAGGCGGACCAAACCCGGTCAATCAGCCAATGCTATATCTAAATGTCATCAATGACATTGGATCGAGGGCTGATGGATTTCCAATCACTCCCTCTGGTGGCAGCCAATAAACTACTAGCGTGTGGTTACCATAGAGATCATAGGGTGGCCGTGTAAACAAACCGGCATGTAGAGAGAGGTAAATGAACAAACGAAAAGGAGAATAATGATAGAAGGACAGTGCATAGAAGTCACAATGTTTGCCCTGTCATGAAAGACAATATATTATATCCTAGATGTAATGGCAAGACCGATCATATTCATACTGGCTAGACCATATAGCTATAGTGACCTAACAAATTATGTTAATGATCGCTCCATACTACAGTAAGTGTGATGACGTACGTGGATTTTTGTGTCATTAAAATGATATGTGTGACAATCCTTCTAGATAAAGAGGCTAGATCCAATATTTATGTGATTTTATTGCGGGATAGCCGTTTATTGCACTAAGGAACAATATCCGTTTTCCATCTGCTCCATTAGCGCTGCCTCTCTGTAAAAATCACTTCGCCTTCTGTACCTAGAGCCTAAATGAATGTAATTTTCTAGTGACTTGCTTAACCCGATAATTTTAACTGTTACTTAATAAATGACTATATGTTAAGCGTTCATTTAAAGAGAACCTGTCATGTTTTTTTTTTAACCACTTACCTCCCCTTATTCCTGGCGTCCACTCTATTGCAGCGCTGTAATTATTATTTTTATGGCCCTCCAATTGTCCCACTACGGCCCCTGCCCCACTTGGTGCCTAATAAGCTCATTTTGAGTAAAGGTACAGAAAGGAGGGGACCTCATCTCTCCTCAGTAGTAGTTGCCTCCTGCTTCGCTATGTCCAATCATTGCGAACAGCTTCATAGCAAAGCAGAAAACCTGCAGTAAATCTTGTGAGATCAGCTGGTCTTCTGCATCGCTGTGAAGCTGTTCGCTGTGATTGGACAGCGTCATAGCGAAGCAGGAGGCAACGACTACTGAGTAGAGATGAGGTCTCCTCCTCTTTGTGCCTTTACTCAAAATTATCATATTAGGAGACAAGCGGAGCAGGGGCCTTAGCGAGACAACGGGAGGGCAAAAAGAAGTAGAAATTACAGTGCTGGAATCGAGAGGAAGCCAGGAATAAGGTTTAAAAAAAATAAAAATATGACAGGTCCTCTTTAAGGCAGTCTATTAATTCAATTGATAAGTTGAACGTCTACCCTACATAATCTTTGTTCTAAGTATTTTAAACATCAAGCATTAAATAAGAAATCATTTTCTATATAACCTTTAAGGAATTTGTTTATTAGAAGAATTGATGTATAAACTCTTTAGATTGGTTGAATTAGCTAAATTGTCGGTGTCGAGAGAGGAGCGGCACCAGCCAGAAGGAAGAAGACCCCGGGACTGGGTAAGTATAGGACGGCGGTGAAGAGTGGCAGCCATTAAACACTCATCATAAGCAGATCAGCAGGTCCTGTATCTGAGAGCATCTGTATCTGAGGGGACATTAAAGAGAACTGTAAAACATAGAGAATCTGTGACGGGATGTGTGCATGGAGGTGTGGGGCACTGCGGGTTATTAGGGGCTGGTCAGAAAGTACAAAAATGACAGGGCTGTCAGCCCCCCCCCCCCATAGAAAATGAACATTTTAACATGAATAAAGTGTCACACACTATAAAAATGCAGTGATTTCATTACTAGTAAAGCAGATCATTGGGGCCCCCAGCACCGGAGCACTCTGCGATCAGTTTATTGTTGGGGAGACTTTCTAACAAAACAGAATTGTCAAAAGCAGACAAACTCTTTAGGGTAGAAGTTTCCTTTAAGCTATTATTTGGGAATAGTTGTAAATATTAAAATATTTATATGTAAAATAGCAAAATTATTACAATCAAAGGTAAAATATATACTTAATTTACTGCATAACCAGTATAATGTCTAGACTATATAGAAATGTTATAACATGTTACATACAAATGCATGATACAGACACCGTCGATTGGTTATGCGTCTAACATTAAATAAAGTCAGTTTCCCAATCAGCACTAGGCAAACCTGGGTAGATTGGGGGTCTTATGACTATCTGGATAAATATGTTCTTTACCTGTCTATCCAAGGATGGGGAAGACCAAGGACCCACTATGACTCTGTGGTCCAAGGGTCCATATAAAACTTGGTGCTGGTCCAAAATAAGGTCATTCCAATGTCAGGGTTCCCTGGGATAAAGCTAAGAACGCTAATGTGAATATAAAAAATATATATTTTTTTTGTTTGTTGAATGAGTCACACCTAAAAAGGTGAAATAAGACTTTGGCCATAAACAGATTTTTTTACAGCCTATATTCTTCTGTAAGTGAGACTAACGTGGCTAAAAGTCCAAGCTTAAAATTTTAGATTCTCTTCATCCTAAACTGGGTCCTCAAGGACCAATTGACTCTCATTTCTAAACCTTTGCCATTGCCATCACATCACCTTTTTACTGATCTAAGCTGTCAGAGTGATCACAAGGTAGACTACATTTTAAGGTATGAGAGAAAACTTGCTTAAGAAATATAGTCATTACAAATTAGCACCTTAAATATTGGCATTGTAAATACAGTACTGTTATAGAATTGATAGTAATGGCTTTAAACTTTTCATGTCACATTTATTACATGTAAACTGTATATCATGTAAACTTGCCCCCAAGTAACTATTCAAATGCACATTGAAGGATCATTATTCATTAGTGTCAATGACTTCTCCATTAGATTCTTGCTAAATGGCATCTTGAAGTTTTCAAAATCAACTTCATATGTAAATCGCTCCCTCTGATTCTCTCTCTTCCTTATACGATCTGATGTTGCGGGCTCCGTAATCCAAACCTTGGAAAATATTACAGAGTTAATTATTAGTAAATGGAAGAGATAAAAAAGACTTTCCCATCAAACATAGAAACTGGAATAATAATCCATATACACCAGAGTAAAATATGTCAATTCTATGGAGGAAAGCCCTTTTGGACCAAAGCAATATTGATGAACATATAGCCTATTTAATCACTAGGACCCAGGGACCGGGTTATATTACTTGTAGGTATCATGCCTATATTCAGCTTGTATACTTTGCCCATGATTTGTAGATCTAGTGTCCACTGGGAAAAAAGTGGGCAATAACAGCAGTAGCAATGGTGCGAAAAAAGTAAAATCTTCCTCTTTGAGCTTCACAGTTGTTGTCACTTACCCTGACCCAGTGGGCAGCAACTGGATTCTCCTAACCTTGTAGGAAGATGGATTCAGAAAAGAGAAATATTAAATCCATTTGGAGTAGTTTCTTTAAAAAAATGATAGCGTTTATTGATTGTGTCCATGTTCAAAGAGATATTAGGTTAAAAACAAATCCCTCATCAGCAATTCTACCAGGAAATATTAAAAAAGATCCAGGATCAAACAAACCAGACGACAGTTCTACACTTACTAATTAGATTTTTTTATGAGGCAATTATGTGATACCTCATTTCGGAAACGTCACAAAAAAAAACATTTAAATTTGACCTTCGAGAAGAGATTTAAGAACTACACTTTTGCCTTGCAACACGTAGAGAAAGGAGCTTTTTATGGGCTAAACAAATATTTGTCATGCAGATAGGCCATGGACTCTCCCTGCTCCCACATTAAACCATTTGCTCCTCCTGAAGAAACACCTCTCAAATGGTGATTTTAACAAACACTCAATAAATACATGAGGAATTTCCAGCACATAATATAAAAGTTGACTGAAATGACCAATTTCACAAGACCCTCATTTTAAAATTATACGCAAATAATGGTTCGCGATCTGTGATATTAAATTTTTACACTTCCTGCTCATTTAACCCCATAGATGCCGCGGTCAGTAGCAACCTCAGCATCTAGGTGGTTAGAAAAAGGGATGCAGCCCCCTGTAACGTTACATTGGCCCCGTGGGGTGCCGATGGTTGGCATGTCAGCCTGGAGGCTTGATGAAGGCCCCTAGGTCTGCAATCTTTGTACTCCTATTAAGCCATGCTTCCGTCCGGGCTTCATAGGAGACTATCAGTATAACAATATACTGAAATATATTAGTACTGCAGTATGTCATGCAAGCGATCCAACGATCTCTGTTTCAGTTCCCCTAGGGCAGGGGTGGGGAACGTCCGGCCCGTAGTCCGTATAAGGCCCCCGAGATCATTTGTTCTGGCCCGATCTCACTCAGACCGTGCTGCCACTGCGTCATTCGCTACTTGGCTTAAGTATGGCGGCGTTGGCGGTCTGAGTGAGGTCAGTGCATTCCAGCCTGAGAGTGCACCAGTCTGGTCACCTGACATGAGGTCAGGTCACCGGACTGGTCCACTTCCGGGCTGAACAGTCCAGTCACCAGAATTCACGTCAGTGACGTGAGGTCAGGTGACTGGACTGGTCCACTCCTGTCACAGCATGCCCCGACATTACTCTGACCACTGCTGCCACCGTGTCATTCCTTCCTTGGCACTTTCCACCCTACTAACTCACATTTAGGAGCAGGAGAAGAGCGGACGGAGCCAAGTATGCCGACGGTCTGAGTGAGTTCGTTGCGTGCCGGCCCAAGAGTGGACCAGTCCGGTCACCTCACCTGAGTCAGTGACGTGAGGTCAGGTGACTTGACTGGTCCACCCCCGTCACAGAATGCCCCGACCTCACTCTGACCACCGCTGCTGCCGTGTCATTCCCTCCTTAGCTTCGTCAGCCCTTCGTCAGCCCTTCGTCAGCCCATTTAGGAGGAGGGCAGCGGTCTCAGACAAGTATGGCGGCGGTCTGAGTGAGGATGTTGCGTGCCAGCCATGGAGTGGACCAGTCCAGTCACCTGATGTGAGGTCAGATGACTGAACTGGTCCACTCCCGAGCTGACACGCACTGACCTTCTCACTCAGACCGCCGCATACTCAGTACTTGGCTCCATCTGCCCTCCTCCTGCTTCTGAGTGTAGACATAGGATAGGACTACACGACATAGGATAGGAACTCATGAAGTGAGGTCAGACGACTAAGGTTTTTTTTTCAAGGACATTTATGATATATCCACAGGATATGTCATAAACATCCAATAGATGCTGGTCCCACCTCTGAGACCCACACCTATCTCTAGAATGGGGCCCCCTAAACTCTGTTCTACCTCTCTGTGTTCCGACTGATTTCTGACCATGAAAAAGAAAACAGCATAGCTCACTGAGCTATGGTGTTTCCGTAAGTCCCATAGAACTGAATAGTAGATATGGAAACAACATAAATCGCATGCTTCCGTAACTGCCATTAACTACTGTTTTCTTCTTAGAAAAAAGAGGGGGAGACGAAACCTCCAGCTCACCTTTTGTACGTAGATTTTGCACATTTGTCACCGCACGGATCCTCGCGTCGGCACGCGATATGTGGACAATAGAGAACCAAACAGGGTGGATCCAGCGTTGCTGTAGATAAAAAGGAACTTGTTCATGGCTAGGATCCTAGCCATGATTAAGAACGCAGGAAGCGTTTGAAACGCGTAGGCTTCCCCAACTTTTTCATTTCTCTCCTCGCACCCTAGGACATCATATAGATTGATCCTATTTTTTTTAAAATCTTCATTAAACTTGGAACAAGTTCCTTTTTATCTACAGCAACGCTGGATCCACCCTGTTTGGTTCCCTACTGTTTTCTTCTGCATGGTCGGAAATCAGCTGGAACACAGAGCGGTAGAATGGAATTTAGGGAGCCCCGTTCTAGAGATGTACTTGTCTTGTTGCTCAGTTGTGCAGTGGGGCCTTCCACTTCTCTTTCTACTCTGGTTAGAGCCTGTGTGTGCTGTCCTCTGAAGGGAGTATTACACACCGTTGTAGGAAATCTTCAGTTTCTTGGCAATTTCTCGCATGGAATAGCCTTCATTTCTAAGAACAAGAATAGACTGTCGAGTTTCACATGAAAGCTCTCTTTTTCTAGCCATTTTGAGAGTTTAATCGAACGCACAAATGTAATGCTCCAGATTCTCAACTAGCTCAAAGGAAGGTCAGTTTTATAGCTCCTCTAAACAGCAAAACTGTTTACAGCGGTGCTAACATAATTGCACAAGGGTTTTCAAGTGTTTTCTAATCATCCATTAGCCTTCTAACACAGTTAGCAAACACAATGTACCATTAGAACACTGGAATGATGGTTGCTGGAAATGGGCCTCTATACACCTATGAAGATATTGCATGAAAAACCAGACGTTTGCAGCTAGAATAGTAATTTAGCACATTAACCATTTATAGAGTGTATTTCTGATTAATTTAATGTTATCTTCATTGAAAAAAACTGTGCTTTTCTTTCAAAAATAAGGAAATTTCTAAGTGACCCTAAACTTTTGAATGGTAGTGTATATATATATATATATATATATATATATATATATATATATATATATACACATATATATATATATATATATATATATATATATATATATATATACAAGGTGGGCCATTTATATGGATACACCTAAATAAAATGGGAATGGTTGGTGATATTAACTTCCTGTTTGTGGCACATTAGTATATGGGAGGGGGAAAACTTTTCAAGCTGGGTGTTGACCATGGCGGCCATTTTTAAGTCAGCCATTTTGTATCCAACTTTCGTTTTTTCAATGGAAAGAGGGTCATGTGACACATCAAACTTATCGAGAATTTCACAAGAAAAACAATGGTGTGCTTGGTTTTAACGTTACTTTATTCTTTCATGAGTTATTTACAAGCTTCTCTTTGTTTACAGCCATTGACATGTCGCAGAGGTTAACACGTGAGGAGCGGATAGAAATTGTGTTGATGTCTGGTGAACGCAGTACCCGGGTCATTGCAGCAGATTTCAATGCAAGACACCCTACGAGACCACCCATCTCCCATGCTACAGTTTGCAAACTGCTTGCCAAGTTTCGTGAAACTGGTTCAGTGTTGGATTTGCCCAAATGTGGACGCATGAAAACTGTCACTAATGAAGAAACATCAGTGGTTGTCCTAGCTTCATTCAGCAAGAGCCCACAGCGTAGCACTCGCCGCATGTCACTGGAGAGTGGCATCAGTCGAACATCCCTTCGGCGGATATTAGCTACTCACAAATGGCACCCTTACAAACTCCAGCTGCTGCACCATCTCAACGAGGATGACCCAGATCGGCGCACTGAATTTGCAGAATGAGCAAAACAAAAATTGAAACAGGACCCTCAGTTTACACAGAACATTTTGTTCAGTGATGAGGCAAACTTTTATGTGAATGGTGAAGTTAACAAACAAAACCACCGCTATTGGTCTGACACTAACCCACATTGGATAGATCCCTCCAAGACTGTTGGAACACAAAAATTGATGGTATGGTGTGGTATATGGGGTACAAAGATAGTGGGGCCATTCTTCATCAATGGAAACCTCAAGGCCACGGGATATCTGAAATTGCTACATGATGATGTGTTTCCCTCTTTATGCACTGAAGCTGGCACGTTCCCTGAGTTTTTCCAGCAAGATGGTGCACCACCACATTATGGGTGTCAGGTCCGAGCATTCCTAGATGAACAGTTTCCTGGAAAGTGGATTGGTCGTCATGGGCCAGTTGAATGACCCCCTTAGACTTTTATCTTTGGGGTCATCTGAAGGCAATTGTCTATGCTGTGAAGATACGAGATGTGCAGCAACTGAAACTACGGATACTGGAAGCCTGTGCTAGCATTTCTTCTGCGGTGTTGCTATCAGTGTGTGAAGAGTGGGAGAAGAGGGTTGCATTGACAATCCAACACAATGGGCATCACTTTGAACACATTTTATAAGTGGTCAGAAACTTGTAAATAACTCATAAAAGAATAAAGTAACGTTAAAACCAAGCACATCATTGTTTTTCTTGTGAAATTCTCGATAAGTTTGATGTGTCACATGACCCTCTTCCCATTGAAAAAACGAAAGTTGGATACAAAATGGCCGACTTCAAAATGGCCGCCATGGTCAACACCCAGCTTGAAAAGTTTCCCCCCTCCCATATACTAATGTGCCACAAACAGGAAGTTAATATCACCAACCATTCCCATTTTAATTAGGTGTATCCATATAAATGGCCCACCCTGTATATAAAAATATTAGGAGTTAAAAAAACCAACTTTTCCCATTTTCCCCCAAGCACAATGTAAAAACAAGATAATTAAAATAACTGTAAAAGTCTGAACTCATACAATATATCATAACTTAGCCCACAAGGTGAATGCAGTAAAAAATAAAAACACCAGAATCACTGTTTTTTGGTCACTTCATCTCCCACAAAAAATGGAATAAAAAGTGATCAAAAAGTCTCACCTACCCCAAATTTGTACCATAAAATAAGCCCTCATACCGGTCAATCGATGGGGAATAAAAAGCTATGGCTTTCGGAACATGGCGAGAAAACTCAAATTTTATTTTTAACAATCAGTTTTTTTCTTGTAAAAGTAGTAAAAGATAAAAAAAACTATATAAATTTGGCATCGCCGTAATCGTATTGACACGCAGAATAAAGTTAAGATGACAGTTTTACCGCATGATAAATGCCATAAAAGCGAAACCCCCTAAAAGATTGAGGAATCTCTGTTTTTTTCCTATTCCACTACACAAATTATTTTTCCCTAGTTTCCCACTACAGTATATGGTACAATAAATGGTGCCGTGAAATATACAACACGTCCCACAAAAAAACAAGCCCTTATATGGCTATATTGATGGAAAATAAAAAAGGTATGGGAAGGTGGGAAGGAAAAAACAAAAGTGAAAATGCGAAAAATGGCTGCGGCGGGAAGGGGTTATGTGCCTGATCTGCCAGTTTAGTCTGGCATGCTGATGGTCAGGTCGTTTCAACACACATCATGGCTTATCTTATTAATAAATGTATGGCCAGCTTTAAGCTAATAACTTTCCAAGGAACTAAACTACTAAGGTGCTAAAACTTTTAGTCTCATCAAGTTTGATTGAAGACCGCATGCTCGTTCTGGTGGATAAATCAAGGCACTTAATTTTACCAAAGCCCACAGCCTTATATATCCTTCTATACTCACACAGAAAAATAGGCTATATATGCCAGAAAGACAAGCAGCAGGTTATGCCCATTGCTTAATAGACATCTCAAGGGTTACATGCCCGAAATTGGATGGGGGAAGAATAGGAAGTGTTATACTGAGTAAGTGCATTATACATTTATATGGTTTTCCGTAAAGGGGTTTTCCAACATTGTTTTCCAAATTTTAAAATGCTCTCTTGCTGCTGCGTTGTGTCTATTAATGCTGACCAAATACCTTGTTCTGTACATTTCTTTAGTGTTCGGGTGCTGTAGCCTGTTTTTCTTCCCAACTACAAGTCCCATGATGCATAGCACTGGCATCTCAGTCAACAATCCTCTAAATACACCTCCTTTCCTTTTGAGTTAGCTCACCCACTTTTTAATCTTTATTAAATCACTAAATATACAGCCAAGGTATGCGGGTTCTGGCACATTAGAATGACTCAAAATGTCCCATAACAACTTTTAGCTTATGTGGTTGTTCAGAAAGACTGGGCACATGTGCAATTGGGCATTCAGTAAAGGCTGGGGGGCGGGGGAAAAGTGACGCAGGTGCTGTGAGACCACAATATTGAGTATGTGTGTTAAAGACATGATATGGATTAACCACACACGCTCAGAGAAGTTGGAGAAAGAGAAACCGGTCTGCCCTCTCCTCCAGTGACATTATCAATGACATGGCCGTTCACTGAGTCCACCGGAAAAATGATCTGAAAAGGATGTACGAAACGTCGGCGGAAGTGGCGATTTCCAATGTGGGATGCATCACATGACCAACTTATAGATACGGCGATTGGAAAACATATGGATAGTAAGTATATTAAGTATAGTAAGTATATTACAAAGTGCCTTGGATTTACATGTTGAGTCAGTCAAATGGTAGTAAGGCATTCCTGGAGAACCCCTTTCACAGCTGATATATTTTCTATTAAAACTTTTAATAAGAAGTTATTGTAACCATAATATATATTTAAGAGGAAATTATCTTACATTTTATAATCCCTATATCTTTTTATATGTATGCTGACTTGGAATCTGTTTTTAAAAAAATTCTAAGGCATCATTTATTGGAAAGTGAATTTACAAAAAGTTTCTTACTGTTTTTGGTACAAATGTTATGTCAACTTTCTTTGTTTCTTCCAAAGTTATAAGATTATTTAGTTGAACAATGGCACTCTTCTTCTCTTTTCTTGGAAGTAGAACTTCTGTAGATTTTGATATCTGCCAAGGATAACAGACAAGATCATTAGAATCACATACAGCTTTTACTTAACCCCGTTTGTGCCACAGACAGATTTTGCCTTTTGGACACTGTAAAGGGAAGTGTCCCTATATATATATATATATATATATATATATATATATATATATATATATATATATACACACATATAATATGTGTGTGTCTGTATAATACATATAATGTATCATGTGCCAGGGCTGTAGCAACACAGCCCTGGTCATGAATACGGTTGTAAACAAAGCAGGACAATTAGCATTGCCCTGCCTTGTTTGGAAACCATGGAGACAGGGGATAGTTATCCCCTGTCTCCATTTCAAGTCTCCCGCGCACACGGACAGTCTCGTGCGTGCACTCATGAGTCGGCTGGTGATACATTATCACCATGCCGACCCATGCTAGCCAGGGGCGAGCGCCACACATCCCCCGCTGCGAGCGTACCGGCAGGGTTAAATAGCCCTGAGTCGGTACGCTCAGGAGCCGAAGCTAGCTGGAGCTAGCAGAAGACAACCTCACCACCAGCTGAGAGCTGCCTGCCTGCCTCCCACACCACCACAACCCGGCTCACCTCTCCTGTCCTGTCTCTCTCCTCCAACGACCTGCTGCTACGGCTCCTGCTTCTGCCTCTGCTTCTGCTCCACCAATGAGTCACGCTAAGTATCAAGTGTAGCAATAGCTACACTTAACCCTGTCTCTCCCTGTCTCCTCCTGCTGTAATCCTTGCTTCCCTGAGTTAACCCCTTGCTCTCCCTGAGTACTGTCAAGTTAACCCTTGAGTCCCTGTGTTAACCCTTGAGTCCCTGTGTTAACCCTTATTGTCCCTGAAGTTCCCTGAGTTAACCCCTTGCTCCCCCTGAGTAATGTCCCTACTCTCCCTGAGTAAATTAACCCTTGCTTCCCTGAGTTAACCCCTTGCTCTCCCTGAGTACTGTCCCTACTCTCCCTGAGTAACCCTTGCTTCCCTGAGTCCCTGAGTTAACCCTTGCTGTCCCAGAGTCCCTGAGTTAACCCTTGCTGTACCAGAGTCTCTGAGTTAACCCTTGCTGTCCCAGAGTCCCTGAGTTAACCCTTGCTTCCCTGAGTAACCCTGTGTTCCCTAAGTTAACCCTTGATTCCCTGAGTAACCCTTGGTGCAAGTTAACCCCTTGCATTCCCTGAGTTAACCCCTTGTTGAACCCTGTTTACCTTTGCTGCCCTAAGTACCCTGCAGTGACCCTTGACCTGCACATCCCCAGGTACACAGTAACCCATTCCCCTTATTCCTCCTTATCCCGTATTAACCCTTAGTGTATAGGGAAAGTTATATTAGGAGGGAGTGGGACAGAGATAGTGAGCGTGTGAGAATTACAAGTAACTTATGTGTATTGTGTTGTAACGTAACTGTATTCTGTGTATGTTTAGGTAAGTCGGTGGCGGTATAATTAGGATTGTGATACCATCTTTATACTGTACTGTGATTAGTTACTGTATTTTATATATGAGAGTGATTACTGTATGTTAATAAATATTACCTTTATTTACTATATGGTCTTATTCCCTTGAGTAGCAGCAACAGCAATTAGATCGACGTTAGTATAAGGAAAAGGTAGGGGAACTAGGCATAACCCTAGTGACCCTGATTATAAAGGCGGTAGTAATAGTGGGTGTCACTAACCAGTGAATCCCGCTATTACCCCACCCCCTTTAACAGACACAAAGAACATGTTCAGGTTTTCCTTACTACATTCTGACAGGCATAACTTTGTAGCTGTGTGTTTTTTTCTTTGTTGTAGGACAAGTTCTATTTTTGGCACCATTTTAGGGTACATATAAATTGGCATTTACCATATATACATATTTTTGGTTTTGTTGTTCACATTCACTTTAAATAACATTTTAACTTTTCTGGGAATACCAAATATGTATATATCATTTCTTATGTGGTTTTTATGTATTTAATGAAAACCTTTGCTCTTTTAATTTTTTTGTTAATGTGAACTATTGTAAACTATTTCTATTTAACCACTAGGGGACTTTAAGCTTTTATTGCTTATTTTTAAAACCCCTTCCCGCCGCAGCCATTTTTCAGATTTTCATTTTATTTTTTTCCTCCCAACATTCCAAAAGCCAAAACTTTCTTATTTTTCCATCGATATAGTCCTATGAGGGCTTGATTTTTGTGGGACGAGTTGTAGTTTTTTGTAGCACAATTTATAGTGCCATATAATGTACTAGGAAACAGGGAAAAAATTATTTGTAGGGTAGAAAATGAAAAAAACAGCGATTCCTCCAT
This sequence comes from Rhinoderma darwinii, assembly GCF_050947455.1. Classification (NCBI taxonomy): domain Eukaryota; kingdom Metazoa; phylum Chordata; class Amphibia; order Anura; family Rhinodermatidae; genus Rhinoderma; species Rhinoderma darwinii. The sequence continues at coordinate 364,918,140 of NC_134690.1, read as the reverse complement.
TGTTTTTTGCGCTTAGTTTTTACGAAATTCACTGTGCAATGAAAACAACATGTTAACTTTATTCTGTGGGTCAATACGATTACGGCAATACCAAATATATATAGTTTTTTTCTATATTTTACTACTTTTACTTTTTGTGTCACCAAATTCTGAGCCATAACTTTTTTATTTTTCCGTCGATTAAGTGGTATGAGAGCTAATTTTTTGCGGGATAAGCTGTAGTTTTTAATTATACCATTTTGGGGTACATGCGACATTTTGATCACTTTTTGTTTCATTTTTTGTGGGAGATGAGGTGACCAAAAAATAGCGATTCTGGGATTTTATTTGCATAAAAAAACAACTTTATTTTACAAATTTAAACTTTTTTATTAGTCCCCCAAGGGGACTTAAACCAGTGATCGTTAGATCGCTTGCACTGTATACTGCAATACTAATGTATTGCAGTATATCGTGATTCTGGCAGACTTCTATTAAGCCCTGCCGGAGGCAGCGCTTAATAGGAGCACAAAGGTGGCGGACCTTCATTAGGCCCCCTAGGCAGCCATAGCAACCGTCAACACCACACGATTTCATTTCAGGGGGCGCGATGAGTTGTTAGAGGGGGTCGCCCCCTCTTTCCAACGATTTAAATGCTGCGGTCGCTATTGACAGCGGCATTTAACAAGTTAAACGAATGCGATCCCGCTTGTTACGCTGAAGTGTCGGCTGTAACATACAGCCGACACCGGCATCGTATGGAGCGGGTTCACTCCATGAGCCCGTTCCATACTTCCCCTACCCGACTTTGGCGTATGGATACGTCAAATGTCGGGAAGGGGTTAAAGCTATAATGCTGCAGGGTTACTTACAGGACAGACTTTAGGGCTGTATTTAGACCCTGGGCTGTCAGTATCAAATTGTCATTCCCGACAATTGCAACGCAGGGGCTGACAAGGGAAGTAACTATGGGGAGCCTCCTTCCTTTGTCAACTTTTTATAGATACCACAATGATTACAGCATCTAAGAAGTCACGGACAGCCGCTCTCCAGTCTGGGATTAGAGAAACCTCCAGTCCCCCATAAGTATAGGAGTGTGGCTGTCATTTAAATAATTAATCCGAAACATTACAGTAGCAATGGCCACCTCTATAAATGTTTTCTGTTTTGCTCCTGGCAATCCTTGTGTCTGTCTTTTTGACCATAAGGCATCATTGGGGCAGAACTTTTTTACAGCGCAGATCTGCTCCCCGGTTTTTCTTGCGCCATTGTATTTAATTGACCATTTCTTGCATCACTATATAGCAATTAGAGAAACCTGATATTGGAAAGATGTGATTGTAGGAAGTCATGATTCCAATAAATGGTGTTTTGCGTTCTACTGAATAAGTGTGAACTCTCAGAAAGAGATCCAGCAACAGCAAACAGGAACAAGAACAGTTTAAAAGTCAACAAAAAATGTAAAGGAAATGTATAAAATGGCTTCTTTACCTCTTGCTTTGCAGATATGGCTTCAGGTATTGCAGGAGTCTGTGGCTTAGATAACGCTTTAGATTTGCCTTCCATTTTACCTTTCCGCTTGCCCCCCTTCTTGTCTTTTGGTTTTGGCAAGCTGTCCAGTTTGGCTTGAATCAAGTCAATTAGTCTATAATCGGCAAATGCTTTTGCAATATCGAGAACATTTTGTCCTATTAGGATAAAAGAGGATCATAGATTGGGGATTATTACCTAATTACATGATGGGATGCATGCTTCAGTCCTAAATAATTCTGACAGCTGAAATTTTGGAACAGTTTGTTGCAGTCCAGACAATTCTCTGTGAGCTAAACAGCCTAATATATTTTATCTACACTCAGAAGTGAAACTTGAAGCTCCTGAGTCCCAATGCAACATCTATAACAGGGCCCCCACCTACCATATATAATTTATAATACTGGTGTCTTCTAATGCGACTGAGGGGCTTTTGGGCCCCCATAGGCTCCAGGGATTGCTACCTCTGCACCTCTTATAGCTTTGCCCCTGTCTACACTGATACATTGTAGCAAACTATCATGATTGGAAAGACTGATGAAGCAATTAACCCACAGGGCATTGCTTCAACTGGATCCAAATGTACCAAATTCTCAGCTGTTAGAAGTTTTAGGTCAGTATGGGTTTTTAGCATCTGGGGCCAACAATTCCCATTCACTGACAGAAAGCAGAGATCTTACAAATTGTGAAGAATTGTAACACAACGTATATTATACATTTGCATAACTTTTCATTATAAAGTGATTAAGTTTTGTTTTTTTAATCGAAAACCAGAAAACTCCTCTAGGTTAGATTGACACCTGCAGTTTTTGATGCAGTTTCTTTTAGCTAAAGCTAGAAGTGGATCATAAAGGAAGGAAAGATAAGACTTAGGGCGGGTTCACACATGGCGGAATTGCACTTAAATTCCGCTGCGGACACTCCGCAGCGTTAATCCGCAGCGGAGCCGTTTCTACATTGACTTTCACTTAAATTTAGCAGTGTTCGTTTACACGATGCGTACAATTCCGCTGCGGAGCATAGGCTGCGGAGCGGAATTTGGTGTCCGCAGCATGCTCTGTCTGTTGCGGAGCAGTGGCGGACTCATGGCGGAATTTCTCCATTGACTTCAATGGAGATTCAAAGTTCCGCAATGAAGTCCGCAGCTGTCATGCACATGTCATGTGTGCTGCGGATGCGTCTTGCTTTTTTTACTTGACATTTCTTCATTCTGGCTGGACCTATGTATTTCTAGGTCTACAGCCAGACTGAGGAAGTCAATGGGGCTCCCGTAATGACGGGAGCGTTGCTAGGAGACGTCAGTAAATAGTCACTGTCCAGGGTGCTGAAAGAGTTAAGCGATCGGCAGTAACTGTTTCTGCACCCGGGACAGTGACTACCGATCCCAATATACATGTATCTGTAAAAAAAAATGAAGTTCGTACTTACCGAGAACTCCCTGTTTCTGTCTCCAGTCCGGCCTCCCAGGATGACGTTTCAGTGTAAGTGACGGCTGCAGCCAATCACAGGCCAAGCACAGGCTGCAGCGGTCACATGGACTGGCGCGTCATCCAGGGAGGTCGGGCTGGATGCCGAAGGAGGGACGCGTCATAAAGACAACGGGCGGTAAGTATGAATTTCTTTTACTTTCACTAGGGAAAGTGCTGTCCCTTCTCTCTATCCTGCACTGATAGGGAGAAGGGAAGCACTTTTCCCGCAGTCCGCAGCAGCTAGTCCGCATCAATTTTCTGCACATTTTGTGCAGATCCGCAGCCGTAATCCGCAACCCGGATTAGGTGCGGCATTGATGCGGACAGTTGCGGAGGAATTCCGCCATGTGTGGTCATGCCCTTACAATTCTCCTTTCATTTACAGCCACTCCTGTGTTTGGCTGAAAAAAAACCTTCACCAAAAACTGCATCTAGAACTGCGGTTTCCCACATAGCGTAAACACTGCGTAATTTCCGCAACAGAATTCTGTGCGGAAAAACCGCAGCATTTACAGTAGCAGCAAAGTGGATGAGATTCAGAAAATCTCATGCACACTCTGCGGAGAAAAAATCCAGCGTGAACGTTAATAAATTCACCTGCGGTGGGGAATTTAATTCTGCGATTTTGTTGATTTTCCGTTGCAGGTTTTCCTCATTGAATTCAATGAGGATGCAAAACCTGCAACAGAAATCCAAGTGTTGCAACTTTTGCCACGTATTCGCAGGGATTACGCCGCAAAAATCACAACTACGGAAAAAAAAACCTTATACTTACCCAGAACACTCTCCTTCCTGCAGTCCGGCCTCCTGGAATGATGTTAGATCCCATGTGAATGCTGCAGCCAATCACAGGCTGCAGCGGTCACATGGGCTGCAGTGTCATCCAGGGAGGCCGGAGCGGACTGGGCAGGAGTGATGCGTCGCCATAACAACGGCCTACGTAAGTATGAGCACTTTTTACTTCTGCTTTGCGCAGCGGAAATTCCGTCCGAATAAACGCATCCCAATGTGGTGCAGTTTTCGGATAGAATGTACTGCGGGTTCCAGGTTGGATACGCTGAGTGGTTTTTATGCAGCGCATCCATCCTGTGGGAACCCGGCCTTATAGGCTACAGCCAAGTCTGGCAGCAGGAGCTTTTGTCTCATGGTGTCTTTATTGGTCTCATCTCTGCCTCCCCTTAGGGCAGATACAGACGGACGTTGTGTTTTTGCGCGCGCAAACAACGCAGCGTTTTGCGCGCGCAAAAACCATTTGACAGCTGCGTGTGTCATCCGTGTATGATGCGCGGCTGCGTGATTTTCGCGCAGCCGCCATCATAGAGATGAGGCTAGTCGACACCCGTCACTGTCCAAGGTGCTGAAAGAGCTAACTGATCGGCAATAACTCTTTCAGCACCCTCGACAGTGAATGCCGAACACAATATACAGCAACCTGTTAAAAAAAAAAGAAAAAGTTCGTACTTACCGAGAACTTCCCGGCCGTTGCCTTGGTGACGTGTCCTTGGTGACGCGTCCTTGGTGACGCGCCTCTCTTGACATCGGGCCCCACCTCCCTCGATGACGCGGCAGTCCATGTGACCGCTGCAGCCTGTGCTTGGCCTGTGATTGGCTGGAGCTGTCACTTGGACTGAATTGTCATCCCGGGAGGTCAGACTGGAGGAAGAAGCCGGGAGTTATCGGTAAGTGAGAACTTCGTTTTTTTTTACAGGTTCATGTTTATTGGGATCGGTAGTCACTGTCCATGGTGCTGAAACAGTTTAACTCTTTCAGCACCCTGGACAGTGACTATCTCCTGACGTTGCGTACCGGAAATTTTTTTGCCGGGTTCGGCCAAAACGAGTTCGGCCGAACCCGGTGAAGCTCGGTTCGATTGTCCGGGTTCGCTCATCTCAAAGACACTCCATTTGGATGTTTGGAAACAGAAAAGCACGTGGTGCTTTTCTGTTTACATTCATCCTTTTGACAGCTGGTGCGCTGTTTCAGTCGGTTCGCACGGAAGTGCTTCCGTGCGACCTGCGTGGTTTTCACGCACCCATTGACTTCAATGGGTGCGTGATGTGCAAAATACGCGGAGATATTAAACCTGTCGCGTTTTTTGCGCAGCAGACAAACGCTGCGCAAAAAACACGGACTGTCTGTACTGCCCCATAGACTTGTATTGGTCTTTGCGTGGCGCGTGAAAGCCACGCGGCCCGCACGGACCGAATACACGTTCGTGTGAATCCCCCCTTACTTGGGTCTGCTATGCAGGAGCTCTGCTGCCCCAATGGTAAACTGGTCCTTTATATAGGCACAACAGTGCTCCCATCCTGCAATAATTCTTGCTGTACGTTCACACGAGCCATTTTGATGCAGTTTTGAAGCCATAACCAGGAGTTGATAAAAAAAAAAAGAGAAGTCGAATCTCTCCTATATAATTCTGCTCCCTTTATGATTCACACTGCGCATTAGCTTAACAAACTGCATCAAAATGCCACGTTAGGGTGTGCCCACATGTGGCATACTTGCATTGTATTTCAGCAGAGTTTACACGAGCGTGTGTGTTTTGCGCACGCAAAAAACGTGGCGTTTTGCGTGCGCAAAAGGCACTTACCAGCTTCGTGTGTCAGCCCTGTATGATTTTCGCGCAGCCGCCATCATAATGACACTCCGTTTGGATGTTTGTAAACAGAAAAGCACGTGGTGCTTTTCTGTTTACATTCAGAGTTTGACAGCTGTTGCGCGAATCACGCTGTTCGTACGGAAGTGCTTCCGTGCGGCATGCATGGTTTTCACGCACCCATTGACTTCAATGGGTGTGTGATGCGCGAACAGCGCACAAAGATAGGACATGTCGTGAATTTTTTTCAGCGCACTCACGCTGAGCAAAACTCACGGACTGTCTGCATGCCCCCATAGATTAATATAGGTGCGTACAACACACGTGAAAAGCACGCGCGTCGCACGCACGTATATCATGCTCGTCTAAACGAGGCCTAAACATACGCTGCAGAAACCTATGGGGAAAATATTCCGCAACTCAAGAACTAGAGAAATCTGTCAAAAGTGCTGAATATTTTTTCTCATAGGCATATATTGTCGTTTCCACAGCGTAAATACAATGCAAGTACACCACGTGTGACTGTACCTAAACCACCCTTCACTATTTACCTTTCTTGTTCACAATCTGCACCTTTGCACCTGAATTCATTAACATCTGAACACAGTCCAAGCTTGCACTTTCTACTGCTCTCATGAGTGGCGTGGATCCATTTACGGCAACGGCATCTATCTTGGCTCCATATTTTAGCAGCAGTTCAGCAATGTCACTCTGGCCAGCATGGCAGGCATGATGAAGAGGGGTCCACATGAAATTATCACTTACATTGACGTCAGCTCTATGGACAAAAAAAATATATAGGCATTTGATTTCAAACTCACAAAAGTTAAACTGTCCCTCTAATTCCAATCTCCCACCTCATCTGAAATCGGGTGTTAAGAGACGCTAGTGCACGCTTGGCGGTACAGTTACGTTGGCAACTGTACAACGCCCGGATATCATTGTGCATGGGTCCTATTCTTATTTTGTGGACCCATGCACAATAATCTTTGGCCGAGTTCACATGTTGCATAAATACTGCAGTTTTTCTGCAACGTATTAAGTGGATGAAATTTCAACATATCAGGTCTGCAGGAGGGTAAGTATGTGTTGTTGCTTTTTAACGTGCAGTTTCACGCAGCGGACATTCGGGGCAAAATTCTGCACCACAATTTGGTGCGGTTTTTCGGCTGGAATTTCCTGCGGCCGCCAGGGCGGATACACTGTATACCTTTACGCAGTGTATCTGCCCTGTTTGAACGTAGCCTTTGAGCGTTGAACGATTGCTTGGGCAACTGTACCACCCTGTATACACTAGCGTCTCTCCCCACCCATTGTGAGATCTGGCGGGATATTGGAATTGGAGGAAAACTTTAAGTTCCAAAAACATTGAGAAAAGAGCTACATATCTCATGGTCTCTGTTCCTTTAAAGGGGTATCAAAGTTTCAGCAAATAAATCTTCCCTCACGGCCCTTAGCAGCCTGCGGGCTAATAGGACAGATGGAAATTTTAATTGACTCCTGAACACTATATAAGGTATCCAAAACTCCACCCCCTTTCTGTTTTTAGTATTTTTTTTTCGTCTAGTGCTAGGACAGGACAATGAGCAGACTGACTATAAGGGGAGATTCACACGAACGTTGCGTTTTTGCGCGCGCAAACAACGCAGCGTTTTGCGAGCGCAAAAACCATTTGACAGCTGCGTGTGTCATGCGTGTCTGATGCGCGGCTGCGTGATTTTCGCGCAGCCGGCATCATAGAGATGAGGCTTGTCAACGCCCGTCACTGTCCAAGGTGCTGAAAGAGCTAAATCTTTCAGCACCCTCGACAGTGAATGCCGAACACAACAGCGAAAAACCTGTACAAAAAAAAGATAAAGTTCCTACTTACCGAGAACTTCCCGGCCGTTGCCTTGGTGACGCGTCCTTGGTGACGCGTCCTTGGTGACGCGCCTCTCTTGACATCGGGCCCCACCTCCCTGGATGACGCAGCAGTCCAAGTGACCGCTGCAGCCTGTGATTGGCTGCAGCCTGTGCTTGGCCTGTGATTGGCTGGAGCTGTCACTTGAACTGAAGTGTCATCCCGGGAGGTCGGACTGCAGGAAGGAGACAGGAGTAATCGGTAAGTTAGAACTTCGGGTTTTTTTTACAGGTTAATGTATTTTGGGATCGCAAGTCACTGTCCATGGTGCTGAAACAGTTTAACTCTTTCAGCACCATGGACAGTGACTATCTCCTGACTCCGTTTGGATGTTCGGAAACAGAAAAGCACGTGGTGCTTTTCGGTTTTCATTCATCCTTTTCACTGCTGTTGCGCGAATCACGCTCGTCCCACGGAAGTGCTTCCGTGTGGTGCGCGTGATTTTCACGCACCCATTGACTTCAATGGGTGCGTGATGCGCGAAATACGCAGAGTTATTGAACCTGTCGCGCATTTTGCGCAGCAGACAAACGCTGCGCAAAAAGCACGGACTGTCTGTACTGCCCCATAGACTTGTATTGGTCCATGCGTGCCGCGTGAAAACCACGCGGCCCGCACGGACCGAATACACGCTCGTGTGAATCCCCCCTAATATATATATTTTTTGTGTAGTGCTATTACAGGACAATGAGCAGACTTAGGCATGATTTACACGAGCGTGTGCGTTTTGCGCACGCAAAAAACGCTGCATTTTGCGTTCACAAAAGGTACTTAACAGCTCCGTGTGTCATCAGTGTATTATGCGCGGCTGTGAGATTTTCGCGCAGCCGCCATCATAATGACACTCCGTTTGGATGTTTGTAAACAGAAAAGCACGTGGTGCTTTTCTGTTTACATTCAGAGTTTGACAGCTGTTGCGCGAATCACGCAGTTCGCACGGAAGTGCTTCCGTGCGGCATGCGTGGTTTTCACGCACCCATTGACTTCAATGGGTGCGTGATGCTCGAACAGCGCACAAAGATAAGACATGTCGTGAGTTTTTTTCAGCGGACTCACACTGAGCAAAACTCACGGACTGTCTGCACTGCCCCATAGAGTAATATAGGTGCGTACGACACGCCTGAAAAGCACGCGCGTCGCACGCACGTATATCATGCTCGTGTAAACGAGGCCTAACTATAATATTTTTTTTCTGTTGCAGGTATTTGCTTTATTCTAGATTCCATGGATGACTCCGGATTATCGACCTGCCATAATCTTCTTTATTATGCCTCCTGCACATGGCCATAGCTGTGTGCACGGTCTGTGATTACGGCATGGACGGGCCACGGAGTGTCATCCGCAGGGCGTCCGCAATCGTGGAACGTGCACACACAAGATGTTAATTCATTTCAATGAGCCCGGACCGCAATTGCGGACCGTATAATGACATATCCTATTTTTTTTGCACTTTGGGCAATGCACGGTCTGTGGAAAAACGGTCGAGTGCATTGGCCCATAGGTTAACAATTGCGGTTCCGTAAAAAAACCATATACAATCACAAGGCTGCAGGCAACGGAACTTTGAAGAGACCCTTAACACCTTTTCATCGCGGTAAGGGAGGCTCTCTCTAACGACTAAGAGACGGCAGTCGCTATTGACCACGGCATCTAAGTGGTTAAACAGCCGGTATCAGAGTTATCTCCGATTCCGGCGGTTGCAATGACCGGTCGGCTGTAATACACAGCCGACGCCAACTGATGTACAGTTACGTCAAATGACAGGAAGGGGTTAATATTCCGTGTAATTTATAGTAGGGGATACATTATTTCTTATATTACACAACTAATCTGCTGTAAAACCTTTTTTTGAAGAACAAGGGGGAGATTCCTGTCCACCATTGATTTTATATGAAATCTCCCAAAAAGAAGCTCTGCAGCATCTGAGTTATGCATTATGTCGTTTCTGTAACACGGGACTGCAGCTGCTGAAGAACCACCTTTTTTAAAGAAATAGGGAGCGCTATGTGTCAGTCAATCAATGGTTGGCACAGGAGAGGGAACTTTTTTACAAAAGAGGCCTATTTATGCGGAAAGATAAGCAGCGCCTAGGTAACGCCACTCATAAGATTGTTATGTGCACACAAATATCATTTACAGGCATGTCAATGGAAAATGTATATTACGTATATTGTAATAATAAATAGTTCTATGTGATTAGTTACACAAATTAAATAAAAAATAGTTTTGGACTTAGAATATAATTCTTTGCATAGAGCAAAACATACACATACTGTTCTACCTGTCTAGGATCTGCTCTTTTCTGCACAATGACCATCACCTATGTATAGTGTTTACTATAAGGGTATGTTCACACAGAAAACAAAAAACGGCTGTAAAATAAGGAGCTGTTTTCAAGGGAAAACAGCCTCTGATTTTCAGCCGTTTTTTATGCATCAGGCGTTTTTTTATGTATTTTTACAGACGTTTTTGGGGCTGTTTTTCTATTGAGACAATGAAAAACAGCTCCAAAAATACTGCAATTTTTTTTTTACGGGGTGTTTTGTTAAGTGCCGTTTTTACAAACAGCCGCGTAAAAAAAACGCCCCGTGGGAACGAAATGCCGTTTTTCAATGGGAAGATGTTTGGAGGCATTCGGTCTCCGTATTTTTAGCTGTTTTTCGGGGGGGGTTTCCGGCCCGAAAAACGGCTGAAAATAAGCCGTGTGAACATACCCTTAAGATAGGGCCTCCGGGAGTCTTGGATAAAGTCTCAGGGAAGTGAGGTGAGAAGAATTGCTTAGTAGTCTGTCCACACTGCAGCTACTGAGGAGGTCCTGGTTCTGCAGGTGAATAATGCTCCTTGTTGTTTCTGTATCAGAAACAGCACAGCAGAACTAACAAAACTCTGCATCCTTTGCTGGTATCATATATAAATAGAAAATATTATTTTACAATATGTCACATTCATGCCGTTGCCTAATACTTACATACTTTTACCTACACAGTACAGTATACAATAAACATACATATTCTATGTTATATATAATAATAATAATAATAATAATAATAATAATAATAATAATAATAATTCTAAGGTAAAATATTCAAGAAAGTTAATTATCCAAAAACTGAAAACATTTTCCAATCTGGCTTATTTTGATCACGAAATATGTCTATAAATCCTTTCATTTAGTCTTCAATGTTACAAGAGCAGGTTTGGGAGTAGAGGTGAGCAGGAGCTTTGCAGCTGGTCTGTAGATTTGTGCCCGACTGAGCTGTAGAATATGTTGCACATTGTATTTTGATCTCCTGTATTTTCTGCTAGATCGCTATACAGTTAAAAAGTCTTAATTTCATTTTTTCCATAGACAGTGCCACTCTTGTTCATGGGCTGTGTCTGGTATTGCAATTGATCTCAATTCAAGTAAATGGGGCTATGCTGCAATACCAGACATAGTCCGTTGGAAGGAGCGGCTACTGTTTCTGGGAAAAAAGCTAATATTTTCTTCTGGACAACCCCTTTATATAACGTATACTCCTAATCAACCTCAAGCTAGGCCGTTTTGTTTGTTACAATGACCCTTATATAGCTGAGAGATAAGCATGGTTTAAATTGGTGTGTTTTCCTGTGCAAACTAGCAGATAGGATTTATGAACAGGACATCTTACTTTAGAATTCTTTTCTCATGGACTGCAAAATTTAATCTAACGCTAATTTTCAATAGATTAAAAGAACAGAAATCCTACCCTTTCTCTAGAAGGAATTGAACAGCCTCCATGTTCCCATAAGCACATGCAGATATGAGGGGCGTTTTATAAAAGATATCTTTTACATCCACGGATATGCCCTCTTCGAAGGCTCTGTTCAGGGACTCAAGGTCACCAGCTTTGGTGGCAAAGTTTATATGAGTATACACTTTCTCCTGGTCATCCACATACCAGCCGGTATCATCTGTCAGTGGGTTTAGAGGTGGGTGGTCACAATCAAATCGGTTGACATCAGTAACATTGTGGCAAGCTTTAATCATAAAGTTGGGTGGTCCACCATCTTCCCTGCGTGAGATTAGGTGACTTGGCATTGTACATATTGGCATTGGTAGTGTTCGCTTTCCCTTTTTACCTTTCTTCCCTTTCTTTCCTTTTTTCTTTTTTGGTCCATAGGAGGATATTAAAAATGCTTTTTGTAGGTACTTCGACCCTTTCAAAAACTCCTCAGGACTGATGCTCCCACCTCTACCTTTTTCATGAAGATGAACAATACTCTCCATTTCTTCAATGGTCACTGGAGCTCCTTTCTCCGTAAGGATTGCAACAAAATCTGCCCTGGCAACAGTTCCTTCTCCCTTATCCATCAATGCAAAAGATTCTCGAAGGGCCAACTGGTGCTCAAATGACCAGTCATGTAATGTAATCGCCCATGGTGGGTTGGGATTTTTTACACTTGGCTTGGAGTATTTTTTGAATAGACGCATTGCTTTTCCTAGTTCCTTCATTGCAGCTTTGAATCCACCTTCTTTGGCAATGGCTTTAGGTGTCAGGGTTTTTATATTTTTCCACGTAGGATCACAACCTGTATATAAAAAAAAAACTATTACCGATTTATGTGTAAAGTTCCAATAACAAATGCCATCAATAAGACAGTTGTTAATCAACATAAACTTTGCCTCTCAAAGTTTTTTTATTATACAACTAATGAACTGCAGCGTAACCTCTTCATGAATTGAATACAGTGTCAGGGTGTGTTCACACAAGCTATTTTCAGACGTAAACGTCCTAAGAAACGGCTGAAAAATCGGAAGCAGAACGCCTACATCTGCCCATTGATTTCAAAGGGAAATTCGGTGTCCTCTTCCGACGGGGCGTTTTTTTACCCCTCGTTTTTAAAAAACGGCGTGTAAAAAGATGCCCTGTAAAAAGAAGTGCATGTCGCTTCTTGAGACGTTTTTGGAGCCATTTTTCATTGACTCAATAGAAAAACAGCTCCAAAAACCCGTGAAAAATGCAGCGGAAAACGCTAGTTTGATTAAAAAACGGCAGAAAATCAAGAGCTGTTTTCTCTTGAAAACAGTTCTGTATTTTCAGCCGTATTTTGTTAAGCATGTGCACATACCCTCAATGGTAACACCTATTCAGAACCTTCACAAATGGAATACAATTGGAAGCGCCTATTCAGGACATCCAGTATATGGTTCACTTCCCGCAATATGGTCCAATTTCAGCAAACTGAGGTCAAAAGCACAAGAAGTTGTAAACACAGTGTAGGTCTATTTGCCTGTAAATATATCTACTGTATGGGCAAAAAAAGCCATATGGCAAATTGTAACTTCTTCTGTGTGCTGCTTCCATTTCCTAATATTAGACAAACAGAAGTGTGGTCACTATTGTTTGTTTGTACTCCTCCGCTTAAAGGCTATGTCCTTTTTGCAACCATTTTTTTTATTGTGCAAATGCATCTAAAATGTAAGCAACTTTGCAGATAGTCTTGGTTAAAAATTAAACTTGTATGCAACTCATATGCAGATCGATGTGTATCCATGGTTACAGACTACAAGCAGACCAAGTAGTCTGATCTTGCAGCTATGCTCTTATTACTTCGCTCCTTCTGCCCCAGAACAGGGGAGAGGAGTAAGGGTATGTTCACACGGCTTATTTACGGACGTAATTCGGACAGTTTTACGCCTCGAATTACGTCCGAAAATGCGGCTCGATAGCGTTGGCAAACATCTGCCCATTCATTAGAATGGGTCTTACGATGTTCTGTGCACACGCTCATTTGTTTTACGCCCCGCTGTCAAAAGGCAGGGCGTAAAAAATACGCCCGCGTCAAAGAAGTGCCTGTCAATTCTTCAGACGTAAATGGAGCAGTTTTCCATGGACTCCATGGAAAAGCAGCTCCATTTAACGTCCGTAATGGACGCTGCAAAAAGCGCCTCAACATGCCATTACGGCTGAAATTATGGTGCTGTTTTCTCCTGAAAACAGCCCCGTAATTTCAGCCGTTACGGACGCTGCCGTGTGAACATACCCTTACACATAACTGCGGGATCAGACTAGTTTGTTTGTAGTGTTGTAACCACAGAGACACATAGTTGTTCATAGGAGCTGTAGGCACAAAATGGTTGGATATTTTTAATCAAGACTATTTGCATATTTACTGAATCAGTATAAAGTTTGTTGTAATAATGTCGATATCCTTTAATTTACACCATAATTCCCTAGTGAAGATATTGGTTAGTGAAGGGATAGAAGCTAGTACCAGCAAAAGGCGGGGGAGTACATGGATGTTACTTGCATAAGGCCTCCTTCACACACACTTTTTTTTTCTACAATTTTTTTTTTTGCTTGTAAAAAAACGCCATGAACTTCAAGTGTTTTTCATTGCGTTTTTTTACAGGTGTTTTTGGTTGTGTTTTTTTCTATTCATTACATTCCTAACTTGTTTTTCTGGCGTTTTTAAGTCCTATAAAGAAGCCTTTCTAAAAAAAAAAAAAGCTAGAAAATCGCCCATACCTAGAGCATGCTGCGTTTAGCAAAAAAATCCACACCAAAAAAGCATTGTTTGTATTGTGTGTTATATTTCAATATAAAGTTACAGCTAATATCTGGCGGCAGCATTTTTTGCCAAAAAATAAATGCCAGGAAAAACGCCCAAAAAAACACCCTGAGACCGATTTCACACAGGCGTATTCGGTCCGTAAAAAAAAGTCCGTATGACAGCAAAATATTTTCCCGGACCGCACACATTTCAGGGAGTCGGGCTCCTAGCATCATAGTCAGGGGCGTAGCTAAAGGCTCATGGGCCCCGATGCAAAAATTCTTACTGGGCCCCCCCCCCCCCCGCAAACTTCTCATGGCCGACGGTCCGCAGCTTTCAGCTGCATCGCTGGGTCTCCTAAGTGACCCAACAATGCAGCACTAGCAGTTGGGGGCGTCACTAAGGCTGGGTTCACACACCCTATTTACGGACGTAATTCGGGCGTTTTAGCATTGAATTACGTCCGAAAATGCGGCTCAAAAGCGTTGGCAAACATCTGCCCATTCATTTGAATGGGTCTTACGATGTTCTGTGCCGACGGTCATTTTTTTTTTACGTAAAAAAGATGCCCGCGTCAAAGAAGTGCCTGTCACTTCTTCAGACGTAAATGGAGCCGTTTTCCATGGACTCCATAGAAAAACAGCTCCAATTACGTCCGTAATGGACGCAGCGAAAGACGCCTGCACATGCCATTGCGGCTGAAATTACGGTGCCGTTTTCTCCTGAAAACAGCACCGTAATTTCAGCCGTAACAGACGCTGCCGTGTGAACATACCCATAGGGCTTAAAATGTCAGGGGAAATAGCCCCAATACATATGCGTCCACCCAAAAAAAATGTGTGTATAGGAGACAGCATAGCATATCTATAGCACTACGACCCTATAAACTATGGATAGGATTAGATACAGTGGCTCAGCAGACAGTATCACACATGATAGGATTAGATACAGCGGATCAGCAGACAGTATCACACATGATAGGATTAGATACAGTGGCTGAGCAGACAGTATCACACATGATAGGATTAGATACAGTGGCTCAGCAGACAGTATCACACATGATAGGATTAGATACAGTGGCTCAGCAGACAGTATCACACATGATAGGATTAGATACAGTGGCTCAGCAGACAGTATCACACATGATAGGATTAGATACAGTGGCTGAGCAGACAGTATCACACATGATAGGATTAGATACAGTGGCTCAGCAGACAGTACCACACATGATAGGATTAGATACAATGACTCAGCAGACAGTATCACACATGATAGGATTAGATACAGCGGCTCAGCAGACAGTATCACACATGATAGGATTAGATACAGTGGCTCAGCAGACAGTACCACATATGATAGGATTAGATACAGTGGCTCAGCAGACAGTACCACACATGATTGGATTAGATACAGTGGCTCAGAAGGTAGTATCACACATGATAGGATTAGATACAGTGGCTCAGCAGACATTATCACACATGATCGGATTAGATATAGGGCCCAGCAGACAGTATCACACAAGATACAATTAGATAAAGTGGCCCAGCAGACAGTATCACACATGACTGGATTAGATACACAGCTCAGCAGACAGTATCACACATGATTGGATTAGATACAGGGCCCAGCTCGCTGACATTGCGTCTCCAGCGCTGGACCCAGGATAGGTAAGAATAATAATTTTGCTTCTTTGTGTTACTGATTATTTTTGTGTGTTTGTGTTTTTTTACAGGTTCGGTTGCTGGACTTCGGATTCGAGGACTTCAATGAAGGCGTTTTTTTTATTCTCAATAAAATGGTTAATGAGGGTTGTGTTTTTTTATTTCAATAAAACATTTTTTCTATGTGCTTGTATCTTTTTAAACTTTATTATCACCGCCTTAGTAATGGCCGCTGGCTGATTGACAACCTCCATTACTAAGGCGGGGCTTAATGTTAGCCGATGCAGAGGCTACACTAACCCCCATTATTACCCCGGTACCCACCACCACCAGGAGTACTGGGAAGAGCCGGGTACGAACCAGTACCTGACCATCTGTAGTGATGGTCGGCCACTGGGGTGGTGGCAGGCTGGTATTATCAGCAGGGGAAAGGCCAAAAACAGTGGCCCTTCCTACCCTGGTAATGCTAGGCTGCTGCTGCTTTATTGTATCTGGCTGGTTATGAAAAATGGGGGGGACCCCACATCGTTCTTTCCAATTATTTATTTTTTATTTATTTTTTAAATGACGTGGGGTCCCCCCCATTTTTCATAACCAGCCAGATACAATAAAGCAGCAGCAGCCTAGCATTACCAGGGTAGGAAGGGCCACTTTTTTTGGCCTTTCCCCTCCTGATAATACCAGCCTGCGGCCGCCCCAGTGCCCGACCACCACTACAGATGGTCAGGTACTGGATCGTACCCGGCTCTTCCCAGCACCCCTGGTGGCGGTGGGTACCGGGGTAATAAAGGGGGTTAGTGTTCGCCTCTGCACCGGCTAGCACTAAGCCCCGCCTTAGCAATGGACGTCGTCAATCAGCCGGCGGCCATTACTAAGGCGGTGGTAATATAGTTTAAAAAAAAACACAAAGACATAGAAAAAATATTTTATAGAAATAAAATAAAAAACCCACACAACCCTCATTAACCATTTTATTGATAATAAAAAAAAAAGCCGTCGTCCGAAGTAGTCCTGGAATCCGACGTAGTCCAACGACCGAACCTCTAAGAAAACACACAAAAAACGATTAGTAACATGTGTTAGGCTTAGATACAGGGACCATGTGTGATACTGTCTGTGGGACCCTGTATCTAAGCCTACCACAACGTAAGCTTAGATACAGGGTCCAGCAGACAGTAATCTTATACAGTATAAGATTACTGTGTGCTGGGGCCCTGTATCTAAACCTACAGTGTGGTAGGCTTATATACAGGGCCCATCAGACAGGATCACACATGGGCCATGTATCTAAGCCTACCATGTGATTGGCTTATATACAGGGCCCATCAGACAGGATCACACATGGGCCATGTATCTAAGCCTACCATGTGATTGGCTTAGATACAGGGCCCAGCAGACAGGATCACGCATGGGCCACGTATCTAAGCCTACCATGTGATTGGCTTAGATACAGGGCCCAGCAGACAGGATCACACATGGGCCATGTATCTAAGCCTACCATGTGATTGGCTTAGATACAGGGCCCAGCAGACAGGATCACGCACGGGCCATGTATCTAAGCCTACCATGTGATTGGCTTAGATACAGGGCCCAGCAGACAGGATCACACATGGGCCATGTATCTAAGCCTACCATGTGATTGGCTTAGATTCAGGGCCCAGCAGACAGGATCACACAATCTGTGATCCTGTCTCATGGGCCCCCTAAGCCTGCTACATCGTAGGCTTAGGGGTTGTGCAGTCCCTAAACATTGATGGCCTATCCTCAGGATAGGCCATCAATAGCTGATGTGTCTCCCGGGACCCGCCAATCAGCTGTTTTGAAGGGGCCGCAGCACTCGTACGAGAGCTGCTTCCCCTTCATTTCACTACTCGCTCACACTGTGAATCGCCGACACGGATTCACAGTGTGACCGGAATGAAGGGGAGCAGCTCTCGTACGAGTGCTGCGGCCCCTTCAAAACAGCTGATTGGCGGGTCCCGGGAGTCGGACCCCGCCAGTCAGGGCTAACCTTACCTTCCTCTTCGGCCGCGGCGGGAGTTCTGTAGTCTCGATGCTGTGCGCGGCGCATAGCGCTGTGACGTCATGCGCTGCGCACAGCGCTTGACGTCAGGACCTCCGCTGCGATCCGGAACCAGTAAGGTAAGTAAAGTATGTTACTATAGTAACAGGGGCCCGCGGCCCGAGTTACTATAGTAACTTTTTATTGATGTGGTGCGGGGGGCCGTGGGCCCCCCTGGCTTCGGGGCCCGGTCGCAATTGCGACCGCTGCGACCCCTATAGCTACGCCAGTGATCATAGTTATCTATGATGCTAGGAGTTCCCGCCTCCCCATGGGAATACTATCTTGTACTGTAATCATGTTTTCAGTACGTGTCAGTATTCCACGAGGAGACAGGGACTCCTAACATCATAAATAATTGTGCTGGAAGCCTGGCTCCCTGAACTGTGTTCGGTCTGGAAAATACTGAGGACAAACGGACTGTATTTTACGGACCGTATATACCCGTGTGAAACCGGCCTTATAGAGATAAGTGTATTAGGGTATTTACACGCAGTGGATTTGTTTAATCTCAATGTCGTTTGCACAAATCCATGCACATGCTGCAGAATTATCCCAATTCAAAGGTATGGAATTAATTTTTCAGTACAAATCTGAAGCAGAACGTCTACAAACATCTGTCCATTGATTTCAAAGGGAAATTTGGCGTTCTGTTCCGACGGGGCATTTTTTTACACCTCATTTTTGAAAAACAGCGCGTAAAAAGACGCCCCGTAAAAAGAAGTGCATGTCACTTCTTGAGCCGTTTTTGGAGCCGTTTTTCATTGACTCAATGGAAAAACAGCTCCAAAAACGGCTGTAAAAAAACGCTGCAAAAAACGTTGCTTAAAAAACGGCTGAAAATCCGAGGTTGTTTTCCCTTGAAAACAGCTCCGTATTTTCAGCCGTTTTTTGTTAAGCGTGTGAACATAGCCTAATTCAGCATAAAATGTGGCTTTGTCCAGCATCAGCATATTGAGTCCAATTTTGCTTCAAGGAACAGAGTCCTATTTATAGTAAGTATGTGCACACACGCTATTTACGTCCGTAATTGACGGACGTATTTCGGCCGCAAGTAGTGGACCGAACACAGTGCAGGGAGCCGGGCTCCTAGCATCATACTTATGTACGATGCTAGGAGTCCCTGCCTCTCTGTGGAACTGCTGTCCCGTACTGAAAACATGATTACAGTACGGGACAGTTGTCCTGCAGAGAGGCAGGGACTCCTAGCATCGTACATAACTATGATGCTAGGAGCCCGGCTCCCTGCACTGTGTTCGGTCCGGGACTTGCGGCCGAAATACGTCCGTCAATTACGGACGTAATTAGTGTGTGTGCACATACCCTAAGTGTGACTAAATGGTATAATATGCTACTAATGAATAAATAATATGTATGTATAAATATTTCAGTTAACACATCAGCATTAATCCAATTTAGTCATCATATCTCCTATGTATTAAGTATGGAATGATTAACTAGGAAAGTTTTCTAATATTTTATATATTTTAAAAATGTTTTGATTATTTAACATTTTTAGTGTTAGCATGTTACGTACATCAAAATGACAATTTTGGCAGGATTTTTCGGGACATGGTTATGTTATACATTAAATGTAGTAAATATAATTACATCTATTTAAACAAGAGAAACATTAATTATTTTTTCTTTTGTCCAAACAAAAGTGAAATTTAGTGGTCATTTAATTCTCCTTTCCGAGGCCTGCACTTTAGTAAATTGGGTACTAAATATGATCAGTGGGATTTATGATAGCAATTCTGTAGAAAATCTTCTTCGGTAAACAAAACAATTTCGTTTATATCACGATCTCATGCACAGATGGGACAGTTATAAGATGGGATTCTTTAACCCACTGTTTACATGTGTCTAAGATTCTAAACATATATAATAACCTTAGGCCTCCATCACGCAGGGTTTATTTAGCGTTTGTAAACCCTTGTAATAAAAAAACCCACCTGCAGTATAAAGAATTATTTATTGGCGTTTTGTACAATTAAATGCTATGTGTAAAACCGTCAGTGAGGTGGTTTAACACATAGCGGTTTACGCCATTTTCTGGCATATTTTCCTGCGTTTGGCATGCTTATTTGTTTGTGACATTTTTCTGCTCTTTTGGTGAGTTTTTTTAGGTTAGTGATGTTTTTTTTCAACACAACATGCTCTGGGTATGGCGTTTTTTCTTTTGTTTTTCCCATAGGCTTCACCATAGGGCTTTCAATACTACAGAAAAAAGAATATTACAAATATAATGAATAGAAAAAACGCCACCAAACCTATTTTTTGGGAGTCGATAGAAAAACCACATACATGCTTTAAAACCTTTTTGGGAAAAGGACAGAGGGCAAAACTGTATAAACGTTCAAGTCTTTGGATGTTTCACAGGAATGTATTACAGGTGCATTTCTGTGCTCTTAGGGATGTGGTGGAATTGCTGTTGAATTCCGCTGTGGACAGTCCGCAGTGGAATTCTGCAGCAGCCATTTTGCCTAATACCTCTTTGTCCAAGGAACTTGCAGCAATCAACAAAACCACCACTGGCTGCATGGTGAAGGGCTGTGTTTCCATCCATTGCAATAATTCCCATGTCTCCCTTGTATGCGGACAGCACCTTCAAGATCTACAAAAGGAGTAATTTCAAAAACATGATTAGACTTGTGGACGAATCACCCGCAGATAAATATTCATCAAATTTTTTATGTGTTTTCTTCTGTGAAGGGAATACAAGGCTGTTTTTATTGCTGCATGACTACAAGATGCTGTTGGTCAGGTGTCAAATGCCACAAATGCAGTAAAAGCAGCTTATCCTTCAACATTATGTTCTATTCTACATAAAGGGAGTACCGTGCAGTTACATTGCCGCTCAACTGGAACATAATTTCATTTCTAAGGCTACGTTCACACGAGCATGTTACGTGCGTAATGGACAGAACGTATTTCGGCCGCAAGTCCCAGACCGAACATACTGCAGGGAGCCGGGCTCCTAGCATCATAGTTATGTACGATGCTAGGAGTCCCTGCCTCGCTGCAGGACAACTGTCCCGTACTGAAAACATGATTACAGTACGGGACAGTAGTTCCATGGAGAGGCAGGACTCCTAGCATCGTACATAACTATGATGCTAGGAGCCCGGCTCCCTGCAGTGTGTTCGGTCCGGGACTTGCGGCCGAAATACGTTCCGTCCTTTACGGACGTAACATGCTCGTGTGAACCCAGTCTAACTGTAGTTTAAGGAAATAAAACCATAACACACAAAGAAGTATAAGCCATACCTCAAAAAATCCGCCTTTAGCAGCAAAATGAACAGCATGATATCGCTGGTGATCAATAGCATTCACATCTCCTCCTTTCTCCAATATGCTGTGGACAACTTCCAAGACTCCTTCTCTTGCTGCTTCCATCAAAACGGTGCGACCTGTTTTCTAAATAGAAAGATATAACATATTGATTTTATGTCACATGAAAGGGACACTTTTACCAAAATTGTGGGCTTATTTAAAAGATCTAAGGGTCACTAAAGTGTGGATTTTCTTTCAATTAATCTGCCTGTTTTTATCATGATAATTTTTTTTTTTACAATGTAATACTGCCGATATACCCCAACTTATGTCTACAGAATAGAAGAGGGGCATAGTAATAGGAGAAAGAAATGAGTATCACCAGTAATCTCCATATTCACACCCTCTCCCTGCCTGTCAAAAAGTGCAGAAACACACAAAGGAAATAATTGCAATTGATATTAGATATGATGTTAGAAATAAGGGTCAACTTTTTTTCAGAAACAGCGCCACTCATGTCTATGGGTAGTATCTGGTATTGCAGGTCAGCCACACTTATTTCAATGAGGCAGAGTCCATAACTACTTAATAAAGCTTCTGTCATTTCATCATGATATGTCTTCCCATTGAGTAAAATTAGTTTTAAATGACATGTTCTAAGCTTGTAAAGAGTTTTTATTGATGGCCTATCCTTAGTATTGTCCATCAATGTGTGATTGGTAGGGGTCCCAATCGCATGAACGCCACCATCAGCAGAATCTCTTGCTGGAGAACCACAACCCTTTCAATGTTGCTCCTGTCACAGCAGTGAATTTGTTTATTTGTCTGGTTTTGGTTGCATGGGTGAGACCCCTACTGATAACACATTGAAGGCCTAAGGAAAGGCCATCAATGGATATTCCTTTATCTACTGTACTTTTCTACATAAAGAAAGTATGCTAGGCTTGATGTGTAGGAATTATATCAGCAACATCATGGATATTCCTACCGGATTAAATGCATTGGGATTAGCTCCTCTCTCCAATAATTTTAGGCACATTTCTTTACAATCTTGAGCCTGTTCACATGCTGCCAGTAGCACCGGTATTCCTTCTGCTGATGTGTTATTTACATCAGCTCCAGAGCCCAATACCAGCAGAAAGCAACGTAGATGTCTCTTGGTCGGTGAAATGCAGTAAAAAAGAACTCCTGTTGAAAAAGGAAAATAGTCATAATTCTAGCACTAGAAAACATGGTTCCGGTTGCACATCCGGCCATGGTCACGTAAAGAATTTATTTCCATGACTTTAACTATTATCCAAAACTGAGGAATAGAGCCCTTGTGGTTCAGGATTCTGTTGGACATGAAAATACCCAGAGGTGTACATACCATAGAGACAGACCATGCGACTGCTATGGGGTCCTTGGAGAGAGGGGCCCAGTTCTGATTGCTCCTATACCATTTGTTACTGGGTGGAAAGAACCTGTGCAGAAGTCCTCACTCCAGGGGGTGTAGGGAATTGGCCCAAGGGTAATATAAAGCACTTAGAGGTCCTTCTGTCCTGGATGAAAAAAATTGGCACTTAAATCGCGGGAGAATTTTAACCTTTGCTATGGGGCCCCCTCTTTTCTATGTACGCCACTGAAAATACCTTCATATGGATCAAGGGATGAATATATGACAGAAGAACCTTTGATACATAGGTACTTTTAGAAAGGAAACAGTTGGTGGTCCTCAAGTCCACTGCTGGTATGCCAGCTTCCTCCCTGACTCCCTACAAACACATTACATGGAAATAAAAACTAACTGAAAAAAAAAAAAATCAGGCTCAAGTGCTGGGGAATGACGCCATCCAGTGCTGAGAACAGAAGTGTTGGTGGTGTGAATTAATATACACTACCGTTCAAAAGTTTAGGGTCACTTAGAAATTTCCTTACTTTTTAAAGAAAAGCACCGTTTTTTTCAATGAAGATAACATTAAATTAATCAGAAATACACTCTATACATTGTTAATGTGCTAAATGACTAATCTAGCTGAAAACGTCTGGTTTTTAATGCAATATATACATAGGTGTATAGAGGCCCATTTCCAGCAACCATCACTCGAGTGTTCGAATGATACATTGTGTTTGCTAACTGTGTTAGAAGGCTAATGGATGATTAGAAAACACTTGAAAACCCTTGTGCAATTATGTTAGCACCGCTGTAAACAGTTTTGCTGTTTAGAGGAGCTATAAAACTGACCTTCCTTTGAGCTAGTTGAGAATCTGGAGCATTACATTTGTGGGTTCAATTAAACTCTCAAAATGGCTAGAAAAAGAGAGCTTTCATGTGAAACTCGACAGTCTATTCTTGTTCTTAGAAATGAAGTTCCATGCACTTCCATGCGAGAAATTGCCAAGAAACTGAAGATTTCCTACAACGGTGTGTACTACTCCCTTCAGAGGACAGCACAAACAGGCTCTAACCAGAGTAGAAAGAGAAGTGGGAGGCCCCGCTGCACAACTGAGCAACAAGACAAGTACATTAGAGTCTCTAGTTTGAGAAATAGACGCCTCACAGGTCCTCAACTGGCAGCTTCATTAAATAGTACCTGCAAAACGCCAGTGTCAACGTCTACAGTGAAGAGGCGACTCCGGGATGCTGGCCTTCAGGGCAGAGTGGCAAAGAAAAAGCCATATCTGAGACTGGCTAATAAAAGGAAAAGATTACAGACAAATCGAAGTTTGAGGTGTTTGGATAACACAAAAGAACATTTGTGAGACGCAGAACAACTGAAAAGATGCTGGAAGAGTGCCTGACGCCATCTGTCAAGCATGGTGGAGGTAATGTGATGGTCTGGGGTTGCTTTGGTGCTGGTAAAGGGATTTGTACAAGGTAAAAGGGATTTTGAATAAGGAAGGCTATTACTCCATTTTGCAACGCCATGCCATACCCTGTGGACAGCGCTTGATTGGAGGCAATTTCATCCTACAACAGGACAATGACCCAAAGCACACCTCCAAATTATGCAAGAACTATTTAGGGAAGAAGCAGGCAGCTGGTATTCTATCTGTAATGGAGTGGCCAGCGCAGTCACCAGATCTCAACCCCATAGAGCTGTTGTGGGAGCATCTTGACCGTATGGTACGCAAGAAGTGCCCATCAAGCCTATCCAAATTGTGGGAGGGGCTTCTGGAAGCATGGGGTGGAATTTCTCCCGATTACCTCAGCAAATTAACAGCTAGAATGCCAATGGAGCATTCTTTGACGAAAGCAAAGTTTGAAGGAAAAAATTATTATTTGAAATAAAAATCATTATTTTTAACCTTGTCAATGTCTTGACTATATTTTCTAGTCATTTTGCAACTCATTTGATAAATATAAGTGTGAGTTTTCATGGAAAACACAAAATTGTCTGGGTGACACCAAACTTTTGAACGGTAGTGTACATCACCAACCTATTTCCAATATAGAGATTAAGCTGCAGTATCTCCATAAGAGTGTAAAGATTCAGCCTTGTCACCTGTCACCTAAAAAATCTGATGCGAAGCAATGAAAATAACAGCCAGCATAAAAAGATAGTTATTACAGAGTCTGAAGAACAACTTCATCAATAATTACAGTTTTTTTAGGGGGGTTTCTTTAACTAGAAATTCCATTTCACAATGATAACATATAAAATACGTGGTTTGACCTGACATTTATGAAGAGAATTATAGGCTGTGATAAAACTGGATGCTCTATACGAAGAAAAAAGAACATTTCAAATAATTTGTGTCAAATAAATTACCTTTTCCTTCTTTATTCACAATGGTCATGTCAGCTTGGGCCTCCAGAAGAACCTCCAACACTAAGTCATGACCTAATTCTGTAGCCTTCATAGCTGGTGTATATCCCTTTAAGTCCTGAATATTAGGTTGGGCTCCAAGTGTAAGCAAGAAGTGACACATGTCAACGTTATTAGCCACAGCAGCCACATGTAGGACACCATCTCCATTGTTTGGCTCAGTGAGGTTTATAAGGTCTGGGGCACCAAGTTTGGTGAGTTTTTCTATCTGTTCTTTGTCTTGCTCTCGGACGCACTGTAGAACTTTGTAGATCTGTAGAATTTCTAGCCTTCCTTTTGCTACGGATGACTCTAATGCCATTTGTTGTATAATGGTGTTTCTGCGGAAATAATTCACAGTAAAAAATATTTTTTTCAGGAACACTTTAACAAAAAATAAAGCAACTGTTCTTCACTTGTATACACCAGTATATAAAGTCAAAAATGCCCTTTCCTAAAATGTTTCATGTAGTTTTGCATAGTAAAACACTACAAGCTCACCTCATGCTGATTCTACAGTCAACAAGCAGGAAATTACATGTAACTGGGTTATCTGCTACTGTTGCATGTAACTTCCTCTTCCTGTGCCAATCTCTAGTATTAGACATTGGCACAATGGACAGGGTTGTGTCAGCATAGTCTATTACTGATCAGTGCAGGAATGGAAGACATACTGTATCTACCAAAATGTTTCTGCCTTAAACTCAAGGAAGGTCACCACCTGAGAAGTGCTCCCCTTGCCACATGGATGGTGCACTCCTGCATGAAAATATATATTTGGGCATGGCTAGCATCAGCACCTGGCAAAATCTGGCAGATGCCAGGGCCCTCTAAATACAGGGGACCCACACTGCTCTGCTTCTTCTTAATAATAGCCGCACACCTCTGTCTGCTCAGCTGAATAACTTGCATTGTACCTGAACCAGCCCACAGCCCAATGTTATCACATGCACTTACAGATGTGTCCACCCTTACCTTTGCTTGAATTTGGTTAAAGACTCCAATTTATCTTGAAACAAATTCAATACAATATCGTGACATGCTAGCAAAAATCCTTACATACTGTAATACACATCACGACCACTGGATGGCCACGCATAGACATTTATAGGACAGACACTGTGTAACAGAGTAACACAAAATCATGTTTTGGTCCAGGAGGTAAGGAAGCAGTAAAAACAGCAGTACAGATCCTGCTAAAGCTGCTTAGTTCTCTGCTTTCTCTCCTCTGGCTGTCCTTGGGGCATTGATGAAATGCTCTCCTTGTTTGGGCTTTAGAAGTGCAAGTGTTAGGACCCATGATATGTCAAGGAGAAGGCTACACAGCTGACTTATGTTCTGGGACTGCTTTACTAGGGAGTCCTGCTTTTGTTCTGCTGCTATCCTGCTTTCCACCTGGTGGCTGTTCTTAGCTCCAACCTCTCAATATTTGTGGATGGTGAGGTAAGCAAAATACACAAGTGTGAATGAGGCCTACGGTTCTGTTTTCTCTCAATAAACTCATACTGTGTCCTTAACATCTGTTTGGTAGGTTTACATATGTACACTTTTTTGTAGGGAACTAAAAATTGTAGCCCATTATGCTTTTTAGAACAAAAAAAAAGTGTATATATATTTTTATACTGAAAGTTATTGACAGACAGATCCAAAAGTACCGGTATACATGTGCATTGTATACATTTAGATCTATCCGAGCAAACAAAATGCAAAAAATCCTATTTTGCCTTTTAGAAACAAAAAAATTTATAAATAAAACTATACCTTTCGCAAACAGTTAAATTTTGTTTTGTATTTAATTTTTCTCTTTCTAAACTCTGAATAAATTTTTGGTATTTTAAAATAATTGCATACACGTGACATATAGAGCTCAAACGTGTTATAACCTAGCTTTATCATTATAATTCAAAGCACACATAGTCCTTAGCTATCCAGCCAACTACTTTAGGGGTGTACCTCTGATAGTGACAAGCTACACGTGTGGTAGATAGATAGATAGATAGATAGATAGATAGATAGATAGATAGATAGATAGATAGATAGATAGATAGATAGATAGATAGATAGATAGATAGATAGATAGATAGATAGATAGATAGATAGATAGATAGATGGATGGATGGATGGATGGATGGATGGATGGATGGATGGATGGATGGATAGATAGATAGATAGATAGATAGATAGATATGAGATAGATAGATAGATAGATAGATAGATAGATAGATAGATAGATAGATAGATAGATAGATAGATAGATAGATAGATAGATAGATAGATAGATAGATGATAGATAGATAGATAGATAGATAGATAGATAGATAGATAGATAGATAGATAGATAGATAGATAGATAGATAGATAGATAGATAGATAGTAAACAATACCCCTTTACACAGATGTATTATAAAGTGCCATTGCAGTTGGCATAACAGAACGTCTGAACCTCTCCTTACTACACCGACACTTTAAGAGACGCTGACTAAACCAATTTTGACGCTCTTTCATGATATCATGTAAAGGATGTGATTCATCTAGCAGAATATTCAAAATCTTCCCTAACGTCCTTTTTCTCTTCAAACATTGGCACCCCCCCCCCACCTATTATTCCTGATTACCTTATTTAGCCTGTTCATCTCTGCCCTCCTGATGTTACCGCTCCAACATCTGCGTAATGGGGCAAAACTCCGCCCTTGGCCCCTCTACACCCCCCCTTTTCTCTTCTCTTTTTTTTTTTTCCTTCTTTTTATTACTTTCTTATTCTCTTCTTTTACACCAACATCATTTAATTTTATTGTGACTCAATACTAGTACAATATACTGCACCATTATATACTTGATGTTTATATGCTTAACCAAGGTTGTTTACCTTTGTACTTTGTACAATAAAGCAAACGTTTAGGCTTCACATTTGTTTGCTTTGTTGAAAAATTAAATAAATTACTTGAAAGTGAAGTCACTAAGAAGTTCTTTGACCTGCACAAAACCCCTTTTCTCGCAGCCTTGTACTTTTTATATGTTTACAGAACTGCTCAGTGATTTATGATGTCTGTAATTCACAATAGTTAGGAAAGAGGGGATTTCACTACACTGAATTATGCTTTTTAATATTTGTTATAATTGTGATTGTACTGCATATACTGTAATTCTCCCATTTCTCTAACTAATATTTAAAATGAAAATTTCCTAGAATTCAGAAATTCAAACAAATTCACTTTTGAAATGAGTCCTCGTAGGTACAACTTTAATTTTGTAAATGACCATCTTATACTTGTGACTATTATAGGAGTCTGAGTTTATTAAAGTGTGCCTCCAATTATATAGAAAAACGATTATAATGCAAGAGTTAGCAAAATAATGACTGTAGGACCAACTTACATTTTACATTGCTAGCTCCCGTACTGCAGACAGGGGTCTAGGAGACAGAGGAGGATGCTCTGCCTCCTCCTGAAGGGTTTTAAGCAGCCCGTGGCCGGTTTGTGCTGCTAGTCAGAAGCAGAATCGGCTAAACAAGTTCTATAGATAAATTATTATTTTGTAAAATCATGCACTATAATAATTTTTCTCTATAATTGGATGTATACTTTAACTAATGGGTCTAAACTTGGGTGGATTTTAAAAGAATGGGATAGACAGGGGGCCTACTGTGACTCCAGCCACCCCAAGGCCCACATAGACTTGTATTTAGGGCTGATTTGGATTTAATAAATTGGATGAAACTTCTCTATTGCAGCGGCTCAATGACGCACCTCAGAACATCATTATGAAATATAATTGAATTTTTAGGACAATGGTCTCCAACTTGTTGCTCTCCAGTTATTATTTAAAAAAAACTACGACCAGCAGCGGGCCCTGACAGTAGACGGCTGTCAAAACATGCTAGGAGTTGTGCTTTTTCAACAGCTGGAGAGCAAACAGATTGGAAACCACTGTTTTAGGGCAATTTAAAGCGTATTTTCTGTAACATTTGTAATGTTTACTAGTTCTTGGCACAGCTCTGCTATTGCACCAGTTAATGCGAAGTCAATAGATATTTTCAAGGGGATCTGCCAGCACTCTAATATCTATAACTGTGATGGCTTGTCTTTTTTGTCAGTCCAAGAATTATTTTATACCTATGGCCTTTTCTATTCCAAAGTGGAAATGTAAATTAGGCAAAATTTTAAAACGTACAATTTACAGTCCTCTGACAGTATATCTGCCGGATAGAAGATAAGCAATACAAAGCATTTTACTTCTATCAGACAGTTATTCATGGGGACAGGGATTGGAAAGATGAGGTTCCTCTGCGCACACAAGATCACATTCTCTAAAAACATGTACAGATGTGTCCTTCCTTACCCTTTCTCTTACCTCAACATATCCTGAGATGTGTGGTCCGAGATGGCAAGCTTTGAAAATAAACATGAATTCGCAAAACTCTGTCACAAAATGTCTATATGTGTCTATGTGTGGACACCCAGTGTTTTTTTTACTTTTCATTTATTGTACAATACATTTCAAGATTAGCATCCCTTAAAGAGGATCTGTCACTAGTTTATTAATTCCCTATCTCCTACCTAATCTAATAGACGCTATGATGCTGATAACTACAGTGTAAATTGTGTTTAAAAATGTTTATTATTTGCAAAGTTATGAGCATTTTTCTAGATATGCTAATTTGGCTATACTTGCCAAATGGGAGGTAACTCTTTCTTTTCTCTCTGGGCGGTGTAATATTTTCTGTATGACGCAGTCCAATCAGCGTCATATAGTTCTCCTCTTCCCTGCCCAGCGTGATCTCAGCTTCAATCTCGACATTACGCTGTGGTGCTGGGCTGGGAAGAGGAGAACTGTATGACGCTGATTGGACAGCGTCATACAGAAAATATTACACCGCCCAGGGAGAAAAGAGTTACCTCCCATTTGGCAAGTATACACAAATTAGCATATTTAGAAAATATTTTGAAACACAATTTACACTCTAGTTATCAGCACCATAGTGCCTATTAGATTAGTTAGGAGATAGGGAATTAATAAACAAGTGACAGATCCTCTTTAAGCACAAGTGACTTGCTTGGGAAAGGTTATACTCAATGAAAGTGTTTCTCTTTAAATCGTACAACTGCAAGAAAAAGTAAGTGAACCCTTTGAAATTACCGTTGCCGATAATTGCCCTGTGTAAACAGGGCAGCGAACAGCAGATGAACGAGCAAACGCTCATTCATTCATCTGTGGATCGTATTGTTTTTAAAAAAATGAAATATTAACGTTGTCGGCAGCACATCTCCCTGTGTAAACAGGTAGACGCGCTGCCGACATGATACTGTATGAGGACGAGCAATCGGTGTAACGACCGCTTGTCCCCATCCATAGCTCCTTATGACAGGAGCAAATGAGCGCTGATCAACGATGTCTCGTTGACTTGCAATCGTTGCACCGGCCAAAATTGGCCGGTGTAATAGTGCCTTTAGTGAACTCTTGAATTTAATAACCTGTAGATCCCGCTTTAGCAGCAATCACCTCCACAAAATGTTTCCTGTAGTAACAAATAAGAATTTTGTAAACCAATCGTCATGTCAAATGTGTTTTAGTTCATAAATATTTCTCGGATGCCTTGCGTGAACAGTTCTCTACAAATATTATTTTTCATACAATCTTTAGTTGATTTACTTGTGTGTTTTGGGTCATTGTCTTGTTGCATCAACCAACATCTCTTCAGTTTAACCCCTTAACGACCAAGGACGAAAATGAACGTCATGGTCGGCTGCTAGTTCCCGCACCATGACGTTCATTTTCGTCCGCATTTCAAACTGTCACTCTGTGTAAACACAGAGTGACAGACCCGCGCTGACAGCTGTCCTAGACAGCTGAGACATCAGTCTCGCCGGACAGCGGACCATCGCCGCTGATTTCGGCAGTTAACCCCTTAAGTGCGGCGACGGATTGCTGTCGCCGCATTTAAGTGGTTTGAAGCACATCAGCAGCCCCCACGAAGTGATCGTGGGGGCTACCGATGCTTGTCACGGCAATCGGAGGTCAGATAATGACCTCCGGGTTGCCATGCACGGAAGCCTCGGAGGAACAGCGTCCGGCCGTTCCTCCTCTGCTTCCTGTCAGTGTGACAGTCACGTCACAATGACAGAGTACATCACACTACGTGTGTAGTGTAATGTACTCTAGCAGCGATCAAAGCTGCAAGACTAAGTGTCCCCTAGTGGGACAAGTTAAAAAAGTAAAAAAAAGTAATAAAAATGTTTTAAAAAAAGTGTAAAAATAAAAGTTATAAGTTCTATAAACACTAAATGCTTTTTTTCCTATAATAAGACTTTTATTATAGAAAAAAAATGAACACGTTAAAAAAGTACACATATCTGGTATCACCGCGTTCGTAACGAACCCAACTATAAAACTATAATGTTGTTTTTCCCGCACGATGAACACCCCAAAAAAAATCAATAAAAAACTACGACAGAATCGCAATTTTTTGGGTCACCACCGCTCCCTAAATAAAGAATAAAAAGTGATCAAAAAGTCGCATGTACCCGAAAATAGTACCAATAAAAACTTCTATCCGTCCCGCAAAAAACAAGCCCTTACACAGCTTTTTTGACTACAAAATGTAAAAATTATGGCCCTCAGAATATGGTGACACAGAATTTTTTTTTTTATAAATAAGTCATTTTATTGTGCAAACGCTAAAAAAAAGGACCAAACCTATATACATCTGGTATCGCCGTAATCGTACCGACCCGCAGAATAAAGTAAAAATGTCATTTATAGCGTACGGTGAGCGCCGCAAAAAGAAAGCCTAAAAAACGGTGTCAGAATTCCTGTTTTTTGCTCAGGATTGCAAAAAAATTGAATAAATAGTGATCAAAAAAAAAAATCGCATGAACCCCAAAATGGTACCAATGAAAACTACAGATTGTCCCGCAACAAATAAGCCCTCACACCACTCTATTGATGGAAAAATAAAAAAGTTATGGCTCTTGGAAAGCGGGGAGTGAAAATCTAAAATATGAAAGCAAAAAATGGATCAGTCCTGAAAGGGTTAATTCATTTCTAATGAAAAAAACGTATGACAACATGTGGGGTATTTCCGTACTCGGGAGAAATTGCTTTATAAAAAAATGTTTGTTTTTTTCCCCCTTTATCCCTTGTGAAAATGAGAAAATGCAACATTTTAGTGGAAAAAATGTTGATATTAATTTTCGCGCCCTAATTCCAATAAACTCTGCAAAAGACCCGTGGGGTCTAAATGCTCACTATACCCCTAGAAAAATTCCTTGAAGGTTTTTCCAAAATGGGGTCACTTTTGGGGGGTTTCCACTGTTTTGGTCCCTCCAGTGCATTGCAAATGCGACATGGCACCGAAAACCATTCCAGCAAAATCCTAAATCCAAATGGCGCTCCTTCCCTTCTGAGCCCTGCTGTGGGTCCAAACAGCAGTTTATTACCACATATTGGGTATTGTCGTAATCGGGAGACATTGCTTTACAAATGTTGGGGTGCATTTTCTTCGTTATTCCTTGTAAATAATAAAAATTTCTATGTTGTTTCAGAAAAAAAGTACATTTTAATTCTTACAGACTAATTTCAATATATTTAGCGAAAAACCTGTGTGGTCAAAATGCTAACTATACCCCTAGATAAATACCTTAAGGGGTCTAGTTTTCGAAATGGGGTCGTTTATGGGGAGTTTCTATCATTCTGGCAGCTCAAAGCTTCTCAAAAAATGTACATTGGGGCCTAAAATATTTTCAAGCAAAATACGAGTCCTGAAAGCCTCCGGGTGTTCCCTTCCTTTGGGGCCCTGCCGTGTGTCCAAACAACGCATTAGGGCCACAATGTGGGTATTTTTGAAAACAGGAGAAAGAGGGTGATAGATTTTGGGGTGTGTTTCTTCATTTTCATGGTTGCTTTACAAAGAAATCGGTCTTCAAACAAATACTTTTATGAAAAAAGTGAAATTATTTTTTTTTTCACCTGATATGCATTAAATTTAGCAAAGAACTGTGGGGTCAAAATAATTACTATACCCCTAAATAAATACCTTATGGGGTCTAGTTTTCTAAATGGGGTCGTTTATGGGGAGTTTCTATCGTTCTGGCAGCTCAAAGCCTCTCCAAATGTACAGTGGGGCCTAAAACATTTTCAAGCAAAATATGAGTCCTGAAAGCCTCCGGGTGCTCCCTTCCTTTTGGGTCCTGCCGTGTGTCCAGGCAGCGCATTAGGGCCACAATGTTGGTATTTTTGAAAACAGGAGAAACAGGGTGATAGATTTTGTGGTGTGTTTCTTCATTCTCATGGTCGCTTTACAAAGAAATTGGTCTTCAAACTGATACTTTTATGAAAAAAAGTGAAATTATTTTTTTTTTCACCTGCTATGTATTAAATTTAGCAAAAAACTGTGGGGTCAAAATACTTACTATACCCTTAGGTAAATACCTTAAGGGGTCTAGTTTTCTAAATGGGGTCATTTGTGGGGGTTTCCATCACTCTGAGACCTATGAGCCTCTGAAAACCTGGCTTGGTGCAGGAAAACAAAATGTACTTCAAAATTTATAAAATTATTATTCAATTTGTAAGTCCTCTAAATTGCTGAAAATTTATTTAATTTTTTCAAAAGTGCTGCCAAAATGGAGTAAAGAGATAGAAATATATATTTAATTAAAAAAATTGTACAGTATGTGTGTACATATGTGACATATTGCAGTTAAAAATAGGGGAAAATGGTAATTTTTACAAAATTTCTTCCATTTTTCTATTTTTTTATTAATTTCCGCAAATCGTATCAGTCTACTTTTACCACTAAAATAAAGTACAACATGTGACGAAAAAACAATGTCAGAATTACTTGGATATTCAAAACTTTCACAGAGTTATTCTCTGATAAAGTCAGACATACCAGATTTGACAAATCTGGCTTGGTCATTAAGGTACAAACATGCCCGGTCATTAAGGGGTTAAGGTCATGGACTGCTGCCCTTATGTTCTGTCGTAAAATCTTTTGATAAACCTTTGAATTTATTGTTCCCTCAAGTATAACAAGTCCAGGTACTGAGCAAGCAAAGCAGCCCAAAGCCATGATGCTTCCTCCCTGATGTGTATTAAAGAAAAAAAGACACCAGGCGCCTCATGGTGTGATGCCTCTGATATAAGGTGGTATTGGGGGGCTGTAAGTACAGTGTTCTAAAATATGCGACATCCAGGCAAAACTCTGTAGGAGGGTTTGTAAGGGAGTATATTTCCTATCGCTGCTCCACTCCGGGTGATCAGGAGGTTCCTATGGTTCGTTTCTTGGCAGTAATAAGATTACAAATCAGAAATAGCAAAGTCTTTTTTAGGGCACTGACAGGGACTCCAAAAGAATTAGTATTCCGTGGAAGGATTTTAAAAGTATAAAAAATATATTTATTGGTATATAAGCTTATAAACCAATAAGTATATTTTTTACACTTTTAAAACCCTCCAGTGGAATGCTATTTCTTTTGGAATCCCTGTCATTGCATTTGTGCTAAATAGTTCCACTTTTGTCTTACCGGTCCAAAAAATATTTTCCCAGAAGCATTGTGGAACATCCAAGCGGTCTCGAGCAAACTTTAAACGGGCAGCAATTATTATTTTTTTGAACAGCAGCGGCTTCCTTAGCGGTGTTCTTCCATGAACAACATTCTTGTTCAGTGTTTTTCTAATATTGGACACGTAAACAGAGATTTTTGTAGGCTGTAGATCTTACAGTATGTCTTTTGCTGTTCTTTCTCACCTCTTCTAGTATTGACTGTTGTGCTCTTGGAGTGATCTTAACAAAACACCAACTCCTATAGAGCGTAGCAACAGTCCTGACTATGGATTGAGGTACACCCAGGTCTTGTGTAGCCTTTTTTCAGCTTCATGCATCTCTATAACACGTCTTGGTTCACACTAATCAATCCTTCTTGAGAAGAACAGATTTGTCAGTAACCAGGCTTTGTGTGCCTTTATTTAATGGGCAAAACAGCTGTGAAACCCACACTTTAAATCTCATACTCCCTGCACTGTGGATGTTTACTCGATGTGCTCACAAAAGACATGAACAGGACAACTGTTTGTGTGTTATTAGTTTAGTTAGATCGTGTTTGACTATAACTCTGACTTAGATAACAATAAGACCACATTTTATTGGTAATCAATGCAGAAATCCAAAGGGTTCATATGCTTGTTTTTCTTGCAACTGTATGTAACCACATTGAACTTACATGTGTGATAAGCGTAAATGGATTATGTGCCCCTTTAGTGGGCGATCGTAGTAACGAGCGCTCATCTCCATACATAGCTCCTTGTGAAAGGAGCAAACGAGCTGTATCATCGATTGGCACTCATTTACAAGGCCCACGTTGGGCCGTGTAAGAGGACCCCAACACTCTTAGATATGGCAACCACAGTTTGCATCCAATGGAATGTAGTACTTGAGGTTTTCAGTCATCATGCAAAGTTAAAAACTCGCAACGTTTCAGGTTACCAAGGAGATATGAGGATACAACTATGCAGAAGAACCAGCACACATTCTTTATATAGAATAAGTCTTTATTCAATGTTCAGCCTTTTGATTGTAGAATGTGCTGGGACATTATTCACTTACAAAACACAACACAAAGCTGTTTTCAAATCTATGTTTAATCCTTTACATAAAGACAGAGAGGTAATTTGAAGCTCCTGGGCCCCAATGCAAAATGTGTAACATGGCCCCCTCCAACCATGTTCCATTTGTAATACTGCCATCTTCCTATGTATCAAAAAGGCTTTTAGGCCCCCCTCAGGCACCAGGGCTCAGTATGACTGCTACCTCTGCATCCTCTATAGCTACACGCAAAACTGATCGATACATACTTTACATGATTATGGGAGCAGCCGTTTTCATTAAGTTGCTTCCATGGTAATTCTAAACATTTACTTTTCAGCAGGCACATGGATATAAAAAAAATATGTATTGACTTCTAGAGAGTGCTGTGGGCATGCTCTGTATCATGTGCAGTAGACACTGTGCAGGGAGGAAGAGCAGGTAAGTTGTCAAAGGTATGATCTTGTGTTTCTGCCTCCATATTTATAATAGAAGGGTTACATTTATTTTTGGGATCACATGCCACAGGTTGAAAATTCAGGCTTAAGAGTACATATAAACCAATGTAGTCAGGATGTGTTTATGTCATAGGAACACTTTACTAGCTGCTCTGCACATTTATTTGGAAAAGCCTAAGGCCTGATTCACACGAGCGTTGAATACGTTCGTGTGGTGGCCGTTAAAATAACAGCCGTCACATGGACGTATGTTTTTTAATGGGGCCGTTCACACGGCTGTTGTTTCAACGGACCGTGTGAAGGGTCCGTTGGAAAACAGGACCTGTCCTATTATCTTCCGTTTTCACACATCCCTCCATAGGCTCAAGTCTATGGGGATCCGTGAAAATGGGAGCCGCATGGGGGCACCTCGGACGTGAAAAACGTTGCGTTTTTCATGTCCAAGTTTCCCCAAGTTCGTGTGAATCTAGCCTAAGGCCTTATTCACATGAGCGTATTTCAATGGGGCCATTCAGACATTCAGTGTTTTTCACGCATCGTGTGTCTGCTGCGTGAAACTCACTGCATGTCCTATACTTGTGCGTTTTTTGCGCATCACACACCCATTGAAGTCAATGGGTGCGTGAAGATCATGAACAGCACAGGGACGCACACCCTTGTGCTGTCCGTGTTTTTCACGCACCTGTTGCTAAAGAAATAATGAGGAAAAAATAAAACACCTCCTTTATTTATTTTTTTGCTGACGTAAAAAACGCCTAACATACGGATGACATACGTGCGTAAAAAACGCAGACGCGCACTGTACACAGATGCCACACGGAACTGTAATGCAGGAAAAACGCTATGTTTTTTATGCGCGCAAAACGGACACGTTCGTGTGAATAAGGCTTAATACTGTGTTTTTGTAAAATCGCGACAAAGCCACGCCATTTTGCTGTAAGTTTGTGAACACACCATTAAAAGTTCAGTCGGTTCAGTCATTTCAGCCGCACCAATTGATAAAAGACCCATAAAGCAAAGCACATGGCTTTGCAAAAAAACTGTAGAATTTCAATTTGGCGCTGTTAAAGTTTGTCAAATTTACAACAAATCGGATATATGCCCAGCGAGTGCTGCCATAGACCACACTACATATTGCTATTGAAAAGTGGAACATCCTAAAGCAACAACACCTCAGCCGAGAAGTAGTAGGCAACACAAGCTCACAGGATAGGACCTCTAATGCTGTAGGGCATGGCCTGCAAAAATCCTCTGTCCAACACTCACTATTAGGTTACAAACTCATTCTGGAAACGTCAGCATAAGATGTATTGGGTTTCCATGGAGAAGCCTCACAAGTCTAGGATCACCATGCATAATTCCAAGTGTCAGCTGGTGGTGTAATCCTTACCACTGGACTCCGGAGACGTGGCATTGTATTCTCTGGCGTAAAGAATTACACTGAACAATATGGCCGTCTGACAGATCCCTGGGTATTGCAGATGCCAGGAAAAAGCATCTTGTCTGAATGTGTAGCATTAAAAGTAAAGTCTGGTGGAAGGGAAAAGTGGTCTGAAGTTATTTTTCCTAGTTTGAGCTGGGCCCTATAACTCATGTTACAATAGTTTATAGAAGGTTCTTTCCAGTTTCAGTGTGACAAAGCCGTGCACAAGCCGACCTTACCCCCTGTGCAAGAATGGGATGACCTGGAAAGCAAACTGAGAGCCAGGTCTTGATGTTGGGCCAAACCTCCTTAATGTTTTTGTGGCTGAATGGATGTGAATATTGGCAATCATGTGCCGAAGTTTAGGGGAAAGACGTCACACAAGAGTGGAGAAAAAAAGGACTACATCCATATCACTACCAATCAAGAGCAGACATGACATATGTACAAGCCGTGCAGCTACACAGGGGACCGACATTACTCCCTACAGTCTTTTAGATTGCATGCAGGGATAGTGCTAAGGATTCCATAAGTCTTAAAGTGTAGCTAAACGTTTGACAAACTTCTGACATGTCATAGTGACATGTCAGAAGTTTGGATTGGTGGGGGTCCGAGCACTGAGACCCCCACCAATCGCTAGAACGAAGCAGCTGAAGCACTTGTGTGAGCGCTCAGCTGCTTGGTGTCTGTTCAGCTTTTGCCGGAAATAAATGTATCGGTATACGGACTCAATAAAAAGTCTATGAGCCCGTACTTCGATACATCGGCTCTCCGGAAAAAGACGAACAGAAACGAAGCGGCTGAGCGCTCACACGAGTGCTTCAGCTGCTTCGTTCTAGCAATTGGTGGAGGTCTCAGTGCTTGTACCCCCACTAATCCAAACTTCTGACATATCACTATGACATGTCAGAAGTTTGTCAAACGTTTAGCTACACTTTAATTACTGATGGATTGATGCAGTGGGGATTTTTTTTTTTTTTATCATATAGTGTAATATTTTTAATAGTGGGATATTCCCATCTTTAGACATTTATGGCATATCCTATGGATATGCCATTCATTTCTGATATTTGCGGGTCCCAGCACCTATCTCCCCTGACCACGTTCCATCCAGTGAGGTGGCCGGGATTATGGAAACAGCCGATCTTGCTGTGCTATGCTGTTTCGTAACTGCTATAGAAGTGAATGGGAGTTACAGGAACAGGGCAGCACAGAGAGCTTGGCTGTTTCTATAACCCTGGCCACCTCTCCACTAATTCTACACCTGGAAGCAACAGCCAATGGCCACCTGACGGGATGGGTCAACGGACCCGTGTTCTGGGAATAGCCCTTTGATACTTAATAATCTGAATATTTTAACCATGGTCCTGAGTTTGTTCTGTGAGTTGCATATTTCAACACATGTAAAACTTATTTTAAGTTAAACTTTATGCATTTTATTCTAACATAGTAACATAACCTAGTATGTAACACTTAATTTGGCGGATAAAAATCACATGACCATGGAAAGTATTCTATCCATTGGAAGCAAACAATAAATGTTCTTACTGAATAACAAGAGATCTTGAAAACCGTGAGGAATGAGTACAGAAAAATTGTATAACTATTAATTATACAAAAATATTAAAAAAAAGTTAAAAAAGTTTCTACAATTGCATTCTTCCTTATAACCAGCAGGGGACACTACTGTATAAGTATTAAAAATGATGTCTGAATCTATGTCATTTAGGCTTCCATTTAAAGTGAAGCAGTCAGCTCAATATTCTGTCCTATGTAAGGGCCACATATTACAGTTACAGGTCCAAACTCCTATTATACAATAAACCAAAAATTAAGAAAAACAAAAATATTTGCCCTAGTAAGTGGCAAGTAAATTTTATGACAAAACACAATTTGCCTATAAGGCAACTAACCCTATTTTCCACACTACAAACAGAAAAACATAATTCCTAATAATGAAAATAACCTTTATTAAAGGTACAAAGCCTATATTATAAAAACAACCCATGAACCCAGAAACATTATCCCTCATATAGATGTAATGGTCAGTCTCTGCTGACAGCAGTAGAAATAATATACTGTCTATACTAGAGGGAAGCGTCTGCAGACCGCTATCCCAGAATTGATTCGGAGCTGATGGTATGTTAAAAACATTTACCAAAGCCCCCTCCCCCCGACTTGTTTTGCTGAGATGGCGTCCTCAGGGGTACAATGGGGCAATGGAAATTACTCCATTAAGCGATCAATGAATACAGTAGACTCATAGTTAATCTTTCTCCGTAGTGACTGACAGGCATCTGTGTATGCACATATACAGAGCGGGAAGATAAAACTTATGATCCCTTTGTATTGAATAACACACAATTAAACTATTTTAAAAGTTAGTATCTTAATCCTTAAAGGGGTTTTTTGAGTTATTTAAAAAATTGGCGACGGTAGGAGGGATGAATAAAAAGAGCAATTGCTCAACTCACAGATCCCCGTCGTTCCAGAGCCGCTGCTTTTGGTCCTCCCCGCTGCTGTGTATTAACATAGCTGCAGCGATGATGTGCTAGTATACCCACATGATCGCTGCAGCCAATCACTGGTCTGGGTGTATAAGCAGTGTAAGAACCCACCTTATAGAGGTCGCCTTGTCGTGGCAGATGGGCTCACACAATTTTATCAAAATTTGCGCTAAGAACCTCCCTATTCAGTGGCGTAACTACCGCCGTAGCAGCAGTAGCGGCTGCTACAGGGCCCGCGGCATGGGGGGGCCGGAGGCTCCGCTAGCAGCCGCTATGGCTGCTACAGCGGGACGCCACTGAACACTACGGCAGAGCAGGGAGGTATCTCCCCGCTCTGCCATTAAACAAAAGACATGTATCCCCTCTCCACAGGATATCCACAGGATAGGGGATACATGTGTGATCGCTGGCAGCGATAAGGAGAACGGGGGACTAAAAGTCCCCTGAAGTTCTCCATCACAAACCTCGGACTTCCGGGGTCTGTGTCGGCAGCTCCGTAGAAATGAATGGAGCACCGGTCGAGCTTGTGCACATGCGTGACCAGCGCTCCTTTCATTTTTAGTGAGCTGCGCAGACGCCGGAAGTCAGAGGTTAGTCATGGAGAACTTCAGGGGACATTCAGTCCCCCGTTCTCCCTATCGCTGCCAGCGATCACACATGTATCCCCTATCCTGTGGATAGGGGATACATGTCTTTTGTCGGACACGCTGTAGGTCACATTTTTTTGGGAGGGGGAACGCTGTATGGCGTTCCCTACAGGGGGGGTGCTGTATGGCGTTCCCTACAGGGGGGGGGCTCTGTATGGCGTTCTCTAGAGGGGTGGGCGCTGTATGGCGTTCCCTACAGGGGGGGCTGTATGGCGTTACCTACAGGGGGGCTGTATGGCGTTCCCTACAGGGGGGCGCTGTATGGCGTTCCCTACAGGGGGGGCTCTGTATGGCGTTCCCTAGAGGGGTGGGCGCTGTATGGCGTTCCCTACAGGGGGGGGGCGCTGTATGGCGTTCTCTACAGGGGGGGCTGTATGGCGTTACCTACAGGGGGGGCTGTATGCCATACAGCCCCCCCTGTAGGGAACGCCATACAGCCCCCCCTGTAGGGAACGCCATACAGCCCCCCCTGTAGAGAACGCCATACAGCGCCCCCCCCCCTGTAGGGAACGCCATACAGCCCCCCTCTAGGGAACGCCATACAGCCCCCTGTAGATAACGCCATACAGACCCCCCCCTGTAGATAACGCCATACAGTCCCCCCTGTAGATAACGCCATACAAAAAAATAGAAAAATACTTTATTAGCATACATAATATAGAACAATGAACAATGTATAAAAGCAAAAGAATCCATAGACCAACAGTTAAAAAAGGGACACAAGACTGGGGGGTGTCTAGCAAATACTCATAAATAGCAGATAAGTATATGTGATTGAACTTCCAAAAAAAGACATATCTAATGAGAGACCATATATGAAAATAGGAAATATATTCATATGAGTTTGTGGGAAAGAAGGTAGAGCCCACAATATGATAACGAATTTGTCAAATGGCCGTATATATGTAGCACTAAATAAAATACCGGCAGAACATTTATGCAAGGTATTATAAACCACATACACATCAATGGAAGGTAAACAGACCATGCATATGGTCGAACAAATATACACAGCAATATTTTGTACATATACAGTCACTATACGTATAGAGGAATAAATACTGGAAGAGAAGTCAATGGATATACAATAAGAATGGCGTATTTGCATGGGATGAACCATACCCATATTGAGATGCCAGGAGAGACACACACAGCCAGCGTCCACCCCAACGCGCGTTTCTACGCGTTTTCTTTGCTATGGGGCCATATGAATCCTAGTTACACCCCTGGATACAATAAAAGTTGTTTTAAAATGGCGGCATATATACAATAATTCAATAATTTCTATTATGGAAATGTCGCTCCAATACCAAGATCATTTGTCGGTGGTTTTAATAATTGCCGTGTAAACGTAGACTTAGACTCTGCTGCGCCCCAACCTTCACATTTATATAAAGAAAGATGGTGGAAATATCTGTACGGTGCTGCGGAATATGCTGGCGCTACAGTATATAAGCAACTGGAAAGAATAAGGGAAAAAATGTGCCATGTAAGATCTTTTCCAGCATGCAGAAAATCTATATCTGATATATTGAGGGCTTCTAATCAGAACTCCTTGTTATCTCCTGAAGTACCAATACGTGGATCATCCGTCACCCTTGTCCAAAATCTGACCGTGTATGGCCCCTTTAAATGATATATTATTGGTAAAACTTTAGCAAATCTATTGGATAATTGAAGTCCAGTTTAAAGGTCTATCCTCGTTTATGCCATTGTTATTCATGATCATTCTTTGTAGACAGAAGAGCTGTGTTAGGCTGTTTTTACCTGGTTTATGTGAATTTAGTCGGTGATCTTCAGCAGGTCTCCTCCTCCTCCTCCTACAGCAAGATACCGGAGACCGGGACACATTCCTATAGCTGGAGCTGAATGTTAGGAAGGACGCGGAGTCCCGTCTCCATGGTAACCGAGACATACGGTAGCGGGTTTGTCTGCTGTTGTTCTGAGCATGCGTAGGAAACCACATGGAGCATGCGCAAAGCAGATACAGTGTGCTACAGTGAGGAAAGCGGAGTCACTGGCAGGACTGGTGAAATCCGTATGTCCGTGTTTAATTCCCCGATTTTTCAGTCTCCTAGAAATATTGTAGCGTGAAGGCAGCACCTCGTTGGTATAGAGCTTATGTACTATGTGAACAGTGTTTGGAAATTCGCGTCAGGCAACTGCTTGTGTAACAATTCCTCACTGTCACATTATAATACAAGCAAAGCAGTGTAATAATAAACCTGCAGTACTCCAAGGAGTTACCCCTCCCCCTTACAGAAGAGCTCCGCAACCTACAACTCCCAGAATGATTGCCCTGACAGACCGGGCATGCTGAGAGTTGTAGTTTTGCAGCAGCTGGAGAGCCACAGGTTGGTACCATTGCCTTGCAGTCAGCAGG
Organism: Rhinoderma darwinii; assembly: GCF_050947455.1. Taxonomy (NCBI): domain Eukaryota; kingdom Metazoa; phylum Chordata; class Amphibia; order Anura; family Rhinodermatidae; genus Rhinoderma; species Rhinoderma darwinii. The sequence continues at coordinate 364,875,363 of NC_134690.1, read as the reverse complement.
ATATATACACTGTTTACTGAAGCCTGTATCTTCTGGATCAGGACTGTCATTGAGAACTGAGGGCAGTAAGGAATTGTTAGTTATATAATTGCCCAATAAACTGGATATTGTATAGGGTGTGTATTACTTTTGCAACCATTTTAATTGCAGCAGGACAACAAAAAAAATATAGTCAACTTTTTATAGCCAATTTTTTTTTGCCTACAGTTCCTATGCAAAGCTGCTGAACAAGTCATCTCTCCGGATTACCCCACTACGGGATCGGCAAACATCGGAGGAGAGTCGGGCCGCCACCAGACAAAGATATTTGTCTTAGGGCCTGTTCACATCACCGTTCGCTTTCCGTTCCAGGGTTCCGTTGGAGGTTTCTGTCGGGTGATCCCCGCAACGGAAAGTCAAACTGAAACCACAGCTTCCGTTTCCGTCACTATTGATATCAATGGTGACAGAGACATTGCTAATGGTTTCCGTTCGTCAACATTCCGGCAGGTTTCCGGTTTTCCGACGGAATCAATAGCGGAGTCGACTACTCAGGACAAATTTGCTACATTTCTTTCTAATTTTAAAGAGAACCTGTCAAAAGTTTTGAGGTATCGAAACTGCTGACGGGATATAGGGGAGGTGATTTTAAACGTACCTTTATTCTCGGTCATGCAAGTTTCATTACCAAGAAACCGAGATTTGATTTCCCTGGCACAACAGTCGCAAGTGCCAATCTCTGAGTCACGGCTCTAGCGGCCAATCAGGGGACCGCTAGAGTCGTCATTCAGCAGAGGGGTGAGGTTGGCAGCATGCAGTGCAGGAGCGCTTGCACATCAAATCCCGCCTCGGTGACACTTCCAATCAGCGTCTCCTAGGTATGATAACTTACCACAGTCCCTATTTGCATTACCACACCCTTTATTTTCATGACCACTCCCACACGTTGTAAAAATTGGACAGCTCCTCTGCTTACTACCTCTTCACACATTATAGCCCTGGCAATTTTTATTTTTTTTAGGATGAGGAGATGATATTGTACAAATTAGTACATTCCAATGGGACTGAAGATTCTTTTTTTTTTTTTTATAAATTCTTTTATTTTCAATTTTCCACAAACATAACACATTAATGCCATAAGAGTATGCAACCGTATTGTACGTCGGCACGCAGGCCAGCATAAGGCTGGGTTCACACGTGGCGGAATTTCACTTAAATTCCGCTGCGGACACTCCGCAGCGTTAATCCGCAGCGGAGCCGTTTCTGCATTGACTTCCACTTCTATTTAGAAGTGTTCGTTTAGACGATGCGTAACATTCCGCTGCGGAGCATAGGCTGCGGAGCGGAATTTGGTGTCCGCAGCATGCTCTGTCTGTTGCGGAGCAGTGGCGGACTCATGGCGGAATTTCTCCATTGACTTCAATGGAGATTCTAAGTTCCGCAATGAAGTCCGCAGCTGTCATGCACATGTTATGTGTGCTGCGGATGCGTCTTGCTTTTTTGCTATGACATTTCTTCATTCTGGCTGGACCTATGTATTTCTAGGTCTACAGCCAGACTGAGGAAGTCAATGGGGCTCCCGTAATGACGGGAGCGTTGCTAGGAGACGTCTGTAAATAGTCACTGTCCAGGGTGCTGAAAGAGTTAAGCGATCGGCAGTAACTGTTTCTGCACCCTGGACAGTGACTACCGATCACAATATACAGCAACCTGTAAAAAAATATAAGTTCATACTTACCGAGAACTCCCTGCTTCTGTCTCCAGTCCGGCCTCCCAGGATGGTCGTTTCCGGACGAAGGCATCCCGCCGAAACGCGCGTCGGGTCTGACGATCTCTCCTGCCTGAGACATCACCATGGGTATGTGACCTGTTACATTCATTTTTCTTTGCTGTTTTATCCATAGACCGGACTCACTCAGAGTAGTACTGGTTATATTTTCTAACTTGTATTGATACAGAGACTTCACTAATGTATTTGCATTATTATCTAAAATATGATATCTATTTTCACTTGTGTTTTACAATCTCTGCTCCCTCTGATTGACTTCTAATCAACTTGTATGGTCTATTTGTTCAACATAGCTGTTATTACCATATATATGTGTCTACCCACCCATGGTGCACTTGTATCTCTGGCATCAGATGAACGTTTTACTTTCATGCTGTGCATGACTCATCTTTTTAATCCTGTGATTTTTTCAATAAAGATTGTTATTCTCTTTTCTGCTACATTGTTGTGTTAATTGTACCCCACACCTTATAGGCTTTTTATCGTTGTCGGCAGCACATCTCCCTATGTAAACAGACGAGCTACCGACATGATAGAAATGTATGGGGATGAGCGATCGGAGTAACGACTGCTCGTCCTCATACTAGCTCCTTGTGAAAGGAGCAAACGAGCGCCGATCAACGAGCTGTGTCGTTGCTCAGCACTCGTTTACACGGCCCACGTCGGGCCGTGTAATACTACCTTTATGCTCCCTGCACGCGGGACGGAAATGCTGCAGATTTTCTGTGCGTAATAGCCGCACAAAGATTACAGTCACAGCCATGTGCATAAGATTTAAACAAAACTCATCCACGTACTGCATGGAAACAGAGCATTCTGCAAATTTTCAAATCCGCAGCAGGTTCATTCTGTTGTAGCTGTTCACAGCGAATTTCACCTTTTTCAATGTAGGCGTGAAATCCACATTGTATCCGCATCAAAATCTGAACGTATCAAATCCGCTACGTGTTTGGGTACACTTGAATATGGTTGTGTGAAGACCGCCTAAGACAGCCATGTTATGGCTCCATATTGTAGGGAGCTGTAATAGGGCTGCCTTACGTCCATGAGCCCTCTACTCTACCACCATATGTTTCCAATCTCATAAATAGGCATGCAGTGGTTTTTTTTTTCTGTTGGAATCCATACAAATCCAGCATGGCAAAAAATGGTGTCATGCTCCCTCAGACTCTGTATGTACAGAGGAAGTGTTCTCACCTACAAGCATTTCTTGATGGGGTCTGTATAGCAGTTCACAGAGGCTCTATGGGCATCTGTGCACAGAGCTCTGCCATGTGCATGAGCCCTCACAGAGTCTCCAGGAAGGAAAAGTGTACAGGGTGCAGCCAGTTGTGGCCCAGTAGGCCTGAACTTGCTGACCGGCACCTGTATGAGCGCCATTGGTTCTGTCCGCGATTAAGTGTGAGCTAGCCATCATCTACATGCCTGAGTCGTGTCTAAGAACTGTGCCTCTCATATTGGGAAGTGTTGTTGTTTTTCCTGCTGTGGCCGGGGTTGACGTAATCACTGGCCCAGTAAAGTTGAGTTGCAAGAATTTTCCTGTCTTCATACCATCTTTTCTCCGACACACCTGCATCGGGCCATATACAAAACCAGTCCACACCCTTACAGCCGGACTAACATTGTGCAGCATTTGAGAACATTAGGGTGCGCTGACACATGGCATACTTGCATTGCATGTCTATGGCACAAACAGATTTTCCTGGTTCTTGCTTTGCTGAATATTTTTCCATAGGCATACATTGTAAAGTTTTCTGCATGTTTACACTGCAGAAATACAGTACAATGCAAGTGTGAGCGCACCCTTCTGCTTTTTTATATAGTAACTTATTGTTCTTGCATTTGAATACACCTGGATTTACACTTTAAGTACAAATTATTAATTCTTCAGCATCATAAAAAAAACAAACCTGAAAACTTATTATAAAATAACATAGAAACCTCAACAAATTACTACAATATCACATTTTTCCATATTTCTGTTTCTACCAATTCTATTTATTTTAGCTTCCATCCTGTTGGGTGACTTGTTTTCAGTTTTTTATAGAAATCTGCAGGGATATAACCCGTGCTTTTGGTAAATATCTCCAATCACAGCTGCCATCAGGGCACTAAAGGTGTACGGTACCATCTGATGCAGTTAGGGGACCATGTAAACAAGGGCCCGAAACTCACCTGTGTGCTGCCACCTACTTACATAAGTGTGGATATATAGGCCCTGATTAGTCCTATGTTCCCCTCCCCCATGGACCCACAAAATATATGGTAAGGTCTTGAGAGACTGTATTTAGAGAACATGTTATGCTACTTTATTTCACATTGGTTATATAAGAGATTTCCTAAGGTGCCCACCAAATGTATGCAATAAGATACAAGATGAAGGAGAATAAAAAAAATAGGGAGTTCCTGGACCATTACCATTTACCAGTATTGGGCCCAGATATTTCTCATGGTGGCCCTGTTTTCAGTGTTCAGTCTTAGGCCGAATTCAGACAACCGTGGTATACGTCACATGGTCGCATGTATTTCAATGGGACCGTTTACACCGTCGTTGTTTCAACAGACCGTGTGAAGCGTCTGTTGAAAAATAGAACATGTCCTATTTTGTTCTGTTTTCACAGATCCCTCAATAGACTCAAGTGTATGGGGATCCGTGAAACGGGTTCCGCACGGGGGCAACTCGGACGTGAAAAACTGCCATTTTTCACGTCCGAGTTTCCCCACGTTCGTCTGAATTCGGCCTTAGAAGTTGTGGAATTTTCTGCTTCTCAGGAACGAGGTAATCCAAAACACATTAAAGGGAACCTGTCAGCAGTTTTGAGCCCTCAAAACTGCTGACAGTGCTATATACCAGGTGAGGTGTGTAGCGTAACTATACCAGTGGCATCAGTCATGCAAGTTGCATGACCAAGAAATGGACGTTTCAAATGCCCCCAGAGCCGCATGTGCAAGTGCTCCGAAGGTGGCCCCATTATAGTCACTCAGAGCAGAGGGGTGAGGCTGGCAGCATTCAGTTAGGAGAGCCTGAACACCCGACTCCGTGGCACTTGTGATTGTGGTGCTGGGGTCATGAAAACGGCGGTTTCTCGGTCATGCAACTTGCAAGACCGACACCATTGGTATAGTTTCACTGCACTCCCCACCTTATATATAGCATTGTAAGCAGATTTCAGGGCTCGAAACTGCTGACAGATTCCCTTTAAATGTTCTTAATCTTTAAACTCAGGGGTGGCCAGTCAATTGCTAAAAAAGTTTACTATTCTGTTCCCACAGCTGCCAGGTCAAAGTCACTAAAAGTGGTTTTCAAGTTTTTAGGTTTCATTTTTTGTATTTATAGACTAGGAAATCATCGTTTTCTAATATACATGTATTTAAAATTCTGCTCACATAGCTTTTTTTAAAACAATGCAGTCGCCTCTGTCTAAAAAAATGGTATAGCCCACATATTAATCTAAACAGCAGTAATGCACCCATGGGCTAACTTAATAGACTAAACATGGCGTCAGTCATGTAACCCACCACCCACACATCGTGTGACCATTGGCATTCAGATCACACTACATCAGCATCTCATCATCTATCAGTGTCTGTCTAGGAGCAGCTCTTACATTTTTTTTCCCTGTCTCCTCTGTATGTGTGAAGACATCACCTAGAGACAGCCAGACATTTTATAAATCATCTATAGAGACAGGCAGCCATGTTGTACATTATCTAGGGACAGGCCGCCATGTTGTACATTATCTAGGGACAGGCCGCCATGTTGTACATTATCTAGGGACAGGCCGCCATGTTGTACATTATTTAGGGACAGGCCGCCATGTTGTACATTATCTAGGGACAGGCCGCCATGTTGTACATTATCTAGGGACAGGCCGCCATGTTGTACATTATCTAGGGACAGGCCGCCATGTTGTACATTATCTAGGGACAGGCCGCCATGTTGTACATTATCTAGAGACAGGCAGCCATGCTATACAAGTAAATACACGCACAGTAAAGTAGTTGTTCGTCATTATTCCACCATTATTCCTAGTTACTTAGCCAATGGATATGTCCTCTTTCTTGCCCCAGCACATGTATGTCATAATCCCTTTAATATTGATGGTCATCTTTAAATTAGCTTCTCAGAAACTGATGGTAAACTAACATTAGTCAGAATGTTCCGTCAATAACCCTTTTATCAGTTTCTAAGGATTTCCTATCCTTGAAGAAGGCAGAATTTCTCGGAAATACATTAGTTACCTTTTTTTAGCCCTTTCTTACTTTTTGGTGCGGCCGAAAATAAAATTTTATCAAAAAGAAATGTTGGAAGCCATAAATATAAGTAAACACCAACTTTCTCTGCAAGACTGGCAATCAGATAACGAGCTTTTGGCGTAGGTGATGTCAGAGCGTCTACAATGGTGTCCACAACTTCATAGCTTTTTTTGCTGCCGCGATCAAGTTCCTTCTTTACAAAGTATGTTACATTTTCTACAGTTTCTTTGCTGAAAACCTTCTTTGCTTCTGCAGGGAGAGAATCCCAGACTTTATCTGCAGCCACATGTAGGATTTTTGTCGCTGGAGCATAATTGCCGGGCTGAATAATGCATACCTGCAAGTAATTATAACAATAAGAGAATTATAATAGCACCAGAGTGTTTTATGTGATCGCGTGGAGGGTCATCGCAACAGCTTCAATATCAACAGAGCAGTCCTTGCCATGTGACTTGAGAGCAACTTGTATTTTAGGCTAGGTTCACATCTGCATCGCAACAAATGAAGGACACCATGACGGAAACCCGACCATTAAAATCAATGGGAGCCATTGGTGTCCATCATGTGACCGATCCGACACTTCCATTTCTTTCGTTGTTCTGCTCGTATAAGCCGGACAACGAAAAAAAGACAAACGCAGATCTGAACCCAGCCTAACTGGTGAGGAACTTTTTTCCACCCCATATCAGTCTTATTCTGATATGTTATAAAACATTTATCAGTGAAGGGTCCAACCCTTGAGATCCTGAACTGTCCCGAGAATAGACTCCCAGAAGGAGTTAGAGCAGTAAGCCCAGGTTTGGTGAGGATGTTTTATTTCTTTACAGAGATATATCCAGTTGTTTCAACGGGGACAGACATTCTCTCAGCCATCACTGTGCTTTAAAGCTTGAACCACAAACAGTCTTTCTCTGGAGCATTGCAGCCAGAGCCACGTATACAGCCCCTGGCCTCATATAGAATCTATATGGGGGACTTGGACAACAAATGCATTTTTTGCAGACTATCCCCTATAGATATAGCAGTATCTATAGGGCTTTGTCTGTGCAGATATACATTTGTTGTCCCAAGGACTTACATAGAGTTCAACATGCCATATATCATTAATTACCCCCTATAGAAACTGATAGTGGTGGTGATGTATGGGCTGATCTCTATGCATTTACATAGTAAAATGTTGGGAGTTTTTACTGTGCAAATGCATAGAGATCAGCCCACATACCAGCACCATCAGTTCAGCAGCTTCTATACAGTCTATAAGTCCAGGTGGCTGCTTCAGACTCTGATTGATTGTTGTGAACAAAAGGAAATACCTAATTGTTTACTAAAAGAATAAAAAAAAGTTAGATTAAAATCGAGAATCACCAATAAGCTTGGAAGAAAAATAAAAAAGTGAGAGGAGTTTGAAGTTTAAGGCCCCATGCACACAAGCATAATTTTTATCCGCAATTACGGATCGGTAATTGCTAATAAAAATGATGATCGATTAATTTCCATGGCCCATGGACTTCCCGTATATTTACGGGTAAGTGTCAAGGCCGTAACGATGACCCGCAAAAAATAGGAAATGTTTTGATTTTGCAGACCGTGCTCCTATACTTTATAATGGCAGCACAGCCCGCAAATGCCAGTGAGAGTCCGTGGCCATCCATGCCCGTAATCTAGGACCATGCACACGGCTACGGCCATATTGCCCAGCTGTTTTTATAAGCTCAGGTTAGGCTGACAATACACATTGTGACTATAAGGTCATAAGGGGTGGTTTTTATTTACCACTGCTAGTAAAGAATAAAATAAAAGTGTCTTACCTCCACTCCAAACGGCTTCATTTCTAGTCTAAGGCAATCGCAGAATTTCTCCAGTCCAGCTTTTGTCAATGCATATGTGCTATTCATGAAACTTACATATGCATTAATGCTTGATAAAAACACAATTCGTCCTAAAATTATTGTAAGAAAAACGAACATAAATAAATAGTGATGCAGCAGAACACATGCGCTTAGGCCGGAGCACATGTGTATTAATAAATATCTAAAAATCCAAAATCACTAGAAATACCGCGATTTGACCGCAATGTGTGAATACACCCTTATAAATATGATGTAATTGTACCATTTACAAATCCAGATTTATCTCACACCACAGAACTGTGACAGTTGTTTCTATACATGTGCCCCCTTTTAGGGTATGTGCACACACACTAATTACGTCCGTAATTGACGGACGTATTTCGGCCGCAAGTACCGGACCGAACACAGTGCAGGGAGCCGGGCTCCTAGCATCATACTTATGTACGATGCTAGGAGCCCCTGCCTCGCTGCAGGACAACTGTCCCGTACTGAAAACATGATTACAGTACGGGACAGAAGTTCCACGGAGAGGCAGGGGCTCCTAGCGTCGTACATAACTATGATGCTAGGAGCCCGGCTCCCTGCACTGTGTTCGGTCCGGGACTTGCGGCCGAAATACGTCCGTCAATTACGGACGTAATTAGTGTGTGTGCACATACCCTTAGAGTGATTATAATTTTTCAGAACAGCACAGATGTAGCAGAGTTTAATTTGACTGATAACTTGCTGCAGTGTACAACAAAAGCCATTGCAAGGCCATTGAAAAAGTCACGTTAATGTTTCCTGCCGCTGTGTATATATAATGTTTTAATAGTCAAGTTAAGGATTGCTACATATGTATATTAACTGTATCATTTTTTTCACTAGTATAAGGAAAACTATTAGGACCTGTTCACATTTGCGTTGGAGGCTCCGTTAGGGGCCTCCATTACCGATCCGGCTGAAAATACCAGAAACAATTGCACAGCATGCTACACTATTGTTTCCTGGAAACCACGGAGAAACCCGACGGAACCCATTAAAGTCAATGGGTTCCGTCAAGCATCGGTTGTGTTCTTCGAACTGGCGCTTCCGGTATTTTCGTTGTTTTGCTCTCTAATGAAGTAGACCAATGCAGGTGTAAACTTGCCTTTAGTGATCAGTGGTGGTAAAATTTTAAAATGTAAACAACTGGCCGCAATAGGACTTTATCAGGAGCCATATATTCCGTTTCAAGAGCAAGAAAGGTTTTGTTTGGGAAAGATTTCCTTGCTGTGGCCTGATGGGATCGGATCCATTCTTGTCACTCAAAATATGGCTCCAGTACAAAGCTGTATTATGATTGTCTTAATGCGACCTCAGTATATTTCCCCGGATGTTACGTTGCTCTGAATGGGATTTTCTACAGAAACTGTCCTAGGAAATTTGACAAAACCATAACTGCAGTTTTTTGGGGTGCGGTATGGGTGGGGACGACTCTCTGCATGTGAAAGTGGTCTAATAACCTTACACAAAACAGGAAAATTCAGGTGTGACTACGGTTATCCCCAATATTCCACAAGTAATAACAAAATAGCAGCTTTGTGTCACGACATCAGAAATGGATGGCCCATACAGATTCACATTTTTGTTATTGAAGGAAAGTAAGATGACAGAAGAACACAGTTTTCTCTTTTTGGATCCCTGTGTTTATGACATGGTGTAGCTATTGAGTGTTACATGTGAATGGTTAGGTTTTATGCGGAGTTAGGCTTCGTTCACATCTACGTTGGAGGCTCCAGTAGGGGCCACCGATACAGATCCATCAAAAATTCCAGACAAAATAGAGCTCCATGCTGCACTATTTTGTCTGGTCAAACGACGGACACCATGACAGGAAACCGACGGAACTAATTAAAGTCAATAAGTTCTGTCCGGCGCCGATGGTTTCCGTCATGCAACGGATCCAGTGCTTCTGGTATTTTCCTTGCTCTGCTCCTATGACGGGACGCAGATCCCTGTCACTAGGCCCCAGACTTAAAACACACACTTGTTACCATGATCTGAGCTTGGATTAGGAAATGCTGATTGATATGTATTACGTCACCTTTGTTTTTTCGGATCAGTGGAGCAAATGCCAGGGTTGTCCTAATGCTTCCCAGCAAGTTGACGTCAAGAACTCTCTGGTATTTTTCTATTGTTTGCCATTCGACCATTCCCCACATGCATATACCAGCATTATTTACAAGTCCACACAGCCCTGGAAGAAAGAAAGAAAAAAAATCAGCCGGTAATCAAAGCAGAAGAGTAATAACTATATCGCAAACGAAAAAAAAAATAGCTGCTTGTCCGTACGTGTCTGTCTGTTTTTTTTATACTGATGAATTATCCACATTATAGGTCATCAGTATATGATCAGTGGGGGCCCGACAACCGGACCCCGCACCAATCAGTTTTTACAGCTGCCTACGGGCGCCGGAAGCAGAAGGCTCTGTTCACAATATAGTGACCGTGCTGCAGTACTGCAGTTTGCAGTGCTCCTATTCAAGTGGAATGAAGCAGAGCTGCAGTAGCTATATAGTGGTCAGAGCATTCTGCTTCCGGCACCGACCAATGCATCGCTTCGGACCCCTACCAATCATATGCTGAAGACCTATCCTGTGGATAAGTAATCAGTATAAAAATACAGCCCTGGAAAATCCCTAGATGGCTTTTGTTGAATGTGTTCTGAGATTGAATTTCTATGGAATGGCAGGTATGATTGATACTGGGACCTATCCTTCTGTTCTCTACTCCAGTACGGACATTACCCCTAGCCCAGTTAGCTCATGTGAAGATACTGGGCTCGTTACTGAGCCATAAAAAGGGTCAGAGCCTAGGAATCCACACAAGGATAGTGTGGAAAGTCTGATACAAGGAACATTGTACTCATGGTTAATAATAGGTGAGGAAACCTGCTGTTTAGTTAAGGGGGTTTTACACTGGGCGATTATCGTGCAGACGAGCGTTCATATAACGCTCCTGGCCTATAATTGCCCTGTGCAAACAGGGCAGCGATCAGCAGATGAACGAGCAGACGCTCATTCATCTGCTGATCGTATCGTTTTATAAAAGTTAAATATTATCGTTGTCGGCAGCGCATCTCCCTGTGTAAATAGGGAGACGCGCTGCCGACATGATAATAATATATGGGGACGAGCGATCTAAGTAACAACCGGTAGTCCCCATCCATAGCTCCGTGTGACAGGAGCAAACGAGCCCCAATCAACGATGTCTCGTTGATCGGCGCTCGCTGCATCGGCCAGTGTAAAAGGCCCTTTAGCGCTCAGACAGGCACGGCGTTTGTTTTGTTTATATACTTCAAATCTTGTATGCTAGATAAGCACTTGTTAACTTTTGGACTTTAATCTTGAACGTTATCTACACTTTCAATGCCGACCCCCATCTACACATATCCTGACAATATATAAATATGCATAAACACACATACCGAAGACAATTTGATTTTCAAACAAGAGAACAAATCCTGCTCAGTAGACATGAAAACTGCAAATTAGTTTAGTCTGGTCAGTAGACCTCGGAGATAGCTGTGCACGTTAAATACAAGCACATATTGCATATCATGAGGTGGGTGGAACAAGATTATTTCTTATAGAAAACAAATTCAATTTCTATTGTGATTGTTTGATGTAAAAATTAGATTTTTCTTTATGATTCAAGGGAGACTTGGCCATATCATTTATTTAAGAAGACTAAAGCTGGCCGAACACATTAGATCAAAGTAAGCCAATGATCTAATGTAAATGGGGGGCCTCTTGACTGTCCTTCGACAGCAGATGTTGGGGGAATGAAGGATCGGGGATGTTGGATTTTAATCATTTGTTGCCACCAGAGATAAGGCCAATCCATAAGTGTCTGGCAGCGGTTTACTCCACTCCCTTAAAATAAACATGCATTCTCCAATGAGCGTGCATGTATGTGATATAGTAAGAAAAAAGACTGTCGGCCAAACAAATCTAATAAATCTCGTTTTATAAAGTTTAAACCTGGATAAAGTGGTTAAAGGAAGAAATTTAAAGGGAATGTATCATCTATATTTTTTATGAACTAAAACGACATACTGCAACATATCCTTTTTTCCTTACCGGTTTTATTTCCTGGTATATATTATTTAATTCTATTTTCTATGCAAGATTAGAGTAGTTGAGAGATTTGCTTTATAGCAGCCACATAGACATAAGAAACCCGAGCCAGAAAGTGACCTATTGACTTCTAGATCACTGAGCAGGGAGGAGGAGGAGGGGGTGATTGTCACTAGTGTCATGCTGTGTTATCTGTCTTCAGGTTTATGATAGAGATGTTACCTTTCATTGTAATCCTGCCTGTGATAATGAGATGACAGCTGAGAATTATCTATACAGAACAGGAAGTATCACCGAGACAGCTTGCTGATCGGCGCTTGTTTGCTCCTATCACACGAGGCAATGATTGGATATGCATAGGGACGAGCGCTATTTACTACGATCGCTCGTCCCTATATATTTTCATCATTTCATTTTGCATAAAAGAGCAGATCAGTCGATGAACGAGTGTTTGCACAATAATCATCTGATCGTTACCTTATTACACAGGGCAATGATCGGGAACGAGCCTTCATATGAATGCTCATTTGCCCAATAATTGGCCCCTGTAATAGGGCCTTAAGACTCAGTGGCCAGTGTAAAATCTTTTAATAAAGATAGTAACATCGCAAATTCTAACACCCAAAAATATATGTTTAACATAAAAACTTGATTTAAACAATAGGTTATTTTTTGACGATACATGTTCTTACCTTTCAACATGGTTACATTTTCTACAATACTAAGTACCTTCTCCAAAAAAACTATTTTTCATTTTTAAATACGACCACATCATATGCCCGTTAGTTAGGTGTACTTTGAAAAGTGGAACCTTAGCACTGCAATCGGTCTGGCGCTGACTGTAGTGAGCTACGGAGTCTAAGGGATCTTTCCATTCCTCACCAGGGACCTCCACAAGGAAGTTTGGACTTAACCGGTTGAATCCCCAGGAAGCATTCCCCAGAATAGTCACTGATTGGCAGCGAGACGCAATAAGGGTATGTTCACACGCTTCACAAAAAACGTCTGAAAATACGGAGCTGTTTTCAAGGGAAAACAGCTCCTGATTTTCAGACGTTTTTTGAGCAACTTGCGTTTTTCGTGGCGTTTGCGCTCATTTTTTACAGCCGTTTTTGGAGCTGTTTTCAATAGAGTCTATGAGAAAACGGCTCCAAAAACGTCCCAAGAAGTGTCCTGCACTTCTTTTCACGAGCCGTCATTTTACGCGCCGTATTTTGACAGCGACGCGTAAAATAAAGGCTCGTGGGAACAGAACATCGTAAAACCCATTGCAGGCAATGGGCAGATGTTTGTAGGCGTATTAGGGGCGTTTTTTCAGGCGTAATTGGAGGCGTAAAACGCCCGAATTACGTCTGAAAACAGTGCGTGTGAACATACCCTAAAGGTTGGAGGGTGGTCAGACAGCAGCCATAAGTCCAAACTGGGACAACAAATCCAGAAAGCGAAATGAAGGCAGAATTAGAAGTCTAAGCCAGAGGTCAAACCGTAGAGTCAAACAGAAGGCGACAAATCCACGGGGTGAAGCAAGAGGCTATGTAGAAAATGGCTGTAATTCCTAAACGGTAAATGCAATATTTGTGCTAAACCTTGAATTAATGCTAAAAGTCTACACTTCACTCACATCTTCATTGCTTTATATCAAATCGATTGAGGTGGTGTACAGAGGATAAATTATGAAAATTATGTCACTGTCCAAATACTTCTGGACTGTAGATTTAGTCCAATTGAACCTTATGTCATATAAATAAATTAAAAAATATTAACATGTAGTCGGCAAAAAGGACATATTTTCCTCTTGCATCTGTAGCCCCCTATCTTTTGATTTTGCTACGTAAACCTTGAATACCTTCACAACTAGGGCAAATAGGATAATAAATTGCATTATTTTTTTTAAACATTTTTATGGAGAAAATTTTGTTAACAAATATAAAGATCACAAATAATATGCTCATAGTAGAGCAACACATAGGATACACCATACAATAAAGAAAAATACATGGCATATAACCTTTTCCATATCATAAGAGCGAAAACAATCCATCCCCCTCCCCCAGAACACGACTCTGGCAATCACAAATAACAGCACAGATAGGCAATAAGAGTGAATGATTCCAAACAGCACTCTCTAATTAAGATATGAGTTGCAGCCCCCCAAGAGTGCCTTTCAGAACTTCCCCATGATACCAAGCAGTAGGGGATACCAAGTGTGCCGAACTGGTGTGACAATTACTGCTATTTCAGTAAAATGTGACTAAATAAAGATTCTCCATTTAGTGAATAGTTTCTCGGCACCTGATTTTTTCCATCTTTCCACCCCTATACTGTAGCGTCCACGACTGCGGACCGTCGTTCCTACTCAACCCTTGGCGGCCGCGGCCATGGATCTGTGAGTGCCGGCCTGCGTCTTCCTAGGAGACACCAGCACTCACTCCTGCTCCGCTGTCTACCGTTGGGTGCGCGCTACGTGCGCTCGTGCCAGGCCTTAAAGGGCCAGTGCACGCACATGTAGAATGTTCTAATAAACCCATGATCACCCTGTACTATAAAAAGGGCTCTGCCCTTTCACTTCTTGCCTGAGCGTTGTTCGTATTCCTCTGTTAGTCTTGCAAATGGTTCCGTAGTCGTATCCTGTTCCCTGTGTTCTCGTGCCCTGCTACCCGTATGCTGTATCCCGTGCTGTACATGTTCTTGTGCCATCTCTAGTGTGGAGTTGCGTTGTGCGGTCTATTACGCCTGCTATGTTACACCATGTCTGGTGTCCTCCGCCACATCTTGCATCACCTGCTGCTAAAGATACCGTCTGTACCTGCTGTTACTACAGTCTGTCACAGGTACCCTTGTGCTTGGACTATATATATTGACTTGGTACACTGTAGTTTGGCCAGCTGCTATCCCGCTACGGCGGTGCGGCACAGTGGGTCCACACACCAACAGATCGTGACAGTACATTAAGGCCATGGACCCCACTGACCAACCCAAGACCATCATGACGTCACAAGTCACGACAGGACTAACTCCTTCTGGCGGTGAATTCCATTGCACAGCGGATGGATGCGCAAGCTGCAGCCGCCACAGCACCTGTTCCTGTTACTCTAGCTCTTCCTTTTGCTACACCTCCTGTCAGTACCAGTGCCAACTTCCAATTCTCGCTGTCACTACCTCCACGCAACGACGGAGACGCGAGGGCCTGCAGGGGATTTCTGAACCAGTTGCAGATCCACTTCAGTCTACATGCCAGAGCATTTCCTTCCAACACTGTCAATACCTTTTGCAGATTCGCCACTGCTGCACGCTCCCTAACAAAACCCACCTGGGATCGACCTACCAATGCAGGTAGATATAAAGCCAGGCGATTTTCCAAGATTTTTCACTGGAGCATCTGAACTTGATCTATAATCATATTGGTTGATATGACCCTGGGTCGAAGGGATCCTTCCCTTTTTTAGGCAATACCTTGATATAAGCCATTTTGGTCTCAGCTGGAAATAGGCCAGATCTAAGCAGGGCGGTATAATAATCTGACAAGAGGGGGCTAATTTCGTCTCTCAAGGTCTTGAAAAATTCCCACGAATATCCATCCAGCTCAGGGGCTTTACCGTTAGATAGGGTCTGTGATTTTTTTGGGGGTCTGATGTAGGAACTCCTTGTTTATCTTTAAGGGTTAAAATGTGAGTTGGTGTATATCTGCCATGTGCTAAGCGAGCCAACAGTTTACTCGCTTTATTGCCATATCTAAAAAGATAAGCTTCAAATTGTGACCGATAAATATTTTCCCTTATGTCTAGCAAGAGATCAAATTGCATTTATCTCCCAGTGCCTTAGTTGGGGAACGCAAAAATGCAGTGTATGCACACCTCAAATGGTCACTAGCCTTCCTGTACCCTTCGGTTGTCTTTCGTTTAAGGGTCGACATGAATTGCATAATCTTCCCCCGAAGCACGGCCTTTACTGTGAGCCAGTATAACATGGGATCAGATCGATGTGCTTCATTATCCCCTTCGAATTCTGTCCACCATCTCCTTAGCTGCTGGAGGAAACTGTCATCCTTCGCTAAGAAGGAAGGGAATCTCCATATGAAATCCGTCCCCCTTGCAACAGTGTCAGCGAGTGTAATTGTAATCGGAGAGTGATCGGAGATAAATAGATCCTCGATTGACACTTCTCGTATGTGGTGGGAAAAAAAATCACTTACTAACAGATAGTCGATATGAGACCAAGATATAGATTGCATTTTGAACGCCAAATTTTGTTAAATCCTTATCGCTGTCACAATTTATGCACGTAAAATACCAGGAAACTTACAATACAAGACTGAGGGAAATGCCCATATTCTTAATGCAAGGTTTTCCTGAAATAATTTATTTTCCTCCTTATGTCGGCAATCGGGTCTAACACCCGGAACAGGCTGTTGGTTCGGGTGCTCTCATCAGGGCCTGATTGGTTAAGGTCCCAATCATGTGATCGCTATGATAGCCAATCATAGCGACCACAGGGAAAGTTTGTTGTAGTAACAAACTTTCCCGGCACTTGATGTTTAGAACATTCTCTCGCCACCTGCCTCCTGTCAGTGTGAGCTCGGGGTAGAGAGAAGACAGAGAGAGAGAGAGTGTTAGCAGCGTGATCGGGTGTCTCAGAGTAGCGCTGACACCCGGATCGCACGGTTAACACCGGCCTCTGGTCCCGGAGACATGATTGGGCCCTGATTAGTTCAGGTCCCAATCATGTGATCGCAGGGAAAGTTTGTTGCAGCAACAAACATTCCCTGGGAACGATTGCGGGTGCTGCCATTGGTGTCATGGCAAAACCGAAGGCCATACAACAGCCTCGGGGTCTGCCATGCACAGCAGCCTATGAGAACCAGCCGGAGGCTGGTCCTCATAAGCTTCCGG
This sequence comes from Rhinoderma darwinii, assembly GCF_050947455.1. Lineage (NCBI taxonomy): Eukaryota > Metazoa > Chordata > Amphibia > Anura > Rhinodermatidae > Rhinoderma > Rhinoderma darwinii. The sequence goes on along the minus strand of NC_134690.1, from coordinate 364,858,499 downwards.
TCAGTGTGACTCTCAGCGTCACACTGACAGTTTATAATATATTACACTACCGAGGTAGTGTAATGTATTATAGCAGCTATCAGTGCTGCAGGTAGTCAAGTGAAAAGTAATAAAAATGTTTTATAAAAGTGTAAAAATAAGTTACAAAAACATAAAATGCTTATTTTCCTATAATAAGTCTTTTATTATAGGAAAAAAATGAAAACGTTAAAGAAGTACACATATTTGGTATCACCGCGTTTTGTAACAACCCAAACTATAACACTATATTCTTTTTCCTGTACGGTGAACACCGCAAAACTTTTTTTTTTGTCACCACCCCTCCCAAAATATAGAATAAAAAGTGATCAAAAAGTCGCATGTGCCCCAAAATAGTACCAATAAAAACGACAACCCGTTCTGTAAAAAATAAACCCTTACACAGCGTTTTTGACTGAAAATGTAAAAATGTATGGCTCTCAGAATATGGGGACACAAAAAATAAATTACTTTATAGAAAAGTGATTTTATTGCACAAATGCTGCAAAACATAAAAAACACTATATACATATGGTATCACCGTAATCGTATCGACCCTCATAAAAAAGTAAAAATGTCATGTATAGTGCACAGTGAACATTGTAAAAAAAAAAAGGGGACAAAAAATATTGTCAGAATTTGTTTTGTTTTTTGTCACCTTGCTTGCCAAAAAATGGAATAAAAAGTGATAAAAAAATTGTATGTACCCTAAAATTGTACCAATGAAAACTACAGATTGTCCCACAACAAATAAGCCCCCACATAGCTCTATTAGAGAAAAAAATAGAAAAGTTCTGGCTCTCAGAATATGACAAAACAAAATGTGCAGATCGTTCCAAAAGCGGATAAGATTGGGCACCATTTATCAGTGCGACACCAGCCACATATCTATGAATTATTTGTTATTTACTGCATTATTATACCCTCTTATTACTCCGCACAGCTTACATATATCCTGATGTACTCCGCACAGCTTACATATACCCTTATGGACTCCGCACAGCTTACATGTTATAAACTGAAATACCAGTAAAATCCCAAACAAAACTACTACAAAGCAAAATCTGCACGCCTAAAGCCAAATGGCGCTCCCTCCCTTCTGAGCCCTACAGCGTGCCCAAACACCAGCTTACGTCCACATATATGACATTTTATATCCGGGAGGACCCGCTTAACATTGTATGAGGTATTTGTCTTCAGTGACACAAACTGGGTACAACATATTGTGCATTAAAATGGCATATCAGTGGAAAATTGTAATTTTCAATTTGCACCATCTGCTGCATATTAACCCCTTTGCACCACAACTTAATAGCATGTCGTGGTGTGGGGGGTTATATATGGAGCGGGCTCACGCGCTGAGCCCGCTCCATATGCTGCAGGTGTCAGCTGTGTATTACAGATGACCCACGGGACTAACGGACAGGAACAGTGATCGCGCTGTTATATGAGCTTGTAAAAATGCCATTATACTGCAATATGTTAGTATTGCAGTGTATCGTACCAGCGATCTAATGATCGCTGGGTTAAGTCCCCTAGGGGGACTAATAAAATGTGTAAAAAAAAAATTAATAAAGTTGTTATTAGTGAAAAAAATATTATATGTTTAAAGTCCCAAAAAAAAAGTAAACAAAATTGGTATCGCTGCATCCGTAAAAGTCAGAACTATTACAATATACCATTATTTAACTCGCACGGTGAACGCCGTAAAAAATAAAGAATTTAAAACGCCAAAATGACTGTTTTTTGCTGGAGTCAATGAAAAACGGCTCCAATTACGTCCAAAGAAGTGACATGCACTTCTTTAAGGAGGCCGTCTTTTTACGCGCCGTCTTTTGACAGCGGCGCGTAAACAAAAAGCCCGTCTGCACAGATTGCCGTAAAAGACCCATTGAATTCAATGTGCAGATGTTTTCAGACGGTCTGGAGCCGTTTTTTAGGCCGTAATTCTAGGCGTAAAACGCCTGATTTACGTCCGTACATAGGGCATGTGAACATACCCTTTAGGTGTTTCACAAGAATTTAAAGCAAAGTAGAGGTGAAATTTACAAATTTCATTTTTTTGTCAGAAAATCCTTTTTATTCCATTTTTTTTATGTAAAACAGAAGGTTTTACCAAAGAAACGCAACTCAATATTTATTACCCAGATTCTTCCGTTTTTAGAAATATGCCACATGTAGCCCTAGTGTGCTTATAAGCTGAAACACCGGCCTTCGAAGCAAAGGAGCACCTAGTGGATTTTGAGGCCTCCTTTTTGTTAATTATATTTTAGGCACCATGTCAGGTTTGAAGAGGTCTTGTGGTGCCAAAACAGTGGAAACTCCCAAAAGTGACCCCATTTGGCAAACTACACCCCTCAAGGAATTTATTGAGGGGTATAGTGAGCATTTAGACCATACGGTTTTTTTGCTGCATTTTGTGGAATAAGGCTGGGAAATTGAAAATCACGTATTTTTCCGATAAAAGTTACAAAGTTTTAATTTTTACAAGGAATACAAGAGAAAAAACACCCCAACATTTGAAAAACAATTTCTCCCGATTACGGCAATACCCCATCTGTGGTCATAAACTGCTGGTTGGACAAACGGCAGAGCTCAGAAAGGCAGGAGCGCTATTTGGCATGTAGATTTTTCTGGATTGGTTTCTGGGCGCCATGTCGCATTTGCAGAGCTTCTGAGGTACCAGTACAGGGGAAACCCCTTAAAAGTGACCCCATTTTGGAAACTAGACCCCTTGAGGAATTCACTGTAATTTTCATGGGGTGCTGCGAATTTTTGATGAGCATTTATTCTATTTTTTACGAGGCATGGTGACTAAAAAACAGCAATTCTACTATGGTTTTTTATTGCTTTTTTTTTTTACAGCGTTCGCCGTGCGCTATAAATGACATTCACTTTATTCCGCGTGGCGATACGATTACGGCGATACCATATCTTTATAGTTTTTTTATGTCTAAGGGTATGTTCACACGCAGTGACCAAAAACGTCTGAAAATACGGAGCGGCTTTCAGGCGAAAACAGCTCCTGATTTTCAGACGTTTTTGTAGCATCTCGCGTTTTTCACTGCGTTTTTTACGGACGTTTTTGGAGCTGTTTTTCAATGGAGTCAATGCCTCCAAAAACGTCCCAAAAAGTGTCCTGCACTTCTTTTGATAGCCGTCATTTTACGCGCCGTATTTTGACAGCGACGCGTAAAATAAAGGCTCATGGGAACAGAACATCGTAAATCCCATTGCAAGCAATGGGCGGATGTTTGTAGGCGTAATGGAGCCGTCTTTTCAGGCGTAATTCGAGGTGTAAAACGCCCGAATTACGGCTGAAAACACTGCGTGTGAAAATACCCTTATTGCGTTTGCACGATAAAGTACTTTTTATAAAAAATCATTTACTTTTGGTATTGTCATATTCTAAGAGCCATAACTTTTTAATTTTTCCATCAAGAAAGCCGTGTGAGGAATTGTTTTTTGCGTAACGAACTGTAGTTTCGATCAGAACCATATTTAGGTACATGCGACTTTTTGATCTTTTTTTATTCCATTTTTTGGAAGGTGAAGTGACCAAAAAATGTGGATTCTCGTATGGTTTATTATAAAAAAAATTTTTTAACCGTTCGCAGTGCGGGATAAATAACTAAATACTTTTGTAGTTCAGGTTGTTACGGACGCAGCGATACCAATTATGTATAGTTTATTTATATTTTTAATAAAAAAGGGACTGCTAAGGGAGAAGGGGGATTTCTACTTTTATTACTTTAAAAGTTTTTTTTTCTTTATACAACTTATTTTTACTTTTTACTAGGGGACTTGAGGGCAGGAGGCCCTGATCGCAAATTCCAATACACTGCACTAAATTTCGCAGTGTATTAGAGCTGTCAGCTACTCACTGACAGCAAGCATAGTGGGTCCTGACTTTGTCAGGACCCACTAGGCTTCCATAGATGGCATAGACGGACGCCATTGTTAGGCCTCCGGATGCCGTAGCAACCATCGCCGCCCGCGATAATGTCGCGGGACGTCAATGGTGCTTATCACCTAAAAGCGGCGGCTTCTAAGGGGTTAATCGGCGGGAACAACGCAATCTGTCCCCACTGAAGGAGCTGTGGCAACTGCTGTACGAGACAGTAGTTGTGACAGCTCATAAAAGTTCCGGGTAGGGGGGTGGAAGGGCGGTTATTCCCATGACCTAGTATTAGGTCACAGAGCATTAAGGGGTTAAAAAAACAATATTTAGTAGTGATCGTCTTACCTTTGTCAGGGAGGTTCTCTTGCACATACTGTTTCACCTGTTCTATCTCCTTGTCACTGGTCACATCCAGCCTGACAACCTTCACCTGCCCAGGGCAGGAATGTGTTATCAGAGCCTGAGCGCCCTCCCCATCTGGAAACAGACAAGCAGCAAAGACTGTGAAACCCATATCTAGCAGCCTGCGTGCCAGCAGGTTTCCAAAGCCTGAATCACAGCCTGTGATGAGCACCGCTCTTCCCCGCGGATCAAAAAAAACATGTTTGTTTCTGAGCTTTCTATGAATTGCAATAGCCAACAGTCCAAAGAGCAATATATACGCAAAGATATGTGTGTCCAGGCAGCAAGACCACAGCCAAGGGACAGAAACCATAGCTCCAGCCTCAGTGAACACTCAGAAAACAAGAGTGATCAATGTTCAGAGTCAGTCACCGGAGGAAGAACACTCCCCCTTTCAAAGACAACACACCCTACGGTTTGAGAGAAAAAAACACGGGGCTTATTTCAAGAGAAAACAACCTCTGAATCCAGGCGTTTTGGGTATGTTCACACGTAGTGTTTTCGGCCGTTTTTCGGGCCGTAAATGGGCGAAAACGCGGAAGCAGAACGCCTCCAAACATCTGCCCATTGATTTCAATGAGAAAAACTGAGTTCTGTTCCGAAGGGACTTTTTTTACGCGGCTGTTTTGAAAAACGGCCGTGAAAAAACGGCCGCGAAAAAGAAGTGCATGTCACTTCTTAGGCTGGGTTCACACGTACACGTCCGTTACAGCTGAAATTACGGAGCTGTTTTCAGGAGAAAACAGCTCCGGAATTTGAGACATAAAGGCATGTGCAGGCGTTTTTCGCAGCGTCCATTACGGACGTAATTGGAGCTGTTTTTCTATGGAGTCAATGGAAAACGGCTCCAAATACGTCCCAAGAAGTGACATGCACTTCTTTGACTCGGGCGTCTTTTTTACGCGCCATCTTTTGACAGCGGCACGTAAAAAAAATTACCGTCTTCACAGTACATCGTAAAACCCATTCAAATGAATGGGCAGATGTTTGCCGGTGCTTTGGAGCCGTATTTTCGGACATAATTCGAGGCTGAAACGCCCGAATTACGTCCGTAAATAGGGTGTGTGAACCCAGCCTTAAGCCGTTTTTCATTCACTCTATAGAAAAACAGCTCCAAAAAAGTACCCTTAAGGCCTTATTCACACGGACGTGTCCGTTTTGCGCGCGCAAAAAAGGCTGCGTTTTGTGCGCGCAAAAGGTCAGTTTGGTATCAGCATACTGTGCGTGGCTGCGTGATTTTCGCGCAGCCAGCATCATTATGACACTCTGTTTTTATGTTTACAAACAGAAAAGCATGTGGTGCTTTTCGGTTTTCATTCATTTATTTTACTACTGTTGCGCGCATCACGCGTGGCACCCGGAAATGCTTCCGTGTGCCGAGCGCGATTTGCACTCACCCATTGACTTCAATGGGTGCGTGCTGCGCAAAACACGGCCGAATACAGGACATGTCGTGCGTTTCACGCAGCGGACTCACGCTGTGTAAAATTTACTGATAGTCTGAATGGCCCCATTCACTAACATAGGTCCATGCGACACGCGTGAAAATCACGCGCGTAGCACGGTCGTCTTATACGTTCGTGTGAATAAGGCCTTAGGGTATGTGCACATACAAAATAACAAACGTATGAAAATACGGAGCTGCTTTCCAGGGAAAACAGCTCCTGAGTTTGATGTTTTTTATTCAAAGTCGTGTTTTTCGTGCCGTTTTTAACGGACATTTTTTTGGAGCTGTTTTTATATAGAGTCAATGAAAAACGGCTGAAGAAGTGACATGAACCTCTTATTAAGCACATCTCTGGCCATCCGTGGGCCTGAAAGGGAAAACTACGCCAGCTATGTGCAGTTTTACGGTATAATTTACGTCAGTTTCTGGCATAAAGTGTAGTATGTTTGACGGCCACCCCCCTGTCGCTAAGCCCCACTGACTTAAAAAGTGGCAGAGGCGGTGTAAAAATGCGCTATCGTTAAATTGTTGCACAAAAACAAAGTTTTTGCTCAAATTGCACATTTTCTAAGCCAGTAGTGGCGTAGTGTGCTAATAGCTTCACCCACTATGTTTTGGATGAAGTGGGAGTGGCCACAGCTTTATTTGAACATAACAACAATATGCTTGCCATTGGCTTTTCCTTTTGAACTTTCCGTAACGCCGAGCCACTGTCCGTCAGTGGGCATGTAGGTGTGTCTTTACACCTACCTCAGGGTAAACTTTCTGCCACACTATTAGGCCTGATTCACACGAGCGCTGCGCATCTCGGACATGAAAAACTACAGGTTTTCACGTCCGAGGTGCATCCGTGCTCAGCGCTGCGGGACACGATGTCATGCATCCCCCATAGTTGAGTCTATGGAGTGATGCGTGAAAAGATAGGACATGTCCTATTTTCGCACGGACCCTTCACACAATCTGTTGAAACGCTGTGTGAACGGCCACATTGAATTACATAGGTCCGTGGGATGGCCGCTGTTTCAAGGCCATCCCACGGAAGTTTAACACGCTCGTGTGAATCAGGCCTTAGATCTGAAAAGAAAAATGAAAACCCACAAAACCAGAACTAAAGCCATATAAAAAATCATGTAGGCAGGCTGGGGAAACTTACTTCACTTCTGCAGAAGGTCAGGAGGCCTACTTACTACAACCAAAGGTATTTAAACCTTCCTTGCACCCTCCCCTTGTCCCATACCCAGCCAATCAGGCCTGTATTAAGTTGCTCAATCCAGATTCAATCTTAAAGATACCACAACACCTGCAGTCCCTAGCACTTTCTATATTCAATTTAGTGCCAAATATCGTATCTTATACTAGCTATAACCTTAGCATACACTAAGCCATTAACCAAATAAAACACGCAGACAATGAGCTTTGGGTTATTTCAACATAGTAACATTAAACTTGCCCTTGGCTTTTTATTTTGTACTTCCTGTGATGCGGAGCTGGGGTCCTCCAGCATGCATGTAGGCATGTCTCCACACCTCCCTCATGGCAAACTTCCCGCCACGGAAGCAAAACGAGAAACCTCCTTGTCTCTCCGACCACCCCCACCCAGCAACATCAGAGCACCTTCACTTCCTTCCTGTAAATCCGGTAAGAATATGTCAAGACTGACAGGGTTCAGATGAACCCCATCTTGCAACAGAAGAGTTTCCTTAACATGTGATGGTGCACCACCACCCCTTCCAGAGAACCTGATAAATCTGGAAACACTGATTTTAAGTAGGCTCCAAGTCCTCTCCAAGGCTTCCAAATTGTGGGCACCCTCCCAATCCTTACGCAGGACCACCTTTTTTAATTGAAAGCCCGAGCCGTCTATCACCAAAGTGCATAAAAAGTGCAGAGGATGCGGTCTATCGCAGCCCTTCTCTTAAAAGAGGGAGGCCCCGCATAACCATTCCCCGACCCTCCAAACCATAGGCCTAGAGGATCGATGATCCCCCCTCACCGAAGCTTAGGGAGACCCAAACACACTCCTAGGCTTTTACCTGGGCTGCCACCCCAGTGTCCACCTAGGAGCCTGCATACAGGTTGCACCTCCCCTCCGAAGAAGGGAGGCCGGGTTGCAGGGAAAAACGGAACCAGATGGCCATACATTTTCCCCCTAGACCTCAGGAGGGTCCCAAAAGGGAGTTGAGAAGTATATGAGGATGATTGGTCAGCCTCATACACTTCTTTACAACACCCACTTGGTCAAAAGTAAAAACACGCCCAGTTGGTCTTTAAGAAACTAATTAGCATAATCTAAAATTGCTAATAACTTGCTCACAAATGATCGTTTTTCAAAATAAAAACCACTGCTGCTATCTACATTACAGCGGCGATCAGATTATGTAGGAGATAGGGCACTAATAATCTGGTGACAGGACCTCTTTAAGTAGTTTCTCCAGCATGTATTAATAATATAACTGGAGCATGAACTACTCTACAACTACTCGACTAATTGCCACCACTTCCGGCAGCAACTGTACCCACCTAGAGCCCCTTGATTCCAAGCCAATGTACATCTGTTGAGGAAAACCCCAAATCCAAGCCAAGGGGGCGATGTGCTGTCCTCTCCTTATACAATCTCCAGCCCAATAAACAAAAGAATGATCAACGATCCAAATTTGAGGTTATTGCTGCTGTGCAACAATAATAAAAAAAAATTACAATAACTTGGCGAACATAAAATGATAGGCACTAGGCTTCCATCTCCCCAACTGCTTTATGCCCTCCTTCCCCATGTCCAAAGCATCTGCCTCTATGGCGGCCCCGATTCTTAACAAGTGCATAACAAATTCCAGAGGATCAATGCCAATACTGCGCAAGCACGTCTTATATACCGCTTCATATTGATATCACGTTAATGGACAACCGTCTTCATGTACCAAGAACTGCAACCCAGACACCCGCAGCACAACATAAGTAACTTGAAGGGACATATAGCCCTTTCCATCCTTTACAGCGTTAGTCAAACGCCTCTACCTACAGATGTAGCCACATTTCTATTGACTCTGATAACTTGCTGCAGCGTGATATCACACAACAAAACCCATTGAAAAAACATTGAAAAAGTCAAGTTAAATTTTCTTGCCACTGTGTATTTAATGCGTTAAAAAGTCAAGATAAAGATGGCTACATCTGTAACTGGTCTATTTTCTACTTACGCATACAGATTTTGACTCCAGTGTCCAACACTACCATTTATAATTTATTGATTAACTTTGACTAACTTTGTTTTGGGAGGTAATGGAAAAAACCGTGAAACTTCGACATTTATTAATTTATAACTTAATTACTTTATTCTCCAGGTCGTTACGATTCCGCCAATGCCAAATTTATATATATATTATTTTAATGTTTTACTAATTTTGCACACTAAAAAGACTTTTTCTGTAAAAGTATTTATTTTTGTTTCACCATATTTTACGGGTCAGAACTTTTTTATTTTTCCACCAACTTATGAGAGCTTATTTTTTGAGGGACGACTTTTTGTTTTTATTGGTACCATTTTGGGGTATATATGACATTAAGTGTATGCTATTTCCAGGGTCTTCCTTTGATCAGGGAAAGCAGGGCCCATGCCCCTGGTCTCACTCGCTCCGGGCCCTGCACATGCTGCCGCCATCAATTTATTTACCCTCCCCGCTTCTGTCAGGTCCTCTTTAGCTCTGGGCGCAGCGCTGGTTACTGTCATCATACAGTGCCAAGTGATGTGCTCTGTTGTTTCCAGCAGTCACATAGACTTAGGTTCTAGTGATCGGTTGGGGTCTACCAGTGGGACCCCTAGCCATCACATATTTTTCACCTATTCTGTGGAAATGTGTTACATGTATTTTGTGAGAAATCTCTAACATCTCCATATGTAGGTGTATATAGGTGAGAAAGATTGAGTGATAATTTATGAAGAAAAGCTATGACAAGGGTTGTATCTGACGGTCCTCACTACTACATGTAAAATCCACAAAAGATGCATGTTGACACATGCAAGGTTTACAGTTCTTCCCAAGAGTATTTTTTAAAGAAGCAATAAGAAATGTTTCCACATCAGCATGTAGAGGAAGCTATTCAATTACCGATGTGTCCTATCTTACCTTTGCTTGAGTTTGGTTAAGGACTCCAGCTTATCAACTTACAAATTTAACACAATATCTCGACATGCTAGCAAAACGCTTGACATGATGCAAGTCACTTCACAACCACTGGGTGGCCACACAGACATACATAGCAGAGACATCTCGTGACAGAGTATCACAAAATCATGTGTTTTGTTTTTTTTCAAACAAGTCATCTCGTGCCACACATCTCAGGATATGTTGAGATAACAGGATAGGTAAAGAAGGACACACCTGTATGTATTATAAGGGGACTGAAGAGGGTGGAAGTGTAATAGATATATATACGCAGCCATTTTGATGAAGAAATACAATGGAAAAGCATGAGGATTACAGTAAAAACATTAGTAAAAATCCTCATATTTGTCAAAATATATTTATAAAATGATTTGTGCTAAAACATAAAAACCTGAATTTTGATAATAAAATTATATTAAGATTTATGAATTTGTATCCTGCTCTGCTTTGTTTACCTTAGAATTTATGAAATGTATAGACTGTATTGTTTGAAACAGTGTATGTAGTGTAGACTATGCCCTTCAGAATTCAACATTATTGCTCTCCCGGTGACATCTACTGGATCTGAGGAGTGTTGCAACAGTTGCACAAGCGATCATGTAACTTTATGCACTTTATGCACTATTCAAGTATTTCCCAACTCCAGTCCTCACATTCCACCAGCAGGTCATGCTTTCAGGATTTCTTTACACAGGTGATAAAATTATTGTCAGTGGATCAGGCATTACCACAAGTGTTTATTGTATGAAACAACCTCAAATCATGACCTGTTTGGGTTTTTGAGGACTGATGTTAATCCTCATAAACCCAGGTTTTAGGATTTTTTCTAAATAATCTAAAACCAAATATTAAATTTTTAGTTTCACATAGAGTTGGCTTTTAGGCTATGTTCACATTTGTGACAAAGTTTCTGTTGCAAATCCCATCTGATTTATTGGCAAGAATAGCGCTTCAACCAGTACTATTCTTCGCGTAAATAACGACAGAACCCAAATGCACCCCATTATTAATCAATTGGTACCGTCAGGCACTGGTCATATCCGTCGTCTTCTGGATTCAGCACTGCGTCCTAGTTTTCTGAATACGTGTTAATACATTTTCATGGGGCAATGGATGCTAATGCATAAAAATACGGTGATATGCAAAGATTTTTAAATAAATCCACATAAAGGAATCATAGCGTGCTCCATCATGCCATATATCAGGCAGAGTTCAGCTCTAGAAGCACAGACATTCTAAAGAATATGCAATAAGTAGAAAAGCATGCAGCATGCTAGCAAAATAAAAATGTCTATACAGAATTGCATGAATGGTAAATCAGGCTCTATTCACATCTGCATTGCTATTTCCATTGTATTAGCAAATAAACAATTAGTCACTTTATGTGCATTACTTTAGGACAAGATCTAGAAAAAAGAAAAGTGCAAGGATATAAGGTGCCATAGTAGCCCGAAATAGCACAAGTGTCCTCTATAATGAGATGAACTTGCATCAAACAATAAAGATAAGTTACTATTTCTGCACATAAGGGCTACCGCGTGACGATCAAGTTACTGCAACTGTCATACAACCTCAATGTTTCCCTATAGGAGAAAAGTTGTGAGGCAATCGCAAGAATTTTTACGTGGTTGGAATTCTTCCGCTTGTCACAAGTCGTCTGCTACATTTTACTTCATGGGAAATCTATTTTAAGGACACGTTCAGACGTGGCAGTTTTTCCACTGCAAATGTTGGTGCAGATTTGGGCCAATCTCACCACGCGGCTGTGGTAGTGGATTCCCGCAGACGTCCTCAATACTGGCCTTTCAGATCTCGCTATCAGATACGGTCTCCTGGGACGCTTCCACAGCTCTCTGCTTGCTTCTGAACACAGAGAAATACCGATTCACATATCAGGAACTTTCCGGTGAGTGTGGGAAGGGATTCTGGCCAGCAGCCATTTTTCTTTACACTTGTTCCAAAGGAGCACTTCTATTACTGACTGAAAGGCACTGTGAGGGTATGTTCACACGGCAGCCTCCGTTACGGCTGAAATTACGGAGCTGTTTTCAGGAGAAAACAGCTCCGGTATTTCAGACGTAATGGCAAGTGCAGGCGTTTTTCGCTGCGTCCCTTACGGACGTAATTGAAGCTGTTTTTCCATGGAGTCAAGGGAAAATGGCTCCAATTACGTCTCAAGAAGTGACAGGCACTTCTTTGACACGGGCGTCTTTTTTACGCGCCGTCTTGTGACAGCGGCGCGTAAAAAAATGACTGTCGGCACAGAACATCGTAAAGCCCATTCAAATGAATGGGCAGATGTTTGCCGACGCTTTGGAGCCGTATTTTCGGACGTAATTCGGGGCTAAAACGCCCGAATTACGTCCGTAAATAGGGTGTGTGAACATACCCTGATAGTCTACGGTTCATGGACAGCTATATTGTTCTCCCTCTCTGTGTTTAATTTTACATACTCTCCCGTGTCGATGGTAGCTTGAATACTTACCTGCCGCTGAAACTTCCAGAACTTTTGCTTACTCAGATTTCATATCGCAATTATGGTCAGAACGTCTAAAGACAAACTTAAAGAGGCAGTACCCACCTCTAAGACTCACAAAACACAAGCGGATCTTGATACGTTTTTGAGGAAAAAATTGGCAGCCTGTAAGTCCAAACAAGCCCTTATACTACCTGATGACAACCTTTTGGAAGACGATTCTGATATGGATAGTGCAGGCTGTAATTCTGATAATGGTGATGACTCTCAGATGGCTCCAGTGTCAAGAGGTTTTATTAAAAGGACACTGTACCAAGCTCTCACTCCGCTAGTGAAAGAACTCACAGATATTAAATCTGATCTCCGTGGACTTGGGGCACGTGTTAAATCCCTTGAATATACCCAAAATTATTTGCTGCATTATAGTGCAAAGGTCAAATGTGCTCTCGACTCTCAACAGGATTGTATTAATGAGACCCTGTTACATATTGATGATCAATAAAATCGGATTCGGAGGAACAACATTTGGCTCAGAGGCCTTCCTGAATCCATTCTACATGATAGTCTGCCTCAACTAGCCATGGATATCTTCTCTGACCTCGTAGGCCCAGATGCGGCCAAATCCGTTACTGTTGAACGTTTCCATAGAGTATTGCGGGCCAACCGTCGCCCCAATGACCCACCGAGAGATATAATATGCGGTTTGCTTAATTACACGGACACGGCTGCCATCTTAAAAGCTGCTAGAAATAGAAATACTTTGACCTACGAAACTTCTACAATTCAAATTTTTCAGGATATCGCTCCTTCGACTTTGGCAAAGAGAAGAGTGCTTAAGCCCTTACTTGATGCTTTACGGGAGAAAAAATTGCAATTCTGATTGCTTTTCCCGTTTAGTATAGCTATATCTAAAGACGGCCGCCAAATCATCATTAAAAAACCTGTGGATCTTGAATCTGCTTGGGAGAAATTGGACATTTTGCCTATAGACATTCCGTCGTGGCTTCGGTCTACCATGGTAGACTTGCCACCTTTACCTGGTCCCTCATTTTGGAATCAAGCTACGAGAACCGTTTCACCTAAAGCCAAGAAAGCTTCTGCTTGTAATAGACAGTTGGACACTTGATTGTCTTCTCGAAGATTACCTGATGGTTCATTGGCATACCCGTTTCTCCACTAGGTCTGTGGAAGAAGCGCTGTGAGTAACATGAAGATCTCCCATATCTCTTACTGATCTACAATTTTAGACTTGTAAGGAGATAGTGTTTCAGTGTTATTGTGATCTGAGTTTATATTTTTGACATGTTATTTTTTTACCCTATGCTCTGGTAAGTTTTTCAGTGTGGGGATGGCTCGTATATATCTGTCTTGTATGTATCTAGTCTCGCAGGAACTTTCTTTTGTTCATGATTTCCTCCTGTTGATAAGGACATGCTTACATAATTATTTGACATATAGATTTTACGGGATGTTGCAGTCCTTATGGTTGCTAGCAACCTTTCTGTTTATGTGTTTATCCCCTTCCATCCCCATGCCTTTCCTTCCCACCCTTCCACCACTTTTCCCCTTTCCACGGACAATAGGTGGTCTTCGCCATTTTATTTGTAGTTGTGTGTGTCGATCTACTCCTGCTTATAACCTATACCTATGGCAGACTTAAAAATTACTTCATTTAATGTCAGAGGTCTGAATTCTCCACGGAAAATAAATTTTACAACAAATTCTTACAGATAAAACGAAAATTGCTGTATTACAAGAGACGCATATTAGACACAACAAAATTCCAAATTTGCGGAAGAATGTTTTTCCGAACGCTTACCATAGCACTTTTTCTTCCTCACGTAGAGGAGTAAGTATACTTTTTTACAAAAGTGTACCTTTCAAATGGATAGCTGACATGGTCGATCCGGAGGGTCGTTATTTATTTATCAAATGCCTCTTGGGCAATACTCTTTTTACGATCGCAAATTTATATGATTGCTTCCCTTGAGAAATTTGGTATACCTTCTTCTTTTATTCAGGCAATTCTTTCCTGATATAGTGGCCCTAGTGCAAAGGTGAGAGTAAATGGGGTGCTGTCGGATTCCTTTGCCAATACTAATGGTACGAGACAAGGCTGTTCTTTATCGCCAAAGTTATTTGTGTTGGTTATGGAGACGCTTGTGCAGAAAATCCGTCAGGACCCCATTATCCAAGGTTTATCCATAGGTGCGTTTACGCACAAAACAGCAGCATTTGCTGATGATCTTTTGATACTCACCACTAACCCTGAGCGTTCATTTCCTCAGATTACTCACCTTTTTTCTGCATTTGGGAAGATTTCCAACTTTAAAATTAACTTCAGTGCATCAGAGGCCCTCAATATTTCGGTCCCCCAACCTATTATAGCACACTTAAAAACCAGCTTTCCTTATATGTGGCCGGATACGTCTATTAAATATCTAGGCATTCAAATCCCTAAAGACCCATCCCTACTTTATAAGCTCAATTATCTAAACTTATTAGCTGATATTAAAACTTATTTGCACTCCTTACATATACCCTTTATGTCATGGATGGGTAGGAGGAACCCAGTGGCGTAGCTATAGGGGTCGCAGTGGTCGCAATTGCGACCGGGCCCAGAAGCCAGGGGGGCCCGCAGCCCCCCGCACCACATCAATGAAAAGTTACTATAGTAACTGGGCCTATCTAATAAACTACACGGGCCCCTGTTACTATAGTAACTGACAGTACTTACCCTCCACTTCCTGGAGCGCATCAGAGGTTCTGACGTCACAGCGCTGTGCGCAGTGCATAACGTCACTATGCTATGCGCTGTGCACAGCATCCCAACACTTGTTGGAGTGAGGACCTGCGGCCGAAGAGGAGGTAAGCTTCATTTTAGTGTCTTGCTGATGGGTTGGGGTCAGACACCCGGGACCCCCGGCAATCAGCTGTTTTGAAGGGGTTGCAGCCGCTCGTACGAGTGCTACTTCCCCTTCATTCCGGTCACTTTCTCATACTGAATCGCCGACATGGACGTGTCAGCGATTCACAGTGTGAGCAAGTGAGGGAAATGAAGGGGAAGCAGCACTCGTACGAGCGGCTGCAACCCCTTCAAAACAGCTGATTGGCGGGGGTCCCTGGTGTCTGACCCCTACCCATCAGCTATTGATAGCCTATACTGAAGATAGGCCATCAATGTTTAGGGACTGGACAACCTTTAAAGCCTACCGTGTGTTAGGCTTAGATACAGGGCGCCAGCTTATACTGCATAAGTACTGTATACTGTCTGCTGCACCCTGTATCTAAGCCTACATTAGACTTAGATACAGGGTCCAACAAACAGTATCACATATGCACATGGGCTCTGTTCACATCACCGCTGCCCTTCCGTTGAAGGGTTCTGTCTGGTTAACCCCTCAACGTAAAGGCAAACGGAAACCTTAGCTTCCGTTTGCATCACCATTGATCTCAATGGTGATGGAAACTTTGCTAATGGTTTCCGTTTGTCACCGTTGTGAACGGGTTCCGTTGCTTTGGCTGAATCCATAGCGCAGTCGACAATGCAAAACAACGGAACCCTGCCACAACGGTGACAAACGGAAATCTTTAGCAACGTTTCCGTCACCATTGAGATCAATGGTGAGGGAAACTGAAGCTTAGGTTTCAGTTTGCCTTCCTGTTGAGGGGTTAACCCGACGGAACCCATCAACGGAAGGGCAGCGGTGATGTGAACAGGTCCTTACTAATGTTTTATTTTTGTGTTTTTTTACAAGTTCGGTCGTTGGACTGCGTCGGATTCGAGGACTACTTCGATTACGGCTTTTTTATTCTCAATAAAATGGTTAATCAAAATTTTGTGTGGGGGTATTTTATTTCAATAAATCTATTTTTTCTATGTCTTTGTATTTTAATTTTATCGCTGCCAGCTTACTAATGGCCGCTGACAGATTGACAGCGTCCATTACTAAGGCGGGGCTTAGCCGGTGAAAAGGCTAACACTAACCCCCATTATTACCCCGGTACCCACCACCACCAGGGGTGCCAGGAAGAGCCGGGTACGATCCAGTACCCGACCATCTGTAGTGATGGTCGGGCACTGGGGTGACCGCAGGCTGGTATTATTAGGCTGGGAATGGCCAAAAACAGTGGCCCTTCCCACCCTGGTAATGCTAGCCTGCTGCTGCTGTGTTGTATCTGGCTGGTTATTTATTTGAATAAATAATTTGACAGCACGATGTGCAGTTTCCCCCATTTTTATAACCAGCCAGATACAACATAGCAGCAGCAGCAGCCTAGCATTACCAGGGTGGGAAGGGTCACCGTTTTTGGCCTTTCCCAGCCTAATAATACCAGACTACGGTCGCTCCAGTGCCCCTCTGTCACTACAGATGGTCGGGTACTAGATCATACCCGGCTCTTCCTGGTGGCGCTGGGTACCAGGGTAATAATGGGGATTAGTGTTAACCTCTTCATGTCTAACATTAAGTCCCCCCCCCCTTAGTAATGGGCGTTGTGAATCAGCCAGTGACAATTACTAGGGCGGTAGTTATAAAGTTTAAACAAATACAAAGACATAGATAAAATTATATATTTTATTGAAATAAAAATTCCACACAACCCTCGTTATCCATTTTATTGAGAATAAAAAAAACGCAGTTATCGAAGTCGTCCTCGAATCTGAAGTAGTCCAACAACCGAACTTGTAAAAAAACAAACACACAAAAATAATTAGTATTAGGTCAAAAAGGAAAATAATAATTATTCTTACCTTTCCTGGGTCCAGCGCTGGAGCTGCAATGTAAGCGAGCTGGGCCCTATATCTAATCCAATCATGTGTGATACTGTCTGCTGAGCCACTGTATATAATCCTATCATGTGTGATACTGTCTGCTGAGCTACGGTATCTAATCCCATCATGTGTGATACCCTCTGCTGGGCCCTATATCTAATCCAATCATATGTGATACTGTCTGCTGAGCCACTGTATCTAATCCTATCATGTGTGATCATGTCTGCTGAGCCACTGTATCTAATCCTATCATGTGTGATACTGTCTGTTGAATCACTGTATCTAATCCTATCATGTGTGATACTGTCTGCTGGGCCCTATATCGAATCCTATCATGTGTGGTACTGTTTGTTGAGCCACTGTATCTAATCCTATAATGTGTGCTACTGTCTGCTAAGCCAATGTATCTAATCTTATCCATAGCTTTAGGGTGGTAGTGCTATAGATATGCTGTCTCATATATATATATATATATATATATATATATATATATATATGCACATATTCATACACACACACACATTTTTTTTGGGGGGGGCACATATGTATTGGGGCTATTCCCCCTTATGTTTTAAGTCCTTAGCGACGTCCCTGGCTGCTAGTTCTGCATTGTTGGATCACTTAGTAGACCCAGCGATGCAGCTGAAAGCTGCGGGCCATCGGCCCTGAGAAGTTTGGGAGGGGCCCAAGAAGAACCTTTGCATCGGGGCCCATGAGCCTTTAGCTACGCCCCTGGAGGAACGTACTTAAAACTTTTATTGTACCCAAATTGTTAAATGTTCTCCAAACTGTACCTATCTGGCTTCCTAAGTCCTTTTTTCTATTAGTTAAAAAGACTTTTTCTGCATTTATTTGGAACAACGCCCTAGACTATCTTACAAATACCTTATTACAAATTCCCACTTGGGAGACTTTGGTCTCTCTGACGTCTTGTCCTATTATAGGGCTAAACATCTTCGCAGATGGACTATTTTAGCACATCGTGACCCGGGGAATATCTATGCCTCTATGGAGTGCTCTATTATGTCAGTGGAGGAAATGCAGGCCTTCTGGGGTTTGCGTCCGGTCACTTTACGCAAGCTTTGCACTAATACTCTTCTCAAGGGCACTATTTCAGTGTGGCAAGAGGTGAACAGATTTTCCAACTTATTATCTTCCCCCTCCTCCTTAATGCCTTTATGTGTACTCCCATGTCTCCAATGTAATCCTGATTACTCCTTACCAGTTCCTTAAGATATTTCGCACACCCTGACTATATCTGACGTTCAAGCGATGTCTGGTGATGCCGAGATAATGCATATTCTGGAAAAAGCTCATGTTCCACATGGAAATTTTTTATTGACACTCCAAATTATTACTGAATGCCAAAACTTACGGTAGTCTCTTGTTGTGCCTCGTACTAATACTTGGTTGGAGGATCTGTTTGTTTTAGACCCATATGCTGCTCCTAAACTATCCCAGATGTATCACCATGCTTTAACAATGCAAACTGAGTATAAACTACGTTATATTGGGAAATGGGAGGAAGAGTTAGGGGTGCAATTCACTGAACCAAAAACACATTTCATACTAGCAAATACACATGGCTTCTCTCAGTGTACGAGAACTCAAGAGAACTCATTTAAATTAACTACACGATGGTATAAACCACCACTGGTACTCCATGCTATAAATAGCTCAATCTCGGATAAGTGTTGGAGATGTAGGGGAGCTATTGGTTCACTTTCACATATCTGGTGGCATTGCCCCCTCATTCAACCGTACTGGCTTCAAATAGAAAAAACTGTGAATACCATTTGCTCTCTCAACATCAAGCTAACTTCGGAATTAATATTATTATGGAAACCTATAGCTTGATTTACACCTAAGAAACACAATTTGCCGACTGATATGATAACTGCAGCTAAACTGCTGATTCCCACGTTGTGGAAAGACACATCCCCTCCAACTTTTACTCAATGGTTAGATAAGATGTTTGAAATTCAGCGATTTGAAGAACTAGCCCATTGGGAAAATAGGATGCGTGTAATGACGGGGGGTAGGGAAACGGACAAGTGAGCCCTAGTCTACCCGCCACTCTGTCCCT
This sequence comes from Rhinoderma darwinii, assembly GCF_050947455.1. NCBI lineage: Eukaryota > Metazoa > Chordata > Amphibia > Anura > Rhinodermatidae > Rhinoderma > Rhinoderma darwinii. The sequence continues at coordinate 364,839,235 of NC_134690.1, read as the reverse complement.
GCCTACTTGCAACGACCCGCCCTAGGCGACGGGGTACAACTGGGCGGCGGTCCCTGCGCTCAGTAAGTGCACGACAAACACGACAAACATACAAGGGAATACAAGCAAGGGAAAGGGGCAGTTGCCCACGGCAACACCGTGAGCAACCAGAGTGGTGAACGAGCCGAGTCAAGCCAGGAGTGTGCGAGGTACCAAACGAAGAGCAGAAGAGTAGTCAGTAAGCCAGGGTCTGTATGGAGCAGGATCAAAATAGAAGGAGCTGTAGCTGGGCCAGGAAACCACACGAAAAGAATCACAAGCACCGAGGGACAGGAAGGGCAGGCTTAAATAGACCAAGGGCGGGAGCTAGCTGAGTCTGGCCAGGTTGCGATAAGCTCTCCCACTCCTAAGCCTGCCAGCCTGCGTGGTGGAAGCTGGAGTCAGTCTCAGGGATGTAGATTCAGGTGCTGACTGATTAATTATGGGAGTTAACCCCGAAGCTGTGCCTGGCAGATCCTTTACAGTACCCCCCCTTTTATGAGGGGTCACCGGACCCTTTCTAAGTGGACCTGGCTTACTGGGGAAACGCAGGTGGAACCTCCTGACCAATACCCCAGCGTGAACATCCCGGGTGGGTACCCAAGTCCTCTCCTCGGGCCCGTATCCTCTCCAATGGACCAGGTACTGGAGGGAGCCTTGGACCATCTTGCTGTCCACAATCTTGGCCACCTCGAATTCCACCCCCTCAGGGATGAGGACGGGAACAGGAGGTCTCCTCGAGGGAGCCAAGGACGAGGAGCAGCGTTTAAGGAGGGAGGCATGAAACACGTCGTGTATACGAAAAGACGGGGGTAACTCCAGCCGGAACGAGACAGGATTAAGGACCTCAATGACCTTATATGGCCCAATAAACCGGGGAGCAAACTTCTTGGACGGAACCTTGAGACGCAAGTTCCTAGACGACAACCACACCAGATCCCCGACCATAAACAGGGGGTTAGCAGAACGTTTTCTATCAGCCTGAGTTTTTTGTACGCTCTGGGACGCCTCTAGGTTCTTCTGAACCTGGGCCCAGACTGTGCACAGTTCCCGATGAACGACCTCTACCTCGGGATTGTTGGAACTACCAGGTGAAACGGAGGAGAACCGTGGATTAAACCCAAAATTACAGAAAAAGGGGGAGACCCCTGACGAGTTACTGACCCGGTTATTAAGGGAAAATTCGGCGAGGGGAATGAATGAGACCCAATCATATTGACAGTCAGAGACAAAACACCTTAAATATTGTTCTAGTGATTGATTAGTCCTCTTAGTTTGGCCATTGGTTTCAGGATGGAAGGCAGAGGAGAAGGACAGATCAATCTCCAACTTCATACAGAAGGCTCTCCAAAACAATGAAACAAATTGTACCCCTCTGTCCGAAACAATATTGACAGGGACCCCATGGAGACGCAGGATGTGTTTGACAAACAAGGTAGCCAACGTCTTGGCGTTGGGTAGTTTCTTGAGGGGCACAAAGTGGCACATCTTACTGAAGCGGTCTACTACCACCCACACCACCGACTTGCCTTGGGATGGAGGCAAATCGGTGATAAAATCCATGGAGATATGTGTCCAAGGTCTCTGGGGAATGGGCAACGAACGCAGTAAGCCCGCTGGTCGGGACCTGGGAGTCTTGGACCTAGCACAAACCTCACAAGCGGCGACGTAGGCCTTAACGTCTTTAGGCAACCCAGGCCACCAATAGTTTCTAGTAATGAGGTGTTTGGTTCCCAGGATGCCTGGATGACCAGATAGTGCGGAGTCATGATTTTCCCTAAGTACCCTTAGCCGGAATTGCAGGGGAACAAACAGCTTGTTCTCAGGAAGGTTCCCGGGAGCTGAAGCTTGATCAGCAGCGATTTCAGAGACTAAATCAGAATCGATCGAGGAAATGATTATACCTGGAGGCAAAATACAAGCAGGATCTTCCTCCGAAGGAGGGCTGGCCATGAAGCTACGCGACAGTGCATCAGCCTTAATATTTTTAGACCCAGCCCTATAGGTAACCAAAAAATTGAATCTGGTAAAAAATAACGCCCATCGAGCTTGTCTCGGGTTTAGCCTCCGGGCAGATTCTAGGAAAACCAGATTCTTGTGGTCGGTAAGGACCGTTACCTGGTGCCTAGCCCCCTCCAGGAAGTGGCGCCACTTTTCAAATGCCCATTTAATGGCTAAGAGTTCGCGGTTGCCAATATCATAGTTACTCTCAGTTGGCGAAAACTTCCTGGAGAAGTAGGCACAGGGGCGGAGATGGGTGAGGGACCTGGTACCCTGGAACAAGACAGCCCCCACTCCCACCTCAGATGCGTCAACTTCCACGATAAATGGCTCCATTTGGTTGGGCTGAACCAGCACCGGGGCCGAGATAAAGCACTTCTTAAGGACCTCAAAAGCCTGGACAGCCTCAGGAGGCCAGTGGAGGAGATCAGCTCCTTTGCGAGTGAGGTCCGTAAGAGGCTTAGCGATGACCGAGAAGTTAGCAATAAATCTCCTGTAATAATTAGCGAACCCCAAAAAACACTGTAACGCCTTCAGGGAGGCAGGTTGGACCCATTCCGCCACAGCCTGAACCTTGGCGGGGTCCATGCGGAATTCATGAGGAGTGAGGATTTGACCCAAAAATTGTATTTCCTGTACCCCAAACACAAATTTTTCGGTTTTGGCAAACAGTTTGTTTTCCCGAAGGACCTGGAGCACCTTCCTGACATGCTCAATGTGGGAGGACCAGTCCTTGGAAAACACCAGTATGTCATCAAGGTACACTACAAGAAATATCCCCAGGTAATTTCTCAAAATCTCATTTATGAAATTCTGGAAGACCGCAGGGGCATTACACAACCCAAAGGGCATGACGAGGTATTCGAAATGGCCTTCGGGCGTGTTAAACGCAGTCTTCCACTCATCCCCCTCTTTGATGCGGATAAGGTTATACGCCCCCCGTAGATCCAACTTAGAGAACCATTGGGCCCCCTGAACCTGATTGAAGAGATCAGGAATCAAAGGAAGGGGATACTGGTTCCTTACCGTGACCTTATTCAGGCTACGGTAGTCAATGCATGGCCTAAGACCACCATCCTTCTTCCCTACGAAGAAGAAGCCAGCACCTACCGGAGAAGTGGAGGGACGAATGTAACCCTTGGCCAGGGATTCCTGGATATACTCTCTCATGGCTTCACGTTCGGGACAAGAAAGATTAAATATCCTACCCTTAGGAAGCTTAGCTCCTGGTACCAATTCGATAGCGCAATCGTATTCTCTATGAGGAGGTAACACTTCGGAGGCCTCCTTAGAGAAAACATCAGCGAAGTCCTGAACAAACTCGGGTAGCGTGTTCGCCTCCTCAGGGGGAGAAATAGAATTAACAGAAAAACATGACGTAAAACATTCATTACCCCATTTGGTTAGCTCCCCAGTATTCCAGTCAAACGTGGGATTATGCAACTGCAACCAGGGAAGGCCTAGAACCAAATCGTACGATAATCCCTGCATCAACGGTACAGAGCACTGCTCCAAATGCATGGAGCCAACAAGTTCAAAAACAGGGGTATGCTGTGTAAAATAACCATTAGCAAGAGGAGTGGAGTCGATACCCACTACCGGGACAGGTTTAGGCAAATCAATCAGAGGCATAGCAAGAGACATAGCAAATTCCACAGACATAATATTAGTAGAGGACCCTGAATCCATGAAGGCACTGCCGGTAGCAGACCTACCACCAAAAGAGACCTGAAAGGGAAGCAAGATCTTAGTACGTTTCCTATTTACGGGAAATACCTGTGCGCCCAAGTGACCTCCCCGATGATCACTTAGGCGCGGAAGTTCTCTGGCTGCATTCTTACGCTTAGGACAGTTGTTCACTTGATGCTTGTCATCCCCACAGTAGAAGCAGAGACCATTCTTCCTTCTCTACGTTGTTGGGGGGACACGGAGGCCCCGAGTTGCATAGGTATCTCGGAGTCTTTTGGGGAGGAACGAAGCAACGGAACTTCGGGAGGCATCATGGGGGAGTCGGAGGAGAAAACACATAAACGTTCACGTTGTCGTTCCCTTAGACGTCGGTCAAGTCGTACCGCTAAAGCCATAACCTGGTCTAGGGAGTCAGAAGAGGGATAGCTAACTAGCAGGTCTTTCAGGGCATTCGACAGACCCAACCTAAACTGGCACCTTAAGGCAGGGTCATTCCACCGAGAAGCTACGCACCACTTCCTAAAGTCAGAACAATACTCCTCAACAGGTCTCTTACCCTGACGTAAGGTCACCAGCTGATTCTCGGCAAAGGCAGTCCTGTCAGTCTCGTCATAAATAAGTCAGAGAGCAGAAAAGAAACAATCAACGGAGGAAAGTTCAGGGGCGTCAGGAGCCAAGGAGAAGGCCCACTCTTGGGGCCCTTCCTGGAGCCGGGACATAATTATACCCACCCGCTGGCTCTCAGAACCTGAGGAATGAGGCTTTAAACGAAAGTAAAGCCTACAACTCTCCCGAAAGGAGAGAAAAGCCCTCCGGTCCCCTGAGAACCGGTCGGGCAACTTGAGGTGGGGTTCAAGAGGTGAGGTGAGGGGAACTACCAAGGTAGCATCAGGCTGGTTGACCCTCTGAGCCAGGGCCTGGACCTGTAGGGAGAGACCCTGCATTTGCTGAGCCAGGGTCTCACGGGGGTCCATAGTGGTGTCAGGGACCAGGGTAGACTAGGTATGGGCTTGTGATTATGTAATGACGGGGGGTAGGGAAACGGACAAGTGAGCCCTAGTCTACCCGCCACTCTGTCCCTGCCTACTTGCAACGACCCGCCCTAGGCGACGGGGTACAACTGGGCGGCGGTCCCTGCGCTCAGTAAGTGCACGACAAACACGACAAACATACAAGCAAGGGAAAGGGGCAGTTGCCCACGGCAACACCGTGAGCAACCAGAGTGGCGAACGAGCCGAGTCAAGCCAGGAGTGTGCGAGGTACCAAACGAAGAGCAGAAGAGTAGTCAGTAAGCCAGGGTCTGTATGGAGCAGGATCAAAATAGAAGGAGCTGTAGCTGGGCCAGGAAACCACACGAAAAGAATCACAAGCACCGAGGGACAGGAAGGGCAGGCTTAAATAGACCAAGGGCGGGAGCTAGCTGAGTCTGGCCAGGTTGCGATAGGCTCTCCCACTCCTAAGCCTGCCAGCCTGAGTGGTGGAAGCTGGAGTCAGTCTCAGGGATGTAGATTCAGGTGCTGACTGATTAATTATGGGAGTTAACCCCGAAGCTGTGCCTGGCAGATCCTTTACAATGCGTGGGAAATATTTATCCACCTGGTCTCCCTGGCTTGAATTCCCTGATTTTTCTAAACTGTAAACGTTGCTATGATTTATTGCTTTTACATATTATTATATACACTACCGTTCAAAAGTTTGGGGTCACACAGACAATTTTGTGTTTTCCATGAAAACTCACACTTATATTTATCAAATGAGTTGCAAAATGACTAGAAAATATAGTCAAGACATTGACAAGGTTAGAAATAATGATTTTTATTTTAAATAATAATTTTCTCCTTCAAACTTTGCTTTCGTCAAAAAATGCTCCATTTGCAACAATGACAGCATTGCAGACCTTTGGCATTCTAGCTGTAGACGTTGACACTGGCGTTTTGCGGGTACTATTTAATGAAGCTGCCAGTTGAGGACCTGTGAGGCGTCTATTTCTCAAACTAGAGACTCTAATGTACTTGTCTTGTTGCTCAGTTGTGCAGCGGGGCCTCCCACTTCTCTTTCTACTCTGGTTAGAGCCTGTTTGTGCTGTCCTCTGAAGGGAGTAGTACACACCGTTGTAGGAAATCTTCAATTTCTTGGCAATTTCTCGCATGGAATAGCCTTCATTTCTAAGAACAAGAATAGACTGTCGAGTTTCACATGAAAGCTCTCTTTTTCTAGCCATTTTGAGAGTTTAATCGAACCCACAAATGTAATGCCCCAGATTTTCAACTACATTTTCAAAGGAAGATCAGTTTTATAGCTCCTCTAAACAGCAAAACTGTTTACAGCGGTGCTAACATAATTGCACAAGGGTTTTCAAGTGTTTTCTAATCATCCATTAGCCTTCTAACACAGTTAGCAAACACAATGTACCATTAGAACACTGGAGTGATGGTTGCTGGAAATGGGCCTCTATACACCTATGTAGATATTGCATTAAAAACCAGACGTTTGCAGCTAGAATAGTCATTTAGCACATTAACAATGTATAGAGTGTATTTCTGATTAATTTAATGTTATCTTCATTGAAAAAAAACTGTGCTTTTCTTTCAAAAATAAGGAAATTTCTAAGTGACCCTAAATTTTTGAACGGTAGTGTATGTTTATTTATTATCCAACTATTGACAACTGTCTGGCCTCATCTGCTTCACACTGTGGTAATCATCTTTGATTTTAATGTGTGTGTTTTTTATATTTTGTACCAATAAAATTATTTATTTTATCAGTATAAGCATGGTTTTGACTCTATTTTTAGGTTTTTATTCTGATTATGTTATGAGTCACCGCTGACGTCACCCGTAGTCATGGGCGTTTTCTAATATATGCCCTCCCCTCATATAATATATTATATATGACCTACTGATATCTATTTAGTTTCTTTATAGAGGGGTATTTAGGTTGTCCTCCATATTGGTTAGGTACATATACACTAGCCTAGCCCTTTATGTTAGAGCCTGTAATATAAAGGGCTAGGCTGGTTAATACATGCACACCAATACTCATACCGTAAAAAACAGGGAAGCAGGAGCGTAGCGAAAATAACTTGGTTTAAGTAGTATGCATTTGGAAACCCCCCCAGCAACAATCCTGCGTTTGCCCCTGATATGTATATATTCACGAGTCAGATTAGTTTGGATTTAGTTCAGATTTAAACAAATTTCTTATAGGAATAACTTTGTTTGCTGCTACTGAATGGAAACATTCCAAGCCTTCGCGCCCTTTCTGACCTGGTCCCGCTCACATAGCTAAATATTGCTACAAAGTATCAACTTAGGTAAGTACCATGGAAAGTAGGGCAAGAAGAGAGGCATGCACATACAAGAGATGTCAAAAATCGCCAAAATATTTATTAACCCCTTCCCGACATACGCAGTATATATACGGCGCTGTCAGGAAAGTGTTCCCGCAAACCGCAGTACAGTTACGTCGCGGTGATTGTGCGGGCTCAGAAGCAGAGCTGGCACCATCACCGCGGGGTGACAGCTGTATTATACAGCTGGCACCCTCCTGTAACTGCCAGACCCGAGCTATTCTCCGGTGTGGCAGATTAACCTCTCAATAGAGCGCAGCATCTGATGGGTTTTAACCCGACCGCCAACACAGCGACGCAATCGCTGGGCTGCTATGGCAATCGGAGGCCAAACAATGTCGTCCGAGTCTGCCTCGTATGGGAGCCGATGAGGGAGCCTTGTACTTGTACGGGAGCCGGCGTGTCCTCATAGGCTTGCTGTCAGTGAATAACGTATGTAGTGCAGTGTATTAGAGTAGCGCTTGGGGCATCAGGCCCTCAAGTCCCCTAGTGGGACAAGTCAAAAAAAGTTAATAAAAATGTCGTAAAACAATAAAAACACACAAGTTTCAAGTAAAAAAAAAAAAAAACTGCCTTTTTTCCCATAGTAAGTCTTTTATTATGGGAAAAACCGTAAATTAAAAAAAAAAAAAATACATAATTGGTATCGTCGCGTCCGTAACGACCCAAACTATAAAACTATTATGTCGTTTATCCCGCACTGTGAACGCCGTAAAAAAAAAACATGAAAAACTACGCCGGAATCTTTGTTTTTTAGGTCACATCTCCTCCTAAAAAATGCTATAAAAAGTGATCAAAAAGTCATATTTACTCCAAAATAGTACCAATAAAAATGACGATCCATACCGCAAAAAATAATCCGTGACAGAGCTTTGTACACACAAAAATAAAAAAGTTATGGCTCTTAGAATATGTCGACACAGAAAACAAATGATTTTATAAAAAAAAGAAAATGTTATTGTGCAAAAGCTGCAATACATAAAAAAACAATATCAATTTTCTATCGCCGTAATCGTATCGACACGCAGAATAAAGTTAACATGTAATTTATGGCGCACTGTGGATGCCGAAAAAAACCCCAATAAAAAACTATTCCAGAATTGCTTGTTTTTGGTAATTTCCTATACCAAAAAATGAAATAAAAAGTGATCAAAAAGTCGTATGTGTTCCAAAATGGTACCAATAAAATCTACAGCCCGTCTCGCAAAAAAAACAAGCCCGCACACCGCTCAATCAACGGAAAAATAAAAAAGTTATGGCACTAGTAATGCCCTGATGTACTTGGCATAGATTACATATGCTCCACATTATATACTGAAATACCAGCAAAACTCAAACAAAACTACCAAGCAAAATCCATGCTCAAAATGGCGGTCTTTCCCTTCTTAGCCCTACAGAGTGCCCAAATAGCAATTTATGTCCACAAGTAAGGCATTACCATACCCGGGAGAAACCGCTTAACAATTTATGGGGTAAGATTCTCCAGTGGCACAAGCTGGGCACAACATATTGTGCAGTGAATTGGCATATTAGTGGAAAAATTGCAATTTTCACTTTGCACCATCCACTGCATATTAATTTCTGAAAAACACCCGTGGAGTCTAAATTCTCACTACACCCCTTGATAAATGCCTTTAGGGGTGTAGTTTCTAAAACAGGGTCACTTTTGTTTGGTACATCAGAGGTTTTGCAAATGCAACATGGCGTCCGCAAACCATTCCAGCAAAATCTACGCTCCAAAAGTTAAATACCGCTCCTTTTCTTCTGAATGCACCCATATATGTAAACATCCGATTATGACCACATATGGGGTGTTACCGTACTCTGGAGAAATTGCTTTACAAATGTTGGGGTGCTTTTTCTTCTCTATTCCTTGTAAAAAAGAAAAATGTTGATCTAAAACTACATCTTATTGGAAAAAAATTTAATTTTTCATTTTCATGGCTTAATTCTAATTAATTCAGCAAAAAACCTTTGGGATCAAAATTTTCACTATACCCCTAGATGATTCCTCGGGGGGTGCAGTTTCCCAAATGGAGTCACTTTTGTGGTGTTTCCACTGTACTAGTACTACAGGGGCTCAGCAAATGTGACATGGCGCCCAGAAACCATTCCAAAATCCAAATGGTGCTCCTTCCGTTCTGAGCCCTATCGTGTGTCCAAACAGCCGTTTCTTACCACATGTGGGGTATTGTTTTACTCGGGAGAAATTGCTTTACAAATGTTGCAGTGCTTTTTCTCCTTCAGTCCTTGTGGAAATGAAAAAAAATTAGCTAAACCTACATTTTCTTTGAAAAAATGTAGATTTTCATTTTTAAGGCCTACTTCCAATAAGTTCTGTAAAACACCTACGGAGTCAAAATGCTCACTGTAGATAATTTCCTCAAGGGGTGTAGTTTCCAAAATGTGGTCACTTGTTGAGGGTTTCCACTGTTTTGTCCCCTCAGGGGCTTTGCAAATGCAACATGGCCTCCGAAAACCATTCCTGCTAAATTTGAGTTCCAAAAGCCAAATGGCGCTCTTTCCCTTCTAAACCCTGCCGTGTGTCCAAACAGCTGTTTATTACCACATGTGGGGTATTGTTTTACTCGGGATAAATTTCTTTACAAATTTTATAGTGATTTTTCTCCTTTAGTCCTTGTAGAAATGAAAAAAAATTATATTTATTTGAAAACATTTAGATTTTCATTTTCACAGCCTACTTCCAAAAATTTAGGCAAAAAACCTGTGGGGTCAAAATGCTCACTATACCCCTAGATAATTTCCTTGAGGGGTGTAGTTTTCCAAATTGGGTCACTTTTGGGGGGTTTCCACTGTTTTAGTACCACAAGACCTCTTCAACCTGACATGGTGCCTAAAATATATTCTAATAAAAAGAAAGCCCAAGATCCACTATTGAGTTGCATTTCTCTGGTAAAACCTTCTGTGGTACAAAAAAAATGGATTCAAAATGAATTTCTGGAAAACAAAAAATGAACTTTGTAAATTTCACCTCTACATTGCTTTAATTCCGATGAAATGTCTAAAGAGTTAAGAAACGTTCTAAATGCTGTTTTGAATACTTTCAGGGGTGCAGTTTTTAAACTGGGGTGACTTATCGGGGGTTTCTAATATATAAGGTCCTAAAAGCCACTTCACAACTGAACTGGTCCCTGAAAAAATAGCCTTTTGAAATTTTCTTGAAAATGTGAGAAATTGCAGCTAAAGTTCTAAGGCCCCATGCACACGAACGTGCTTTTGCGGCCGCAATTCCCCCGAAAATCCACGGGAGAATTGCGGCCCCATTCATCTCTATGGGGCCATGCACACGACCATAGTTTTTACGGTCCGTGCACGGCCCGGGAGCCCGCACCGCAGAAAGAACGGACATGTCCTATTACGGCCATCTTCTGCGGTCCGGGCTCATTGAAAATAATGGCCGCGGCCATGTGCATGTCCCGCGATTTGCAGGCGGCTTGCGGCTGACAGTCCGCCCCGAAAATCACGGCCGTGCACATGGCTACGGTCGTTTGCATGAGGCCTAAGCCTTGTAACGTCCTAGAAAAATAAAAGAATGTTAAAAAGCTATGCAAAAATAAAGTAGACATATGGGATATGTGAAAAAGTAAATATTTGGCATATGGGATATGTGAAATAGTAACTATTTTATGTGGTATTACTATCTGTCTTACAAGCTGATACATTTAAATTTAGAAAAATGCTAATTTTTTTAATTTTTCGCTACATTTTGGTGTTTTTCACAATTAAATACTGAATGTATGGACCAAATTTTACCACTAACTTAAAGTCCAATAAGTCACAGGAAAACTATCTCAGCATCGCTTGGATAGGTAAAAGCATTCCAACGTTATTACCACATAAAGTGAAACATGTCAGATATGAAAAATGAGGCTCTGTCAGGAAGGTCAAAAGTGGCCAAAGTGGGAAGGGGTTAACACCAAAAAGATAAGTTAAAAACGTTGTATACACATGGAGCTGGTCTCTGTTTTTTAGTGAGCAGCCTGCAGGACTCTACTGAATTTAACATTTTTGGCTATGTGTTACTGTATTGTATATCACGTTTTTGAGATAGTCTTGTCCTATTTCAGGAATTGTTATATGTTCTGATGTTCTTATCCTATTTTAGACATTTTTGTGCGCATTGAAGTGGGGCTCTTAGATGAGCTTCACAGATTATCTGGCAGGTCTGATTCAGTTTGGGGTTCGTGCACTTCACAGTGTATCCTATTGTGGATCACTGTTTGTTATCCTTATATACAAAGTTTTTAACTTGTTTGCCTTTATGGTTTTTAATAAACATTTTGGCTAATTTTTATATCTATATATCAATAGTGGATCTTGGGCGTCCTTTTTATTAGAATATATTTTAGGCACCATGTCAGTTTTGAAGAGGTCTTGTGGTACTAAAACAGTGGAAACCCCCCAAAAGTGACCCAATTTGGGAAACTACTCCCCTCAAGGAATTTATTTAGGGGTGTAGCATGCATTTTGACCCGCTCGTTTATTTGCAAATATTTTTGGAACTAGGCCATGAAAACGAAAATCTACATTTTTTCAAATAAAATGTAGGTTTAGCGAATTGTTTTTTAATTTCCAAAAGGACTAAAGTAGAAAAAGCACCACAACATTTGTAGAGCAATTTCTCCCGAGTAAAAAAAATGTGCATGCTTCTCTTCTTTCTATGGTAATTTCATAGGGATCAGGCCATGCAAACCTAAGGCCCTATTCACACGACAGGGATTCTTGGCCGTGTGACGGCCGTTCTTTGAAATGGGGCTATTCACACGGCCGTTTTTTTGATGGACCGGTTCTCCAGGCCACACAGCTCCCATAGAAGTTTACGGGGCCGTGTAAAGCACGCCCGTCACTCGGACATGATCCGAGTGACGGCCGTGCATTCTGCCGAACGCTCTCTTCCCCTCCTCACATTGCGAAGTGCATGTGAGGAGGAGGAGGAGGGTATTTTGTTGCTCCCTGTAGGAGCAGAATCCCTAATCCCCGGCCACAGCTTCGGCCGAAGCTGTGGCCGGGGATTCCGCTCCAGGAGAAGTCCGACTTCAATGTCCATATATGGACAGTGACGTCAGGGACTTCTTCTGATGCGGTTCCCTACAGGAAGGTAGGGGGGTGCCATCTATGGGGGGATGTTATGTACAAGGGTGCTGTGTAGCACGACCTACAGGGGGGCTGTGTGGCATTTCCTACAAGGGAGCTTTGTGGCATTACCTACAAGGGGGTCTGTGTGGCACTACTTACAAGGGGGTCTATGTGGCCCTACCTACAAGGGGGGCAGTGCGGCACTACCTACAAAGGGGGCTGTATCATTATCTACAGAGAGCAGTGTGTGGCATTATCTACAGAGGGCAGTATTTGGAATTATCTACAGAGGGCAGTGTGTGGCATTATCTACAGAGGGCAGTGTGTGGCATTATCTACCTAGGGCAGGGTGTGGCATTATCTACAGAGGGAAGTGTGTGGCAGAAAATGTACAAATGAGATTCATCAGTTTTTAAAACGGACAGGGAAAAAAACGTCTGCAAAACAGGTCAAAATTGGCCGTTAAAAACTGAAACTCGGCCTGGAACGGAAACAGATGCAAAACAACCTGAGAAAAACGGACCAAAACGGAAGTTTTGGTCCGCTTTTTTCTGCCTTTTTGCATCCGTTTCCGCTTTTAATGGCCGATTCCGACCCGTTTTGCATCAGTTTTTTTTCCCTGTCCATTTTAAAAATGGATGAATTTAATTTGCCAATTTTTTGGCACACGCTTCCCTATGTAGATAATGCAACACAGCCCCCTGTAGATACTCTCACAACCATCCTGTAGATATTGCCACAGCCCCCCTGTAGATAATGCCACACACTGCCCTCTGTGGATACTGCCACACAGTCCCCTGTAGATAATGCTACACACTGCACTCTGTAGAAAATGCCACACAGCCCCCCTCTAGGAATTGCCACACAGTCCCCTTGTACATAGCACCCCCGTATATGGCACCCCCCGTAGATGGCACCCCCATTTCCTGTAAATAGCGCCACTATAGGGGACCACTCGAGGGGAAGTCCCAGACGTCACTGTCCACATATGGACAGTGACGTTAGAGACTTCTCCCTAAGCGGAATCCCCGGCCACAGCGACGTAAAAAGACACTGTTTGAAGGCGTTTTGCTAGTGCTTTACAAGGCGTATTTCGGGGCGTTTACTACGTGTGAACATGCCCTTAGTCTGGAATCCAGGACAGGAGTGGTTTGTGTGTGGACAATATGATTTACCAGCACCTCTACTCAATGAGATTGATAATGCAATAGCATGGAGATTAATAGTCAGCATGTACAAGAAAAGGGTCACTTACATATTATCTACAGCTGTAATATATAGCCTCCCGCAATAAGATTACGGAGTGCCAATGGTTGTCATAGCAGCCTGGGGCCTAATGAAGGCCCCCAGGTCTGCCATATTTCTACCCTTATTAATCCCTGACAGATGGCGTAAAAAAAATGTTTTCATTCAAAATGCCAGAATTGCTGTTTTTTGGTCACCTCATATCCCACCAAAAAATTTTTATGAAAAGTGATCAAAGTCTCATGTACCCCAAACTTAGTATTCATAAAAATTAAAGCTCACCCTTTCCAGTTTCCCAGTACATTATATGGTACAATAAATGGTGCAGTGAAAGAGCTACAACTAGTTCCACAAAAAACAAGCCCTCATATTGTTATGTCAACGGAAAAATAAAAAAGTTATGGCTTTTAGAAAGTGGGAAGAAAAAAACAAGCGGTCAAGGGGTTAATTAAGCTCAAATTTGTCTAAGCGTTGTGTCTATGTCTGAATAAGTCTGTGGGGTAGAGCTCGTAGACTCGTTCTGAGAGGCTTTGACCAAACACATTCCCTGTTACTCAGCACATTACATGATAGACCAGTCAACTGCCAGCACATAGTGGAATATACTATATTATACATTCTAGGGGTAACGGAAGGGGTGTGGCCTCATATGAATATTTATGAGAAGTCATTTTAATTTAGAAACTGGTGAAAATGAAGAGAATCCCCCTCATATTGTATAATATATAATTATCATATCTTGATTGGTTTTAAAACATCCAAAAGTATTTTGATGACAAGGGCTCTTTAACCCCTTAGTGACCAGCCCATTTTAGGCCTTAATGACCAAGCTATTTTATTCGTTTTTCTATAGTCGCATTCAAAGAGCTATAACGTTCTTATTTTTTCATCTACATAGCTGTATGAGGACTTTTGCGGGATTAGTTGTGCTTTTTAATGGCACCATTTTTGGGTACATATAATTTTTATATTAACTTTTATTAACCTTTTTGGGGGGGATTATAAAAAAAAACTGAAATTCCGCCATTGTTCTATGCGTTTTTAAATTGACGCCGTTCACTATGCGACGTAAATAACAGGTTAGCTTTATTCTATGGGTCGGTACGATTACGGCGATACCACATATGTAGAGGTTTTTTTATGTTTTACGACTTTTGCACAATAAAAACACTTTTGAACTAAAATTATTTGTTTTTGCATCGTCGCTTTCCAAGAGCCGTAATTTTTTTATTTTTCCATCAATGTAGTGATTTTTTGGGCTTGTTTTCTGCGGGACAAGACGTAGTTTTGAATGGTACTGTTTTGGGGTGCATGAGACTTATTGATTCATTTTTATTATGACTTTTTTGGGGGGCAATGGAAAAAAATTGCAATTTCGCCATGGTTTTTTTTTTTTTTTTTTTACGGTGTTCACTTTGCGGTTTAAATTACATATTAACTTTATTAATGGAGTCATTACGGTCGCGGCGATACCACATATGTGTACTTTTTTTTTTTTTTTACACTTTTACTAAATAAAACCACTTTTTATGGAAAAAAATGGTTTTATTTATTTTTTTACTGTACTTTTTATTAATAATCTTTATTTCACTTTGATGACTGATTTTATTAGTCCCACTAGGGGACTTTACTGTGCGATGTTCCGATCGCTGCTATAATGCTCTGGTATACTTCGTATACCAGAGCATTATTGCCTGTCAGTGTAAATCTGACAGGCAATCTGTTAGGACGTGCCTCCGGCGCGTCCTAACAGGAATATGTCCAGGGCAGACCTGGGGGCTTTTATCAAGCCCCCGGCTGCCATGACACCCCATCGGAGACCCGCGATTTCATTCGCGGGCCGCCGATGGGTGACAGAGGGAGCGCACTCCCTCTGTAAACAAAGTTAAATGCCGCGGTCGCTATTGACGGCGGCATTTAACGGGTTAAACGGCCGCGATCGAAGTAAACTTCGATCGCGGGCGTTGGAGCAGGAGCTCAGCTGTCATCAGACAGCAGAGCCCCGGCTCCTGCCTGCACGGGAGACCCGTGCAGGACTTAGACTAGGCTGACGTGAAAAGGCGTCAGCCTAGCCTAAAGCCCATTAGTGACCGACATAAAAAGGCGTATTAGTGGTCACTAAGGGGTTAAATAAGATAATACATCCCTGCAGAAAGTAGTTCTGGCCAGTAAGCGATGACATCACAAACAGTCTCTATGATGTAACTTTCTAAAAGTTCTATCTCTATGGAAACTAAACATTCCGCCAGTAACCAATATACATAGTGACAGTTTAATACTGCATCACTTCATTTTCACGTCACTGTGAAGTGAGGAGCCAAATACCCACAGTCGCGAAAATGACCGGACGCAGATCTACCAGACCTAACAAGGGTGCCAGATACCAGGAGCTTGTATCCAATGGTTTATTGAACCTTTTATTGGAGAAGGAAAAGAAACGTAAGTGTAAAACATTTTTTAATCAGGTATGAATAGGACCAAAAGCGTAGCTGGCAGGGGGGCGGTGACCCTGGGCCCCTTTATATGGTAATGCCCACCAACCAAGGTTCTAAATAGCGATCAAAATGTTTTCCAATTGCAACAAATAGTTCTGCCTTGTCGCCATTAGTAACTAGCACCACCGCCTCGCTGTTGCTTTACGACAAAACAAATTGTCCCTGCATCTAGCAGGCGCACCACACTAGGCACATCTGCTAGAAGACCTGGACCTGAGGCACGCGCTATCTGCCAGAGAGGAGCAGGAGACGAGTGGGGGAATCCTGGCTACTGGCAGCGACGCGCTGCTCTGTAACTTCTGCCCCGGCCATCATCAAAAAATTTGGGAAATATGCCAGTGGCGCTCTGAATGTGATTACTCTGGGGGGGGGGGGGTCCTGGAAACGCTGGATCTGATTATAACATTGGGGGGTTGCTGGAAATGATGATAGTGATTACTCTGTGGGGTAGTTGGGGAAAGCTGGATGTGAATATATCAGGGGGGAGGGGTCCACTCAGGCCGCAGATTTATTTTGCCCCCCATGTGTTGAACCCTTAGCTGTACCTTTGTGTGAAACTTAATATGTGTCAGATTATCAGATATTACGGACTACCAGGTGGTTATAGAAAAGTATATAGAACTCACTTATTAGGGTAGAGAAGAATTTCCTAATACTTTACATTTTTTCCACTATTAGCTGCTCAACCAATCAAACTCAAATTTATAAAGAGAAGACGGACTCTAAAATATTATTTAGAAAGAGCCGCCATACTTCCAGAGATCGGGGAGCCAGGGCTGGACATTGAATGTCATCTTTACACTGAGTAAGTCACTATTTGTATAGTACAATACCTGCTGTTCCTATTTAGGGTTCATTTACTTTTATGTATTGAGGAGAGAAGGTGTGATGACTCTTTACACTTCATGTGCAGATTCTTATATCTCAGACGACTTATTTCTCATCAGTATTTACTGTCTCTTCTGAACAGATCGGAGATTGCCGCCATGTTAACACCAAAAAAAAGAAAACTAGAAGAGGAGCCCACAGCCCCCGACCAGTGAGTTACTCTCAGTGATGGCACCAACTTCACACCAGGGCTGGGCAATTATGACCTAAATCAAAATCATGATTAATTGAACATGTAACCTCGATTACCATTAATGAATGATTAATTAGACCACACCTCTTTTTGCTGGCAATGCCCCCTATTTGTATACTATGCCATTGAATTAATATTTATTCCCTAAGCCTGCTGTATATTGCTGTATATAATATACCCCAACACTCCCCCAAAACATTATATTGCCCCATAGCTGTCCCTACACATTATAATGCCCCAATAATTGCCCGCCACACAGTATAATTCCCCCATAGCTGCCTCTACATAGTATAATGCCCCCATAACTGCCTTCACGCTGTATAATGCCTCATAGAATAATAATATACATATTCACTTAACCCCGTTCCACTGACGAGAAAAGGCGATCCCTCTACTCCTCTGGTCTGTGCGGCACGGCGAAGATAGGCACGATGACATCACTGCCTAGTGTCTTGCGATACATAGTGAACGGTATAGAGCATAAGTACCTTTCGGTTCCCTGCTCTACCTTTGGATTTAACTGTACCTTTGTCCTGAAGATGCAGATACATTTAAAACCAGGAAAAAATAATTGCTAAAACCGAAATTCGCAAAATGATGTTGATTAATTGCGCTGAACTTTTTTTGTTTAATTGCCCAGTCCGACTTCACACTATAACATAACAAGGTCCTGAAATCCTATTTCTTGTATATTATTTCTATAGAACATAAGGGTTTTTTCTTTTTCAGGCCTGAAAACCAAAAAGGAGAGAAAAAAGAGCCAGGGAGAGCAGCAAGTACCACCAGCGAGCTGCCCCCTGAGAAGAGGACAAAACGCCACTATTAGTGACGAGGTGATACAGAGCACTAATAATGTCTTCACTTCTGTGTGGGGGAGGGGAGATGACGACCCCGCTGTAACAGCCCACCTGGACAATTACTTGAGGGGATGTAGAAACATTCACAAACAGCTCAGTGTATATATCAATAGGAGGAGAACGTCTCTTTAGCCCCTTAATGACTGTCATTTTTTTATTTTTCATTTTCGTTTTTTTCTCCCCTCCTTCCAAGAGCCATACCTTTTTTGTTTCTCCATCAATAGAGTGCTGTGAGGGCTTATTTTTTGCGAGAGGCACCATTAAATGGCACCATTTAAAGTACCATATGTATTGAAAAATGATCTTTGCGGGCTGAAATTAAAAACAATGTAGTTTTTTCTCTGTTCTTTTGTTTTTCTGTGGCTCAATACGATTACGGTGATACCAAATAAATATATATGTATATATTTTTTTATATATATATATATATATATATATATATACATACATATTTTTTTCACTACTAATAACTTTATTAAACTTTATTCTACACATTTCATTAATCCCCATAGGGGACTTGAACCAGAGATTGTTAGATCGCTGGTAAAATATACTGCAATACTAATGTATAATTGTCATTCGCACAGACTTCTGTTAAGCCATGCTAGAGGTACGTCTTAACAGAGGCAGACAAAAGGCAGCCTGGGGGCCTTCATTAGACCCCTGGGCTGCCATGACAACCATCGGCACCCAACGATCGCATTGTGGGAGTGCCGATGAGATGTCGGAGGCCCCCCCCTCATTTTAACGCCTCAGATGCTGTGCTCGCGATTGAGCACAAAATTTAAGTGGTTAAATAGCCAGGAACAGCGAGATCGCTATTCCTTCCCGTTAGTCCCGGGTGTCAGCTGTAATACACAGCTGACACCTGCTGAGTATGGAGCGCACTCAGCCCGTGTGCGCGCTCCATACTTCCCCATAACGCTTATCATGTACATGTACATGCGTCAAGGGGTCACTGCGTCAAGGGTTTAATAGCAGGTCATATCTGTTTGGATACACATTTGATGACATATCATGCTACATAGGTTAACAATGGCCGACATCAGAGGGGTCAGGATAGACAATAATAAATATAGATCTGCAGAGAATAAAGGGTTAACGAAATTGTCTGTAATATGTTTTCTTTTTCCAGGTGGTGACCTCCCCAGAACATCAGGGGAGAAAATCCAAAGTCACCTTAAGTTATACCAACCACCACCTGTCACCATCAAAAGCTACGAGATGCCACCAATTATCACCAACATTCAACACCTATTACCACCAAATGCCACCAATTGCAACCTGTCACCATCAAAAATCAGATGCCACGAATTACAACCAATTACCAACAACTACCACCAGATGCCACCATTTACCACTGTCACCTTCAACTACGACCAGATGCCACCAATTGCAACCACCAATAACCACCAACTTCGAACAACTAACCTAAATGAACCATCATCAGCTACTACTATGCCTTGAACTATTAACTAACGTTTCCAACAACCACCACTACCTGCCATCAGCCAACACCATTTGTAATCAGCTGCTATCAACTTCTAGCAACAGTAACCATCAAATATTATCAGACGCCACCACAAAATGCCAGTCAACACCTGCCACATTCAGCCATCACCTGCTGCCTTTATGTTATGTTTTTGTTTATTTATTTTTATATTTTTATCTATATATTTATTTTGTTATAATTTTTTTTACATAGTTATATATTTATTTTATTATTTATTTAGTTACCTTTTATGTATTTATTCATAAATTTTTAAATATTTATTTTTATATATAGTTATTTTTAGCATTTATTTACATTTATTTTTGTGTATTTATTCATAAATTTATTTTTTTATTATTTATTTTTTATATAGTGCTATATTTATTTTAATTATTTATTTATTTATATTTATTTTTTGATTCATTTATATATAAATTTTATCATGTATTTTTAATAGTTTTATATTTATTTTTTATATATTTAGATTTATATATTTTTTTATAATTAATTTATTTTTATATATTTATTTTTATATTTTATATAATGTACATATTGTATATATTGTAAATAAGATTTATATATTTTTATACCAGCTCTGGAGTCGGCTGTGTTCATAATATTCCTGTATAAAGCTATCGGGCCCAGGAGATGGTGATCCTGTTGTCGGATCCAGTAACAATATATATAAACCCATATGTGCATAATGGTAAAGACCCTCTGTTTACAACGCCCTTCCCCACACAATACTACTAGACAGCAGCTAATCTAGTTCATGTATCCAGCTGGGTGGCGTGGGAATCCTCATGCTTTGGGCCCCGTAGCAGCCGCTATGGCTGCTATAGTTGGCAGGGTGCCCTATCGCCGGCCCTACCTACAAATGTATGCAGCGGGGAAGGGAGAAAAATGTGTCTCTGTTCCTCAGCCAGATAAAAGCAGCTCACTGCCTTTGCCCACCGAAGGATCCTCCGGTGAACCAGTCTGACGTTGGGGCCCAGCATTGATCTACTTCCTGACAAAGTCATATTGCTTGCCTTCAGTCAACACTACGGGGAGCTTACTCTACAAAGATTCATTGACATGACCAAAATAGAGAGACAGGCCCTCCTTTCTTTGAGCCAAAATGACACCATTATCATTAAGGAGGCGGACAAAGGGGGTAATATCGTATTATGAGTGAAACAGTGATGTCAGAGGCTATAAAATACGGAGTCCCCCAGTCTAAGCATCGCAAGCGCTCTGGCCGGGGACTACTATCTTAAGAAAGCCCTTGACGTCACCATCTATATATGGACAGACATTAGGAGCTTTGTAATGCGAGAATCCCTGGCCAGAATGTCGGCAACGCTCCTAGGGGAAGCCCCTGACATCACTATGGGATGGAGAGGCTTTAGTGCAGCAACAACTGTTTATATGTGGCTCCCTCTACATCGCTGTATGAAAATCAGGAAAACTAACAAAGAATTAAAGCAAACATGTCATCAGTAAGTGACATAACTTGCAATTTCACAGCAGATGAGCACCATTTATTGGACAAGGAGCAAAAATGAATGTTACCTACGGCTTCAGTATATGCTTCACTGTTCTGTTCAGATTGTGTTAGTAATCTTGCTCTAGATTCAGCACCCTTAATTAGACTAAAAGGATTTTTTTTTTCTTTGAACCTCTTTCTCAAGAGATCACATTCTTTGGAGAAATCTTTATCACTGGAACAGTTTTTTCGTATCCTCCTGAACTGGCCAAACGGTAAGTTTTTTAGCCATGGCGGATAGTGAGAACTCCTGAAGTCCAAGTAAATTGTTTACGTCAACTGTTTTGAAATGGGTTTTTGTGGTTAGCAAATGACCTTTCTTCTCAATTGTGAGGTCGAGAAAATCTATTTTACTGACAGAAGATACATGTATGAAAGTAAGTTCAAAGGTATTATTATTTAGGTGGTTCATAAATGGCGTGATCATGGATGAATCTCCTTTAATGACAAAGATAAGATCATCAATATAGCGTTTGTAAAGTATAATATTGTCTTTGTAAACGTGATCTCCATAGATATATGAATCTTCAAAAACACCCATATAGGGATTAGCGTACGATGGGGCAAAACGTGACCCCATCGCACAGCCTTTGACCTGTCTATAAAAACACCCTTCAAACCTATATCTAGAAGTGACCGCAGAATCCAGGCGGAGACTA
Organism: Rhinoderma darwinii; assembly: GCF_050947455.1. Classification (NCBI taxonomy): domain Eukaryota; kingdom Metazoa; phylum Chordata; class Amphibia; order Anura; family Rhinodermatidae; genus Rhinoderma; species Rhinoderma darwinii. The sequence continues at coordinate 364,817,724 of NC_134690.1, read as the reverse complement.
GTGGAGTGAGGGTCGCGCGTGCGTGCAGATCTCTCTATTCTGTTGTATGGTTGTTATGAATACAGTCGAGCAACTCTTGCTCGGCTGTTTCAGTAACTCCCACCGCTGACAGGGAATGGAATCTCTCTCTGTGAAGGTGGTAACGTATGGCGTCTCTAACACCGCTAACAACCGGATTTGGACCACTCTAATGCCCTTTCTAGTGACACTTGTCTTTGGCACGTTTCATGGCGAGGACTAGAGATGAGCGAACTTATCAAAAGTTCGGTTCGGCTAGTTCGCCGAATTTCACAAAAAAGTTCGGTTCGGACCGAACTAGTTCTGACCGAACCTGTCACTTACGTGTGCCGAGCATGCTACTGTCCAGGGTGCTGATAGAGTTAATGGGCTGCACTAACTCTTTCAGCAACCTTCACAGTACATGCTCGGCGCGCGGAAAATACCATTTAAATGTAATAAAAAAATAAAAATTATACGTTCATACTTACTTTCCTCCTGTCCGGCCTCCAGCGATGACGTTTCATCCCTTTCGCCGCTGCAGCCAATCACAGGCTGTAGTGGCGGTCACGCACGTCAGGATGACGCTTCATCCCACGTGACCGCCTCTGCAGCCAATCACAGGCTGCAGCGGCGACATGAATGAAACGTCATCGCTGGAGGCCGGACAGGAGGAAAGTAAGTATGAACGTATTATTATTATTTTTTGGCATGTATGTATGTTGGCATGTATGTATGTATGTATATCTGTGCATGTATGTTTGCATGTATGTTGGCATGTATGTATATATGTGCATGTTTGTATGTATATTTGCATGTATATATTTGCATGTATGTATGTTTGCATGTATGTATTTTTGCATGTATGTTGTCATGTATGTATGTATGTATGTTGTCATGTATGTATATATGTGCATGTGTGTATGTATATTTGTATGTATGTATGTATGTTTGCATGTATGTTTGCATGAATGTATGTATATTTGCATGTGTGTATATATATATATATATGTATGTATGTTGTCATGTATGTATGTATGTTGTCATGTATGTATATATGTGCATGTATGTTGGCATGTATGTATATATGTGCATGTGTGTATGTATGTATATTTGCATGTATGTATGTTGTCATGTATGTATATATGTGCATGTATGTTTGCATGTATGTTGGCATGTATGTATACATGTGCATGTTTGTATGTATATTTGCATGTATATATGTTTGCATGTGTGTATGTATGTTTGCATGTATGTATGTTTGCATGTATGTATGTTGTCATGTATGTTTGTATGTATGTTGTCATGTATGTATGTATATATGTGCATGTATGTATGTTTGCATGTTTTTATTTTTGCATGTATGTTTGCATGTATGTTTATATATGTGCATGTATGTAATTATGTTTGCATGTATTTATGTTTGCATGTATATTTGTGCATGCTTGTATATATGTATGTATGTATCTTTGCATGTTTGTTTGTATGTATGTATGTATGATAGTTTGCATGTATATATGTGTGTATGTTTGCATGTATGTATATTTGCATGTATATATGTGCATGCTTGTATATATGTATGTATGTTTGTATATATGTATGTATATTTGTATATATGTATGTATGGCCATGTATGATACTGTCTGCTGGCGCCCTGTATCTAAGTCAACTTCGCGGCAGGCTTCTATACATGGTATAACAGTCACTATCACACATTAAACTGAATCTAAGCCTACGACATGTTTTATTTCATTTTTTTTTTTTTTACAGGTTTGGTGTTTGGACTACGTCGGTTTCGAGGACTACTTCGATGACGGTTTTTTTTCTACAATAAAATGGTTAATGAGGGTTGTGTTGGGGGTGCTTTATTTCAATAAAATATTTTATCTATATCTTTGTCTTTTTCTTTTCAAATTTTATTATTACCACTTTAGTAATGGCCGCTGTCTGAGTGACAACATCCATTACTAATGCGAGGCTTAGGGTATGTTCACACGGCGGGGGTCCGTAACGGCTGAAATACGGGGATGTTTCAGCCTGAAAACATCCCCGTAAATTCAGCCGTACCGGCATGTGCAGGCGCTTGAACGCCGCGTCAATTACGGCCGTAATTAGCGCTGCTATTCATTGGAGTCAATGAATAGCGGCTCCAAATACGGCCAAAGAAGTGACAGGTCACTTCTTCTACGCGGGCGTCTATTTACGCGCCGTCATTTGACAGCGGCGCGTAAATATACGCCTCGTGTGAACAGACAAACGTCTGCCCATTGCTTTCAATGGGCAGATGTTTGTCAGCGCTATTGAGGCGCTATTTTCAGACGTAATTCGGGGCAAAAACGCCCGAATTACGTCCGTAAATAGGCCGTGTGAACATACCCTTAGTGTTAGCCGGTGCAGAGGCTAACACTAACCACCATTATTACCCCGGTACCCAAAACCACCAGGGGTGCCGGGAAGAGCCAGGTACGATCCAGTACCCGACCATCTGTTGTGATGGTCGGGCCCTGGGGCGGCCGCAGGCTGGTATTATGAGGCTGGGAAGGGCCAAAAACAGTGGACCTTCCCACCCTTGTAATGCTAGGCTGCTGCTGCTGTGTTGTATCTGGCTGGTTATAAAAGTGGGGGGGACCCCACGTCATTTTTTTAAATTATTTATTTATTTACATTTTTTTTTTAAAAAAGACATGGGGTTCCACCCAATTTATCATAACCAGCCACATACAACACAGTGTTATTAGCCTGGGAATGGACAAAACCAGTGGCCCTTCCCACCCATGTAATGCCAGACTGCTGCGGCCTTGTATATGGCTGGTTATTAAAAATGTGGGAGACCCGTCTATTGCTAAATTTGTTAAATTCCAAAAAAAAAACGACGTGGGGGTCCCCCCCATTTTTATAACCAGCCCGATACAACACAGCAGCAGCAGCCTAGCATTACAAGGGTGGGAAGGTCCACTGATTTTGGCCCTTCCCAGCCTCATAATACCAGCCTACGGCCGCCCCAGTACCCGACCATCACAACAGATGGTCGGGTACTGGATCGTACCAAGCTCTTCCCGGCACCCCTGGTGGTGGTGGGTACCGGGGTAATAATGGGTGGTTAGTGCTAGCCTCTGCACCGGCTAACACTAAGTACCGCCTTAATAATGGACGCTGTCAATCAGCCAACTACCATTATCTAGGCACTAATAAAGTTTGAAAGAAAAAACACAAAGACAATTCTTTTTTATTGAAATAAGAAATCCCCAACAAAACCCTCGTTAACCATTTTATTAAAATTTGAAAAAACGCAGATCTACGCAGTAGTCCAACGAATCGTAGATGTAGTCCAATCGGTACATCAAAATCTGCAACAACATAAAAAAACAGTTATCAATGTGAACAATACCAATACTTCTACTCACCTACACACATATATACACGCACACACAAACAAACAACCATACACAGACACACACATATATACACAAACACAACAAGATATACACACACACATAAACAGACAAACACACACATATACACGAACTCACACATATACAAACAAAAACACACATATCCAAACACACACACACACAGTTATACACACATACACGAACACATATACACAAACACATATACACAAACACATATACAAACAAAAACACACATACCCAAACACACATATACACAAACACATATACACAAACACACCCATATATACACACAAACACACACCCATATACACACATATACACATATACAAAAACACACACAAACATCTACACACAAACATATACACAAATACACCCATATATACACAAACATATACACAAAACACATATACACAAACACACCCATATATACACACACACATATAAAAACAAAAACAGACAAAGTCACATACCCAAACACACATATATACACAAACACACATACACAAACACGGTTTCTTTTAAATGCTGCTGGGGAACCCGCTCGATCCACTATATACGGCTGCGCTACAGTGCAGCATTTAAAAGAAACAGGATCCTGACCTGTCCATAGAGTTTAAGGCAGCACAGAGTATTTCAGGAGATGAGCGTGCAGATTCAGTGCTGCTGCGAACTCTGCTCTTACCATTACGTAGCTCTCAGTCTGTTACCTCTCCTCCACTCCTGTCCTCCAGAACACCTTCACATGATTGGCAAGTCACCACGTAATGGTAAGAGCAGAGTTCACAGCAGCACAGAGTATTTCAGGAGATGAGCGTGCGGATCTTGTGCGGGGTGGTGACTTGCCAATCACGTGAAGGTGTTATTGAGGACAGGAGTGGAGGAGAGGTAACAGACTGAGCTACGTAATGGTAAGAGCAGAGTTCACAGCAGCACTGAATCTGCACGCTCCTCTCCTGAAATACTCTGTGCTGCTGTGAACTCTGTTCTTACCATTACGTAGCTCAGTCTGTTACATCTCCTCCACTCCTGTCCTCTATAACACGTTCACATGATTGGCAAGTCACCACCACGCACAAGATCCGCACGCTCATCTCCTGAAATACTCTGTGCTGCCTTAAACTCTGTGGACAGGTCAGGATCCTGTTTCTTTTAAATGCTGCACTGTAGCGTAGCCTTATATAGTGGATCGAGCGGGTTCCCTAGCAGCATTTAAAAGAAACAGGATCCTGACCTGTCCACAGAGTTTAAGGCAGCACAGATTATTTCAGGAGATGAGCACGGGCAGCCGTTCGTTTTTCCGAGCCGTGCTCCCATCATGCACACGACCGTAAAAACACCCGTTATTGCGGGTCGTAATTACGACCCGCAATAACGGGCTCATAGACTTCTGTTACCCACGGGTACCTTTCCGTATTCTCACGGGAAGGTGCCCGTGCCGTTAAAAAAATAGAACATGTTCTATTTTTCTATTTTACGGGCCGTGCTGCTATAATTATAATGACAGCACGGTTCGCAAAAGCGGCTAGCTGCCCGTGGCCGGCCGGCCGTGCTCGTACTTACGAGTCGTAATTACGAGCACGGCCCGTAAAATAAAAAAATAGAACATGTTCTATCTTTTTAACGGCACGGGCACCTTCCCGTGAGAAAACGGGAAGGTACCCGTGGCTAACAGAAGTCTATGGGCCCGCTATTTCGGGTCGTAATTACGACCCGTGATAACGGGTGTTTTTATGGTCGTGTGCATGAGGCCCCGTAATGATGGGTGGCTACATGTGTGCACCCGTCATTACGGCAGCGTTGCTAGGCGACGTCAGTAAGGGTATGTGCACACACCCTAATTACGTCCGTAATTGACGGACGTATTTCGGCCGCAAGTACCGGACCGAACACCCTGCAGGGAGCCGGGCTCCTAGCATCATATTTATGTACGATGCTAGGAGTCCCTGCCTCTCCGTGGAACTACTGTCCCGTACTGAAAACATGATTACAGTACGGGACAGTTGTCCTGCAGCGAGGCAGGGACTCCTAGCATCGTACATAAGTATGATGCTAGGAGCCCGGCTCCCTGCACTGTGTTCGGTCCGGTACTTGCGGCCGAAATACGTCCGTCATTTACGGACGTAATTAGTGTGTGTGCACATACACTAAATAGTCACTGTTCAGGGTGCTGAAAGAGTTAACTGATCGGCAGTAACTGTTTCAGTACCCTGGACAGTGACTACCGATCACAGTACCTGTAAAAAAAAAGACGTTCATACTTACCGAGAACTTTCTGCTTCCTCCAGTCCGGTCTCCTGGCCGTTGCCTTGGTGACGCGTCCCTCTCGACATCCGGCCCGACATTCCTTGATGACGATGCAGCCTTGTGAGCGCTGCAGCCAATCACAGGCTGCCGCGGCCTCTGCAGCCAATCACAGGCTGCAGAGGCCTCTGCAGCCAATCACAGGCTGCCGCGTCAGAAAAGGTCGGACTGGAGGAAGAAGAGGGACTCGTCAACAAGACAACGACCGGGTACGTATGAAATGCTTTTTATTTTATTTTTAATCAGCAGCCTCTTTTCTCTATCAGTGATTGATAGAGATAAGTGGCTCCCGATTTGTATAATGTTTTTGACCGGGTTCGGTCAAAACGGGTTCGGCCGAACCCGGTGAAGTTCGGATTCGCTGCGAACCGAACTTTACCGGAAGTTCGGACCGAAACTGGGTTCGGTTGTCCCGGTTCGCTCATCTCTAGCGAGGACACTACAAATATGCCACAGGTCATACTTAATTCCACAAAAGTGAATAGGAACAAAGAACACACATGCGGGTATGTATATGGCAAGAAGTGTATAGACGCTGCAAATGTATTAAAAAATATACATTTATTAAATACAATGACTCCACAAACACATGATAAAATTACTTAAAAAAGCAGAAGGCTGCTATAGCTGGTCTGGCTGAGGGATGACGCCCTAATAAGCAGCCCAATACAATCAACCTCAAAAAAGACCTACCTAGATACCTCTCAAACAATGACAATATGGGAAATAAGAACACAGGTAAAGAAGAATGATGTATCAAAGCATGAAAGTGAACATGTCCTTAAAGCGTAATGGTATGTCCATAGAGAGAAGTAATAGAAGTAAAAAGCGCCCCACGCGTATCGCCACAACGTGGCTTCCTCAGGGGTACCATTATAATGAAAAGCAAATTCTTATATAGAGACTATTAGAGTAATAATTGTACGTAGGTGTGTGCTAAGTAGCTATCACTTACCTCTCCCTCCCTGCCCCGTTGAAAAAGGTGAATAAAGTGCTAAAAAGGGAAAAGTAAAAAATAATAAAAAATAAATAAAAAAGAAAAATAATAAAAATGTACAAAATAAAAAATATGTAATATATATCAAGTGTAAAAACAGTGAAAAAGCAATGAGGACCTCGATGGTAATAAAAAGTTTCCTTGTCGTATCCCCTCACAGAAGACTCCCCCCCCCTTCCAAATATGCCGGTCCATTCAAATATTTTTTGAATCGCTAGCTAGAAACATTCAAAATATGAAGTTATTCAAACAAGAACAGGATAACATGACCAAAATAGAGAGACAGGCCCTCCTTTCTTTGAGCCAAAATGACACCATTATCATTAAGGAGGCGGACAAAGGGGGTAATATCGTATTATGAGTGAAACAGTGATGTCAGAGGCTATAAAATACGCAGTCCCCAGTCTAAGCATCGCAAGCGCTCTGGCCGGGGACTGCTATCTTAAGAAAGCCCTTGACGTCCCCATCCATATATGGACAGACATTAGGAGCTTTGTAATGCGAGAATCCCTGGCCAGAATGTCGGCAACGCTCCTAGAGGAAGCACCTGACATCACTATGGGAAGGAGAGGCTTTAGTGCAGCAACAGCTGTTTATATGTGGCCCCCTCTACATGGCTGTATGAAAATCAGGAAAACTAACAAAGAATTAAAGCAAACATGTCATCAGTAAGTGACATAACTTGCAATTTCACGGCAGATGAGCACCTTTTATTGGACAAGGAGCAAAAATGAATGTTACCTACCAGACTGGGCCCCATAGCAAACTTTTGACTGGGGCCCCCCTCCCCTGGGTGTCACACAATCCCCCCTTGTAGATAGTGCCTTTTTTACAGCCCGCTCTGTAGATAACGCCATACAGCCCCCCTGCAGATAACGCCATACAGCCCCCCTGTAGATAACGCCATACAGCCCCCACTGTAGACAACGCCATACAGTCCCCCTGTAGATAACGCCATCCCCCCCCCTGCAGATAACGCCATACAGCCGTACATAACGCCATACAGCCCCCCCTGTAGATAGCGCCATACAGCCCCCCTGTAGATAGCGCCATACAGCCCCCCTGTAGATAACACCATACAGCCCCCCTGTAGACAATGCCATACCGCACCCCCTGTAGATAACGCCATACAGCCCCCCTGTAGATAGCGCCATACAACCCCCCTGTAGATAGCACCATACAGCCCCCTGTAGATAACGCCATACAGCCCCCCTGTAGATAACGCCATACAGCCCCCCTGTAGATAACGCCATACAGCCCCCCTGTAGATAGTGCCATACAGCCCCCCTGTACATAACGCCATAGCCCCCCTGTAGATAGCGCCATACAGCCCCCTTGTAGATAGCACCATACAGCCCCCCTGTAGATAGCGCCATACAGCCCCCATGTAGATAACGCCATACAGCCCCCCATGTAGATAGCGCCATACAGACCCTGTATGGCGCTATCTACAGGGGGGACTGTATGGCGTTATCTACAGAGGGGGTCTGTATGGCGTTATCTACAGGGGGGACTGTATGGCGTTATCTACAGAGGGGGTCTGTATGGCGTTATCTTCAGGGAGGACTGTATGGCGTTATCTACAGGGGGGGACTGTATGGCATTATCTACAGAGGGGGCTGTATGGCGCTAACGCCATACAGCCCCCAATGTAGAGGACGCCATACAGCCCCCCCTGTAGGGAACGCCATACAGCCCCCCCTGTAGGGAACGCCATACAGCCCCCCCTGTAGGGAACGCCATACAGCCCGCCCTGTAGGGAACGCCATACAGCCCCCCTGTAGGGAACGCCATACAGTCCCCCCTGTAGGGAACGCCATACAGCCCCCCCCTGTAGGGAACGCCATACAGCCCCCCCCTGTAGGGAACGCCATACAGCCCCCCCTGTAGGTAACGCCATACAGCCCCCCCTGTAGGGAACGCCATACAGCGTCCCCAACCCCCCAAAAAAATGCGACCTACAGTGTGTCCTCCAAAAGACATGTATCCCCTATCCACAGGATAGGGGATACATGTGTGATCGCTGACAGCGATAGGGAGAACGGGGGACCGAAAGTCCCCTCAAGTTCTCCATGACTAACTTCTGACTTCCGGCGTCTGCGCAGCTCAATAAAAATTAAAGGAGCGCTGGTCACGCATGCGCACAAGCGCGACCGGCGCTCCATTCATTTCTATGGAGCTGCCGACACAGACCCCAGAAGTCCGAGGTTTGTGATGGAGAACTTCAGGGGACTTTCAGTCCCCCGTTCTCCCTATCGCTGCAGGCGATCACACATGTATCCCCTATCCTGTGGATAGGGGATACATGTCTTTTGTTTAATGGCAGAGCGGGGAGATACCTCCCTGCTCTGCCGTACTGTTCAGTGGCGTCGAGCTGTAGCAGCCATAGCGGCTGCTAGCGGAGCCTCCGGCCATGCTGGGGGCACGTGCCGGCGGGCGACACGGGCCCCCTCATGCCGCAGGCCCCGTAGCAGCCGCTACGGCGGTAGTTACGCCACTGTTACCTACGGCTTTAGTATATGCTTCACTGTTCTGTTCTTCATGAGCTTCTAGCAATTTCTGAGGGGAAAAAATTGATAGCATGTCTGTAAGCACACGATGTTCCAGATAGCATGTCTGATCAAAAATGCCTCCCATCCCTTACCTCCAAATCACATGTGCCAACCTACTACCCTATTGCCACATCCCCTTAAATCTCATTCACTACCCTGGCGACGCCTGCACACACTGACCTTTATTTGTTTACATTCCCTTGAATCTGAAAATGGCGGGAACATTTCTTCATATTTCTCCACTGCAAGCTGAAAAACAACATGAGACCAGTCATAATCCTGTGCAAAATATCTGATGTGTGTGCCTCGGATCAAAGGAGGAGCAAAGAGAGTTCTCTGGAGAAGACTATACTATACGGTCATGTCAAGTTGTATACTGCATGGACATTGCTGTTCATTGCACTGCATATTATATGCAGGGCCGGCCTTAGGCTACAGGGTGCCCTGTGCGGAATTGCCCTTTGGTGCCCTCCCACTCCATTTATCATTGTTATGTATTGTCGGCATTTGGTGCTTTTGTTTGTGCATTTGTCCTGCCGAAAAACGTGTCAAAAGTGCTTGGTTTAAGCGTCCCATTGACATCAATGCTATAGCGTGCCGTTAGTGCATACGACACGTTTTGTTTAAAAATGTGTCGCGTGAAAAAAGTAGTATCAGGTCAATTCTTTGGCACGTAAAACGCGGCGAAAATGCGCCAAAATTTCACCTAATTTCTCTAGTCAATGGGAGCTCTGATTGAGCGGAAAAAACGCGATGAATACACGTCAAAAGCGCTTGTAGTTTAAATAGAACTTTACAAAAACACTAGTGTTTTTAAGGGTATGTGCACGCACAAAGTAAAAAACATCTCAAAATACGGAGCTGTTTTCAAGGAAAAACAGCTCCTGATTTTCAGCCGTTTTTTATTCAAAGTCGCGTTTTTCGCTGCGTTTTTAACAGTCATTTTTGGAGCTGTTTTTCTATAGAGTCTATGAAAAACGGCCCCAAAAATGGCTTAAGAAGTGACATGCACTTCTTTTTCGTAGCCGTATTTTTCCGCGGCCATTTTTTAAAACATCCGCTTAAAAAACGCCCTGTTGGAACAGAATGCCGTTTTCCCAATGGGCAGATGTTTGGAGGCGTTTTGCTTCCGATTTTTCCGCCGTTTTTAGCACAGTGTGAACAAGGCCTACGTTTTGGTAAGGTTGTTTTCACATTACGTCCTGCTTGTCCATTTATCATATGCGGCGGAAAAGCTCCTGGCGTATACATTATATGGACACAAAAAAACATACAGTATAATTTTTTTTTAACCTCCATCAGGTGTATGGGACTGTTTACCATACGTTCTGGGAGCTTTCCCGATGCATATATTACACGGATGGGCAGGATATAATGTGAAATTATCTTTAGGCTGAGTTCACACGGGGCGGATAAGCTGCGTAAAAGAATGCAGCGTATCCACCCTGTGCGCCGCAGGGAATTTAGGGCGAAAAACCGCACCAAACTGTGGGGCAGTTTCTCGCCTGGAATGTCTGCTGCGAAAAACTGCAGCACTTAGCCAGCCTGCAGCGGCGGTCACATGGGATGAAGCGTCATCCCAGGAGGCCGGCCCTCTGACATCATCCAGGCCGGCCTCCTGGGATGACGTTTCATCCATGTGACCGCCGTTACAGCCTGTGATTGGCTGCAGCGAAGGTCACATGAGATGAAGCGTCATCCCAGGAGGATAAAACACAGATTCCTAGGTAAGTATAATATATTGTTTGTTTTCTGAGTGGCGTTTTTTGCGGCAGGATCGCTGCAAACCCGCCGCAAAAAACACAACAACTGCTATTTGTTGCGGAATTTGCCTCCCCATTGAATACAATGGGGAAAACCTGCAACAAATAAGGTGCGTTTACACAAATACAATTGACGTATTGCGGAATAAAACATTGCACCGCAGGTCAGTTTTTTACACTCAGTATTTACGCAGCGTGTGGAGGAGATTGTTTTATCTCATCCACTTTGCTGCTACTGTATTTGCTGCAGATTTTCTGAAACGAATTCCGTTGCGGAAAATCCACAGTATCTACGCAACGTGTGAACTGGCCCTTACTCCGTTTACTCAAAGGCTATCTTTTGTATAACAGGACAAAAATATTAAAACTGCTGTCCACGTGGGCAATGTTGGTACTTTTTATTACTTCTTATTTAACTCACTGTAAAGGCCGTAAAAAAAAAAAAAGTAAATAGCCAAAATCGCTGTTTTTTGTTCACATTAACTAAAAAAAATTTAATAAAAAATTAATAAAAAGTTGCATGTCCAAAATATTGTACCAATAAAAGCTACAGCTCATCCCGCAAAAAATAAGCCCTCACACTGCTTGGACAAAAATATAAAAAAAGGATATGTCTCTCAGAATGTGGCAAAACAACATATATTTTTTTTAACAAATAGTTTTCTTTGTAAAAGTAGTAAAATATATGAAAGACCTATAGAAATTTGGTATAACCGTAATCGTATTGGGCCGCAGAATAAAGTTAAGTTTTTGTTTTTACCGCACGATGAAAGCCGTAATATCAAAACCCAAAAAACTATGGGGGAATCAGTTTTTTTTTCTAATTTCAGCCCGCAAAGAATTTTTTTTAAGTTTCCCAGTACATTATATGGTACTATAAATGCTACCAATCGAAACTACAACTCATGCCGCAAAAAATAAGCACCGTCCTATTGACGGAAAAATAAAAAAAGTTATGGCTCTAGGAAGGCGGGTAGTGAAAAACGTAAATGAAAAAGCAAAAAATGTCTCAGTCCTGAAAAGGTTAAAATAAGAAAGCAGCTCATATCTCTCTCTTCCCGGACGTTCCTGCATTGGGGGCTCCCATCACCTCTGTTCTCGGTTTGTATACAGAGTGGCTGCAGTGGTGACATCACGTCGACAGTACATCACCACTGCAGCTGCTCTGTATACAAACAGTGAACAGAGGTGACGGGAGCCCCAGCGCAGGAACGTTTGGGAGGAAAGGTAAGTATAAATTAATCTTTAGGGAATATTCACACGCAGTAGCAAAATACGTCTGAAATTACAGAGCTGTTTTCAGGCGAAAACAGCTGGGGAATTTCAGAAATTTTTGCAAGTACTTGCGTTTTTCATGGCGTCTTTTACGGACGTTATTGGAGCTGTTTTTCAATGGAGTCAATGAAAAACGGCTCCAAAAATGTCCCAAGAAGTGACATGCACGTCTTTGACGCGGGCGTATTTTTACGCACCGTATTTTGACAGCGACGCGTAAAATGACACCTCGTCTGCACAGAACATCGTAAAACCCAAGCAATGGGCAGATGTTTGCAGACGTAATGGAGCCGTCTTTTCAGGCGTAATTCGAGGCATAAAACGCCCGAATTACGTCTGAAAATAGGCCGTGTGAACATACCCTTATTTTTAATTTCTCCTCTACTGCTTCAACAGAATTTATTTTTAACCTCTTTAACGTAATGTGCACAGGGTCTAAAACGGCAACAAATGGCAAATGTGCACTGTGGAGCAACTGAACAATGTGCCCATCTGCCTTTTATTAACATTCGTTCAGTGCCACCTTGGTGCCCATTTGCCACTTATTTCCCCTTTAGTGACATGTTCAGTGCCCCCTTGATGCATATTTGCCATTTACTGCCCCTTTAGCACCCTTTGTCACAGAAGAACAATAAATGGGCAATAAATGGCAAATGGGCATCGAAGGGGCACTGAACAGGACACTAAAGGGTCAATAAGTGGCAAATGGGCACCAAGGTGGCACTGAATCCTCTGCCAATTTGCCATTTTTAGACCCTCATCAGTGCCCCCATACAACCAAAGCCCCACAGTCTGACTGACCTACTGGGCTTCTTATTCTTAGTGCACTGCGTCCGCTGCTGATGCTGCTGGAACGGAGCCCTGGGAAAATAGCCAGAGCAGGACCGCATGGTAAAATAGTCTCCTCCCTGTCTTGCGTCCTGAGTGATGTCATCACGCCTGATCATCACTCAGGATGTAAGACGAGGAGGAAGAGAGGGTGAACGGGGGAGCAGTAGTCGCGGCAGCCAGTAGTGAGGTCAGTGAGTGACACCTGACCCGCTAGGCGCAGCAAGCAGTAGCCGCAGAGCGGGAGAAATTCATCCGCTGGCGCCCCCCTTACAGCATGGCGGCCGGCGCCCTGTGCGACCGCACGTGTCGCACGTAGCTAAGGCCGGCCATGATTAGGCCTCGTGCACACTTCAGACACCGTTTTCACGGCCGTTTTTGACGGATCCGTGTGCCCGTTTTAGCGGCCATGTGCACTCCCGTGTGCACTCCCGTGTGCACTCCGTGTTTTCGTTTCCGAGCGCCGAGCATGGTACTGTCCAGGGTGCTGAAAGAGTTAATGGGCTGCACTGATCGGCGGTAACTCTTTCAACACCCTGGACAGTACCATGCTCGGCACTCGGAAAATACAATTTTAATGAAATAATTTTTTTTAAAAAATAAGTTCATACTTACTTTCCTCCTGTACGGCCTCCAGCGATGTCGTTTCACCCATGTCACCGCTGCAGCCAATCACAGGCTGTAGTGGCGGTCACGCACGTCAGGATGACATCAGAAGACCGGCCTCCGGGGATGACGCTTCATCCCACGTGACCGCCTCTGCTGCCAATCACAGGCTGAAGCGGCCTCTGCAGCCAATCACAGGCTGCCACGTCAGAAAGGGAGGTCGGACTGGAGGAAGAAGAGGGACTCGTCACCAAGACAACGACCGGGTACGTATGAACTGCTTTTTATTTTATTTTTAATCAGCAGCCTCTTTTCTCTATCAGTGATTGATAGAGACAAGTGGCTGCCGATTAGTGTAATATTTCTGTAATGTATCTCTGCCCGCCCGGCCGTTGCTAGGCAACGGCTCCGTCACACACGGACGGCACACGGATGCCTTCCGTGGGCCTTCAGTTTTTTGGATGGCCCCATTGACTTGCATGGGCCTCACGGTCACGGAATCTCGGACCAAAGTAGGATATGCTCTAGAAAAAAGAGGGGGAGACGAAACCTCCAGCTCACCTTTTGTGTGTGAATTTTGCACTTGAGTCACCGCACGGATCCTCGCGTCGGCACGCGATATGTGTTCAATAGAAGACAAGGACGAGGTGGATCCAGCGTTGCTGTGAATAAAACGGAACTTGTTCCAAGTTTAATAAAGATGGTTTAAAAATCAGGATCAATCTGGATGATGTCCTGAGGTGCTTAGGAGAGATGTGAGGGAAATTGAAAGAGGATATGCTCTACTTTGGATCGTAACGGAGCAACGGGACCGTCAAAAAAACTGAAGTGTGCATGGCCCCATTGAAATAAAAGGGTCAGGGTGCTAGCCGTCAGAAAAACGGATAGCACCCTGAAGGAAAAAACTGAAGTGGGCATGAGGCCTATGGACGAGGCAGAGGCGATATCCAGGAACAAGGCTGAGGTTAGGATCAAGGTCAATCAGGGGTCAGAACCAGGAACAATAGCATAAGGAATGAGAGCCAGCACAGGGTATGAACCACAATCAGCAGGCAAGGCAGGGCATTATCTTTGGACACTGGTTGGCAAACTAATGCCACCGAGCAGCGAGAGCAGGAGAGCCACGGCCTGATCCAGTAGGGCTGCGGCAGAAGGCAGAGGCTGGAACAGCAAAGGGGGAAGCATCTGGTTGCAACCAGACTTGAGTATCGGCAGGAGCAACGGCTGAATGTTGGAACCGGGCGAGGTCAGTAATATTACAAATACATTTCTCCATATTGTAGGGAGACAAATCCTTATGTGCTCTCTCTGAAGTAGTCACTATTCTATAATATATACTTATACATACGCATATAGATGCTGTCGGGAGAGAATACATCAAATTATTGTACAACCCCATTTGAGCTGAAATAGTGCTGTAAGATGAAGTGAACTAAAATTTCTCTAATGGAAAGAACACAGTACTAAAGTATGGGGTGCATGCACTTTAACTTGGTCACTGCTTTGAAAGTCTAATAAGACATACACTGCATATAGACAGTGATTGTAAAAGGTTTTTGATAATCTAGTTTTTGAATAAATCACTTTCATTAATATTATTTTCTTTGTTACTATTTTAAATATGACAATTAAGGAAAAAAAAATGAATTTGATATCAAAGCTTTCATTGGTCTTTGTCTCCATACTCATTTATTCCATACTTCATGGCTACAGATGAAAGACACAATAATCATTTATTTTTTATTACTATAGGCTTAAAATAGCATCTCTCTGACCTCCGGATGTTCCCAGAGCATCGTCACTCAGTTGCTTTATGATCTGTGAGGGAAGCCTTACTTCATTTCTAGCTTTGGTTACATTCATCTATGCAGTGGAGTAGAAAATGAGACTGGACAGCTCCTGGCAAATACTACCCTGAGGTCCATCTATACTGACCCAATAACTCAGTGTTTGGCATTTTGTTATAATTATAGATTGCCTATATAAACCATTGACCTAATTAGTGTTACTCCACACAGTGCAATATGCAGGGGCTGATTAAGGGTACCATGGGCACCGGGCTGTATGGAAAGTGTGGGCCCCCTCCAATCTCAAATTTTAAAATGGTTTTCCACACTATGAGTATAATTACATATGCATATATACACTCCTACTTATTACACATTCATACATACATTCAACTACTCTCATACTTATATGTGCATATTCACTACAGTGGTACATCCGGAAACTTGATGTGGCTGGGACCGAGTCACATAAAGGACTAATTCATGCAAATATTAAGATACACCACCCTCGGCATACTGACCACTTCTAAAAAGACACCATATACTCATTACCATACTTTTAAACAGATGATACTGATATTGTTTTTGTGTGGGATTAGTTATATTTTTTAATCTCACCATTTATTGTACTGAGAAGCTGAAAAACGATTATTTTTTTCGGGGATGGAATGGGGAAAAAACAGCGATTCCTCCATAGTTTTTTGGGTTTAGTTTTTACACTGTTCATTCTGCGGTAAAACTGACATGTTAACTTTATTCCGCAGATCAATACAATTATGGTGATTTCAAATTTATGTAGTATTTTTCATGTTTTACTACTTTTACAAAAAAAAACTGTTAGAAAAAAATAATCTTTTTGTCGCCATATTCTGAGAGATATAACTTTTTTATTTTTCCATCGATTGAGCAATGTAAGGGCTTGTTTTTGTAAATGCCACTTTTTGATAATTTTTTTATTCCATTTTTTTTGTGGGAAGCAAGATGACCAAAAACCACCAATGCTTGCATTGTGATTTTTTTTCTTTCCTACGGCTTTCACACGGTCGGGTTAAATGACATGATATTTTACTAGTTCAGACTTTTACAGACATGGCGATACCAATTATGTTTACTTTTTTTTATTGCTAACAGGTTGTTCGTTGTTTAACTTTTAGCTATTTTTTAATTATTTTTTCATATTTTCAAAAATGTTCCTTTTTTTATATCCCTTGGGGACTCAACGTCAAACACCAAACATGCGATCTTTGGATTGTTCATACAATACATTGCAATACTCATGTATTTCAGTGTATTGCCTTTATCTGTGCTCTACTATTTAGTCTTTCCCCTAGATCACAAAAGGCAGACCTGCAGGTTTTCAATGGCCTCAGGCTGCAATGGCAACCGATTGGCACCCCACAACTTCCTCACAGGGGGTGGGCGATAGGGGGATAGAGGGAGCCCCCTACCTCTGTCCAACTTTTCAGATTCTGCGTTCTTTTTTTAACTACGGCATCTGAACAGTTAGGCCGGATTCAGACGAACGTGAGAGTTTTGCGCGCGCACAAAACGCATGCGTTTTGCGCGCGTGGAAGCAGCGTACCAGCTCTGTGTGTCCTGTTCATATGGATGCGCGGCTGTGTGCTTTTCGCGCAGCCGCCATCTTTATGACACTCCGTTTGGATGTTTGTAAACAGAAAAGCACGTGGTACTTTTCTGTTTACATTCATTCTTTTACTGTTGTTGTGCGAATAACGCGTGTCCCACGGAAGGGCTTCCGTGGGGTGCGTGTGATTTTCACGCACCCATTGACTTCAATGGGTGCGTGATGCGCGAAAAACGCCTAAATATAGAACATGTCGTGAGCTTTACGCAGCGGACTAACGCTGCGCAAAACTCACGGACTGTCTGCACTGCCCCATAGACTTGTATAGGTCCGTGCGAGCCGCGTGAAAACCACGCGGGCTGCACGGACGCAAATCACGTTCATCTGAATCCGGCTTTAAACTGCTGGGTTTGGATTTATCTCCAATCCTGGCCATTGCAGTCAGGTGTCAGCTGTTTGAAACAGCCGGCGCCTGCCGCATATGGTGCGGGCTCATTTCCTGAGCCCTCGTCATATTGTGAAGTTGTACAATCTACGTAATAGTACGTTCGATGGGAATAAGATTTATTTTGTGCTCTTTCTTGTAGTGGTCTCCTGCAGCTAAGGTACTCCTGACTGGTAAACCACCCGCCCAGCCGCTATTAAAGAGGCTCTGTCACCAGATTTTGCAACCCCTATCTGCTATTGCAGCAGATAGGCGCTGCAATGTAGATTACAGTAACGTTTTTATTTTTAAAAAACGAGCATTTTTGGCCAAGTTATGACCATTTTTGTAGTTATGCAAATGAGGCTTGCAAAAGTCCAAGTGGGCGTGTATTATGTGCGTACATCGGGGCGTTTTTAATACTTTTACTAGCTGGGCGTTCTGATGAGAAGTATCATCCACTTCTCTTCAGAACGCCCAGCTTCTGCCAGATCACGCTGTGACGTCACTCACAGGTCCTGCATCGTATCAGACGAGCGAGGACACATCGGCACCAGAGGCTACAGTTGATTCTGCAGCAGCATCGGCGTTTGCAGGTAAGTCGATGTAGCTACTTACCTGCAAACGCTGATGCTGCTGCAGAATCAACTGTAGCCTCTGGTGCCGATGTGGCCGACACGATGCAGGACCTGTGAGTGACGTCACAGATCTGCACTGTCAGAAGCTGGGCGTTCTGAAGAGAAGTGGATGATACTTCTCTTCAGAGCGCCCAGCTAGTAAAAGTATTAAAAACGCCCCGATGTACGCACATAATACACGCCCACTTGGCCTTTTACTTTTAAACACACCCACTTGGACTTTTGCAAGCCTCATTTGCATAACTACAAAAATGGTCATAACTTGGCCAAAAATGCTCGTTTTTTAAAAATAAAAACGTTACTGTAATCTACATTTCAGCGCCTATCTGCTGCAATAGCAGATAGGGGTTGCAAAATCTGGTGACAGAGCCTCTTTAATATCGTGAGGCCAGTATTACATTTACATTGGCAATATTAATTGCCTGTAATTTTAAAAAAGTTGCCGCTTACTGCTGAAGTGGGGCTCAGGGAGGGAACAGACCGTAACTCTGATGTCGGACTCTTTACTTCTCCCTCCCTTGTAGTTTGAACTGGTTATTGGGATTACACAGGAACAGCAGCCAGTCTCAGATCTGTGGCAGCATCACATACAGTCACACACAGTACTGTGACTGTCAGCCAAAAGAACCTGCGTCAGTTGTTGGTGATCGGCCTGGTTGGTTGGAGACAGCCCGCTACACTTGCTGGGTCGGACGCAGCGCTGGCTCCACATTTATGTGGGCCCTTCAGCGAAACAGACTTAGTGGTAAAATGGCAGAAAACGGCAGTTTGTGCCTCCATGTAGAAGTTGGGCCCTGTTTATGCCCCCACATAGAAGATAGACCTCCAGTTTGTGCCCCCATACAGATGTAGCCATCTTTATCTTGACATTTAACGCATTTAATACACAGTGGCAAGATCCTTTATCTTGACTTTTTCAATGACTTTCAATGCTTTTTGTTGTGTGATATCAAGCAGCAGCAAGTTATCAGAGTTAAGATAAAGATGGCTACATCCATATATACAGTGCCCTCTGTAGATAATGGCACAGTGCCCTCTGTAGATAGTGCCACAGTGCCCTCTGTAGATAGTGCCACAGTGCCCTCTGTAGATAGTGCCACAAACACCCCCTTGTAGATAATTCCACACAGTCAGTCCCCTGTAGAAAGTGCCACACACACCCCCTTGTAGATAGTGCCAAACACGCCCTTGTAGATAATGCCATAAACCCCCTGCAGATAGTGCCACACAACCCCCTGCAGATTACCCTACACCACCTTTCTGTAAATCGCACCATTGGGGCTCCCTGTAGAGCGTTGCTGACGGTCTGGCAGGGGATTCCTCCCCTGGAGGAGCCCCTGACGTCGGTGTCCATATATGTATAGTGACTTCGTGGGCTTCTCCAGGTGCGGAATTTCCGGCCAGAGCGTTGCCAACGCTCTGGCCGGGAATTCCACTCTAGGAGGAGCCCCAGACGTCACAGTCCATCAATGGACAGTGACGTCAGGGGCTCACTCGTGGAGCGGAATCTCCGGCCAAAGTGTTGGCAATGCTTAGGGGGAATTCCGCTCCGAGACGGCAACGTAAAGCACCCGGAGGCCAAGTACGCCGCCCCAAAAGTAGTGGTCCCTGGCACTTGCACGAATTCGCCGGGTGCTGACTCCGGACCTGGTCGAACAGACGAGTGACTATGCAGCACGTAAACACTGGGTAGGTTTGCCCTAGGAAAAGACAGACAAACGGGTGCTGGGAAGCAGGGAGAGCTGTAGTGGTACTGTATATTTAGCATACCTCCCAACTTTCAAGTATGGAAAAGAGGGCAACTGATGCAGCGCACGTAGTGGCGAGCCCCTGATGTCACTGTCCATATATGGATAGTAACGCCAGGGGCTTCTCCAGAAGCGGAACCCTTGAGGAGTGACTGACATCATGGTCCATATATGGACAATGACATCAGGGGTTCCCTCTAGGAGCAAAATCCCTGGCCAGAGCATCGGGAACGCCCTGGCAGGGGATTCCGCCCCAGGAGTAGCCCCTGACGTCACTGTCCATATATGAATAGTAACGTCAGGAGCTTCTCCCGGAAGCGGAATCCCCGGCCAGAGCATCAGCAACTCTCTGGCAGAGGATTCCGCTCCAGGAATAGCCCCATATATGGACAGTGACATCAGGGGTTCCCTCTATGAGCGGAATCCCTGGCAAGAGCGTCGGCAATGGAGATTCTGCTCAAGGAGTAGCCCCTGACGTCACTGTCCATATATGGACAGTGACGTCAAGAGTTCCCTCTAGGAGCGGTATCCCTGGCCAGAGTGTTGACAACGCTCTGGCACGAGATTACGCTCTTGTAGGAGCCAATGACATCACTTTCTATAAATGGACAGTGATGTCAAGGGCTTTCCCGGGCTCTGCACTTAAAGTAACGCTCTGCCCAGGGAGTCCGTGACGAGTGGATTAGCTCCCTCTGCTACTCCACTCTGTACTAATGCTAAAGCAGGGAGCTGACGATTCCCTACTTCTACATTGGCTTCAACTGTACCTGCGTCCTGAGGATGCAGATACAGATCATAGCGGGATATACCACCGGCCGCCCGGAATCCGGGACTGTCCCGCTAAATCCGGGATGGTTGGGAGGTATGTATTTAAATCTAGTCGCCATATTACGTTCTTTTGACACGATTACTGTGAAAACACAGCAAAATGTGGCCTTTTTGTTGTAGTCCTGGTAAACCGTGACATGACCACTACAGATGAGGTTACTGTGCAGGATGTGATGTGTATCTGGTCATACATTGTGAGAAAAATTACTAGAGAGGTTGCCTTTGGGAAGTAATGTTTGTCCTTGCTGATACTCACATGCCAACAAACTCTGTTCATTTTAGACTGTGTCTGATCAGTTCAATCATGTAAATAGATTGAAATTTAGAAACAACATAAAAAGGTGTATTGAAAGATAGAACAAGGAGCCATGCTGTACTGAAGGACAAAACTAAATGAAATATCTTATTAAGGCCAGTTTCACAGAAGGGTTATACAAGCACATTTCTATGCCCATATTACAGATGCAAAATGTTGGCCCAATCGCTAGTCTAATGACCCGTACTAACAGTATCAGTGATCTGGCCAGGATTTGCTACCGTAATACAGGCACAGAAATGCGCCCGTATTATGCTTGTGTGAAAGTCGCCTTTTTTTTTTAATGTACCTATTTTACGCTGATGTCAAATTAAATGTGTCAGCCCAGTGTAGGGAGTATGTCAGGCTATCACTTTCTCCATGTTGCCACTTTGGGGAAGCAGGATCAAGATTAAAGATAGGATGTCAGGGCTGAATATCACTATTTATCCCATGGGAGAAGGCTGTAATCCTGTGAACGGCCGCTACAAGTATGTCAGCGTTTGACAGTATTGTGCAATAAAGGGAATGTAGGGGGAGTGCCGCGGCCTCTTTAAAACAGCTGATCGGTGGGGTTGACAAGAGTCGGACCCCCACCGATCAGATATTCATGGCCTATCCTTAGTATAGGCCATCAATGTTCTCTCTCCCGAAAATACCTTTAAGACTTCCACCATACAAGTTTGCTCCAAGTTTCATTGGGCCATTCCAAGTATTGAATCCGATTAACCCAGTTACATTCCGTCTTAAGTCACTACCTTCCATCCAGATACCCAATAGCTTCCTGTATATCCCTTCTGCGTCCCATGATCATCAATAGGTTTTCTACAAAGATCTAGACATCTGCCTGCGCACTTGATTCCTTAGAAAATTTTGATAGGGAGTAAATTTTGGATTGCAAGAAGGTCAGTGGGAAACTCTTCTACCTTATTGATTGGAACGGATATGATCCTGAAGCAACAAGTTGGGTTCCTAAGGAGGAAGTTAATGCTCCACTGCCCATCAAGAAATGTATCCCTTAGATTCCGCACCCCAGTCTAACCAATGGCAAACGGATTACAGCTTATAGAATCCACATTTCTGGTACGTGACCATAAATAATACAACGTAACAAGTTCCAGTATTGCATTTCAGGAGCCTGTAAACAAAGATTGTCTTGTGCCTTAGTCTGCTCATCAAGTAAGGGCACACCTTAAGTCATGTATGGCTAAAGCAGAACATGGCGTCATTTCTTCACCCACAACTGTAGTGTATGCAGTAAACAGTGACGATGACTTCCACATGGGCAGCAGCGTCTTCTCATTAGACTTCTCTATAGGAAATATTGTATTACCCGTATGTCAAGTAATTCATTAACAAGACCAACTTAGCAAACACACAAATACAGTTTAAATAGTAAATCTTTACAAACATTTATCTCTTCTTGTATCGTTTTGTTTTTTTAGTACGTTTTCTTTGGTGTAAAAATAGCCATTTTCATAAAGTGGATCTTCATGCTTCCTACTTAGACTTGCTTGCCTCAGTAGCTATTATCTAATCATCTAAATAACCGAAATTTTTCCTTACAGGCGGTTTAGTTGCTTTTAGTTTATAATAACTCTGTCATTTAAGTTTGGAATTCAATTCAACGCTCTTTGCACTGACTTCCTGTTGAGCTTTAGGTGGGCTTGTGCACCGCAGCTAAATCAGAACAGGCAGAGCTACAGTTGAGGACAGTGCAGTAGCCTTAAGGTGGCTATACACATTAGATGTATGTCGGCCAGACCTGCTGATTTTGGTGGGACTGGTCAACCAACTAATATGTCTCGACTCTCCCCCATGTCTGAAGGGTCGTTTAGCCAACAGCTATCTAAAGTTTAAGGCCAGCTTTAAGAGCCTTTTACATGGGCCAATGATCAGCAAACGTGTGTTCATTTGAGCCCTCGTTCCCGATCATTGCCCTGTGTAAACAGTGCAACGATCAGCCGATGAACGGGCAAATGCTCGTTCATCAGCTGATCATTCTGTTTATGCAGCACAAAATATTATCGTTGTATGCAGCACATCTCCCTGTATAAACAGGGACATGTGCTGCTGACATGATGGAAATGCATGGGGATGAGCGATCGTAGTAATGATCGCTTGTCCCCATACCTTACTGATCATAGCTCCTTGCGAAAGGAGCAAACGAGTGCCGATCAACAAGCTGTCTCGTTGAATGGTGTCGTTCATGGCCTGGGATCTGACAGGAGATTTCAGACTACCTGAGATAAATTTTAGACATTGTACGAACAAAAACCAAATGGCAACAATGGAAGCAGCAGGTGTGCTCACCCAATAGGTTGTCCTGGGATCTGTAGTTCCTCAGTTAGAAGGGGGCTTGCAGATAGGCAAGGATCGGATAAATAGAAGAGTTTTTGGAAGAAAATCCTCGGCACATCCACATTTGGAAAGATATAAAAAGAGCTTTATTTCGACATAAATTAAAAGTCCATGGGACACAGGTGGAACGTGTTACTGCTAACGCGTTTCGAACGGAGTGTTCTTACTCATAGTTCTATGAGTAAGAACAGTCCGTTTGAAACGTGTTAGCAGTAACACGTCCCACCTGTATCCCATGGACTTTTAATTTTTGTTGAAATAAATCTCTTTTTATATCTTTCCAAATGTGGATGTGCTGAGGATTTTCTTCCAAAAACTCTTCTGTTTAGACATTGTAGTTTAGCATGAGTCACTAGTTTTATCCCTAATGGAGAAGAGTTTAAGAAGAATAAGCTGCAATAATCATGTAGAATGTACCCTATTGGCTCCGGAGAACCTGCTCCTGCTACGAATAAAGGTCGGTGGCCCTGAGACATTTTGTGTAATATATGCAAATAATGTCTCAACTGCAAATATATTGTCTTTGCCACCACACTTATGCACAAGGGTTATATGGAATGTAACATCAGAAAATTACCTATTGTTTAATTAAAGTTTTTATGTTAAACATATTTTGAAACAAAGTTTGGTATTTTTTTTTCTTTTTTTTCTTTATTTTTGTAGGAAGGCAAATTCACAGAGGAAGAGCAAGACAATCGTACATAATAGTCAAATGGTGTGCATAGAGAATTATAGCAAGGGTATACATGAAAACAAAAGGACATTCACAACCAGTACAACTGAATAATACGAACAGTACAAAGTACTCAGATATCTTGCCCCATATCAGCCTCCGATTTTCCAAAGAGGAATAAGGGGGGGGGGGGCGACTTTGGAAAAGCAGTCTCACCGGACTCGCTGGGAAAGGTGACGAAAAGGGCAAATATTAACAGAATCAAGGGAAAAGGGGATAAATTGCAGCAATATGGCGCAAAAAGAAGCATTGAAACAGAGTAAAAAAGAGGTTGAAAGAATGAAAGAAAAAAAGGGGGGCGGGTCGACAAAAAGAAAAAAAGCTACAGGGTTTCAAGCACTGCGGCCATCCAATTGCTCCATGTCCCACAAGAGCCTCTCAAATTCTGTGTTCTGTTAGAATTCAAGTATTGTGGAATTTCTCATAGGTATCATTCAGAGAGGATGTTAGGTCTTCCTTATGCCTAATGTCAGTGATTTTCAAGACAACATTTTATCTCTCTTTACTGTCTAGTTTAGAAAAACCCACTTTCATATACCGTCATAGAGAATTATGAGTTAATAGAGGGGGATCCCATGTTCAGGACCTTCATCTCGTAGCCAGAGTGGAAAGCTGATACCAAGAGCACCTCTTGCTCTGGAGGACCTGTCCTGTCCTGCATTACACAAACAACCCAGTGATTTGAATGGGAACTGTGTAATGCTTCATTTTCACTGTGGCGGTGCTGCTGGGAGATTGAACACTTATTGCCAGATAAATCGGCCCAGATAAGAACAAGGCCAAACCCATATCAAAAGATTGGCAAATTCCAGAGCTATTAATTTACACCCTTTTAGTTTTTTCATCTAAATAGGTCCAACATTATGTGCTAAATAATTACTTAATAATATTGTTTTCCTGATAAAGGGCCAGCGCGCGTGCATATGTAATTAATTACTTAATTATGTATTTCCCAGATCACCCTGGACTATAAAAAGGGCCCTGTCCTTTCACTCCTTGCCTGAGCGTTGTTGTCGTTTTCCCATGTTCGTATTGAAAATCGTCCCTCAGTGTTATCCTGCTCCCAGTGTTTCTGTGCCCTGCTACTTGTATCCTGTATCCTGTGCTGTGATTTGTTATATAGTGGTCCATACTGATATACACTAATCAATACTGATCCACACTATTTACTGATCCATACATACATACTGATCCATACAGATATATACTGCTCCATACTGATATACACTAATCAGTACAACATATATATATATATATATATATATATATATATATACATATATATGAGTGATCAGTGTATCAGTACTGGTATATATAAGCATTGATTAGTGTGGATAAGTATATATCAGTATAGATCAGTATGGATCAGTGTGTATAAGTTTATATCAGTATCAGGCCCCATGTTCTATAATTTCTACGGCACATACACCCATCCATAAAATTACGGAAAGGTGTCCGTAGCCCATAGAAATTAATGGGTCCGTAATTACGTAATTGTGTGTTCAATAGTAAGTAGAACAGATAAAATGAAGATATCTGTGCTGCCACTATATACTATGCTTCACCTTATATACTTTGCTGCCCACTATATACCCTGCTGCCCCTTGTATACTCTGCTGCCCCCTATATACTCTACTGCCCCTTATATACTCTGCTACCCCTTATATACCCTGCTGCCTCCTATATACCCTGTTGACCCTTATATACTCTGTCCCCTATATACTCTGCTGCTCCTTATATACTCTGCTGTCCCTTATATACTCTGCTGCCCCTATATACTCTACTACCCCTATATACTCTGCTGCCCCTATATACTCTGTGGTGTTACATAGGACCGCAGGTAACATCTAAATTGCATTATCACTATTATCTATGGTGCTACATAGGACTGCATGTGAAATATACTACATTATCTACTGCCCCTTATATACTCTGCTGCCCCTTAAGGGAAACACCACATTTTCATATGTGGTAATCTATAAAACTTTAACCAATTCATGGCAATTCATGAAAATAATCTTTTTAAGGTGTGTCTCCAGTCTGGAGGTACATTATCTGTACTCGGAACGTTATCACTGTGTGTTATCTGTGATGTTACATAGTACTGCAGGTAACACTACTACATTGTCTGTACGCGGAACGTTATCACTGTGTGTTATCTGTGATGTTACATAGGACTGCAGGTAACACTACTACATTGTCTGTACGCGGAACGTTATCACTGTGTGTTATCTGTGATGTTACATAGGACTGCAGGTAACACTACTACATTATCTGTACTCAGTTATCACTGTGTGTTATCTGTGGTCTTACATAGGACTGCAGGTAACATCTACATTATCTGTACTCAGAGAGTTATTACTGTTATCTATGGTGCTACATAGGACTGCATGTGAAATCTACTACATTATCTGTACTGTGTATATGTGTGCCTGTGTGGGTATATATGGTCTATATGTGAATGTGTCTGTCTGCTTGTGTATATATATACCTTTTATGTATTTTTTATATATATATATATATATATATATATATATATATATATATATATACATTTATATTTATGTCTATATATTTACCTATATGTATGTGTGTACATATGTTTGCCTCCATGTCTAAATATGTCTTTATGTATGTACAGCATATATGTACCAGCATACATGTACGTGTCTGTGTATGTGGTTAATTTTTGGTTTGTAAAGGGCGGCAGTAGAGAGCCCCACACAGGACGCCATCCAACCTAAGGCCGGCCCTGTGTATCAGTATATATCAGATTTGGTTAGTGTATATCAGATTCAGTATATATCAGTATTGGTTAGTACGAATCAGTATATATCAGTGTTGGTTATTGCATATCAGTAATCATCATTATGTATCAGTATATATCAGTGTTGGTTAGTGTAGATCAGTATGTGTGAGTATAAATATCAGTGTGTATCAGTAGGTTAGTGTAGATCAGTATGTATCAGTATATATCAGTATTGGTTAGTGTAGATCAGTATTTATGAGTATATATCAGTGTGTATGAGTATATATCAGTATTGGCTAGTGTAGATCAGTATGTATCAGTATATATCAGTATTGGTTAGTGTAGATCAGTATGTATGAGTGTATATATCAGTATGTATGAGTATATATCAGTATTGGTTAGTATATATCAGTATGTATGAGTATATATCAGTATTGGTTAGTGTAGATCAGTATGTATGAGTATATATCAGTATGTATGAGTATATATCAGTATTTGTTAGTGTAGATCAGTATTTATGAGTGTATATATCAGTGTGTATCAGTAGGTTAGTGTAGATTAGTATGTATCAGTATATATCAGTCTTGGTTAGTGTAGATCAGTATGTATGAGTATATATCAGTATGTATGAGTATATATCAGTATTTGTTAGTGTAGATCAGTATTTATGAGTATATATCAGTATGTATGAGTATATATCAGTATGTATCAGTAGGTTAGTGTAGATTAGTATGTATCAGTATATATCAGTATTGGTTAGTGTAGATCAGTATGTATGAGTATATATCAGTATTGGCTAGTGTAGATCAGTATGTATCAGTATATATCAGTATTGGTTAGTGTAGATCAGTATGTATGAGTCTATATATCAGTATGTATGAGTATATATCAGTATTGGTTAGTGTAGATCAGTATGTATGAGTCTATATATCAGTATGTATGAGTATATATCAGTATTTGTTAGTGTAGATCAGTATTTATGAGTGTATATATCAGTGTGTATCAGTAGGTTAGTGTAGATTAGTATGTATCAGTATATATCAGTATTGGTTAGTGTAGATCAGTATGTATGAGTATATATCAGTATTGGCTAGTGTAGATCAGTATGTATCAGTATATATCAGTATTGGTTAGTGTAGATCAGTATTTATGGGTATATATCAGTGTGTATGAGTAGATATCAGTATTGGCTAGCGTAGATCAGTATGTATCAGTATATATCAGTATTGGTTAGTGTAGATCAGTATGTATGAGTATATATCAGTATGTATGAGTATATATCAGTATTTGTTAGTGTAGATCAGTATTTATGAGTGTATATATCAGTGTGTATCAGTAGGTTAGTGTAGATTAGTATGTATCAGTATATATCAGTATTGGTTAGTGTAGATCAGTATGTATGAGTATATATCAGTATGTATGAGTATATATCAGTATTGGTTAGTGTAGATCAGTATGTATGAGTATATATCAGCATGTATGAGTATATATCAGTATTTGTTAGTGTAGATCAGTATTTATGAGTCTATATATCAGTGTGTATCAGTAGGTTAGTGTAGATTAGTATGTATCAGTATATATCAGTATTGGTTAGTGTAGATCAGTATGTATCAGTATTGGTTAGTGTAGATCAGTATGTATCAGTATATATCAGTATTGGTTAGTGTAGATCAGTATGTATCAGTATATATCAGTATTGGTTAGTGTAGATCAGTATTTATGAGTATATATCAGTGTGTATGAGTATATATCAGTATTTGTTAGTGTAGATCAGTATTTATGAGTATATATCAGTATGTATGAGTATATATCAGTATTTGTTAGTGTAGATCAGTATTTATGAGTGTATATATCAGTATTGGTTAGTGTAGATCAGTATGTATGAGTATATATCAGTATTGGCTAGTGTAGATTAGTATGTATCAGTATATATCAGTATTGGTTAGTGTAGATCAGTATGTATGAGTATATATCAGTATTGGCTAGTGTAGATCAGTATGTATGAGTATATATCAGTATTGGTTAGTGTAGATCAGTATGTATGAGTCTATATATCAGTATGTATGAGTATATATCAGTATTGGTTAGTGTAGATCAGTATGTATGAGTCTATATATCAGTATGTATGAGTATATATCAGTATTTGTTAGTGTAGATCAGTATTTATGAGTGTATATATCAGTGTGTATCAGTAGGTTAGTGTAGATTAGTATGTATCAGTATATATCAGTATTGGTTAGTGTAGATCAGTATGTATGAGTATATATCAGTATTGGCTAGTGTAGATCAGTATGTATGAGTGTATATATCAGTATGTATGAGTATATATCAGTATGTATGAGTATATATCAGTATGTATGAGTCAGGGGCGGACATACCGCATGTGCAGCCGGTGCAGCTGCACAAGGGCCCCGCGTGGGAAGGGGGCCCGTTCCTCTGCTGGCCGACTCAGTTCTCAGCTGCGCGATGCTGAGGACTGAGACAGAGGCCCGTGGACCACTGGCGTAGCTATAGGGGTCGCAGCGGTCGCAATTGCGACCGGGCCCCGAAGCCAGGGGGGCCCACGGCCCCCCGCACCACATCAATAAAAAGTTACTATAGTAACTCGGGCCGCGGGCCCCTGTTACTATAGTAACATACTTTACTTACCTTCCTGGTTCCGGATCGCAGCGGAGGTCCTGACGTCAGGCGCTGTGCGCAGCACATGACGTCACAGCGCTATGCGCCGCGCACAGCATCGAGACGACAGAACTCCCGCCGCGGCCGAAGAGGAAGGTAAGATAGCCCTGACTGGCGGGGTCCGACTCCTGGGACCCGCCAATCAGCTGTTTTGAAGGGGCCGCAGCACTCGTACGAGAGCTGCTCCCCTTCATTCCTGTCACTTCATTCCGGTCACACTGTGAATCGGTTTCGGCGATTCACAGTGTGGGCGAGTAGTGAAATGAAGGGGAAGCAGCTCTCGTACGAGTGCTGCGGCCCCTTCAAAACAGCTGATTTGCGGGTCCCGGGCGACACATCAGCTATTGATGGCCTATCCTGAGGATAGGCCATCAATGTTTAGGGACTGCACAACCCCTAAGCCTACGATGTAGCAGGCTTAGGGGGCCCATGAGACAGGATCACAGATTGTGTGATGCTGTCTGCTGGGCCCTGTATCTAAGCCAATCACATGGTAGGCTTAGATACATGGCCCATGCGTGATCCTGTCTGCTGGGCCCTGTATCTAAGCCTACCACACTGTAGGTTTAGATACAGGGCCCCAGCACACAGTAATCTTATACTGTATAAGATTACTGTCTGCTGGACCCTGTATCTAAGCCTACCTTGTGGTAGGCTTAGATACAGGGTCCCACAGACAGTATCACACATGGGCCCTGTATCTAAGCCTTAGGGTATGTGCACAGACACTAATTACGTCCGTAAGTGACGGATGTATTTCGGCCGCAAGTACCGGACCGAACACACTGCAGGGAGCCGGGCTCCTAGCGTCGTACTTATGTACGACGCTAGGAGTCCCTGCCTCGCTGTGGGACAACTGTCCTGTACTGTAATCATGTTTTCAGTACCGGACAGTTGTCCGGCAGCGAGGCAGGGACTCCTAGCGTCGTACATAACTATGATGCTAGGAGCCCGGCTCCCTGCAGTGTGTTCGGTCCGGTACTTGCGGCCGAAATACGTCCGTCAATTCCGGACGTAATTAGTGTGTGTGCACATACCCTAACACATGTGTTACTAATCATTTTTTGTGTGTTTTCTTACAGGTTCGGTCGTTGGACTACGGCGGATTCCAGGACTACTTCGATGACAGCTTTTTTTTTTATTAATAAAATGGTTAATGAGGGTTGTGTTTTTTTTTTTTATTTCAATAAAATATTTTTTCTATGTCTTTGTGGTTTTTTTTAAACTATATTACTACCGCCTTAGTAATGGCCGCCGGCTGATTGACAGCATCCATTGCTAAGGCAGGGCTTAGTGTTAGCCGGTGCAGAGGCTAACACTAACCCCCTTTATTACCCCGGTACCCACCGCCACCAGGGGTGCTGGGAAGAGCCGGGTACGATCCAGTACCTGACCATCTGTAGTGATGGTCGGCCACTGGGGTGGTGGCAGGCTGGTATTATCAGGAGGGGAAAGGCCAGATACAGTGGCCCTTCCTACCCTGGTGATGCTAGGCTGCTGCTGCTTTATTGTATCTGGCTGGTTATGAAAATGGGGGGGACGCCACGTCATTTAAAAAATAATTGGAAAGAACGATGTCGGGTCCCCCCCAATTTTCATAACCAGCCAGATACAACACAGCAGCAGCAGGCAGCATTACAAGGGTGGGAAGGGCCACTGTTTTTGGCCTTCCCCAGCCTAATACTACCAGCCTGCGGCCACCCCGGTGCCTGCCCGTCACTACAGCTGGTCGGGTACT
This sequence comes from Rhinoderma darwinii, assembly GCF_050947455.1. Classification (NCBI taxonomy): domain Eukaryota; kingdom Metazoa; phylum Chordata; class Amphibia; order Anura; family Rhinodermatidae; genus Rhinoderma; species Rhinoderma darwinii. The sequence goes on along the minus strand of NC_134690.1, from coordinate 364,786,427 downwards.
GGTTTGTACCCGGCTCTTCCCAGTACCCCTGGTGGCGGTGGGTACCGGGGTAATAATGGGGGTTAGTGTAGACTCTGCACCGGCTAACATTAAGCCTCGCCTTAGTAATGGAGGTTGTCAATCAGCCAGCGGCCATTACTAAGGCGGTGATAATAAAGTTTAAAAAGATACAAGCACATAGAAATTTTTTTTATTGAAATAAAAACACAACCCTCATTAACCATTTTATTGAGAATAAAAAAAACGCCGTCATTGAAGTCCTCGTATCCGAAGTCCAACAACCGAACCTGTAAAAAAAACACAAACACACAAAAATAATCAGTAACACATAAAGAAGCAAAATTATTATTCTTACCTTTCCTGGGTCCAGCGCTGGAGCCGCAATGTCAGCGAGCTGGGCCCTGTATCTAATCCTATCATGTGTGATACAGTCTGCTGAGCTGTGTATCTAATCCAATCATGTATGATACTGTGCTGGGCCCTATATCTAATCCGATCATGTGTGATACTGTCTGCTGAGCCACTGTATCTAATCCTATCATGTGTGATACTGTCTGCTGAGCCACTGTATCTAATCCTATAATGTGTGGTACTGTCTGCTGAGCCACTGTATCTAATCCTATCATGTGTGATACTGTCTGCTGAGCCACTGTATCTAATCCTATCATGTGTGGTACTGTCTGCTGAGCCACTGTATCTAATCCTATCATGTGTGGTACTGTCTGCTGAGCCACTGTATCTAATCCTATCATGTGTGATACTGTCTGCTGGGCCACTGTATCTAATCCTATCATGTGTGATACTGTCTGCTGAGCTGTGTATCTAATCCTATCATGTGTGATACTGCCTTCTGAGCCACTGTATCTAATCCTATCATGTGTGATACTGTCTGCTCAGCCACTGTATCTAATCCTATCCATAGTTTATAGGGTCGTAGTGCTATAGATATGCTATGCTGTCTCCTATACACACACTTTTTTTTGGGGCGGACACATATGTATTGGGGCTATTTCCCGGACATTTTAAGCCCTGAGGGTATGTTCACACGGCAGCGTCTGTTACGGCTGAAATTACTGTGCTGTTTTCAGGAGAAAACAGCACCGTAATTTCAGCCGTAATGGCATGTGCAGGCGTCTTTTGCTGCGTCCACTACGGAAGTAATTGAAGCTGGTTTTCCATGGAGTCCATGGAAAACGGCTCCATTTACATCTGAAGAAGTGACAGGCAGTTTTTTACGCGCCGCCTTTCGACAGCGGCGCGTAAAAAAAAATGACCATCGGCACAGAACATCGTAAGACCCATTCAAATGAATGGGCAGATGTTTTCCGACGCTTTTGAGCCGCATTTTCGGATGTAATTCAATGCTAAAACGCCCAAATTACGTCCGTAAATAGTGTGTGTGTGAACCCAGCCTTAGTGACGCCCCGGCTGCTAGTGCTGCATTGTTGGGTCACTTAGGAGACCCAGCGATGCAGCTGAAAGCGGACCGTCGGCCATGAGAAGTTTGCGGGGTGGGGGGGGGGGGCCCTGGCACATTATCTGCACAGGGGCCTTTTGCAGTCTGTGTCCGCCACTGGTATGAGTATATATCAGTATGTATGAGTATATATCAGTATGTATGAGTATATATCAGTATGTGTGAGTATATATTAGTATTGGTTCTCAGTCAGATAACATGAAGGCCCGGTGTGGAGGGTGTTATTAGCGCAGCAGCGCCCGCCTCCCGGTACTGCCCAGCCGCGTTCTGGAGGTCGGGGGCGCGCCTCCTCTCCGCCGTGCTTTCTCTCTCTTTCCCCCGTTGTGGGATGGCCGTGGGTCGGGAGCGAGCAGCCTGGGCCGGCACATGCCCGGACCCCGGGGATCAGCGGGAAGATGGCGCTGAGAGCCGAGTGAGCAGGCGGGATGTCACGGATTTCATGACGGCAGCGGGTAGGTGTCAGAGCCCTCGCAGCATCAGCACCAGGCAGGAGCAGAGCATCCTCCCCATGCTGCATCCCTGCACGGAGCCCTCATCCGCCTGCAGCAGCCCTATTGTTCTCCTCATCCCTGTGCCATGTAATAACATTATATAGCAGAGCGTCCTGCCATCCTTGCGGTGCCCCCTCCAGTGTTGTGGATCTGCGGGGCTTTGTTGCATCCTTGGCACGGAGCTGGTCTCCCTGCAATGTGATCATATATTGCCATCTTGTCGTTACACTGTGTCATGTAGGACTTTCTACTTATGTGGGAGTCTTGGAGCCAGAGCCATTACTTTCACCCACTGACAAGTCTTCTCCTGGCACAGATGTGACCTCTGTAAAGTGATTAGTGCCAGCTGCAGTCACCTTGTGCCCCCTGTCATTGGCAGGATCTTCAGTGTGTTTGTTGCTGCAGACTTCTTCCAGGCCTTGGATTGTAGATGAGCTCCATGTCTATTCTCTATGCCACTTATTATCTAATCATATTCTCCATAGTTACATTATATTGTCCTCTTGTGTAATAATCTTCATGTGTGGTGAGATAACCCTGGGATGACTGACTTCATGGAGGTCAAAAACTAGCAAAAAAGCAGCTATTGCAAACTAGTCACATCCTTGCTGATGGTTTCTATAAATGATGTCATCTGCCACGATTTGCACTTTGTCTATTAACATCCTTTACTTTTAGGATCTAAGGGTAACAGATAATATCATTTTACTGTCATCTAGAACTTTATTTCATTTCTCTATTACCAATATTTACTTTATGTGTGAGCCTTGGATCAGTAGGCATGACTTTACTCCGCTGTTTTGCCCACACTGACAGATACTATGACCTCTGTACACTGTGCTACCTCGGCTTTCCTTCATCTGGGGGCACGGAATTTAGCTCACAGCCTTAATAAATACCCTGGCCATGGCACAGTAACTTGTTGATTCTCTCCCCCTGGCTCTCAGCACCCTGGGGCACATGCCCTGCAGCCCCCTAGCTATGCCCTCATTCTGTAATGAGAATCACGCACTTTTCTTTGCTCTGGATAAATACAGTAGGATTATCGGTGGAACTTATTCGGTGCTTCAATCATGTAACTTGTATGATATGTCCTGGGTTGTCGGCATCTGTCATGGTAGGTAAAAAACGGTGTAGACGCCATGTGGGTTATTAAGCAGCTCCTGAAATCTACGTGGCAATATTTTACTAAGCAGACTTGCCATACAGCACTCTAGGAAAGCTGGGTAATATCACTGTAATGGCAGCCATATTGGTTGTGCCCAAGCTTCCCAAAAATAAAATAGATATAAGCTTTTACCAACTACACGGAAGATGACGACTCAAGGAAATATATTTGCTGATGTTTTTAAGGTGCAAATCCGTGTGATATTTTTATATTATATGTAAATGCGCCAGTTTTCTGGGGTAAATATATTGAAATAAATGACATTTTGGTTGAACGGCATGTTTACAAATGTGTCGGCCAAAGTGGACAGGGTTTCAGGAATTGACCCAATGCGACTCATTTATGAAACTTTTTGGACACTTTTCTAACTCGTCTGACTTGATGATGATGATGATGATTAATACTATGTAACACCGTTTTCCATTGACATGCCTCTCTGACAATTATAGGCGCTGCTTATCTCTTCGGGCAGGAGCCGTGTGCCACAGATCACTTGTGTAGGATCTGATTGACTCTCATATAGTTCTCCCTCTTTCTTTAAAAAAAGAAGTTCTCCAGCAGCTGCAGTTTGTATTATATGTACAGCGTTTTGGCCCTGTATAAATAAATAAATAATAATGAAACCATTGAGGGACTGTATTCCTGCAGAACAGCATAATGAGCACCTCAGCTGCTGCAGAACTTCATTCTGAGAAACATAACAGTTTTATATCAATGGTGGACAGGAATCTCTCTCTTCAAAAAGAAGTTCTGCAGCAGAAATAATGTATCCTCTACTGCAAATGATAAAGAATTTTAGAGTTCTGGTGTATAAATGCACTCGGCCTGCGGCCTCACACTTTTATATGGTCTTGGAACTCCTTATTCTAAAATTCTTCTCATTTGGAGGGCATTATTCTATATATTATACTTTAAGTCCTGTCCAACAGGAGAATACGTCGCCTAGTACAGATTCCTTCTACAAACTCAATTTTCCCATCTGAAAATATCTTGTCAAACTCCCAAGCCCCCTTCTAAGGCCCCCTCCTAATGTCCGGTGATCCCTTTGATGGAAACTGATCCCATTCTTTCTCTGTCAGGTTATGGACGCCGGACCAGTGTACAAAGTGCAAAAAATCATCAGTTGCGTCCGACCCGGCCTAAACCTTCTTCCAGACTTGTGGCCTGTCACTTCTACTACACTGTGTTTTATGCTTGTATTTTGTAAAGGGCTTTAATCTATTTGATACTTTTTTATAACTAAAGGTTCTGGTGAATTCATTGGCCCGGCCTACGGGTCCTGTTTACAGTAAAGTGAGGAGCTTGCATGTTTGTTTTTCATGAAGAGTGAGCAATTCCCTGCCTATGGATATAGCAGTTACTTTGTAAGAGTGTCCTGTGGTAAAGCAAAGCTTCCATATGGCCACCCTACAATGTTTGCTGTGCTCCCACATGCTCATATGGATTGTAGGCATCTCTCTGGGCGTCCTGGAAGTGCCCCAGTTGTCTCTTGCCTCCCATTCTTTTTTTGACAGCACAGTTGACTTGTTTCCGTGGAGATGAGAAGCGACTACTAAATTGAACAGATGGCTTCAGATTATCAGGGTCAGGCTTCACAAATCCTGTTTTTGCGATATTTATTGTTATCTGACAATATCCGTCTTTGATACCAGAACCTGCATTTAGAATATGTATTAGTCGTACGAGGTGGGATGATGAGGGTAATAGTTCTTAGACTACAAGCACTGCCGGTATGTACTATATTCCTCACTTCACTTTTGCACTTGTAAATAATTGAATGCTTGTACTATGACAGAGAAATAGTGATCGCCAGTGATCGCTCGTGCTTGCCACCTACCAAATGTAGCGTTACAATCCAGAGCAGAATAATGCATTTTGGAGGGTGAATTTAAAAAATTGGTTAGTTCGGGAATATATAAAATACGGTACCACTTTAGGAGCTAATTTTACTTCTTTGTTTTTTTAGTGGGCATTAATATGAAATACTTATCAGTAGAAAACGTCTCTGATGGTAAGATGTCAGCAGATATATAGATATATTGGCTTTCTGGGATATTGTATGACTAGCCATGAAATAAGGGTGGATTCACATGCAGAAAATTTTGTTGCAGAAATTTCTGCAACAGAAAATCATTTCCATTTATCTGAATGGAACTTGCAGCAAACCATGCACCTGCTGCAGAAAAAAACCAGATGTGCTTCCGTGTGTATAAGACTAGCACATGCAGTGAGTTTCACGCAACGGAAACGCTGCGTGATAAACACCGCATGTGTGAATGGCCCTATTGAATTGCATAGGTCCGTGTGACGTGCGTTGTTTTAACGGCCGTCACATGGACGTATTCAACGTTCGTGTGAAGAAAGCCTGACTGCCACAGCTGTTTTCTTCTTTTACACGTGGTTGTATTGTTTGTGGATAATGCAGAAAATGGTATAATTCCAGTTATTGTTTGATGTACTGCGCTGTGTGAATGATGTGTTCACCCCCGTACTGTCATACTGCATGTGCTGGTGCATCCAGATAGCTTTATCTTTAGGGTATGTTCACACGTCTTAACAAATTACGTCTGAAATTACAGAGCTGTTTTCAGGCGAAAACAGGTCCTGAATTTCAGACATTTTTGCAAGTACTCGCGTTTTTCGTGGCATTCATTACGGACGTAATTGGAGTTGTTTTTCAATGGAGTCAATGAAAAACGGCTCCAAAAACGTCCGAAGAAGTGACATGCACTTCTTTGACGCGGGCGTCTTTTTACGCGCCGTCTTTTGACAGCGACGCGTAAAATTACACCTCGTCTGAACAGAACATCGTAAAACCCATTGCAAGCAATGGGCAGATGTTTGCAGGCGTATTGGAGCCGTCTTTTCAGGCGTAATTCGAGGCGTAAAACGCCCGAATTACGTCTGAAAATAGGCCGTGTGAACATACCCTTATTGTAATGGTGTATATTTTTTTTACCTTAATAACTGATTTTTAGTGTATGGCAATATATACTAAATTTATATACAGTACATCCCTGCACCATTTCTGTTAATATGCCACATGCACTGATGCCAAATTGCAGACAAATCGATACTTTTCTAAACGCGGTGTAGTGGTGAAAAAGTTAGCAAATTTGTTAATCAGCCTTTCCAAAGTTACTACTGAATGTGCCACAAGTTTAGAAAAGTTATAGAATAGTTCACATCTGCATTGCGGCTTCCGTTCTAGCATAGGACCACAAGAACGGAAGTGAACGTTTCTGTAAAAAAAAAACATTGATTTCAATGGGTTTTATTTTTGCATCAGTTGTGCTCAGTGAGGCTCCGTTCCGTCAGGTTTCCGTTTTTTGACAGAAGAAATACCGTAGTCTGCCGCGCTGTTGTTTCCATAAAAAATGACGGAAAGTAGCTTTCTGCTTTTCTTTTTATTAACATTGAAGTCGATGAATGACGGATACAATCAGATCCGTTTGTATCAGTTATCCATTACGTTTAACGGATAAGTTTTTTCCTGCACATATGCAGACTTAGGCTAAGGCTTCGTTCACATCTGCGTCAGCGCTCCGTTCCGTCGGAACGGAACCCTGACTGACACAAACGGAAGCCAAAGGTTTTCCGTTTCCATCACCATTAATTTCAATGGTGACGGATCCAGTGCCAATGGTTTCCGTTTGTCTCCATTGTGCAAGGGTTCCGTCGTTTTGATGGAATCAATACCGTAGTCGACTACGCAATTCATTCCGTCAAAACTACGGAACCCTTACACAATGGTGACAAATGGAAACCATTGGCACCGGATCCGTCACCATTGAAATAAATGGTGATGCAAACAGAAACCTATGGTTTACGTTTGTTTCAGTCAGGGTTCCATTCTGACAGGAACAGAACGGGACCCTGATGCAGATGTGAACGAAGCCTAAAAGGTAAACTTTCATGAGATTGCAGGCTAACAAACGGCTGACACTGATAGTTAGCGATAGGATAGAAGAATAGGAACATACCATTGTTGACGATCTTAGGGCCTGTTCACATCAACGTTGCCCTTCCGTTGAGTGGTTTAGTCTGAGGTTTCCGTCAGGTTAACCCCTCAACGGAAAGGCAAAAGGAAACCTAAGCTTTCGTTTGCATCACTATTGATATCAGTGGTGACAGAAACGTTGCTAAAGTCGACTGCGCTATTGATTCCGTCAAAAACAACCGAACCCTGTCACAACGGTGACAAACGGAAACCTTTAGCAACGTTTCTGTCACCATTGATATCAATGGTGATGCAAACGGAAGGTTAGGTTTCCTTTTGCCTTTCTGTTGAGGGGTTAACCCGATGGAACCCTCCGACGGAACCCCTCAACGGAAAGCAACGCTAAGGGCCTGTTCACATGAGCGTTGGCTTTCCGTTCCGGGGTTCCGTCTGAGGTTTCCGTCGGGTGAACCCCGCAACGGAAAGTCAAACTGAAACCACAGCTTCCGTTTCAGTCACCATTGATATCAATGGTGACGGAAACATTGCTAATGGTTTCCGTTCATCACCATTCCGGCAGGTTTCAGTTTTTCAGACGGAATCAATAGTGCAGTCGACTCCGCTATTGATTCCGTTGTTAAAACGGAAACCTGCCGGAATGGTGTCAAACGGAAACCATTAGCAAAGTTTCCGTCACCATTGATATCAATGGTGACTGAAACGGAAGCTGTGGTTTCAGTTTGACTTTCCGTAGCGGGGTTCACCCGACGTAACCCCGGAACTTGAAAGCCAACGCTGTGAACAGGCCTTTATTGATTTCGTCGTTAAAATGGAAATCTGCCGGAATGGTGACGAACGGAAACCATTAGCAATGTTTCCGTCACCATTGATATCAATAGTGACGGAAATGGAAGCTGTGGTTTGAGTTTGACTTTCCGTTGCGGGGTTCACCCGACTGAAACCTCAGACGGAACCCCGGAACGGAAAGCGAATGGTGATGTAAACAGGCCCTAATGTAAACGCAGCCTTAGGGTTTGCATCAGGAAAATACGTTTTATTCCGCCGCGTACCATGTGCGAATTAGCTTTGCTAAACTTCAAGCACTCCTCTGCAGTTCATTGACAGCTCTTCTTGTCTTCATCGTCGTACAAAGAGAGCCGTCAATCAACTAGAGAGGGGAGGAGAGTGGTTGGAGTTTGGCAAACATGAAAACCTAATTTGCATGTGATCCGCTGCAGAATAAAACTTATTTTTTACCCTGATCATACATTTATCACCCATCCTGTGGCTAGGTAATAAATGTCAGTAGGAAAGCCCCTTTAACCCCTTTCACCCACTCCACATATAACGTGCTAATTCCACAGTCAATGGAAAGCCCATTATTTGCGTGCTGCCTTTGACGGCATTGCGGGCTCCGGCATGCAATGCTGTTGGCAAGATCGGGCAGTCACACTGCCGGCTCAACCCTGAACTATGACAAAAATACTCAAATAATCAGTTCAATGTCACTAAAACACCTAAACACAGCGCTCATATTGCTAGGGACCCAGTGCATTCCCTGTGCAGAGGGGGCTCGGAAGCATGCAGAGAAGATGCAGATCATGTATATAAATCTGTGTAACAGTGATTGAATGGGCTGTTACCATTGGATCAATGTTATCAGTGATCTGTGTATGGGGACAGTAGGGAACACATAGATAATGTGTTCCCTGAGAACCTGTGCCCCATAGTAAAAAATACATTAATAAATATAGTAAAAAGTAAAAATAGAAATAAAAAAACACGCCCTCTTTGAACCCACACCCACCAATACTAGACATCCCACAAGATACGAATGCATATTGCATGGGTGTCAGGTGCTCAGGCATTAATATGTTCCTGTCATTTAGAATGTACGTTACCCCAAAGTGCCACCAATCTTTGTTCATTCTAGCACGGCCCTTTCTGTCTTTGCACCTTTACTAAAAATGTTCGGCACCTGGATGATTATTATCCATGTACAGAAGCTGCGTCTAAAGTTAAGGGAGAGATATACATCTAAAACTAAAATAGGGTCTTTGTTCTTGGCGCTATAGCGAAATCACACATTACATAATGTACACATATGGCATCGCTAGGCACGGGAGAATTAGGCTGGGTTCACACTGTGTGCTTTTGTTGCATTTTTAAAATGCATAGTTTTGTTGGGGTGGATGAACTTCCATGTCTCTCAAAGGGAGTTTATCAACCAAAAAAATAAAAATAAAAATGCATTCTAAAAACGCACAGTGTGAACCCTGCCTTAGATTATTCATTTTTGGCGTAAATATTATTCAGACTACCTTGTACCAGAACATGAAAAATTATTTCTTTGTGTCTTGCATTTTGGGGTGAAATTTAGTTCTGGGCTTGATGGTCCAAAACACCCCAGTTAGGCCTTATTCACACAAACGTGTCCATTTTGCGCACACAAAAAAACGCGCACGCGCGCAAAAGGTCCGTGTGACATGTGTATATGGTGCGTGCACGCAGGCGGCATCATTATGACACTCCCTTTTTATGTGATGACACAGTAAAGAAGGAGAGGATTTTATGTTTCCCTTCTCTTCTTTACCAGCTGTTGCTCAAATCATGCACGTCACCCGGAAGTGCTTCCATGTGCCGTGCGCGATTTGCATGCACCCATTGACTTCAATGGGTTGCGTGCTCGGTGAAACACGGGCAAGTATAGGACATGTCGTGAGTTTTACGCAGCGGACATACGCTGCGTTAAAATCACTGACAGTCTAAACGGCCCCATTGAGTTACATAGGTCCGTGCGACGTGCGTGAACATCACGCGCGTATAACACGTTCGTGTGAATAAGGCCTTATGAAAGGGTTAAGGAGCCCTTATGATGATGATTTTGCTTTTGGTACCAAAATGCTTTGACCCGATAAACTGAAGTCCATGAAATCTGAACTTTTAATATGATAATTTATCTTTGATATAATTATGGTGAAGTCACAACATATATTTGGCATGTGAACACACTGGTTGTGGGTTTTCAGTACATCATCAAGACTGTATGAGAGGATGACTTGTTCTTATTAATCATTCAGCCACAACTGCGACCAACTTCACCGTTTCATTATTGACAATAACAGACAAATACAACCTTATTTCCAATTGTGGATCTTACCGTAATAATCTAATAGTGTCGGGATGGGGGATGGGGGGTTGGATGGTACTAGTCCACAGAATTAAGTCTTTGTGGTAGGCATTAGAAAAGATACAGTATAGAGGCAATAAATGGATGTCCACGTCATCTGTTGTGTTCTATGCATCATTTTTTAGGTCTGTAGTGTAGAGAGAAACACTGAATACAGCTCTTGGCTTCTGCTTTACAGCGGTCCCGAGTTAGGGATCACTTATATTAGCTAAACATGCAAGGTGGCAGCTATCTTCCTTGACCCATAGCCGAGCCAAAAACAGGAAGGGGGGTGGGGATAATAGGCAAACAAAGGACTGGACTGGTAAAAACCCAATCTATCCAATCTCATGTTTTCCCCAATGGTAGACATTAGTAGACATTGTGGTTGCCCACCTGCAAAGTACAGTGTCATTGGATTCCATTGAAATTAGCGACATCCTTCAACAAATATCTAATGTTTATAGCTGCCCCTTATTACACTGACTGTTAATGCAAATTAATGTTAATGCTTCTTGGGATTCAGGAAACCAGAGACTTTTGTGTGGTCGTGTTATGGTGAAATTTCATTCGGTGATAGAACTTTGTAATTTTTTATTCTCATAAAAGGGGTTTTCCGGATTTTTTTAACTCTCCTATTCATGAAGAATAAAAGGGCTTTCCAATTTCAACCCACAGCGTCGCTTCAGCTAAACATTAACCAGTTGTACAAGGGACCCCCATCTCTCTCTTTCTGCGCAATATACGGGACACCTGTAATCGGAGCTGCAAGTGACAGCAAGAGGAAAGGTGGAGACAGTGGGGTACTCTGATTTCTCCCCCTATTCAGCCTTCCAGTGACCCCAGGGGTGTAATACAAGAACTTTTGGTCATGTTATCTCCCTCCTAACTAATGAGAGGGTGTATGTGCGCTCTGTTTTTCACATATATATAGGTCTTCTTTTTTTGTTAACAATAAAATCACTAAATCAGACCATTGGTCTAATAAGTGACTGAAATGGTTATTGGTATCTGGATCGCGGAAAGTTTTAATCGCTTCAGTTTTGATGATTTTGTGAAGATATGTAAGTGGCATCTATGAATTCTGTACAACTTAAACGTTAAATTTTGGAACGTTTTGTATGTTTAAGGCTCTACTTGGACTTTTAGCAACAAACATAAATTTCTATCCACTTTTTTACAAAACGTTACGCCTTGATGCAAAATTGCATGAAGGTGCAAATGAATGTCAGGTACTGGGTGGCATTTTCATAATTTGTCAGGTGATTTTTTTTTCTTCAGAAAATGTATGTGATGTAATACGAGTTTATATTTTATATGTATGGGTCGAGTGTGATAATTGTCTTACAACCCAGGCTGTGAAAGGTTTAAAGGTATAAGAACAATTTTAAAGAGGCATGTAGCCAAACGTGGACGCACAGCTACAAAGTATTGTCAGATAAGGCAGTCAGTTAATAAAATACCTATATTTTACCCGTCTGGATGTCACATTTTTTTTAACTTTTGTTAGATATGCATGGAATCATTCCACCCTGTGGGTTGTTGCAGCAAATACTGATGAGAGAAGGAGGTGAGACTTGCCGCCTACCCACCACCGGAATATCCCTGGAACAAATGTTCTTATGACTCACATGCAAGACAACTGATGTTAGTGGAAAACAATGTTTGAGATCATGAAAGTGAATAGGTGATAAATGTCTGATTGCTGGGGGCCCCACGGCATTGACACCCAGCGATCACCAGCACGGAGGTCTCGAGGCCCCCGATAATCCTCAGTGCGAGACTGCAGTGGAGAGAAGTTTGAATGGAGCAGTGGTCACGCATTCAATCTTCAATGCCTATGGGCCTGGCGGAAATTACTGAGTACAACTCTTCCTTATTGCGGTCGTTCAGTAAGGAGGAATGAGGGCTCGGGACCTGTCACCTCTCCTAAAATGTATATTTTAGTAAATACTTGTATTCCCATTGAATAACAATTCTGGAACACATTTTCATAGAACTCTGCTAAATGGATGAATAAATTGAAAACTGGGTGTTACCATTCCCTTTGCCAAAGGGGTGTTTCGCTACACAGTCTTACTCTGTCAGCATTGATTGGACATCGTCAGCCTGTGTAGAGACACACCCCCCCAACTGGTGAAGCCCAGTTGCCAATTTATTCAAAAATTTCTAAGAGGAATAACAGAGGAATGGCACAAGCTAGAGTTGTAAGAAAAGATGTTCCAAAATCATTATTTCATATGTAATACAATTGTTTGCTAAAACAGACATATCAGGAGAGGTGTCTGGTCCTCTTTAATTTGGGAATTCAGTGTTAATGATTATCATTTTATGCTGGCAGATTTTAGTACATTATATTCTATAACTGGGCATGTGTATTAGTATATACAGCATTTTACAGAATTTATTCTCTGCTTGGTGCTTTGCGGCTGACAGATAAATAACTGATTTGCTTTACAAATGTAGAATACTGAATATTGTTTAGCTACTTAGAGTGAATACATTTTGTTCTGCTGCCGCCTGTATTCCAGCAAATAAAATATACTGCATTTTTTTCTTTGGTTAATCCTTTACCTGCTTTAATTGACTATGTTATGTTCTTTTTTGATATATAAAATTTAGTGAAAATGTTAACACGGCTGTAATATGGCAACACTTAAAGGTCCATGTTATGGCCGCAGTACAAATATCCTACAGTTCTACCTAACGGACCCTAGATCATATCAATAGGACCCAATAGTTGTTGTACCTTTAATATACACTCATTTGAAACCGACCTAGAATTTTTAAGTATCTGGAAATTCCTTTAGATAACTGGAAGTCATAAGGCGTACCTTACCTTTTAAGGTCACTTTTCAGAATAAGCTCTCATATGTGTGTATATGATGAATAACACTATTTCTGGCTGTTATATGACTTGTATCCTGCATTATTTAGCAGTTTTCCCCTCTGCAGACTCTATCTTTAATTCTCAGTTTTCCCTGAGCTAGTGGGTGGAGCCTAATGGCTATTATGTCTTCTATACGCTGTACACATAGGGAAGAGAACATTCTACCCTCTAAACTCTTTGCGGCACACACTCAGAAGCAGCAGCAGCATGGAGATTATACAGCAGTAATGAGCAGTATATCTGTGAACCCATCACTGGGGTGAGATAAAAAACACTTACTAGAAGCTGCAGCAGCGTATCTGTGTCTCTCTCACTCTGCTCCTATCCCCTCCCCTCTTCACATGGTAATAGAGCAGTTTTATTCCAATTATAGGTGTCCAGGTTAAAATACTGATTATGGCCTAGATTATGTAATTTGATATTAAGTTTGTTAGGTGGTATGTTTTAAATTTTTTACCCTCCTCCAGGAACAAGGAAGGTGGGTTATAAAATGTCTTCAGACCAAGAATATTACATCGTTTTTAGCGAAAGCTCCTGTGAGACTTATTGACTAAAACTAAGGTAAAACGACCATATTTGGGGAGTCACTGCGCTATTCATTCCATAAAAATGATGGAACCCTTGCACAACTGAGACAAACGAAAACCATTGCCACCGGATCCGTCACCATTGAGATCAATGGTGATGAAAACGGAAACCTATGGTTTCCATTTTTTGCAGTCAGGGTCCCTTTGTGATGGGAAGCACCGACGCAACGTCACAACGTGACCCTGACGCAGATGTGAACAAAGCCTAATAAAGTAAATTGACATGAAGTTAAAAATAAGAAACTGAAAAAATATAACTTCTTTTAACCCCTTAAGGACGCAGCCTTGTTTAAGGCTCAGAGCCCATTTTTGAAATCTGACATATTTCACTTTATGTGGTAATAACTTCGGAATGCTTAAACTTATCCAAGCGATACTGAGATTGTTTTCTGTGAGACATTGGGAATTATGTTAGTGGTAACATTTGTTCGATATATTCAGTATTTATTTGTGAAAAACTGCAAAATTTTGAGACATTTTTAAAAAAAATTGAATTTTTCTGAATTTAAATGCATCTTCTTGTAAAACAGATGGTTATACCACCCAAAATAGTTACTACTCCACATTTCCCATATGTCTACTTTAGATTGGCATCGTTTTTTGAACATTCTTTTATCTTTCTTGGACGTTACAAGGCTTAGAACATAAAGAGCAATTTCTCATAGTTTTAAGAAAATTTCAAAAGCCTTTTTTTAAGGTACCTGTTCAGTTCTGAAGTGGCTTTGTGGGGCCTATGTATTAGACACCCCCATACAACACCCCATTTTAAAAACTATACCCCTCAAAGTATTCAAAACAGCATTTAGAAAGGTTTTTTTAACAGCATTTCACAGGAATTAAAGCAAAGTGGAGGTGAAATTTACAAATTTCATTTTTCTTGCTGAATTTCATTTGTATTCCATTTTTTTTCTGTAACACAGAAGGTTTTACCAGAGAAACACTACTAAATATGTATTGTCCAGATTCTGCAGTGTTTAGAAATGTCCCACATGTGGCTCTAGTGTTCTCGTGGACTAAAAACAAGCCCCAGAAGCAAAGAAGCACTGTAATGGCAGGAAGGAGGTGAAGGGAAAGTGAGCCCTAATCTACCCACCGCCCTGTCCCTGCCTACTTGCAACGACCCGCCCTAGGCGACGAGGTACAACTGGGCGGCGGTCCCTACGCTGGCTAAGTGCACAGGAAGACAAACAGGGAACACGCAAGGGAAGGGGCAGTAGCCACGGAACGCCACGAGGAAACGGGGCGGCGAACGAACAGTCAGGACCAGGACGAAGTGAGTACACCCGAGCGAGCACGGAGACAGAAGCAAGCCAGCAAGCAAGCAGGTCAAGCAGAACTGCAGCAAGGCAGAAGCACGGCAGAAGCAGGCTGGAGCAAGCAGCAGTGGGGCCAGGAATCCAAAAGAATTACAAGCACTGAGGGAGAGCACAGGGCAGGTAATAAAGGACAGGGGGCGGAGCTAACTCCGACAGACCAGGCCGCGATAGGCTCTCCCACTCCTGAGCCTGCCACCCTGGTTGGTGGGAGATGGTGTCAGTCGAACAGGTCTGGCCTCAGGTGTGGATTGATTAATCCCAGGAGTATAGCTAGATGAAGTACCTGGCAGATCCCTAACAGTACTCCCCCTTTTATGAGGGGCCACCGGACCCTTACTAAGGGGACCCGGTTTAGTGGGGAAGAGGAGGTGGAACCTCCTGATCAATACCCCAGCGTGAACATCACGGGCAGGTACCCAAGTCCTCTCCTCCGGCCCGTATCCTCTCCAATGGACCAGGTACTGGAGGGAGCCCTGGACCATCCTACTGTCCATAATCTTGGCCACCTCGAATTCCACCCCCTCAGGGGTGAGAACGGGAACAGGAGGTATCCTCGAGGGGGACCAGGACGGGGAGCAGCGTTTAAGGAGGGAGGCATGGAAGACGTCATGTATGCGAAAGGATGGGGGGAGCTCCAGACGGAAGGATACAGGGTTGAGGACTTCAATGATCTTATAAGGTCCAATAAATCGGGGAGCAAACTTCCTGGACGGGACCTTAAGGCGCAAGTTCCTGGACGACAACCAGACCAAATCCCCGACGACAAACCGGGGGTTAGCAGAACGTCTACTATCCGCCTGAATCTTTTGTGCGCTCTGGGACGCCTCTAGGTTCTTCTGAACCTGGGCCCAGACAGTGCACAGTTCCCGATGAACCTCCTCTACCTCAGGATTATTGGAACAACCAGGGGAGACGGAGGAGAACCTTGGGTTAAACCCGAAATTACAGAAAAACGGGGAGACCCCTGACGAGTTACTGACCCGGTTATTCAGGGAAAATTCAGCAAGGGGAAGGAATGAGACCCAATCGAATTGACAGTCAGAGATGAAACACCTTAAATATTGTTCCAGGGATTGGTTGGTCCTTTCCGTTTGGCCATTAGTTTCGGGATGGAAGGCGGAGGAGAAGGACAGATCAATCTCCAACTTTTTACAAAAAGCTCTCCAAAATAAGGAAACAAATTGTACCCCTCTGTCAGAAACGATATTGACTGGGGCCCCATGGAGACGCAGGATGTGTTTCACAAACAAAGAAGCTAACGTCTTGGCGTTAGGTAGCTTCTTAAGGGGCACAAAGTGGCACATCTTGCTGAAGCGGTCGACTACCACCCACACCACCGACTTGCCCTGAGATGGAGGCAAATCGGTGATAAAATCCATGGAGATATGGGTCCAAGGTCTCTGGGGGATGGGCAAGGAACGTAGTAGGCCCGCAGGTCGGGACCTAGGGGTTTTGGACCTAGCGCAAACCTCACAAGCGGCGACGTAAGCCCTAACATCTTTAGGCAACCCAGGCCACCAATAGTTTCTGGTAATGAGGTGTTTGGTGCCCAAGATGCCAGGATGACCAGATAGAGCGGAGTCATGGTTTTCCCTGAGTACCCTCAGCCGGTATTGCAGGGGAACAAACAGTTTGTCCCCAGGGACGTTCCCGGGAGCTGCACCCTGATCAGCCGCGATATCAGAAGCTAAATCAGAATCCGTGGCAGAGACGATTATACCAGGGGGTAAAATACAAGCAGGATCCTTCTCGGAAGGAGGATTGGCCATGAAACTACGTGACAGAGCGTCAGCCTTAATATTCTTGGACCCAGCCCTATAGGTAACCAAGAAATTAAATCTGGTAAAGAATAGTGCCCACCGAGCTTGTCTAGGATTAAGCCTCCGGGCCGATTCTAGGAAAACCAGATTCTTGTGATCCGTAAGGACCGTTACCTGGTGTCTGGCCCCCTCCAGGAAGTGCCGCCACTCCTCAAAAGCCCATTTAATGGCTAGAAGTTCGCGGTTGCCAATATCATAGTTACTCTCCGTGGGCGAAAACTTCCTAGAGAAGTAAGCACAGGGGCGGAGATGGGTGAGGGAGCTGGTACCCTGGGACAAGACGGCCCCCACTCCCACCTCGGAAGCGTCAACCTCCACAATAAATGGCTCCTCTTGGTTGGGCTGAATCAGCACGGGGGCCGAGATAAAGCACTTCTTGAGAGTCTCAAAGGCCTGGACGGCCTCAGGGGGCCAATGGAGGACATCGGCACCCTTGCGGGTAAGGTCCGTAAGAGGCTTAGCGACGACCGAGAAGTTGGCAATAAATCTCCTGTAATAGTTGGCGAACCCTAAAAAACACTGTAACGCCTTAAGGGAGGCAGGTTGGACCCATTCCGCCACAGCTTGAACCTTGGCAGGGTCCATGCGGAATTCATGAGGAGTGAGGATTTGCCCTAAAAATGGTATCTCCTGTACCCCAAAGACACATTTTTCAGTCTTAGCAAACAGATTATTCTCCCGAAGGACCTGGAGCACCTTCCTGACATGCTCCACGTGGGAGGACCAGTCCTTGGAAAACACCAGTATGTCATCAAGGTACACAACAAGAAAATTACCCAGGTACTCTCTCAGGATTTCATTAATAAAATTCTGGAAGACAGCAGGGGCATTACACAACCCAAAGGGCATGACCAGGTATTCGAAATGACCCTCGGGTGTGTTGAACGCAGTTTTCCACTCATCCCCCTCTTTGATGCGGATAAGGTTATATGCCCCCCGTAGATCGAACTTAGAAAACCATTGGGCTCCCTGAACCTAATTAAAAAGATCCGGAATCAAAGGAAGTGGGTACTGGTTCCTTACGGTGACCTTATTCAGGTTACGATAATCAATGCACGGCCTAAGACCACCATCCTTCTTCCCCACGAAGAAGAAGCCAGCCCCTACAGGAGAAGTCGAGGGGCGAATGAAACCCTTGGCCAGGCATTCTTGGATATACACCCTCATCGCTTCACGTTCAGGACATGAAAGATTAAATATCCTACCCTTAGGAAGCTTGGCACCAGGCACCAAATCGATAGCGCAATCGTAATCTCTATGGGGGGGCAACACCTCGGAGGCCTCCTTAGAAAACACATCGGCGAAGTCCTGAACAAACTCAGGAAGCGTGTTTACCTCCTCCCGGGGAGAAATAGAGTTAACAGAAAGACATGACATAAGACATTCATTACCCCATTTGGTGAGATCCCCAGTATTCCAATCAAATGTGGGATTATGCAACTGCAACCAGGGAAGGCCTAAAACCAGATCAGACGATAAACCCTGCATCACCAATACAGAGCACTGCTCCAAATGCATGGAGCCAACCAGGAGTTCAAAAACAGGAGTATGCTGAGTAAAATAACCATTAGCAAGGGGGGTTGAGTCGATTCCTACTACAGGGATAGGATAAGGTAAATCAATACAAGGCATCTTTAGAGACATAGCAAATTCCACAGACATGATATTAGCAGATGAGCCAGAATCCACGAAAGCACTGCCCGTGGCAGACCGGCCAGCAAACGAGACCTGAAAGGGAAGCAAAATTTTATTGCGTTTCACATTAACGGGAAATACCTGTGCGCCCAAGTGACCTCCCCGATGATCACTTAGGCGCGGAAGTTTTCCGGCTTCTTATTCTTGCGCCTGGGACAGGTGTTCAGTAGATGCTTGTCGTCCCCACAGTAGAAGCAGAGACCATTCATTCTGCGAAACTCCCTACGTTGTCGAGGGGACATGGAGGCCCCGAGTTGCATAGGTACCTCCGAGTCCTCCGTGGAGGGGCGAGGAGACGGGACCTCGGGGGGGATCGCAGAAAAGTCAGAGGGGAGCACACTGAAGCGTTCTAGCTGACGTTCCCTGAGACGTCGGTCAAGTCGTACTGCTAGGGCCATAACCTGGTCAAGGGAGTCAGGCGAGGGGTAGCTAACCAGCAGATCCTTCAGGGCGTCAGATAATCCTAACCTAAACTGGCACCTTAGGGCCGGATCGTTCCACTGAGAAGCTACGCACCACTTCCTAAAATCAGAACAGTATTCCTCAACCGGTCTCCCACCCTGACGTAAGGTCACCAGCTGACTCTCGGCTAAAGCAGTTCTGTCAGTCTCGTCGTAAATGAGTCCGAGGGCAGAGAAAAAACGATCAACAGAGGAAAGTTCAGGGGCGTCAGGAGCCAAGGAGAAGGCCCACTCTTGGGGCCCTTCCTGGAGTCGGGATATGATGATACCCACCCGCTGGTTCTCGGAACCTGAGGAGTGGGGCTTTAGGCGGAAATACAGTCTGCAACTCTCCCGGAAGGAGAGAAACGTCTTACGGTCCCCTGAAAACCGGTCAGGTAGCTTGAGGTCAGGTTCTAGAGGTGAGGTGAGGGGTACTACTAAAGCAGCGTCACCCTGATTGACCCTTTGGGCCAGGGCCTGGACCTGTAGGGAGAGGCCCTGCATCTGCTGGGTCAGGGTCTCAAGGGGGTCCATGATAGCGTCAGCGTAGGAGAAATGGTAGACTAGGTAAGGGCTTGTAATTATGTAATGGCAGGAAGGAGGTGAAGGGAAAGTGAGCCCTAATCTACCCACCGCCCTGTCCCTGCCTACTTGCAACGACCCGCCCTAGGCGACGAGGTACAACTGGGCGGCGGTCCCTACGCTGGCTAAGTGCACAGGAAGACAAACAGGGAACACGCAAGGGAAGGGGCAGTAGCCACGGAACGCCACGAGGAAACGGGGCGGCGAACGAACAGTCAGGACCAGGACGAAGTGAGTACACCCGAGCGAGCACGGAGACAGAAGCAAGCCAGGGGCAAAGCAAAGCAGGTCAAGCAGAACTGCAGCAAGGCAGAAGCACGGCAGAAGCAGGCTGGAGCAAGCAGCAGTGGGGCCAGGAATCCAATAGAATTACAAGCACTGAGGGAGAGCACAGGGCAGGTAATAAAGGACAGGGGGCGGAGCTAACTCCGACAGACCAGGCCGCGATAGGCTCTCCCACTCCTGAGCCTGCCACCCTGGTTGGTGGGAGATGGTGTCAGTCGAACAGGTCTGGCCTCAGGTGTGGATTGATTAATCCCAGGAGTATAGCTAGATGAAGTACCTGGCAGATCCCTAACAAGCACCTAGTACATTTTGAGGCCTCTTTTATATTAGAATATACTTTAGGCAGCATGCCAGGTTTGAAGAGGTGCCAAAATAGTAGAAATACTCAAGGAATTCATGTATAGTTGTTGTTACCATTTTGACCACAAAGTTTTTTCACAGCACGTATTTGAATTGGGCTGTGAAATTTAAAAACGTCATTTTTTCCAATAAGATGTCATTTTTGATCAAAATGCCTTATTTTCACAAGAAATAAAATATCCTATTTTGTTGCCCAATTTGTCCTGAGTGCGGCAATACCCCATTTGTGGTGATAAACTGCCGTTTGGGCCCATGGTGGGGCTCAGAAGGAAAGGAGCGCTATGTGTTCTTTGGAGTCAGATTTTGCTGGATTGGTTTTCGGGTGCCATGTCGCATTTGCAGAGTCCTAGAGGTATCAAAGCAATGGAAACCCACCATAAGTGATCCCATTTTGGAAACTACACCCCTCAAGGAATTCATTTATAGGTGTTGTGACCATTTATAACATTGTTTTTTATTAATTTATCAAAGAAATCCACAGGTTACAAATAGTATTACCAGTACAATCCAAAGATGAGAGGCAATCAATTGAGAAGTGAGTGTTGTGACCATTTAGACACCACAGTTTTTTCACAGAAACTTATTTGAATTGGGCTATGAATTTTAAAAAATGTAATTTTTTCCAATAATATGTCGTTTTGGCTCATAATTTCTTATTTTCACAAGAAATAAAATACCCTATTTTGTTGCCCAAATTGTCCTGAGTGCGGCAATACCCCATTTGTGGTGATAAACTGCCGTTTGGGCCCATGGGAGGGCTCAGAAGGAAAGGAGCGCTATGTGTTCTCTGGAGTCCAGATTTTGCTGGATTGGTTTTCGGGTGCCATGTCGCATTTGCTGAGCCCCAGAGGTATCAAAGCAATGGAAACCCACCAGAAGTGATCGCATTTTGGAAACTACCCCCCTCAAGGAATTCATTTATAGGTGTTGTGACCATTTAGACGCCACAGATTTTTCACAGAACTTATCTGAATTGGGCTGTGAATTTTAAATTTTTTTATTTTTTCCAAGAATATGTAGTTTTGGTTCAAAATTTCTTATTTTCACAAGAAATAAAATACCCCATTTTGTTGCCCAATTTGTCCTGAGTGCGGCAATACCCCATTTGTGGTGATAAACTGCCGTTTGGGCCCAAGGGACGGCTCAGAAGGAAAGGAGCGCTATTTGTTCTTTGGAGTCCAGATTTTGCTGGATTGGTTTTCGGGCGCCATGTTGCATTTGCTGAGCCCCAGAGGTATCAAAGCAATGGAAACCCACTAGAATTGACCCCATTTTGGAAACTACACCCCTTAAGGTATTCATCTAGAGGTGTAGAGAGCATTTTGATGTCACAGGTATTGTCTAAAAGGTAATGATGGTGCAGTGTGAAATTTGGAATTTTGTATATATGTATGCCATTTCAGTGTCCAATATATTGTGCCCAGCATGCGCCACCGGAGATATACACCCTATAAATTGTAATGTGAGTTCTCCTGGGTATGGCACTACCCTACATGTCGCTGTTATCTGCTGCCTGGGCACACTGCAGGGCTTAGAAGGGAAGGACCACCATTTGGCCTACTGGAGCTTTTCTGGTCTTAAGTCATGTATGCAGAAGCCCCTGAGTTACCAGTACAGTTGAAACCCCCCAGAAGTGACCCCATTTTAAAATCTACACCCCTTATGGCATTCATCTAGAGGTGAAGTGAGCATTTTGATCCCACATGTATTGTGTAAAAGGTAATGCGCAGGAGATGGTGCAGAGTGAGATTTGCAATTTTCTATACATATATGCCATTTCAGTGTCCAATATATTGTGCCCAGCATGCGGCACCGGAGAAATGCACCCCATAAACTGTAATGTGGGTTCTCATGGATACGGTAATGCCCTACATGTGGCTGTTATCAGCTGCCTGGGCACACAGCAGGGCTCAGAAGGGAAAGATGAGGGGGATAAGCTGTGCGGAGTGCGTTAGGGTAGATTAATACTCGAAGGGATCTATGATAAATTTTAAAACACTCTATCATACAGAGCCCTGGTTTTTCAGGACACGTGTCACATTGGTATATTGTGTCCTACCGTATCCCCCTCTTATAGCAGACTTTGCACCTCTTTTGACTTTTTTCCCTTCTTGCCAGTTTGGGGAACGTCTCCTGGAAAGTGTTGCCCTGATACAATGCGTGTGGCCTCGCTTCCAGGAGTACTGGGTGCCCCGCCTTCTTGGTCCCTAAAGATTAGGTTATTGATAGCCACCTCTTGAAATTCCAGGAAAGCCTCTGGCCTGCACATCGATGTAGCACGTACGCATTGTCCAATGCCACCTGTATGAGATGCCCGGCCAGCTTCTTATACCACACCGCATGGCGGTGCAGGGCTTCAGGACTTGATCTGACACGTCCACTCCTCCCATGTACCTATTTTTAGTCCAGGATGCAGTCTGGTTTGGGGGTCTCTGTACTGGTACCTCGTACAGGTACATGGGTACTGGTGTGACATCTCTCTTGTCTTGTACGTGACACACAATATGTTGCTGCTAGAATGTGCCCTGCTCTCACCCCTTCTTGTAGGCCCAAGCAGAGTCTTAGGGAGGCCTCTCAGATTTCTTCTAGCAGTGCCGCATGCCGCAGGACTTCTGGAAGCGAGGCACTTGAAGAGTGGGACGCTGGTATAAAAATTATCCAGGTAGAGGTGGTAACCCTGGTCTAGAAGTGGGTGCACCAAATCCCACACAATTTTTGCATTAACTCACAGTAAAGGGGGGCATTCTGGGGGCTGAATACTGGTGTCCTTCCCTTTATACATCCTAAATTTGTAGGTATACCCTGATGCACTCTCGCACAGCTTATACATCTTCACGCCATACCTTTCCCTCTTACTCGGCAGGTACTGGTGGAATTGAAGCCTCCCTTTAAAATGTACCAAGGACTCATCAATAGAGATACAATTCTCGGGGGTGTATGCTGGGGAAAACTGGGCACTGAAATGGTCTAATAGGGGTCTCTCTTTATACAAACGGTCAAAACTGGGGTCATCTCGGGGTGGGCACGGCTCATTATCAGTATAAGTGTAAGAAGTGAAGTATTGCCTAATTAATTTTTTTTAGGTTCCAGTTCAGTTCTGAAGTTGCTTTGCGGGGCTTATATATTAGACACCCCCATCAAACACCCCATTTTAGAAACTAGACCCCTCAAAGTATTCACAACAGCATATAGAAAGTTTATTAACCCTTTAGGTGTTTCACAAGAATTTAGAGCAAAGTAGAGGTGAAATTTACATATTTATTGTTTTTTTGTCAGAAAATACTTTTTATTCCATTTTTTTTCTGTAAAACAGGGTTTTACCAGAGAAACGCAACTCAATATTTATTGCCCAGATTCTGCAGTTTTGAGAAATATCTAGTGCGGTAATGGACTGAAGCAGCGGCCTCAGAAACAAAGGAGCACATAGAGGATTTTGAGGCCTCCTTTTTATTAGGCACCATGTCCGGTTTGAAGAGGTCTTGTGGTGCCAAATTGTGGAAACCCCCCAAAAGTGACCCTATTTTGGAAACTAGACCCCTTGAGGAAGTCATTGTAGTTTTCATGGGGTGCTTTCGACTTTTTGATCAGTTTTTATTCTATTTTTAGGTGGCGTGGTGACTAAAAAACAGGAATTCTACTATTGTTTTTTATTCCTTTTTTTTTACAGCGTTCACCGTGCGCTATAAATTACATATTCACTTTGTTCTGCGGGGCAATACGATTACGGCGATACCATATGTTTATAGTTTTTTTTATGTCTTATGGCGTTTGCACAATAAAATACGTTTTGTATAAAATCATTCACTTTTTGTGTTACCATATTCTAAGAGCCAGAACTTTTTTATTTTCCCATCCAGAAAGCCGTTCGAGGACTTGTTTTTTTGCGTAACGAACTGCAGTTTCGATCAGGACCATATTTAGATACATGCGACTTTTTAATCTCTTTTTATTCCATTTTTTGGGGGGTGAAGCGACAAAAAAATTGTGATTCTGGTACGGTTTATTGTTATTTTCTTTTATGGCGTTCACCGCGAGGGGTAATAACAAAATAATTTTGTAGTTCAGGCCGTTACGGACGTGGCGATACGAATTATGTAAAGTTTATTTTTTTATTTATCTATTTTTATTAATAATAAAGGACTGATAAGGGAAAAAGGGGGATTCTTACTTTTATTACTTTTAAAACTTTTATTTTCACACAATTTTTTTTACTTTTTTTTAAATTTTTTACTTTGTCCCACTAGGGAACTTGAGGGCAGGAGGCCCTGATCGCTATTCTAATATACTGCACTACATGCGTAGTGCAGTGTATTAGAGGTGTCAGCTACTCACTGACAACAAGCATAGTGGGTCCTAACTT
This sequence comes from Rhinoderma darwinii, assembly GCF_050947455.1. NCBI lineage: Eukaryota > Metazoa > Chordata > Amphibia > Anura > Rhinodermatidae > Rhinoderma > Rhinoderma darwinii. Next base: position 364,761,844 of record NC_134690.1, on the reverse strand, counting down.
TGTCAGGACCCACTAGACTTCCGTCGATGGCATAGCCGGACGCCATTGTTAGGTGTCCGGTTGCCATAGTCACCATCGGCGGCCGCTGTCATGTAGCAGGGCGGCGATGGTAGCTTAATCCCTAAAAAGCCGCGATCACTATTGAAGTCGGTTTTTAAGGGGTTAATCAGCGGGGACACAGCGATCTGTCCCCGCTGTAGGAGCTGCGGCAACTGCTGTACGAGACAGCAGCTGTCACAGCTCCTGTATGTGTTGGGAAGACGGCCGAAATGGCCGTTACTCCCTTGACGTACTATTAGGTCATGGACCGCGAACGATACAGCTACCATGACCTAATAGTACGTCCAGGAGCGGCAAGGGGTTAAACTTCTATACGGTATAGGAGGCATGGATTCAAAAGAAATACCTTTTAGCCCGAAGTAGACTAAAGGGTCACATTTTTTGGTAATAACATGGCAACATTGGAACCCCACCAAAGTCAGATAGTGGGTCCTTGTCAAATTCTTTTTTAAGAAATGTATTTTTTTCCCCATGTTACTATATATACTAGTCCTTCTCAATGAATTAGAATATCATCAAAAAGTTTATTTATTTCAGTAATTCAATTCAAATAGTGAAACTCATATATTACCGTATTTTTTGGACTATAAGACACAGTTTTTAGCAAGAATAAATCTTGCTAAAAAGTCCCTGCGTCTTATAGTCGGCAGTCAAGGGATCCGGCAGCGTCGGGCCTCCTGACTGCTCCTTACTTAGCCCCTTCCCGACCCGTGATGCGCCGGCACCTCATGAAGCGGGGAGGGGATGATGTTTGGAGCGGAGCGGGCTCACGCTCTGACCCCGCTCCATACACTGCAGGTGTCAGCTATGCTAGTTAAATGCCGCGGTCAATAGTGACCACGGCATTTATAGCGGTTTTCCTATGAAAGACATTTATGACAGATCCACAGGATGTAATAAATGTCAGATAGATGCGGGTCCCACCTCTGGGACCCGTATCTATCTCTAGAACGGGACCCTCTAAACCCCGTTCTATCTTACCTGGCTCCGCTGTCTTCCGGCCACTTCCTGGTTACATGGTCGAGTTACGGAAACAGCGTAACTCCTATAGAACTGAATAGTAGTTACGGAAACAGCGTAGCTCGCATGCTACGCTTCTTCTGTAACTGCCTTTTACTACTGTAGGAGTTACGGAAACAGCGTAGCTCAGCGAGTTACACTGTTTCCGTAACTCATCCATGTATTGCAGTGTATTGTACCTGCGATCTAATGATCGCTGGTTGAAGTCCCCTAGGGGAACTAATAAAATGTCTAAAAAAAAAAGTTACCTACATTTTCAGGAGTGTAAATTTTTTTTAAAAGTTGAAAAAAAAACCTCTTCCCATTTTTCCCCAAGCACAATGTAAAAATAAAAAAAATAATAAAACAATTGGTATCGCTGCGTCCGTAAAAGTTTGAAACTATTACAATATAGCATTATTTGACTCACACAGTGAACAGCGTAAAAAAAAATAATTTAAAATCCCAGAATCGTTGTTTTTTGGTCACCACAGCGCTAAAAAGAATGAAATAACAAGTGATAAAAAAATGTATGTACCAAAAACATGGTGCTAATAAAAACTACACCTCGTCCCGGAAAAACTAAGGACTCACACCGCTCAAATGATGGAAAAAGATAAGTTATGGCTCTCAGAATGTGGTGAAACTGAACTAATTATTTTTTTTAACCAATAGTTTTTTTTGTGTAAAGTAGTAAAATATGAAATTTTTTCCTATTTTCTGTTGTCTAAAACCTGGCTGCGTCTTCTTGTCAGGTGCGTCTTATAGTCCGAAAAATACGGTAGGTTTTTTATATTTTAATACTTTAAAAATAAATGTTTTGTTTCACCACATTCTGAGAGCCATAACTTTTTTATTTTTCCATGTATTGAGGTGTGCCAGGGCATATTTTATGTGGCACCAGCTGTAGTTTTTATTGGTACCATAAATTTTTCCTATTTTCTGTTGTCTAAAACCTGGGTGCGTCTTATAGTCCGAAAAATACAGTATATAGATCTATTACACACGGAGTGATCTATTTCCAGAATTTTTTTTCTTTTTTTTGAATCATTAGTTTTTATTGAAATTTTGATCTTTTGCCAAACAGGTTAATACCAAACATTGGTCCATAAACAAGGACCTTCAACAAATAGTGCATTAGTACATTGGATACATAGCAGATCACACCATTGCAGAAGCACCAACACATAACATTGAAATAACAGCAGTGCTGTATCAAAGATTTCAATTACAGACATATCATATAGAATTTGTTTTTTTCTTTTAATGTTGCTGATTACAGTTAATGAAAACCCCAAATTTAGTATCTCAGAAAATTTGAAATATTGAGTAAAAGTTGAAGATTGTAGACTCATGGTGTCACACTCTAATCAGCTAATCATCACAAAACACCCGCAAATGTTTCCTAAGTCTTTAACCCCTATCCGCACCAGGACGTAACTGTACGTCGTTGCAGGAAGTTACTTCCCGCACGAGGACGTACAGTTACTGAGTTAATCCCGGTGCACACTGTCGGCGACAGTGTGCACCGGGAACCAGGAGGTCAGCTGTCGCCGACAGCTGACACTCCCCTCTTGCCGGCCAGCGGTCCTTTGCCGCTGATTTCGGCGCATTAACCCCTTAAATTCGGCGATCGGGTGCAATCGCCGAATTTTAGGGGTTTCTAACATATCGGCAGACCCCCGTCCGAAATCGCGGGGTCTGCCGATAGTTAGTATGGCAAACGGAAGCCAAACAATGGCTTCCGGGTCTGCCATGGACAGAAGCCCATCAGGACCAACCTTCGGCTGGTCCTGATAGGCTTCCTGTCAGAGTGACAGAAAGTCACTGTGCCGTTCCCGATGCACACTGTCGGCGACAGTGTGCATCGGGAACTTGGAGATCAGCTGTCCCCGACAGCTGACACTCTCCAGTGTTGCCGATCAGCGGCTCATCGCCGCTGATTTCGGCAATTAACCCGTTACATGCGGGGCTCGATTGCGATCTCCGCATGTAGCGGGTTTGTAGCGCATCAGCAGCCCCCATGCAATCGTGGGGGCTTCTGATGCTTGTGATGGCACCTGGGGGCCAGGCAACGGCCCCCAGGTCTGCCATGTATGTCAGCCTATGAGGATCAGCCTCTGCTGATCCTCGTAGACCAACTGTCAGAGTGACTGTGACGTCACACTGACAGTTGGAATACGTTACACTACCTAGGTAGTATAATGTATTCTAGCAGCGATCAGAGCTGCAGGTCAAAAAAAGAAAGTGTAAAAAGTAAAAAAAAAAGTTAATAAACAAAAATATAAAGTGTAAAAAGTAAAAAAAAGTTAATAAAAATGTTTTATAAAAGTGTAAAAATAAAAGGTTTTGTTTTCCTATAATAAGTCATTTATTATAGGGAAAAAATGAAAACGTTAAAAAAAAGTACACATATTTGGTATCGCCGCGTTCGTAACGACCCAATCTATGAAACTATAATGTTAATTTTTCCGCACGGTGAACGCCGCAAACAAAATAAACTGAAAACGGTCAGCATCGCTATTTTTTGGTCACCACCCCTCCCAAGATATAGAATAAAAAGTGATCAAAAAGTTGCATTTACCCCAAAATGGTACCAATGAAAACTACAACCCGTCCCGCAAAAAACAAGACCTCCCACAGCTTTTTTGACGAAAAAATAAAAAAGTTACGGCTCAGAATAGCGTGTCCCAGAAAATAAATTATTTTATAGAAACTTCATTTTATTGTGCAAACGCTGCAAAACTTAAAAAAAACTATACACATATGGTATCGGCGTAATCTTACCGACCGGCAGAATAAATTAAAACGTAATTTATTGCGCACGGTGAACGCTGTAATAAATAAAGAATTTAAAGCGCCAAAATCGCTGTTTTTTGGTCACCCTAGCTCTAAAAAAGATCCTGAGGGGCCAAAATGCTCACTATACCCCTAGAAAAATTCCTTGAGGGGTGTAGATTCCAAAATAGGGTGACTTTTGGGGGGTTTCCACTGTTTTGGTCCCTCCGGGGCGTTGCAAACCCGACATGGCACTGAAAACCAATCCAGCAAAATCTGCTTCAAAAAATCCAAAAGGCGCTCCCTCCCTTCTGAGCCCTGCTGTGGGTCCAAACATCAGTTTACGACCACATATGGGGTATTGCCGTAATCGGGAGAAATTGCTTTACAAATGTTGGGCGGCTTTTTCTCCTTTATTCCTTGTAAAAATGAAAAAATTCTATGTTTCCACAGAAAAATAGGTGATTTTCATCTTCACAGACTAATTCCACTAAAGTCTGCAAAAAAACTGTGGGGTCAAAATGCTAACTATACCCCTAGAAAAATGCCTTGAGGGGTGTAGTTTCCAAAATGGGGTCACTTTGGGGGGGTTTCGGCTGTTTAGGTACCACAAGACCTCCTCAAACCTGACATGGTGCCTAAAATATATTCCTAAAAAAAGGAGGCCCCGAAATCCACTAGGTGCTCCTTTGCTTCTGAGGCCTGTGTTTCAGTCCATTACCATACTAGGGCCACATGTTGGATATTTCTAAAATCTGCAGAATCTGGGCAATAAATATTGAGTTGCGTTTCTCTGGTAAAACCTTCTGTGTTACAGATTTTTTTTTATTACAAATGAATTTCGGCAAAAAAAATGAAATTTGTAAATTTCACCTCTACTTTGCCTTAATTCCTGTGAAACGCCTAAAGGGTTAAAATATTTTCTGAATGTGGTTTTGAATACCTTGAGGGGTACAGTTTTCAAAATGGGGTGATTTATGGGGACTTTCTAATATATAAGGCCCTCAAAGCAACTTCAGAACTGAACTGGTCCCTGAAAAAATAGCCTTTTGAAATTTTATTGAAAATATGAGAAATTGCTGCTAAAGTTCTAAGCCTCGTAACGTCCTCGAAAAATAAAAGTACGTGAAAAAAAATGATGCAAACATAAAGTAGACATATAGGAAATGGTAACTAGTAACTATTTTGTGTGGTATTACTATCTGTTTCACAAGCAAATACATTTAAGTTTAGAAAAATGGAAATTTTTGCAAATTTTTGCTAAAATTTGAAGTTTTTCACAAATAAATATTGAATTTATCGACCAAATTTTTTCACTAACATAAAGTACAATATGTCACGAGAAAACAATCTCAGAATCGCTTGGATAGGTAAAAGCATTCCGGAGTTATTACCACATAAAGTGACACATGTCAGATTTGAAAAAATAGGCTGTGTCCTGAAGGCCAAAACAGGCTGTGTCCTAAAGGGGTTAAAAGGACTGGTCTGTTGCTCAGTGTCCAAAGTCCCGTTTTCAGATGAAAGTAAATTTACCATTTCATTGCGAAACCAAGGTCCCAGAGTCTGGAGGAAGAGTGGAGAGGCATCAATCCAAGTTGCTTGAGGTCCAGTGTGAAGTTTCCACAGTAAGTAATGGTTTGGGGGCCATGTCATCTGCTGGTGTTGGTCCACTGTGTTATATGAAGTCCAGAGTCAGCGCAGCCGTCTACCGGGAAATTTTCGAGCACTTCATGCTTCCTCTGCTGACAAGCTTTATGGAGATGCTGATTTCATTTTCCAGCAGGACTTGGCACCTGCTCACCATACCAAAAGTACCAATACCTGGTTTAATAACCACAGTATCACTGCGCTTGATTGGCCAGCAAACTCGCCTGACCTAAACCCCTCAGAGAATCTATGGGGTATTGTCAAGAGGAAGATGAGAGACACCAGACCCAACAATGCAGACGAGCTGAAGGCCGCTATCAAAGCAACCTGGGCTTCCATAACACCTCAGCAGTGCCACAGGCTGATCGCCTCCATGCCACGCCACATTGATGCAGTAATTCATGCAAAAGGAGCCCCGACCAAGTATTGAGTGCATATACTTGCATACTTTTCAGTGCATACTTTTTGCATACTTTTCAGTAGGCCAACATTTCGGTATTAAAAATCATTTTTGAAATTGGGCTTATATAATATAAAAATTTTATGAGACACTAAATTTTGGGTTTTCATTAACTGTTACCATAACCATCAACATTAAAAGAGAACAATGCTGGAAATAGATCACTCTGTGTGTAATGAATCTATATAATATATGAGTTTCACTTTCTGAATTGAATTACTGAAATAAATTAACTTTTTGATATTCTAATTAATTTAGAAGTACTAGTGTATATATATACACTACCGTTCAAAAGTTTAGGGTCACTTAGAAATTTCCTTATTTTTGAAAGAAAAGCACAGTTTTTTTCAATGAAGATAACATTAAATTAATCAGAAATACACTCTATACATTGTTAATGTGCTAAATGACTATTCTAGCTGCAAACGTCTGGTTTTTAATGCAATATCTACATAGGTGTATAGAGGCCCATTTCCAGCAACCATCACTCCACTGTTCTAATGAGGAGCTATAAAACTGACCTTCCTTTGAGCTAGTTGAGAATCTGGAGCATTACATTTGTGGGTTCCATTAAACTCTCAAAATGGCTAGAAAAAGAGAGCTTTCATGTGAAACTCGACAGTCTATTCTTGTTCTTAGAAATGAAGGCTATTCCATGCAAGAAATTGCCAAGAAACTGAAGATTTCCTACAACGGTGTGTAATACTCCCTTCAGAGGACAGCACAAACAGGCTCTAACCAGAGTAGAAAGAGAAGTGGGAGGCCCCGCTGCACAACTGAGCAACAAGACAAGTACATTAGAGTCTCTAGTTTGAGAAATAGACGCCTCACAGGTACTCATCTGGCAGCTTCATTAAATAGTACCCGCAAAACGCCAGTGTCAACGTCTACAGTGAAGAGGCGACTCCGGGATGCTGGCCTTCAGGGCAGAGTGGCAAAGAAAAAGCCATATCTGAGACTGGCTAATAAAAGGAAAAGATTAATATGGGCAAAAGCACACAGACATTGGACAGAGGAAGATTGGAAAAAAGTGTTATGGACAGACGAATCGAAGTTTGAGGTGTTTGGATCACACAGAAGAACATTTGTGAGACGCAGAACAACTGAAAAGATGCTGGAAGAGTGCCTGACGCCATCTGTCAAGCATGGTGGAGGTAATGTGATGGTCTGGGGTTGCTTTGGTGCTGGTAAAGTGGGAGATTTGTACAAGGTAAAAGGGATTTTGAATAAGGAAGCCTATCACTCCATTTTGCAACGCCATGCCATACCCTGTGGACAGCGCTTGATTGGAGCCAATTTCATCCTACAACAGGACAATGACCCAAAGCACACCTCCAAATTATGCAAGAACTATTTAGGGAAGAAGCAGGCAGCTGGTATTCTATCTGTAATGGAGTGGCCAGCGCAGTCACCAGATCTCAACCCCATAGAGCTGTTGTGGGAGCAGCTTGACCGTATGGTACGTAAGAAGTGCCCATCAAGCCAATCCAACTTGTGGGAGGGGCTTCTGGAAGCATGGGGGGAAATTTCTCCCGATTACCTCAGCAAATTAACAGCTAGAATGCCAAAGGTCTGCAATGCTGTAATTGCTGCAAATGGAGCATTCTTTGACGAACGCAAAGTTTGAAGGAGAAAATTATTATTTGAAATAAAAATCATTATTTTCTAACCATTATTTCTGTCTTGACTATATTTTCTAGTCATTTTACAACTCATTTGATAAATATAAGTGTGAGTTTTCATGGAAAACACAAAATTGCCTGGGTGACCCCAAACTTTTGAACGGTAGTGTATATATATATATATATATATATATACACATACACACACAGATAACACAGGATCACACTATTGATAATCGATTATGGACACAGCTCACACCTCCCCTTGCCTGCACAGTGACTTCATCACATGACTCAGAAAACGAAAATCTTTGAACTTCTATTCAAAGCTCAGAACAAGATGGCTTCCCCCATGGCCATGTGAAAAAAATGTTTAAATGGACTATAACTTTTCAAACATGTGGGGAGATGTGGCCCAGAGCCAAGGTTGGCTTGGCCTGGCAGCAGGGGTGCTTCTGGGTCTCTGTTTTGCCCCCTCTGCGGGTGCGGTGCTACAACCAATAGAGTAGGGACTTATCGGATGTCGCCGGGAAGTGGCAAGTGGGCTTATACAATTGGATTAAAATGTTAACAAAGAACCTCATGTTCATGTTTAGTGATTAATATTGTGGATGTGCGGTCCTTAGTTTCACCTCTTCAATTTCAGTAACTTTTCAAACAACTAATGCAAATCTAATAGTATATCTGATATAGAAATCACAGAAAATTACACAGTAAAACGTAACCTTTAATTAATGTATTGGGATAAAAAAAGGGAAAATGATTAACGCTCCAAATAATGATGCAATAAATAATAAGAGTGAAGGGAGAGTTTTTTTTTCTTTTGTTCATTGAGTTGAGAGAACAAGAAAAACAACTGACCCTGGTGTACCCTATCGGGTCACCCTTCCTAGGCGGGAGTAACGCCCCGACTCCAACCTGTACCCTAGATACCCTATTAATGGCCTAGCCAATTCTTTATAGTGGATATCAGGTACAGAGGTGGGACCTAGATAGGCAAATGCACAAATAGAAAAAGCAAAAATGTGCAGAAAATTCAAACTGCACAACAATGGGTAGGCACAAATGAAGAAAAATATGATATTCAGCACAAAGATATACTCATACAAAAACATACCACAACCATCAAACAGAGCTTGTGAATGATGAAAAGGAAATAAGTAGGTCTGGAGAGGTGGCTCTGATTGACTTAAAATGATAGACATAATAAACTGCGTTACAAATTGGCAGGTTCATCAGGGTACAAAAGTCAAAAATAAATAATCAAAAAACAAGATCAATACAAGACATAATGCAACAGAGCTGGATGTAAAAAGGTCCTACTGGTTCAAGATTATCAGCAATGTACAACGGTACTACGCTATTGTTTCCGCTAAAAAAACGGAAAACTTACGGAACAGAAACCAATTGAAACGTAAGCGTCGCCATTGAAATCAATGGTAATGCAAACGGAAGCTATGGTTTCCGCTTGGCTTTTCATTTATCGGTTCCTCTGATGGCAATGTCGAATGGAACCCATGAATGGAAGGCCGATGCTGATGTGAACAGGCCCTTATCCATGCAAATTCTGTGTGAAGTTACCGCCACTAGGTGTCTCCCTTCTTGTAATCTGCTGTCCACTTCCTGTTGTCAAGCAAAATCTATCCCTAGTTACAGAAGGATTGCAGAAAGTGGGAGTGTCTCGTCACTGCCTGCCAATACAAGTTATGTAGAGGGGAGGGGGGAGCAAGAGGAGGGAACAGAGAGAGAGAGAAAAAGACACAGACACGCTGTCAATACAGGTCTATGGAGAGAGGTGGGGGAGCAGGAGCAGAGTGAGAGACACATACAGAGGTGCTGCAGCTTCCGGATTCTATGCTAGCTGTTAGGCTCCACCCACTAGCTCAGAGAAGAGCTAGCTAACTGAGAATTACAGATAGTCTGCTAAAAAGTGCAGAATACAAGTCATAAAGTGGCCAGATAAAGTGTTATTCCTTATGTACACACATATGACAGCTTATTCTGAAAAGTTAGGTACGCTTTAAGTATATAGTTTTAATTAGTTAAGAAAAATATAGGTGTACATTCCCCTTAATGGGAGTCTGCCACTACATATCTATTAGAAGGTCGATTCTAAATCACCTCATCAGGTAATATTGCACCCACTGAACAGCGCCTCGGATGGGAGATTCAAAGCGAATAAAAACACTCATCTGGTGCCTCTTGACCAATGAAGGGGACGGCATCAAAATTTGAATATGGCGCACATTTCTAACTGGCACCAAAATGGCTTTTTCTAAAAGAAATGACAGATTTATTTTTATTTTATCGCATTTATAAGATGCTTTCTTAAATAGAAACAAGTAAGTGCACCCACTAAACATCTCCCTGATCCTCCAATCTCATTTACAGGGACTACGGCCGGGTTCCCACGGGTCGGATACGCTGCGTAAAAATCACGCAGCATGTCTGACCTGGAACCCGCAGTACATTCTATCTGAAAATCTCACCACAATGTGGTGCGGTTTTTCTAACGGATTTTCCGCTGCGGAAGAAAGCGCACATTCTTGCCCCCTCCGTCTTCTTTGAGCGCAATCCGGCCACCTATGATGACCTTGCAGGCCATGTGAAGCTGCAGACTGTGATTGGCTGCAACGGTCACATGGGATGAAACGTCATCCCAGGAAGCCGGACTGCATGCGAAGGCATGAGATTTTCTAAATGTCATTTACTTTGCTTCTACTGTAAATGCTGCGGAATTTCCGCACACAATTCCATTGCGGAAGTTCTGCAGCGTTGACGCTACATGGGAACCCGGCCTACGGGAGGTTCTTGGTCTTTTATATAGGAGGGTCTGCTTTGTTGAGATGCATCCCCTAGATTTTCTTTTTCAGCGCATTTTATAGATGCCCTAATATTGTCTCTCTGGTGGTAGATAAGTTTAAAAATAGAACAAGTACATAAAAAAAAAAAGCTATAGCCTTTATTGTATTTGTATTGTAAAAACTGGCAGATTAGAAAAATGCTGTAAAACTTTTGACATAGCAGTTTCATAGGACACCTTTGCTGTTCTTTTGGATCCTACCAGGCACTCTTTTGTTCCATTTCTAACCTTGACCAACAATAGATGATGACCGCAGAACCGCGTCAATTAGTGGGAACATCCAGGTCTTTGAGTTATAAAGCAATGTTTCATTTCACCTTGGATCCCCTGTCAAGTGGTGCTGTCGCATCGTGCGTTATTGATGAAAATTGTTTTATTGTCGATAAAAACATTATAGAAACTTCAATGTCGTAGCTTAAAAGCTTAAATTGCAATAACTCCATGCACAATGAAATTGTGTATTTTACCATCCCTCTGCTGGTTTCTGTAAATGTCCATTTTCACTCTCCATGACTCCTGAGGCTCTTCCTGGTGGGATGTCAGATCTGTGCTGTGTGCGCTAAACCAATCACATGTCCTTCCTTTGATTCTCCCTCCCTGCTCTCATACATGCAGCTGCATCCCCCTCCTCCTTGTCAAGTATCTACTGTTTTATACTAGGCACATTTTTATCAACGTTTACATAGATCCTGCAGGCAAAAAAAGTCTGACTACAGGCCTCAGGAAAGTGAAGAAGATGAGACTATGTCCACACAGGGCCCCCAAAGGGAATTCCAGATGAAAAACTGTACCATATTGTCGTACAGTTTTTTGGCCGGAATGTCCACTACGGAAAATAGCAGGTAAAAAAACAAACAAACAAACGCTCATACTTAACCGTAGTCATGGTGATGTGTCCTTCTGACATGAAACGTCATCCCTGGAGGCCGGGCTGGACGCAGAAGCATAGAGATCTGGGTAATAAGTATAGACTTTTTCTTTTCTGAGTTGTGATTTTTGTGGCGGAATCTCAGTTTTTCCACTGCAAAAATCGAAACATCTTCTATTTGTTGCAGATTTTACCTCCCCATTGAATTCAATGAAGAAAACCTCCAACGAAAGACCAGCAGAAATTAACATGCTGCGGATTAAAATAAACCGCACTGAACTTTTTTGGGATTTTTTACGCAGCGTATGGATGAGATTTGTTCACTTTGCTGCTACTGTAATACACTGCGGATTTTCCACAATTAAATCCATTTCGGAAAATCTGCAGTATTTGTGCTACGTGTGGACGATGTCCTAATATATTATCACAAAAAAATACTGATTACTAATTTATGGAAGCGTAGTATTCATCAAGAGGTCACGTTAAAATAGATGTATTAAAACCCATGTTTTAACCTGGGCTTATCTGGAGAAATTATCAGAAAATATAAAAAATTAATTGTTACTGTGTGTGAATGTATTACAAGGGTTTAAACCAAAGTCCTAGGGATTTGGTAGTACCAGAAGTATTTAGTTTCAGGTAAAATTTCCCAATAGGGTAGCTCTATGGCAGTGAGGGGAAGAAAGGGAGTCCATAGAGGGTTTCTCTATTTCTAGGTTTTCTTCAGTAAGGAAGGGAATGTCCTTTTATACAATGTATAGTGACATCGTGTGTTTCTTTGTGGTTTTCTATAGGACAGCAAGACATAGTTATCGTAAAGGGGTTTTCTTACTATAAACAGCTTTAATTGCGCTCCATATTTAAAAATATTAACTTTGTCAAATATATGTACAGTATTTACAGAAAATGCATTTGTGAGACGGTTCAATGGGGCACCCACAGATATTGTAGTCATTGGTAACGTTCACAGCTCCCTAGTTCTAAAAAAGACGTCCATGCACAGATTGCACAGCCGGGTCCTCTGCTTTTCCATCCTCTAAGGCCTAATTCACACGAGCATATTCGGTCCGTAATATACGGACCGTATTTTGACAGTATTTCCCGGAATGAACACAGTGCGGGGAGCCGGGCTCCTAGTGTCATAGTTATCCATGACGCTAGGAGTCTCTGCCTTGCTGCGGGAAACTGTCCCGTACTGTAATCATGTTTTCAGCATGGGACAGTTTTCCGCAGCGAGGCAGAGAGCCGGGCTCCTAGCGTCATTGTTATCTATGACGCTAGGAGCCCGGCTCTCTGCAGTATGTTCGGTCTGGGAAATACTGCCGAAATATGGTCTGTATATCATGCACCGAACATGCTCGTGTGAAATAGGGCTTACGGAGTGATGTCTTGTAATTCAATGACAGCATCGCTCTGGACTAGGCCATGCTCACAGGTTCAGGATGTGATGAGGATTTAGGTGAGGATTCCACGCCTTAAGGCCTTATTCACACGGACATGTGGCATCAGCATATGGTGTGCGGCTGCGTGATTTTCGCGCAGCCGCCATCATTATCACACTCTGTTTTTATGTTTACAAACAGAAAAGCACGTGGTGCAGAGATTGTGAATAGACATTCCGTGGAATGTCTATTCACTGTCCAAACACTTCCGTATTGTTAATGTGTTAGTATAAGACAGCACATAGTGATCTAACAGGATCCCTATGCACTGCCTAAATGAATGGAGGAGTGCATGATGCTGATTGGTCAGCGTCATACACTCCCCTGTACAACGCCCACTTGGTCTAAAGTGAAAATACGCCCACTTGGGCATTAAGCAACTCATTAGCATAAATCTAAAAACGCTAATAAAGTTGTAAAAATAGATTGTTTTTTTAAATAAAAAGCACTGCTGTCACCTACATTATAGCGCCGATCTCCTTATGTAGGAGATAGGACACTTATAATGTGGTGACAGAGCCTCTTTAAGAAGAAGCTGTCCAAATGTAAACTCCTAATATCTCCCCCTCTCCAGACGTAATAGCATAGGAGTCCTGACAGATCCATGTTAAGAAACATTAACTGATTCCTGATTTTACATTAAGTTACGTCATAGCCGGAAAAGGGAAGTACGGAGCGGGCTCACGGGCTGAGCCCGCACCATACTGATTGGGTGTTGGCTGTATGTTACAGCCAACACCTCACTGCAATGGCCGGGATCACAGAAAACTCAGATCCCAGCAGTTTAACGACTTAGATGTCACGGTCAATAGCGACGGCGGCATCTAAGCCATTAGAAAGAGGGGACCCCCAGGTCTGCCATCTGAAGCTGGTAAAAACTCAATATACTGCAATACATAAGTATTGCAGTATATTGTGCAAGCGATCCAACAAGTCTCCTAGGATGACTAATGAAAAAAGGTTAAAAACAGTTACTTAAAAGTTTTTCATATACAAAAAAAAAAATTTAAGTACAAAAGTTCCCCTTTTCCTATTTCCCCCTAAAATAATGTAAAAAAAATTAATAAAAAGAAACATAATTGGTATCGCCTCATCAGTAAAAGTCTGAACTATTACAACATTATTTAACCCGCACGGTGATTGTTAAAAAAAATAACTTGTCCCGCAAAAACAAGCCCTCATATGGCTGTTTTGACAGAAAAATAAAAATGTTATGGCTTTTTGAATGCAGGGAGGAAACAACGAAAATTAAAAAAACAAAAAATGGCTGCGGTGGCAAGGGGTTAAACTTTTCTTTTTACTCTGCAAAATTTCTTGATCCAGAGCTGTGTTGGTTTATCGTGTTACTGCTGTTTCCAGGAGCTTTTTTTTTTTACCAGTTGCACATTCCTGGGCTTTCCTTTCACTGGTCCTGATGGCGTCGGCATTGTAGTTATTTGCACACTCATCATTTGCGTTCTTCATATAAGTCTTCTCTCATATAAGTTATAAACAATCTACAGGACTAGCATCAGAGCTTTAATATTTAGCTCCCTGAGAATTATGCTGATGAGTAATAACAAGAAAAAATCGGAATGATTTGTGTACCCTACGTATCCTTTATATGCAGTAAATAGCGGTGATGACTTACGACCCGTCACAAATCTCTCCCGTTGAGTGCTCTACTTGATATACAGGTTTATTCATTGGTAAAGTGTCAAGGTTGCAGTGGAGGGTTCCTGTAGAATGACTATATGACCTAACAAATCAATAGACCTGGACTAAAATCGGAGTAAATCAGTCCACGCATTAACTAAATGAAATTGGATAAGATATTAAAGGTAAAGTGTCAGAAGACTGTGTTTCACCCATCAGTGGCGTACATAGAGGATGATTGGCCCCATAGCAAGAGAAAAAATTTAGTTTTTTTTTTAAAGGGGGCTCCCTCACACCACCACACTCCTTAGCACCCAGTACAAGAGGTCCAGCTGCCCCCATCCCATGTTAATATCTAGTACATTCTCCATGTCCTTGTTTGTTAACATGGTAGAGATTGGGGAGAGCACATTTCTGTGAAGGTTCTCACCACCCGTTAAGAAAGAGAAGAGACGGACCTGGGATAGGACCCCACTGTCTCCAGGGGCCCCATAGAAGTTGCATGGGCTGCTTCTATGGTACGTACTCTATTGCATCCCATACACATTGTTGTTGTTTGTCAGTGCCCACAGGTGCTCTACAGAAGTGGAGATTTAATTTATATTTATTTTGTTCATTTTAATGACTGAAAACAGTGACGGACTGTAGTTCTAGAGTAGCGATGAGTGACAGAGGGACATAGATCACAGGTGAACGCTCTAGACTCCCTAAGAATGTTGTAACAATGGAATATTAATTGGAAAGTTTCTGTTTCAGCCTCCCATGACATAATAAGAAAAGTACCGTATTCCCATTTGTCAAAGAAAATGTCTCATATTTGTAGTAAAGGGTTAAAAGGTACAAAGTAAATAATGAGGCTTTGATCATCCTATGGCAAATCTTGAGGTGTATTTTACAAAGAATTTGCCGAGCTGACTCACGGATTTCCGCCGTGGATGTGCTAGAAGATCTGCACGTGGATTAGCCCCATTTTTTTTTAAATCTGCAGAAATAACGAGCATGTTTCTCTTTCTGCGGTGCAGAAAAAAATCTGCACTTACTGCAGATCTGTTTCATTACCTTTAAAGCAAAGTAGAGGTGAAATTTACAAATTTAATTTTTTTTTTTGCAGAAATTCACTTTTAATCCATTTTTTTTGTAACACAGAAAGTCTTACCAGAGAAATTCAACTCAATATTTATTGCCCAGATTCTACCGTTTTTAGAAATATCTAGTGTGCTTATGGACTGAAACACAGGCCTCAGAAGCAAAGGAGTACCTAGAGGATTTTGGGGCCTTATTTTTATTACAATATATTTTAGGCACCATGTCAGGTTTGCAGGGCTCTTGCGGTGCCAAAACAATGGAATTCCCCCAAAAGTGACCCAATTTGGGAAATCAGACCCCTCAAGGAAATTATCTAGGGGTATAGTGAGCATTTTGACCTAACAGGTTTATTGCAGAAATTATTGGAAGTGGGCCGTGAAAATTAAAATCTACATTCTTTCAAAGAAATGTAGGTTTAGCTAATTTTTTCTCATTTCCACAGGACTAAATGAGAAAAAGCACCGCAAAATTTGTAGAGCAATTTCTCTCGAGTAAAACAATACCCACATGTGGTAATAAACGGCTGTTTGGACACACGGCAGGGCTTAAAAGGGAAAGAGCGCCTTTTGGC
The DNA here is from genome assembly GCF_050947455.1 of Rhinoderma darwinii. NCBI lineage: Eukaryota > Metazoa > Chordata > Amphibia > Anura > Rhinodermatidae > Rhinoderma > Rhinoderma darwinii. The sequence goes on along the minus strand of NC_134690.1, from coordinate 364,745,813 downwards.
TTTTGGAGCTCAAATTTAGCAGGAATGGTTTGCGGGGGCCATGTCACATTTGTAAAGCCCCCGAAGGGACAAAATGGTAGAAACCCCCCACAAGTGACCCCATTTTGGAAACGACACCCCTTGAGGAAATTATCTAGAGGTATAGTGAGCATTTTGACCCCACAGTGTTTTTTTGCAGAAATTATTGGATGTAGGCCGTGAAAATCGACATTCTTTCAAAGAATATGTAGGTTTAGCTAATTTTTTTCTCATTTCCACAAGGACTAAAGGAAAAAAAGCACCACAACATTTGTAAAGCAATTTCTCCCGAGCAAAACAATACCCCCACATGTGGTCATAAACAGCTGTTTGGACACATAGCTGGGCTTAGAAGGGATGGAGCGCCATATGACTTTTGGAGCTCAAATTTATCAGGAATGGTTTGCGGAGGCCATGTCGTATTTGCAAAGCCCCTGAAGGACCAAAACAGAGAACGCCCAAAAAGTGAGCATTTTGACCCCACAGGTATTTCATAGATTTTATTAGAATTGGGCAGTGAAAATAAAAACAATCCTTTTTCTTCAATAAGACGTAGCTTTAGCGCAAAATTTTGCATTTTCTCAACAAATAAAGGAAAAAAAGAACCTCAACATTTGTAAAGCAATTTCTCACGAGTATGTCAATACACCATTTGTGGTCATAAACGGCTGTTTGGGCACCCAGTAGGGCTCAGAAGGGAAGGAGCGCCATTTGGCTTTTGGAGTACAGATTTTGCTGGATTGGTTTCTGGGCACTATGTCACATTTGCAAAGCCCCTGTGGGACCAAAACAGTAGAAAACTCCCAGAAGTGACCCCATTTTGGAAACAGCAGCCCTCAAGGTATTCACCTAGGGGTGTAGTGAGCATGTTAACCTCGCAGGTGTTTTGCAGAAATGAGTGTGCACTCGATGTTGCAGAGTGAAAGTGGGATTTTTTCCATAGATATGCCAATATGTGGTGCCCAGCTTGTGCCACCATAACAAGACAGCTCTCTAATTATTATGCTGTGTTTCCCGGTTTTAGAAACACCCTACATGTGGCCCTAATCTTTTGCCTGGACTATCAACAGGGCTCAGGAGTGAAAGAGTACCATGCGAAGTTGAGGCCTAATTTGGCAACTTACACAGTATTAGTTCACAATTGCAGGACTCTGATGTGAAAAAATAAAAGAAACCCCTGAGAAGTGACCCCATTTTGGAAATTAAACCCCTCAAGGCATTTATTAAGGGATGTAGTAAGCATTTTTACCCACAGGTCTTTTACATAAATGATTGCGCTGCGGATGGTGCAAAGTAAAAATTTTAATTTTTCCCTAGATGTGACATTTCAGTGGGAAATATGTCATGCCCACCTTGTGCCACTGGAGACACGCACCTCAAAAATTGTTAAAAGGGTTCTCCCAAGTATGGCTATTCCATATATGTGGAAGTAAACTGCTGTTTGGGCACGCTGTAGGACTCATAAGAAAGGGAGCGCCATTTAGCTTTTGGAGCGTGGATTTTGCTTGGTAGTAGTTTTTTTGAGTATTGCTGGTATTTCAGTTTATAATGTGGGAGCATATGTAAGCTGGGCAGAGTACATCAGGGGCATAGTCAGGTGGTATAATAATGGGGTAAACAATAAAATAATGCATAGATGTGTGTTACGCTGTGAAGCAATCCTTTCCGCACAGGCCGGTGTCTCACTGATAAATGGTGTCCTCTTTTCCCCCTTTTGGTCCACACTCTGCACCTTTGCAGTTTGGGGAATTTTGCTGGCAAGTGTTGTCCTGGTATAATACGGGCACGCTCGCTTCAAGCAGATACGTTTGGGCCCTCCCCTTCTTGGTTCCCTAATTTTAGGGCCTTGAAAAATCACCTCTTGAAACAGAAGAAGTGTTCCCCTCGGGCCTGCACAACCGCATATGTTTTTTTTCCTGACTTATTGGAGCCTTAACTAATTTTATTTTTTCATACTGTAGATGTAGTGGCATGAGGGTTGTTTTTCTGCAGGACGAGCTATAGTAATTATTGTTACCATTTTGGGGTACATGCAAATTTTTGATCACTTTTTATCCTTTTTTTGGGAGGCAAGGGGACAAAAAAACAGCAATTCTGGCATAGGTGTTTTTTTTAGTTTTTTTTATACATCGTTCACCATGCATTATAAATTACATGTTAACTTTAATCTGCGGGTCAGTACGATTCCGGCGATACCAAATTTATAGCACTTTTTTATGTTTTACAACGTTTTGCACAATAAAATTACTTTTGTAAAAATAATAAATGACCTGATAAGGGAAAAAGGGCGATTGTGTTTTATTTTATTACTTGAAACGTTTATTTTATTTTTTACAACTTTTTATTCTTTTTTTAAATTTTTCTTTAGTCCCACTAGGGGACTTGAAGGTCCAACTGCTTGATTGATGTTATAATACATTGCACTACCTATGTATTAGAACTGTCAGTTGTTCACTGACAGCAAGCCGATCAGGCTCAGCCTCCGGTCGAGGCCTAATCGGCTTCCGTAATGGCAGACAGGAGGCCATTGTTAGGCCTCCTGTTGCCATAGTAGCAGTTGGCTGCCTTGCCATCGCATGGCAGGGCTGCCGATTTGCTACAAACCACTAAGATGCAGCGATCGCCTTAGATCGCTGCATCTAAAGGGTTAATGTCAGGAATCGGATCTAGCTCCCGTTCCTGCCGTTACAGCAGGGTGTCCGCTTGCGCCGTATATATACGGCGGATGTCGGTAAGCGGTTAAAGAAATTTGTTAAAGGTTATGTTTTATTTTACCAATTGCTTCTCTCAGTTATATGAGAAAGAACATAGATCACGTAGGCTTTGTGCATATAGGCTGCATTTGCTAGACCACTGGGCTATGTTCACATGGCATATGTTTAAGCCGAAAAAATATGAGGCTGGTTTTAAGAGAAAACAGTCTCTGAAATCAAGGTCTTTTAATAGCTGATTTTCAAAGTTTTTCAATTTTACAAGTGTATTTTGAAGCATATATTTAGCTAATTTTTTCTCATTTCCACAGGACTAAATGAGAAAAAGCACCGCAAAATTTGTAGAGCAATTTCTCTCGAGTAAAACAATACCCACATGTGGTAATAAACGGCTGTTTGGACACACGGCAGGGCTTAAAAGGGAAAGAGCGCCTTTTGGCTTTTGGAGCTCAAATTTAGCAGGAATGGTTTGCGGGGGCCATGTCACATTTGTAAAGCCCCCGAAGGGACAAAATGGTAGAAACCCCCCACAAGTGACCCCATTTTGGAAACGACACCCCTTGAGGAAATTATCTAGAGGTATAGTGAGCATTTTGACCCCACAGTGTTTTTTTGCAGAAATTATTGGATGTAGGCCGTGAAAATCGACATTCTTTCAAAGAATATGTAGGTTTAGCTAATTTTTTTCTCATTTCCACAAGGACTAAAGGAAAAAAAGCACCACAACATTTGTAAAGCAATTTCTCCCGAGCAAAACAATACCCCCACATGTGGTCATAAACAGCTGTTTGGACACATAGCTGGGCTTAGAAGGGATGGAGCGCCATATGACTTTTGGAGCTCAAATTTATCAGGAATGGTTTGCGGAGGCCATGTCGTATTTGCAAAGCCCCTGAAGGACCAAAACAGAGAACGCCCAAAAAGTGAGCATTTTGACCCCACAGGTATTTCATAGATTTTATTAGAATTGGGCAGTGAAAATAAAAACAATCCTTTTTCTTCAATAAGACGTAGCTTTAGCGCAAAATTTTGCATTTTCTCAACAAATAAAGGAAAAAAAGAACCTCAACATTTGTAAAGCAATTTCTCACGAGTATGTCAATACACCATTTGTGGTCATAAACGGCTGTTTGGGCACCCAGTAGGGCTCAGAAGGGAAGGAGCGCCATTTGGCTTTTGGAGTACAGATTTTGCTGGATTGGTTTCTGGGCACTATGTCACATTTGCAAAGCCCCTGTGGGACCAAAACAGTAGAAAACTCCCAGAAGTGACCCCATTTTGGAAACAGCAGCCCTCAAGGTATTCACCTAGGGGTGTAGTGAGCATGTTAACCTCGCAGGTGTTTTGCAGAAATGAGTGTGCACTCGATGTTGCAGAGTGAAAGTGGGATTTTTTCCATAGATATGCCAATATGTGGTGCCCAGCTTGTGCCACCATAACAAGACAGCTCTCTAATTATTATGCTGTGTTTCCCGGTTTTAGAAACACCCTACATGTGGCCCTAATCTTTTGCCTGGACTATCAACAGGGCTCAGGAGTGAAAGAGTACCATGCGAAGTTGAGGCCTAATTTGGCAACTTACACAGTATTAGTTCACAATTGCAGGACTCTGATGTGAAAAAATAAAAGAAACCCCTGAGAAGTGACCCCATTTTGGAAATTAAACCCCTCAAGGCATTTATTAAGGGATGTAGTAAGCATTTTCACCCACAGGTCTTTTACATAAATGATTGCGCTGCGGATGGTGCAAAGTAAAAATTTTAATTTTTCCCTAGATGTGACATTTCAGTGGGAAATATGTCATGCCCACCTTGTGCCACTGGAGACACGCACCTCAAAAATTGTTAAAAGGGTTCTCCCAAGTATGGCTATTCCATATATGTGGAAGTAAACTGCTGTTTGGGCACGCTGTAGGACTCATAAGAAAGGGAGCGCCATTTAGCTTTTGGAGCGTGGATTTTGCTTGGTAGTAGTTTTTTTGAGTATTGCTGGTATTTCAGTTTATAATGTGGGAGCATATGTAAGCTGGGCAGAGTACATCAGGGGCATAGTCAGGTGGTATAATAATGGGGTAAACAATAAAATAATGCATAGATGTGTGTTACGCTGTGAAGCAATCCTTTCCGCACAGGCCGGTGTCTCACTGATAAATGGTGTCCTCTTTTCCCCCTTTTGGTCCACACTCTGCACCTTTGCAGTTTGGGGAATTTTGCTGGCAAGTGTTGTCCTGGTATAATACGGGCACGCTCGCTTCAAGCAGATACGTTTGGGCCCTCCCCTTCTTGGTTCCCTAATTTTAGGGCCTTGAAAAATCACCTCTTGAAACAGAAGAAGTGTTCCCCTCGGGCCTGCACAACCGCATATGTTTTTTTTCCTGACTTATTGGAGCCTTAACTAATTTTATTTTTTCATACTGTAGATGTAGTGGCATGAGGGTTGTTTTTCTGCAGGACGAGCTATAGTAATTATTGTTACCATTTTGGGGTACATGCAAATTTTTGATCACTTTTTATCCTTTTTTTGGGAGGCAAGGGGACAAAAAAACAGCAATTCTGGCATAGGTGTTTTTTTTAGTTTTTTTTATACATCGTTCACCATGCATTATAAATTACATGTTAACTTTAATCTGCGGGTCAGTACGATTCCGGCGATACCAAATTTATAGCACTTTTTTATGTTTTACAACGTTTTGCACAATAAAATTACTTTTGTAGAAATAATAAATGACCTGATAAGGGAAAAAGGGCGATTTGTGTTTTATTTTATTACTTGAAACTTTTATTTTATTTTTTACAACTTTTTATTCTTTTTTTACATTTTTCTTTAGTCCCACTAGGGGACTTGAAGGTCCAACTGCTTGATTGATGTTGTAATACATTGCACTACCTATGTATTAGAACTGTCAGTTGTTCACTGACAGCAAGCCGATCAGGCTCCGCCTCCGGTCGAGGCCTAATCGACTTCCGTAATGGCAGACAGGAGGCCATTGTTAGGCCTCCTGTTGCCATAGTAGCAGTTGGCTGCCTTGCCATCGCATGGCAGGGCTGCCGATTTGCTACAAACCACTAAGATGCAGCGATCGCCTTAGATCGCTGCATCTAAAGGGTTAATGGCAGTTCCTGCCGTTACAGCTGATGACGCCGACTCAGCTTCTGAGCCGGAAGCTGAACCGGCGCCATCTTTCCGACTACCGGTGAAGAGGTAATAGTACTGCGCTTTGCGGGAAGCCCCGCCCAACTGCGCCGTATATATACGGCGGATGTCGGTAAGGGGTTAAAGAAATTTGTTAAAGGTTATGTTTTATTTTACCAGTTGCTTCTCTCAGTTATATGAGAAAGAACATAGATCACGTAGGCTTTGTGCATATAGGCTGCATTTGCTAGACCACTGGGCTATGTTCACATGGCATATGTTTAAGCCGAAAAAATATGAGGCTGGTTTTAAGAGAAAACAGTCTCTGAAATCAAGGTCTTTTAATAGCTGATTTTCAGTTTTTCAATTTTACAAGTGTATTTTGAAGCATATATTTAGATTATTTTTTAAGCGAATAAGAAATACTTCAGAAAATAATCAGTTCTATTGTTCTGAATGGAACTTGCAGAAATCCATGCACCTGCTGCAGAAACAATTTCTGCAACAAACCTGCCCCGTGTGAACTTACACTTATAGCCTTGTATCGATTAAAAATTGTTGTTTCAGTGCAGTGCCTCTGAACATTCATGTAAAGCTTTGGTGCCTGATAGTTCCATAAAAATTGGGAATGCAGGCTGGAGAGTTTATATTTTCTTCCAAACTACTCTAACCGCTTTTCCGAAAATTTACGTACATGTTCATCATAACCACGAGGTAATTCCTGCATTATGATGTACATGTACACAACAGAAGCTGTTCCCACGCAATCCTCAGTGGGAGAGCAGCTGTCATTGACTAACAGACTGGATGAGATAAAACTCTGATTCCACCTATTTAACTCCTAGAGCAAAGAGATCCATGTGGATCCTGGTGCTGACAAAAGGAGGGTGCTTCCCTTTGTCATATATCGTTAGCCCTGGCATCTTGATTCCGGGGCTTGCACTCTATACTGACAGTCTTGCTCCAAGCAAAGATTTCCAGGTTGTCCTGGTAGTACGTTTTAGTTAATATAAAATGTTTAAAAGTAAAAATGGGACTAAAAATAATAAAAAAAATAATTAAATAATAATATTAATAAATAATGACACAAATTACAACAATAAACACATATTTTTAATAAATAACTTTTTAATAAATAAATTCTTATAAACAGTAAAAAACATACATATTTGATTTAGCCCTACTCATAACAACTTATACAATAACACACAATCCTTACCTTTAGGAGCCCCACACACGAGCATGTTTAGACCGTGATATATGGTCCGTATGTCGGCCGCATTTCCTGGACCGAACACTGCAGGGGGCCGGGCTTCTTTCATAATAGTTGTCTATGACGCTAGATGTCACTGCCTCGCTGTGGGACAACTGTCCCGTACTGAAAACATGATTACAGTACGGGACCGTTGTCCCACAGCAAGGCAGTGACACCTAGCGTCATAAATAACTATGATACTAGGAGCCCGGCTCCCTGCACTGTGTTCGGTCCGGGAAATGTGGCCGACATACGGATTGTGTATCACAAACCAAACACTCTCGTGTTTGAGGCTCCTAAAGGTAAACAGTGAACATGCTAAAAAAATGTAGGAATTCATATAAATTGTACGTTAACTTCAATTTATCCAAAAATGATACCAAATAAAGTCGACCACTACCACGCAAAAATAACAAAAAATAAAAATAAAACAGCTACTTAGTCTTTCAAATAAAAAAGTGATGGCTGGCAGAATGTGGGGTGGCAAAAATAAAAAAATCTCCTCGGCGCTTAGAGATGAATGCATTTTGAATCCATGATTTGGAACATAATTTTGTTCTAATATCTAAGGCTCTGTTCACATCTGCGTTGGGGTCCCATTCTGACGTTCCGTTGGAGATTTCCGTTAGAACGGGACCATGAGCAGACACAAACTGACACTGACGGAAACATTCCGTTTCCATCACCATTGATTTCAATGGTGACGGATCTGGTGCCCGTGGTTTCCGTTTGTCTCTTTTGTGCACCGGATCCGTCGTTTTGCCGGAAGCAATAACGTAGTCGACTATGCCATGGCTTCCAGCAAAACAATGGATGCGGTGTACAAAAGAGACAAACGGAAACCACGGGCACCGGATCCGTCACCATTGAAATCAATGGTGATGGAAACGGAAACTTCTGGTTTCCGTCAGTGTCAGTTTGTGTCTGCTCGGGGTCCCGTTCTGACGGAAAGCTCCAACGGAATGTCAGAACGGGACCCCAACGCGTGTTTGAGACCCCTGCCTAAGGGCTCATTTAGACGAGCGTAATACTCGCTCATGTGCTGTGCGTTGAAATCACTCACAGCACACAGACCCATGCAATTCAATGGTGCCATTCACACATACGTTGCTTTAAACGCAGCATGTCTCCGTTGCATGAAACTCACTGCATGTCCTATATTGGTGTGATTTTACGCACCTAGTCGCTCATTGAAGTCTATGTGTGCGTGGAAACCACGGAGAGCACACGGACGACATCCATGTTCTGTCCATGTTTCACGCATTAAATACTTTGAAAAGCAGAGAAATTAATGTAAAAAAAGATAAAGTGCTTGCACGGACGTGAAAAACGCATGCCATACGCAAAGCACACTGATGCCAATACGCAACGCACACAGACAAGAAATGTAGGCAAAAACGCTGTCTTTTTTACGCACGCAAATCGGACACGCTCGTCTGAATCGCGCCTAAGAAATGAGAAGCCTGAACAGAGGACCCCCTCTGATAAGGCAAAATTCCCTTAAAGAGGCTCTGTCACCAGATTTTGCAGCCCCTATCTGCTATTGCAGCAGATAGGCGCTGCAATGTAGATTACAGTAACGTTTTTATTTTTAAAAAACGAGCATTTTTGGCCAAGTTATAACCATTTTTGTATTTATGCAAATGAGGCTTGCAAAAGTCCAAGTGGGTGTGTTGAAAAGTAAAAGTACAACTGGGCGTGTATTATGTGCGTACATCGGGGCGTGTTTACTACTTTTCCTAGCTGGGCGTTGTGTATAGAAGTATCATCCACTTCTCTTCACAACGCCCAGCTTCTGGCAGTGCAGACACAGCCGTGTTCTCCAGAGATCACGCTGTGACGTCACTCACAGGTCCTGCATCATGTCGGCACCAGAGGCTACAGATGATTCTGCAGCAGCATCGGCGTTTGCAGGTAAGTCGATGTAGCTACTTACCTGCAAATGCTGATGCTGCTGCAGAATCAACTGTAGCCTCTGGTGCCGATGTGGCCGTCACGATGCAGGACCTGTGAGTGACGTCACAGATCTGCACTGCCAGAAGCTGGGTGTTCTGAAGAGAAGTGGATGATACTTCTCGTCAGAAAGCCCAGCTAGTAAAAGTATTAAAAACACCCCGATGTACGCACATAATACACGCCCAGTTGGACTTTTACTTTTCAACACGCCCAGTTGTACTTTTGCAAGCCTCATTTGCATAAATACGAAAATGGTCATAACTTGGCCAAAAATGCTCGTTTTTTAAAAATAAAAACGTTACTGTAATCTACATTGCAGCGCCGATCTGCTGCAATAGCAGATAGGGGCTGCAAAATCTGGTGACAGAGCCTCTTTAAAGAGTATATGAAAATAAGTTCTCTAAACTGGACAGTTTTAAGACTTTGGATCAACTTGAAAGGTGCTTAAATTTGCCATATGCCAAATTTCTAATTTTGTATTATAATGGATACCTCAGCCGATATCAAATGTTAGGTTTTAATTGGTTGGAATTTGTATACCTTGGTTTATTGACCCTCATTTCAGATTTTTGTGCCACATTGTTGCTTATTGTTTTATAATTATGAAGTTATAAAGGCTTGTATAGGGTTACTTGTAGCACGAAAATATCCTGTTACTCAAACATGATCATGCATAGTGTATTGAAATGGCATCACTCCTAGGACATCGACTATATAGTGTATCACGTAATACAAGTCTGTTCCATAAATGCATGGCCCATCAATTTTTGAACATTTTATATCCTACATAAAAGCATGATATGTAAACCAGACATGCCAATGGACATTGAGGAATCCCTCTAGCTGTTTGATAGGAACTCCTGTAATTTTCACTCACTCCTGTATGTCAGGGATGGGCTGGACACTAACAAAACTTTGTCCAAAAAACAGCTGACTGTGGCTGGAATGTAACAATGATCCAGTTACAACTCCCAGCAGTGGACAGGCCCGCTTGACTCTGAATCATTGTGCTGTCCTATGCACTTTTACTCTACAAGCAGTGAGCTGCACATTTTTAGCCAGCGAGTGACCATCAGTAAACTCATCCTTTTCTGAATAATCTTACAGAGCTCCAGAAATAATTAAAATCACAGATTATGTGCCTAGAGGCACAGTGAAGGAAGCACAAGGCACAGGATGATGTACCTGAGTGGTAAGTTCTACGTAATTTTATTTTTTTTACTTTATAATATAAACATTATTTAGAATATCAAACAACAAACAAAAGAATGAAAAATATTGTTACGAACCTGGTTGTTAACTCTTTTGAAAAGTGTTGTGCTGCCTGATGACGTCATCGGGATGAGCCTGCTACCTAGAACCATGGAAGCCAATCAACCATTGTGTGTTAAGCTGAAACAGAGACAGGTAAGCAATAAATACACGTATAGTTCATACGTGTGGAAGATTATTATTATTGTTATTAATATTATTATTTCTTAGATTCCTTCGTATAATCTGCAAGGAATATCAAGCAGGGGTTATTATAAGGTACTTATCACATATACTGTGATAAATTAGTGTCAATAAGGAAAGATCCGGCTATTACTCTTTAAAGGAACTGTCTCATGAAGACAACAACTTCCTTAATCCCAGTGCTCCGCTATTATTGCTGGGGGGTGTCGCTCCTGGCCAGACTACTGCAGTCACTGCAATGCACAGGTCGTCCATTTCATTCATGGACAGGCAGTTTTAATTTTAGTCAAGTCTAAATTTTAAGATGCTGAGTGGAGTTAAGATTTTGATATCTTTATAATAGGATAGGATCAAATAGTTTAGAAAATCTGGAGGTTAACTGCATTTGTGTACTATCATTATTAAATAAAATAGACAATACCTTGTGTTAGGATTGTCTGGGCATCTGGAAACACCCACATTGGATAGGCCACTGATGTAAATGCATGAGAAATCCCATTAAAGTGTAACTGTCATTTCATAAAACTTTTTACAAGTTATAGTGAATGTCAGAAGTTTTCATCAGTAGGGGCCTGGATGTTGAGACCCCCACCGATTGCTGAATTGAAGGGGCAGAAGCGCTCAGCCGAGTGCAATGCCCCTTTAGCTGTAATGGGATAACTGCGCCTCTTTTCGGCTTCTCTCTATGTACTCTATATAGCCAAAAGTATGTTGACTGATCATTATACCTAGATGAGCTTGTTGTACATCCCATTCCAAAACCATGGGCAATGATATGCAGTTAGATAACAACCTTCACTCGTCTGGGAAGGCTTCCCACAAGATTTTGGAGCGTGTCTGTGGCAATTTGTAAACACTTGTGAGGTCAGGTACTGATGTTTGACGAGAATGTTTGGCTCGCAATCGCCTCCAATTCATCTCAAAGGTGTTTGATAGTGTTGAAATCAGGGCTTTTTGCAGCCACTTAAATTTCTCCACACCAAACTTGTCATACCATGTCTTTATGGACCTCGGTTTGTGCACAGGGTCACTATCATGCTGTAACATGATAGGGCCTTCCCCAAACATTTTGCCACCAAGTTAGAAGCATACACTTGTTAAAAATGTCTTTGGAGGCTGTAGCATAAGCATTACGCTTCACTGGAAATAAGTTTTCCGGCCCAAACTTTCAAAAACAGTCCCAGACCATTATTCCTCCTCCACCAAATGTTACAGCAGGCATTATGCATTGTAGTAGGCAGCAGTCTCCTGGCATCCGCCATACCTATATTTCTGTCATCAAACTGCCATATAGTGGGACCGGTGATTTTTCACTCCAGAGAACATGTTTCCATCTTCTGAAAGACTGTGGTTGTTGTAAACTAATTAGAAAGATTTTGTTTCTCGCAAGTTTGGTTATCATTTATAAATGGATCTCAAAAGATTTCTCACGGGAAGTAGAATGGCACCATAAGGTAAATAGAGTGATGCTTTTAGAAAAATCATATTACTTGACGCTACGTAAAGAGGAAGGTGAACATTTTTTTTATAAGAGCTGGAACTCATGGATAGTGTAACAATCCCCCCCCCCCCCGCCAAACACAAAAATACCTTAGGACTGGTTTAAAATGTGTTAATAGCTGTTTGAGGGGTAGTGTTTTTTGTGGGTTTTTTTTTTCTCCTTTCTTTCTTTCTTTCTTTCTATCTCTCTCTCTCTCTCTCTCTCTCCCCCCTCCCCATGTGATATTTCCCAGGGTTTTAGGCTGCGATTGTTGATTTTCCAGCATTGGCTTCTGGGATAGTGTCTGTACTGCATAATATTTTGTTTAATATAATGTTAACGCTGAACATTTCTTTAGTTTTTTTTGTTATGTAGTAGGGAATATATGAGTCAACAACAATAAAAAATTATATTATAAAACAAAAAAAAAGCTGCAATGTGTCACACTGCTACCTGTGTACTGTCTGGGTTAATTTGCACTTATAGCTCCGAGACTGTCAGTGTGTATATATTACACCTTACTTTCAGAAATGTCATGAACTAACTTGTGGCAAAGGTGGCATCCTATGACTGTGTCATGTTTATAGTGAATGAGTTCTTCAGTACAACCCATACTACTAGCAATGTTTGTCTATGGAGATTGCATAATAAGGAGGGGTGGCCACATACTTTTGGCCATATGGTGTATATAAAAGGTATATAAAAGGTGGGTCAGTGGTCACTGAATAAAGAGCCACTCTTTAAGATTTATAATGGTGTGGTAGCAGAGTATGATGAGTGTCTTTGTGTGTTTTCTAAAAGTTGGCATATTAAATATACATGAAGGATATACATTATTGGCCAGAAAATAAATATTTTATTGTGTTGAGTGCGTAAAGTAAAGCTCATAGTAGAAACTCTGCAGTGGCGATCTCATATGTATTTTTCATGGTGAGTAATGTCACTGCATTTATGTGGTAGGCTTGAATTAAATAAATGATTCATTATATTTTTTGTCCTTTGGGGAAAGAATATAGTTGTTCACAATGATTGCACTCTGCTGGTTGGAACTTAGTAAATCATAAGAGTCTGACTACATAAGAAAACGTGTATTATCTGGTTTGCTTCTTTCTTTTGATGTTTTAGTGTCAAGGTGGTAAATGTGTGCCCAGCCAATGCCCTTCAGTGCAGATTCCTATTGCACTTTGCCACTAAGGATAATCATATTTTATGCTTACTACTACATTTTTATGTAGACGTTGTGACTTGTTGTTTCTTGTGTGAAAGGTGTTGCCCAAGGATGATCCAGCCAATGACAAAAGGTGGTCAACTTCAAGCTGCCAGTAGTCACGACAGCATTGTGCCGATGCGTACATGAAAGTGCTGGTGCTGATTAACACCCCCAACCACCTAGTACAGTTTTTTTCCCCTACATCCCTTGTTTTCCAACATTGTAGGGCCTGCAGAGAGGGCATCTCCTCTCCTAATGGGATCCAAAGCACCTGCTTGATCTTCCTCTATGGCACGAATGTCCATGCCGTTATGTGCACCTGTTAACAAAACCATTGTTGGGATACCCTGTAACCAAATTTCATCACATCATTTCAATGACCTATTGATTTCACCGTGTAGCCGAACACTAAAGAGGTTATCCACCTTGAACGCTCCATTTTTGTTAGAAAGGTCCACCGATGATTAGCAAATCATAGGATGTCCTGCTGGAACACCATGCAATCAGCTGCAATGTGTAGTGGACCACCACAGGGGAAAGGAGGCATTACACGGTTCTCATTTAAATCAATAGGCTGTCCGTGTAATGCATATACTTGATGGTTCCTCCAGAGTGATAGACACTCCCCTTTATTAACTTAGAATTACCTATTAAAGTATTTTGAAAATTGGCTTTCAAAATCAGAACTTTAAAGGGGTATTGCCATCTTAGAAATTTATGGCATATTCACAGGATAGATGCGAGTCCCAGCTCCGGGAGCTGCACCTACATTGAGAACGGGGGTCACCAGACCCCTGCTTCGGCTGGTATGGTAGCCGCAGGTCGCAGATTCCAGACGGGTATTAGTGGAGAGAGGCCCACACATGCACGCATCTCTCCATTCTGTACGACAGGAATTAAGGAAACAGCCAAGCAAACACTGCTAGGCTGTTTCGATAACTCCCATACAATAGAATGGCGAGAGCTGCGTGCATGCATGACCCTCCCTCCACTATTTCCAGTCTGGAATCTAGGGCCGGCAGGTGAACTGGTGGTCGGATGACCCCCGTTCTCGATATAGGTGCGGGTCCCATACATTGGTCCTGTGGATATGTCATAAATGTCTAAAATGGGAATACCCTTTTAAAGATTATAAACTACTATAGTCTCAGTGGGATTATATTACACAGCCCTACTCCATTTCCCTACATTTCAGGGGTCCGCTCAAAAGTAATTGGACAAAATAACATTAATATAAATAAAATGTTGTTTTTTTTAATACTTTGTAGAGAATCCTCTGCAGGCAATGACTGCCTGAAGTCTGGAACCCATGGACCTCACCAAACGCTGGGTTTCCTCTTTTGTGACGCTCTCCCGGCCTTTACTGCAGCGTCTTCAGTTGCTGCTTGTTTGTGGGTCTTTCTGCCTTAAGTTTTGTCTTAAGCAAGTGAAATGCAGCTCGATCGGGTTGAGATCTGCTGATTGACTTGGCCATTGAAGAATATTCCACTTTTTTGCCTTAAAAAATTCCTGGTTTACTTTCGCAGTATGTTTTTTGTCCATCTGTTCATCCGGCTGCTTCTGTCTTCAGTCACATCATCAATAAAAATAGTGACCCAGTGCCTTTGGCAGCCATGCATTCCCATGCCATCACACTGCCTCCACCATGTTTTACAGAGGATGTGGTGTGCTTTGGATCATGAGCCGTTCCAAGCCTTCTCCATACTTTCTTCCTCCCATCATTCTGGTACAGGTTGTTAGTTTCATCTGTCCAGCAAATGCTGTTCCAGAACTGGGCGGCTTCTTTACATGTTGTTTGGCAAAGTCTAATCTGGCCTTTCTATTTTTGAGGATGATTTAATGGTTTGCACCTCGTGTTGAACCCTCTGTATTTGCTCTCATGAAGTCTTCTCTTTATGGTAGACTTAGATACTGATACACCTACTTCCAGGAGAGTGTTCTTCACTTGGGTAGATATTTTGAAGGGGTTTTTCTCCACCATGGAAAGGATTCTGCGATCATCCACCACTGTTATCTTCCGTGGACGTCCAGGCTTTTTGGAGTTCACAAGATCACTGGTGCGCACTTTTTTTTCAAGAATTTACCAAACTGTTGATTTGGCCACTCCTAACATTTGTGCCATCTCTCTCTGATGGATTTCTTAATTTTTTTCCAGCTTAACGATGGTCTGTTTCACTTGCGTTGAGAGCTCCTTTGACCTCAAGTTGTGGGTTCACAGCAACAGCTTCCAAATGCAAATGCCAAACCTGGAATCAACTCCAAACCTTTTACCTGCTTAATTGATGATGGTTTAACGAGGGAATAGCCCATGCAGCCCATTAAATAGCTTTTGAGATAATTGTCCAATTACCTTTGGCCCCTTGAAAAAGAGGCAGCTACATATTAAAGAGCTGTAATTCTTAAACCCTTCCTCAAATTAGGATGTGAATACCCTCAAATTAAAGCTGAAAGTCTGCATTTCAAGCTCATATTGATTATATAACTGTATATTCAATGTTTTGGTGAACAGCAAAAATGACAAAACTTGTGTCACTGTCCCAATAATTCTAGACCTAACTGCATGTGTTTGGTTTTATGGTTTTAGGATCATGGAGCAAATTTGTGCCCAGTGAATCCCCTTTGCGTGCCATAATTTAGAACTTATGCTTATTGTACTGAAAATTGACAATAAGGATAGTTATAGTACACTTCTAAGATTATGTCATCTTTCTCTTTAGGTTTAACCGGATTGCCCAAAATGTTTGGGAAGAAAAAGAAAAAAATTGAAATATCAGGACCTTCAAACTTTGAACACAGGGTTCACACTGGATTCGATCACAAAGAGCAAAAGTTCATTGGCCTTCCTCAACAATGGCAAAGTTTGCTGGCAGACACAGCCAATCGGCCCAAGCCTATGGTGGATCCATCTTGTATAACACCCATACAGCTTGCACCCATGAAGGTAAGATATTTTATTGCTATGTTGTATTTTTTGTCAGTATAAAGGTACAAAAATGACCAAAAATTTGAGAATAAAAGTAAAAATGTTGTTAATTACCTTTTATTGACAAACGAAAAATACTTTTCGTTATATATATCGTCTACACATACTGTTAAAGGAACACTATTAGATCATATAATATGTAATGTGGTGTTCGTTTTCAAATATTTCACTATAGGAATCCATTCTTGGCCATCGGCCATATCTCTGTTGCTGAGTGTTGGTGCATGTTCGCTTGTCGTGTCCATCCCTAATAATCTGCTGCTGGTGCGTCCGACCAACTGTTGTGCCTTCATTTCAAGCCATGGTTTGTGCCAGTGTTCAATGAGACATTTATTCTTCAAATGTATGCAGTAGGAGAGATTCTCTAAGGATGATCCAGACAGACCTGCACTTTGTAGTATTTTCAGTGTTTTCTTCTAAATACATTAGTTTAAAAGTAGTCTGAGGAAAGATGTCAGCATGTATTTCCAATATTTGCTGTAAATGTCTTTGTATATAGTTTGCTTCACATAGACCAAAGTTAAAAAGTAGTGTAAATAATGATGTGTCGTACGGATCTTTGCAGCAAATGTCTGATCTAGATGTACTCTTTGGAACATACAGCAGCATATCTCGTCAATACTGGGAAGTATACTTTGGGTGGATATAGATTGACAACTGTATATAGGCTTAAGGGAATTGTATGAGATTGGAGAATTATATTTTATTTTTCAGAAACAGCGCCACTCTCGCTAATAGACTGTGTCTGGTATTGCAGCTCAAACTGGGCCCTTTTTTTTAAAATTTCATGCAGTTGCTTTAAATGAGTCTTCTAGTATATAACATTAATGGCTTATCTTTAGGATGTGTCCTCAATGTGTTATCAGTAGGGGTCATGTGGGTCCGATGCCCACCATTCACGCATTGATGGCCTATGCTAAGCATCACAGTCCCTTCGCTGCCATGACACAGCCATGCTCTTGTCCATACAGCTATGTCTGTGTCAACTCAGACACAGTAACCGACACTGACCAGTACCAGCTGCAGTTCCAGACACATCTGCATGCACGTGGACGGCACTGTGTCAGATTCTGCAGTGCATGATCCTTAGGGCTTGTCCACACGTAGCGGAATTGCTGCTTATTTTCCATCCGGAATTGCGGATGGAAAATACGCATCAGAATACAGTAGCAGCAAAGTGGGTGAGATTTAAGAAATCTCATCCACACACTGCTTAAAATTTCGGACCAGAAATTAACCTGCGGTGCTTATTTTTCGTACCGCAGCATGTCAATTCCTGCTGCGGAAAGTGGTCTGAATTGCTGCGTTTTTCAGAGGAGACGTCACCATCTCCCAGCATTGAAAAAAACGCCGCAAAATACGCACCATTTTCTGCAGTAAAAAACGCAGGAAATGCTGCGTTTTTTCCGCAGCGGAAAACCTGCTGGTTTCCGTGGAATTGCTGCAGAAATTTTCTACAGCAATTCTGTTACATGTGGACAAGCCCTTAAAGCTCCAGCTTGATCCCCCTTTCAGCTGATTGGTGATATTGGACCCCCATTGATCAAACATTAATGGTCTATCCTATAGAAAACTAAAAACTCACTTTAAGGCCTTAGGCTGGATTCACACGAGCATGTTCGGTCCGTAATGGACGGATTGTATTTCGGCCGCAAGTCCCGGACCAAACACTGCAGGGAGCCGGGCTCCTAGCATCATAGTTATGTACGACGCTAGGAGTCCCTGCCTCGCTGCGGGACAACTGTCCCATACTGTAATCATGTTTTCAGTACGGGACAGTTGTCCCGCAGCGAGGCAGGGCCTCCTAGCGTCGTACATAACTATGATGCTAGGAGCCCGGCTCTCTGCACTGTGTTCGGTCCGGGACTTGCGGCCGAAATACGTTCCGTCTATTACGGACGGAACATGCTCGTGTGAATCCAGCCTAAGGGTATGTTCACACGCAGTGTTTTCAGCCGTTTTTCGGGCCGTAAACGGTTAGTTATGGTTACGTTAGTGTAAATCTAGCCTAAAGCTGGCCATCAGATGTCAATACAACTGACAAGGCGTGTACAGACTTATGACTGGTGTGTCTGAGGTAACAAGAGAAGAGTCATTATTAAATAAGTTGGACCTGTTGTAGAACTTAATGGATGTGCTTAAGAGTATTTCTTAACACGTATTATTAAAGGGATATCTATTTTTTTGTTTTTTTCCAGAAATAGCTCCATACTTGTCCATAGGCTGTGTCTGGTATTACAGCTCATTTCCATTCACTTGAATTGCACTGAGCTGCAATACCAGACACAGCCAAGGATAAGAGTGGAGCTGTTTTCTTTAAAAAAAAAAAAGTAAACTTTTTGTTTATAGCTGTACACCCCAAATACTATAATAGTATGTATTGGTAATAACCTTTATAGCTGTTCTTATGCATTTATCCTGTTAAATGACAATTAATGTGGTAGACAGACAAGAACTGCAATGTCAGTTGCATCTGGTTTACTCTGTGCAGCCAGTAAAGTGTTAAATAAAGTGCCGAGTTGACTGAGGTGACCACTGTAAAGAAGTATGGACCTCCTATGAGAGAATAGTTTTCCAGCAGTTGTCCTCCCACGGCTTCTTCTAGTCTCTCTTGTATGGATGGATGGATGTGTATCCTTTTGTATATAGATACATACAGGTTGTTACTCAACACTTTTGTACAGTTTTTGGCGTTCACTTTTGATCTTAATTTCTACCTCATGGGTTCCTGTCCCCATCCTGACCACTGCTTAGTGAATCTCTCCAAATTTATGTTTTCATGTTACCAATAAAGCATTTTCCTTTCATGCGCTGACCTCATATTATCAGATGTGGTTTACACTTTACACGTTATTTTCTTCAAAAAATCCTCAATATTGCGATGTGACATCTGATTAAGAACATTAAGCCACCATGATATTAACCTCTTTTAGAAGAGTCTTCCGCTTTTTCAGTTTGTGTCTTTATAAACCCTGTAACACGAGGGTTGCAATTACATTTCATCATATAAAATATTATAAAAACATATATAGACATTTTTTCATAGTCCATGCTGATGTGTGTGTATAATCTTTTCACCTTCAGAGCCCCATTAAACTGGAACGGGAAGCTTCAACCAAGGTAGGCAATACATCCATGTCATATGAAACATAATGTCTAATATTAAAGGGGAAGTATCATTTTTTTGCCAACGTTTATATGTGCAAATATGAATATGTTCAAATCTCTGTGAAATGTATAAAGTTTAGATAAACGTTAATTTTAGAATACAATCTAGCCACCCTGTGAAATGTCTGTCATTTTTTCTTATAATTCCCTTTCAGTTAACAGGAGCAGAGGTATAATTAGAATTCACAAAGTCTTATAGCAAGTTTAACACGGGCTTTCCATAACATACTTACATGTGCAGTTCTTTTGCCCATGTGGTTCCTCATGATTACAAGCACATTAAGGCCTCATCCACACGTCCATAGCCATGTGCACGGCCGTGATTTCCGGGTCGGCCAGCCACGGAGTGTCAGCCGCAAGCCGCCTGCAAAACGGGCTGTGCACATGGCCATTATTTTCAATGAGCCTGGACCGCAGAACACGGCCATAATAAGGCTTGCCCGTTCTTTCTGCAGTCCGGGCTCCGAGGCCATGCACGGACCGTGGAAACCACGGTTGTGTGCATGGCCCCATAGGAATGAATGGGGCCGCAATTCTCCCGTGGATTTTCGGGGGAATTGTGTTCGCAAAAGCACGTTCGTGTGCATGGGGCCTAAGGGTCCTTTAACAAGGCCCAATATGGAGCTATGATCAGTAATGTATGAGGACGAGAGATCGTTACCACAATCGATCGCCTCCATACATTCTCATAATGTCGGCAGTACATCTCCCTGTTTACAAAGATGTGCTGCCGACTAGCGACTATTTTATTGGCACATAAACGAGCGGATCAGCTGATAGTCGAGTGTTTGCTCGTTCAACGGTTGATCATTGCTTTGTTTACACAGGACAATGATTGAAATGAGCATTAAGATGAATGCTCATTTACCCTATCACTGGCCCGTGTAAAAGGGCCTTAGTAGTCCAATGTCTGGTGGTCCATCTAGCATTCAGCATTTAGACCTCATTAGCTCATTGGCCCAGTGAGCATCTCATCCCTGTTCACTGACAATATAGTTAGAGTCTGGTTCCTATTGTTTTTTGGTACAATCATTACCTGGTCTCTTGCGACTAGTGAAAGAATTAAGCTGGCTATACACAACATACACTACCAGTCAAAAGTTTTAGAACACCTCAACTTTTCCAGTTATTTTTTTACATTAACACATTTCTAGTACAGCAAATAATGTGAAATGGTTCAAAGGTTCAAAAGTAAGTTACCCTAAGGGTATGTGCACACACAAACTCAAAAACGTCTGAAAATACGGAGCTGTTTTCAAGGGAATATATTTCTATAGTCTATGAAAAACTGCTCCAAAAATGGCTGAAGAAGTGACATGCACTTCTTTTTCGCGGCCGTTTTTCAAAATGGCCGCGTAAAAAAACGGGCCATCGGAACAAAACTCAGTTTTTCCCATCAATGAGCAGATGTTTGGAGGCATTCTGCTTCCTATTTCTCGGCCGTTTAGGGCCTGAAAAATGGCCGAAAATAAGCCGTGTGAACATACCCTAAATCTGTCCAAATCCTGCCCTACAGGGTGTTGTAATGAAGTCTGTTCGGAAAAACGGCCGTGAAAAAAAACGACCCGTCGAAACAGGACGCCGTTTTTCCCATTGAAATCTGCTTCCGATTTTTCACCCGTTTTTCGGGACGTTTACGGTCCGAAAAACGGCTGAAAACACTCCGTGTGAACATGCCCTAACTCTTCAGGACAGAGCACATTGCTGTCGTAATGGCAAGAAAAAGGCAATTAACAAAAGAAGACAGACAATTATAACCCTTAGAAGTGTAGGTCTGTCCTGCATAGAAATTGCCAAGAAAGCCAAGGTGGAAGTCAGTACAGTTTCCTATACCATCAAAAGGCACAGGAAACTGGTGGAAACTCTGAGGGTACGGCCACACGGAGCGGCCCTGACACGGTAGCAACACGACCAACAACCGCGCTGGCACTATGTAGGAGCGGCTGACAAATACCTTGTTAAGAGGTATTCCGGTTTCTTGCGCATGCGCACTGCCGCTCCATTCATTCTCTAAGGGAGCGCGGGAGATAGCCGAGTGCAGTGTTCGGCTTTTTCCGTTGTAATTTGCAAAATTCTGCGACTATAAAGGGTGTATTAATTCATGGCCACACGATTTTTCAGATAAAGGGACGGTTTACCCACGTTAACATGCGGCCACTAACAAGCTGTTTGACAGCCGCACCGAACATGGTGCCGGCGCGGTTGTTAGCCGCGTTGCGACCGTGTCAGGGCCACTCCGTGTGGCGTTACCCTGACAGGAAGAAGACTGGCTGACCAAAGGCGACTACAAAATCAGATGACAAGTTTTTGAGAGTCAACAGTGCATGATCAGCGCCTCACAGCACAAAATCTTCAAGCCCAGCTTAATGCTGCAAGAAATTATCAATTTTCCATTTAAACTGTGAAGAGAAGACTTCTATTTGCAGGTTTGACAGGTCGAGTATCAGCAGGAAAGCCACTGCTAAGACTGTTAAATAAAAAGAAAGACTTGCCTGGGCCAAGCAGCACCTCCAGTGAACTGCTGTAGAGTGGAAGAAGGTCTTATAGACTGATGAATCAAAATTTGACATATTTGGTACATCACGCAGGGTTTTTGTACATCGTCGAGTACGTGAAAGGATGCTTCCTCAGTCTCTGACACCAAGGCTATGTTCACAAGCTTAGCAAAAAACATCTGAAAATACGGAGCTGTTTTCAAGGAAAAACAGCTCCTGTTTTTCTGAAGTTTTTTTTAGCAACTCGCGTTTTACGCAGCGTTTTTTACGGCTGTTTTTGGAGATGTTTTTCTATAGAATCAATGACGGCTTAAGAAGTGACATGCACTTCTTTTTGCGGGTGTTTTTTTCTGTGGCCGTTTTTCAAAATGGCTGCGTAAAAAACCGCCCCGTTGGAACAGAACTCAGTTTTTCCCATTGAAATCAATGCACAAATGTTTGGAGGCATCCTGCTTCCAATTTTTCGGCCGTTTACGGCACGTAAAACGGCCGAAAATAAGCAGTGTGAACATACCCCAACTGTCAAACATCGAGGAGGAAGCATGATGGTCTGGGGCTCTTTTGCTGGTTCATGACTTGGCAACTTGCACAGGGTTACTGGCACACTGGACAATAAGGGCTGCCACACCATTTTGATGCGCCATGCAATACTCTGGTGTAAGCCTAGTTGGTCAGGGGTTCATATTACAGCAAGACAATGATCCAAAACATAATTCTAGGTTATGTCAAAGCTACCTAAGAAGACAAGAAGAAGTCGATAGGCTTTAAAGGATGTAATGTTCTGCACAGTCTCCAGACTTAAACCCTATTGAGTTGTTTGGGATGAAACCGACAGAAGGGTGAAAGCAAAGCAGCCTACAAGTTCAGCACATTTGTGGGAGCTTCTGCAACAATGTTGGGAAGAAATTTCTGAACAATATCTGAATGCAATTGTAGAAAGAATGCGTCAATTGTGTCAAGCTGTTATATCGGCTAGTGGTGGCTACTCTGAAGAGTCAAAAATCTAGATTTCATTTGTTGATACAAAGTTAATCCATTATATTTATTCATCTTAACTTGTTTATTTCTTCTATGCGTTCATTTCAAAGTACATTTGAGACATTAAACTGAGCAAATGTCAATAAAAACTGGAAAAATTGAGGTGTTCTAAAACTTCTGTCCGGTAGTGTAGCTGTCGGACACGCGTGCATGATTATTTAAATGGGTAAAGGGTAATAAACCAATGAATTTCTAGCAGCGTCCTATATGCGAATAGTACAAAGGATTGGTACAAAGATAGTCTTCTGATCCTGTCAATACCATCAGTTTCAGCCAAGTTTTATCTGACATATATGGCCAGCTTTAGGGTATGTGCACACACACTAATTACGTCCGTAATTGACGGACGTATTTCGGCCGCAAGTACCGGACCGAACACAGTGCATGGAGCCGGGCTCCTAGCATCATACTTATGTACGATGCTAGGAGTCCCTGCCTCGCTGCAGGACAACTGTCCCGTACTGTAATCATGTTTTCAGTACGGGACAGTTGTCCTGCAGCGAGGCAGGGACTCCTAGCATCGTACATAACTATGATGCTAGGAGCCCGGCTCCCTGCACTGTGTTCGGTCCGGTACTTGCGGCCCAAATACGTCCGTCAATTACGGACGTAATTAGTGTGTGTGCACATACCCTAAATGTTCAGTAATCATTGAAACATTTTGCTTTCTGAACACTTTTAGTCCAGTAGCTGTTTAATTCCTAGTGGACCGCTGGGATGAATATGGTTATAAAGTCTGGTGGCCCAGTGGTCTGTTGCACTTTAACAATGGATAAAGTAGTCCCCTAATAGCTACAGCCACTGCTGGCCTAACATTGGATAATGGCATGTGTGGTATTTTTTGTTGGTGCCCCCTATATGATGGACTGTTATACACTGTACAAATAAACATACCAATGTCTAATAATAAGCTCCAAACAGTATGGCATCCAATAGTGCAATACATTGGCCAAATAGCACTTTCATACAGTTGCCAAATGGAGAATGTCTCACTATTAGCCTCTTGATGTGTGTGTGTGTGCGAGTGACACTACTGATTTATATATTCCAAAGAAATCTAAAATACGCACAAGAGATGAAAAAAGGAATTACCGGCCATCAAGCGGCACACAAAAATTATATTTGAAAATGTATTTATATAAAAATGGAAATAAAAACAAACAGACAAAATATACCGTATCAAATATATACCACTTTTTTTGTATCAATAAAAACATTATATCAAATATGCATCACAAACATATATCACAATAGTAATAGAATATCGGTTTCCACTGGTTGTGACATAGGTGTATGAATCTATTGTAATTAGGTTCATACACCTATGTCACAAACCATTTCTATCTGATATTCTATTTCTACTGTGATATATGTTTGTGATACATATTTGATATATTGTTTTTATTGATAGATATTGTGATATATTTGATACAGTATATTTTCTCTATTTGCTTTTATCTCCATTTATAAATAAATACATTTACAAATAACATTTTTGTGTGGTGCTTGAGGGCTGGTAATATTTTTACTTTCATATAGTTGCTTAAATAACTCTACAATGATGTCACTATTATACACTGTCAAGAAAAATATGCCGTACAGAGCCTCACAATGCCTAAGTAAATACCACCATACAGTGTTCAACTAATACTAATATACAGAGACTAACAATGTTATACAGTGACGTTACTAAGATACACTGAAAAACTGAGAAAACTGTATAGTGCCTAAGTAGCAAACACACAAAATGCTAAGTTAATACCACTACACTGTGCTCCAATGATACCAACATAAAGTGACCAAATAACAACCACATACATAAAGTAATTAAACAGTGCTATATAATTTCTAAACTAAACTGCTGTATAGTTAATATTAAGATTGGTGGTGTTAGCAAGCCTCGGGTCCTAGACTGTCAGTGCCGTCCCCTTAGAGATCAACTGTCGCCTCTTCAGACATGTTTATTTTAGTAAATTCTTGTGTTCCCCTTGAAATAACAATTCTAGGCCATATTCTCTTAAAACTCTGCGTCGTCCCGTTCTTCTGGTATTCCTATACATAAACTGACAACTGGGTGTTACCATTCTCGTTGTCAAAGAGGCGTGTCCCTGTACAGTCTCAATCTGTCAGTGCTTATTGGATATTTTTAGCTTTTGTAGGGACACATCCCCAACTGGTAACACCCAGTTGTCAATTTATTCATACCTTTCTAGGAGGAATAACAAAAGAACGGCACAACGTAGACTTCTAAAAAAAAGATGCTCCAGAATTATTTTGCCGGGAATGCAATTATTTACTAAAACAGACATATCATAAGGGCAAAGCCACACGTGGCGGAATTGCTCTTGAATTCCGCTGCGGACACTCCGCAGCGTTAATCCGCAGCGGAGCCGTTTCTCCATTGACTTCCACTTCTATTTAGTAGGGTTCGTTTAGACAAAGCGGAAAATTCTGCTGCCGAGCATAGGCTGCGGTACGGAATTTGGTGTCCGCAGCATACAATGGATGTTGCGGACCTGTGGCGGACTGGTTGCGGACTCATGGCAGAATTTCTCCATTGACTTCAATGGAGATTCTAATATCCGCAATGAAGTCCGCAGATGTCATGCACATGTTGTGTGCTGCGGATGCGTCTTGCTTTTTTGACATGACATTTCTTCATTCTGGCTGGACCTTTGTATTTCTAGGTCTACAGCAAGACTGAGGAAGTCAATGGGGCTCCCGTAATTACGGGAGCGTTGCTAGGAGACGTCAGTAAATAGTCACTGTCCAGGGTGCTGAAAGAGTTAAGCGATCGGCAGTAACTGTTTCAGCACCCTGGACAGTGACTACCGATCCCAATATACAGCAACCTGTAAAAAAAATAGAAGTTCATACTTACCGAGAACTCCCTGCTTCTGTCTCCAGTCCGGCTTCCCAGGATGACGTTTCAGTCTAAGTGACGGCTGCAGCCAATCACAGGCTGCAGCGGTCACATGGACTGCCGCGTCATCCAGGGAGGTCGGGCTGGATGCCGAAAGAGGGACGCGTCACCAAGACAACGGCCGGTAAGTATGAAATTCTTTTACTTTCACTAGGGAAAGTGCTGTCCCTTCTCTCTATCCTGCACTGATAGAGAGAAGGGAAGCACTTTTACCGCAGTCCGCATCAATTTACTGCACATTTTGGGCAGATCCGCCGCAGAATCTGCAACGCAGATTCTGTGCGGCATTGATGCGGACAGTTGCGGAGGAAATCCGCCACGTGTGGGCATGCCCTAAGAGGTGACAGGTTCTCTTTAAGCAGGGATGGCTCATCCAAACCTTTAGGGCCAGCCCTAATAACATCAGAATTTATTAGATACATTGTTAACTTATGTTAAGGTGTCCAAATTGAATGGACAGGCAACAATTTAATTTGTGAGTGCTGAAAAGGTGCAATTGTTTGTATGGCTAAGCACATATGTAAGCAAATGTACCACCTTTCTGCAGACATCGTATATGTGTGATCGGAAACTAAGTTTTAGCACAGAAAGTCGGAGCGCTGCATATTGTCCGATATTACTGTGCTCTCTTTTGACTATAAAGCTCTACAGCACTAAGAGGCCAAACTGTAAGGCCCCATGCACATGACGGCGTTTGCGCACGGGAAGGTGCCCGGGCCGTTGAAAAATATAGAGCATGTCCTATTTCAGGCCGTAATTAGGGCACGGGCAGGCCCATAGAAGTCTATGGGGCTCCCGTAATTACGGCTGGCTGCGTGTGTACACCCGTAATTACGGGAGCGTCGCTAGCCGACGTCAGGGGATTTCAATTTTGGAATAAGGAGAAGCAGAGAAAATGGTGTCTGAGCGATCATGTGACCCTTTTAAGGGGTTTGAACATGATTGTGACATTTCCAGCCCCCCTTTTTTTGTGGGTCCGTAAATACGGGTGGAATAGGATGACAACGGACCCGTATTTACGGGCAGGGGTCCATAAATACGGGTTAAAAACGTGTGACAAAGGAGACGTATTTGCGGTCAGTATTTACGGGAGGGAAAAAAAATGGTTGTGTGCATGGGGCCCAACGCCTCATGCACAGGACAGTATTTTCATCTATCCAGAAATACTGTCAGTAAATACGGATCAGTAGGCATCCGTATTTCATCCATATACACAGGTCTGTGAAAAAAGGGAGGATTAAAATTATGTAATCAGCATGTTGCATAGCAACACTTCTGTAAATATGGACGGTATACAGATGCACATCCATATACCGTCCGTATTTACGGAAGCTCCTATAGATAGAGCTTATTAAAGAGGTTTTCCCACATTTGTCACCTATCCATGTATGATTGCTGTGGGCCCCATCGCTGCTGCTCTATTCATCCTAATTCTCATCTCGGTCATGGAGGAACGGGTGATTCGTATTCTAGTGATCGTGGCCGGTCCCAGTGTTTGGGCCCACAGCAATCCTATATTTATCACCTATACTGTGGATAGGTGATAAATGTCATTTGCGGTAAACCTCTCTAAATTTACTGTAATTTTCTTAGTGCAAGTTATACTAAAAAAATAAAATCTGATATTCCCCCTTTAATAGTTTGGTTCTGTATTGCTGAATACATCAAATAGAATGGCAAGTTTCCTACAATAGCAACATTTTTTTTTTATTTTTGCCCAAAAACGAAATTTTTCAGTACATGCTGAAGATGCGGAACACTGAACAATTATCAAGCAAATTCCATAGACCTAGATAAATGAAAAGGGTTTTTTGAAATTATATAGAAGTTAATGGGGTTATACAAGATTAGGAAAGTATAGCTGCATTCTTCCAGAATCAGCGCCACTCTTGTCCATAGGCTTCATATGTCTGACCGTATTCACTTGAATGCAGCTGGACTGCAATTCCAGACACTGCCTTTGGACAAGAGTGGCACTATTTCTCAAAGAAAGCAGCTAAACTTTCCTAATCTTGTATAACCCTTTTATCTTCTTTCCACACTATGAGGATCCATGGACACCACCGTAGTTTTCGTAATTTCGGACGATAATTACAGTCCACAATTACGGACCCATTCATTTCTATTACCACGGACACCTTCCCGTATATTTGCCGGGAAGGTGTCCGGGTCGTAGAAAGCCTCCGCAAAAGATAGGAAATGCCCTATCTTTTGCTTTTTATGGATCGTGTTCCAATACTTTATATGGGAGCATGGGCTGAAAAGGCGGGTGGCTGTGATTACGGGCACGGCTGTGTGCATAAGGCCTTAGTCATGTGATTACTAACAACCCTAAAAGCCACATTTGTCTAGAAAGTAGAAATGTAGAAATGTTTTCTGCCATTAACTGGGAGCTAAAATTTGAAATTTGCCTGTTCATAAAAGGGGACAAAAGTAAACAAGTGGTTAAATAAAATGTTAATTATTTATTTATGCATTTTTTTAAATTATCCATTCTAAGGCAAAACCTTTGTCTGAAACAATTCCAAGTACAATAATAGTAATGATAAAGTAAAAATGGCAAAATATTATCATTAATCATCAGTTGAGACAATAGATAATGTGATAAGCGCAGGTGCTCTAGCTCGAGCTCCGAAACTCTGCGATCAGCTTTCTGTCTCTACCAACAACTAAAAAGAGTCCAATTTGGACAGCACCTTTAGGGCATGACCACACGTGGCGGAATTGCTCTGGAATTCCGCTGCGGACAGTCCGCAGCGGAAATCCGCAGTGTACACGTTTCTCCATTGCCTTCCACAGCTTTTTAGTAGGGTTTGTTTACACGTTGCAGACAATTCCACAGCGGAGCATAGGCTGCGGTGTGGAATTTGGTGTCCGCAGCATACAATGGTTGTTGCGGACGTGTCGCGGACGTGTCGCGGACTTGTTGCGGACTCATTGCGGAATTTCTCCATTGACTTCAATGGAGAGTCAAAATTCCGCAATGAAGTCCGCAGATGTTATGTTTTCTGCGGAGCGTATTGGTTTTACTACCATGACATTTCTTCATTCTGGCTGGACCTATGTATTTCTAGGTCTACAGCCAGACTGAGGAAGTCAATGGGGCTCCCGTAATTACGGGTGACTACGTGTGTGCACCCGTAATTACGGGAGCGTTGCTAGGCGACGTCAGTAAATAGTCACTGTCCAGGGTGCTGAAAGAGTTAAGCGATCGACAGTAACTGTTTCAGCACCCTGGACAGTGACTTCCGATCACAATATACATCAACCTGTAAAAAAAATAGAAGTTCATACTTACCGAGAACTCCCTGCTTCTTCCTCCAGTCCGGCCTCCCAGGATGACGTTTCAGTCCAAGTGACGGCTGCAGCCAATCACAGGCCAATCACAGGCCAATCACAGGCTGCAGGGGTCACCAAGGCAACGGCCGGGTAAGTATGAATTTCTTTTTATTTTTACTAGGGAAAGTGCTGTCCCTTCTCTCTATCCTGCACTGATAGAGAGAAGGGAAGTACTTTCACCTCAATACACAATGGCTAGTCCGCATCAATTTAATGCCCATTTTAGGGCATGACCACACGTGGCGGATTTCCTCCGCAACTGTCTGCATCAATGCCGCACAGAATCTGCGTTGCAGATTCTGCTGCGGATCTGCACAAAATGTGCAGTAAATTGATGCGGACTAGCTGCTGCAGACTGCGGGAAAAGTGCTTCCCTTCTCCCTATCAGTGCAGGATAGAGAGAAGGGACAGCACTTTCCCTAGTGAAAGTAAACGAATTTCATACTTACCGGCCGTTGTCTTGGTGACGCGTCCCTCTTTCGGCATCCAGCCCGACCTCCCTGGATGACGCGGCAGTCCATGTGACCGCTGCAGCCTGTTATTGGCCTGTGATTGGCTGCAGCCGTCACTTAGACTGAAACGTCATCCTGGGAAGCCGGACTGGAGACAGAAGCAGGGAGTTCTCGGTAAGTATGAACTTCTATTTTTTTTACAGGTTGCTGTATATTGGGATTGGTAGTCACTGTCCAGGGTGCAGAAACAGTTACTGCCGATCGCTTAACTCTTTCAGCACCCTGGACAGTGACTATTTACTGACGTCTCCTAGCAACGCACCCGTCATTACGGGAGCCCCATTGACTTCCTCAGTCTGGCTGTAGACCTAGAAATACATAGGTCCAGCCAGAATGAAGAAATGTCAAGTTAAAAAAGCAAGACGCATCCGCAGCACACATAACATGTGCATGACAGCTGCGGACTTCATTGCGGAAATTAGAATCTCCATTGAAGTCAATGGAGAAATTCCGCCATGAGTCCGCCACTGCTCCGCAACAGACAGAGCATGCTGCGGACACCAAATTCCGCTCCGCAGCCTATGCTCCGCAGCGGAATTTTACGCCTCGTCTAAACGAACACTGCTAAATTAAAGTGTAAGTCAATGGACAAATGGCTCCGCTGCGGATTAACGCTGCGGAGTGTCCGCAGCGGAATTTAAGTGAAATTCCGCCACGTGTGAACCCAGCCTTAGGCAAAGCCGCAACAGAATCTGCAACGCAGATTCTGTGCACCATTGATGCGCACAGTCGCGGAAGAAATCCGCCACGTCTGGGCATGCCCTCACAGGGAAAGTGTCATCAGATAATTACCTTTTGTTTAAATAAAGTATATATGTTAAAATATTTTTTAAGAATTTTTTGCATTATCTATACAAAAAAATAATCCTAAAATCTTTCCGTTTTCACACTGATCACTGATGCTCACAATAGACTGACCCTTCCTGTTCTGTAGAGATCACTTCTCAGCAGTCATCTCATTATCATCACAGGCAGGATTACAATAAAAGGCACCGCCTATATGAAGATAACACAGGATCCACTATTGACCATAGGTGATGGACACAGCTCCCCTCCTCCTTCTCCCTGCATAATGACTTCTGCACAGGTCACAGAGCATGCCTAGAAAACTCTCCCATAGAGGTCAAAGGGTCCACTCTTGTTCACAGGTTCTTATGGTCCATGTGACTGCTGTAAAGCATATTTTTAAATGCTGTTAACAGTAGCTCAGGCAAGATGGCTGTCCCATAATCATATATAGAAAATATAATTAAACAATCTACGATCAAATAATAAAGACAGATTAGAAAAAAAAAGATTATATTTCATTATATGGTTTTAATTAGTAGAAAAAAAATGTAGGTGATACTTTCCCTTTAACTCCTTTGGCATACTAGTGGTGCTAAACCTGTGATCACAATGGACACAACCAGTTACCAAATATGCATGGTGATAGAGGTGCTGCCCCCATTCAAATTATGTCATTATGAAGTGGGTTTGGTTTATATTTCCTCAACTATACACGTCAAAGAGCATGTAATTGTGTATTCCAAATGTTCTAAGAGTCATTTTTCCAAGCTCAAAGGGGTTGTATGAAATTAGAAAAAAGTTCAGTTTTTTTCAGAATTTGCCCCAATCTTGTCCATGGGTTGTAACAGATATTGCAGCTCATCTGTATTCACATGGAGCAATACCACACACACACATCACATGGACAGGGGTGGTGCTGTTTCTGGGGAAAAAAAGCAGACCCTATTCTTCTAATTTCATACAACCCCTTTAACATATTTTCATATACAGCTCAACACACCTGGTAAGGGTAGGTTCAGAACAATTTTTTTTCCATCGTAAAATGTATACCTGCTAAACCAACTGGGTATTATCATTCCCTACTCATTCTGGCATTGCCCAATAAGTGCTGACAGTGTCAGGCTATATAAGGATACACTCTATTGACAAGGTTGTAACACCCAGGTAATTTCCAGGAAGAATAGCAGAGGAATAGCCCAATGTGGATTTTGATAGATAAGATAAGATGAGATGCTCCAGCATGATTTCATGGGAAATACCAATACTTACTAAAACCGACATGTCGAGAACTGACAGGTCATCTTTAACCCCTTCACGCACCAGGATGTGCTCCATATGCTGCGGGTGTCAGCTGTGTTTTACAGCTGACACCTGGGACTAAAGGCCGGGAACAGTGATCGTGCTGTTCCTGGCCGTTTAAACCCTCAAATGCTGCGGTCAATCGCTACCGCAGCAAAAAAGAAGATGGTGGCGGCCCCCCCCCCCCCGACAGTTCATTGGCGCCATTGTGGAGTGCCAATTGTTGTCATGGCTTCCCAGGATTGCCTTTGTTAAGTCCTGCCTGTGGCTTAACAGAAGCCTGTAAAAATGACTATACACTGCAATGTGACTATACACTGCAATACATTAGTGACGATTGCTGGTTCAATAGAATGTGTAAAAAAAGTGAAATAAAATTTTTAGTAGTTAAATTATTAATTTTCCCTCTAAAATATAAAAAAAGAAACAAAATTGGTATAGCCGCGTCCGTAACAATCTGAACTATTACAATATAGCATTATTTTAAGCGCACGGTGAACTCCGTAAAAGCTCAGCGAGCACACGGCTGTTTCCGTAACTCCCATCCACCTAACCAGGAAGTGGCCGGAAGACAGCAGAGCGAGTAAGCTAGAATGGGGTTTAGGGGGCCCCGTTCTAGAGATAGGTGCGGGTCCCAGAGGTGCTATGGATATTTCTTAAATGTCCCTGATGAGAAGACCCCTATAAATGTCGCTGTCGCTATTGACCACGGCATTTAACTAGTTAAACAGCCAGGATAAGCACCATCGCTGTTCCTGTCCGTTATAGCAGTGTGTCAGCTGTAAAACACAGCTGACACCTGCAGTGTATGGAGCAGGCTCAACGCGTGAGCCCGCTCCTCTCCAAACAGCATCCCCTCCCCGCTCCATGATGTGCCGGCACATAATGGGTTGGGAAGGGGTTAAATAATAAGCGGTCAGGGGGCATTTGAAGTTTTTATGGAAATTTGTTCTTAATGCCCAAGTGGGCGTTTTTTTACTCTTGACCAAGTGGGCGTAGTAAAGAGAAGTGTATGACGCTGACCAATCAGCGTCATACACTTCTCTTCATTCTTGTCCAGCTTAATCCACAGCACAGCATGATCTCGCGAGATCACGCTGTGTTGTCCTTTACTCCCGTAGTTCATTTACACAAGCGACGGGAGTATGACCAGACATCGCCTCCAGGATAACACTTAAAATGCTAATAACTTTGTCAAAAATAAATGTTTTTTTTAAAAAAAAGAAAAGAAAACCACATTACTTATTTACATTAAAGAGCCTATTAGATTAGGTAGAAGATAGGGCATTCATGTGGATGTGACTTTGACATGTACCACCTACCTAAACCTTGTTGCAGACCAAGTACACCACTTTGCAGCAACGGTATTGCCTTATGGCTGTGGATTGATAATGCGCCCTGCCACACTGCAAACATTGTTCAGGAACGGTTTGAGGAACATTACAGAGATTTTAAGGTGTTGACTTGTCTCCAAATTCCCCATATCTCAATCCCAAACCCGAAAGGATCTGCTGCTAATGTCTTGTTTCATGTAAAGCGCATGCACTCATAGTTTAGAGCTGTATTGGTGGCACGAGGGCAACCTACACAATATTACACAGGTCATTTTAAGGTTATCGGTATATTGGTAAATAACATTTGATGACACAATGAGATGTACTGTACTATTAGTACTAGTATATACACAATGATCTCATTGATATGGGACACTACTCGGTTTTGGCTTTGAAAGGTCGCCCTTGGCATCTTGCTATAATATATAGACAAGGTGAAGTTTTCTCCTTTATCTCCACTTTGTGTATAGGGAAAGCAAGTGAATATATACTGCCAACTAGAGGACACTTCATGTCTCAGTTTGGAGAATCTGAACAGTTTTCACATTCTAAACTTTCCACTGCAATATATTTTAGGAAAGTTAAAATGTATATATTCGCTTCAACTTTTATCGTGGCATACACATTTGGAGGTAAGCATAATACATTTTAAATCTGACATCCAGCTGGTCTTGGCTTAGAGGAGACATGGCAGTTAAAAAAGTGTCAAGAAAAGGTAGGAGGGAAACTATCCTACCCGAAAATGATACATGAGCTGCATTTAATTAGCAATATAAGATGCAGGATTAACTAGAGGTGGATTAGATTTGACTTAAAATAGATGAATAAATCATAGTGGACCTACATCAAATGCATGCATTAATTTGTTCACCGGCTCAGTGTGTTGTACCTTGGCTCTGAGCATTTAAAGTAAAGGGTATTGAAGAAGCAGGATTATACGGAGACTGGCACAGTACTAATTTGTAACGTCTCTTGCTGTGACCTAACTTGGGAAGTTTTTAGTTTCTCCGTCCTGGTATGTGTCACTTTTATCCCCTTTGTTAAGTTAAAAATAAAGGCCCTTGATTTCAGCAAGGCCAGGATGAAGAATGGGTGCGGAGAATAAAGAATGGATTTCAGGGCATAGGTTCAAGGACCTGTTGATATGTTGAATGAGGAATTTTCTTCATCTTGGACTTGTTGAATATAATTTCCCTTGGCTATTACTTTAAACCGGGGGTCTCAAACATGCGGGCCCTGAGGCTGTCATCTGCAGCCCACGGGGCACCGAAGCTCCAAAGACATATTCAGGACAGCAAAGAGCAGGCCGAAGGAGGAGTGCCACACACACACTCCCTGTAGAAAGTGACACTCAACCCTGTAGAAAGCGCCCCACAC
This sequence comes from Rhinoderma darwinii, assembly GCF_050947455.1. Lineage (NCBI taxonomy): Eukaryota > Metazoa > Chordata > Amphibia > Anura > Rhinodermatidae > Rhinoderma > Rhinoderma darwinii. Next base: position 364,711,339 of record NC_134690.1, on the reverse strand, counting down.
AGCTCCCCGTAGATAACACCCCACCCTGTCAACAATGCTGCACCCCTCCTCCCTGTAGATCGCTACATTGAAGCTCCCTCTAGGAGTGGAATCCTCAGCCAGAGCGTTGCCGACATTCTGGCCAGAGATTCCTCTCCTGGAGGAGCCCTGACGTCACTGTCCCATCAGGGGCTCCTCCTGGACTGATGAGCACTGTGGCATTATCTAAAAAGGGGCTGCCCAATCTTGACATTCTTGTGTCTGCCAAACGCTGCCAACTGAGCAGCCAGACTGCATTTAGTGACACAAACTGGAAAACTGAATTGTTAAAATAAGCACGTGGAGCAAACTCGCAAGTTTTAAGTTTAAACCGAACTGTATTATTATAGTAATGTAGTATTATTATAGTAATGTAGTATTGTGTTATAGTAATGTAGTATTATTATAGTAATGTAGTATTATAGTAATGTAGTATTATTATAGTAATGTAGTATTATTATAGTAATGTGGTATTGTTATAGTAATATAGTATTATTGTTATAGTAATGTAGTATTGTGTTATAGTAGTGTAGTATTATAGTAATGTAGTATTGTTATAGTAATGTAGTGTTATAGTAATGTAGTATTATTATAGTAATGTAGTATTATAGTAATGTAGTATTATAGTAATGTAGTATTATTATAGTAATGTAGTATTATTATAGTAATGTGGTATTGTTATAGTAATATAGTATTATTGTTATAGTAATGTAGTATTGTGTTATAGTAGTGTAGTATTATAGTAATGTAGTATTGTTATAGTAATGTAGTACTGTTATAGTAATGTAGTATTATAGTAATGTAGTATTGTTATAGTAATGTAGTGTTATAGTAATGTAGTATTATTATAGTAATGTAGTATTATTGTTATAGTAATGTAGTATTATTATAGTAATGTAGTATTATTATAGTAATGTGGTATTGTTATAGTAATATAGTATTATTGTTATAGTAATGTAGTATTGTTATAGTAATGTAGTATTAATATAGTAATGTGGTATTGTTATAGTAATGTAGTAGTATTATAGTAATGTGGTATTATTATAGTAATGTGGTATTGTTATAGTAATGTAGTAGTATTATAGTAATGTGGTATTATTATAGTAATGTAGTATTATTATAGTAATGTAGTGTTATTATAGTAATGTAGTATTGTTATAGTAATGTAGTGTTATTATAGTAATGTAGTATTATTATGGTAATGTAGTATTATTATAGTAATGTAGTATTATTATGGTAATGTAGTATTATTATAGTAATGTAGTATTATTATGGTAATGTAGTATTATTATAGTAATGTAGTATTATTATAGTAATGTAGTAGTATTATAGTAATGTAGTATTATTATAGTAATGTAGTATTATTATAGTAATGTAGTATTATTGTTATAGTAATGTAGTATTGTTATAGTAATGTAGTATTATTATAGTAATGTAGTATTATTGTTATAGTAATGTAGTATTATTATAGTAATGTAGTATTATTGTTATAGTAATGTAGTATTGTTATAGTAAAACCTCGGTAACAGTGATCATAATATAGTTACATTTTACCTATACTGTAAAAAACAAACGCAGGCTGGGAGGGCAAAAACATTTAATTTTAAGAAAGCCAATTTCCCCAGGATGAGGGCTGCAATTCAGGATATAGACTGGGAAGAACTAATGTCAAATAATGGAACAAATGATAAATGGGAGATTTTCAAATCTACTTTGAGTTATTATAGTGCAAAATTTATTCCTACAGGTAATAAGTATAAACGACTCAAATTAAACCCCACATGGCTTACACCTTCTGTGAAAGGGGCAATACATGACAAAAAAAGGGCATTTAAAAAATACAAATCTGAGGGTACAGCTGTAGCCTTTGTAAAATATAAAGAGCTTAATAAAATCTGTAAAAATGTAATAAAATTAGCAAAAATACAAAATGAAAGGCAGGTGGCCAAGGATAGTAAAACAAATCCTAAAAAATTCTTCAAGCATATAAATGCAAAAAAGCCAAGGTCTGAACATGTAGGACCCCTAGATAATGGTAATGGGGAGTTGATCACAGGGGATCAAGAGAAGGCAGAGTTACTAAATGGGTTCTTTAGCTCTGTATATACAACAGAAGAAAGAGCAGCTGATGTAGCCGGTGCCAGTGCTGTTAATATATCAGTTGATATACTGAATTGGATGAATGTAGATATGGTCCAAGCTAAATTAAATAAAATAAATGTGCACAAGGCTCCGGGACCAGATGGGTTACACCCTAGAATTCTTAAAGAGCTTAGTTCAGTTATTTCTGTCCCCCTTTTCATAATATTCAGAGAATCTCTAGTGACTGGTATAGTGCCAAGGGACTGGCGCAGGGCAAATGTGGTGCCTATTTTCAAAAAGGGCTCTAGGTCTTCCCCGGGTAATTATAGACCAGTAAGCTTAACATCCATCGTGGGGAAAATGTTTGAGGGGCTATTGAGGGACTATATACAGGATTATGTGACAATAAATAGCATTATAAGTGACAGCCAGCACGGTTTTACTAAGGACAGAAGTTGTCAAACTAACCTAATCTGTTTTTATGAAGAGGTGAGCAGAAGTCTAGACAGAGGGGCCGCTGTGGATTTAGTGTTTTTGGACTTTGCAAAGGCATTTGACACTGTCCCCCATAGACGCCTAATGGGTAAATTAAGGACTATAGGTTTAGAAAATATAGTTTGTAATTGGATTGAGAATTGGCTCAAGGACCGTATCCAGAGGGTTGTGGTCAATGATTCCTTCTCTGAATGGTCCCCGGTTATAAGTGGTGTACCCCAGGGTTCAGTGCTGGGACCACTATTATTCAACTTATTTATTAATGATATAGAGGAAGGGATTAATAGCACTATTTCTATTTTTGCAGATGACACCAAGCTATGTAATATAGTTCAGACTATGGAAGATGTTCATGAATTACAGGCAGATTTAAACAAACTAAGTGTTTGGGCGTCCACTTGGCAAATGAAGTTTAATGTAGATAAATGTAAAGTTATGCATCTTGGTACCAACAACCTGCATGCATCATATGTCCTAGGGGGCGCTACACTGGCGGATTCACTTGTTGAGAAGGATCTGGGTGTACTTGTAAATCATAAACTCAATAACAGCATGCAGTGTCAATCAGCTGCTTCAAAGGCCAGCAGGATATTGTCGTGTATTAAAAGAGGCATGGACTCGCGGGACAGAGATGTAATAATGCCACTTTACAAAGCATTAGTGAGGCCTCATCTAGAATATGCAGTTCAGTTCTGGGCTCCAGTTCATAGAAAGGATGCCCTGGAGTTGGAAAAAATACAAAGAAGAGCAACGAAGCTAATAAGGGGCATGGAGAATTTAAGTTATGAGGAAAGATTGAAAGAATTAAACCTATTTAGCCTTGAAAAAAGAAGACTAAGGGGGGACATGATTAACTTATATAAATATATTAATGGCACATACAAAAAATATGGTGAAATCCTGTTCCTTGTAAAACCCCCTCAAAAAACAAGGGGGCACTCCCTCCGTCTGGAGAAAAAAAGGTTCAAGCTGCAGAGGCGACAAGGCTTCTTTACAGTGAGAACTGTGAATTTATGGAATAGCCTACCGCAGGAGCCGTCACAGCAGGGACAGTAGATGGCTTTAAAAAAGGGTTAGATAATTTCCTAGAACAAAAAAATATTAGCTCCTATGTGTAGAAATTTTTCCTTCCCTTTTACCTTCCCTTGGTTGAACTTGATGGACATGTGTCTTTTTTCAGCCGTACTAACTATGTAACTATGTAACTATGTAATATAGTATTATTGTTATAGTAATATAGTATTATTGTTATAGTAATGTGGTATTGTTATAGTAATATAGTATTATTGTTATAGTAATGTGGTATTGTTATAGTAATGTAGTATTACTATAGTAATGTAGTATTATTATAGTAATGTATTATTATTATAGTAATGTAGTATAAGGGCATGACCAGACGTGGCGTATTTCTTCCGCCACTGTCCGCATCAATGCCGCACGTAATCTGCATTGCAGATTCTGTTGCGGCTCTGCCTAATATGGGCAATAAATTGATGCAGATTAGCCGCTGCATATTGAGGTGAAGAGTACTTCCCTTCTCTCTATCAGTGCAGGATAGAGAGAAGGGACAGCCCTTTCCCTAGTAAAAGTAAAAGAAATTCATACTTACCCGGCCGTGGTCTTGGTGACGCGTCCCTCTTTCAACATCCAGCCCGACCTCCCTGGATGACGCGGCAGTCCATGTGACCGCTGCAGCCTGTGATTGGCCTGTGATTGGCTGCAGCCTGTGATTGGCCTGTGATTGGCTGCAGCCGTCACTTGGACTGAAACGTCATCCCAGGAGGCCGGTCTGGAGGAAGAAGCAGGGAGTTCTCGGTAAGTATGAACTTCTATTTTTTTTACAGGTTGATCTATATTGTGATCGGAAGTCACTGTCCAGGGTGCTGAAACAGTTACTGCCGATCGTTTAACTCTTTCAGCACCCTGGACAGTGACTATTTACTGACGTCGCCTAGCAACGCTCCCGTAATTACGGGTGTACACACGTAGTCACCCGTAATTACGGGAGCCCCATTGACTTCTATGGGCCTGCCCGTGCCATAATAACGGCCCGTGATTACGGGCGTTTTTACGTTAGTGTGCATGGGGCCTCAGTCTGGCTGTAGACCTAGAAATACATAGGTCCAGCCAGAATGAAGAAATGTCATGTTCGTAAAACCAATACGCAACGCAACACACATAACATCTGCGGATTTCATTGAGGAATTTTGACTCTCCATTGAATCAATGGAGAAATTCCGCAATGAGTCCGCAACAAGTCCGCTACACGTCCGCAACAACCATTGTATGCTGCGGACACCAAATTCCGCACCGCAGCCTATGCTCCGCAGCGTGTAAACGAACCTCACTAAAAAGCTGTGGAAAGCAATGGAGAAACGTGTACGCTGCGGATTTCCGCAGCGGACTGTCCGCAGCGGAATTCCAGAGCAATTCCTAAGGGCAGGTTCACACGTGGCGGAATTGCTGTGGAATTCCGCTGTGGACAGTCCGCAGTAGAATTCTCCAGCGGACGTTTTTTACATTTGGTTCAATAAATTTTTAGGCAAGTTAGTTCAGACGTTGCGGAAAACTCCTCTGCGGACCATAGGCTGCGGTGCAGAATTTTCCCTCCGCAGCATGCACTGACTGTTGCGGAGATGAAGCGGAATTTCACTGCGTATTTCAGCCTTTGCAATGCAAAAACTGAAATCTGTGGCAAGTCCGCTGTGATATCTGCAACGTCTGAATTACCTGTCAAATATGCAAATGTTGGTGCAGATTCGTTGCGTAAATGCCCCAAATCTGCACCAACATTTGCAGCGGAAAAACTCTGCCACGTGTGAACGTGCCCTTATAGTGATGTAGTATTCTTATAGTAATGTGGTATTGTTATAGTAATGTAGTAGTATTATAGTAATGTAGTATTATTATAGTAATGTGGTATTATTATAGTAATATAGTATTGTTATAGTAATGTAGTATTATAGTAATGTAGTATTATTATAGTAATGTAGTATTGTTATAGTAATATAGTATTGTTATAGTAATGTAGTATTATAGTAATGTAGTATTATTATAGTAATGTAGTATTATTATAGTAATGTAGTATTGTTGTAGTAATGTATTATTATTATAGTAATGTAGTGTTATTATAGTAATGTGGTATTGTTATAGTAATGTAGTATTCTTATAGTAATGTAGTATTATTATAGTAATGTGGTATTATTATAGTAATATAGTATTGTTATAGTAATGTAGTATTATAGTAATGTAGTATTATTATAGTAATGTAGTATTGTTATAGTAATATAGTATTGTTATAGTAATGTAGTATTATAGTAATGTAGTATTATTATAGTAATGTAGTATTATTATAGTAATGTAGTATTGTTGTAGTAATGTATTATTATTATAGTAATGTAGTGTTATTATAGTAATGTGGTATTGTTATAGTAATGTAGTATTCTTATAGTAATGTAGTATTATTATAGTAATGTAGTATTCTTATAGTAATGTAGTATTATAGTAATGTAGTATTGTTATAGTAATGTAGTATTATTATAGTAATGTAGTATTATTATAGTAATGTAGTATTATTATAGTAATGTAGTATTATAGTAATGTAGTATTATTATAGTAATGTAGTATTATTATAGTAATGTAGTATTATAGTAATGTAGTATTGTTATAGTAATGTAGTATTGTTATAGTAATGTAGTATTATAGTAATGTAGTATTATTATAGTAATGTAGTATTATTATAGTAATGTAGTATTATTATAGTAATGTGGTATTGTTATAGTAATGTAGTATTGTTATAGTAATGTAGTATTATAGTAATGTAGTATTATTATAGTAATGTAGTATTATTATAGTAATGTAGTATTATAGTAATGTAGTATTGTTATAGTAATGTAGTATTGTTATAGTAATGTAGTATTATAGTAATGTAGTATTATTATAGTAATGTAGTATTCTTATAGTAATGTGGTATTGTTATAGTAATGTAGTATTATTATAGTAATGTAGTAGTATTATAGTAATGTGGTATTATTGTTATAGTAATGTAGTATTATAGTAATGTGGTATTATTATAGTAATGTAGTATTGTTATAGTAATGTAGTAGTATTATAGTAATGTGGTATTGTTATAGTAATGTAGTATTCTTATAGTAATGTAGTATTATTATAGTAATGTGGTATTGTTATAGTAATGTAGTATTGTTATAGTAATGTAGTATTGTTATAGTAATGTAGTATTATAGTAATGTAGTATTATAGTAATGTAGTATTATTATAGTAATGTAGTATTGTTATAGTAATGTAGTATTATAGTAATGTAGTATTGTTATAGTAATGTAGTGTTATTATAGTAATGTAGTATTATTATAGTAGTGTAGTATTATTATAGTAATGTGGTATTATTATAGTAATGCAGTATTGGTATTATGGTAATGTAGTATTGTTATAGTAATGTAGTAATATAGTATTGTTATTATAGTAATGTAGTATTGTTATAGTAATGTAGTAATATAGTATTGTTATTATAGTAATGTAGTATTGTTATAGTAATGTAGTATTGTTATAGTAATGTAGTAATATAGTATTGTTATTATAGTAATGTAGTATTGTTATAGTAATGTAGTAATATAGTATTGTTATTATAGTAATGTAGTATTGTTATAGTAATGTAGTAATATAGTATTGTTATTATAGTAATGTAGTATTGTTATAGTAATGTAGTATTGTTATAGTAATGTAGTAATATAGTATTGTTATTATAGTAATGTAGTATTGTTATAGTAATGTAGTATTGTTATAGTAATGTAGCATTGTTATAGTAATGTAGTAATATAGTATTGTTATTATAGTAATATAGTATTGTTATTATAGTAATGTAGTATTGTTATAGTAATGTAGTAATGTAGTATTGTTATTAGGGATGTCACGATACCAGAATTTGGACTTCGATACCGATACTTCTTGTAGTATTGCGATTTCGATACCAATTTCGATACTTTGCCAACAGTAATAAAAAAAAAAAATTCTTCCGTTTTCTGATGTGAGGCGCGACGTGTGATGAATTTTGAATGCGCCTCACATTAATAGTAATTAATCGCATCATGTTTCTCAGTCATAATGGGTTAATATGTGAGGTACATGATGGGGTTAATTACTATTAATGTGAGGCACGTGGAGGTTAAATTCATCGCACCTCGCGCCTCACATTAATAAGTGAAAGAAAGCAGTGTTTATTTCATTTTTTTACAGCGTACACATCATAAATGATACAAAAAAATTGTTGTGCGCGCCATTACTGAATGTGTATATTTTATGTATTGAGACTTCTTTTAATGTTTATTGTAAAAAAGGTGTATGTGTATTTTTTTAAAAATGTAACAATACTTTTGTTTTTACTTTATTTTTAAACTTTAATGTACTGACATATATCAGATATGTGCCAGTACATTAGCCTGTGGACAGATAGCACACAGGCAGTTGTTAGGACATACCTCAGTATGCCCTAACAACAGGAAATATGGTAAGACAGCCCTGGGGTCTGTCAATAGACCCTGGGCTGTCTGCCCATATATGGTATAGCCCTCGATCGTGTCACAGGAATTCCCTGTGACGCGATCCAGGGGCATTCCCCCTTCTCATTTTTCCCTGAATGCTGCAGTCCGCTGTGATCGCAGCATTCAGGAGAAAAGCGGCGGAGATGAGAGGTTTCTCTGATCTCCGCCGTTATAGAGCGGGGCTGCGGCTGTGTAATACAGTCATTGCTCCGCTCCTGACAGGAAGTGCGCGCGCGGTCAGCATGAGGAGGCGCGGCCGGCGCTGCACTAATGAGCGGCAGTTCAGGCACTGGAGACAGAACATGGGGGTGTTTTGCACAGCGCCCGCCATGTTCTGTCTTCAGTGCCACCGCTCATTAGTGCAGCGCCGGCCGCATCGCATCATCCTGACCCCGCGCACTTATCATGACTCAGGAGCGGGGCTGTGGCTGTATTACACAGCCGCAGCCCCGCTCTCATACATTCATGTATTACTATACTGAGCTGTCCGGCTGCGCAGCCCAGTATCGAAATACAGGAAATAGCGGTATCGAACCGTTTAGGGATGCACAGTATCGAAACAGTATCGAAGTTTCGATGCATCGTGCATCCCTAAGGGCGGGTTCACACATAGCGGAATTTCACTTAAATTCTGCTGCGGACACTCCGCAGCGTTAATCCGCAGCGGAGCCGTTTCTCCATTGACTTTCACTTTAATTTAGCAGTGTTCGTTTACACGATGCGTACAATTCCGCTGCGGAGCATAGGCTGCGGAGCGGAATTTGGTGTCCGCAGCATGCTCTGTCTGTTGCGGAGCAGTGGCGGACTGGTTGCGGACTCATGGCGGAATTTCTCCATTGACTTCAATGGAGAGTCAAAATTCCGCAATGAAGTCCGCAGATCTTATGTGTGCTGCGGAGCGTATTGTTTTTACTACCATGACATTTCTTCATTCTGGCTGGACCTATGTATTTCTAGGTCTACAGCCAGACTGAGGAAGTCAATGGGGCTCCCGTAATGACGGGAGCGTTGCTAGGAGACGTCTGTAAATAGTCACTGTCCAGGGTGCTGAAAGAGTTACGCGATCGGCAGTAACTGTTTCTGCACCCGGGACAGTGACTACCGATCTCAATATACATGTATCTGTAAAAAAAAATATAAGTTCATACTTACCGAGAACTCCCTGCGTCTGTCTCCAGTCCGGCCTCCCAGGATGACGTTTCAGTGTAAGTGACGGCTGCAGCCAATCACAGGCCAAGCACAGGCTGCAGCGGTCACATGGACTGGAGCGTCATCCAGGGAGGTCGGGCCGGATGCCGAAAGAGGGACGCGTCACCAAGACAACGGGCGGTAAGTATGAATTTCTTTGACTTTCACTAGGGAAAGTGCTGTCCCTTCTCTCTATCCTGCACTGAATAGGGAGAAGAGAAGCACTTTTCCTGCAGTCCGCAGCGGCCAGTCCGCATCAATTTTCTGCACATTTTGTGCAGATCCGCTGCAGAATCTGCAACGCAGATTCTATGCGGCATTGATGCGGACAGTTGCGGAGGAATTCCGCCATGTGTGGTCATGCCCTAATTGTTATAGTAATGTAGTATTGTTATAGTAATGTAGTATTGTTATAGTAATGTAGTATTGTTATTATAGTAATGTAGTGTTATTATAGTAATGTAGTATTGTTATTATAGTAATGTAGTATTATTATAGTAATGTATTATTGTTATAGTAATGTAGTTTTAGTATAGTAATGTGGTATTGCTATAGTAATGTAGTATTGTTATTATAGTAATGTAGTGTTGCTATTATTAATGTAATGTAGTATTTTTATAGTAATGTAGTATTATAGTAATGTAGTATTATAGTAATGTAGTATTGTTATAGTAATGTAGTATTATTATAGTAATGTAGTATTGTTATAGTAATGTAGTATTGTTATAGTAATGTAGTATTGTTATTATAGTAATTTAGTATTATTATAGTAATGTAGTATTGTTATAGTAATGTAGTATTGTTATAGTAATGTAGTATTGTTATTATAGTAATGTAGTGTTGCTATTATTATAGTAATATAGTGTTATAGTGGTTCAAATAACTAATTGATTAACAATAATTTTGTATTGTATCAAATTTTAAAGTAATGCGGCCCGTCAACTTCAAATTTTTTCTATGTGCGGCCAATTTACCAGGCCAAGTTTGAGAGCAGAGCTCTGTTTTGTAACGAGCCGTCCACCTTTGAGATCACATGACCACAGCACATTGCAGCAGGAATTGACATGCTACAGTATGAAAAATACGCACCGCAGGTGAATTTCTGCTGGGAAATTTTTTGCAGTGTGTGGATGAGATTTGTTAAATCTTACCCACTTTGCTGCTACTGTATTCTGATGTATATTTTCCAACTGCAATTCCGGACGGAAAATACACAGCAGATCGCTGGGGTCTGTTCAATGGGACCCCTAGTGATCCCAGGACTGCTTGGGCATAGGATATACTAGTATGTATCTGCTTTTGATTAAAGCATATTTGCACGCACAGATTTCTGGCCAATTTCTAACAAATCAGGCTGATATCAATCTAAACGGTTGTGTGTGAACGGTCTGTTGAAAATGTCCAAAATAGTGTGTAAACGGCAATATAAAAATATATAAAAGACAACTTCATTATAGGAAATATGTAGGTTTTTATTTTAAGTGAGAAAAGATGGGGACCAATTTTTCCTGTAGAAATGGATTAAATCCTAACAAAATAATTGCACTGCTGCTAGGATACATAGAGAAGCAGTACCGTATATTTTAAAATAATTAGATAGATTCTTTTTTTTATTTCACCTGCAAATTCGTATTCCAACACAAGATGGCAGCAAAAAGTCTTGAAGAAAATGGATTTGCCTTCTGTTTAACCATCAGGGTATGTTCACACGGCAGCGTCCGATATGTATTCCCTGTATTTGAGAAGTATTTTCCTGCCCTGGACTTAAAGCCCGATAATCGGCCGGTGCAGCGAGCACCGATCAACGAGACGTCGTTGATCGGCGCTCGTTTGCTACTGTTAAACGGAGCTATGGATGGGTACGAGCGGTCGTTACTCCAATTCCTCGTCCCCATACGTTATTATCATGTCGGCAGCGCAGGGAGATGTGCTACCGACAACGATGATATTTTACTTTTTTAAAACGATACGATCAGCAGATGATCGAGCGTTTGTTCGTTCATCTGCTGATCGCTGCCCTGTTTACACAGGGCAATTATCAGTAACGAGCGTTCTATGAACGCTTGTCTGCCCAATAATCGCCCAGTGTAAAATCCCCTTAAGGCTTGTCACTTATGTGTAACATGTAAACTCAATAACCAAACAGTATATGGTCTTTTTCCTGTGGCTGATGAGTTTACCCTACTTGAGACTTGTAGTGCATAATGGGAGTTTTAGTTTCATAACAGTTAGACGGCGACATGTTGAAGAGCACTGTATAGTACTGTACAGTATCATTCTAAGTCTCCAGCATGGCTGCGCTCTCCTCACTCCCCAGGGTAACCCCCTTATTCTTCTTAGTCCCAAACACGGCTTTCCTTTCCTCAGTCCCCTCATTCTCATCCGGACTCACGGATCTGCAACAACTGACCAAAAGTGATGAATGCGGCCTTTAGATAGGGTTAAAAAATCTGTTTAAAATAAGTGGTCTCTGGACAGAATGACAGGTCTTTTTAAAGAGGACCACTGTACATAGACTATAATGTAATTGCAAATCGGTCACAGAAAATGATGGCGTATGGGTCTTCTCAAAAAGGTGGTCTTCTGAAGGAAGTTTCATTGCATTTGTAGTTCCTATACCTGTTGATCTGAGACATATAGCAATAGTATGTGCTAAATGTGTCCAGTCCCTAAAAGTTATTAGTACCTCTTATGTACCCTAGAGTACCTTACCCTCAACAGTCTGTATTCATTGGGGGTGCACAGGAGCTGTGAGTTCCTTGTGACCAGTGGTGGATGCTGTGTTATTCGCTGATGCCCAGTATTGCTCATTTTTGGACAGGAGTCACACTAGCAATCTATTTATAAGATTGTCGGGCAATTTTGTTAACCAAACAAGCAGTTACACTAGCAGAGGAATACATACGTGATTTTACGTTTATAATGGAAGCCACAACACCGTTCCGCATTAATCGTAGCACGTATACAAATGGCGCCCGTAGGACCTAATTGCTGACAAGAATAGCACTGCATTCTGCCCATTTTTTTTGCTGTGAAATGTGACGAAACTGCTGACCGAGACTCCGAATGGAAGCTCTGACGGCAGTGTGAACAGAGCCTTAGTTTTGGCGATTGTGCTTTTATATAAAATGAGTAGTGTCATCATAACATGAGAAAGGGTGCAGAGATAAATTAACAGTCAAAGCAGCATAGCGCTGCCAAAAGCGAGTACCTTACTATTGCTTTGGATTATTATACTGGACACTATTGCACTGTATGGTGATAGATCTTCCTTAGGGTATGTTCACACACTTACTAAAAAACATTTAAGTGAAAACAGCTCCTGATTTTCAGCCGTTTTTTAAGCAACTCGCGTTTTTCGCTGCTTTTTTACGGCTGTTTTTGGAGCTGTTTTTCTATAGAGTCAATGAAAATTGCTCCAAAAACGGCTCAAGAATTGACATGCACTTCTTTTTTGCGGGCGTTTTTTTATGCACCCCACTATGCAATATCGGTGTGCAATTGCTTTTCATGGCAGCCCAGGGGCTTCACAAAGGCCCCCAGGTCTGCCATCCATGTGCGCCTATTAGACCCTGCCAGAGTACAAAAATGCAAAGTAAAAAAAATTAAAAACACTTTTTCAGCTTAGTAAATGCTTTATTATGAAAAAAACTACACATAATTATAATTAAGGCTGTGTTCACATCAGCGTTGCACTTCCGTTGAGGAGTTCCATCTGAGGTTTACGTCAAAAACAACGGAACCCTGTAGCAACGTTTCTGTCACCATTGATATCAATGGTGATGCAAACGGAAACTAAGGTTTCCGTTTGCCTTTCCGTTGAGGGGTTAACCCGACGGAAACCTCCAACGGAACCCCTCAACGGAAGGGCAACGCTGATGTGAACAGGCCCTAAGTTATATGTACGCCAAAATTTAAAAACACTCATCCCGCTATAAACAAGACCTCATACAGCTACATCGAGGGGGGGGGGGGGGGGGATAAAAGTTATGGCTCTCGGTATATAATTCCTACTGTCCTAAAGGCCAAAATAGGCTCGGTCCTGAAGGGTTGCCCATAGAAATGAAATATTTTATTGCACACTGAGTCATTTATATTTTTTTTATGCTGCCGCTTTATAAGGTATTCGGAGATCCTTGTGCTCAGGGGACATGCAGTTTTCTGTCTTCCAGCAGAGAATGGAGATCTGTACCTTTCAGAACAGAATTTATAGTGAACAGCATGAACTATGGCTTCTTGCTTGTCTCATGGGGACATCAGTCTTACCATTCTTATCTGCTTCGCTGGATACTTATCTCCAGAGACCAGAGTCTCGCAAATGGATTATCTTCATAAAACACTATCTGATGTGATATGTAAATGAGAAAATGACCAAACAAACATAAAATACGACATTATTAGCTATGAAATGGCATAAAAATCATGGTTTTATATGGTTTTATGGTGATTAAGTTACAAATGCAAGTCTTGCACTATGATCCGCTTTATTCGGGGCTGTTTTGAGATTCTTAAAAGATCCATGCCCTTACCCATAACTGAGTTGGCGTAATTATTTGTACCTTTTCACCCCTGCACACATATACCAACTTAGAAAACCTTTAAGGGAATGTGTCACCTATATGTAAATATTTTTTTTACTAAGTAGAAACAGATAGTGAAATATTATTTTTTTCTAATCCGTTTTTAATTTTATATTTAATATTTTACTATGCTATTTTTCGGAGGGTGTTGTGTTAGAGGCTGGAGAGCTACAAATACTATTGTCTTCATGTTAGCGTTAATATTTGTGATTTTTGACCGCATTACTGCATGTAAAAGTTATGCGCATTGTTATGTGCAGTTTTTTTTGTAGTTTTCCATATTGAAGTCAATGGGGGAAAAAAAAGGCCACATTTTTTTTGCTGTGGTATGTGTTGTCGCTTTCCATATAGAAGAATGGAATAATTGTCATGTCAGTTTAGATGGACAAATGAAGCTTACTCTACCAGAAACTCCTGATCTGAAAATGAGAGTGAATGAATCACTGGAGCTTTTTATCTGTGTCCTCCCACTAATGTGAATCACAGCATTAAAAGGCAGGATTAGACGGTATTACTGGAAATGCACATTAACTGACTGTTGAGATTTCATCAATCCCTCAGTGAGAGTCGGGATCTGTGCCGCACATAGATAAAATACATTATTAATAGAGGTATCTGACTCACAACCCATACTGGTGTTACACAGTGTGTGGGATTGTATGAATAATAATTTTCCAGCATTACAATTTTCATGCTTTTTCCCGATTTTTTTTTAAAGATTTGTAGTAGTTAATCCTTCGTAAAAATGCAGCACCCAGAGCTGAAGCTTATGCAGACTTCTTAATAAATGAGGCTTCTTTAGGTAAACACTAAGGCTATGTCCACACAAGGTGAATACACTTCGTAAAAGTACACAGTATTCGCCCTGGGTGCCCCGGGGAATTCCGGACAAAAACCGCACCAAATTGTGGTGCAGTTTTTTGGCCGGAATTCCCGCTTCTGAAAACTGCATTTAGAAAAAAACAAAAACACATACTTACCCTCTGACGTCCTGCAGACCGGCCTCCTGGGATGACGTTTAAACCCATGTGGCCGCTGCAGCCTGTGATTGGCTGCAGCGGTCACATGAATATGAAGGGGTTGGAGGCTGACCTGGATGAAGAAACACAAAAGTGCTGAATTTTGGAAGTTACTATACCACTACTACTGTACTATCAGGGGAAATTATTATGTTCAAACGCCAGTCTTAAACTGAACTGGATTAAAATGCTGCAAATTAATTAAGAGGCACACGCCACTTAATAAATTTGGCTCATCTTTGCCAGTCCGAGCACCAGAAAATAAAATATATAACTGACTAAAATTGACATTCTTTAACGTGAGAAGAGACTACAAAAAAGTAAGGCTCTGTTTACATCTGCGTTGGAGGCTCCGTTAGTAGCCTTCATCACAGATTCCGTAGTTTTTGTTGAAACAAAAGACACCCTGGCGGAAACCCAGGGGAACCCATTAAAGTCAATGGGTTCTGTCAGGCGCTTTGGTTTTTGTCATGCGATGGATCTGGCACGTCCATTCTTCTTCCATTCTTCCCGTTAGCAGTAGTAGATTTGCACTATAATTAACTTTTTGTAATTTGCCATTTCTGGCGTAAATTATAATAAATTTGTCGGTGGGAGGCCACGCCCACTCTGACTAAACCCTGCCCACTTGCAATTGTCCAGTTTGCCCCCCCTAACGCCGGCCCTGAGACCGACCCCTGAAAAACAACCCCATATCATTATCCCTCCTCCACCAAACTTTACAGTTGACACAATGCAGTCAGGCAGGTAGCGTTCTCCTGGCATTCACCAAACCCAGACTCATTCATCAGACTGCCAGATATAGAAGGGTGATTCATCACTCCACAGAACACGCTTCCACTGCTCCAGAGTACAGTGGCGACGCGCTTTACACCACTCCATCCGACGCTTGGCATTGTGCTTGGTGATGTAAGGCATGCATGCAGCTGCTCGGCCATGGAAACTCATGCCATGAAGCTCCCGGCGCACTGTTTTTGTGCTGATGTTAATGCCAGAGAAGGTTTAAAACTCTGCAATATTGAGTCAGCAGAGCGCTGGCGACTTTTATGCACTATGTGCCTCAGCACTCGGCAAGCTCGCTCTGTAACTTTACCTGGTCTATTACTTCGTGGCTGAGTTGTTGTTGTGCCTTAAAGCTTCCTCTCTGTAAAAATACGACTCTCAGTTTACCGTGGAATATCTAGGAAGGAAGAAATTTCACAAACTGACTTGCTGCAACGGTGGCATTCTTTTACAGTACCTTTCTGTAATTCAGCGAGTTCTTCAGAACAACCCATTCTATCACAAATGTTTGTAAAGGCAGACTGCATGGCCAGGTGCTGGATTTTATATACCTGTGGTAGTGGCACTGAATGAAACACCTAAATTTAATATTTAAGAGGTGTGTCCCAATACGTATTTCCATATAGTGTATATGTGTGAGCAAACCTGGCCTGTTGATATATCTGCACTCCCCAGAATCCATGCATCCTTTTTCTTTTTTTTTAAAATTAAAAATAGTATCAGACCTGAATAGTATAGATTCAGGGTGTAACCAAGAGTTTGATCAGAAACATGCGTACACAAGAAAATCACAAGCAACAATGAGAAAACTGAACAGATTCAAATACTCCACCCTTAGCCCCTATAGGTTGCAGACAGAGAAATGAGATTGGCTCTGTATCTCGAACCAGGGCCACCCAGAAGCTTTACAGTAGTCATGACAACCTTAAAGTGACGGACGTTTCCTAACACCCAGGAACTAAGCCGGCACCATCACTTGGGTTGGTTGTAATATACAACTGACACCACGCTCTAAAGGTCGGGAATGATGATAACTAAAACCCCATTTATTTAACCCCTGAGATGCTGGGTCAATGCTTACCACGGCATCTAATTAGTTAGACAGAGGCCCCCCAGGTCTGTCATACACGGAAGCCTTTTAGGCCCTATTAGGTTAGATGTCCAAGTCCCATAGTAGGACTAAAATAAAGTAAAAGGTGTAAAAAAAACTTTTAGAATAAAAAATAATGTTCGTAAAAAAAAATCAAAAGCTGCTTTTCTTCCCCAAATAAAGCCCTTTATTTTTTTTTTTAAATAAAGTGTCAAAATTTGTTATAAATATATATGCAATGTTAAATACTTTTGTGTCAAAAAGACAAAAGTATAGAAGGTATGATACCGTTATTGGCTACCCATAAAAGTTCTATATGCAAGCTTTCAGAGCACACAGGCTCCTTCTTCAGGCAGTTTATAAATATATACATATTTGTTATCGCCGCATTTGTAACGACCTGTATGATAAAATGAACACAATATTTATTCACACGGTGAACCCTAGAAAAAAAAGCATAAAAAAAATGCCGTTTTTTTTAATCATCCCGCCTCCTAATAAAAAGTGATGAATAACACAAAAAAAATATTTTCTAAAAAAATTTGTTTTTATTGGGCAAAAGAAGGAAACACAAAACAAACTATATATATTTGGTATCGTAGAGTTGTAGAGACCCACATAATAATTTTTTTATGTAATTTTTACCGCATGGTGAACTAAAAAACAATACCCAAAAAAACAATAGCGGAATTGCTGTAATTTTCCTACACCCCGAAAAATTAATAAAAGTTATACAATAATAAAAAGTTATGGCTTTGGAAATGCAAAGAAGTTTTTTCTTCTTTGCGTTTTTTTAAAAAGCTATAACTTTTTATTTTTCTGCCAAAGTAGCCATATAAAAGGTTTGTTTGAAAAGAAGCTGCGTCCTTTTGTCAAACATAGGCCGCGTCCTTAAGTAGGTGATATTAAAAAGACACCATTTAGGGCAGATTCACACGAACGTTGCGTTTTTGCGCGCGCAAACAACGCAGCGTTTTGCGAGCACAAAAACCATTTGACAGCTGCGTGTGTCATGCGTGTCTGATGCGCGGCTGCGTGATTTTCGCGCAGCCGGCATCATAGAGATGAGTCTTGTCAACGCCCGTCACTGTCCAAGGTGCTGAAAGAGCTAAATCTTTCAGCACCCTCGACAGTGAATGCCGAACACAACAGCGAAAAACCTGTAAAAAAAAAAGATAAAGTTCCTACTTACTGAGAACTTCCCGGCCGTTGCCTTGGTGACGCGTCCTTGGTGACGCGCCTCTCTTGACATCGGGCCCCACCTCCCTGGATGACGCAGCAGTCCAAGTGACCGCTGCAGCCTGTGATTGGCTGCAGCCTGTGCTTGGCCTGTGATTGGCTGGAGCTGTCACTTGAACTGAAGTGTCATCCCGGGAGGTCGGACTGCAGGAAGGAGACAGGAGTAATCGGTAAGTTAGAACCTCGGGTTTTTTTACAGGTTAATGTATTTTGGGATCGCAAGTCACTGTCCATGGTGCTGAAACAGTTTAACTCTTTCAGCACCATGGACAGTGACTATCTCCTGACGTCGCGTACCGATAATTTTTTTGCCGGGATCGGCCAAAACGAGTTTGGCCGAACCCGGTGAAGTTCGGTACGCTTGTCCGGCTTCGCTCATCGCAAAGACACTCCGTTTGGATGTTCGGAAACAGAAAAGCACGTGGTGCTTTTCGGTTTTCATTCATCCTTTTCACTGCTGTTGCGCGAATCACGCTCGTCCCACGGAAGTGCTTCCGTGTGGTGCGCGTGATTTTCACGCACCCATTGACTTCAATGGGTGCGTGATGCGCGAAATACGCAGAGTTATTGAACCTGTCGCGCTTTTTGCGCAGCAGACAAACGCTGCGCAAAAAGCACGGACTGTCTGTACTGCCCCATAGACTTGTATTGGTCCATGCGTGCCGCGTGAAAACCACGCGGCCCGCACGGACCGAATACACGCTCGTGTGAATCCCCCCTTATAGACATGTGTAAGCTCAGACTCCATTAATGTCTAAATAATAATGATGTATAAACCCTTTTTTAACCTAGTTAATCAGGCAAATACAGAATCTTTGAAGGGGAGGTCCAATGGTATTGTGTATTGTTGGTTCCATTTTGGAGACAGCAAAATGCCCTCTCAATTATAGTCACTCTGCCACCTTTCTGTACATCACACTATGGCCACACTGGATCGAAAATTCAACCCTGTCATTTAAAAGCATAGCCCGGATTAATGTGCCTGGCACCCATTGCCTGTACTTCATGTCAGCACAATTTGAATATGTGAGTGGATCTCTATTACCTATACATCACCAGCCAGCACAACTTGAATATTTGAGTGGATCTCTATTACCTATACATCACCAGCCCAAAATACCAGCATATCCTAGAACAGGGGTACTCGACAACTTTTAGCAAAGGTCCACTTACCGTCGTCAGGTGGAGGTGCGAGCTAAACACCACTAGTAAAGATTTGTAGATAGTGCCACACCCCCTGTAGATAGTGTCATGCACTGCCCTGTAGATAGTGCCCCACACCTCTGAAGAGAGTGCTATACACAACCCTGTACCCAGTAGATAGTGCCACAAACAGTCTCCCTGTAGATAGTTCCACACACAGTCCCCCTATAGATAGTGCCAAACACAGTCGCCCTGTAGATAGTTCCGCACACAGTACACATGTAGATAGTGCTGTACACAGTCCCCCTGTAGATAGTGCCACACACAGTCCCCCTGCAGATAGTGCCGCACACAGTCCCCCTGCTTATATAGTGCCACACACAGTGCCACATACGCCCCATAGATAATGCCTGAGGATGCCGATACAATTTAATGTGGCAGTCGCCCGGGTATCCGGAGCACTGGGTCATCTGGTGCAAGCGGTGCCACTGGTTCAGACAACTGGCATCCACGGTCCCCTGTCCTAGACGATATTACCACCAACCAAATCTCACAGACCGGGCAAGTAGGGCATTAAAGAAGAACTCCATCTAATTTTTTTTGCACATATGATGCTAACTCACCAGCAATATTCTAGCAGTGTAATTTGTTTCTTCCCAGCTCAGTTGCATCCATACATTTTGAACCCTTTCATTATGGGCAGCTGTATCATGTGATCTCAGTCAGACCACCAAAATAGACTATGCTGTCATGTGTAGTCAGGAGGTAATTTCTCCAGTGTGACTGACTTCCTGTGAACTACAGGATTACATCATCGCCTATCAAAACCCTCCTGGAAGTTTGAGACCCCTCCCCACCCAGCTCCACCCTCCTTGTTCCTCTGTATGTCCCCCCATGAATATATTTCTGGTGATTACCTGATTTCTGCCCTATCTCCAGGAGCAGGAGTGCAGGTGAGTCCATACAAAGATTAGCTGCAAAATTCTAAACTCCCCTGACCTACAATAAGGGTCCTATTACACGGCCCAACGTGGGCCGTGTAAACGAGTGCCGATCAATGAGGCAGCTCGTTGATCGGCGCTTGTTTGCTCCTTTCACAAGGTGCTATGTATTGGGACGAGTTACTACGATTGCTCGTCCCCATACATTCTATCATGTTGGCAGCACAGGGAGATGTGCTGCCAACAACAATAATATTTTAGCCTGCATAAACGATACAATCAGCCGAGGAACGAGCGAAACCTGTCACTAGCAGGAGGCAGAGGAGACAGGCCAAGCTGCATCACATAGAATACACTGAGACTCTGCAGTGTGAGTACAGAAGTTCTATGTCATGGATCTGCAATTGCTGCACTTAGATACGACTCAGAGCAGAGCAAGTGCAGTGTGATGAGACTCTGCCACTACAAAGCAGGAGGCATCATGGAAAATGTAGGCTTCATTATGGGAACCATATCAGAGGGAAAGAAGGAACCAAGATGGCACATCCACTAGAACAGATATAGACAAGACATACACAAGAGACTTTATATTAGGCACCAACGATAACACTGAAGAAGATGCAAAGATCCACAGTGGAGATGAAAGTATCTGTCCATAGGACCATTATAAGCCGTACATTATACAGAGTGGGGCTTCATGGAAGATTGGCCAGGAAAAAAAGGCATTGTTTAAAGAAAAACATAACTTCCAGCGGGACAATGACCCTAAAGTTATTGCTAAAGCTACACTGGAATTGTTTAGGGGGAAACATTTAAATGTCTTGAAATTGTCTAATCAAAGTACATACCTCAATCCAACTGAGAATCTGTGGCATGACTTGAAGACTGGTGTGCACCAATGCAACCCATCTAACTTGAAATAATTGGAGCAGTTTTGCTGCAAGAAGGGGCAAAAATCTCGGTGTCTAGATGTGCTAAGCTAATAGAGACATACCCCAAGAGATTTGCATCTGAGAATGCATCAAAAAGTGCCAACACTCTGACTTTCATCAAAGTTTGCTTTCTCCTCTGGGGTCTGTTTACATTTTCTACAAAATTTGAATGGCTAATCTAAGCATTTCTTGACAAGGTAGTAAAAGCTCATTGTAGTAGATTCATCAATGCTGTCATTGGGGACAGATTTTGGCACAATGTAAAATCTGTCATTAATGTGAGTTATGTCTATGACATATTAATTAAATGTCACATGACTTATGATAAATGTTTCTATTGCTACAGACTGTTCAAAAAAAAACAGGCACAAGCCCTGCTCCAGGTCTGACTGGTCATGCACTCTATTTCAATAAGGCAAAGTTCTTGTTCAAGGGCATAGCTAGTTGGATCTGGAGGAGCATGTGACAAGGTGATGGGTATAGTGGCGCCTCTGGCACAAGCAGCATGAGTTGAGGAAACTATCCAGTCGTGAGCTTAACTGGTTGCCGACACAGGACGAGTATGCTCGTCCTGAGCGGCGAGCACTTCGCGCATTAGGACGAGCATACTCGTCCTGTGTGACAGCCGTCCCTGCGCGCGTCTGTGCGCGCGATCGAGAGCGGGGCAACGGCTGTAATACACAGCCACGGCCCCGCTCTGACAGCGGAGAGGAGAGAAACATCTTCTCTCCGCCTTTAACGGTTTGAACGCCGCGATGACAGCTGATTGCGGCGTTCAAGGAGAGGGGACTGCACATTGATCGCGTCACAGAAAATAACTGTGACGCGATCAAAGCCCACAACTCGTATGGCCAGACAGCCCAGGGTCCAGTGAAGGACCCCAGGGCTGTCTGAACATATTTCCTGTTGTTACTGAGGTATGCCCTAACAACTGCCTGTGAACGATCAGTAACAGGCTAATGTACTGTCATATAGATATATGCCAGTACATTACAGTTACAAAATCAAAATGATAAATCCCTTTATGGGATTAAAAAAAAAAGTTAAATGAAATGAATGTAAAAAAAAAATAATGGTAAATACATAAAAAGTAAATAAAATACACAGAAATACACATTTTTTATAATAAATCAACTTTTTAAAATATAAGTCCCAAAACATGAAATAATATAGACATATTTGGTATGGCCACGACCGTAACAACCTGTACAACAAATGTATAACATTATTTATTATGATCGGTGTATGGTGTAAAAAAAATAATATTAAAACTGCTGCACAACTGCTTTTTTTCAGCATTTTAATCGAATTAAAAATTTATAGAAATTAAACGATAATGTATTTGTACCAAAAAATGGTAAGTACATAAAGTACAACTCGTCCCGCAAAAAACAAAGTCTCATACAACCACGTCGTACAAAAAATAAAAGCGTTATGAGCGTCGGGATGCAAAGAGGGAAATGTAAAAAAAATTGCTCTGTCCTCAAGGCTAAAATTGGCCGTGTCCTTAAGGGGTTAAAGAGGTATTCTCAGAATTTGACAATCCCTCCACAGAATAGGTAATAATTGTCTGATCGTTGGGACCCCCCATCGCTGGGACCCCACTGATCGTGAAGACAGGGCCCCGAACCCCCTGTTCCTTCTCACTGCTCGACTGCAGTGAGGAGGACATTCAATGGAGCTATGGGAATGTTGAAAACAGCTCATTGAGGAGGATCTGGAGGTTTGGGACCTGCATTTTCACAATCCATAGGGGTCCCAGCGGTGGGGCCCCCCAGTCATCAGACAATTATCACCGATCCTATGGAGTGATAATTGTCAATTATGGGACAACCCTTTTAATAATGATCTGTAAGTAAGTACTTATAGATGATGCTTACCTGCTATATATTTTCCCCAGTGCTAGCTGCTTGGCTTCTTTGTAGCTCAGTTTCATTAGGGCAAAGCTGTGACTACAGCCTCGCTACAGTGTCTAATGGGAATCTGAGGTAGTCTGAAACACACCTCCTGTTTTATCATTGGTTCAGGCTGCTGCTCTCTACCTCCCCATTGTAGCTCTGCCTCCTCAGATTGGCTGTTGTATATAAACTACAGACTACTAAACAACCAGTGAGAACAAGATGAATGTCAGGTAATTGACACACATATATACTCGCGTAAATGACCCTCGCTATGTGGGAGATCGTAGAGTTGCTTTAATATTAAAGTTTTAATAATAACCGGAATGCATACCATTTTGGCAGTAGACTCATTCATTGTGGTAAAGCAGGGATGGGCAACATCCGGCCCGCACAGCCGTATAAGGCCCGCAAGATCATTTGGTCCGGCTCGACCTCATTTAGACCGTGTCATTCACTACTTGGCCAAGTATGGCGGCGGTCTGAGTGAGGTCGGTGCGTGCCAGCCCGAGGGTGGACCAGTCCGGTCACTTGACCTGAGTCAGTGACGTGAGGTCAGGTGACCGGACTGGACCACTCCCGTCACAGCACGCCCCGAACTCACTCTGACCGCCGCTGTCACCGTGTCATTCCCTCCTTGGTTCCGTCCGCCCGCCCTACTCACATTTAGGAGCAGGTGGAGAGCGGTGGTCTGAGCCAAGTATGGCGGCAGTCTGAGTGAGGCCTGTGCGTGCCGACCCGGGAGTGGATCAGTCCAGTCATCTGACCTGAGTCATCTGACATGAGGTCAGGTGACTCAGGTCAGGTGTCTGGACTGGTCCACTCCCCAGCTGGCACACACTGACCTCCTCACTCAGACCCCTGCATCCTCATTCACTAGTAGTGAATGACAGTACTTGGCTCCATCTGCCCTCATCCTCCTGACCTAAAATTTAGAAACTTAGCTGAGGCCAAAATGTAGCTGTAGTGTAGATAAAGGACCTCTCCTAAACGCATGAAGCGAGGTCAGGTGACTTAAAGGTTTTTTTTTCATCAAGGACATTTATGATATATCCACAGGATATGTCATAAATGTCAGATAGGTGAGGGCCCCACCTCTGCGAACCGCACCTATTTCTAGAACGGGGCTCCCCTAAACCCCGTCCTACCTCTTTGTGTTGTGGCTGACTCATGTGATTCCCGAACATGAAGAAGAAAACAGCTGTTTCTTTAAGTCCTATAGAACTGAATTGTAGTTACGGGAACAGCGTGACTCGCATGCTACGCTTCTTCCATAACTGCTATTTATTACTATGGGAGTTACGGAAATAGAGTAGCTCAGCGAGCTCTTCTGTTTTCTTCTTCATGGTCAGAAATCAGCCGGAACACAGAGAGGTAGAACGGGGTATAGAGGGCCCCGTTCTAGAGATAGGTATGGGTCCCAGAGGTGGGACCAGCATCTATCTGACATTTATGACATATGCTGTGGATATGTCATAAATGTCCCTGATGAGAAAACCCCTTTAAGTAAGTCGGAACAACTTACTGCTGCGAGCACTTCTTTTCAAAGCTTACCATTGTAAAGAGTCGACTGCACTCCAGACTTTCCGACGCAGTAGCAACATCATCAATACATCTATCTAACATCACATGCCTCACCAAAGAGAAGCTGTTCCAGCCATCACATTAGGGGTAAATTAATTAGATGTTTGACCAAATATGGCAGTTGAAAATTTTGTATGACCCGCGAATTATGTTAGAAATATCCAAATGGCCATTGCCAGAAGAAAGGTTCCCCACCCTGGTGGTAAAGGGTAGGCACTCTGCTGAACTACACATCCATGCATCACATCAGCATACATGGATTTGTTTTTAATACTTTGTGGGGGAAGGGCACCAAACTGAATCTTTGCCCCAGGTAAAAGAAAGCTTAGCTTCATCACAGCATTGATAGACACGTTGTAAAGCTGCAAATGCAACACCCCTCTTATGCCCTTTTTTTAAAAATGCATAAGCACCTTACATGTCACTAATTCCAAGCTGTTTAATGAGTACGAGGGAAATCTTCAATGACTGTCTACAGGACCTTCTTAGACCAATCATTTCTTGGTGATACATTTGTCCTTTAGTACAATGCATTCGGAAAGTTTTCAGACCCTTTAAATTTTTTCACATTTTGTTATGTTGAGGCCTTGTGCTAAAAAAAAATAATTCAAGTTTTTCCCTTATCATTCTGCACTCAATACCCCATAATGACAAAGTGAAAGTAGAATGTTATTAATCTTTGCTAATTTATTGAAAAGGAAAAACTAAAATATTGCATTGACATAAGTATTCAGACCCTTTACTCAGGACTTAGTTGAAGCACCTTTGGCAGTAATAACAGTCTCTTGTCTTCTTGCATATGATGTTACGAGGTTTGCACACCTGGATTTGGGGATTTTCCGCCATTCTTCTCTGCAGATCCTCTCAAGCTCTGTCAGGCTGGATGGGGACCGTCGGTGGACAGCCATTTTCAGATCTCTCGAGAGATGTTTGATTGGATTTGTCAGAGCTCTGGCTGGGCCACGCAAGGACATTCACAAAGTTGTCCCTAAGCCACTCCTGTTGTCTTGGCTGTGTGCTTGTCCTGCGTGTGAGCCACTCCTGTTGTCTTGTTGGAAGATGAACCTTCGGCCCAGTCTGATTTCCAGAGGACTCTGGAACAGGTTTTCATTAAGAATATCTCTGTACTTTGCTCCAGTCATGTTTACCCTCAACCCTGACCAGTCTCCCTGTCCCAGCCACTGAAAAACAATCCCATAGAATGATGCTTCCACCACCATTCTTCACTGTAGGGATGATATTGGGCAGGGGTTGAGCAGTGCCTGATTTCCTCCCGAAATGACGGTTAGAAGCCAAAAAGTTGAATCTTGGTTTCATCAGACCACAGAATCTTGTTTCTCACAGACTGAGAGTTTTTAGGTGCTTTTTTTCAAACTCCAGGTGGGCTTTCATGTGTCTTACTGAGGAGAGGCTTTTTTCTTGCCATAAAGCCCAGATTAGTGGAGTGCTGCAGTGATGGTTGACCTTCTGGAAGTTTCTCCCATCTGCACACAGGATCTTTGTTACTCAGCCAGAATGACAATTGGGTTCTTGGTCACCTCTCTTACCAAGGCCCTTCTCCCCCGATTACTTAGTTTGGTGGGACGGCCAGCTCTCGGAAGAGTCCTGGTTGTTCTAAACCTCTTCAATTTAAGAATTATGGAGGCCACTGTGCTTTTGGGAACTTTCAGTGTAGCAGAATTTTTTTTTACCCCTCTCCATCTGTGCCTTCACACAATCTTGTCTCTGAGCTCTACAGACAGTTCTTTCCTCCTCATGGCCTGGTATTTTGCTCTGATATGCATTGTCAGCTGTGAGACCTTATATAGACAGGGGTGTATCTTTCCAAATCATGTCCAATCAAATGAATTTACCACAGGTGGACTCCAATCAAGGTGTAGAAACATTTAATAGATGATCTCGAGACATGGGAGGCCCCTAGAACTAAATTTCAAGAGTCAAAGGGTCTGAATACTTATGTCCATGCGAAATTTGAGTTTTTCATTTTTAATAATTTTGCAAAGATTTCTTAAATTCTGTTTTCATTTTATGGGGTATTGAGTGTAGAATGATGGGGAAAAATGTACATTTTTTTTATTTTAAAACAGGGCCCCTACATAACAAAATGTGAATAAAGTGAAAGGGTCTGAAGACTTTCCGAATGCACTGTATAACACATAATAACTGCTCTCTGGAGATACTCAAGAGCCATATTGATCAGTCATCATGTGTGCTATAGGACTAAGAGAACTAGATAGCTCAATGACAATGACTTTCTTGCCTTTGCAGAATATTCTCACAATGTTCTATTTTTAATAATGTCTAATGCGTTGTAGATAGGCATGATTGTAATTACATGTTTCTGCTGTTGTTATAGTAACACAAAATTGAAAAACTGCTGTAAAGAGTGATAAATTACATACCGCATATAGGCCTCGCAACTTTGTTTATTTTTTTTGTATATTTTATTCATCTTTTTCAAGAAACAGAATGGGAAAGTTTTTGGTGACTACCATTATTCCCATATTGATCAGCTTAAAATAATGATTACAATTGTGAAATTTTTTAGAGAATGTAAATTTGTTCTGGTTACGTCTTAGTTGGGCATACAGTTTTACACATTTAGTTTTGTCTCAGTTATGCGACTGTATTTTACAGTACATACTAGTTTGCAATATACTTACTTTATTGATTACGATGCTCCTTACTTCCGGTCTTTCATATCGCCAATGTTGACGTCATCTTGTCATTTGACTAAAAGTAACATAGATGGAACCACTGATCTTTCAATGGGGGAAGGCCAGAAATGAGTCTTTTGCCCTACACTCATCAGAAGATGGGTGTGATGACCAATTTTTTGCCCTTTGCAGGGCTTATAAATGCCCTAAAATAAAGAACTCTCTCAGGTGAAAGAATTAAGGCCTTCAGAGCCACATATTATAGTACAGAGGTTAGGAAAGACCTGAATCTGAATACCATTATAATCATAATGAGACAATACACTGATGTTTTGTAAAATGTACTCCATAGAAATAAATTCGTAAGGCGGCAAATTATGTGGCATTATGTGTTTCAATCTATATTTCCATCTTGGGGTCCTGTAGGCCTTGGTTATAATGTGACAAGTGACAGGACAGTATTGTGTATGTCATGGCCGCGGGCCGCCAAGTTTATCTCCTGACGGCTGCAACCATGGATCTGGAGACGCCAGCACTCACTTCCGCTTCGCTCTGCTGTGTCCCGTAGGGTGTGCACACCCGCGCTCGTGCCCGCTCTTAAAGGGCCAGCGCGTGCACCTGAAATAAAGACCAAATTAGCCCATGAGCACCCTGGACTATAAGTAGGGCTCTGCCCCTTCCTGCATTGCCTGAGCATTGTTGTCATTACCCTAGTTTGTCTCTGCAAATGGTCTCCTAAGTGTCTTCCAGTTCCCAGTGTTTCCCGTTCCTGCCACCTGTAACCTGTATCCCGTGCTATCCTGGTCAAGTGCCGTATTGATTTGGAGTCGTGCTGCGCTGTGTACCACGCCTGTCCTGTTACACCACACCTGGTGTCCGCCTGCTGCCAAAGTCCCTTCTGAGGCTGCCTTGCTACTGTCTGAAGCTACCACAGGTACACCTATACGAACCATAGACTTTGACCTGTGTCCTGTTGGCCAGCTGCCATACCGTTAAGGCGGTACGACCCGGTGGGTCGACGCACCCTACGTGACAGTAAGCTTAGGCCATGGACCCCGCTGGTCAATCCAAGATCATGATGACGTCACAAGAGATACGGGCGGATGTGCTAGACCTTCGTTCTCGACAGGACCAACTCCTCCAGGCATTGAACATTATTGCACATCGGCTGGATGTGCAAGCTGACATTCCTCCTAATACACCTCCTGGTAGTACTGATCCTCTGACTACACCACCTGGCAGTGCTGATCCTTGATTTTCTTTGCCGCTACCTCACCGCTATTTGAACCAGTGCCAGATCCACTTTAGCCTGTATGCAAGGGCATTTTCGACTGATGGCGCAAGGGTCATCGTCTCTCTCCTCACTGGCAGGGTCCTAGCATGGGCGAACCCTATCTGGGAGAGTCAAGGACCAGAGACCTGTGACTTCCAGGGGTTCCTACGGACATTTCGCAGTGTTTGAGGAGCCTGACGAGTCTCGTCGTCAGCGGCCTCCTTGCTGAACCTACGCCAGGGAGACACTTCCGTGGGCGAGTACGCCATCCACTACTGCACCCTGGCGCGAGAATTGTTGTGGAACAATGAGGCCTTGGTGGCTACATTCTGGCAGGGACTGTCTCCTGAGATTAAGGACGAGCTTGCCACCCAAGATCTGCTGTATACCCTGGATGACCTCATCCTTCTGGCCACCCGGATTGATATAAGGATCCGAGAACGGCTCCAAGAGGCTCACCGGGAAGGAGGACTCCCTAGTCCGGTTCCTACTTTGCAGCAACCTCTGCTGTCCTCATCAGCTGTTCCTCCAAAGGAGTCTTTGAAGATGGACCATCTCAAGCTGTCTACCCTGGAGAGACAATGCAGACGCACTTCGTGACTCTGTCTGTATTGTGGCCTCGGAGGCCATCTTGAGCATCTGTTCCCCCAAAAGCCCCAGAGCCTAGGGTTGGTTGGAGAGACAACCCTGAGTGAAGAAGGTCTTTTTTCTAAATTGTCCATTCCCGTGACCATAATGTCCGGCGAGAAAACGCACTGGGTCTCTGCTTATCTGGACTCTGGATCCGCAACTAACTTCATTCGGAGAGACCTGGTGGATATTCTTTAATTTCCCACAACCCCTCTGGAGAGGCCTTTGCATCTGTGAATGGACTGCCTCTGCCAGACCCAGTTGTAGCTGTGACCAAGCCGCTTAGGCTCCAAGTGGGAGCCCTCCATTCCGAGCTCCTCTTGTTCTTTGCACTGGCATAGGCCGTTAACCCTGTGCTGCTAGGCCTGCCCTGGCTCCGACTACATGCCCCAGTCCAGGACTGGAATTCTGGAGAAGTTCTCCAGTGGGGTTCCGAGTGTCTCAACCGCTGCCTGGTGCAGATTCGTCTGGCTCAGCCTCCTCTGCTTCAGTCCTTGCCAGGATTGCCTTGTCATTATTCTTTATTCTCGGATGTCTTCAGCAAGAAAGAGGTGGAGACGCTGCCCCCACACCGGGTGTATGACTGTCCTATCGAGCTGGTTCCTGCTGCATCCCTTCCCTGTGGTATAGATTCTCTATAAATCTAGTGACTCACGTGTGACGACTTCTCAGATTCTAGTAGTTTTTTTTCTCTTTTCTTCTCTCTCCGGTCCAGAGTTCATGACGACTTCTCCCGGCCATGACCTATAAACGAAGATAAAGTTATCATGGTGCTACACACTGTGCCCCTAAATATAATAGCACCATACACTGCGACCCCTGAATAAAATAGTACCAAACACTGTGACCCTGAATATAATAGTACTATACATTGTACCACCGAATATAATCGTGTCAAACACTGTAAAGTAATGCACCACATACACAGTCCCCCACCTGTGCATAGTGCCACACACACCTGTAGATATAACACATCCCCCCTATAGCTAGCACCACACACATCCATCCGTAGAGGGCGTCACACAGAGCCCCCTTTAGAAAGCGCCACACAGCCCCCCTGTAGAGAGCGCCACACACATACCCCTGTGGATAGTGCCACACACAGCCCCCTGTGGATAGTGCCCCACAGCCCTGCCCATCTTGTAAATAGTACCACACAGCCATCCTGAATATAATGCTATACAGCCTCCACTTTAATATAGTGTCACACAGCCCCCCTTGAATATAGTGCCACACAACCCCCCTTGAATATAGTGCAACACAGGCCCCCTGGAATATTGTGCCACACAGCCCCTCTTGTATATAGTGCCACACAGACCCCCTCACTTGTATATAGTGTCACACAGCCCCCCTGTATATAGTGCCACATAGCCACCCTCCCTTCGCCCCTTGTATATAGTGCCATACAGCTCTCCCCCATTGTATATAGTGCCACACAGCGCTCCCCCTTGTATATATTGCCACACAGCCCTCCCCCATGTATATAGTGCCACACAGCCCCCCTCCATTTGCCCCTTGGATATAGTGCCACACAGCGCTCCCCCTTGTATATAGTGCTACACAGCGCTCCCCCCTTGAATATAGTGCCACATATCATTCCCCCTAGTATGTAGTGCTACCCCCCTTGTATATATTGTCACACAGCGCTTCCTCCCTTGTATATAGTGCCACACAGCGCTCCCCCTTGTATATAGTGCCACACAGCGCACCCCCTTGTATATAGTGCCACACAGCGCTCCCCCCTGTATATTGTGCTACACAGCGCTCCCCCCTTGTATATAGTGCTACACAGCACTCCCCCTTCTATATATTGCTACACAGGGCTCCCCCCTTTTATGTAGTGCTACACAGCGCTCCCCTTGTATGTAGTGCTACACAGCGTTCCCCCCCCCCTTGTATATGCTGCCACACAGCGCTCCTCCCCTTGTATATAGTGCCACACAGCACTTCCCCTTGTATATAGTGCAACACAGCGCTCCCCCTTATATATGGGGGCATACAGCGCTCCCCCTAGTATATAGGACTACACAGCGCTCCCCCTTGTATATAGGGCCACAAAGGGATACCCCCTGTATATAGGGCCACCCAGCATTCCCTATTGTATATAGTGCTACACAGCTCTCCCCCTTGTATATAGTGCTACACAGCGCTTCCCCTCTTGTATATAGTGCCACACAGCGCTCCTCCCCTTGTATATAGAGCCACACAGCACTTCCCCCTTGTATATAGTGCCACACAGCGCTCCCCCTTATATATAGGGGCATACAGCGCTTCCCCTAGTATATAGGACCACACAGTGCTCCCCCTTGTATATAGGGCCACAAAGGGCTACCCCCTGTATATAGGGCCACACAGTGCTCCCTATTGTATATAGTGCTACACAGCTCTCCCCCCTTGTATATAGTGCTACACAGCGCTTCCCCCTTGTACATAGTGCCACACAGCGCTCCCCTTGTATATAGTGCCACTCAGCGCTCCCCCTTGTATATAGTGCTACACAGCGCTCCCCCTTGTATATCGGGCTACACAGCGCTCCCCCTTTTATATAGTGCTACACAGCGCTTCCCCCTTGTATATAGTTCTACACAGCACCCCCCCTTGAATATAGTGCTAAACAGCACTCCCCCTTGTATTTGTATATGGGACCACACAACGCTCCCCCTTGTATATAGGGCCACACAGCGCTCCCCCCTTATATATAGTGCCACACAGTGCTCCCCCCTTATATATAGGGTTCACACAGCTCTCCCCCTTGTATATATGGCCACACAGCGCTCCCCCTTGTATATAGGGCAACACAGCACTCCCCCCTTGTATATAGGGCCACACAGGGCTCTCCATTGTATATAGGTCCACACAGCGCTCCTCCCCTTGTATATAGGGCCACACAGTGCTCCCCCTGTATATAGGGCCACACAGCGCTATCGCCCTTGTATATAGGCCCACACAGCCCTCCCCATTGTATATAGGGCCAAACAGCGCTCCTCCCCTTGTATATAGGGCCACACAGTGCTCCCCCTGTATATAGGGCCACACAGTGCTCCCCCTGTATATAGGGCCACACAGCGCTATCCCCCCTAAAAATATATATATCTTACCTTGCCCTGTTCCCGCTCCGGGCCGGACGCATGCACAGAATTTTTCTCAGGTTTGGACATTTTCAATAACTTAATGCAGGAAGAGTTTAAGAGGTTAAGACGTTACTAGTATAAGTGAGGCAAATAGGGCAGTATTTCAGAAACCCTACTTTGGGTGGTGAGTTTCGATATTTTACCCAAATGGTGGCGTACATGGTCCATGGCAAGTGAGTTACAGGATTTATTTGGGGCTGCTTCTACCTGGGGGGAGGGTGTCAGTCTGACATTGACAAAGGTTGGTTGGGACCAAGAACACCTGAGAAGAAGGTTACCCCCAACAGTGGCAAAGGGGCTCAAACTCACAGAATGAGTGGTCTTGGTTGGCCAGGCTTCCCTGTTGTATTGATACATTTAACAAAAGGTAGCTTGGCACATCAATCCACATGTAATGTTGGCTATTATGTGTATTGGGATATGTCGTTAATCATATACACACCCTAAATAAATGGCCAACCTATCAACTAATGTAGTCTAATTTAACTTTCATCCTGGCCATCCGCTACTAGATAGCAAAATTTGGAATGAGAGACCCCTCCCTCCACTTTACTATGAGGCACCAACTTTCTAGGCAACCGTATTAAACATGGAAAGGGTCATATGTTCTTCTTGGGGATTTCATCGTAATGCCGAGTTCACACATTGCATAAATGATGAGCAGAAAAAACGCTCAGAAAGATGTGGATTATGAGAGAAAGTACAAAGGACACATACTACTTCTCTTATTTGAATCCACTCCTGGTTTTGCCTTCAAAAACTGCATAAAAAACCTGAACAAAACATGATCAAAACCTGCACATGTGAATGCACCCTAATAAACGTTTATCTATGGACCTGAATTTACAGTGTACTAGACATACTCTCTGACCCTTTGCATGAGCAGACTGGTTGGAACCTACAAGTCTGGACTTTACATTTTTTAGGAGAATAATAAGAGAAGATATTTGCATGTAACCAAATGTAACCGATAAAATGACAAAATATAACAGCTGTTTTTCTTTAACCTGTAAAGCCTATGTAGTTGTGATCGGAGAAAACATTACATGTAAGGGCTTCTAAGGGCAAACTGTTAATTACCTACTTCATTACTGTCAGAGTTAATTCAGTGTGTGGGAAGTGAAGCCGTTTCTCATCTTCTGTGCTGGAGTTGGAGCAGACAGCTGTTTTCACAGCGAGATCCATTACAGCTTATCACTGGAGGACAGAGCAGCACAGGCACACCATGAAATATGGCTACTGTCATGGCTGCTGGGAACCATTCTGGGATGAGAGTAGGAAGCCGGAGAAAAATGTTGCTGCAAACAGATATTTATTTTATATGTAATGCCCAATTCTGGAAGTCAAATGAAATATAAACTGTTGTAGAATCATTTTCTATTGTTGTAACAATATCATTATTATTACTACATTTTACAGCATTTATGGTTTTGGTATTGTTCTTTGTCTTCACACCACTAATTATTGTATTTTTATTGATTGTCAATATCCTCGTGATATGCTGTAGTCATTATAGTGAAAACAGTCAGGCGTACAGTATATTATTATTATTTTTATCATTATTATTATTATTATTATTATTATTATTATTATTATTATTCAATTCAAACAAACTACACACACAAGTTATATATCTTTGAGTACTGTACTTCCACCAAACAATAAATTCATGTTAAAGGGTTTGTTCGGCCACGGGACCATTTTTCATACTGGTGACCTATTCACAGGATAGGTCATCAGTATATGATTGGTGAGGGTCCGACACCTGCACCCATCATCTGTTCTGGCTGCCTCCGGGCACTGGATGTTATGCACGAGGTTAGAGAAGCCAGCCAGCGTTCATCACCAGTTGGGCTTCATTCTAAGAAGGCGCTGTTCAGATTGGACAACCCCTTTAAAGGACTTAGTGAACAGCTTTCAGATTTGTCTTTTTGTTATCCTGTTACACAATTTTAAGGTTTCCATCGTTTTCAACAGAATTTATCAGTTGCCTTTCATTAACCCCCGCTTCATCAGACTTTCATTGGATTTACAAAAATAGCGACTTAGATGTGATCATTATTAGCTGGATCGTGCGTGCCAGAGACACGCAGGACCAGCTTTCACCTGAGCCGTCAGTTCAGCTGACATGACGGAATCGGCTTTGACGGGAGGATACAGGTTCTACGTATACAGGATACATAGAGGCTGTATATTTAAAATTATTTTTTTTAAAAATAAAAGTCAATTAAAAAGTTGTTTTAAATCACTTAAAATATTGATTTATTAAAAAACATTTTTTTTATTCAAAGGTGTACATTTCCTTTACATTTTTTATAAATATGTAGATATACATAAGCCAACACTTAAAGGGGTTTCCCACGAATATCATGTATTACCTATCCACAGGATAGGTGATAAATGTGTGATCGATCCGGATCATGTGGATAGGGGATAAATTATTTTCGTGGGACAACCCCTGTAAGCATCCTTAATAACTGTCCTTAAAGTATTGTCCATAAGTGGCCATGGTACTAAAAATAAACCAACTTTCTAATCTATTTTTTTTTCTGATACATTTGGCACTGTAGTACAACATCTATTACGATTAGCAGCCAACTGTGCTCCTTACAATGTGCGTTGATGGAAAGAGCCATGCTAACAGGTTAAGCCGCAGCTGCAGTGTTTAAGTGTGGCTGCGGCCAACAAATGAAGGCAACTGAATTTTTAAGAAAATTAAAATCATTAGAAATATGAATAGATTTTTTTGTAACATGGCTGCTTATTGCTAATGCAAAATAAAAAATGTGGTAATCCCAGACAACCCCTTTAATGGACTTTTAAACCAAGTATACAATCTTTTATTAATCACATTTACATACACATACATGTAAAAGTTTCAAGAATTTATTAGTTCTGAGAGAGAAAGTTGTGACTTTTTAACCCTAACAATAATAATGCAATGATATACAAAAATGACTCTTTGATATCCCCAATTGAAGGCAGGCTGTCATTTGTTACGTTTGACTTATCTTTTTAGAAATACATTAAATAACATTAATAACCATAATTTCTTTTGTGTTTTTAGACTATTGTTAGAGGCAACAAACCTCCACAAGACCCTTCCATCAATGGCTTGCTAGAAGACTTCGACAATATATCCGTAACACGCTCAAATTCGCTTAGAAAAGAAAGTCCACCTACGCCACGCCAGGGATATTCAAACCATTCAAAGAGTTACCCCGAAGAAAATGGCTTCTTTACTTTCTCCCACTACAGTGAAACGGAAATCCCAAGAATCAGTGTTTCTGAGCGCTACAAGGAAAGGAGCCTGAGTGCAGAGGAGGCAGAAGGCTACTACAGGGCAAACAAGCCAACCAGACATAATGGGCATCCGGTTAAAATGAGGTCTTATGAAGCGTATTTTCCAGAAGTAAAAAATGTAAAGGCTGATATGTTAAGTTATCCATCTGAATATCACCCACACCTGGAAGCAAAAAGTAAATCTGTTGATCAGTGTGGAACGTCATGGGACTACCACAGGGTCACTGGTGCATCTCTTCAGGACTACAGGGACTACTTCCCACCTTCTATTATAGGGACCGTCATGTTAAGCGAGGGCTCAAAAGAAAGACTAGAATATAGTGAATGGGGAGATGGGCTTTCCAAGGACGAATATGATAAGAGGCCGAAGTCATCATATGTAACCCAAACTAGTCCACAACCAGCCATACGACAAAGGTCAAGATCAGGATCAGGTCTTCAAGAACCAGTCATAGCATATGGTGCACTAAAAACAAACCAACAAGGGCACTCGTTTCCTTCATACACTTACCCCCGTTTGTCTGAAACTGCAGCATGCATTCCAAAGGTAATTTACTCCTTTCTGATACAAACAATTGACTTGTAGGTTTTTTTTAGAGATATATTATTTCCAGTTAGAATATACTTTGGCTTACCCATAGTTCATAGACAATTCTCATATAATTGTTAGTGTTAATTGTTGGTTTATAAATGACAAGAATATACTATAGAAATAGTTGTTCACGATTGCGCCAAGTTAACATTTTTGTGATAATTATATGTGTCTTTTGTTTTATCGGAGCGGATGTTGTTGGATTCATCACAGTAGTGAGATATATGTTAAGTAATCTGTAAAGACTATAATTATTCCCCTTTTCTATTCACAACACAGTAGTTGTTAGTACATTGTTATTAGACATACAATATATAGAGAGAATTTGAAGCTTCTTATATCGATGTCATCCACTAGGATTTGAAATCTTTGATGATTTACATACAACTTTTAACTGTTTTGATGAACATGGTGCCAAGCCAAAATTATCTACCTAGATCTACACTCAGCTTGAAGGCATTGGACCCCAGGTCAAAAGCTGTACTTGGTCTCACCATCTAAATGGAGGTGACCTCACATTCTGCCATCTGTTATTATATGACAGTTCATAGGTACTGTATACAATATGTAAGTAAAGTAATTATATGGCATGAGTATATAACTCAACATGGTATAAAATGAGGCCTCCACATAGCCTACATACATGTAGTGTAGGAGTGTGGACCATGTCAGTGCTATATCTACTCCCATTACATCCATGTCACTGCCTATTACTATGTATTAATAATATTGTTTACTGCTATAGGGTTTATATTGGTTTAAAAATATTTTTCAGGTAGTAGTCATGTGAAATGAGGTTAACCTACCCTTAGTGTGTAATGACCATAATTCAGAAACTCAATAATAATGTTATGGTGATCTCCAGTTTAACATGTAAGTAGGTTTTTAGTTTGTTCAAGGATAACAAAATGTTCGTACGCTCACATGCACAGATGAAGATGCCCCCAGTATTAGTTGGTAGCAACGCATACCAGTTGATCTCATGGCAATATCACATTTTGAGGAGAGCTGAAACTTAGGACTGGAATAGTCCTTCTGTTCTGGCAAAAAATAATTTGGACAGATTGCACAATTTTCAGACTAATTAGCGATTGCAGTGATGTCACAGTGCATCTGGTGGGCAATGGAAGAGCGCTACGACTCATTTTTCCTTAATAGGGCAATGAGTAAAAATCATCCGATCCCCTAATTGTATTCTCTCTGGACTTCAGTGTTGCAGGCTGTAAGTGCTACTACCCTATGTTGTGCGTGTGATTATAAATCACACTGACCATACTTTAAAAATTGTAAGCACCAATACCTTAATAAATAAGACACGTGGATACATAAATAATGGAGGATAACTCGGCCATGGCCATCTTTATTAAAGATTATTTAAGTTTAAAGACCAGCCAAAAGCTCAAACTACTTTATAAACATATAAATATATTAACTCTATTAACAAGTTTAATTTAAATGAACACTAACTTTTCAGACAATTTATGGTAATCTAATAGTATACCTGATATAGATTAATTTTGTAATTTACTTACTGTTAAAATGTAGTTGTTTTATCCATGCAAATTCTTTCTGAAGCTACTCTAACTAGGTATTTGCCTTACTGTAATCTGCTGCCCATGGCTTGTTGTCAAGCAAAGTCCATTCCTGGTTACAGAGCAGAATTGATGGGCTGCAGCAAAAGGGGGTGTGTCTTATTACTGCCTCCCTATATATGTCTATGGAATGGGAAAGGGTAAGCAGGGGGGTGGAAGCAGAGTGCGAATAACACAGGCTGCTAGTAAAATTTCTATGTCACCCCAGTGCTGGATTCTCAGCTACACTGGTCTGTACTGCTGTATAATCTCCTCCATGCTGTTGAAGCTGCTATATATGTGAAAGATAGAGATAGGATAGAAGGATTCTCCTCTTCTATGTGTGCAGTGTATGGGTCAGTTCACACTTTTTTTTTTTACACGTTTTTTGACGCGGAAACCGTGTCGGAAAATGCGCAAAAAACCGGCCAAAAATGCCTCCCATTGATTTCAATGGGAGGCGAAGGCGTTTTTTGCGGCGTTTTTTGCCAGCGGCGCTCAATGGCCGCGGGCGAAAAACACTGTGAAAATCGGTGGGCAGGCAGAGCAAAATCTGCATTAAAATTCCAAACGGAATTTTGAGCCAGATTTTCTGCCTGCAAAAAATCTCAGTGTGAACCCAGCCTATAGAAGACATGATAGCCATTTGCTCCACCCCCTAGCTCAGAGACTACTAAGAATTTGAAATAGAGCCTGCAGAGGGGAAAACTGATAAAAAAAAAATGCAGAATACAAGTTATAATGGCCAGAAATAGTGTTATTTTTCATGTACGCACATAGGGCAGCTTATTCTGAAAAGTCACCTGAAATGTTAGGTACACTCTAAAGAAGCACTCCCGCAATTTTTTTTTATTATCTGGCCTGTTGGAAAGGCACATTATGTAAATTGGGGTGAAGGTAATTTTCTTACCGGTGGCTGCATTTGTGAGTTTTCCACTTCCTTCTGGTCCTTAGCTGTGTCATGTGACCAGTAATAGGACTACAACTACCACAGCGTCTCATGTGTGGACAGGAAGCTCATTTATATATAAAAGCTGTGGGGTTGCTATGGGCAACAAAGAACATTGTTACTATTGGACAGCTTGATAAATCTCCCCCAATCTCACTGAGGAAGCAGGGGGACATAATCTTCACTTGTTCAATCAGGGGGACATAAACTTAACTTGATCTGGATTTTTAATAATCCAATGATCCTCATGTTACTGGGCAAGGGAGGATTTTAACACAGCATCTCAGTCACATGGGTCCAAAGACCTGACCCAATCAGCTGATGTTGCTACCCTAGACAAAAACTGCTCACCATTAGGCCTCAAGCACACGGCCGCCGGTAATCATGGTTCGTGACTACGGGCACGGCCGGCGGCTGCAGACAGCCACCCGCATTTTTGGCCCGTGCTTCTATATAAAGTATGGGAGCACCGTCCGTAAAAAAGCAAAAGATAGGCCATGTATACCTCCAAACTTTTAAATTCGGAAAAGAGGGACATTTTAAGCCACGCCCCTAACCACGCCCAATATCACACATAAACACATCAAATCACGGCCAGATCCTTCTGCAAATAACGTGCACACGCGCGGATCTCTAGACTGTCTGGATATCACAGATATTATATTTCAGGTTATATCGTATTTATGTTACTTTTCCTATCTTGGGTATAACATTTGCTCATCATGGAAGCTGCAGCTGCAGGATAAACCAAAAGGCTGAGAACAATGAAAGTCAAGAGGGAAACCCTGGGGTGGATGACTTTTCATTTGACAGGTAGCAGAGTTACATGATGGGGATTTTTTTTTTCCAGTTGTGTAACACTGCTACCAGTCAATGGAAAAATCATCCACCAGAGCCCCCCTGTAGATTGCTCCACACACAGCCCCCCTGTAGATAGCTCCACACACAGCCCCCTTGTAGATTGCTCCACACACAGCCCCCTGTACATAGCGCCAGACACATCCCCCTGTAGATAGTGCCAGACACAGCCCCCCTGTAGATAGCTCCACACACAGCCCCCCTGTAGATAGCTCCAGATAGAGCCCCCTGTAGAT
Organism: Rhinoderma darwinii; assembly: GCF_050947455.1. NCBI lineage: Eukaryota > Metazoa > Chordata > Amphibia > Anura > Rhinodermatidae > Rhinoderma > Rhinoderma darwinii. Next base: position 364,671,592 of record NC_134690.1, on the reverse strand, counting down.
AGCTCCACACACAGCCCCCCTGTAGATAGCGTCAGATACAGCCCCCTGGCCGGGGATTGGGGATTCCGACTCCTACAGGGAGAAAAAAAAAGACCCTCCTCCTCCTCACATGCACTCTGCACTGCGAGGAGGAGAGAGTGTGCGAGTGACGGAAGACACGGCCGTCACTCGGGACACATTCCGGTGATTGCCGTGTATTACCCGGCCCCATAGACTTCTATGGTGGCCGGGTAAATATCCGAAAATAGGGCATATCCCATTTTTTGGCGGCCAGGTTTTCCAGGCCGTCAAAAAATAGGTCGTGTGAATAGCCCCATTAGGGGTCTATTGTTCCTACTGCAGCCATGTGACAGCCGTTTTATGAACAGCCGTCACCCGGCCGGGAAACCCTGTCGTGTGAATAAGGGCTTAGCCGGCCCTACTGCTGCCACTCTACGCTCTGCTTTTACGTCACTCACCGTCAGAAGAAGGCAGGAGTCTGGCAGCGGCGTTCTCACTGGTGTCGATGCCGGCCCGGGAGTGAACCAGTCCAGTCACCTGACCGGTGAGGTCAGGTGACAGGTCAGGTGACTTAACTGGTCCACTCACGGGCCGGCATCGATCCCAGTGAGAACACCGCCGCAAGACTCCTGCCTTCTTCTGATCGCTGCTGCAGTCAGCAGCGATCAGCTGTTCTGATGCAGCGCCCAGCGGGACATTTTATAGACCGCCCGGGACAGCGGTGAGAAGCCGGGACTGTCCCGCCGGATTCGGGGTGGTTGGGAGGTATGGGACATGTCCTATCATTTGCGGAGGCTTTCTATTGCCCGGACGCCTTCCCGCAAATATACCGTAAGGTGTTCGTGGTCAATAGAAATGAAAGGGTCTGTAATTACAGTCCGCAATTATAGATGAAATCTACGGTCGTGTGCATGGGGCCTTAGGCAGGAAAATACTCAACTAAACTCAACTACCATAATGAAGAATCCATTATGGTTATTAAAATCCCTCCTTATCGTCCGGGTCCCTCCATTCTCATCTATAAAAATGGTGTTATAAGGGATAAAAGCAGAATCCTTCAATACACCAATTGATACATTCCTTAAAGTAGTCATTGACCAATTGACTCATTTACACTATAGTGGTAAAGTGAATAATATCACACCTGATGAGGTGGAAAGTGTGAGGCTTCTTGAGAAGGATGAATCTATCATTATTAAGACATCCGACAAGGGCGGGAACGTGGCTGTCGTGGATCGCCAGCCGTATTTATTTATGTGCCTCGCGATCCTTGACGATCGCAGTTGTTATGAAGTTTTATCGACTAACCCAGTTAAATCTTACAAAAAAGAATTAAACAGGCTATTGATATCTGCGAGATCTGATGGTCTCATTGACCAGAGAGAGTTCAATTTTTTATTTGCAGAGTTTCCTGTTATGACAACAGTCTATAGCTTACCCAAGGTTCATAAAGGCTTGACACCACTCAAAGGGTGGCCTATTATAGCAGGCATTGATAGTGTTAAACAAAATGCTAGCTTATATGTTGATCATATCCTCTGTCCATTTGTGGTGACTCTTCCTTCTTATGTTAGAGATACAATGGATGTTTTGAAACAGCTAGAGGGTGTACAGCTTGATGCTGATGTACTTTTCGGAGGCTTGGACGTGGAGGCCCTTTATAGCAGTATACAGCATGAAAAGGGTTGTGATTCAGTGAAGTATTTCCTCAAATCTAGAGGTACTGAATATACAAGCCATAATGGGTTTGTCATGAAGTTACTACGATTTGTCTTGGAACAGAATTCCTTCACGTTCGACAATAAGTTTTTCCACCAGCTCAGGGGAGTGGCAATGGGTAGTCTATGTGCCCCAACCTTTGCCAATCTTTACCTGGGCTGGTGGGAGAAAGAAATTGTTTTTCAGGAAGCTATGGAACTTTGGACTTCAAGTGTTATTCTCTGGCTAAGGTTCATTGACGATATTTTAATATTGTGGAATGGTTCAAAGGCCAAATTCAGTGAGTTTGTACAAATATTGAATGTTAATGACCTTGGTTTATTTTTTACCTCAGAAATACATGTGGACAAGATTACATTCGTAGATCTGCTAATAAGCAAGTCAGTGTCAGGAGTCCATACACAAATTCATAGAAAACCAACAGCCACTAATACCTTATTAAGGTGGGATAGCTGGCATCCAAAACCCCTTAATAAAGGAATCCCGAAGGGCCAATATCTGGGAGCTCGTAGAAATTGCACAAGTCTGTCTGACTATCAGAATGCAGCTTCTGACTTGAAAACGAGATTTGGTCAAATGGGATACCCAGAATGGGTTCTCAAAAATGCACATCAACATGCTTTATCAGTGAAAAGAACGAGCTTCTGAATCCAAGAATGAGAGAGAATGAGGGGCCCGACCTTCGAATCATAGGGACCTATAACTCACAACATATACAAGTGAAAGAGGTCATCCAGACATGGTAACACAAACCCCAACATATAAACATACAAATAAATGACAACCACAACTTTATAATTGGAAACATAGGCCGCGATGTTTATTAAGGGTTACCCAAGAATAAATAATTCAATACAACATAACCATAAAATTATTGAAAATTCATTAATCAATCATCATCAAATTATTGAACCAAGTCCCCCCAGCATTAGCTGGGAGACTAAACCCCACTAGTAAACATCGCGAAAGGGAAACCCTTTTAAAAAAGGGGAGGGCTGGGTGGGGCTTGTCTTGAATCTTCTTCAAACGGCCCGGAACACTGCCGGACACCAGAATTTAAACAGGAAATCTTCCCGCCGTTGCTGCTCATTATCCAATCAGTAAAAAGCGCGGGCTGCACGAGCGCAAGATGGAAAATTGCAGAACCTGCTCGTACATTCCTGTTCAGCTGACCTGAACCTGACCCATGCAGGTAAGTACCAACTGTGATAATAAAAGAGGGGTGGGGAGGAAGAAACCAAACCAGAAACCACCAACCTTTAGAATCATAAAAATTATGTGGGGCTGTGATACCATGTGTCCCCCAAGCGATTGCTATGGGGGGCCCTGACATTCTGGAGTATTTTAAAAGCTGATCCCGATGTAGGGGCATTTTTGAGTGATAGGCCAGCAATCACCTACCGTAGAGGACGTAAATTGAAAGACAGACTGGTCCAGAGTCACGTGAAACCGGTGACTCACTTAACATGGCTATCTAAGCCCCCAATGGGTACCTACAGTTGTGGTGCCTGTAAAGCATGTAGGTCAATCTCAGTGAGTAAATTGTATATGAGTACCACATCAGGTCGTTCTTACAAAAATCATGATTTCATCAATTGTAAGACCCAAGGTGTGGTATACCTGATGACATGTAGTTGTGGTATCCAGTATGTGGGTAAAACGATTCGTGAGTTTCGCAGATGAATTAGGGACCACATTAATGATACTGAAAAGCGAGCTGATACCCCAATTTCACGCCACATTTGGGAGAAACATCATGGTGATACTGATCAGTTGAGATTCCAAGGCATTAAGAGGATACGTCCCCATCCCAGGGGTGGTGATTGGGATAAACTTATTCTCCAACGGGAAGCACAATGGATATTTTTGCTACAGGCTCTTAAACCTGGTGGCTTGAATGAAAACATTTCTTGAATACATGCTTTCGATGAGGGAGTTGGCTTTTTACGGTTTGGACCAGTCTGCCCTGATTTAAATTTGGATTAAGTTGTAGGTCCCACGGAAGTCTAGTTTAGAGAAGATCTTGGCTCCTCGTATGCGATGAAATAGTTCAGAGATCAGTGGCAAAGGGTATTTGTTTTTGACCGTGATCTGGTTGAGACCGCGGTAGTCAATTCAGGGTCGAAGAGATCCGTCTCTCTCCTTTACAAAGAAGAACCCGGCACAAGCAGGGGAGGAGGATTTTCGTATAAAACCCCTCTCCAGATTCTCTTTGTTATAGGCCGACATGTACTGAGTCTTTGGCAAGGAGAGGGGTTATACCTGTCCATGGGGCGGTGAAGCATTAGGAACCAGTTCAATCGGGCAGTCGTACGCCCGGTGTGGGGGAAGCATCTCGGCTTTCTTTTTGCAAAAGACATCCGCAAACTGTGCAAAATTAGTGGGTAATCCTGTCAACGACTGAGACATAGGAGGCAGGACAGACTGAATCTGTGACAGGCAGTGGTGGAGACATTTGGAGCCCCATTGGAGAACTCCAGTCCAGAATCGGGGCATGAAGCCAGACCTAAGGCAGACCCAGCAACACCGGATTGACGGCTTTGGGCAAGATGAGGAAAGTAATCTGCTCGGTATGAGGAGCTCCCACTTGGAGCTTCAGTGGCTTGGTCTCAGACACGATGGGGTCGGGCAGAGGAAGTCCATTCACAGAGGCAGCAGCCAGTGGTGTCACCAAGGGAACAGTCGGCAACTGGAGCTGATCCACTAGGTCCTGTTGGATGAAGTTTGCCGCAGACGCGGAGTCCAGGTAGGCAGAGACCCAGTGCGTCTTCTCACTGGACGCTATGGTCACGAGAATGGACAATTTATTATTTAGTCCTTTTCCACCTAGAGTTGTCTCTCCAACCAATCCTAAGCGCTGGAGTCTTTTTTTGGCTTTTGGGGACACAGACCGACAAAATGGCCTCCGAGGCCGCAATACAGACAGAGTTCTGAAGTGCGTCTGTGTTGTTTTTCTTGGACAGACAGCTTGAGACGGTCTACTTGTATAGGCTCCTCCGGTGGAAGCGCTGATGAGGGCAGCAGGAGTTGCTGGAATTTAGGAGCCAGCCTTGGAAGTCTTCTGGCCCGGCGAACCTCTTGAGACCGTTCCTTGATACTGATGTCAATCCGGGTGGCTAGAAAAATGAGGTCATCTAGGGTAGAAGGCAGATCTCGAGCGGCAAGCTCGTCTTTGATATCGGAGGATAAACCCTGCCACCAAGGCTTCGTTGTTCCAGATCAGCTCTGCCGCCAGGGTACAGAATTGAGCTTGTGCGCGCACCCTACGGGACACAGCAGAACGGAGCGGAAGTGAGAGCTGGCATCTCCTGGAGAGGAGATGCGGGCCAGCGCTCACAGATCCAAGGCTGCAGCCGTCGTGGGGTGAGTAATCCCGACGGTCCACGGCCATGGACGCTACATCTGGTCTGTTAGATAAGACCAGATCAAGCACATTATCCCCTCTGGTTGGTTTATAAACCAACTGAGTGAAATAATTGTCTTGAATTGTACTGCAGATTTGTCAGGTTTTCGGGGAAATGTAACTCTTGGATCTCCCTGTCACTTTGCTACTGATGCATCGTCTCATGACATTGTGACGTGATGTCACATAACAGCTATCATGTTGTGCGTCATATGATGTCACTTGGTAGCAGAAAGACGTGGACGGCACCAAAAGGACTTGGTCAGCTCTCAAGAAATGCATGTGTGATTGCTCCCCGTCTTGTTTCCCATAAGCAGTTACAAGAATTCTATGGGAACAACATGCCACAAAAGAAACAAGCTATTGCCTGTTGTTTTTCATTGTGATTGTTTTTGCCCATTCAAACGTATTTCTTCAAAATGTTCACACAACAAACTAAAATCCACATCGATGTATTCTGCAGCATGTGAATGGAATTTTAAAATTCACATATTTTTAACTTTCTAAATGGGCAAGCTTTTCATGGAGTGGAGCTGGAGATGAACTCTAACAAATCAACTGCCTCCTCTCTGCTGCTCCCACCTCCCCTCTCACAGCATGAGTCTCATATACAGGCAGAGAGACTAAAACATGATCCCTTCTCCTCCCTATTTATATAGGGCCACAGTGATTGTGACATCATCATCAGTGATAATACAGTGCCCACCACACATATGACATCTTCGACTCTAGTACACAGGGCCATCTTGATACAAGTAATTACAGTTTCATTATGCAAATTGTAAACTGCCTGAAGAAGGAGCCTCTGCGCTCTGAAAGCTTGCATATAGAACTTTTATGGTTAGCCAATAAAGGTATCATACCTATTATACTTTTGTCTTTTTTGACACAAAAGTATTTAACATTTCATATTATGCAAATTGAAGAGCTTTATTTCATTGCAGAGCTGGGGGCTTTGAAGAGAACTCCCACAAGTTAAATGGGTTTTCCCATAATAGAAATTTATTATCTATCCACAGGATAGGTAATAAATATCTAATTGGTGGGGGTGTAACTAGTAGCCCCACTGATCCCTAGAAAGGACTTACCTAGCCACCCCTGTGCGCCCCATATAAATGGATCGATACTTTGTTTGCCCGGCCACTGCTCCATTCACTTTCCATGGTGCTGCTGCTCAGCTATTTCTGGCAGCCCCATAGATATTTATTGGAGTGGTGGCCAAGCATGCGCAATACCAGTCCATTCATATGGGATGCACAGAAACGGCCAGGTAAGCCCGTTCTTGGTATCGGTGGGGGTCCCGGTGGTCAGTCCCTTTGGATAGGTGATAAATAGCTATTATGGGAACACCCCTTAAAAATACCTTATTGTGTTTCTAAAATGAGCAAAAATTGTTATATCTTACTACTATCACCAGATCTAGGGTCATCTGTTCTGCTGTCTTCTGGAAAGTGTATCCTTTTCTATGCTCCATTTAGCAAAACCAGTGCACAGGAAAGCTGAAGGAGATGCCAATTACAACTGATCCAAACCAGTAATATGTTACTTTGTACAGATGTGGGCAGCATCTGATTTCAGGAACATAGGGTTACCCACATGTGTCCCTTAGTTGGCACATTGAATCTTCAGCCCAAACTCCTACATTTTCTATAATTGGCTTTAGATGAGCTATTTGGCTTAATAATCAAGTGAAAATATATAACAGTCATAGACAGCACTTCATAGACTGTACATGCATTCATCTGCTGACTCTACAATCTGACTGCAGCATGCCTGGAGTGACCTTATGTTAATCCATATGGACATATCAAATCTAATCTTGCCACTTTTGCCTATGGAGAAATCATGCGTTTATTCCAGGAGAAAAACTGGATCATATATAAGCATTCATACCATACAAACCATAAAATGTATACAGAAAGCTTTTGTAGAAGTAGCAGTTTTGTATTGATATCATATATGAAAATGAAAAGTGACACATTAATTATTAAACCGTAATGAGCTTTCTGTGATCTAAAATTAGCAATTGGCAGCTTGGTGTCGCCAACATGTTGCTGTGACTCGTCTGGCTCAAGTAATAAGTAATAATTCTTAGCTACAATCATCAGTAAATCTTTTAGAGCTATCGAGCTGCTCCTCTAGCCTGAAAGGCTTAGTTCAAAGCAAATCTGCACGACTCAAATCTTAATGACTGACTGCTATATATATATTTTTTAAACCACACTGTAAAAGACTATCCATATAATATAGTGAAGGTTTGAAATTTTATTCATGAATTTTCATGTATAATCTGTACCTCAAACCAAGTTCAGCAATTCACTAAAGAGATTGTATAGAAAACTTTTGAATGTCCCTAGTTTGAGAAATGTGCAAGTTCATCCATGTTTAAAAACAAAAGCCTTAAAGAGGTTTCCAGTCATAAGAATTTGATGGCCTACCCTCGGTGCGGGTCCGACTCTCGGCACCCCCACCGATCAGCTGTGTTGAAGGGGCCACAGCCCCTTCATTCCTTGAATGCTCGTACTGGAATCGACGACACTTGTAGCAGTGGTTCACAGTATTACAGCCTTCTTCCATTCACTTGAAGGTTGTAACACTGTGAATCACCGTTACAAGTGTGTCGGCGATTCACAGTACAAGATGGTGAATAACGAAGGGGAAGCAGCGCTCGTATAAGCGCCGCAGCCTCTTTAAAACAGCTGATTGGTGGGGGTGCTGGTAGTCGGACCCGTACCGATCAGATATTGATGGCCTATCAATTTCTTTTGACTGGAAACCCCTTTTAAGGGGATAGACAACTCCAATCCATATGCCCTATAAAGGCATATTAACTTCATAGATGGGGGTCCTCTACTCGCGACTCCCCTGTATGAGCCAGAATGGATCACAATTTGGACTTCTTTTATGTACATTGTACTCACTTCCCTGCAGTTCAGTCTCCTTCTGATCTGACACTATCTTGAATTTTAGATTTTAACCTGCTTTCCCTTCCTCTGTACTATGCTACAATCCCATAATGCCTCAGTGCAGCATCACATGGGCAGCTAAAGCCAGTACCATCTCTGCTTGCTGGGAGGACAATGGGGGAGATTTATTAAGGCTGGAGTTTCATAAGCCTGTCTTAATATACTTATTGCTGAAGTAAGAAGCGCCTAATTTATTGAGAGGAATTCGGCAATATGATTTTTTTTTTTTAATGAAAAATGCTTTTATTGTGCAAAAGTAGGAAAATCTAAAAAGAAAACTGCACATGTCTGATATCGGCGTAAACGGAACAACCCGTCAAATATTTATCCCGTTTGATGAGCGACACGAAAGAAAAAAAAATATGGCGGAATTGATAGCAATCAAGGGGAATAGTCCCTAGGGTCCTGGAAACGTGGGGAAACAACAAGCAGTTCTGTCCGGATTGGCAGAGCACTAGAATAAGGGGGTCCAGTTAGTCCCATACATCCTATTTCTATCTGGTACTCTAAATTACAAGACAAAACCACTTACGATGATAACCCTAGCAGGATTCTTACTGATATATATATATATATATATATATATATATATATATATATATATATATATATATAGATATAGATATATATACAGTGAAGGAAATAAGTATTTGATCCCTTGCTGATGTTTTAATTTTTCCCACTGTCAAAGACATGAACAGTCTAGAATTTTTAGGATAGGTTAATTTTACCAGTGAGAGATAGATTATATTAAAAAAAATAAATCACATTGTCAAAATTATATATATTTATTTGCATTGTGCACAGAGAAATAAGTATTTGATCCCTTTGGCAAACAAGACTTAATACTTGGTGGCAAAACCCTTGTTGGCAAGCACAGCAGTCAGACGTTTTTTGTAGTTGATGATGAGGTTTGCGCACATGTTGGATGTAATTTTGGCCCACTCCTCTTTGCAGATCATCTGTAAATCATTAAGATTTCGAGGCTGTCGCTTGGCAACTCGGATGTTCAGCTCCCTCCATAAGTTTTCGATGGGATTAAGGTCTGGAGACTGGCTAGGCCACTCCATGACCTTAATGTGCTTCTTTTTGAGCCACTCCTTTGTTGCCTTGGCTGTATGTTTCGGGTAATTGTCGTGCTGGAAGACCCAGCCACGAGCCATTTTTAATGTCCTGGTGGAGGGAAGGAGGTTGTCACTCAGGATTTGACGGTACATGGCTCCATCCATTCTCCCATTGATGCGATGAAGTAGTCCTGTGCCCTTAGCAGAGAAACACCCCCAAAACATAATGTTTCCACCTCCATGCTTGACAATGGGGACGGTGTTCTTTGGGTCATAGGCAGCATTTCTCTTTCTCCAAACACGGCGAGTTGAGTTAATGCCAAAGAGCTAAATTTTTGTCTCATCTGACCACAGCACCTTCTCCCAATCACTCTCAGAATCATCCAGATGTTCATTTGCAAACTTCAGATGGGCCTGTACATGTGCCTTCTTGAGCAGGGGGACCTTGCGGGCACTGCAGGATTTTAATCCATTACGGCGTAATGTGTTACCAATGGTTTTCTTGGTGACTGTGGTCCCAGCTGCCTTGAGATCATTAACAAGTTCCCCCCGTGTAGTTTTCGGCTGAGCTCTCACCTTCCTCAGGATCAAGGATACCCCACGAGGTGAGATTTTGCATGGAGCCCCAGATCGATGTCGATTGACAGTCATTTTGTATGTCTTCCATTTTCTTACCATTGCACCAACAGTTGTCTCCTTCTCACCCAGCGTCTTACTTATGGTTTTGTAGCCCATTACAGCCTTGTGCAGGTCTATGATCTTGTCCCTGACATCCTTAGAAAGCTCTTTGGTCTTGCCCATGTTGTAGAGGTTAGAGTCAGACTGATTAATTGAGTCTGTGGACAGGAGTCTTTTATACAGGTGACCATGTAAGACAGCTGTCTTTAATGCAGGCACCAAGTTGATTTGGAGCATGTAACTGGTCTGGAGGAGGCTGAACTCTTAATGGTTGGTAGGGGATCAAATACTTATTTCTCTGTGCACAATGCAAATAAATATATATAATTTTGACTATGTGATTTTCTTTTTTTTTTTCTTATATAATCTATCTCTCACTGGTAAAATTAACCTAGCCTAAAAATTCTAGACTGTTCATGACTTTGACAGTGGGCAAACTTACAAAATCAGCAAGGGATCAAATACTTATTTCCTCCACTGTATATATATATATATATATATATATATATATATATATATATATATATATATGTTTGTATATATGTGTGCGTGTGTGTGTGTGTGTGTATATATATATATATATATATATATATATATATACATACATTTTTATTTTTTTTCAGACTCATTAGTTGATTCGGACCCCAATATTTTGCAACGATTCTTTCAATTGCAATTTCAGAATAAAGTTCTACTCTAGTAATAAAACATTCCAAATACTGCAGCAAACAAAAAAAACATAATGCGGTAGAAGATCAAGCATTTGAGGCTTCAGAGACAACATAATAGCTAAGCATTTGTAATTTTCACCGACCTGAAGAAAAAAGCATTAGAGCGTGAAAGATATTCTGCAACTGAACATCTCAAGCTGTTCTTATATTTTGCAGAACACTAGAATTCTGTTGTTTGTAGGTTTTTGTACGCAATACCCTATCAGCCTGCATATAGACTATAGATCTCCATTGCTACTCATTGCTTCCATATTGTCTAGATTCCTGCAGTTTAAAACATTAAAAATGAGGGGGTTTTAAATAAGGGCCTGTTCACATCAGCGTTGCCCTTACGTTGAGGGGTTCCGTCAGAGGTTTACGTCGGGTTAACCCCTCAACGGAAATGCAAACTAAAACCTTAGCCTCCGTTTTCCTCACCATTGATCTCAATGGTGACGGAAACTTTGCTAAATCAATAGCACAGTCGACTATGCTAATGATTCCGTCAAAATGACGGAACCCTTGCACAACGGAGACAAACGGAAACCATTGGCACCTATGGTTTCCGTTTGTGTCAGTCAGAGCTCCATTCTGACGGAAAGCTCAGACGGAACGGAGCCCTGACGCAGATGGGAATGAAGCCTAATATCAAATATGGTTGGCATCATAAAATTTGGGGTCCTATGCAAAATATACAGGTACCAGTACTGCATTATTATTATTATTATTGTTATTATACTCCAGCACCCACATATTCTGAAGTGGTTTCATTGTAGATCACAATATTAACCCCTTCCCCTGCTTTCATTCTGGGCCCTAATGACCAAGCCATTTTTTTTACGTTTTTCCATTGTCACATTCGAAGAGCTATAACTTTTTTATTTTTGCGTCGACATAGCTGTATAAGGTCTTGTTTTTTGCGGGAAAAGTTGTACTTTTTAATAGCACCATTTTGGGGTACATATAATTTATTCATTAACTTTTATAAACTTTTTTTTGGGGGCGATAGAAGAAAACCTGAAATTTCACCACTCTTTTTTTGCGCCCTAAATCTACGTCGTTTACCATGTGGTATAAATAACACATTAACTTTATTCAGTGGGTTGTTACGATCGCAACAATACTAAATTTGTATAGATTTTGTATGTTTTACTACTTTTACACAGTAAAAACACATTTTTTTCAAAATTATTTGTTCTTGCGTCTCCATATTTGAAGAGTCATAACTATTTTATTGTTCCGCCGATGCAGTTGTATGAGGGCTTTTTTTTTGTGGGACGACTTGTAGTTTTTATTGGTACCATTTGAGAGTAGATTCGACTTTTTGATCACTTTTTATCACATTTTTTTTAAGTCAGGATTAGCAGAAAACAGCAATTTTTCAATAGTTTTTTATTTTATTTTTTAAGACGTTCACCGTGCGGGTTAAATAATGTAACAGCTTTATAGTCGGGCTCGTTACGGACGCGGCGATACCAAATATGTGTAACTTTTTTGCTTTATTGTGGTTTTTTTTTAATAGTAAAGCATTTTGTAAGGGGAAAAAAGTTGGTTTTTAATTTTTCTTTTTTTTCACTCTTTTTTTTATTAACTTTATTCAACTTTTTTTTACTTTTATACTGGTCCCACTAGGGGACTTCACTATGTGATCATCCGATCGCTATTATAATACACTGCAATACTTTTGTATTGCAGTGTATTACTGCCTGTCCGTTTAAAACGGACAGGCATCTGCTAGGACATGCCTCTATCATATCCTAGCAGGCATTCACTACAGCCAGACCTGGGGGCTTTTATTAGGCCCCCGGCTGCCATCGGAGACACCGACACTCGGCGATCTTATCACCGGGTGTCGGTGGGATGTGAGGGAGCTCCCTCCCTCTCTCCATAACCACTCAGATGCGATGCACGCTATTCAGCACCGCATCTGAGGGGTTTTGCTTATTATTATAGGGGCTCCTCCAGTTAAAGAATTCAAATGCCACGGTCAATAGCAGCCTGTTAGACAGCTTGGGGGCTCGCTCTATCATTCTATCGCAACGCAGTTGTGGGGTGCCGATGGGTGGTCATGCCAGCCGGGGGCCTAATGACTTAACTGACCAGTTTGCCTAGAAATGGGCAATTAATCTAATTAATTTGATTAATTCACCATTTCAAGTCAGCACGATTCTGGATTTGCCCAGAATTGTGAAATCGTTACAGGCCCCGTCCCCATGGCAGGAGAGCGAAAAAAAAAGCTTTATTAACAAGCAGGAACGCTGCAAAGCACGTCTACATCCCTGAATGCCGACAATCAATAGGAGCCACAGTCAGGGGACTAGGGTTAGCTACGTCTGGAATCAGTATAACACACATTGTTTTATAACACAGATTGTTTTATATGTCATCCCGTTCTCCCAGGTAGCCTCTTAACCCATTCAGTTCCAGATGCAATCCAGGGCTTAAGAAACTATTGTCTAAAACTCCCTATTTATGCTTGCAGGCATTGGTGTGAGTTATACTAATGCTAGACGTATGTCTGTCTACTGTATTTTTTGCAGTATACCAATATATATCGGCCAAAAGGACACACTCTTGGTCTCTGTCGGGCTAACTATAACATAAGGACACGTTAAGCGTGTACGTCTGGAGCTTTCCTGGCATAAACGTTAACCGAAGGGAAAAAGTAATGTGAATGGGGCCTTATGTGTATTTTACCTCAGGTCTCACTCCTCCTGCTGCTCATATATGCACCACACCATATATACTGTACATTGTATACTAGCAATATACCTTATATATACCCTGTCTTGGCATTTTTTTTTTCAGTTTATTTAACAAAAAATAATCGAGATTCAAATAAAAATTGTGCATAGTGTTGAAAGAAATCTAGATTTTATTTTTTGGCAAAATCGCCCAGCCCTATGTCTTAGGGCAAGACTGGTCCCACCCCACCAGCCACACTTTCAACCATAGCTTGAAGGTTTAACTTAAAAATCGCCAATTCAACACTGGAACGGTGTATAGCATCACACTTTTAGAGGTCTGGCATACCATTCCCAAAATCCACATGCCTGTATGAATACCCACCTAGACAAGGAAAAAATGTAAACATGAAACGATTGAACCTTTTATTAATTCATTCACACCTGTTCCATAAGATGCGAGCGTTGGCTTAATGTTACAGCCGACACTCCTGTGCAACGAGAGGGATCGTAGATTACTAAGATCCCGCTCATTTAACCCCGTAGATGCTGCAGTTAAAAGCGACCACAGCATCTAAGCTGTTAGAAAGTTGAGGGTAGCCGATGGTTATATGGTACAATAAATGGTGCGGTGAAAAAAACACAGCTATTCCCTCAAAAATCATGCCTATAAATAAATAACAAAGTTATGGCGTTTGGAAGGGGAGGAAGAAATAATTAAAATGAAAAAACAAAAAAAGCCTGCGGCGGGAAGGGGTTAATAAAACTTGCTCAACTAGACCATCTGGTTTTTAGCCTCTGAAAATCATCCAGAAGATCCGGAGTAATCCAGAGTGCATGGACAGGTTTTTACCATAGCATCCCCCTGCTGCGTTCAGCAGAAATGTATCAAAGAATGGCCAACAATCCAAATAGTTTGATCTGTGAAAGTTAAAACAAATGTTAAACAATTGACAAAGACACTCAAAGCAATTAGATTTCTAATGATCAAGTTTTTTTGATAAGCTGGGAACCCAAACTTGTCCGGTAAGCCTCCGTTGCTGCACCAATTCTAAACAAATGAGTGTAAAAATGTATTCCATTCAAACCCAATTGCTGCAGACATATTTTAACTTGTAGCTAAACGTTCAACAAACTTCTGACATGTCATAGTGACATTTCAGAAGTTTGGATTGGTGGGGGTCCGAGCACTGAAACCCCCACCAATCGCTAGAACGAGGCAGCTGAAGCGTTCGTGTCCGCTGAGTGTCTGTTCAGCTATTTCCGGAAATAAATGTATCGGTATACGGACTCAATAGAAAGCCTATGAGCCCGTACTTCGATACATCGGCTCTCCGGAAAAAGACGAACAGAAACGAAGCGGCTGAGCGCTCAGATGAACGCTTCAGCTGCCTCGTTCTAGCGATTGGTGGGGGTCTCCGTGCTCGGACCCCCACCAATACAAACTTCTGACATGTCACTATGACATGTCAGAAGTTTGTCGAACATTTACGTACACTTTAAGGACAGGCCTTTAAAATTAAAACTGCGTGACCACAACTCTTGATTGGTGAATATAAAATAACCACCCCCCCCTAAATTAGGTGACACTGGACTAATGTCATCAAGCACTTTCCTTGTTTGTAATCCTTTAAAAGTTTTTGTTTTTTTTAAAATAACCATTAATTGAAACTTTAGAATATTTTTATGAAAAATTATACACCAGCTAAAGTTTTACACACACTGGCATAAGCAAGTCCTTCTTCAAATAAAAACAACAATATACCAAGGCAGCTTGCTCAGAACTGTGATATACAGGCATACTATGCATATTCATGACAGTGCACTTTTTTTTCTAGACTGAAACATAACTGAGCCATAGCAACCAATCATTCTAATAAATTCCAAATTAAGACCATATGATGCCCCAGAGTTGTCCATGGCCAGTTTTCCCCTGTCTCTTCTGCCCATGGAGCCAGTTCCCGGAACCTGGTGAACTGAAACCATGATAAAGAATCAGCTAAAGAGTTATCTACACCTGGGATCCATATTCATATATTTAATCATAAGCAAATTAATACTAAGTGTCTCTATCATTTAACCACCAAAGAGCATTTGGAGGACAAACAATTAACAGCAAATAGAACACCCTCATTATCTGTATGCAATAAAATTCTCATATCTGCAAATGCTTTGCCCCACATGACCAGAGCAACTATGACCGGAGAAAGCTCCAATACCATATTATTTAATGCCCCATTTGTCACCCATGAATTGTGCCACTTCGAATTTGCAAAATCAGTCTTCCAGAATGAACGTCCATTATAAACAGATGAGAATTCACACCACACTGCCAATTTTCCTTCATATTTTTGTCATCTGAACACCTATCCTCCAACAGAAAATACTGCCTATAGGCATAATAGGGGCTTCATAGGCTAACACGCCTAGCAGAGATTGAATATCTTTTATCGTACCCTTAGAGACCGAATTTATCTTTAGCATTGTATACGAAGCATTTAATTTTTTTCCATGGGCACCCTGCATTCAGCAGACACAGAATCAATCACAATACCCAAGTATTCAATACAGCTAGGAGGCAACACAGTTCTCTCATCTGCCAATGAAATACGAAACTCAGAACATACTATAACAAAAGTATCTAACTACTGACAACAAACTAACAAATCATGTAGGCCTACAAACAAAAAATCATCAGAGTAATGTGCAGCACCCTACATAGCCCTAACTGCAACGTCAGCAAAACTAGAAAACGCTTAAAAATAAAAACGTAATAACGAATAGTCCATAGGCAAACACTTAGCAACATAGAGCTTGTTATTAAATTGTAAACCTAAGGAATTAGATCTTGAAGGGTGGATAGGCAACAATCTAGAAGCTGACTGAACATCGGCCTAAGCCATTAATGCCTAGGCCCAAAATGCTTGACAATATCCACCTTCTTTATCAATGTTATCATTCACGGATGACCCATTAGGAAATGATAAATGATGAATCATCCTGAATGAATTATACAACCCCTAACAGAGACAGCCTAAAATTAGAAAAGGGGGTACATTAAAAGGACCTGCTATCGTACCAAGTAAGATTTCTTTCTCTATTTTTTGCACATTTTTAATTTTAAACCCATTGACAACCAACACCAGGATACTGCAGGACCTTAAAACCTTCTCCTGCGTCATTCGATGGTTTGAATACTGCATTTGACGCAGTGTTCCCAAATGTACTAGTGTCAAGGCTTTTTTCCAGATATTATTTTGTGGAGGGCTGGGCAGATAATAATTTTGTAGTGTTTCTGTTGCACTCTACTAAAACAACCACACAACCGGAGCAGGTATAAAAAGAGTTCAATTCACAACACTTAAAAGTAAGTACAAAATAAAAGTATTATTCTGCTCTAACAGTTTAAGGACTCGAAAAACGTAATAACGAATTGTCCATAGGCTATTTTAAGGACTCACAACCTAGAAGAAAAGACCTCAGTAAATATCCTTTCCCCAGCATGGATTTATATGTTTGTATGATTGACAAAATAATTTTGTGATTAACCCCTTCACGACTGCCATACGACTATATACGTTCCAACTTCCGATGCCCCGTGCAGTTGTCACGTGTATAAACGTTGGCAGCCTAGAACGGGGTTTAATGAGTGCAGTGCTGCTTCAGTGTGAGCAGCGCTGCACTCTCATGGCTTTAAGAGCCACGGAATACACACCCCACTGTAGATAGCGCTACACACAACCCCTACAAAACCCCCTGTAGATAGCGCCACCTCCGCTCCCTCTAGGAGCGGAATCCCCGGCCAGTGCTCTGCCCGCAGATTCCCTTCCTAGAGGGAGCCCCCGACGTTTTAACATCCCCGCTGTAAATAGTGCAACCCCCCTGTAGCTTTCAACCTCCCTTCCCCCTGTAGATAGCGCCACCAAAGCTCCCACTAGGAGTGGAATCCCCGGTGTTTGATCTTTCTGTGCCGGGGATTCCGCTTCTAGAGAGAGCCCCTGACGTCACTGTCCAACGTCACGACTCTCTCTAGGAGCGGAATCCCCGGCCGACATTCTAACCAGGGATTACGCTACTGGAGAAGCCCCTGGCATCACAATCCATACATGGACAGTGACGCCAGGGGCTAATCCTGGAGTGGAATCCCCAGCCACAGCGCTGCCGACGCTCGGGCAGGGGATTTCGCTTTTAAGAGTTAGCCCCTGACATCACTGTCCATATATGGATAGAGGCATCATGGGCTCCCTTTAGGAGCGGAATCCCCTACAGGGAGCTACAGTGGTGCTATCTACAGGAAGGGGGTGCCATTTATGGGGGGTGCTGCTATCTACAGGGGGAGTGGCCCTATCT
The DNA here is from genome assembly GCF_050947455.1 of Rhinoderma darwinii. Taxonomy (NCBI): domain Eukaryota; kingdom Metazoa; phylum Chordata; class Amphibia; order Anura; family Rhinodermatidae; genus Rhinoderma; species Rhinoderma darwinii. The sequence goes on along the minus strand of NC_134690.1, from coordinate 364,654,018 downwards.
GCAGGGGGTGGCGCTATCTACAGGGTGGATGTTGCTATCTACAGGGGGATGTTGCCATCTCCAGGGGGGGATGGTGCCATCTGCAGGGGGGGACAGCGCTATCTGCAGGGGCTGCCACTATCTACAGGGGATTTGGTGCTCTCTACAGGGGGTGCTAAATACAGGGGGTGTGGCACTAGCTACATGGGAACTGTGGCATTATATGGGCTCTACCTACAGGGGATACTGTGGCGCTTTCTATTTGGGCACCATGTGTGGCACTATGTGGGCACTATCTACAGTGGGAACTGTGGCACTATGTGGGCACTGTGGCACTATTTACAGTGGGCACTGGAACTACAGTGGGCAATGTGGCACTATCTACAGGGGTATTGTGACAATATCTACATGGGCACTGTGGAGTTTTTAGGTGGCTGGGACACAAAAATCCCTAACGAATAAAATTCATACATTTTTTTAACGTCCATGAAAAACGGATGGCAAATGGCGGTGGAAAATGGTCATACAGCCGGGAAATTGATTCAAATTTTGAGACCCACTGATGCAAAACAGCCATGAAAAACAGATGATCCGTTGTTATTTGCCCTTTTTTTCCACGTCGTGTGAATCTAGCCTTATAGCCCTCTTCAGCGATCCAGGCTGACGGAGAGAGAAGACGACTAATTGTTACAGAGCTGTACAGTGTATGTATGTGTGTATATATATATATATATATATATATATATATATATATATATATATAATATAGATCCATGTATGTAAAAAAATAAGTGTTCCACATATTTTGTGATTTGCTCATAGAAAAATTAAAAACATGGAATTAATTAAACTAATCTAGAAAATGAAAGCCTCATAAGTCTTATAAAAAACAGAGTAAAAATAGTTGTTCCAAAGATATTATCGTTTAAAGAAGTGCATATCAGAATTGGAACATTTGACCTGGATACAGCGGCATCAATAACCCTTGGTCATGAAAAAGGCATCACAAAATTATCGCAATTACTGGATAATGGTAAAATCATCAGTTTTAATCACTGAAAGGATTTATATGTACTGAATGACAATATGGATAAATGTAACCCCTTAACGACCGCCAATATGCCTTTTCACGGCAGCCGTTAAGGGTACTTATGCCAGAGCGCCACCTTTTCACGGCGCTCTGACATAAGCCCGGCATGGGTGTCCTGTGCCAGCTAAAGCGGATGTCGGGCTGTCTAAGGACAGCCGGACACCTGCACTAGCGGGCGGGATCGATTTCAAGATCGATCTCACTCGTTTAACCCCTTGGATGCGGCGCTCAATAGCGAGCGCCGCATCCAAGTGGTTTTGGAGGGATGGTGCTCCCTCTCTCACCCCATCGGCACCCTGCAATTGCAATCGCAGGATGCCAATGGCTTCTATCGCATCTGGGCGCCTAACAAAGGCCCCCAGGTCTGCCTGTGGTGGATGCCTGCTAAGGTGCCTGTCAGTTTTACACTTAGGCTGGATTCGCGCGAGCATGTTCGGTCCGTAAAGGACGGAACGTATTTCGGCCGCAAGTCCTGGACCGAACACACTGCAGGGAGCCGGGCTCCTAGCATCATAGTTATGTACGACGCTAGGAGTCCCTGCCTCTCCGTGGAACTACTGTCCCGTATTGAAAACATGATTACAATACGGGACAGTTGCCCCGCAGCGAGGCAGGGACTCCTAGCGTCGTACGTAACTATGATGCTAGGAGCACGGCTCCCTGCAGTCTGTTCGGTCCGGGACTTGCGGCCGAAATACGTTACGTCCTTTACGGACCGAACATGCTCGTGTGAATCCAGCCTTACAGGGAATAATACGCTGCAATACAGAAGTATTGCAGTGTATTATAAAAGGTATCAGGCGATCGCATAGTAAAGTCCCCCAGTGGGACTAAAAATAAAGTTAACAAAAAGTTTAATAAAGTTAATAATAAATAAATAACAATTCCAAATGAAAAACCCACTTTTTCCCATCTAAAATACTTTAAATAATAATAATAATAAATAAATAAATAAATAAGACATTACACATATTTGGTATAGCCGCGTCCGTAACGACCCCACCTCTAAAGCGATTACATTATTTAACCGGCACAGTGAACGCCGTAAAAATAAAAAATAAAAAACAATGCCAGAATTGCTGTTTTCTGTTGGTCCTGCCTTCAAAGAATTTTGATAAAAAGTGATCAAAAAGTCACATGTACTACAAAATGATAACAATAAAAACTAGAAGTCGTCCCGCAAAAAACAAGCCCTCATACAGCTTCATTGGCATAAATATAAAACAATTATGGCTCTTTAAACATGGCGACACAAAAACAAATCATTTTGAAAAAAAGTTTTTACTGTGTAAAAGTAGTAAAACATACAATATCTATATAAATTTGGTATCGCCACAATCGTAATGACCCACTGAATAAAGATATTATGTTATTTATACCCCACAGTAAACGGCGTAAATCTAAGATGCAAAAAAGGGTGGCAATATTGATGGGCTTTTTTCCATTACCTACCCCCCAAAAATTAAACAATGAATTATATGTACCCCAAAATGGTGCTATGAAAAAACACAACTTGTCCCGCAAAAAACAAGACCTTATACAGCTATGTCAACGTAAAAAATAAAAAAGTTATAGCTCTTGGAATGCGACGATGGAAAAACGCCAAAAAATGGCTTGGTCATTAAGGTTTAAAATGGGCTGGTCATTAAGGGGTTAAATATCTCCAACTTCATCATGCATTATGTGCAGAGGCGTTGGAGTCACTCAATGTTGGATATTTTCTTATTTTTTGGAAAACACAAAAACTAGAACGGTTTATTAGAGAAAATGTATAAAAAAATCTTAGGACTGTCACCTTAAACAGTGACTTGCTTGAGGATAAAAGATTAAAATGGTCTAGGGATTTAGGCACTATCTCTAAAACACAATGGCATGAAATTTGGACTACTCTAGCTAGTTCTAGCCTAAGTTCTTCATATAATTTGGTACAATACAAAATATTACACAGGATATATTATACGCCTAACTTTCTGTATAAAATCGGTAAACGTGACTCTTCAATTTGTCCTAAATGTGGAGAACAAGATGCAGGTCTAATTCACCTCTTGTGGCGCTGCCCAAAACTTCCGTTTTTGGTAAAAAGTCATTAACAATTGTGTGTTGGGCCTGTGGGAATTTTCCCCGGGTACATGGCAGACCACTATGTTTATCAATTCTTTATTATATATCGCAAAATACTGTATTGCCAAAAATTGGTTGGCCAAAAATTCTCCACAAGTGGCAATATGGAAGATATTAGTTGATGAGATGATCACTTTTGAAACATGTGGCTTCAGGAAGAATCTTGGTAGGGAAATAATGTATCTCTATCAGTGCTGGAAAAACTAAAATGTTTACTTTCTCTATTTTACGTCTCGTCACCCTCTTTTGGGAGTGGGTTTGCGGGTTAAAGGATATATAACTAGAATTTTATATCTTATTGTTTCCACTACAGATAATGTCTGAAAATCATTTTAGTATTAGCAATTTTGCAGGTATATTAGATATTATGTATCTTTTAAAAAACAAATTCACCTATAGCAGACATTGTTTGAAATATATTGTACAATGCGGTTTTGCTAATTTTATTCCCATACTCACAATGATAAAAAGTTTCAAACATGTATAAAAGGGGCACGCCAAACACATGCAGCCTGATACTGGGTTTCGCCCTTCCGTCCTCTTCCGGCGCTTGTAAGGCGTGTACCAAAAGTGCACAGTTAAATAGCTGGCGTCGCCACCATAGGTTCTGTGTTCTCTGCGCCCACATCTTGGCCATTATGCTGCAGCTACTGAAGACTCCACACCAACCAAGCTGCGGTGTCTGCCAATTCAGTCCAGTTCCTGAACTCCGCCACCAGCTATTTCATTAGACAGATACATGTAGTCCCTCACAATTCAGCTGGGCAGCGCTTCCAGTCTTCTCCTGGAGTATGCTGGCGATTTGACTAGGACCCCAGCATATTCCATTCTTTTACACCCAAAACCCGAGTCTTGTGACCCTGAGGCCTCCCAATCCAAGGCCTGTTATCGGGCCCTAGACAAATCTTCCCCAGTGATTGCTGGCCACATCGGCCATCACCTATGCCCAATAACAGGCATCACTGGTCAAAACTAAAATCTGCCCTATTTAAATGGCAGAAATAATTATTTTGCTGGAAAACACTTTCTAAGGGATCCATAGGGAGGATTGTAATTCCATGTGTATCCCTCATAATGGTCCGGGATTCCCACATTATTGTACATTGTCAGTAATATGTTGAATGTATCTTGGTGAGGTTTCACATCTGCACTGCTCTTTGTCCTGTAGACCGACTTGGATAAGGGAAATAAGGAAATATTTTTCTCCAGGCTATCCAATAATGATATTAGCACGCTCGGTTATCCATTTGTACTACGAATCATTGACCCGATTCTTAGACAAGACCCACAATTGCATCTCAGCACAGTACAGTGATGGATTTCATGTCAAGCACAGTCCGCTTGGCTGATCAGATCTTGAATGGTTTCTGCAGTCTCCTCCTACCCTACTGTTCACTTCCTTGGGGAACCTAATTAAATACTGCAGAGGAAAAATAGAAAGAGTCCCAGTGCATCCCTTAGTTCTGGAATCTATTCTCTCACATTCACTTAGGAGAGAACCGATTCCATACTGATATGTATATATATATATATATATATATATATATATATATATATATATATATATATACACACATATATATATACATATTGTATATACCGTGCGTTGACTAAACACAAAGGGGTTAAGAGAAATCTTGCCACACACAATGCTAATTACCGCTCAGCTGTGAAATACAACGAGGATCATTAATTTTGCTCAGCTGCAGCTTTAAGCAGCTATTTGCATGAAAATCGTTATGATCGCTCTATTTGCCCCACATTGCAGCCAAAATTCTATGTATTTTGGTATGTTGCCCTACTTACTCAGCAATCAAACCCCAGGTTTTTTTAATTTTTTTTGTATAAAGATTTGCTGCTATTTTTGCTCTTCGAAATCTTTTACAAAAGGAAGATTGTGTTTAATGGGAAGCCAGTAGTATCAGTTCGCTGCTGCAGTTTTGCCTCCGTGGGCTGTGTTTTTAGACAAGGTGTGCGGAGCTGCTTTGTTTCATGTCATTCTAATTTTGTCATTCCCCTTCTACCGAGTGCAGCATTGCAAACACGTATTGTAAAGGGAGTTCAGGGACAAATTGATTCTGCGGCATTTAAAAAAAAAATTTTTTTGCAGCCTTAGCATAAAACAGTCCTATGATGTTCCACTGCAGAATTCAATTTCACAGTTCAGTTAGGTCCTTGATTATGCTGCCAAATTCAGATTAATGTTCGCTTAACGAACATGAATCAGGGGACTTCTGGCTGACAGCCAGTAGTAATACTAGGAGTTGATGGCAGTGTTCAGTTTAATGCCCTGGACACCTCTGTGCGCTGCTACTGATATTGATTGATTAAATGAATTCAATAGTATAATTATTTGTAAGCATTACATTAGTCGTGTGTCGGAGTCACCTTAGATAAGTAACAGTCGCATTGTAACGATTGTATCATTGGGAGATGAGTAACCGTTAAAAAATACTATTTTAATATACAGTCTTATCAGATATTATATAAGACAAGCAGGATCTGATACTCCCGTTCATTCATGGTCTGCAGTATATAGTCCCGTACTGCGCCTTGATTGAGTGGAGGAACCAATGTCAGTAGCATTCAGCTTAGGTAAAGTAGGATAGGTAGTGATCCAATATGATCTATTTTGAGCCTGGATGAAGACGATCTGAGGATTTGGAAAGATTCTGAGGGCACGGAGACAAACATTGAATACACAGTAGATGCAGACTTAGGGCTCATGCACATGGCCATATTACAGCTTTTGTACGGAGGTGTAATAGGGCTGCCATAGAGGTGCATGATGCCTCTACTGTACCTCTATATGCCTCCAATTTCATATTAAGGCTTACAGAGTCATCGGATGGCAATTATAGGGATGTATACTCCACTAGGAGCACTGCTCTGTACATACGACACCAGACGGAGCGTGTATGGCAGCACACGGAGGGTCATCAACAAAGCCATGTGCATGGACCCTGTATGGCTATACATTTAATCACCAACGGACCCTTAGAAAATCACATGTGCCACCATATGGTGCCTTTGTGTGGCACCGTATTCTCGGCAAGTAGCAAAGCTTCTAGGGTTCTAGGGAAAAAACAACTGTAATATGGAATGTGATGCAAATTTTCACAACCTTTTTTCTCACAGATTCCATATAAATCAGAGGAACACGGAGGGACATTATGGGCCCATAAGAGGCTATTACGGATCTGTGTAACATTAGGCTTTTGCTTGTAAAGGTTTTGAAATTGGTCAACATGTCTCTAATATTGTAATATTTTCAATAGCCCAGAAATAAATAAAAAAACAATGATATCCAAAGAGGATGTTCAGCTTTGGATGGATTTGCACAAAAACATGCCTATAAGGAGTTGTTTGTTTTATATAATCCCTCTATGTTAGAAGGGTCCCCCAAAAATATGCAGATCACAGGGTGTCTGTCCTGCTACCTGAACAGTTATCAGTTATAATCTGTGTGGAAACCTAACAACAAATTTAAGTAAAATTTCCCTCTAGCGCCACCACAGGAAAAATGAATTATTACATGGTGCCTATTGAAATCAATGGGCTGTTCATAGTTACATAGTTAGTATGATTGAAAAAAGACACATGTCCATCATGTAATGTATGAACATGGCAGGTCCTCCAGATAAATAGTGAGATCCTTTTTGTATCTTCTCTCTGGTTACTTAATGGAGGTCTCTATTAACCCTTAATGGTCAGTTCACACGTTGCGTAAATACTGCGGATTTTCCGCAACAAATTAGTTGCGGAAAATCCGCAGCAAATACAGTAGCAGCAAAGTGGATGAGATAAAACAAATCTCATCCAAACACTGCGTAAATACTGAGCGGAAAAAACGCTCAGAAATTGACCTGCGGGGTGGAATTTTATTCCGCAGCATGTCAATTGTATTTGCGTAAATGGTGCTTATTTGTTGCGGGTTTTCCCCATTGAATTCAATGGGGAGGTAATACCCGCAACAAATAGCAGTTTTTGCGTATTTGTAGCAGATTCGCAGCAATTCCGCCGCACGAAACGCAACTCGGAAAAAAAAATCTCATACTTACCCAGAAGTCTGTGTTCTTCCCTCCAGCGTGGCCTCCTGGGATGACGCTTCATCCCATGTGACCGCCGATGCAGCCATTTACAGTCTGTGGCAGCGGTCACATGGGATAAAACGTCATCCTTAGTGGCTGGCCTGGATGCCGTCAGAGGCCCGACCTCCTAGGATGACGCTTCATCCCATGTGACCGCCGATGCAGCCAATTACAGGCTGCAGCAGTCTCCTGGGATGAAACGTCAGACTGCAGCGGTCACCTGGGATGAAACATCATCCCAGGAGGCCGGCTTGCTAGCAGGCCAGCCAATTGCTGCAGTTTCCCATAGCGGACATTTCGGGTGAAAGACTTCACCACAGTTTGGTGCGGTTCTTCAGCCAGAATGCCCTGCGGCGCACAGGGCGGACACGCTGCGTGCTTTTATGCAGTGTATCTGCCCCGTGTGAACTCAGCCTAAGTGATAAGTCTATTTTGTATAGTCTCTTAAAGGGGTTTTCCCACGAGGGACGTTTATGACATATCTACTGGACCTCTGGGACCCGCACGTATCTCTAGAACGGGGCCCCCTAAACCCCGTTCTACCTCTGCAATAATAAGCAAGTGATGTTTTCAGTTTCATTGTTGTAATCCAAGAGCCATAACTTTTTTATTTTTCCATAGACATAGCTGTGTGAGGGTATTTTTTTTTTGCTGGACTTTGTATTTTTTAATGGCATATTAGGAGACATATAGCTTATAGATGAGCTTTTCTTAACTTTTTTTAGGGGGAAATGGAAGAAAAACAGCAATTCCTACATGCTTTTTTGCATCTTAAATTTACCCCGTTTACTGTGTGGTATAAATGACATAATACATTTATTCTGCATGTTTTGTCGATACCAAATTTATATTATTTTTTATCTTTTTCTACTTTTGCACAATAAAAACACTTTAAAAATAAAGAAAAAGTATTTGTTTTTGTGATGCCATATTCTAAGAGCGATAACATTTTTCTTTTTCCGTCGACGTAGCTATATGAAGGCTTATTTTCTGCAAGATGTATTACATTTTTTGGAAGGCAGAATGAACAGAAAACAGCAATTCTGGCATTGTTTTTTATTTTGACTGCATTCACCATGCGGGCTAAATAACATTATAGTTTTAGAGTTCAGCTCATTACGAACACAGCGATACTAATTACATGTAGCTTTTTTACAGGTTTTTTTTCATAATAAATCATTTTGTAAGGAGCAAACATGGGTTTTTAACTATTTTAACTTTGGATTTAATTTTTTTTTTAATTCTAAACTTTATTGATCTAATTTTTTACCTTTTTTTTGGTCCTAATAGGGGATGCTTTTTTAATACACTACAATACTTCTGTACTACATTGTATTATTCCTAAATATGGCCTAATAGGCATACACTTTTGGCAGACCTGGGTGCCTTTGTTACGCCCCTGCGATCGCTTAGCAGACGGAGCCCCCCCCCTTTGAAAACTTTTAGATGCGGTGGTCACTATTGACCGTGGCACCTCAGGGCTTAATCACCTGGGATCGGAGGTAACTCTGATCCCGGTTGTTAGAGCAGGTGCCCGGCTGTCTTTAGAAAAGGCTGCGTTGTGGCATAAGTACGCCGTAAAAAGGCGTATTGGCGATCATTAAGGGGTTAACTCAGAATTTCCTAATAAGGCATTTTAAAATGGGATTTATAAACAAGACAACTATTTGGCCTAAAACTGTGTTTCTCGACTCCCTTGTACCTCCAACATGTCAACTATTAAGGATTTCCCATAGAGAAAGAACCCGTGGCAATGACTGATGAACTGATTGTAATTAATTGCATTAATTACTTTTTTTATTCTTAATTAAAACATGGACATTCTATATTTTTAAGCAAAGAAACAACACATAAGCTAGACATGCCATAAAGATTCATCATCATGTTTGATCTATCCTCACTATAATTTATAATGTAATTTAGTCATGGAAGATCAGCCATGCAGTAAGCCTCATATACCGTGTACATTTTGACCATATTTTCTAGTGGAATGCACAGAAATCCCTCCCATTGTTCACCGTATGTCATGTAAGCTCTTCTCTTACCATGAATAAATAGCATGTATGTGAGCAATTCTGCTCTGCCAGTGGGCAAACTGATGCCAGTAGCAAGAAATCATAAAATGAATGATTGTGGGTATAGTTTTCTAAAAGAGAGTTATTCAAAAAGGTACTACATCCATTAATTAAAGGGAATGTCCAAGAAAACATCTCTTTCATTGTAATGATCAACACCATTATTGCATTAATCTTTATAAATATCCTAAAATATGATAGCCGCTATTCATTTTATGGACTTCTTCCTACAGGGGTCGCCTGATTTGGACAATCTGAGTCCTCCGAATACACTCTGACCACAGGGTGTCCCACCACTGTGGTTAGAGTATAGCAATCAGCTGTATCTGTGCAGGAACCTGTCAGCAAGTGTTAAAATCACCTGCAGCGCCACCACAGGGAAAATAAAGTATTGCACACTTTTCATTGTAGTCAATGGGCTGTCTGTGTAATGCACAGACATGCTGAGTCCTCCAAGTCCTTGTATCCGCTCTCCACTTCGGCTAATAGAAAAGGGTCTTAAATGGGTGGGGGGGCTCCCTATTAACGCAGAATTACCTAATAGGGTATTTAAAAATGGTTTTCTAAAGCAGAAAACCGCTTTTACATGAGTTGTTCTCTTGGCAAGATACTGCCAGACTCCATATGCATTGATAGCACTAGCCACAAAAATAGCCAATGAGCCACATTTGCAATGTACACGTTATAAATATAATTCTTTTGATGTTAAACATTTTGAATTGGAATCTGCAGAACAATTGAATTATTTTCTTCCTGCAATTTATCAATGCCAGTGTACAATGCTGTTAATTTAGATGGGCTCAAGATTATGCTTCCCATAGGAAAGAAAGGAAGAAAGAAAATACTTAAATTGAAAGTTCCTCTATTGCAATTTTCAGTTTAGTTTTGGTTATTTCCTCTATACACATTGATTGGGAAGGGACAGTGATAAATAGGTTTATATTCAGTGACGCTATATTTGACATAATACTGGAAAAAAAAAAGATGCATCAACAATTTTTGTGAAAGTTTATAAAGTCTCTATATAATTGAAGTTGCAGTCTTCCCGGATCTCCTCTGTGTTTCTTAGGTTGGGTTCACACGAGCACATTACGTCCGTAATGGACGGAACGTATTTCGGCCGCAAGTCCCGGACCGAACACACTGCAGGGAGCCGGGCTCTAAGCATCATAGTTATGTACGATGCTAGGAGTCCCTGCCTCTCCGTGGAACTACTATCCCGTACTGAAAACATGATTACGGTACGGGACAGTTGTCCTGCAGCGAGGCAGGGACTCCTAGAACAGACTACAAAAAAGTAAGGCTCTGTTCACATCTGCGTTGGAGGCTCCGTTAGTAGCCTTCATCACAGATTCCGTAGTTTTTGTCTGCCAAAACAAAAAACACCCTGGAGGAAACCCTGGGGTACCCATTAAATTCAATGGGTTTTGTCAGGCACTGTTGGTTTTTGTCATGCGATGGATCTGGCACTTCCATTGTTCCCGTTAGCCTGTTCCTCTTATGGAACAGAATAATGGAAAAGCTAGCGCAGATGTGAACAGAGCCTAAGGCCTCATTCACACGGCAGGGTTTCCCGGCCGGGTGCCGGCCGTTCATAAATCGGCCGGCACCCGGCTGCATTAGGTATAATAGACCCCTAATGGGGCTATTCACACAACCGATTTTTTGACGGCCGGGAAAACCGGCCGTCAAAAAATAGGACATGCTCTATCTTCGCCCGGGTACCCGGCCGCCCGGCTCCCATAGAAGTCTATGGGGCCGGGTATTACATGGCCATCACCGGGATGTGTCCCGAGTGATGGCCGGGTTTTCCGGAGCTTGTGCTCTATCTTCTCCTCCTCACAGCGCAGAGTGCATGTGAGGAGGAGGAGTTGATGCCATTCGGACGAATGGCATCGCTGTACACTGTGTGGCAGGGCCGGGGTGTACAGCAGGTGGAAGGGAGCGCTGCGCTTGCTCCCTTCCCCTGCTTGAAAAGCACCCGGGCCCGGCGACACCTTCGATGGCGCCGCTAGCAGCTGCAGCTGCTGCTGCTGCGGCTGCTACTATTGTAGCGATGCCACTATAGCAGAGCAGGGAGGTATCTCCCCGCTCTGCTATGTGCTAGCCGCACTTTAGCTCCTTGAAGGAGCGGAATCCCTGTGTTTTCGGGGATTCCGCTCCTGGACAGAGCGCTTGATGTCTCTGTCCATATCTGGGCAGTGACATCAGTGGAAACTCCTGAAGCGGAATCCCCGAACACATGGGGATTCCCCTTCAGGAGTTGCCGCTGATGTCACTGTCCGGATCTGCCCGGCCCGGCACGGATGCAAAACTTAATGCAAACCGGCCGGGCAAAATGGGGATTCCGCTCCTTCAAGGAGCTAAAGTGGGGCTAGCACATAGCAGAGCGGGGAGATACCTCCCTGCTCTGCTATAGGGGGGTCGCTACAGTAGTAGCAGCAGCAGCAGCTGCTAGCGGCGCCATGGAAGGTGTCGCCGGGCCAGGGCGCTTTTAAAACAAGCAGGGGAAGGGACCCACCGCAGTGCTCCCTCCACCTGCTGTACACCCCGGCCCTGCCACACAGTGTACAGCGTACAGTCATTCGTCCGAATTGCATAAACTCCTCCTCACATGCACTCTGCGCTGTGAGGAGGAGGAGATAGAGCGCAAGCGACGGAAAACCCGGCCATCACTCGGGACACATTCCGGGGATGGCCGTGTATTACCCGGCCCCATAGACTTCTATGGGAGCCGGGCGGCCGGGTAACCGGCCGAAAATAGAGCATGTCCCATTTTTTGACGGCCGGTTTTCCCGTGTGAATAGCCCCATTAGGGGTCTATTATTCCTAATGCAGCCGGGTGCCGGCCGATTTATGAATGGCCGGCACCCGGCCGGGAAACCCTGTCGTGTGAATGAGGCCTTAGAGACAAGGTTTGATACTCCCTATAAAATCAGTTGTTAGCTAAAATTGACTGCAGCAATATTACATATTTTGTGGTTGTAGAACTGGCAATATTTTTAATTATTAATATTCGCTGATTCACCATTCCATAGGAAGCAATGGGAGTATTGATTCAAGAAAAGTGATTCTTAATTTGTCAAATGAATTAAGCCAATGCATCATAATGGCTATTGAGTTGCGAACCAAGTTGAGAATTGTCCTAGTCTGTGATAGTATATTCATACTTCTCAAGGACATGTTTATAATTTCTTTTATCTATCTTGATGCTGTCTTGAGGCCTTTTCCTTTTAACACATAAATTGCGTGTTCTTATATCTAAAAAATTTTTTATGTTTTTCAAGTTAATGATTAGGCTCTATTCACATGACAGGGTCCAAGTGTCGGCCAATAAAAACAGCCGTTTTGGACTTTTTTTCCCGGCCGTTTTGCATCCGTTCCTGGTCGTGTTGCCGTTTTTAACGGCCGGTTTTGACCGTTTGCATCCGTTTTTTTCCCTGTCTATTTTAAAATCGGATGAATTTCATTTGTAAATTTTTTGTCACACACTTCCCTTTGTAGATAATGCCACACAGCCCCGTGTAGGTAGTGCCAAACAAGCCCCCTGCCCCCTTTAGGTAATGCCGCACAGCCCCCTGTAGGTAGTGCCACACAGCCCCCTGTAGGTAATGCCACACAGCCTCCTGTAGTTAATGCCACACTTCTCCCTGTAGGTAGTGCCACACAGCCCCCTGTAGGTAATGCCACACAGCCCCCTGTAGGTAATGCCACACAGCCCCTTGTAGGAAGTGCCACACAGCCCCCTGTAGGTAATGCCATACAGCCGCCTGTAGGTAACGCCACACAGCCCCCTGTAGGTAGTGCCACACAGCCCCCTGTAGGTAATGCCACACAGCCTCCTGTAGTTAATGCCACACAGCTCCCTGTAGGTAGTGCCACACAGCTCCCTGTAGGTAATGCCACACAGCCCCCTGTAGGTAATGCCACACAGCCCCTTGTAGGAAGTGCCACACAGCCCCCTGTAGGTAATGCCATACAGCCCCCTGTAGGTAACGCCACACAGCCCCCTGTAGGTAATGCCACACAGCCCCCTGTAGATAGTTCTACACAGGAACGTTTTACATAGCTCCCCAGATTTTGTCCATCTTTTTTGATGCTTCTTTTCTCTTGCTTCCACTATGTCTGCATTCGTCCACTGATGATTTCTTGACAGTTTGTACAAAAAAAATTTTGATCAGGCTGAATGACATCTTTGATTTTCACCCACAGTTCATGCTGCGCTATTGTTTCCGGTAAAACCACGGACACCCCGAAAGAAACCTGACGGAAACCATTAAAGTCAATGGTTCCGTCAGCTGTCGGTGGGGTCTGTCACTTCCGGTATTTTCCTTCTTCTGCTTCTCTGACGGAGCAGAACAACAGAAAAATCAACACAGGTGTGAACGTACCCTAATGGTTTGGTTCTTTTTTTCAACTTTGTATGTCTTGCTTGCAATGTCATAGACTTCTACGGGGCCATACTGTACCTCTGTATGCCTCCGATTTTATACATGGCATGGTGGCATGCGCCATCAGACGCTGCCATTCACAGGAAAGCTAAAGCTCACATTAGTTGATTGTTTTTTCTATCTGTCTTGTATAACACTACATTCAGTGATTCACCATGGCCTCACTAGTTCTCTTTTGTTATCCATAATCGTTCGCTAAATAATAGGTGGTGGGGTTTCCTGCTGGTAAGTACATTGGACGTGTCCTTTCTGAGCTTCAGTACCTGTAGTTTCTCTTTATACTTTGTGAATTCCTAGCTCCGATTTTGTTCTTTTGTGTGATTTTATTTAACAATACTGACACCTGACATTTAACATGTGATTTGCTTTGCAGGCAGACTATGATCTATCACAGGTTTCCTTAAGCCCTCCACTCACTGGATCTGACACATACCCTCGAGGTCCTACAAAGCTACCTCAATCACAAAACAAATCCAATTATCCCTCAAGTAGTTACCAGTATCCCTCAGTATACCATAAGCCATCTCCCTACCATCAGCCACCGCTTCATGGGAGCCCCCACTACATGTCTACAGGTTCTTACCCCAGTTCTCCGAGTACAACATCCAGTGTTTACCCTCCTCCCAGCTGGGGCTCATCCTCAGATCAGCAGCCATCAAGAGTGTCCCATGAACAATTTCGAGCAGCGCTGCAGCTTGTGGTCAGTCCTGGAGACCCTAGAGAATATCTGGATGACTTTATTAAAATTGGAGAGGGCTCAACAGGTATTGTTTGTATTGCAACAGAAAAGCACACAGGAAGGCAAGTAGCTGTGAAAAAAATGGATCTCCGGAAACAGCAGAGAAGAGAACTGCTCTTTAATGAGGTATGAGTCATTTACAATTCTTAAAAAAAAACAAAAAACACCCAGGTTGCGTCATGTTTCCGTTTTGTTCTGACATAATAAAATACTGCAGCATACTACGCTATTATGACCGTCCAAAGCAGCGGGTATTAACTAACACAAGTGTAAACACAGCCTTAATTGCACATTAAATAAATAGTGTAGATACCCCAGCAAACATTCCTTTTATATTTTGCTATGTTATCTTTTATTTAATATAGTTTTATGAGGGTTGTTGATGCACAGCTTTATTTTTCAACAGAAAGTACCTTGTTATACCCTATACCTTGTCCACTTTGGACAATTTATTTTTAGAAGAGTCTCTTGGCAATAAACTGATCACATAGTGTCCCTCTGCTGAGACCCCCAGCAATCGCTGTAATCTGTGAGGGAACCTGGTAGCAAGTGTTTAATGTCACTGCAGCACCACCACAGGAGAAATGAAGCACTACACAGTTCACATTAGAGTAATAGGCTGTTCCTGTAATACATGGATGAGCTGGTTTCTTCAGAGCGAGAAACACCGTATGTAGCCCCCCTCTATGAATTTGCAATATTTTACAATGGGTTTTCTCCACCAGATAGCCCCTTTAACAGCTTTAGGGTATGCCCAGACGTGGCGGAGTTCTGCATACACTGTCCGCAGCAATGCCGCACAGAATCTGCGTTTCAGATTCTGTTGCGGCTTTGCCTAATATGGGCACTAAATTGATGCGGACTAGCCATTGCGTATTGAGGGGCAGAAGGCTTCCCTTCTCTCTATCAGTGCAGGATAGAGAGAAGGGGCAGACCTTTCCCTAGTAAAAGTAAAAGAAATTCATACTTACCCGGCCGTTGTCTTGGTGACGCATCCCTCTTTCAACATCCAGCCCGACCTCCCTGGATGTAGTCCATGTGGACGGAAACGTCATCCCGGGAGGCCGGACTGGAGGAAGAAGCAGGGAGTTCTCGGTAAGTATGAACTTCTTTTTTTTTTACAGGTTGATGTATATTGTGATCGGAAGTCACTGTCCCTGGTGCTGAAAGAGTTACTGACGATCGCTTAACTCTTTCAGCACCCTGGACAGTGACTATTTACTGACGTCGCCTAGCAACGCTCCCGTAATTACGAGTGCACACACGTAGTCACCCGTAATTACGGGAGCCCCATTGACTTCCTCAGTCTGGCTGCAGACCTAGAAATACATAGGTCCAGGCAGAATGAAGAAATGTCATGTTAGTAAAACCAATACGCTACGCAGCACACATAACATCTACGGACTTCATTGCGGAATTTTGACTCTCCATTGAAGTCAATGGAGAAATTCCGCAATGAGTCCGCAACAAGTCCGCTACACGTCCGCAACAACCAGTGTATGCTGCGGACACCAAATTCCGCACTGCAGCCTATGCTCCGCAGCGGAATTGTCCGCAACGTGTAAATGAACCGAACTACAAAGCTGTGGAAGGCAATGGAGAAACGTGTACGCTGCGGACTGTCCGCAGCGGAGTTCCAGAACAATTCCGCCACGTCTGGTCATGCCCTTACAGTTTCTAAGTTTAGACACTTTTGTTTTCCTCATTAAATTGCTTTATGATGATTATGGCTTCATTTACCGTATTTTTTGGACTATAAGACGCAGTTTCTCTCTTAGAATCTGTGCTGTAATCTTCTGCTGCGTCTTTTCTCCTGAAGGCAACAGATGCCAGGAGCAGGAGACTGAGCTCCGAGCTTCAAAGGTCCTTACAGTGCAGTGTAATGGAAGCAGCATGTCTTGTGGTGTGTGTAAAAGATCTCTGTGTTATCTGCTCACTGAACAGTCACATGTTACACACAGAATTCTGTCATCTCATTGTTCAGTGAGCAAATAACAGACATTAGTACACACAGCACAGTAAATCTGTTCAGGTCCTGATCTGCCAGGACCTTCTAGCCACGCCCCCTCCTATATACAGGGCCGCAAGAAGAGCAGATTCAACACTATTAACCCCTGCCACTCCACACCTCTGATGTCTGGTGAGTTCAGGGGAGGGTGAGAGCACTATAGCTGCCAATATCTTGTATTTATGTGTATGACATTATTATAGGGCACTGTGGCTGGCATTGTATTGGGGCACTGTGGTACCCTATTGTTTCAATATTACCCAGGAAATGTATTGTTAAAGGCAAAACCTGTTTTTTCTCCCCTTTTATGCTACAATTTATGGGTGCGTTTTATGGTCCAGTGTGTCCTATAGTCCGTAAAATACGGTACATTTTTTTTAATGTTTTGAGGTGGATGCTTGAACTATCAGCTAAAAATTATGCTAAAAATCATTAATATATAGGGATAATAGCAATAGTCTATGCTCCCTACAACTTTAGCTTTTCTAAGCAGAGCCTAAATAGATTTTTATTTGTGTTCACAGGTAGTGATTATGAGAGATTACCATCATGAAAATGTTGTCGACATGTATAATAGTTACCTGGTTGGTGATGAGCTGTGGGTTGTTATGGAGTTTCTTGAAGGTGGAGCACTGACGGACATTGTTACCCATACAAGGTATGTTATATCATGGTGAGCTATAGTATGGCCAGGATAACACGCAGTTTTTGTGGCAGGTTTTTTAGCGAAACATATGAGTGGACACAACAGAAAAGAGATGCATTACTTTTTCCTTTATACGTTCTTTCCTTTTGGATCCACTTCCGGCTTTGGCTCAAAAAACTGAGCCAAAAACGGCATCAAAAACTGCATCAAAACTGTCTGTGTCTGTGATCCTGGCCTAAGGCTGATCACAGTACTAAGATCTGTCAGTAGCAGATATTTTATTTATTACATTATATTATCATCTTTGTTTCTATATTGTAAATCAATGATTGTTCATATATACTTAGAATTTAGGTTCTGGTTTCAGACAAACTCGGCCTGAAGTTTGAAATCCGATTTTGAACACCTCCATTTTTAGCCTTTTGGACGATTTAGGCTATATTCACACGAACGTAGCCCACCTCGGACGTAAAAAACTGCCGTGCAGGACACGTTGTCACGGATCCTCCACACACTAGAGTCTATTGAGGGATGCGTGACACACAGTTAAATAGGACATGTCCTATTTTTCAACGGACCGCTCACACGCTCCGTTGAAACAACGGTCGTGTGAACGTCCCCATTGAAATACATGGGTCCGTGTGAGGGCTGTTACGGCCCCCACATGGACTAGATTCACGTTCGTGTGAATGAGCCCTTACAGTTTTAAATGTTATGTTTTATAGTTCCACATTGCAGCATGGTACACCAATGTGACAAATAATAGGGCTGGTGTCCATTTGGTCATGCTGGGCCATTAGTACATCTTATGTTGCTGTGTCTTGTACTGTAATGGGTGATGTCGTGTTTAGTATATGTGTTTCTGTTAGTAGTCATTCACATGGCAGAGCCCAGAGATGCTTCTGGGTGTGAATACTTCCATACATACGGCATCTAATAGAGCATGCCATAATTATTTCTTGGGCGGATTTGTATGGAATCCGTCAAAAAGAACCTCTGTATGCCTTCGTATGAAATCGGAGGCTTACGGATCTACAGTAGAGGCTCCATGTACCTCTATGTCAGGTCTATTATGGAGCAGTAATTTAGCTGTGTGCATGAGCCCTTATTTGTCAGCACTCGTATCACAGAGAATTCCCCCTAATATATATATAAAAAAGAGAAAATTAAAAGGCTTACAAAAATATAGTAGGTTCATGTAGTGTTCTAACGTTATAGTATAGTTTGTGTTAAAATTTTATCCCCACCCTAATTTAGGGGGACCAATGCTGTAAACTTGATATTTCTATGTATATCTTGATATACTGATGATATGTTTGTTAGAAATGGCTTTGAACAATATATTGTGCTGTAACTTATCAGTCTGTAAAGCAATATGGTCACTTTTAGATTCCATTCATATTTGTCATTTGGGACAAAGTAAGATAAAATCCAGACCAAGGTCATAAAAGCCGGCAGCGAGTACATTTAAGAAGATGCAGCAATTGAAGCATTAAGCAAAAGTCACAAACAAAATGCAAATTATCTTACGTTTTCCCACGACATTGATGAATTACTGTTCTCATTCCTATGTTAATAACAATCGAGATAAAGTCCTGAAGGTGAAAAGAAGATAAAACAATGTTGTTTTTTTCCCCTCTGTGCTGTGTATAGAAGAGAAAAATAAGTTTGTGCTGCTAAGTAAAATGTGACCCTAGGAATGTACTGGGGAGGGGGTGCAGTAAATAGTGATGCCATTTACAACCTGCCCACTACTGCCCCCGCTGGACTATTAGGAAATGTATCTCCTCTTGGTCAAGTGTAATTTGTTAACCCCTTTGGATCTCTTTGTAACTCATCCATATTTTTCCCATTATATTGGTTGTTATAATTTACATCTCTAAAATATTGCATATTATTCACAATGACATCTTATTTTCCAGGATGAATGAGGAACAAATAGCCACAGTGTGTTTCGCTGTTCTGAAAGCATTGTCCTACCTGCATAATCAGGGAGTCATTCACAGAGATATAAAAAGCGACTCTATCCTGCTGACCAGTGATGGCAGGGTAAGTGTATTGTACTAGATTTTCTACATTTCCAATAATGGTCCGACTATAGTGGCAGTATCATGCTGCGTTCTTAAAAATTGGGAAAAAGCACAGCACACAGCATATTTGTACTTGACTGTAGCTACTTGAGCAATTTTATATTTATTTGCAGATAAAGCTTTCTGATTTTGGATTCTGTGCACAAGTGTCCAAGGAGGTCCCCAAAAGGAAGTCTCTTGTTGGAACTCCATACTGGATGGCCCCGGAAGTTATATCAAGACTCCCATACGGAACAGAGGTTAGGTTGGGAAATGTACTATAATGGGATACAACCGAGTAAACAGTAAAACAATTTCAGAGTAATATATATTTTATGCACAGTGGTTTTCTGCTTAAAAGGGTTGTCTCACATAAACAACCCCATCTCTAAAGACAGCCGCCCCGGTACTCAGCTAATCCCAACAGGTCCGGCACCCGCAGTCCCTGGTGATCAGCTGTTATCACCAGGGGAAGTTTCATTTGACCATGCATACATACATATATGGTCACCTAAACATAAACTACTGTCTCTGGTATAATCATGAGTACTTTCTCCATTTTGGATCTTTATAATTAAAGAAATTGGGAAGTAAAAGGAGGTAGCTCTATGGAGCCCATACAGAAGACGGTTTTCTCTAGCAACCTAGGAAGTATTGCCATAAAAAGGAAGACTGATTAAGTTACTTTCCTCTTTTAGGTGGATATATGGTCACTTGGAATCATGGTGATAGAAATGATTGATGGAGAACCTCCCTACTTCAATGAACCGCCATTGCAGGCAATGCGCCGGATACGGGATAACTTGCCACCAAGAGTAAAAGATGTTCATCAGGTAAGAACATTTATGTCAACCTATTTGAGTCTCAGTTCTCCTGCTTAAACAATTCCACATGTTGATGACACTAAGCTGAAAGAAGAGCGTAGGCAAGAAGGCTAAGCCAGGCTTTTCTCTCTTAATGCAAATCACATCAAAGTTTTATGACGATAGAATTAAGTTTGGGACTTCATTATTAGTAAATAGCCGCTCTATGTCATAGATAATGGTAGCATGTATACCATCCAGTTGTATTTCCTGTGGAGTATAAGAATTCTAGGTGGAAGAAAAACCACTTTTGTAGCTCACATGACACACATTCATACCGTTCAAACTTTTTTTTTGCCCACAGTAGTCAGACATTATGCAAAATGGCTAGTGACAGGGAGGTATAATATTGTGGGTGGTACCAGGCATTTCTGTGTAGATCATTGGAGGGAAATTAGTAGACCAAGTAATACTGTTTCTCAGTATTTATTTGTATCTTTGTTATAGGGATATATAAATGATTTTTGTTTTATGTGACTATCCTGAACTTTTCTAGCTGTCACACTGGCCAGTGCAGAATACACAATAGTCTGACACTTCCTGTGGTGGGGTATTTAATGACAGCTCTATTGTAATGCTGAAGGCCTAGATAAGGCATAAGAGAAACACTACACACAGATAAGGCTCTGTATGCGGCTCCCAAGCCATTTACTGGCTTCCTGTAGTGTGTATTAGTCTATGGATTCTTTTCTGTCCATTAAATCCCATTCATTGCAGCTGCCATGAAACACATACACCCTGCTGCATCTATATAGACCATACCAAAACAAAGTGTGTGTCTCCATAATGGCTGCCCCAAGGGAAGTTTAAAAAAAATAAAAAAAAAATAGCTACATTTAAAAAAAATAAACACATTATTTGTCCTCTACATACTAACATGGAATTAATGAAACAAAAAAATATATATGATAAATTTCCTTTAAAGTGGTACGCCATTTTTTACTATTTTCACCCTTTTAGAATACACAAGTACTCAAACCCTGTTTTTGTCTTCCAATGTCTTAAATTTCCAATATTCGCATGTCTCTAATTCTCAAATGTCTCTGATTCATAGGTTTCTTCAGTGCTACGTGGATTCCTAGACTTAATGTTGGTAAGGGAACCATCGCAGAGAGCAACAGCACAAGACCTATTAAGACATCCATTCTTGAACCTCTCAGGACCCCAGTCGTGTATTATACCACTAATGAGGCAATACAGACATCATTAGGCTCCTGCTTCTCAGGGCAGGGCTATGGAGGAAAAGGATAAAACACCAACAACTATAGAAAACACAAGAAATGCAAAATTGAAGCAGCTAATAATCATAACTGCCTATATTTCTGTACAATAACGATGAAAACGCTGGGGTGCGCCGAAACACAATCCTCACTTTTCACTCTTTTTCTTTGGTTTCTTTGTTTTATTTTTCATTGATTGACAATGCAGACTTTTTACAAAGTTTCTTTTGACGTGATTTTAGATATTAGTCCCAACATATCCCCCAAAGCTTAGCTGAAACAAAGGGAATTTAGTGTCATTTATTTAAACAATGTAAAAATCCTTCTTTGAGGTAAAATGCACTTTTTTTCAACAGTAGGAGTGTAACGTATTTTGAAATGAATTTGTAATTTTCTGTATAATACTTTTGATAATTTGCCGTTTTTTGATGTTATGTAAACATTGTGCCAGTTCCAAAACCAGGTGTAATTTACCAAACATTTTCAAAAATTCCTACTTTTATAATCCTTTTGAAAATGCCCACACCTTTCTTTCACTGTCGACTGTCTATTTTGCTTGCATACAATTTTAAGGCACATCTGAATACTAGAGTGGTTTGCAAACATTTAAGGCCCTTTCATTACCATTACTTAGTGTTACCCAAATAAAAATTATTCCAGATATCTATTACAGCAAAATAAATATTTAATCAATAAATTGTCCAACAATATTTAAGACATGCTAAATAAATATGTACATTATCCATAAATATAAGTATTTCTATGTTTCATATTTAATAACATTGAAGAATAATATTGTTGTTTTTTTTCTAGTCAATAAAGAACATACTATTCAAATTTAAAGAGAGATATTAAAACTAGTGCAAAGTTAAAATGGAAGAGTTGCTAATAACAAACAATTAATTCTCCAATTTGAACTGAAATTATATAGGCAAAACTTTTCCCTGGTACCAGTTTTGATAACTCCCCCTCTTTATATTTTAGCCAGGTGGAGCTTTTTATATTTTAATTTATTTTTCTTTGTTGTATTTTATAGTTATTAATTTAATTTCAATGTATTCATTTTATTAAATTGTATTTATTTTAATTTAATATTTATTTTATTTATAGTCTCATTTCAAAACCCAGTTATTTACTGACCCAGTTGACAGAAAATGTCAACATTTTAAGCGGGTATTTTTTCCAAATTTACCTTATGTTTTCATTGTGATAATGTTGTAGGATGTGTTTGACTCAATACACTTGTGCTGCTGTCTATAATTTTTTTATGTCAAAAAAATGGATGACGATAAATTTGTGTTGCTTGTTGAATGAACTTGCATGTCAACTCTAGGCCTAGATAGATTTGTGTTTTGCAGCCACTTGATTCATATTTATTTCGATTCAAAATAAAATTTATTTATTAATGAGCACGGTTGTCTTTTCTTTTTTTCACATTCCTCTTGCTTCATTAAAGGAGTAATGAATTAATGCCTTGTTTCTAATATTTGGCTTGAAAAACTAGAAAGAAATGTTGAAGATTCTGAATATATGCTTTTATATGTATTACAGCAAACACAAAAGTGAATGGCCACCTGTTAACACCATGTTGATTTGAATGGATTTGGTTCGAAATGATGTGCTGATCAGTTTTTTAATATATGTTTATTGGGGTTGAAGTCTCTAAACCCCCTGCATAGCCATAGCGTTAAATGATAAAATTTTGCCACCACTAGGGGGAGCTTAGAAGCTCACTGCATACAGTTTCATTACTGAGCTCAGTGTATAACCAGTACGCAGTAAGCTTGCCCTATTGTTGGCGTTAGTTGCAGGCAACCAAAATGTTATCCTTTAACTCTATGGGGCAAATTTATTAAGACTGGTGTTTCATACGCCAGTCTTAAACTGAACTGCGCTGGACTAAAATGCATCAAATTTATTAATATTTTGTTGCTAAGCTCCTTTTATATCTTTGCAGGGTTATTTGGAGCTCTGTTTTAGAACAGTAGAGCTCTGACCGATAAAAAGCTAATTTAAAAAATGAATCAGTAGAAAAATTTGGATCTTTTTAGATTAAACAACACAAAATGGTGTTCAATGGTGGACTTGACTTTAAAGTGGAACAGCACTTTGAATCAACTTCTTGAAATTCACTGTATTAGACAATTAAGTGTCCAGTAATTAATAAAATGTTTATCAGAATCAGTCTGCAATAGTAAATCATATTTCCCTCATTGCAGATCTATCAGTAAATTACAGGCTGTTGTTTATGCATGGCTCAAGTCTGTAAATGAAGATAGCCCTATTTTATACAGACATAATATGGCCCCATATTGGGGTCTAAACCGGGTGCAACACCTGGACTCCCCCTTACTTCTACTGAACCGAATATAGATCACCATAATGTTATACTCAGATCAGTAGAACCAGGGACAGTCTGGGTGTTGCAGCCATAATACTGAGCCTAATATGCTGCCTGCAATAGACCTCAGAGTTGTACAAAGTTTTCATGAATCTCCCCCAAGGTATATTAAATAGTTATGTAACTTTTCATAATACGATCTGATCAAATGTTATTTACATAAAACCAGAAAACTCCATTATGTCTTCCGCCTGATTTGCGTAACCCCTTTCCAGATTGCTAGAAGTTCCCTAACCAGTGATTTCAGGGTCCTATTGCAGGGGGAGCCTCTATGATTTTGTATAGCTGCAGGGAAAGTGAGGATTTACATGATGTACATTATATATACATATATATTCTTTTAGCAGATATATGGAAACATAAAGGGGCAACATTTTCCGGAATGTGTTTTAAAGCAAATCTTTGGGTTTAACATAGAAATTTCCAACATTGAAAGTGCCACAGGCTGTGATATATGCAGTACGTTTCTGTTTCAACACTTTATTCTGAGAAGATATTAACAAATCCATGTTACATATCTCCCATAGAAATGAATGGGGACTGGCTTTTTGGGGCCATGATATCTTCATCTTTTTCTCTAAATCCGTCATAACCCAAGATGTATGGTGCGAGATGTGAAACATACATGTAAAAAAAAAACGGATACCTCCGACAGATGTCATTCATGAGCCTTCTGCCGCCCATAGACTCCCATGTTAGAAAATACGTCTAGGTCACAACCATCCAGTAAACAAAAAATATTTGTTAAACGTTTACATTTTTTAACATGGGAGTCTATAAGCGATGGATGGCATCCATCAGAGTTATTTGATGGTCATCTGTCACTGATAGACTCCCATGTTAAAAAAACGTATACGTTTAATGCATACGTTTTTTTCCTGGATGGCGCAAGATTGTATTGTATTGGTAGCATAACAAATTCTATAACGTAATGCAATTCAAGAAAAAGTAAGGGTGGACACATCTGTAGCTACAAACTTTAACTCTTAAGGTGGAGTGTCATAGACTGTGATATATGCAGCAGACTTTTCTGTTCTAACTCTTTCTTCTGCAGAGATAGTCACAAAACTTCAGGAATGGAGGAAATACATATTAAAGGGGTTTTCCAGAACTTCAGTACTAATTAGATCGGTGAGGGTAGAACTTCCAGCAATCCCACCAGTCAGCTGGATGATCATCCACCATTAACATCTTTGGTGGAGCCCCAGTAACCTGATGTCATACTGGGTTTTGCAGAAATCACTGGCCTTAGTCTCTAATTTGTATGCCATTGTAATTCCCACCTTGGCAATGTCCATGCCATTCTTTATCCTATTTCGTTTTTGGCTTCTACTTTGTGTCCAGGAATCTTGACCTCGAGATTTTCACAGGACAAGAAGGAACAGCTTCAATTTGTTGTATTGTATTTGTTGAATGCAGGGGATTATTTCACACCTTTTAAAGGTGATTTCTCCAGTACTGTACTTAGGCTGTTATTGATCAAATATATCCTTTAATTTTGTGTCTACAGCTCCTATGCAGACCTATGCATCTCCATGGTTACAGGCTACAAACAAACCCTGAAGTCTGATCCTGCAGTAATACTTCCATCAGTCCCACACCTCCTGATAATTTTCCAAATATACTGTAATGCCTCAGGCACATGAAAGTGTATGCTGGCCGGGTCCCGTCAGTGATCCATAAAAAGATAGGTCCTATCTTTCCACAGATATGAGATTCAACCGCTAAAGTGAATGGATCCGTGAAGACTATCGGGTGCCACTCGGATGCAATTAAAAACGGCCCGAGTGGCACAATGGTCGTGTGCCACTGGCATAAGTTACCAAGAAGTAGGACACAGATGGAAAGACATGCACGCGACCGTGGAAAAACTCCGTAATTGCGGACCACCCGGTTCTATTGGCCGTATCGCTACGGAAGGGTGTCCATGCTGTAGAACCGTGCCGGGAATTATGGGGCATGTCCTACTTTTCGGATTTTACGGGCCGTGCTCCCATACTTTGAATGGGACCACTGCACGAAAATTGCTGCCAGCGGGCGTCGCCGGCCGTGCACGCAATCGCGGGCAATGATTACAGGCACGCACATGTGCATGAGGCCTTTGACTGCAGTATTAAACTGCACAGAGTTTACTTGAATTTTGGAATTATGAAGAAACAAAGGTCTGCATAAGAGCTGTGGACACAAAATGGTATTAGATTTTTAACAATTTAAAAAAGTTTTTATTTTTATTTTAGATGCATTGAAGCAATGAAAATTTTGGTAACAATATGCATGACTATACCTGGTGAGCAAAGGTCTTACCATTGTTTGCTACTGCAGGGACTTTACTCCTATAAAGTGCCCCCTTTTTTGTACCCACTTATAGATCTTCCTTTAGATTTTTTTGGCCGGCTCCTTCAAATAATTGACAAAAGATCATTCTAAATAATTTTTTACATTAAGTGATAGAGTACTTTAGTGATAATTGTGGATTCATAGATAATTCACGCTGTACCACAGAATTATTAATTCTGAAGCCATGAAAACAAAAGCTTTGTGATTAGAGGATGAATGGGTAAAATGACTCCATTATGTTTGCATTATTTCCAGCTCACACTCTCTGTTGTGCTGTTTATTTTTAGCAAGGTTTAACTTTCATTGCCGAGCTTCCGATAAAATGCTGGGAAAGTTTGTCTGTTGTGGAAATGACCCAAACAGCATTAAATAAGTGTGAATTGAGAATGAATGTTCTTTTTCTATCTCATAAATGGATTTCAAGTCAAGATTTGCTTTTTCATGTGATTATGCTCTCAAATTATAGGTGATTTATATTGTATTTTGAAAGCATATTTATTTATATATAGGTGCAATGTTCATGTTAACATTATTCATTTTGAGGCTCGTGTGTCTGTTGGATAGAGTCATAATTTAGTCATATGGGGAGTAATTCACTTGCTAGTGCAGTACAGCGGTTCTTCCAAATGTAACTTGAGACAAGAAGTTGCAACCATTATCCACCAATTCAGAGACTATGGAGAGTTGCCCTTGATCACCCACCTCTATACAAGTATGCACAGGCACTTTATTTTTTTCCACAAGCATTCTGGATCAATATTCTACATTAATATCAGTAAATCTGTATATTGTTGGTTTCTAACCCTTTCTTAAAAGTATCCACACCTTAATTATTTCCAAATCCTGTTGAGCATGTTCCATAACTCTACGGTTTGGAGGTGTCGAAAATGTAAAACAGTATTTTTGACGATTAGTCAGATCACCAATTTTGGACTCATTTTCAAAAGGCAGTAAGGACTATTCAATGCAGTAGAGGACTAGGACATCAATGATTACTTCCTTCATTCTGGAAGCCATATGTTTTTGGTTCAATCTGAGATTGGAGGAGCATAAAACTATGGTTTATATTTTTACCATAAAATCCATAAATAATCCAACCAATGAAAATTCAAGACCCCAAGAATGTAATAAATTAAGCCTTTATTATTCTATTTGGACATCATACAAGTGGCTATACATGTAATAGACACAATAGCTGGGACCACTCGAAGTTGTCATGTTTAACTAAATTGCAGAGTTCAAAAGGGGTCTGGATGCCTTCCTTGAAAGATCTAATGTTATAAATTATATGTACTAGATATCGGTCATTGATGCAGGGATTTATTCTGATTGTCCTGAAGGAATTCATTTCTGTAAATTGAGAAAACTTGTTTTCTGCCACATGGGAGACTTTTAATCCTCCCTGCTCTGCCTTAGTGTTCAATAGTATCTGCGTCCTAAGGACGCAGATACTATTGAATGTGGCATCGCTACCGCTGTAGCAGCAATAGCAGCTGCTAGTTGCGCCACCTGGCATGGGGGGCCATGCCGGCGGCATGGTCCCCCTTGTGCCGCGGGCCCCATAGAAGCCCCTATGGCTGCTACAGCGGTAATTACGCCACTGAGTTGAATATATTTATAAAGAATCTGTGGATATATTTTTTGCATTGCTTCCTTATGTCTGTCCATGTATCTTGTCACAAGCATGTATAAAAAATGTTGTGTGCAAAAAGCTGTAGAGTAATCTATGCCAGGTCAGAGCAGGCCTATACCATAGATGACTGTAATATTGTATGTATTCTGTGCCATTTTTGCAACATTTTATGTTCTAGTGAGCATGCGCCAAAACCTCATACCTACATACTGTATGTGTGCCATTTGGTGCAGGTCTGGTAAATGTTGCTGCATTTTTTACTGAAACTGTCAGCAAAGTGACCCTTTTTATAAATCGTATGTCCAGGATCTTGCAAAAAGGTTTCTGTCTGTTTAAAATAAAAAGTTTTTGTACTTGCCATTATTTTGTACACTACTTTCCTGTTCCTTAATACACTGGCGGGAGCTAAGGAGATGCAATCTCGGTGTCGTAGATTCCTTCTTCGATATCCGAATTGATGAAAAATTGGGTAGAATACTGGTGGTACCGTTGGTCTCATAACCTCCAGGACCTTCAATTTCTGTCCTGCTGGTGCATTTCCCATTTGTATGGCAATCACAATATGACTAGATGAGTGTGCACAGACTAGGGAGAGGGAGAAATCACGGGATGTGAAGTTTTTTTTATTCATTGTTGCCTTGGAAAACTACAGTCCAGTCCCTTATCTTCCAACTGAGAAGTACACAAAAAGGTTGCATAAAAAAAATCAGGAAAAAGGTTATCAGGAGGTATTTTTTTTAACTCTCTTTATGATAGTTTTCCATTAATCAAGACATCATGTGAGTTGTAATTTCACAACAGCTGGAGAGTCAGAGGTTTAAGATCACTAGCCTAGACTAATGAATACAATTGCACACTAGTTCATGTCATCTTGGGTATAGGCAACAGCTGGTGTAAACTAATATTCGCATAGGTGTGTGTAGGTGGTCATAAAAATAAAGGTGTAAAGCACTGTGTAGCATTGCTGCAATCTGCAGTGTCTGCTTTCAGGAAATTTTGGGGTCCTGCTATTGTTTACACCTACAATGACCCCTGTAAGCCAACCTCTGCAAAGGTGATTGCAAAGATTTGAAGAAGTGTGAAACTCCTTGTACAGTTATGTGAGTTATGGGTTATGTCGAGACCCAAACATGCAGCGATGTTAACTCGAAATGTGATAAGTGTCTTTATCCTTTTAGTACTTTAGCCTGGAGAACCTCTTCAAAACATATTTTCTGATACTTGAAATTTCATGTAGGCATGCTCCCCAGGATGCAGGGGCGTAACTAAGAAACACTGGGCCCCATAGCAAACGTTTGACTTGGCCCCCCTGCCCTGAGTGCCACACATAGCCCACCCTTGTAGATAGTGCCCCCCTGTAGAGCTTGCTATACAGCCCCCCCAGTAGACAGTGCTATACAGCCCTCCCATGTAGACAGTGCTATACAGCCCCCCTGTAGACAGGGCTATACAGACTCCCCATACGCTGTAGACAGTGCTATACTTTCAAGTATCACAAAGTGAGACAACCGATGTGGTGCACAGCAATTTTTTTCTTTTAAGTCACGCCTCTAATCCCACCCAATTCACGCCTATACACACCCGGTCCAGCCCACACAGTATCATGCTCCCATAGTGCCTCCTACACAGTATAATACCAAATAGCTGCCCCCACACAGTATAATGTCCCCACAGCTGCCACCATACAGTATACTGACCCATAGATGCCCCATACTGTATAAAGCCAATACAGATGTCCCCATAGAGTATAATCCCCACACAGATGCCCCCATACAGTATAATGCCCCAACAAATTCCCGCATACAGCATAATGTCCCATAGCTGCCCCATGCAGAATAATGCCCCCATAGCTGCCCTATACAGTATAATGCCCCTATAGCAGACCCATACAGTATAATGCCCCCATAGCTGACCCATACAGTATAAAGCTGCCCTATACAGCATAATGCCCCAACAGCTGCCCCCTGGGGTACAATGCCCCCTATCTGCCTTTATACAGTATAATACCCCCTTAGCTGCCCCTATTGCCAGTGCCCTTGTAGATAGTGACACAGTGCCCATGTAGATAGTGCCCATGTAGATAGTGCCCATGTAGATAGTGCCACAGTGTCTATGTAGATAGTGCCACACCCCCTTGAACATAGCGACACCCCCCCCCCCATAGATAGCACCATTGGTACTCCCTATAGAAGCGGAATCCCCAGCCAGAGCATAGGCTGGGGATGCCACTCTTAGAGGGAAGCCCTGATGTCACTGTCCATATATGGACAGTGACGTCGGTGGCTACTCCATGAGTGGAATCTCCGTCGCCGACTCTGGCCGGGGATTCTGCTCCTAGAGGAAACCCCTGAGGTCACTGTCCATATATGGACATTGACGTCAGGGGATTCTCCTGGAGCGGAATCCCCGGCCAGAGTCGGGAACAGGGATTCCGCTCAAGGAGTAGCCACTGACGTCACTGTCCATATATGGACAGTAACGTCAAGGGCTTCCCTGAACACAGAGCTTAAAGTAGCGCTGTGCCTGGGGATTCCTTGGCAAGTGGAGGAGCTCCCTCTGCTCCTCCACTCTGAACTAATTCTGAAGCAGGGAGCTGATGGTTCCCTGCATCAGAATTGGGTTCAACTGCATCTGCGTCCTAAGGACACAGATACAGTTCACAGCGGAACATACGCCTGGCCGCCTGGGACAGCGGGACACCGCCCGGAATCCGGGACTGTCACGCTGAATCTGGGATGGTTGGGCGGTATGGCGTTATTAACCTATTTATGCATGGAAAAGTGTTTTGTTGAGCACTGCAATACGCAGTTAAACATATAATGCAGATTCTACTGATATAAATGTAAATGTGCCCCATTCCCTACTGTAATAGATCTCTAATACTATTGCCTTTCTAATGTGGGATTATACCTTCTCTGTATTGTTTAATTTAGTTTACCGTTTGTTTTGCATCATTTTGAAGTTTTTATGAGTGCCCTCTGACCTATGTAGATTTGGCAGTTTTTTTTTCTAAAAACCCAACTGTATTTAAGTGATTCTGTTTGATTAATCTGTGTATGGCCTGATGAAGACGTTGGTACAACGTCGCAACGCGTAGCCTCTTATCAATAAATACCCTTTTACTAACTGGAATTGTCTTTGAACCATAAGTATAACAGTGTAACTTTTTGGTCCCCTTTTTTCCTCCCCCAAATATCTTTCCTAACCATTGTTGTAACATCTCATGTTACTGGAATGGACCGTGGCAGCAGCATACGCTTTTATCCTAATATTCTTGCTTACATCAGCGTTGTGTCTGAATTAACACAACTACTACAGGTGAGCACATTACTGTTGCTACCTTTATACCTTTTTTCTCTGTTTTTTATACAATGTGGCGCCGTGTAATTTTCTTTTTTCTCCATACAGACTAGTATTGTGTAGGATGCTGGACTGCAGTTGGTCCCCCTAGTGAGATCTTCCTTGGCGCCTTTGACGAGGTCTGCTTATGGTACTTCTTAGGGGGACTGGTTAAGCGCTGCCGGTGATAGAATTCGGGGGGAGGATGCCGCTCTGCGTACTACTATGACTTTGGATTATTTCTCAGCGTTACGCGAGCAGGGTGTTTCTGATTTAGTGGCTCAGCAACGTATGGCCGGTGTGGCTTTCTTTTTCAAATTGCGGGGTTGGTCGGACGTGATGAAATCCTTTTTTATTACGCAAGTTTTAAAGGGCTGGAAGAAATCTGCCACGAGGCGGGAGTCGCGGCGACCGGATACGTTTTCTTTGTTGCAGCAGTTGATCTTGGCACTGGCGGTAGTTTGTTCTTCTTCTTACGAGACGGCCTTGTTTTCGGCAGCATTATCTTTATTTTTTCGGGGCTCTGCAGATTTTGGAATTGAAACCTATGGGCGCGTTTCGCCCTGGCGGCCTTATGTAGGAAGATGTAGTGGTTTCCCCCGCGGAGGTTCGTATTTGGCATTTTAAGACAGACGTTTTTGGTCGAGGTTGTTGGATTTCAGGCCTGTGCTGGGGGTTGCTTGCCCCGTTGCGACTGCGTCGGCTTTGTTGCATCTTCGTGTGCTCAGGCATCATTTTTGGCGCATTTAGATGGCTCTCCTCTTACGTGTTTTAAATTTTCATCTGTTTTTAGGAGGGCCCTTAGCCATGCTGGTTTTCCCCCCGGGGATTATGTGACTTACTCTTTCCGTATAGGGGTGGCCACGATGGCTAGTGTATTGGGTTTGCCGGTTGATGAGGCGCGCCGCATCAGGCGGTGGAGTTCTGAGTGTTTTGCAGGTTTTGTGCGTCCTGATCTTATTTTGGACTAATTTACTTTTGTTCCTCTAGGTTTTCATCCTACTGTGTGGATCATCGGTCATTCGTATGTGTTTTGGGCGGAACGCCGAGCTGCTATTCGGCCAGGAGGATGGGCCTTGGGGTTTATGGATGCGGAAATTTATTGGAGGGGTCTCCGGGGTCTGCGCTGGTGGCAGGCACTGCCCGAGGTGGTGGAGTTAAGTCGGCACCGGTCAGGGCTGACTGTGTTGGTGGTGCATCTGGGTGGAATTGACCTGTGCTCAGTCAGGTTGGGGGAGCTGATCTCATTGATCCACTCTGATCTAGAGAGGTTTTCTTATTTTTTTCTTTCCTCTGATGGTATTGGTGTGGTCGGAAATTGTCCAGAGATTAGTGTGGCACGGGGGCTAGAGACATTAATGCCATAGAGAGGGGCAGGCGCCTGTTGAACACCAGGGTGTCATGCTTTGTTAGGGTCAGAGGAGGTGTCGAGGTCCGTCACAGAGAGTTGGGGGGGTTTGTTGTTACAGGACGGGGTACACCTGACGGACATTGGACTGGACATCTTTTTATCCGGTCTGCAGAATGGGGTTGAGCAGGCTTTGTATTTATTGGGGGTCGGTGAGCCGTGTAGTTAAGGGATTTACATGGTCACCTTATGGCGGGTGTTAGTTTTATTACCTACATGCCCTTAGGGATAGGCCGGCATGCAGGTTTCGTTGACCTCTGTTTTAGGTCATTAATTTTGCTAACAAAGTTATTTATAGATACAGTTATTTTATATTAAAATTAATATAATTATTTTTCAAAATAAAGCTGTGGCCGAACACTGGGTCAACCCCACATTCTAAAGAAATTTGGTGTTGGTTGTTATATTTTTTATACTTCTACACTACACTGGCTAGGTGGTTTCCATATGCATACAGTCTGACGAAATCCCACCAATGTGTGTCGGCAGAGCAGCCAGGACAAGACCAGAAGAAGTCTGTGGCCTGCACCAGAACATTTATGGGGATTTGATTTGAAAAAGGAATCCGTATATTTGTACTATTATTTTAGGGGGCATTACGTGTGTGACACTATTATTTGGAAGGCTTTGAGTGTGGCACTATAATTTTGGGGGCACAGAGTGTAACATTGCATTTTTCTGTTGCATTATGTGTGCGCGGCATTATTATTTTTAGAGACATGATAGTTATGGTATTATAATTTTTTGGGGGACACTATTGTTATGGCACTATTAATTTCAGGGAAACTATAGTATTGGAAAAATTTGTGGGGACACTATAGTTATGGCACTATTATTCCTGCAGCATAGTATTTAGGGGCATTCAGGGGCGTAACTAGGAAAGACTGGGCCCTATAGCAAACTCTTGACCGGGTCCCCCCCCCGGGTGCGACAAGCAGCCCCCCTTATAGATTGTGCCCCCTGTAGAATGTGCCATACAGCCCCCCTGTAGACAGTTCTATATAGCCCAGCCTATAGAGAGTGTCATACCCCTTTTGTAGATAGTGCCCCCCATCTCCCATCGCCCACCTGTAGATATCGCCATAAAGCCCCCCTGTATATAGCGCTATACAGCTCCCTCTGTATATAGTGCCACACAGCCCCCCTCCCTTGTATATAGTGCCACACAGCCCCCCCTTAGTAGATAGTGCAGCACAGCCCACCCTTAGTAGATAGTGCCACACACAGACTTCTGCAGATTGTGCCACACTCAGACCCCTGTAGATAGAGTCACAGCCCTCCCCCTTGTAAATAGTGCCACACAGCTCCCCCTTGTGTATAGTGCCACACAGCTCCCCCTTGTGTATAGTGCCACACAGCTCCCACTTGTGTATAGTGCCACACAGCTCCCCCTTTTGTATAGTGCCACACAGTCCCCCCCTTGTGTATAATGCCAATCAGCTCCCCCCGTGTGTATAGTGCCACAAGAAAAGGTGGGTTTGGAGGCAGGACTGCTTGACTCTTCAGGATAGGGGCACCGCCCCATGACCCTTTAATGCGTAATAGTAATTAGCATATAGTGTGTGCCGTTTTAAAAGTGGATTTTAAAGATTTCGCTGCATCTGAAAAAAACATACAATGGAATGTTTGCAAATATTGTCAGGTCAAGTATTACCGCATGGTGGCGGTTCAAGGGGTTAAAACTACCACACAGGTTCCCATGAAATATACAATGAATTGAGAACAATTCCATCTGCCCTGCAATTTTGTTATTATAAATATATCCTATATTATTACAGCTCCAGAACCAAGCTCATACATATAAACAGTACCACAACCAAGCTCAGTACATAAATACAGCACTGGAACAAAGCTGTGACATATATACAGTACCAGAACCAAGCTCAGTACATAAATACAGCACTAGAAGCAAGCCTATACATATATACAGAACCAAGCTCAGTACATAAATACAGCACCAGAACCAAGCTCAGTATATATATACAATACCAGAACCAAGCTCAGTACATATATACATCCCCAGAACCAAGCTCAGTACATATATACAGCACCAAAACCAATCTCATACGTATATACAGCAGCAGAACAAAGCTCAGTACTTAAATACAGCATCAGAGCCAAGATCAGTACATATATACAACACAAGAACAAATATAGCTAAATTTAGTGCAACCCCTGCCGTATAGGTTTATATGGCGTAAAACTACAGCTCCCAGCATGGCCCAAACAATGGTAAGGATATGCTGGGTGGTGCTGTTTCACACAAAAAATCATACCACCCATCATCTCGCTGCAGATCATACAGTGACTACAGTGCTGATTAGAGGCAGAATAAACATTTACATTAAGTGACTCACCGGTGATGTCTCAGATTCTAGTTCTTTTCTCCTCCCTCTGGTCCAGACCGCTATGATGGATTTTGTCCCGGCCATGACCCATTTCTGCAGTTTTCGGCTCAGAAGTGTTCAGCTTCTCACTTTTAAACCATTTCTGCACCTATAAACAAAGTTAAAATTCTCAACACCTCTAAATATAATAAAGCGCCATACACTACACCTCTAACTATAATAGCGCTGTAATGACGGGGTAGGGAGACAGACAGATGAGCCCTAATCTACCCGCCACTCAGTCCCTGCCTACTTGCAATGGGCCGTCCTAGGCGACGGCGTACAACTGGGCGTCGGTCCCTACGCTCAATAAGTGCATGACAGACAAACAGACAAGGGTACACAGAAGCTAAGGGAAATGGGGCATTTGCCCACGGCAACACAGTGATCAACAAGAGTAGTGAACGAGTCGAGTCAAACCAGGAGTGTACGAGGTACAAATCGCAGAGCAGGAGCGTAGTCAGTAAAGCCAGGGTCAAAGATGAAGCAAGGTCAACAATCATAGCAGGAGCAGCAGAGCCAGGAAACAGGAAAGAATCACAGGCACTGGAGGAGCAGGAAATGCAGGTATAAATAGACAGAGGGCGGGAGCTAGCTCCGTCTGGCCAGGCTGTGATAGGCTCTCCCACTCCTCAGCCTCCCAGCCTGACTGGTAGAAGATCGTGTCACTCTCTCAGACTTAGGAGCAGGTGCAGACTGATTACCCACGGGCGTCGACACAGAAGCTGTGTCTGGCAGATCCTTTACAGTACCCCCCCTTTTAAGAGGGGCCACTGGACCCTTTTCTAGGTGGACCTGGCTTATTGGTGAAGCGAAGATGGAACCTCCTGAGCAATACCCCAGCGTGAACATCCCGGGCGGGTACCCAAGTCCTCTCCTCAGGCCCGTATCCTCTCCAATGGACCAGGTACTGGAGGGAGCCTTCGACCATCCTGCTGTCCACAATCTTGGCCACCTCGAATTCTACCCCTTCAGGGGTGAGAACAGGGACCGGAGGTCTCCTCGAGGGAGCCAAGGACGGGGAGCAGTGTTTAAGGAGGGAGGCATGAAACACGTGTACTCGAAAAGACAGGGGTAACTCCAGTTGGAAGGAGACAGGGTTAAGGACTTCAATGACCTTGTACGGCCCTATATATTGGGGAGCAAATTTTTTGGACGGGACTTTAAGGCGCAAATTTTTAGAAGATAACCACACCAGATCCCCGACCACAAACAAGGGGTTAGCAGAACGTCTTCTATCTGCCTGAGTCTTTTGTATGCTCTGGGACGCCTCTAGGTTCTTCTGAACCTGGG
The DNA here is from genome assembly GCF_050947455.1 of Rhinoderma darwinii. NCBI lineage: Eukaryota > Metazoa > Chordata > Amphibia > Anura > Rhinodermatidae > Rhinoderma > Rhinoderma darwinii. The sequence continues at coordinate 364,617,868 of NC_134690.1, read as the reverse complement.
CCCAGACTGTGCACAGTTCCTGATGAACGACATCTACCTCGGGATTGTTGGAACTACCAGGTGAAACGGAGGAGAACCGTGGATTAAACCCAAAATTACAGAAAAAGGGGGAGACCCCCGACGAGTTACTGATGCGGTTATTAAGGGAAAATTCGGCGAGGGGAATGAAGGAGACCCAATCATATTGACAGTCAGAGATAAAACACCTTAAATATTGTTCTAGAGACTGATTAGTCCTCTCAGTTTGGCCATTAGTTTCAGGATGGAAGGCCGAGGAGAAGGACAGATCAATCTCCAACTTTTTACAGAAGGCTCTCCAAAACAATGAAACAAATTGTACCCCTCTGTCAGAAACAATATTGACAGGAACCCCATGGAGACGCAGGATGTGTTTGACAAACAAGGTAGCTAATGTCTTAGCATTGGGTAGTTTCTTGAGGGGCACAAAGTGGCACATCTTACTGAAACGGTCTACTACAACCCACACCACCGACTTGCCTTGAGATGGAGGCAAATCGTTGATAAAATCCATGGAGATATGGGTCCAAGGTCTCTGGGGAATGGGCAAAGAACATAGTAAGCCCGCTGGTCGGGACCTGGGAGTCTTGGACCTAGCACAAATTTCACAAGCGGCGACGTAGGCCTTAACGTCTTAAACCAACCCAGGCCACCAATAGATTCTGGCAATGAGATGCTTGGTACCCAGGATGCCTGGATGGCCAGATAGAGCAGAGTCATGATTTTCCATGAGTACCCTTAGCCGGAATTGCAGGGGAACAAACAGCTTGTTCTCAGGAAGGTTCCCGGGAGCTGAAACTTGATCAGCCGCAATTTCGGAGACTACGTCAGAATCAACAGAGGAAATGATTATACCTGGAGGCAAAACACAAGCAGGATCTTCCTCCGAAGGAGGGCTGGCCATGAAGCTACGCGACAGTGCATCAGCCTTAAAATTTTTAGACCCAGCCCTATAGGTGACCAAAAAGTTGAATCTAGTAAAAAATAACGCCCATCGAGCTTGTCTCAAGTTTAGCCTCCGGGCAGATTCTAGGAAAACCAGATTCTTGTGGTCGGTCAGGACCGTTACCTGGTGCCTAGCCTCCTCCAGGAAGTGGCGCCACTCTTCAAATGCCCATTTAATTGCTAAGAGTTTGCGGTTGCCAATATCATAGTTACTCTCAGTGGGCGAAAACTTCCTGGAGAAGTAGGCACAGGGACGGAGATGGGTGAGGGACCTGGTACCCTGGGACAAGACAGCACCCACTCCCACCTCGGAGGCGTCAACCTCCACGATGAATGGCTCCATTTGGTTAGGCTGAATCAGCACAGGGGCCGAGATAAAGCACTTCTTAAGGACCTCAAAAGCCTGGACCGCTTCTGGAGGCCAGTGGAGGAGGTCAGCACCTTTGCGAGTAAGATCCGTAAGAGGCTTAGCGATGACCGAGAAGTTAGCAATAATTCTCCTGTAATAATTAGCAAACCCCAGGAAGCACTGTAACGCCTTCAGGGAGGCAGGTTGGACCCATTCAGCCACAGCCTGAACCTTGGCAGGGTCCATGCGGAATTCATGAGGAGTGAGGATTTGACCCAAAAATGGTATCTCCTGCACCCCAAACACACATTTTTCGGTTTTAGCAAACAGTTTATTTTCCCGAAGGGCCTGGAGCACCTTCCTGACATGCTCAATGTGGGAGGACCAGTCCTTGGAAAACACAAGTATGTCATTAAGGTACACTACAAGAAATACCCCCAGGTAGTCTCTCAAAATCTCATTTATGAAATTCTGGAAGACCGCGGGAGCATTACACAACCCAAAGGGCATGACGAGGTATTCGAAATGACCTTCGGGCGTGTTAAACGCAGTCTTCCACTCATCCCCCTCTTTGATGCGGATAAGGTTATAAGCCCCCCGTAGATCAAACTTAGAGAACCATTGGGTCCCCTGAACCTGATTGAAGAGATCAGGAATCAAAGGAAGGGGATACTGGTTCCTTACAGTGACCTTATTCAAGTTTCGGTAGTCAATGCACGGCCTAAGACCACCATCCTTCTTCCCTACGAAGAAGAAGCCAGCACCTACCGGAGAAGTAGAGGGGCGAATGTAGCCCTTGGCCAGGCATTCCTGGATATACTCTCTCATGGCTTCACTTTCGGGACAAGAGAGATTAAATATCCTACCCTTAGGAAGCTTAGCTTCTGGTACCAAATCGATAGCGCAATCAAATTCTCTATGAGGAGGTAACACTTCGGAGGTCTTTTTAGAAAAAACATCAGCGAAGTCCTGAATAAACTCAGGTAGAATGTTCACCTCCTCAGGGAGAAAGATAAAATTAACCGAAAAACATGACGTCATGCATTCATTACCCCATTTGGTAAGATCCCCAGTATTCCAGTTAAACGTGGGATTATGCATCTGCAACCAGGGAAGGCCTAAAACCAAATCGGACGATAATCCCTGCATCACCAGTACAGAACATTGCTCCAAATGCATGGAGCCAACAAGGAGTTCAAAAACAGGGGTATGCTGTGTAAAATAACCATTAGCAAGAGGAGTGAAGTCGATACCCACTACCGGGACAGGTTTAGGCAAGTCAATCAATGGCATAGCTAGAGACATAGCAAATTCCACAGACATAATATTAGCAGAAGACCCTGAATCCACGAAGGCACTGCCGGTGGCAGACCTACCCTCAAAAGAGACCTGAAAGGGAAGCAAGATCTTATTAGGTTTCATATATACGGGAAATACCTGTGCGCCCAAATGACCTCCCCGATGGTCACTTAGGCGCGGAAGTTCTTCCGGCTGCTTATTCTTACGCCTAGGACAGTTGTTCACTTGATGCTTGTCATCCCCACAGTAGAAGCAGAGACCATTCTTCCTGCGGAACTCTCTGCCTTGTTGGGGAGACACGGGGGCCCGGGTTGCATAGGTTCATCCGAGTTTTCCGTGGAAGAATGAAGCAACGGAACCTCGGGAGCCATCATGGGGGGGTCAGAGGGGAAGGCACAAAAACGTTCCAGTCGTCGTTCCCTGAGACGTCGGTCAAGACGTACCGCTAAAGCCATAACCTGATCTAGGGAGTCAGAAGAGGGATAGCTAACTAACAGGTCTTTCAGGGCGTTCGACAGACCCAATCTAAACTGGCACCTCAAGGCAGGGTCATTCCACCGAGAAGCTACACACCACTTCCTAAAGTCAGAACAGTACTCCTCAACGGGTCTGTTACCCTGACGTAAGGTCACCAACTGACTCTCGGCAAAGGCAGTCTTATCAGTCTCGTCATATATGAGCCCGAGAGCAGAAAAGAAAAGATCAACAGAGGAAAGTTCAGGGGCGTCAGGAGCCAAGGAGAAGGCCCATTCTTGGGGCCCGTCCTGGAGCCGGGACATAATTATACCCACTCGCTGGCTCTCAGAACCTGAGGAGTGGGTCTTTAAACGTAAATAGAGCCTACAACTCTCCCGAAAGGAGAAAAAAGTCTTCCGGTCCCCTGAGAACCGGTCAGGCAACTTGAGGTGGGGTTCAAGAGGTGAGGTGGGGGGCACTACCAGGGTAGCATCATGCTGGTTGCCCTTCTGAGCCAGGGCTTGGACCTGTAGGGAGAGGCCCTGCATTTGCTGAGCCAGGGTCTCAAGGGGGTCCATAGTAGTGTCAGGGACCAGGGTAGAAAAGGTATATGGGCCTGTGATTATGTAATGACGGGGTAGGGAGACAGACAGGTGAGCCCTAATCTACCCGCCACTCAGTCCCTGCCTACTTGCAACGGCCCGTCCTAGGCGACGGCGTACAACTGGGCGACGGTCCCTACGCTCAATAAGTGCATGACAGACAAACAGACAAGGGTACACAGAAGCTAAGGGAAATGGGGCAGTTGCCCACGGCAACACAGTGAGCAACAAGAGTAGTAAACGAGTCGAGTCAAACCAGGAGTGTACGAGGTACAAATCGCAGAGCAGGAGCGTAGTCAGTAAAGCCAGGGTCAAAAATGAAGCAAGGTCAATAATCATAGCAGGAGCAGCAGAGTCAGGAAACAGGAAAGAATCACAGGCACTGGAGGAGCAGGAAATGCAGGTATAAATAGACAGAGGGCGGGAGCTAGCTCCGTCTGGCCAAGCTGTGATAGGCTCTCCCACTCCTCAGCCTCCCAGCCTGACTGGTAGAACATCGTGTCACTCTCTCAGACTTAGGAGCAGGTGCAGACTGATTACCCACAGGCGTCGACACAGAAGCTGTGTCTGGCAGATCCTTTACAAGCGCCATACACTGTGTTCCTGATTATAATAGTACCATACACTGTGTCACACACACACCATGCCCCCTGTAGATAGTGACCCCCATAGAGCCTCTGTAGATAGTGCCCTACATAGAAGCCCCTGTATATAGTGTCCCACATACAGCCCTCTGTAGATAGTGCCCACATAGGGACTCCAGAGATACTACTGCCCTACATATAGCTTTCCCTATTGATAGTGCTCCACGTATAGCCCCCCTCTGTAGATAGTGTCTCACATGTAGCTCCCCCTGTATATAGTGTCTCACATACAGCTCACCCCTGTAGACAGTGCCCTACATATAGCCCCCTGTAGCTAGTGCCCCACAGGTAACACACCCCTGTATATAGTGTCCCACATATAGCCCACCCCTATAGAAAGTGCCCTAAAAATAGTTCCCCTATAGATAGTGCTCTACATATAGTCCTTCCTGTAGATAGTGTCTCACATATAGCTCCCTCTGTATATAGTGCCCCACATATAGACCCTCTGTAGATAGTGCCCCACATGTAGACCCCCTGTATATAGTGTCCCACATCGCCACATATAGACCCCCCTGTATACAGTGGCCCACATCCCCACATATAGACACCCCTGTATATAGTGGCCCACATCCCCACATATAGACCCCCCTGTGTACAGTGGCCCACATCCCCACATATAAACAACCCACCCTGTAGATAGAGCCCCCCTGTAGATAATGCCACTCACAGTTTTATTAGAAAAAAACCAAAAACTTTACATACTCACATGATCCCGTTCCTGCGCTGGAGCTGAACGACGCATCGTTCAAAGCACGGAAACGGCGTGATGATGTCATCGCGCCGCTAGCGTAGTTGAAAGGCGCTGAATGGTGGGGCATGCCCGGCCATTCGGCGCTAAAGCATGTATTTGTACCTGCGTGCTGTAGACGCAGGTACAATTACTGCAAGACGGGGTGGCTGTTGCTAGCCACATATAGACTACGGGCATGAGAGGGCCTGTGTCGCCCGGCCCATACATATTAGAGGCTCGGCAGCTCAAGCCCCGTAGTAATGGGTGCTAGCGGCGCCACCGGGCATATGGGGGGCGTGTCGGCTGGCGGCACGGGCCCCCTCAAGCCACGGGCCCCGTAGCAGCCACTACGGCTGCTACCGCGGTAGTTACGCCATTGGGGGCATTGAGCAGTACAGCAGGTGTGGTAATCGGTGCATTTGGGGCATCAGCAGATACATCACAGGCCCAATATAGGAGGCATGCACAGTATGAGGGTAGCAGCAGGATTGCCGTGTTACGTGGTGCAGCAGGAGGGGGAGTTTGTGTAGTTATAGAAGTTAAACTTGGTGAACATATTCACTATGGTATCTACTTCTTGCGAAACTTAAAGGCTATGTACACCTCTAAAATAGTTTTTTGTTTTGTAATAAAAATGTCAGTGTGTTTGGTGCAACTTTCTACATAGTTTTTATTAAAAATTATTTTAACTTTTTGAGAAACAACTGCTTTATATTCTGTATACAGAGCAGCTGTATCTAGCGCTGAAACCTATATCCATCAGGTTAGCGGCACTGGCGGGTTCAGTGTCAGTAAGTCAAATCTAAGTTCAGACATATATGGAATGTGGAGGACACTGCTGCAAATTCTTTTCATTAACCTTTTTCAGATGTCTCAGTGCCCCCAGACAGCAGTAGTTACCGTATTTTTCGTACTATAAGATGTGCAGTTACCTTACTTAACCCCTTCACAACCCATGACGTGCCGGCGCTTCATGGAGCGGGGGGGGGGGGTGATGTTTCCAGTGGGCTCACACACTGAGCCTGCTTGATATACTACAGGTGTCTGCTGTGTTTTACAGCTGACACGCTGCCCTAGCGACCAGGAACAGCGATCACGCTGTTCCTGGCCATTTAATCCCTTAGAGACCAGGCCAATGTAAGTTTTTTAATTTTCGTTTTTTCCACCCCGCCTTCCAAAAGCCATAACTTTTCTATTTCTTCATCGACATAGCCATATGAGGGCTTGTTTTTTGCGGGACGAGTTGTAGTTTTTTGGTGGCACCATTTATTGTACCACATAATGCACTGGGAATCTGAAAAAATATTATTTGTACATATTCACCTTATGCTGTTTGCATAACTCATCCATGTATAGCAGTGTAGTGTACCAGCGATCTAACGATCGCTGGTTCAAGTCCATATGGGAACTAATAAAATGTGTAAAAAAAAAAAGTTAGATCAATTTTCAGGAGTGAAAAAAAAATAAAACAATATTAAAAGTTTAAAAAAAAAACAACCTTTTCCCATTTTTCCCTAAGCACAATGTAAAAAAAACCAAATTGGTAACGCTGCATTTGTAAAAGTTGAAACTATTACAATATACCATTATTTAACTCTCACAGCGAACAGCGTAAAACAATTTCATTTAAAACACCAGAATCAATAAATCATATGTACCAAAAAATGGTGGCAATAAAGACTACAGCTCGTCCCACAAAAAATAAGCCCTCACACCGCTCAATTGATGAAAAACATAAAAGTCATGGCTGTCAGAATGTGGTGAAACAGAACAATTTTTTTAATAACTAATAGTTTTTTCTTTGTAAAAGTAGTAAAATATGATTTTTATTTTCCTATTTTCTGTTGTCTAAAACCTGGGTGCGTCTTATATGCAATTGCTCCACAGTCATGCTTTCCATGCCTTCTCCAAACATGCTGCTCTCCTTCCATAATATGCTAGAGTGCATATTTCCTGGCATGCATTTTATATGATTTGCCAATGAGCATTTTACTCTGAAAGGGTGGGAATAAACACACTGAAAAATAAACCTACAGTATAAGGAGGAAGTTTTCCTACTTCTGTGTTGAAGCCAAGATGAAAACAGCCTGACATACTAGCTACTAGTCCTCGCAGTGAGGTCTACAGGTAGACTAAGATCTACTATTTGGCCACCACTAATTTTAGAACGAACTCAAATAATCTGCCAATGTTCATTAAACTGTTGACATATTCTATAACTATGTGAACGGGGAACATATAACCTTCATATGCATTACATATATGGTACCTTGTTTGTAAATTAACCTCCCCAGCTGTTATGAAACTACAACTCTTAGGCTTTGCTTATCAGTGCATGTTGGGAGTTTCACAACAGCTATGCAGTATAGTTCAGTTTATGGAAGATGTTCATTAATTGCAAGCCGACCTGGATGCACTGAGTGTTTAGGTATCCCCTTGGCATATGAGGTGCAATGAGGATGAATGTAAAATTATGCAACTGGGTACTAATAATCTGCATGCCTAGGGGGAGTTAAAATGGGCAGGATCTGGGTGTACTTACAGAACGTAGACTAAATAACAGAATGCAATGTCAATCAGCTGCTTTTAAGGCCAATAGGATATTTTTGTATATTGAAAGAGGCATGGATTCTACATGGACAGGGATATAATATTACCACTTTACAAAGCATTAGTGCGGCCTCATGTAGAATATGCAGTTCAGTTCCTGAACCACAGTTGATAGAAAGGATGCCCGGGAGTTGGAAAAACATACAAAGAAGAGCAACTAAACTAATAAGGGACATAGACAATCTTAGGTATGATGAAAGATTAAAAGAATTACATTTATTTAGCCTTGAAAAGAAACAACTAAGGTGCGACATTATTAACATAAGTATATAAATGGCATGTAAAAAAAAATAGGGTGAAGACCTGTTTCATGTAAAATCCCTTCAGAAGAGAAGGGGGCACTCTGGCTGTCTCGAGAAAATAGATTCACTCTCCAGAGGCGACAAGCGTTCTTTACCATAAGAACTGGGAATCTGTGGAATAGTCGAGCGCCGGAGCAGTCACGGCAGGAACAGTAGATGGCTTTAAAAAGGTTTAGACAATGTCTTAGGACGAAAAAATATTACCCCTGTGTAGATTCCTTGTTTGAATGTTATCCAGTCTGATCGCCACTTGGATTCAGAATGGAAATTTTTCCTTTTTAGGGCAGATTGGTCCATGCTTATGGTACACATTTCTACAGTTCATCCAGACCCCTAACCCTTTCTCCCATCCCTTGGTTGAAGTTGATGGTCACGTAACTATGTAACAGAAGGAGCACCACAGGTTGCAGATCACTACTGTTCTAAGGTTTACTAAGTGTCACCATGTTATGTAGTATCTCTTCTCTGTGCCTTCCAATTTCATGTTCATTTACCAAAAAATATATCATATTAAACTCCACTGCACATATTATGATTTAGGAAATTAATTCAGAAGGTTTGCTTTTTTATGGTGCATATACCTATGTACTTTGAGTGAAGAAGCCTAGAATAGTGTCTCCCTCCATTGCTTTTACATCAGAACAAAAAAATATGAAATCAAATTCTGATTTATAGAACCGTAGAAGGTAAACTGATAATTCTTTATACTTGGGTCACACAGAACTAGAATTGTGGCCTAACTGGCTGCTTTAAAAATACATTATAATTACAATTTCACTTAGTAGCCATTACGCGAAATAAAACCTCATGTCCCTCAGCACACGATGGCCTGACGTGGGAAATCACTCTCTGATTATTGGCACATTAGGCAGACAGAAGAAAGAATGCCAACGTAAGCAATTCCCTTGTGCTACGCTACATGTGTGCAATGAATTGTATCCATCACATGACAGCTGCTGATTACAGGGAGACCCCGCACGTTTTTCTGCTGAAAGAAACAATTACACTATATTTTCTCTATAGCACTGGGAATTCACTCATTTAATCTGGAGAGCACAACATATAGCTAAATTTAACAGATCTTAGAAATGACTTTATGTGAACATTCTTTTTAAAGGAGAAATCCTACCAAAAATCTAATAGATACATGACCACCACCAAATCTTAGAATCTAGGAGCTGCAGTGATCTGTAAAATCCCTTAACCCCTTTAGAACCACCCAGAAATTTAGGCATAAAATAGGGGGATATTCTTCAAAAAATATCAAAACATCATGGGATAGAAGACCTGAACAAGGGCACCTAAACGATGCCAATAAAGAATGCAACCAATGGGAGCATCCAATATACAGCTCTGAGAACCAGAGGAAGGGGGACCATTTACTGTGCCCAGAATCCAGCTGAAAAGAACATTTGGAAGGAGCAATGGTGGTTGGCAATGATTTGGCCATAGCGATTGCTGGGAGAAGCTGGCAGACTTGGCTATCCATCCTCACAATGCTCCTTCCAAATGTTATTTTCAGATTCCAATCAAAGTATTGCAGGAGATCTTAGTACCCATTATTTAACCCTTTATGGGCATTTCAGAGATTTTCTGTTGAGAGGGGCTCATGTAGTAACATGCTCAACCCTGAATTGTTATGGGGGATTTATTACATTTGATGCAAATCTACTTCTTGCAAGCCTTGTTTAGTATAAATAGTATCAAATATTCACCCCCCCCCCATTGGTGTTTTTCTTGTTTTGCTGCGCAACAACCTTGAATTAATTTAGTTTTTTTGAGGGTTTGTACCATTTGACTTACACAACATGTTTACCACTTTGAAGGTGCAAAATATTTTATTACTGTGAAACAAACAATAATTAAGACAAAAACAGAGAACTTTAATGTGCATAAGTATTTACCCTATAAAAATAAATACTTTGTGTTCTTATCAAGTCTGTAGTTGTGCCATATTCTTTCCATTTTGTTATAATGGATTTATTGGTGCTGCGTAAGATGTTCAAAGTTTGGGATATTTTTTTTTATAACCATACCCTGATCTATACTTCTCCACAACTTTGTCTCTGGACTGTTTGGAGGGCTCCTTGGTGTTCTTATTGCTTAGTGGTGTTGCAGACTCAGGGGCCTTTCAGAACAGGTGTATTTATACCGACATCAAGGGGACCTTATTCAAATTTAAAATCCATTTTCCAGGTTGTAATGCAACAAAACAGGAAAAATACCAAGGGGGGGGGGGTACTTTTGCAAGGCACTGTATATACCCTAGCATATTACTGTATTTTGATGTGTTGATGGGTTGAGTTTTGCTCTCCACTTTACATCGATGTCTAGTGCACACACATTGACTTATTGGATCAGAGTGAGATGAAAATACCTGTAGAGATCCTGCAATGCTCACTTGGAAGAGTATTCAAAATAGCTTTTCTCCAAGAGGAAACTGTCTCGCCTGGACCACATATAGGTGGCTACCCTACGTCAATTCTCCAAATAGTACTTGCAAGGTAGTCACCTATAGGTGACGCTGAAGAGAGCTGTTTTATATCTATGCTAATCATAAAGATGTAGTAGAACTGATTTTGCCATTTGGCTGGGGCTGCGTTGTTCGTGCATCGACTCCTTAAAACACATTAACACATTGTGATATTACTATGAGTTGTGCTAGAGTCCTGCTACTAAATCTAACAAGTTTAGCTCTCCTACATCTGTATGAATTGTATATCATCACAAAAGCAAATTATTACCAACAAAAAATGTCATGACCCAAACAGCCATTCTCTCTTCACAACAAGTAAGGAGATGCATAGTAGCTAAAGCTGTATTTTACAGTGGAATATCATAACGTTAAAAATTGCACAATAACAAAGCATGCAGCATGCCTCCGGTGCTCATATGGCCTTATGTATCAAAACTGGTGCAGGCAAAGTGGAGCAGTTGCCCATGACAACCTATTGGCAATGATGTTTCCAGTGCAGATTAGAAAAAAAAAGGTAATTCTCGGATTGAATGATACAGACAACTGCTCCACTTTTTATCACTTATTTTTATACATGAGGCTCGAAGGGTTTTTTTTTCCAAGCAAAATAATTGTTAAAGCATTAAAATATATAATTTTTTTTGTTTAAGGGAAACACTCAATGCCTGTCCGTAGTAGAAAAGCATTCAACAATTATTGGTGTTCAAAATTATCCATAAAAACCGTGATAAAGCTTAATATTATTTAACATTATCTATAGTTCTCTGTCTTAGAATTGAATATTTTATCAATATCTAACATGCATAGTTTTTGTAGTAGTAAAGTTTCACAACAACAATAATGTATATCAATATATGGCATTAGATATGTAGAATGGTTATCTCTTAAAATATTAGTAGTAATAATAATAATAATAATAATAATCAGTTTTGAAAAATATTTGAATGAAACATACACCGACACTGGCATGGATTCCACACTGGAACTTTTAGGCTTCATGCACACGTTCATATTATGGCTCTGTACCAGTTGTGAGCTGCATGGAGCCGTAAAACAGCACTCATTGAAGTTTATGGGCCCATACTGTACCTCCACATGCCTCCAATTTCATACATGTTTTGTTCCATTGGATGCCGTATTAAGGTGCTGTATGGTGGCACCATATGACGACACATGGTGTTCCTACGGCTACCTAGTATTTTACCCTAGAGACTCTGTGTGCTGCTGTACAGGGTCTGTGCACACACATCTGCTGTGTGCATGAGGCTTAAAGTACATGATTGATTTCCAGTGCAGTAAAAGCAATCACTACCTGCACATCACAGCTAAGTGAGGAAGGACATTTTTGTAGAATACAGCTTAAAGGAAGACAATGGAGGGAATATCAGGAAAGTGCTGTTTGCTTTTCCACCTGATAATCAATGTGCCTTGTATTTAATAAGTCTTTGTTTATCCCATGTGCTTATATAGAGATCTGTCTTGTGGAATTTGCACTTGGTTGGCTGTCATTTTATGGTGAACGTGATATACCGCCAGGATGATCACAATGGCCAGTCCCAAGATTAGGCCTAAAATTAGAGGTAAATTCTCTTCCAATTGTTTTCTTTGATCTGTAAGGCATTTATACTCTGGAACAGGAAAGGAAACAATGGTAAGTCAAGTCTTATTATTCTCTATACTGTTATAAAATTCAATTATGATCAACAGCATTGAGTGGATTGCAAAATTTGTAGCAAAATTAGGGACTAAAAGGGTCACAGACATTGGTGGCATATGGCTTGAAATGCCACCAATGTCCAATCGGTAGTCAATGGCTAAAATCGTGCGAAGCGAACATGGAGACAAATTGCCTCGTCGATTTTCTAACCGTGCTATCACTTCATTCTAATAATCAGTGGGGGTTACAGTGGTCTGACCCCAAGTATTGGACATTGGTAGCATATCCTAGGGACATGCCACCAATGTCTATGATTAGACAACCCTTTTAAATCAAGGAAGCAAATATTGCAATAGAATTAATTATACCAGGTCAATCCATGATAACAAGTTATAAGAGTTGATCACTGCCTGCATTAACAGAGCTCTGACCAAGTCCCAGTGTAATTTCTCATCTTTAAAACAAATAATGGCTATCAGTCTTTGACCCTGAACATTGTGACGGATCTCACCTGCTTGCAACAATTTTTTTAATAAAATTCTTAAATTAAAATGTACGGTATATATCATACTTATCATTATTGCAGCTCATCCCCATTTATGTGAATGGGTCTGAACTGCAATACCAGACAGAGCCCATGAAAAAAACCAGATCCCTTTTATAATCTTGGACGACACCTTCAAGGGTGCTAGGTAATTGTTTTTATGAAAATTTGAGCATGGCTGCTATTGTGTGATTTAATTATATATGTGATAATTATAATTTATGTTTTAATAAAAAAACATCCGTCCCTGACCCCTGGGGCTCACAATCTAATTTCCTTATCTCACACAAACAGTAGGACCAATTAAACAAAAAGCCAACTAGCCTATCAGTAAACTTTGAGTATGGGAAGAAACCGGAGGAAATCCAGCTGGGAGACATATTCCCTCCAAGCAAATATACCCCCTGGTTGAATTTAAACCCCAGACCCAGTACTGAGCCCCCATGCACCATAATATGGATATCAAAACTGGCCCCTGCTGTTCTGCATACTATATTGAATACAGTTGAAATTTTGACAGAAGCGTCTAAATTCTAGGTCAATGTATTTTTGTTAGTTGGCCTTAGAGTTTTAAGCATGTTATGATTCTTTTAGTCTGATTTAAGGTGCTACGCATTCTGCAACTTAGGCTATACTTACTGCAGAGCTGATCTGCATGACCTGCAATATCTTTTTGTAAAATATCAATGAAGACACCTGCACTTTCTTTTTAGTGACTTGTCTTTTGAGCCTGATATAACATTAAGAGTTTATCCTGTAGAAGAAGTGAGGACTCATAAAGGGTATGTACATCTTTGCAGTCAATTTGGGTTTAAAAATCAAGTAGCATTTTATTTTTACAGCTCCTATGCAGATCTGTGTGTTTCCATGGTTACAGACTACAAACAAATCATGTTTCAACCACCTGTCCCCTGCTTGTTTCTAACCCATTAAATGAATGTTAGAAATAAGTAGTGTAAGCATGAAAAGGGAGTATGACAGTTGAATGAGTCAACATGCGCTTTGTTTGTAGTCTGTAACCATGGAGACACATAGGTCTACATAGGAGCTGTATGCACAAAATGCTAGGAGATTTTTTATGAAGACTTTTTACAAGGTTTTTTTTTATTTTAGAGCATTGTAACAATAAAAACTACAAACGTGGAGATTAATATTAGGCTTCGTTCACACCTGCGTTGGTGTGTTCCGTTGTTCTACTCCTTCAGAGGAGAAGAACAATGGAATAACGGAGGCAACGGTTCCATTGCACGAGCGATACCGCTGGCGGCCAACGGAACCCATTGACTTTAATGGGTTCCATCGGCTTTCCATTGGGGTGTCTGTAGTTTTACCGGAGACAATAGCACAGCATGCTGCACTTTTTTACCCCGGTAATCTCTGCCGGATCTGCAATGGAGGCCCCTAACGGAGCCTCCAATTCAGATGTGAACGAAGCCTTAAAAGTTCTTTACCAACTTTATTGTATACTTTATGCAAGTTTGATAGTTTAATGTATATGTGTTTTTTAAGAAAACATATTAGCAGGTAATTAACAATAATTATCTTTCTGGTGATGATTCAGTGGATGAAACTACTCAATGTATATACCAGGAACCCATCTGTGTGACAACTGAAGAATGATAACTATGATAACTATCTTACATGTGACGAGTGGACAGGTCTTACCACACTCAACACCGATAATACTACAATGATCTACAATGAGGCCCATCATTACAAATACTTTGCAACTATTTGCTCCTACAAGCTATATTACTTGACCTCAGCTTACATTTCACATTAAGTGTTATTTATGGTCACACAGTGTGTACGGTTTCTAGAAGATTACCATGTTATGATACAACAATCATATTAAATGATTTACCTTCACTGTAGACAAAGTCACTATTAATATCAAATGGCTGAATGTGGACTTCAGACAGGAACACCACCACATTCTTCTTCTGGTCAGTAGAGGTCAGACTGACTTTCTGAGAGGCCTCACATTCATATGACATTCCAGCTGGTGTGACCATGATAGATAGGTGATGGCTACTGGCAGTGTGCTTCCCAGCTAAGAAGAATAAAACAATATCAATAGTTATGCACTAACCACAAATATAATTAAACATATAGAGCCTTGTGCATACAAATTGTTCTAAGAAAGGTGCAAGTGATACCCTTACGTATTAATGATTTGAAACATTTAACAAATTTCTCTATTAAAAAATAAAAATGCAGTCATTATATGTAATTATCTTACTATTGTATTTCTTGCAGGAGCTATTAAGTCCCAAGAAAGAAGGGACTCAACTTATATTGGTTTGCATTCCTTAATTGAATGAATGGTGAAAACCCAATAAGCCCTAGTCTTTCACCATACTTTACATTTGAATGTTGTTGGTAATTTGAGTTATTTGTGCCCAAAATTGAACACAATATTCGCACGTGGAATATTGTGCACCTTCATTGTAGAGCTGAGTGGGTTCAAAGGTGGGCAACTAAAGTAATAAATGGAATGGGTGCACTACAGTAACAAGAAAGATAATCTAACTTTGTGTTATTTAGTTTAGAAAAAAAGATGGAATAGGGGTGACCTAGTAACTTAGTATTAATATATAAAAGGTCAATACAGAGATCTCTCTCATTATCTATTTATACCCAGGACTGTAACCTTAACAAGGAGGCATCCTATACGTCCAGAGGAAAGAAGGTTTTTACACTAACATAGAAGGGGATTCTTTACTGTAAGAGCAGTCAGACTATGGAACTCTCTGCCAGAGGAAGTGGCTATAGTGAATTCAGTAACAGAGGTCAAAAGAGACCTGGATGCCTTTCTTGAGTGGAATAGTATTACAAGTTATGGTTATTAGATTACTGTAGGTAGGTCGTTGTTTAAGGGATTTATTCTGACATATTTCGAGTTGGGAAGCAATTCTTTCTCAAGACTATGAAAATTGTTTTTCACCTCTTGAGGGTTTTTAACTTCCTCTGGATTTAAAGTGTAGGATAAAAGGCTGAACTGGATGTCTTTTTTTTTTTTAATGTCTTTTTTCATCCATTCCAACTATGAGTGACAATCAATGCGAGTGTGACAACAATAGAGAATGCATATGTGTGACTGTGAGAGTTACTCATGGCTACAGTGGCAATACCTAGGAGATCATTGTGATTTATATATACGTCAGAGAGCGGTAACTAGCAGCCACTCCCCACTCGTGATGGATATCTATGACATATAGGGTCAAGTGGTAACTAGGGTAAAATTCTGGCTGTCTACTGTTGCCACTAGAGGGAGCTTCCTTTATACAGATTTATACAGTGCAGTTAATTCAATGAGAGCTGTATATATTCATATACAATCTGCTTCACCTAGTCGTGGCTGCAAGAATACAGAATTTTATCATTAAACTCTATGGCTGTGTAAAAAGGAAACCGGGGATTCTGAGTTTCAAATCAGAAAAACTGAGATGACCCATATAAAGATATGTTATGAAATTAATCAGCTGAGAATTTTGGGCATGTTTGATAAAATAAATGAAAGTATTGGAAATCTGTAAAGATAGTGTTGCATCGGATGTACATTTGGTATGCCAGCCCCTGGTTGACTGAACAACCCCTTTAAGGAATGTGTTGTTGTTTACAGTATTCTTTACTGTACCCCGTAAAATAAGCATGTGTTTGTTGACTGGTTTACAGGACAATCGCTGGGAATTTATAATTCCCTGTATCCCTGTGTTTTATTATTGAATCGCTCCCACAGTTAAAGGGAAGGATTCCAATAATACAGTATAAGGGGATTACTGTTTAATCTACTGCCTTAAATATTCTGGTAGCTTCACAAAAGGTGATACTACACTTTAAGGAGTTTTACTAAAATGCATGTGCCATTTGTGTCTATATACAGTCATAAATCCTTCTTTGGATACACAGGGATGTAGCTATATAGGGTGCAGAGGCAGCAGTCACACCTGGGCCATGGTCACACCCGACGCCAAGGAGCTTCAAGTTACACCTCTATTGCTACCTAATTCAAAGATTTATATGCTAATATTATTTTCAAGCTGTTATTATCATTTAGAAATTATGCCCTTCTTACTCTACCAAATATATAAAATACACCATAGAAAAAAGTCCAGATGGGAGCGCTTGGGGCAGGAAAGCTTCCAATGTACTCAGCAGTACTGGATGAACATCTGTTGGTGGCACATCCGCAGTCAACTGAATAAAATGACTCAGCAACTGCAGATCCCCCTCCTCTCACTATATTAACTTCCCCTTACTCTTATTATGTAGATAATACATAAATTGCGGGTTTTCACAAATTAAAGAGGTTCCTTTCCCTTCCAGAAAATGTAAGCGTTTTCAGGCCACGTTGCACATTGCACCATATATGGAAAGTACAATGCAGCAAGCTCCGGGTCTCTTGCTGTTTGCTAGAGTAGATAATCGTGATTGGAGTTTGGACAATGAAAATCATAGTGTATGCCGCAGTGGCTACAAATACTTACGTCTTGCACCATTTTTGAAGTTTGTGCGGTCCGCTAAGTCATATAGGAACTGAATTTTATTCATTTTCCAGTTTCTTCCACTGGACTTTGTAGAATCTTGTCCATCCTATAAATAAGATCAATTATTCTGGAACCTCATATCTATAGTTAATGCTGGTCCAAACATTCAGATCATAGAACATCAGGTTGTAACATTGATTGGTTATAGTGAAAAATACATTAATATTATTTAAAGATGTCGCAGAGCGCAATTTGCCATTTGACTCTACTTTCCACACCCTGATAATTTATACTTAAGATAACTCAGTAGATTTATCTGCATTTAACATGATATCAGAATGCTTTGAGCCAAGTGACAAACTCAGCTCTACTGTTTTAACAAACTCATCTCTGCTAGATCAGTAAACTGCTAGCGGAGAAAGGATTCTGACAACAATATTAATTATAAATGCATGTGACTGTTTTGAATCGACACCAATTGATATTAATATAATAATACAACATGAACTTTCTTAGTTACCTTAATGAAGAATAATTTCAGTGTGTAAGATCTGTCTGACCATGTTAAATGTAGTTCAGACTCATTATTCCAGCATTTTCCCTTTATTTCTGTTTCTCTGGGCAACTGGATAATAGCTTCCTCCAGATTCCACTAAAACAGAAAAATCATCATCATCATCATCATCATCATCATCATCATCATCCTGCATGCATTACTTCTATATAAAACCTTGGAGTGAAGTATTGTATGTTAACATGTCATCCTATACCATTCATTAGTAATCCAGCCACAACGCTTTATTAATGACATCGTGCTTTAGTTAACCCGTTCATGTATTGACCTTATAGATGAGAACAAAGAAAAGTTTTTAAATCCACTTATTATAGTCCTCGTTATAGTTAATGCATTCATAATAGACTACTTACATCCACTTCATTACTGGAGGGGACCTCATAGGGAACAACGAGTCTAGCTGAGAATTCTGCCATAAGACAGGTTGTCCCATTTTCTCGAATTGCAAAGATATTTTTCTCAGGGTTACTAGATAGCCCTGAGAGATTCTCAACTTCTTGTTCTGCCATGTTAGGATCAATTATGTCTGTGGAACAAAGAAGAAACATCATTCACGTCTTGCTACAGCACACACTGCAGTCTTGTCATAGCCCTTACTGCATAGTACATAACACAGGGTGCTGCTCACCTCAGAACAATGAATATTACAACACATGAACAGCAGATATCCAGAATAATGTAATATGAACACTTACAGGCAAGAAGAAGGAGAACGTGCAGTCCCTGGACTTGAGTGCAGATACAGAAATCCATGCTTGGAAATACTTTTTGCAGTTCCTAAAAAAAATACTGATAGTAATCCAACCAGGTTCTGCTGAAGCAGGTTGTGTAGTGCGCAGTGCTAGCACAGAGTCATCCAGCCCTCAGTCTTTTACAGTTTCCAACGTGATTCACTTGGATCTCTTACAGGCAAAAAGTAATCGCTGCTAAAGTGCTTAGGTAAAGATAGCGTCACAGAGGCAAAGGACTGCAGTCCAAGCTGCAGAATAGAGTGGGATCACTACAGATGCAAGTGATCGTTGAACAAGCTGCAGAATAGCGTCGGATCACTACAGATATAAGTGGTCGTTCTTACAGATGCTGAATTGCTTCTGATCACTGCAGATACACGTGATCGTTGAACAAGGTGCTGAATAGCTTCTGATCACTACAGATTTAAGTGATCGTTGTACAAGGTGCAGAATTGCGTCGGATCACTACAGATACACTTGATCGTTGAACAAGGTGCTGAATAGCTTCTGATTACTACAGATTTAAGTGATCGTTGTACAAGGTGCAGAATTGCGTCGGATCACTACAGATACACGTGATCGTTGAACAAGGTGCTGAATAGTGTCGGACCACTACAGATATAAGTGATCATTCTTACAGATGCTGAATAGCTTCTGATCCCTACAGATTTAAGTGATCGTTGTACAAGGTGCAGAATTGCGTCGGATCACTGCAGATACACGTGATCGTTGAACAAGGTGTTGAATAGCGTCGGATTACTACAAGTGACCGTTCTTACAGATGCTGAATAGCTTCGTATCACCACGGGTTTAAGTAGTCGTTGTACAAGGTACAGAATTGCGTCGGATCACTACAGATACGAGTGATCGTTGTACAAGTTGCAGAATAGCGTCGGAGCACTACAGATACAAGTGATCGCGTCGGATCACTACAGTACCAATTGATCGCTGTATAAGTTGCTGAAGAAGGTTAGATCTCCATAGACACAGTTCAAGAAATCCGGGTCCAAGGTTCTGAAGAAGGTTAGATCTATATAGATACAAGTAATCACTGTCCAATGTGCTGTGTTAGATCTATATAGACTCAAGTGATCGCTGTCCAATCTTCTAAAGAAGGCTAGATCCGTATAGATAAATGTGATCACTGTCCAAGGTGCAGAAAAGGGCTAGATCACAAGAGATCGCTGTCCAAGATGCTGGGTTAGATGTCTATAGGCTCAAGGGACCGTTGGTCAGGCAGCTGGTTATGTGTATAACACACAAGTAGTCGCTATAGAAGGTGCTCCTCTCTATAGACGCAAGTGAGCGCTGTCCAAGGTGCTGAAACAACATCACATCCACATAGACTGGTGTTCACTGTCCGAGGTGTTCAACTACAAGTGCAGCAAGCACGGATCTCCTCTGTATGCCACGGGAACATTTAAAGGAAGATTAGTGTTACCAATGACCCCCTGTGTCTTGACTTTACACAAAATCTATACTATGACATGCTTTCCAGAAACTGCCATTGTCTAAACTAGGCTATTGCTAACAATAAGCTGTGAATCATATAAGTTGCTCTTATGAGTGGAGTCCAATGAGGAAAGATAGAAAGAAAGGGTATTGTGCATATGAATGTGTCAGCTGGATGAAAATATTCAGAGAACTGCATGGGGTCTATATGATGAGCATGAGTCAAATAATTGTAATGAGTCATATGTATAGGTCTTAGTCATGCTCTATAGCTAGTCAAGCGCAGAAATACATTTGGTTATGCAAGAAGATAAGTACTTACCACATATTACAGGAGAAAAGCCTGCATTTCTGATAAGAGGGGGGAAAATGCAAAGTTAGACTAACGCCCCCACATGCAAGGTGGTGGGATTATTCTGCAGATAGAGGAATGTATTTGTAGTTGTACAACTGCTGCTGCTCTTTTGTTTGCTATAATTTTAATCACTTGTTGACACATATCACTTGACAATTGGTGATTGGGTATATGAATTTATGTTCCTTTGATTTCACTTTACACCATGTTTACTATGCATTACACCAAGGCACCAAGTGACCTCTTAGCTTAGTTACAGTATGCAAAAGGAAAAACTATTTGCATGGGCTTCTTATCAAAGAAGTGTATGTGTTTTCTTTCCATAGTGGTAATTCTCAGTGACCTTGTGTGTCCTCAGCTTGTGTTTGTGCTTCCTCCTCACTTCACACCATTTATGTATTTGGTAACTTACTCTGAATATTACAGATTCTAGAAAATACATCTCCATGATGTTGGAGTGGTAGTTTGGAGTGGAGTGGTAGTTTGATTATGTTGAGATTTGGATTACTAATTCTGTAACGTGTAACATTTTATATCCATGGCTGCCACAACATGACTCACATATGCCTCCCAAGCATCTTATATACAGTGGGAAAGCACTGTCCCACCACCCTGTACTCCCAACATATCTGTCATGATAGAAAAAATCAATCATAGATCAGAGGAAAAGATAGTTGTGGGATATTGGCTTCTGATTTTAGGGGCACATCTGTGACTGGCATATTTGTGTGGGCAAAGCTGTGGCTTTCACAAAATTAAGGTCCCAGCTGTGGTTGACCTGGTTAATGTGCATGAGCACTGCTTTGGCTGGTTCTTATAAATAAATGTTAGTATTGTTGGTGCAGTACTCAGATGATCATACTAGGGATATTCTTTGGCCATTTGTGCTGCTGTAGTACTAATTCATTGGTAGCACATCCACCAAATGATCAGATTTTTCAGTATTTTGTGTGTTCCCTCTTTGCAGATATTACAGCTTCCATTCTTTTAGGAGACTTGCTGTAAATTTTTCAAATAAATCTGTAAGTACATTTTTCTATGCTACTTATAGACATATCCAAAGTTTAATTTTATAGTTTGGATCATTTTCTGCTTTTCACTAACCCAAAAAAATAAATCCTAAAATACATAAAAAACAAACAAAGAGTGAGCAGCACAGCAATATAGTAATTTCAATTTTGTGTGAGTACTCAAAGCTCCTGGATCCACCCAAAAAAACAAACACTTTAGCAATGACAATAGAATGGAGAACACCACCACACTAGAATATTTATTTAAAAAAATAAACGACTTTATTGCACTAAATACACGTCTTTTTAGCTCATAGTGAAACCTTTCCTAAGCAACTATAAATGCATTCAATTTTGTTAAGGTCTGGATTCTGAGGGGACTAATCCCAAGTTATGAGAACACCAACGGCTTATTTTTTCATAGGTTTGTCTTACTCCTCACTGTAATGTGCTCAGCATCATTGAATTGCTGTATACTGAATTTTTCTTTCAAAATCAAATGTTTTCATATCAACTCCAGATGTTATTATACATCCCCAAACCTGCACTAATCCTCCACCATGCTTGACTGACAGTGGGAGACATGGTCTTTCATTGGTTTGGCAAAGAAGATATTGCCTTCTCTTACTATCAAAGATCTCACATTTACACTCATCAGTCCATAAAACCTTCCTCCATATCTCAGATGCCTAGTTTCAGTGTTGTAGTGCAAATTCTCCTTTGTTGGCTATTTCTTATTTTATGGCACCTACAATTCCTTTCCAACCTATAGTATTGCGTTGTTTTTTCACAGTGGAACGATGGACAGGAACATTTTTTCTCCTCTCGTTCAAGCAGGAAAATATACTTTTGTACAGTTGTTAGGAGTTCTGTTATGCCTTTAGCTTCTGATAATTTCCCCATAGCTTTGGAAAATCCTGAAGACAGAGCGATATACAGTATATGTATGTATCTGTGCATACTGTACATGTGTGTGTTTGTAAGAGAATGTACACTATGTGCATACATTATCTGTGTGTATCTTTGTGTTTGTACTTTATGTGTATATGTAACCTCTATCAAAATACCTTTTAGTCTATCTATCTATCTATCTATCTATCTATCTATCTATCTATCTATCTATCTATCTATCTATCTATCTATCTATCTATCTATCTATCTATCTATCTAATCTATCTATCTATCTATCTATCTATCTATCTATCTATCTATCTATCTATCTATCTATCTATCTATCTATCTATCTATCTATCTATCTATCTATCTATCTATCTATCTATCTATCTATCCTCCTGTGTATGAATCTGCATGTATATGAAAGTATGTAACAATATGTGTATGTATCTATGTGAACATATTTACTGTTTATGTTTGTATGTATGTGTTTGTTTGCATGCCTTAAAGTCTGTATTTGAGTACAAGTATCTATAAAATTTGCATAGCTTGTGCTCTATCCCATGGATTTTTAGAAAAAATAAAATAAGAATACTAACACCTCTCCGGTTACCGGACTGTATCTTTTTTATATTTTTGCAGAGAGTCACATCACAAACTATTTACACAATTGTGGTTGTGGCAGTACACAGATTCATTATTAGAAAACCCCCCTGTGAATGCTAGGCAGAGTGCATGAAATGTGGGCTGGTCTCAATAGCTCTGAGGGAAGCTTGCAATTGGGAAAGCAGGTAGCAGTAGCTTTCAAAGCTATGTAGCAGAGTTTACATACTGGGGCTATGAATCATTCTACACAGACTGTGGGGAACACTAGATTTACACTGAACAGGGATTGACAAAGCATGTTAAGGCGGAGAAGAAGAACGAACACAGAGGAATAACAGGACATAAATATGATAATAGCACGTAGTTTATCTATTATCCAGTGATGGGTTGCACAGAATATATCTAAAGTGCATCGCAAGTCCATATCCATGGTCAAGACTACACAGAATGGGGAATCTTGTACTCATTTCTTCACTCATCATCGCTTCTTATGAATCTTCAAGACATGGAGCATCAACAAGAAGAAAATAAACCTGACAAAAAAAAAACAACTTTGGACACAGTTTTCCGCTCGATCACATTTTGTTCTTTACCTAATATAGTTTTATAGGCAAAATATCAAGTTTGTATTAACAGTAAACAAAATAGAAAAATTGTCCACAAGAAGATCTGGTAAGAATTTCCCTTTTAACTTTGCTTTTTCTTTTTTATTCAAACTGTGCTTTTAACAACACTGTAGTGATATAGGAAGCCGAAACTGCACTGTGTCTCAGTAGATGACATATGTACTACTTATATAACGTAGCTGCAGCAGGCCCAAATGTGGCTCTTTTATTTCTAGTACTATGCTGCCATCTTTTCTATCGAGGCTGGGGAGCTAGAGCTCAATATTCAGTATTTCAGCGAATAAGAGAATGTCTGCCCTTGTTTAACCATTTACTTTTATATTTTCAATTGTGCTTTAGCAATTGCAGAAATTATGGGTAAAATATACAAATCTCAGTTTGCAATGGCAAAATAATGGCACATTAGTAAATGACTGAACCATCTACAGTATGTGATATCGTATAGGGCAATAGTATGAGCCAAATATCGGTAAAACTCATCATTTAAAAGTTGTTTTTATTCATAAATGTAATTTGTATTGTATCAGCATATCTTAAACGACATACAGATTTTGCACAATCAGTGATTTTACATAGGACTGCAGAAAAACCTGCTGTATTATATCATTGATAAGAATGGACAAACAGCTATGAGAGAAATAATAAATTCAGCTCTGCTGCATCTATCTTCTCTGTGTGAATATATATAAATATATTTATATATTGTTTAAACATTACTATTCAATTATCTGTATTATATGGTTTTAAAATGTATTTTTTTTATTTCGTGCATAAATAAAAAATGTTGGTAAACATATTGGCCCCCATGGGGTAACAGACGTGTTGTTTATTTAAGTTGTCCCAAATTTATTATATATTTGAGCCAAAAAGAAGAACGCTTTTCGCCTCGTGCTCTGGCTAGACAAGGGGGCGTAGTTATGGGTGGACCTCGGTTTTAGACGGATTTACTAACTTCAACATTTTTAACACTTCACCAGCAAGATTACAATGTAAACCACAAATTTAAACCAAAATCACCGTTTCAATTCAGAATGTAATAAATGTAACAAATGTAATGCGATATTAGATACATTTGTCACAAAACACACTCCAAAGCACTGACACAAAAAAAACCCAGAACAAATTGCCTACTATGATACTTGTGGCCATTGTTTTATTGTGACTTTCCTTGAGGCCTTATTTACACGAACGTGTTTCACGTCCGTGATACGCACGTGAAAATCACGCGCGTCTCACGGACTTATGTAAGTCAATGAGGCCATTCAGACATTTCGTGTTTTTCACGCAGCATGTGACCGCTGCGTGAAACACTGCATGTCCTATACTTCAGCGTTTTTTGCGCATCACGCACCCATTGAAGTCAATGGGTGCGTGAAAAATCACGCGCAGCACATGGACGCACTTCCGTGTGTTGCACGTGATTCGCGCAACAGTTGTTCAAGAAATGAAGGGAAAAATCAAACCACCTCCTTCATTTCATTTTCTAAACATCAAAACCGCGTGTCATAAGGATGCCATATGCGTGAAAATCACGCAGCCACGCACCAAACACTGATGATACACGGAACTGAAACGTTTTTTGCGCGCGCAAAACGCACACGTTCGTGTAAATAAGGCCTTAGTTGTATGACTGACTTTGAGCAGCATGTGTTTTAAGTGAAATTGTAGCTAGGTGCATTTTATTTTATTATCATTAAAATACAGATGCAGCAGAGACAAGTTTGTCAATGTAGCATAGCTGAGTTTAGGATATGTATATTGATTGTGTTTTTTTTATAGGGCTGTGTGTAAATTTACTACAGTAGTTTAACAATACTTCAAATGCCACATATTCACAAAGGTCATTTTTGTTGTGCTTCTATGTCTGTCTCAAGAGGAAGCTTCCAGTTCCACATTAGTGAATGGAAACAGAATACTCACCAATTATACACTGAGGTGTTTACTGTATGTGTTTTTGTCGTATTTTTTGTTGTTTTGTTTTTGCATTCTTAATGCGTTTTTCTCTTAGGCTTCGTTCACATTTGCATCGGGACTCCGTTCATGGTTTCCGTCTGAGCTTTCCGTCAGGGGAACCTATGAATGGAATCCAGACGGAAACCTTAGGTTTCCATTTGTATCACCATTGATTTCAATGGTGACGGATCCGGTGCAAATGGTTTCCGTTTGTCACCATTGTGTAAGGGTTCCGTTGTTTTGACAGAATCAATACCGTAGTCGACTGCGCTATTAATTCCATCATAAACAATGGAACCCTTACACAACACTGACAAAACCATTTGCACCTGATCCATCACCATTAAAATCAATGGTGATGCAAATGGAAACCTATGATTTCCGTTTATTTCAGTTTGGATTCCATTCATGAGTTCCCCTGATGGAAAGGTCCAGCGGAACCCATGAACGGAGTCCCGACGCAGATGTGAACGAAGCAATTTAGCCACAGAAAAACACAAGATTTACAATATGTTAAAAAAACAAATAAAAAATACATAAAAAGCGAATACAATTTAGTTAGTGTGTACGTGATCTGGTGTAACTGCTAATCTTGGCCCAACACCCCATGTTATATATATATATATATATATATATATATATATATATATATATATGTAAATATTAGAAGTAATATATGTAATTCCACTTCATGTGCCTGCTTAATGTGCTATTGTCATAAAATAGTTACATTTTCAATAAGGATGTCTATTATATACCCATAAATGGTTAATAATAGTGAGTATTCTTTTTTTACATGCATTTCTGACATTTTTTCCAGTGACGTCAATGGAGAAAAAAAGACACAAAATTGTCAGCTAGAACATATAGTATGTTTAAAAGAGAAACACATTCATATTTTTAAAAAAAATAGCATATTAGATGGGGACAACACAAAAATGGCCCCTGTGAAGACAGCTTGGTATTTTGTAAAGCATTTTGATAAGGAGTCAGCGGTAGGTGGGATTCAGGAGAATATTACACAGCCACATTTTAATGTTCATAATGTACCCTCAAGACCCGGACCTCCTGCGGTTCTGCTGAACAAAAATGTGGTTGTCTGTACTGTAAAATATTATCACTGGACAGAAATGCAATTATTGCAATGCAATGTAAAATTCAGAAAGTAAAACATGAGGTGATATTTAGATGATCTGACACGTCTTATAAGTCAAGTGTTAGAGATAATTTTCAGTTCATGTAATAATAAAATAAAAAGTCCATGCTCCATTCCATTAATGCTTTTTGTTTGCAGTGTTTAGTACACTTTTGTTTTTGTATCCAAAGAAAAAAAACTGCCCCAAAACTGCCCGGTGTGAACTGTTCTGTTGAATATATCATATTTGTATTCAGGTACATCTTGTTACATTTATCTACAGACGTGGCAGGGATGAGTTTGTCATTGTGTGATAATCCTCTAAGCGAAGATAGTTGTTAAATTAGTAAAAAAAAATATATTAATCTTTTTATATAATAATAATAATAATAATAATAATAATGACGATGATGATGAAAGGCCAGAAGGTTTTATATATATATATATATATATATATATATATATATATATATATATATATATATATATATACATATATATATATATATATATATATACATATATATATATATACATATATATATATATATATATATATAAATAAATATATATATATATATATATATATATATATATATATATATATATATATACACAGTGAAGGAAATTAGTATTTGATCCCTTGCTGATTTTGTAAGTTTGCCCACTGTCGAAGTCATGAACAGTCTAGAATTTTTAGGCTAGGTTAATTTTACCAGTGAGAGATAGATTATATAAAAAAAAAAACAGAAAATCACATTGTCAAAATTATATATATTTATTTGCATTGTGCACAGAGAAATAAGTATTTGATCCCCTACCAACCATTAAGAGTTCAGCCTCCTCAAGACCAGTTACACGCTCCAAATCAACTTGGTGCCTGCATTAAAGTCAGCTGTCTTAAATGGTCACCTGTATAAAAGACTCCTGTCCACAGACTCAATTAATCAGTCTGACTCTAACCTCTACAACATGGGCAAGACCAAAGAACTTTCTAAGGATGTCAGGGACAAGATCATAGACCTGCACAAGGCTGGAATGGGCTACAAAACCATAAGTAAGACGCTGGGTGAGAAGGAGACAACTGTTGGTGCAATAGTAAGAAAATGGAAGACATACAAAATGACTGTCAATCGACATCGATCAGGGGCTCCATGCAAAATCTCACCTCATGGGGTATCCTTGATCCTGAGGAAGGTGAGAGCTCAGCCAAAAACTACACGGGGGGAATTTGTTAATGATCTCAAGGCAGCTGGGACCACAGTCACCAAGAAAACCATTGGTAACACATTACGCCGTAATGGATTAAAATCCTGCAGTGCCCGCAAGGTCCCCCTGCTCAAGAAGACACATGTACAAGCCGGTCTGAAGTTTGCAAATGAACATCTGGATGATTCTGAGAGTGATTGGGCGAAGGTGCTGTGGTCAGATGAGACTAAAATTGAGCTCTTTGGCATTAACTCAACTCGCCGTGTTTGGAGGAAGAGAAATGCTGCCTATGACCCAAAGAACACCGTCCCCATTGTCAAGCATGGAGGTGGAAACATTATGTTTTGGGGGTGTTTCTCTGCTAAGGGCACAGGACTACTTCACAGCATCAATGGGAGAATGGATGGAGCCATGTACCGTCAAATCCTGAGTGACAACCTCCTTCCCTCCACCAGGACATTAAAAATGGCTCAAGGCTGGGTCTTCCAGCACCACAATGACCCGAAACATACAGGCAAGGCAACAAAGGAGTGGCTCAAAAAGAAGCACATTAAGGTCATGGAGTGGCCTAGCCAGTCTCCGGACCTTAATCCCATCGAAAACTTATGGAGGGAGCAGAAGATCCGAGTTGCCAAGCGACAGCCTCGAAATCTTAATGATTTACAGATGATCTGCAAAGAGGAGTGGGCCAAAATTCCATCTAACATGTGTGCAAACCTCATCATCAACTACAAAAAATGTCTGACTGCTGTGCTTGCCAACAAGGGTTTTGCCGCCAAGTATTGAGTCTTGTTTGCCAAAGGGATCAAATACTTATTTCTCTGTGCACAATGCAAATAAATATATATAATTTTGACAATGTTATTTTCAGTTTTTTTAAAAAATATAATCTATCTCTCACTGGTACAATTAACCTAGCCTAAAAATTCTAGACTGTTCATGTCTTTGACAGTGGGCAAACTTACAAAATCAGCAAGGGATCAAATACTTATTTCCTTCACTGTATATACACACACTACCGTTCAAAAGTTTGCCACTGTGTGATAATCCTCTAAGCGAGGATAATTGTTAAATTACTAAAAAAAATATATTAATCTTTTTACATAATCATAATAATAATGATGATGATGAAAGGCCAGAAGGTTATATATATATATATATATATATATATATATATATATATATATATATATATATATATACACTACCGTTCAAAACTTTGGAGTCACCCAGACAATTTTGTGTTTTCCATGAAAACTCAAACTTATATTTATCAAATGAGTTGCAAAATGATGAAATAATGATTTTTATTTGAAATAATAATTTTCTCCAACAAACTTTGCTTTCGTCATAGAATGCTCCATTTGCAGCAATTACAGCATTGCAGACCTTTGGCATTCTAGCTGTTAATTTGCTGAGGTAATCGGGAGAAATTTCACCCCATGCTACCAGAAGCCCCTCCCACAAGTTGGATTGGCTTGATGGGCACTTCTTGCGTACCATACGGTCAAGCTGCTCCCACAACAGCTCTATGGGGTTGAGATCTGGTGACTGCGCTGGCCACTCCATTACAGATAGAATACCAGCTGCCTGCTTCTTCCCTAAATAGTTCTTGCATAATTTGGAGGTGTGCTTTGGGTCATTGTCCTGTTGTAGGATGAAATTGGCTCCAATCAAGCGCTGTCCACAGGGTATGGCATGGCGTGGCAAAATGGAGTGATAGCCTTCCTTATTCAAAATCCCTTTTACCTTGTACAAATCTCCCACTTTACCAGCACCAAAGCAACCCCAGACCATCGCATTACCTCCACCATGCTTGACAGATGGCGTCAGGCACTCTTCCAGCATCTTTTCAGTTGTTCTGCGTCTCACAAATGTTCTTCTATGTGATCCAAACACCTCAAACTTCGATTCGTCTGTCCGTAACACTTTTTTCCAATCTTCCTCTGTCCAATGTCTGTGTGCTTTTGCCCATATTAATCTTTTCCTTTTATTAGCCAGTCTCAGATATGGCTTTTTCTTTGCCACTCTGCCCTGAAGGCCAGCATCCCGGAGTCGCCTCTTCACTGTAGACGTTGACATTGGCATTTTGCGGGTACTTTTTAATGAAGCTGTCAGTTGAGGACCTGTGAGGCGTCTATTTCTCAAACTAGAGACTCTAATGTACTTGTCTTGTTGCTCAGTTGTGCAGCGGGGCCTCCCACTTCTCTTGCTACTCTGGTTAGAGCCTGTTTGTGCTGTCCTCTGAAGGGAGTAGCACACACCGTTGTAGGAAATCTTCAGTTTCTTGGCAATTTCTCGCATGAAGTAGCCTTCATTTCTAAGAACAAGAATAGACTGTCGAGTTTCACATGAAAGCTCTCTTTTTCTAGCCATTTTGAGAGTTTAATCGAACCCACAAATGTAATGCTCCAGATTCTCAACTAGCTCAAAGGAAGGTCAGTTTTATAGCTCCTCTAAACAGCAAAACTGTTTACAGCGGTGCTAACATAATTGCACAAGGGTTTTCAAGTGTTTTCTAATCATCCATTAGCCTTCTAACACAGTTAGCAAACACAATGTACCATTAGAACACTGGAGTGATGGTTGCTGGAAATGGGCCTCTATACACCTATGTAGATATTGCATTAAAAACCAGACATTTGCAGCTAGAATAGTCATTTAGCACATTAACAATGTACAGAGTGTATTTCTGATTAACTTAATGTTATTTTCATTGAAAAAAACTGTGCTTTTCTTTCAAAAATAAGGAAGTTTCTAAGTGACCCTAAACTTTTGAACGGTAGTGTGTATATATATATATATATATATATATATATATATATATATATATATATATATATATATATATATATATAATGTGTGTTGGAAGATAATTAACAGGACAAATTGAAATCTCTAAATGATATATTGTGGAAGAAGTTCTAAGTTGTGTGAGCATGACTAGGGTCGAATGAGTTTTTAGCCTCTAAGACCGGGTTCTCACGGGTCGGATATGCTGCGTAAAAACTGCACAGCGTATCCAAGCTGGAACCCGCAGCACCTTTGGTCCGAAAAACCGCACCACCGGAATTTCCGCTGCGGAAAGCAGCGCTAGAAAAAAATAATGTTCATACTTACCCCTTCCCTCTCTTCTCCGCATAGTCCGCCTCCTAAGATGAAGTTGCAGGCCATGTGACGCTGCAGTCTGTGATTGGCTGCAGCAATCACATGGGATGAAACGTCATACCAGGAGGCCGGCCTGCAGCAAGAAGGAGAGAGTTCTGGGTAAGTATAATTTTTTTTTTTCTTCCTGAGTTGCGATTTTTGCGGCGGAAACACTTGGTTTT
Source organism: Rhinoderma darwinii (assembly GCF_050947455.1). NCBI lineage: Eukaryota > Metazoa > Chordata > Amphibia > Anura > Rhinodermatidae > Rhinoderma > Rhinoderma darwinii. Next base: position 364,586,869 of record NC_134690.1, on the reverse strand, counting down.
CTCTTGCGGGTTTTGCATCCCCATTGAATTCAATGGGGAAAACCCGCAACAGAAAATCAACTAAAACGCTGCATAAATTGACATGCTGCATATGTAAATTCCGCACCGCACGTCAATTTATTAACGTTTACGCAGTGTTTTTTTCCGCACCGCGGGCATGCGATTTTCTAAATCCCATCCACTATGCTGCTGCTGTAAATGCAGCGGAATTTCCACACAGAATTCTGTTGCGGAAATTCCGCAGCATTTACACTACGTTCTATACATTGGTAGCAAGTAGAGATTTTGAAAACGGTAAAGGATTCACTAACTTGCAATGAGAGTGCAAACGCCACAAAAGTTGCAATTTGCGGTAAAAGTGGGCACACTTTAGTGGAAGGGGGTGGGGCCACATCGTCCCAACAAATTTCTCATAATTTATGCCAGAAATAGGCACTAATTATGGCGCAAATCTACACTAGCTCATGGCTGTTGTAGGTTTCACATTCTGAAACTCACGGCCAGAGATGCTCCTAATTTATTAATAAGAGTATATGAGAAAGTTACATAGCTATTTTAATACTATTTAATTATACAAATATTAAGCCTTACTTACATCAGAAGAGTGAAGAGTGAAGAGTATTATCATGTAAAACCAATTATGCTGAAAATAGAAAAAGAACACTTAGGGTATGTTCACACGTGCACTTCCATTACGGCCGAAATTACGGGGCTGTTTTCAGGAAACAGGGGCTGTGTGCAGGCGCTTGAACGCCGCGTCCATTACGGACGTAATTGGCGCTGCTTTTCATTGGAGTCAATGAATAACGGCTCCAATTACGTCCCAAGAAGTGGCAGGACACTTCTTTGGCGCGGGCGTCTATTTACGCGCCGTCTTTTGACAGCGACGCGTAAATATACGCCTCGTGTGAACAGACAAACGTCAGCCCATTGCTTTCAATGGGCAGATGTTTGTCAACGCATTCAAGCCGTAATTTCGGACGTAATTCCAGGCGTAAAACACCCGAATTACGTCCGTAATTTGGCCGTGTGAACATACCCTTACTAATAAATCTTAATTTAAAATACCTGCTGCCATATGCAAGCAATAAACTTGTAGTTAAGTGTAGACCATAGTCACATAGTTGATAAGGTTAAAATAAAAAATAGGTCCATATCTATATGTGTCAATCATGACATGCAGCATCATATGGTGTGTCACCGAGGAGTATTGCCTCTAGGGGAGAACACGGAGCCTCACAGAGACACCATATGACGGCACACAAAGTGCATCATAAAGCTTTAGGCTGGGTTCACACTACCTATTTTCAGACGTAAACGAGGCGTATTATGCCTCGTTTTACGTCTGAAAATAGGGCTACAATACGTCGGCAAACATCTGCCCATTCATTTGAATGGGTTTGCCGACGTACTGTGCAGACAACCTGTCATTTACATCTAGTCGTTTGACAGCTGTCAAACGACGACGCGTAAATTGCCTAACTCGGCAAAGAAGTGCAGGACACTTCTTTGCAACGTAATTTGAGCCGTTTTTCATTGAAGTCAATGAAGAGCAGCTCAAGATTACGGGCGTCAAAGACGCCTCGCATAATGCGAGGAGGAGCTTTTACGTCTGAAACGACGCAGCTGTTTTCTCCTGAAAACAGTCTGTCTTTTCAGACGTAAAAGCCACTTCTCGTGTGCACATACCCTTAGGCACACAGCATTGTCCAGTCCTATACCATTAGTATAACATGGGACTTCCATAATTTTTTTTTTATATGGGACGACCATTATTTTTACATGGGGGCACCATTATAACATGTAGGCACCATTATAACATGGGACTAACATATAACATGGGACATAAAAATTCCACCATTCAGGCACCATTGTTATAACCCGGGGGGGGGGGGGGGGTAACAATTTTTTTAACATGGGTCTACCAATATTATAACAGGGGTTATCAAACTGCATGCATCGAAGCTTTGATTTAAACATGGAGGTGGCTTTAAGAAAAAAGTTCCAAGAGATATTGCTAAAATGGTTCCTAAAGACAACTGTATGTATGTTCCACGTATATGGTTTAGTATGCTATCTGCAAAAAAACAAAACAGATGGGACACCAAAGAACAATGAGCCGTTATAGTGAGTGACAACTGGCAGACCTATCAGCTGCTATGGGACCCAACAAGTAAGGTAGCCCATCTGTGCTTATAGGTGAGGTGCAGTCAGTGATCACTGTGGATCATGGGGGACTAGAGTTGTAAAATGGAAGGAAAAAAGGAGGAAAGGACACAGGGGGCAGAGTAAAGACCAAACAATCATAATCCTATCATGTGTTAATGGGATAAGGCGTCATTCGAGGTTTGGATAGAGCCCTGTCGTTACCTCTTTCACCCCTGTTCATAAGGGTCACTCACTAGCTCTAGTGTCTGCTGCTGTCTGAAGGACTCCCTTGTGAATAATGGGAATGTAATATTTGTGGAGTTTCCCTTTTTGTAAGCTCAGGCTTAGCGATGGCCTATTTATTTTGGGCTTATAGGGTCATAGTACCATGGACGGCCTTCTCATTTTATCCTGGACCACTGATGCCGAGTAATGTGATGTTGTGCTTACCTAGTGGATTACTGAAAGGCAATGACTATAGCCAGATTTGTTTTCATTTATCTGTTTGTTTCTCTCTTTGTGTATTGATTTACATAACTGTATATCAATATATATATAGAATAATACAAATATAATGCAATGACTAATAGAATTTTGGTAGGTTTATCACATTAACATAATAATGTAAAACACTAAAAATAAGTTAACTAAGCAGATGAATATGAAGAAAAAAATATTTAGGTTTACACATTGATCAGTTTGTAAATTCAATTATCAGATATTTTTGCAAAAACTCCAAAGTCAACAATAGGTTAAAAGAAAACATTTTTAGGATCTTCTAAAAAATGTATTAATAGAAATGGGTCAATGAAACGCATCTGGTGCCAACGCTGGGAAAGATTACCTGGGGTGATTGTTATTGACTTCTCGACAGATGTGACTATGATCTACAACCTAATTTCCAGGCTTGATGGAGCGGAACGAAAATCTTCAGATATGATCACAATCTGCCAGGAAGAAGACCAAATGATGCTCTATCACGGCTTACCATGTTCTCCTTTATGCAGCTAAAGGCTAACAGCTTTGATCATAGATTCAATTACCTTTTGTTCACATCTCATTAATAAGACACAGTGGTAGATGAGACAACCAGAAATATTATCTCATGTATGTAAATATGAGATCTGGGCTTACATATTGTTTTTTCATATATAGATTTCTCAGTTTGTTTATCCATGAAAAATGGCTTTGTATTAGATCCTGATCAAACAAAGCAAACAATGACTGAAGCATGATATCTTTACGTTTTATGACCTGGGTAAACCTCAGTAGAATTGTACAATTTAGTTGCGATTTTAGTTCATGTGCCTGTGTACATATGTGTGTGTTGTGTATATGTGTTAGGATAGATTGTGCCCCGTGCAAAATTATCTTTCGGCACCCCACCCCGTCATAAAAAAAAATGCCCCGTAAAAAAATTATAATGCCCCTCACAGTATAATGCCCCTTTAGTGCCCCCATACAGTATAATAATAATATTTAATATAATATATTATAACCCCTTCAAGGACACAGTATTTTGTCCTCTAATTGTGCCCACACAGTATTATGCCCCCTAAGTGCCACACACAATATATTGTCCCCTGAAGTACCCCTACACAGTATAATGTCCGCTTAGTGGCCCCCATACTGTATAATGCCCCCCTCCCCTGGCTGACACACACATTCCCCCCTTGTAGATAGTGCCATACAGCCCCCCACCTCACCTTTGTAGACATGCCATACAGCCCCCCACCTCCCCCTTGTAGACGGTGACATACAGCCCCCACCTCCCCCTTGTATACAGTGCCATACAGCCCCCAGCTCCCCCTTGTAGACAGTGCCATACAGCCCCACCTCCCCCTTGTAGACAGTGCCCCCAAACAAACAAAAAGTTATATTCACCTAGGCCCCGTTCCCACAACAAACTGAGCTGCTCCACGACGGGATCCTTGCATAGGCCGTCGTGATCCTGTAGCCTAGTGCAGAGTTTTCCCAACCTTTTCGGACTTGAGGCACCACTGGAAAAAAAAAATTTCCTCAGGGCACCCCTACCAATTTTTTTTAGAAAAAGACAGAAAATGGCTAAAAACAAGCACTACACTCATAGGGTATGTTCACACAGCGTTTTTTGTAATGCAAAAAAAAAATCTACCTCAAAATTCATTCAGGAATTGACCCTTTGTTTGCATTGTTTTTAAGCTGTTGAAGCGAATGCAAAAGACGTAGGAAAAAAAGCACCAAATGAGCGCCGCAGGTATTTTCTGCCTCCTATTAATTTCAATTGGAGCTCAGAGGTGGAAACCACTTGAAGACCATCAGCCCCCACTCACAGTAAAATGACCATCAGGCTCCCACCCACAGTAAAATAACCATCAGCCCACCACTCACAGTCAAATGACCATCAGCCCCCCACTCACAGTAAAATGACCATCAGCCCACTATTCATAGTCAAATGACCATCAGCCCCCCACTCACAGTAAAATGACCATCAGCCCCCCACTCACAGTAAAATGACCATCAGCCCCCCACTCACAGTAAAATGACTAAAATGACCATCAGCCCCCCACTCACAGTAAAATGACCATCAGCCCCCTACTTACAGTAAAATGACCATCAGCCCCCCACTAACAGTAAAATGACCATCAGCCCACCACTCACAGTAAAATGACCATCAGCCCGCCACTCACAGTAAAATGACCATCAGCCCCCCACTCACAGTAAAATGACCATAAGTCCGCCACTCACAGTAAAATGACCATCAGCCCGCCACTCACAGTACCATCAGCCCCCCACTCACAGTAAAATTACCATAAGTCCGCCACTCACAGTAAAATGACCATCAGCCCCCCACTAACAGTAAAATCACCATCAGCCCCCACTAACAATAAAATAACCATCAGCCCCCCACTCACAGTAAAATAACCATCAGCCCCCTACTCACAGTAAAATGACCATCAGCCCCCCACTCACAGCAAAATAACCATCAGCCCCCCACTCACAGTAAAATGACCATCAGCCCCCAATCACAGTAAAATGACCATCAGCCCCCCACTAGCAGTAAAATGACCATCAGTCCGCCACTCACAGATTCCCCCTGTAGATAGTGCCACACAGACCCTTGTAGGTAGTGGCAGACAGCCCCCTGTAGATGTTGCCACACAGCCCCCTGTAAATGGTGCCATAAAGCCCCCTTGTAGATAGTGCCACACAGCCCCCTGTAGGTAGTGCCACACAGCCCCCTTGTAGGTAGTGCCACACAGCCCCCTTGTAGGTAGTGCCACACAGCCCCCTGTAGATAGTACCACACAGCCCCTTGTAGGTAGTGCCACACAGCCCCCTGGTCGGTAGTGCCAAACAGCCCTCTTGTAGGTAGTGCCACACAGCCCACAGCCCCCTTGTAGATAGCACCCCCCCTCCCTATAGATAGCGCCACTGTAGCACCCTGAAGGAGTGGAATACCCCTGTGGCCGGGGATTCCTCTCCTGGAGCGCTCCGCTTGATGTCTCAGTCCATATATGGACAGTGACATCAGGGGAAACTCCTGAAGCAGAATCCCCTTCCACAGCGCTGCCGACGCTATGACCGGGGATTCCACTCCAGGAGAAGCCCCTGTCGTCTATCTATTTATGGACAGTGACGTCACTGGCTTCTCTCCGAGTGGAATCCCTGGTCACAGAGTCGGCAATGCTGTGGATGGGGATTCTGCTTCAGGAGTTGTCCCTGATGTCACTGTCCATATATGGATTGAGACATGAAGTGGATCGCTCCAAGAAAGAAATCCCCTTCCACACTGGGATTCCGCTCCTTTAAGGAGCTACGGTGGCACTAGTAGATTGCAGAGCAGGAGGATAGCTCTGCTATAGTTGCATTGCTACCGCCGCCGGCCATGGGGGGTGCCCATTCCGATGGGCCCGACAGGCGCCCTCATGCCCGGTGTCGCCGCTAGCAGCCGCTATGGCTGCTACAGCGGAAGCAACACCACTGAGTTAAGAAGCGCCTAGGCGGAGAGGCGGCTGCTGAGTCGCCGGGCCCGGGCGCTTCTGGAACAAGCAGGGGAAGGAAGCCAGTGCAGCGCCCCCTTCCACCTGCTGGAGTGATGCGCCCTGTGCAAAGGCACAGGTCGTACAACCCTAAGGCTGGCCCTGTGTGTGTATATATGTCTTCATATTAAAAGCTGAATACATAGAGGGAAAGACTTTGAGTTAGCACCCCTGCAGCCCCCTCATACTTCTTGAATACAAAATCTGGGTAGACAGCAAATCAAAAATAATAGAATTGTATTTCCATCAATTAAATTGTATTTCTAGAATAAAACTGATAAAATAAAAACTCAAAATAAGTTCCAATTTCCATGTGAATTAGTGGGAATGAAAATAAATAAATAAAAAAAGGAATAAAAGAAATAAAAATAAAAAAACAACTGTCCAGCCCACCCAACCTTAATTTAGATAAACATTAAAGCAAATCTGTCATCTCACAGGTCTGCTCTACTATTAGCCCAAATGACACAAAAATATTGTGCCCCCGCAATCAGTGGCATAACTATATGGATTGCAAAGGCAGCAGTCATAACAGGGCCCTGATTTCTGAGGGGGCCCAAGGACCCCTCTGCCACATAAAAAGACACCAGTATTATAAATGGCACATAGTGGGAAAGCGTCTGTTATGGATTTTGCATTGGTGGCCAGGAGATTCAAGTTACCGCTTTAGCTGCCATGTACCTGCATGTATATATATGGCAGCCATCAATCACTGGTGAGAGGGGTGGGGGGAGAAGGGTTACATAATTATAAGTCTGCTGTATTCTTTGTTAGGCTCTAACAAAGTATGCTAATACTCATACAGCCCCGTGGCAACAATATGGAGTGGTGGAACAGACACTGATAAGTGATGTCACTAACTGAGCATGCCCACTCCAATCACTGAGACAGTGCCAATACAGGAATCAGCACAGTCTAAGGGCTCGTTTACGTGCAAATAGTCCGTGAGTTTTGCTCAGCATGAGTCCGCTGAAAAAAACTCACGACATGTCCTATCTTTGTGCGCTGTTCGCGCATCACGCACCCATTGAAGTCAATGGGTGCGTGAAAATCACGCGCACCACACGGAAGCACTTCCGTGGGACGCGCGTGATTCGCGCAACAGCAGTCAAAAGTATGTTTGCAAACAGAAAAGTACCACGTGATTTTCTGTTGACAAACATCCAAACGGAGTGTTATCATGATGGCGGCTGCGCGAAAAGCACGCAGCCGCGCATCATACAGGGCTGACACACGGAGCTGGTAAGTGCCTTTTGCGCACGCAAAATGCCATGTTTTTTGTGTGCGCAAAACGCACACGCTCGTGTAAATGAGGCCTAAGACCATCGCTACACTTTGCTTCTTTCCAGTGGCAATCGGCCATAAATATTTGATCTGTGAAATTTCAACTCCTTGGACCCCACCCTATCCTAGGAACAGGGGTTCTGTGTGCAACATTTGCAGCAAAGAGGTGGCTCTACATGTCACTCACCATTATAAGTAATAGGTGATATTGAAACATTATTGGCTGTTTCCCTATCTCCCATAGATTATAATAGAGTGTGCCAACGTATGTGCGGCCACCTCTTATATGCAATCATGGGACACAGGACTTGGAAAGGAATGTATGGCCCTCAGATAGGATTGAGAGTCCCAATGACGCCCCACTGGTCTGGTAGCACGGCAAGACGTCACCTAATTAAAAGTAAATTAAATCCTGGAAAGAGCTCAACTTACTGGCAACTTTCTTGGATATCACAGACTACAGACCAGAGATTAAAAATATAATGCAGGAGGACACAAATAATATGGTTATGTTAATAAGTTGTTAATTGCCGAACATTTCCCTGGAGTCTTTTATAGTCTATATAAAGAAGTGTTTGAAGAGCTGGGAACAAGGAGCTTGGATTATATAAAATAAGAAATCTATGTCTTTAGATGAATATTGATTTCCTCCATTGATTGTTCAACTGCGGATCACATTGATTCTTTAAATACTCTCCAGTCAGATGAAATGCCTGGCAAAGACATGATTTTATGGATGCTTCCAGCTATATTGGCAAATAGGCAAACATGATCTTGTGTTCCATAAATGTGAAACTGCAAAAATAGAAATGTCCAAATAATATTCTGCAGGGCTGCTGAGAATATCCCATTCCCTGTTGCCTGGAGTTTGCTGAAGGAAAGCACACATCATTTGATAAATTCTCATAGCTAGGTACACTTAGGTCCATTCTAGATGGACATAATATGGCTGCATATTAGGGTTCATGTTATGGCTAAAACGCCTGGATCACCAGCAGAGGCGTAGCTAGTGGTTTAGCCCAGGGGGGGGGGGGGGGGCAAAACACATCTGAGTGAGCCCCAACCCAGTGGGCCCCCCAAGGCATTTTTACAACTGCAGAGGCGCATCCGGCAGGGTCAGGCTTATGTAAGCGTAGTTTGCTGTGCTACTCTGTTTCTGTAAACTTCCATAGAAGTGAATAGGTGTTACGGAAACAGCATAGCATAATGAGCTACGCTATAGTGCCTACCCACACAGTATAATGCCCCCATAGTGCCCCCCACGCAGAATAATGCCCCATATAGCGCCTCCCCACACAGTATAATGCTTCCATAGTGGCCCTCATATAGAATAATGCCCCTATAGTGCCCTCTACACAGTAAAATGCTTCCATAGTGGCCCCCACACAGTATAATGCTTCGATAGTGGCCCCCACACAGTATAATGACCCCTTAGTGGACCCCACACAGTCTAATGCCCCTATAGCTGCTCCACACACAGTATAATGCCACATAGTTTCCCCCAAACAAGATAATGCCCCCGTGGCTGACCCCATACAGCATAATGCGCAATAGCTGCCTTACACAGTATAATTCCCATTGTGCCCCCATACAGAATAATGCCACATAGCTGCCCCCACACAGTGTAATACCCCCATTGCTGCCCCATACAGTATAATGCCCCCATAGCTGCCCCATACAGTGTAATACCCCATTCCTTCCTTCACACAGTATAATGCCACCATACCTGCCCCATACAGTGTAATGCCCCCATAGCTGCCCCCATACAGTATAATGCCCCCATGGCTGCTCCAATACAATATAATTCCCCCATAACTGCACTCATACAGTATAATGCTTCCATACAGTATAATGTCCACACAGCTGCCCCATACAGTATAATGTCCCCATAGCTGCCCCATACAGTATAATGCCCCAATAGCTGCCCCCTATACCCAGTATAATACCCCCATAATGCCTACTAAAAAAATATTAAAATAAATACTCACCTATCCCCGTTCCCACGGCTAGTGGAGGAAATTCCTCTGCTCCTCCGGTCTGTGCTATGTGTGTCTCGGCGCAGACAGGAGCGATGACATCACTGCATCGCTCCTGTCTGCAATGAGCAGCTCACGGCCGTCCTTACACAGTGAATGCCGGAGCAGGGAGGTGACGGCTCCTTGCTCCAGCATTGGATTCAACTGTATATACGTTATGAGGACGTATATACAGTTGAAACTGGGACATGACACTGTGGCCTAGCCCACCCCTGGGCCCCAGCATCTCAGTGAGCCCGGGGCCACCGCCACCCCTGCCCTCCTGCTAGCTACGCCTCTGACCACCAGTGGTTCTATATGGGAAAGGCCATTTTATGGCTGAAACATTACCTGCATTATATTTCAACCTTTGATGCAATAAAAACAAAATTACGCTTTTGACACTCTGGTGCAGTGGCTATTCTTTGTTGGACGCTGTATCTAGATCAACATTACTGTAGAGTTGTGGGCTCTGTTTAGTATAAACCATGGGGAATGCTGGTGTGGTAACTGTAAGGCCCTGTCCACACAGAGTTTTTTTTAGGGTGATTTCACGGGAAAACAGTCCCTGATTTTCAGACGTTTTTTAAACCACAAACGTTTTTTTAGGCATTTTTTGCAGCCATTTTCGGAGCTGTTTTTCTATTGAGTCAATGAAAAACGGCTGCACAAACGGCTCAAGAAGTGACACGCACTTCTTTTTACAAGACGTTTTTCTACGCGACCGTTTTTAAAAACGGCCGCGTAAAAAACGCCCCGTGGGAATGGAACGCCGTTATTCTCATTGAAATCAATGGGTAGTGGTTTGGAGGCATTCAGTCCCCCTTTTTTTAACCATTTTTCGGGGCGTTTACGGGAATACAGCCTCTGATTTTCAGACATTTTATATGCATCAGGCGTTTATTGCTGCGTTTTTACGGCTGTTTTTGAAGCTTTTTTTTCTATTGACCCAATGAAAAACGGCTCTCCAAAAATGGCTCAAGATGTGACATGCACTACTTTTTACTTAAAAAAAACGCCCGTGGGAACGAAACGCCGTTTTTTCCATTGAAATGAATGAGCAGATGTTTGCAGGCGTTCAGCCATTTTTCGGGCGTTTACGGCCTGAAAAACGGCTGAAAATAAGCTGTGTGAACATACCCTTAGATTGTAAAGTCTAGCAAGCAGGGCCCTCACTCCTATTGTTTGAATTGTTAGTGTGTTTTTCTGTGATGTCTCATTTTGTTTGTACATGTACCCTCTAAATTGTAAAGTACTGCGGAATGTGTTGGCACTATAAAAACAAACTAACATACATTGATGCGGATTTACTATTCAAAATGAACCTGAATTAGGCTTAAATTTAGCCAGAATTACATGCTGTGCGCCACATTTATTAACACACTCAACAAGGGGGTGTGGCTTAGCTGGAAAAACGGGGGTTATTTAGCTGAAAGGGACGGAGCTTAAAATGTGACACTGCGCCAAATTTTGGCACAAAAACCTGGCGTACACTAAGCTAACCAAGAGGTGGTATAAGTAAGAGAAACGTGTCTAACAGTCTAGCTAGATGCATAAAATGTATCATACAGCGTGCAGTACTGAGAAATTTGGTGCTTTTTCTGACGGCCTTGTCTAAGTTTGCACAGTCTAAAACTTAAACAGTATTAGTAAATCTGGCCCAATATGCTCCAAATCTGCACAATTTCTCCAGTTTTGAACTGCTTTAGCAGAAGTATAGGAAATTATATGTATACGTATAAGATAAAACATAGATTTAGGCAGGTACATATAAAATTAGCTAATTCACTATCCAGAGGTGTAACTTAAATGGGTTTTCCCATCAGAGACATTTATGACATATCCACAGGAAATCCACCTCTGGGACTCGCACCTATCTCTAGAACGGGGCCCCCTAAACCCCATTCTACTGTTCCGTGTTGTTGCTGAAGCGTGTGATTTCTGATCTTGAATTACGTAAACAGCGTAGCACGCTGAGCTACGCTGTTTACGTAAGTCCCATAGAACTGAATGGTAGTTAGAGAAACAGCGTAACTCGCATGCTACGCTGCTTTCAGAATTGACATTCACTACTATGGGAGTTACGTAAACAGCGTAGCTCAGCGAGCTACGTTGTTTCCATAATTCATGGTCGGAAATCACACGCATCAGTTACAACACAGAGCCGTAGAACAGGGTTTAGGGGGCCCCGTTCTAGAGATAGTTGCGAGTCCAAGAGGTGGATATCCTGTGGATATGTCATAAATGTCTCTGATGGGAAAACCCATTTAAACTTACAGGACCCTGATGTAAAATCTGTAACAGAGCTCCCTAACTTTACATGAAATTTATAGTTCTGGTATCCTCTTATTTGCACCTACTATACTCACACCCCTGAAAATGGACACAGTGATGTCACTACATAGAAATATTGGCTAATACACAAAATGTATCTCACCACAGGGATGGCGATAATCACAATTAAGTTACAGTAAATGGATAATAACCACAATGATGTCACAGTACAGACATGAGAAAATAAGCAGTGATATATATGCACAGGTATAATAGAGATGTTATGTCACTGCACATGTGTAATGACCAAAGAGAAGTAACAGCACAGAAATAATAGTGATATCTCAGTACAGGGATGATGCACATAGTAAAGCCACAAAACAGAAATAACAAAAACAGTAACAATACTATGAAGACACAGGAAACTGCTATTAAACATAGTGATTTTCCATTCTGGGAACGATACACAGAGTGATATCATAGCACATACTTAATAACTAAAGTGAAGTAACAAGAATAAGAGTAACAGTGATGTCACACTAGATATGTACACAATGAAGTGATGTCAGAGTAGAGGGTGATGCGCTTAGTGATGTCACACAGTACAGTAACCATGGTCACAGTCAGGGGAAAACTAGAAAAGGCCGGACCCTGTAGCAAACTTTTGACCAATAACTTTACCAGCTCCATGTAAAATTTAAGACTTTCATTGTATTTAATTATGAGAGCAGACAAAAAAAAATTCAGACCCCAGATCATACTCCAATATGCCAATCTTAGTGGTCCACTCAGTTCTCTTTAATCCGGGCGCAGGAAGATCAGGAGCTCAAGCCAAAAGGAAAATGCTCTCCCCCAGAAAATGGATTGAAGACAGTATACTATAGCTATAAGACAACCTTTAGAGCACATGAAAGGCTTAGATACACTGTCTCAGCAGTACACTGTCCCGGAAAATTACTTTATAATAAAAATCAGCATTGTGGTGCCTGGAACTTGTATCCGTATATGTACCCTCAAATAATTTGCCCTGTCATAAACACTTTGAATACATGATAGTTTACCTCTCAATATTACAGTCAAGCACATACCAAATAATACCACTATACAAGGGCCAAATAATACCACCACACCATGACCACATAAATCTACCACAAAGATCTGCATAACCAATACCACCATTCAGTGCCCATACAGTGGTCATCTACCAGTTCTACACTGGCGCTCTACAGAGTATTATCACGCTGTGCATACAGTTCAATGAATTCAGTACAATTATATCAGTGATTTACAGGTGACGTCTTCTCTGATTGGACTCTTTTATCTCCATACGACCCAGACTGTGATGACGACTTCTCCCGGCTGCAATTAATCTCTGCAGAGTTTGTTGCCCACATGTCTTTAACTCTTTGCTTTTCCAGCACATGCTGACCCTGTACAGAAATTTCTCCCCCTGCTATCGCCTTTACCTGTTTACTACTGCTGTAAAAATAGTGCCCACAGATAGTGCCCCCAAAAATAATAGTGGCAAACAGATAGTGCCCCACACTGTAATAGTGCCTCTATTTGTGCAGTACACAATAATAGTGTCCCCTTGTGCCCCACACACTTTCATGGTAACATTTGTGTGGGACACAGTAACTGTGCCCCCACAGAGTGATTCTGCCCCTCTTAGTGCCCTCTTACAGGAACATTGCACCTTAGCACCCCTCACACAGTAAGGATGGCTCCTCACAGTAATTATGCCCCCTTAGTGCCCCACACACTGTAAGGACGACCCTTAGTGCCCCTTAATAGCAAGGATGCCCCTTAGTACCAATATGCAGAAATGAGGCCTCCTTAGTACCCCCTCACAGTAATAATACCCACTTAGAATCCCCTCACAGTAATAATGCACCCCTAAGTACCTCTTACACAGTAAGGAGGTCCACTTAGTGCACCCTCGCAGTAATTATGCCCCCTTAGTTCCCCTGCACACAGTAAGAATGTTCCTGTAGTACCTCTTACACAGAAAGGATGCCTACTTTGTGCCCCACTACAGTAATTATGCCTTCTTAGTGCCCTCCGCACAGTAAGGAGCTCCCCTTAGTATCCCCACATATAAATGATGCCCCCTTAGTGCCACCTCATACCATAAGAGTGCCTCCTTAGAATCACTTACATAGTAAGGATGCCCCTTAGTGTCCCTCACACAGACTGGATGTCCCTATTACCCCGACATATAAATTAGGCTTCCTTAGTATCCCTCACTGTAATAATGCCCCATTAGTATCCCCTCGCAGTAAGGATGCCCCCTTAGTATCCTTTAAACAGCAAGATAGAGATAATATAGACAGTAAGATGACCCTTAGTGCCCCTGAATAGTAAGGATGCCCCCTTAGTACCCTCACATAGAAATGAGGCCCCCTTAGTAACCCCTCACATAATAATAATAGCCCCTTAGTACATTTCACACAATAAGTATGCCCCCTTAGTGCACCCCAAAGTAATTATGCTCCCTTAGTGCCCACTAACACCGTAAGGATGCCCCCTTAGTGCACCCTCGCAGTAATGATGCCCTCAGTGCCCCTTCACAGTAGTGAAGCTCCCTCAGTGTCTGAGGACGGAGATACAATTAAAAGTGGTTACGTCACTGGCTGGGCATTACATGCAATAATGGGGTAGGGACAGGAGGCAAGGCAGTACAGCTGTGCCCCACCAGCCCACAAGACCAATATCAGCTGTGTGGTCTGCTTCCATTGGAGGTACCTCACTGATCACACTATGTCACAATACATAGTAGATATGTATAACATAACAAACAGGAATAACAAGAACCATGGTGTCACAGTACATGAATTATAAACACTGTGACGTCAAACAAAATGTTATTGCATGATGTAATGTCACAGTATTGGAATAATGCACACAGTGATGCCACTACATATACACTGTAAAGTCATAAGAAATGTTATTGCACACAGTGATGTCATAGTATGGGGATAATGTACACAGTGATCTCACAGATCAGGGACAATAAACATAAAAAAACACAGTGATGTCACTATTCGTACATACTTAAAGGGATCCTGTCATCAACATCTTACCTGTCAAACTCGCCTGACCCCTCAATGGCCGCAGCTGTCCAGAGTTCGTTCCTGTTCTCTTCTTTCCTGAAGTCCTCCTCTGTCGGTAAATGTAGTCGTTTAAACTCTTCCCGCCTTTTATGGTAATTAGTTTTCCCTCTGGGACGCAGCTTCTTAACCCCGCCCACCGCCGGCACCTGTCCGGCCCTGACTGGCTAAGGAGCTGTCAATCAAAAAGAAGGAGGTGGAGTCCACTCTGAGACGCTGGAGGAATGAAAATCTGACTCTTTTCAGATGAAGATTTGACTCTTTTCTGCTCATTTGCATACGGCGTGGGACCACTGAAAAACGGAATACTAAAGATACAGAGCTTACTTAGAACATATTTATAGCTTAGATGACAATGATTTTTCACCCACTTTCACCAGGTATTGCTAGCTTTATAGCTAAAATGCTGGTGACAGGTTCCCTTTAAATGCTATGAAAAACTTTGACATGGAAAAAATTATTTTTCTATATGTGAGTGGTTACCTGGAGTTAAAAAAACGTTTCAGGCTGAAATCTTCATTCCTTTATTCACTTTCAGCCCCCTAATGATTTGTTTACAACCTGCCTCTAGTTTCAGACTTTTCTCCTGTGGGCGTGTCCCTCCCAGTATGATCCAAGTGGGCGTGTCCCTCACAGCTGGATGTGAGATCTGTGAGTCCAGAATGCTGCACCCATCATTAACTTTCATGTATCAGCAAGGCTTTCTTGCAGTCACCACAAGAGGGAGACATTTATACTCTACATAATGCAATGTTAAATACCTTTGTGTCAAAAAAGACAAAAGTATAATAGGTATGATACCTTTATTGGCTAACCATAAAAGTTCTGTATGAAAGCTTTCAGAGCACAGAGGCTCCTTCTTCAGGCAGTTTACAAATGAATGACTTCGAAAAAAGCACAACATTTAGATGTTACACAAAGACAATTAGTACATGAGGTGATACATCATTAAGATAAGCCGGGGCAATAAAACTGAGGTTATAGGGGTGATGACTTAGGAGTTAAGGCATCTGGAGTCATTCTGATGGGGGATGTGGCAGCATCATATGATGCGCGGCTGCGTGCTTTTCGCGCAGCCGCCGTCATTATGACACTGCTGTTGCGCGAATCACGCTTGTCCCACGGAAGTGCTTCCGTGTGACATGCGTGGTTTTCACGCACTCATTGACTTCAATGGGTGCGTGATGCGCGAAAAACGCCGAAAGGAAACGGACATGTCGTGACTTTTTCGCCACGGCCTAACGCTGCGTAGAAATCACGCACATGTCTGCACGGCCCCATAGACTAATATAGGTTCGTGCAACGTGCGTGAAAATCACGCGCGTTGCACGGACGTATATCCCGTTCGTCTGAATAAGCCCTTAAGGGTATCACACGACCTATTTTCGGCCGTTTTTCGGGCCGTAAACGCCCGAAAAACGGCTGAAAAATCGGAAGCTCCTACGGAGCATTTTTTTATGCTTAAAAAAACGTCCACAAAAAAGACGTGGGACGTTTTTGGAGCCGTTTTCCATAGACTCTATTGAAAAAAGCTCCAAAAATGGCCGTAAAAAACGCAGCAAAAATCGCGAGTGGCACAAAAAACGTCTGAAAATCAGGAGCTGTTTTCTCTTAAAAACAGCTCCGTATTTTGAGACGTTTTTGACTCTGCGTGTGAACATACCCTAAATATGTAAACAGAACAACACAGCGCAGTCAAGGGACCGAGTCAGCGCTGAGCTCCGCACAGCACACAAAATCTTCTGTTAGCTGGGCAGTGCACCACCTACTGCAGGCTGCTACAGCATTTGAAATTTAAGAGCATATCATTTAACAGCACCAGGTCAGGTGGCCCACTGTGTGATTTAGAAGAGCTGCCCACTGGGAATCTGTCCGGTAGGGCAGATTGTCAGTCCAGGCATATATTCAAGAAGTTGCTGCTGCACAGTTAGGTTAAGTTCACACATAGCGCAAACACTGCTGTCTTCCGCAGCATAATACAGTACCAGCAGAGTGAATGAGATTTTAACAAATATCATCCACACGCTGCGTAAATAAGCGGGAAAAAAACGCTCCGAAATTGACCTGCAGTGTTTTGTTTTTTTAATCTGCATCATGTCAATTGTATCTGTGTAATCGCTGCTTTTTTGTTGCAGGTTTTCCCCATTAAATTCAATGTGGAGGTAAAGCCCTCAACAAATAGCAGATGTTGCAATTTTTCAGCGGAAAAGCTGCAAATACGGCGCAAAAATCGCAATTCAGAAAAAGACCTAGAATTCTGTGCTTTTTTGTCCAGGCTGGCCTCCTGGGATGATCCC
The DNA here is from genome assembly GCF_050947455.1 of Rhinoderma darwinii. Lineage (NCBI taxonomy): Eukaryota > Metazoa > Chordata > Amphibia > Anura > Rhinodermatidae > Rhinoderma > Rhinoderma darwinii. The sequence continues at coordinate 364,569,719 of NC_134690.1, read as the reverse complement.
ATGTGACTGCAGCAGCAAATCACAAGCTGCTGGCAGGGGCAGATCGGCAATTGTAACTCCCGGTAAGATTCCTGGTGGGCCACTCGTTTATGAGACATAGTGGGCTGCCTGGCCCGTCCATCCCTCCTCTGCGCTCACATTTATTCCTCTGCCCGGCCAGGCACACAAAGTCCCGGCCAGTGTCAGAGCATTGTGAGCGGAAGAGGCTGTTGCGCACACGACGTCCTGACGCTGGCCAGGCCAGTGTTACAAAGTTCTGTATGGAGCTAGTGCTGCCCGGCCGCTGGTGCGCATGAACGACCCGTGCACCATTAATTTCTATTTGACTTCTGAGACCACGGTCTCCAGCAGCTCTATAGGAATGAATGGACCGCATGTCGTTCATGCGCACCAGCGCTCCATTCTCATCAAGCAGTTCAGGGGAATTTTGGTCCCCGTTCTCCTCTTTGCTGGGTGTCCCCATGGTTGGTCCGCCAGCAATCACACAAGTATCCCCTATCCTGTGGTTAGGGAATGCATGTGTTTTCTGGGGAAAAACCCTTTAATGTTAAATAATATTTATTAAAAAACTGCACAATAATTAAAAAATAAAACAATTTTTCCATAATTATTTTTGTCAAAGTGTTAAAAAAAATACACATACAGTGGAGGAAATAAGTATTTGATCCCTTGCTGATTTTGTAAGTTTGCCCACTGTCAAAGTCATGAACAGTCTAGAATTTTTAGGCTAGGTTAATTTTACCAGTGAGAGATAGATTATATATATATAAAAAAAAAAAAAGAAAATCACATTGTCAAAATTATATATATTTATTTGCATTGTGTACAGAGAAATAAGTATTTGATCCTGTACCAACCATTAAGAGTTCAGCCTCCCCCAGACCAGTTACACGCTCCAAATCAACTTGGTGCCTGCATTAAAGACAGCTGTCTTACATGGTCACCAGTATAAAAGACTCCTGTCCACAGACTCAATTAATCAGTCTGACTCTAACCTCTACAACATGGGCAAGACCAAAGAGCTTTCTAAGGATGTCAGGGACAAGATCATAGACCTGCACAAGGCTGGAATGGGCTACAAAACCATAAGTAAGACGCTGGGTGAGAAGGAGACAACTGTTGGTGCAATAGTAAGAAAATGGAAGACATACAAAATGACTGTCAATCGACATCGATCTGGGGCTCCATGCAAAATCTCACCTCGTGGGGTATCCTTGTTCCTGAGGAAGGTGAGAGCTCAGCCGAAAACTACACGGGGGGAACTTGTTAATGATCTCAAGGCAGCTGGGACCACAGTCACCAAGAAAACCATTGGTAACACATTACGCCGTAATGGATTAAAATCCTGCAGTGCCCGCAAGGTCCCCCTGCTCAAGAAGGCACATGTACAGGCTCGTCTGAAGTTTGCAAATGAACATCTGGATGATTCTGAGAGTGATTGGGAGAAGGTGCTGTGGTCAGATGAGACTAAAATTGAGCTCTTTGGCATTAACTCAACTCGCCGTTTTTGGAGGAAGAGAAATGCTGCCTATGACCCAAAGAACACCGTCCCCACTGTCAAGCATGGAGGTGGAAACATTATGTTTTGGGGGTGTTTCTCTGCTAAGGGCACAGGACTACTTCACCGCATCAATGGGAGAATGGATGGAGCCATGTACCGTCAAATCCTGAGTGACAACCTCCTTCCCTCCACCAGGACATTAAAAATGGCTCGTGGCTGGGTCTTCCAGCACGACAATTACCCGAAACATACAGACAAGGCAACAAAGGAGTGGCTCAAAAAGAAGCACATTAAGGTCATGGAGTGGCCTAGCCAGTCTCCAGACCTTAATCCCATCGAAAACTTTTATGGAGGGAGCTGAAGATCCGAGTTGCCAAGCGACAGCCTCGAAATCTTAATGATTTCCAGATGATCTGCAAAGAGGAGTGGGCCAAAATTCCATCTAACATGTGTGCAAACCTCATCATCAACTACTAAAAATGTCTGACTGCTGTGCTTGCCAACAAGGGTTTTGCCACCAAGTATTAAGTCTTGTTTGCCAAAGGGATCAAATACTTATTTCTCTGTGCACAATGCAAATAAATATATATAATTTTGACAATGTGATTTTTTTTTATTTTTTTTATATAATCTATCTCTCACTGGTAAAATGAGCCTAGCCTAAAAATTCTAGACTGTTCATGTCTTTGACAGTGGACAAACTTACAAAATCAGCAAGGGATCAAATACTTATTTCCTTCACTGTATATAGTATCGCTCTAATCTAAAAAAAAAAAGTGTTTTTACTTTGTAAAAGTAGTAAAATAAAAATAATGAAAAACTATATAAATTTGGTATCGCCGCAATCGTAACAACTCGCTGAATAAAGTTATTATGTTATTTATACCACGCGGTAAACGGCATAAATTTTAGACGCAAAAAAGAATCTCAAAATTTCAGGTTCTGTTTCCATTACCCCATCAAAAAAGTTAATAATAGTAAATCAATCAATTATATGTACCCCAAAATGGCGCTATTAAAAAATACAACTTGTCCCGCAAAAAGTCCGCATACAGTTATGTTGAGGGAAAAATAAAAAAGCTATTTGAATGCGACGATGGAAAAACTTAAAAAATAGCTTGGTCATTAAGGTTTAAAATACCTTCGGTATTAAGGGGTTAAAGTCTTTTACTCAATAACTAACGAAGCGTGTTTTTTTTACGTTATGTATCCCCCAAGTAGAGGTACAGAGGGCGGAATCTCTTCTCAGGGGCAGGGGTAGAATACAAAGTGCAGAAACATATGCTTTTAATATAAGGCCTGATTCAGACGAACGTGAGCTTTTTGCGCACGCAAAAACCGCTGCGTTTTGCGTGCGCAAAAGGCACTTGACAGCTCCGTGTGCCCTGTTCATATGGATGCGCGGCTGCGTGCTTTTCGCGCAGCCACCATCTTTATGACACTTCGTTTGGATGTTTGTCAACAGAAAAGCACGTTGTGCTTTTCTGTTTACATTTATTCTTTTACTGTTATTGCGCGAATAACGCTTGTCCCACGGAAGTGCTTCCGTGGGGCATGCGTGATTTTCACGCACCCATTGACTTCAATGGGTGCGTGATGCGCGAAAAACGCTGACACATAGAAAATCACGGACTGTCTGCACTGCCCCATAGACTTCTTTAGGTCCGCGCGAGCCGCGTGAAAACCACGTGGCCGGCACGGACGCAAAACACGTTCGTCTGAATCCGCCCTTACTATGATCCCCTCACCATGGGCTATCCTAAAGTCTGTGTTAAAGGTAGACAAAAGCAATGGGATCTATTTTGTCTTTTAAACTGCTAGGGAGGCAGGATGAAATTGACAGTAAAGGAGACCCCAGTAAGATTGATCTATCTCACAGTGGCAGGCTGGGCCTCATGCAACAGCAAGGAATTTCCAGGCCCAATTACTATCCCTATCACGTTAGCCCTGGGAACTTTCTGTTACTGAATTAATCTGTGTTAGGGCCTGTTCACATCAGTGTTTAGTTTCCATTGATGGGTTTTGTCAGAGCTTTCCATCAGAGGAACCCATGAACAGAAAGGCAAACGGAAACCATAGCTTCCGTTTGCATTACCATTGATTTCAATGGTAACGCTTCAGTCGACAGCGGTATTAATTACGCCAAGAAAAACGGAAACCTTACAGAACGGAGACAAACGGAAATCAATGGCAATGCAAACTGAAGCTATGGTTTCCGTTTGCCTTTTTGTTGATAGGTTCCTCCGATGGAAAAATCTGATGGAACGCATCAACGGAAACCAAACGCTGATGTGAACACACCCTTCCTCACAAAACTGATGTGTGTGCTCCAGCCACTGGGGTGCTGGGTCAACTACTTGTTGGTCTGCTCTGCCTACTGCTCTGTTGCATTGGCCCTGTCTACCAGTGCGATACCTCGCTTACTTGTGCATTAACACCGCCCACAGGCTCCGCCTACCAATGTATTTTTGCATTGGCCCAAACTACCACCAATGTGGATATGGCTAAAGGTTTGCTGACCCCGACTACTTGTGTTAGCCCCGCCTGCTGCCAAATTGGACCCACCCACAACATGTGTGCACTTTTACATTTTTTTCCAGGGCCTCTTTAAGTCTCCAATCCACCCCTGAGTGCTGCGGTCACATGGGATGAAATGTCATCCCTGGAGGCCGGCCTGCAGGACACGAGGGACGCGATGCCATGGCTACGTAAGTATGAAAAAATTTTTTTTTATGTGCAGTTTTCTGCAGCGGACATTCTGGCGAAAAACGACACCACAATATGGTGCGGTTTTTCGGCCGGAGTGCTTTATCCGCCCTGTGTGAACATAGCCTTAAAGTTTTGTTTTCTGTATTCCTTTCAGTAAAAAACGAGATAGTCACATTAACTGTCTTGTGATTTGTCGCCTTCCACGCACCTCACATGTCCAAACTTAAGTTGCAGCCTGGACGTCATATTGACTTCCAATAGATGACAATACCATTGTTTGCCGCCTTTCACATTTATAACTTCTCTCCATGTACATATTTTTCACCTTGTCTACCTTCCAGACCATACTTCTTACATTCAGCCGTCTAATTATATTCAATTATATTTCACATAATTATACTCAATCCAGTTAACAGTCAGGCACACAGCACATCCAGGACATCAAAATGAATTAGGACTTGATTTGCTAAATTATGTATAGCTGAAAACATTGGTGCATTTTCAATATTACAGCCAGACATAAAGCAGAATTGTACAGATGATCTTATAACAGCAAATATATAACAGCTTATTTACACGGCAGGCTGATTGTTGGAGTATACGCAGCATTGTCACAGGCTTTAACCTTTGTGTGTAGTAAGAGATACGTGTAGTAAGATCATTCACTGTTCATTAATAACTATTCAATGTACCATAAATAGGGCTCAGGGTTCATAGAGATAGTGAGTACATGATTAAGTTGCATACCATGAAAACAATAGACTAAATTTACAAAGTCTGACTTTATTTTTTCTCACACATTTCATCCCCAAGTCCACAGTTAGCCCCATGCATACATCCGTAGTTTTCATCCATAATTACGGACCCATTCATTTTTTTTGTCCACGGACCCCTTTCCTTATTTGTACGGATGGGTGTCAGCGCTTAAAAAATTATAGAACCTGTCCTACTCTTGTCAGTAATTACGGCATTAACTCTCCCATAGAAGCCTATGAGCTGTAGTTTTTATTAACACCATTTTTTTGGTACATACGATTCTTTTATCACTTTTTATTTCATTCTTTTTAGCACCATGGTGACCAAAAAACAACGATTCTGGGGTTTTAAATTTAAAGAGGCTCTGTCACCACATTATAAGTGGCCTATATTGTACATGATGTGATTGGCGCTGTAATGTAGATTACAGCAGTGTTTTTTATTTAGAAAAACGATAATTTTTGACGGAGTTATGACCTATATTAGCTTTATGCTAATGAGTTTCTCAATGGACAACTGGGTGTGTTTTACTATATGACCAAGTGGGCGTTGTACAGAGGAGTGTATGACGCTGACCAATCAGTGACCAATCAGCGTCATACACTTCTCCCCATTCATTTATACAGCACATAGCGATATTGCTATATCGCTATGTGCAGCCACATAAACACACTATAACGTTACTGCAGTTTCATGACAATGAATATACATTACCTCCAGCCAGGACGGGATGTGTATTCAGAATCCTGACCACTTCTCTGCACTTCTCTGTGATTTACAGTACAGCAGGCGTAATCTTGCGAGATTACGCTGTAAACTGTCATTTACAGCGAGATCTAGCTGTGCTGTGCTGTAAATCACAGAGAAGTGCAGAGAAGTGGTCAGGATTCTGAATACACATCCCATCCTGGCTGGAGGTAATGTATATTCATTGTCATGAAACTGCAGTAACGTTATAGTGTGTTTATGTGGCTGCACATAGCGATATAGTAATATCGCTATGTGCTGTATAAATGAATGGAGAGAAGTGTATGACGCTGATTGGTCAGCGTCATACACTTCTATCCACAACGCCCACTTGGCCATATAGTAAAACACGCCCAGTTGTCCATTGAGAAACTCATTAGCATAAAGCTAATATAGGTCAAAAATGATCGTTTTTCAAAATAAAAAACACTCCTGTAATCTACATTACAGCGCCGATCACATCATGTACAATATAGGGCACTTATAATGTGGTGACAGAGCCTCTTTAAGTCAAATAAAGCTATATTGCAATAGTTTCGGACTTTTACAGATGCAGCGATACCAATTTTTGGATTATTTTTTTATTTTACATTGTGCTTGGGGAAAAATGGGAAACACTTTTTTTTTTTTTACACATTTTATTAGTTCCCCTAGGGGACTTGAGCCAGCTATCGCTGGTACAATACACTGCAAAACATGGATGAGTTACGGAAAAAGCGTAACTTGCTGAGCTACGCTGTTTCCGTAACTCCCATAGTAGTGAATGACAGTTACAGAAGCAGCGTAACATGCTACGCTGTTTCCGTAACTACTATTCAGTTCTATGGGAGTTACAGAAACAACGTAGCACAGCGAGTTACGCTGTTTCCGTAACTCGACCATGTAACCAGGAAGTGGCCGGAAAACAGCGGAGCCGGGTAAGATAGAAGGGTCCCGTTCTAGAGATAGATGCGGGTCCCAGAGGTGGGACCCGCATCTATCTGACATTTATGACATATCCTGTGGATATGTCATAAATGTCCTTCATGGGAAAACCACTAAAAATGCTGCGGTCGCTATTGACCACTGCATTTAACTAGTTAAACGGCCAGGAACAGTGCCATCGCTCTTCCTGGCCGTTGCAGCAGCGTGTCATAAGCTGGCACCTGCAGTGTCCCCTCCCCGCTCCATGATGTGCCTGTAGGTGGGTGGCTGTTGTAGTGAACAATAGATACGACACCGCTGCTGGGTAAACTTTTTACTGCAGACAATCAGAACAGGATATCTTCTTGGTTATAACATATAACTTCAGGTAACAAATGTCTTCATAGATGGCGCAGGAACACGGGCATGTGGTAACCACTAACGGCAGGTTGGGACGTTGCAGTGCGAAGTCCCTGGTGCACTGGCCTACAGTACGGGATCTATGCTTCCTTGTCCTTGATCAAGGGGGAAACAAGTTCAGTACCTGTGCTCCTCAGCTCCGTCTCCCTCTTTCCTAGGACCTCGTCCAGGGTTCTACTGTACTGCTGGGATGCTGCACGGCTGGACTGCTACACCGTTGACCTGCTGCACGGCTGGACTACTACACCGCTGACCTGCTGGGCGGCTGGACTGCTGGGTTGCTGCACGTCTGGACTGCTACACTGCTGGACTGCTGGGCTACTGCACGGCTGGTCTGCTACACCACTGGGCTACTGCACGGCTGGACTGCTACACCGCTGGACTGCTTGGCTACTGCACGGCTGCACTGCTGCACGGCTGGACTACTGGGCGGCTGGGCTGCTGCACGGCTGGACTGCCACACCGCTGGACTGCTGGGCTACTGCACTGCTGGACTGCTAAACCGCTGGACTGCTGGGCTACTGCAGGGCTGGACCGCTGGCTACTGCACGGCTGGACTGCTGCACGGCTGGTGATTGCATGGCGGCTCGTGCTAGTGGCTGCTGGGCGGCTAGTACTGGAGGCTGCTGGGTGGCTAGTGCTGGTGGCTGCTGAGCGGCTAGTGCTGGTGGCTGCTGAGCGGCTAGTGATGGTGGCTGCTGAGCGGCTAGTGCTGGTGGCTGCTGAGTGGCTAGTGCTGGTGGCTGCTGGGTGGCTAATGCTGGTGGCTGCTGGGTTGGGGGCTGGGGGCTCACTGCAGCCTCTGATATGGACAACCTCGTCCTACACGGGTCTTCTCTAGCCCCTCTGTCTCTCTTTCCCCCCTCTCCTCTGTTCCCCTATGCTGTCTCACCTCACACACACACTGATCTCCGCTCCTTTGGCAGCTCCCGCTCCTTCACCCCCTCCTCTCTCCTCTTCACGCCCTTTTCGTTCTCATCCTTCTCGTCCTGCGTCACTTCCGACTCCTGCTCTTCTGGTCCCTCCTGTGGCTTCCATTTCCTCTGCCATGCGTGCGCGCGCAATGGCACCCGGCGGTGAACTGCCGTTGTCAGGACAACAACAACGCGCGTCTACTCGGTGCCGAACATTCGGTGAGTCCGCATGGTCCCTGCACTGTCTCCCCAGCGTTCCAGTGCCGGCCGTGATGACCACCCTTACATCCTGGCCCATCACGGGTCGGGAAGGGGTTAAGTAAGGAGCGGTCAGGGTGCCCGGCGCTGCCGACTATAAGATGCAGGGACTTTTTAGCAAGATTTATTCTTTCTAAAAACTGCGTCTTATAGTCTGAAAAATACAGCATATTTATTTAAAATTACTGAACAGGCCATACCTACTCACAAGGACAGGTACACACACCACTTCCCAGCAGTGCACAGATGAACCACAATGCTACATAGAGGGAGATTGCAAAGGTGCAATATACTGATGAACAGACACGCCTACTATTCATGAGGGGGTGGCTGCTTAGTATTATCATTACACACAGATATGGCTTCTATAAGTGTGTCAGTCACATGGTTACATGTAGTGCACCATGCTGGCATACAGCCTATTAGTCACGCCCATACTATTAGACAGACCAGGCGAACTGCCCAGTACCTTCCAAGTGTACCACACAATATACTGACACACTATTCTCCCCCAGCAGTACAAGGCCATCCTGAAAAGACATCCAAGACATCCACATAACTATATATCAATCAGCTCATCTCCTCCTGCTCTATGACATGCTGCCCGCAAATCAGACTGCATGTTTAACATGGAAGGCTCCCTTTAAGGGGAGAATATATTGTCTCGCAGGGCCTCTGTATGGCATTATCAGCAGTTAAAGTGCCATCTGTCCATATTACAGATCACTAGTGACTTTTCATGCTGCCGTACAGGGGTGTGTACATGGCATTGCTGTGCTCATGAACCCTAATAATTTTGCTTTCGATTCATTTATATATTTATTTTGATTTGATGCATACTTTTAACTCTCTAGCTTTATTGGGATTTTACAAGGTAGTATTAAAACATTTTTTATTTTTGAGAATTTATTTTAGTTTTTAAAATTTTAGCAGGTAAACATATCAGTATTTTAACCCCTTCCCGCACCTTGACGTTAATGCACGTCAATGTGTGCAGTAAGTTCGCGCACCTTGACGTGCAGTAACGTCTCTGCTTTGACAGTTAACCGCCGCACGGCGCTACACCACACCGGCGGTTAACTGTGCAGGGTGTCTGCCCTGCATTCCCCGTTGCCGATCAGCGGCCCATCGCCGCTGATTTCGGCAGTTAACCCCTTAATTGCGGCATTCGATTTTGAATGCCACAATTAAGGTGTTTAGCGCCGATCGGCAGGCCCCATGTGAAATCACGGAGGCTGGCGATGGTACCCATGGCAACCGGACGCCAGACAATGGCTTCCGGGCTGCCAATGGTCCTCCGAGGCTTCCTGTCAGTTTGACTGTTACGTCACAATGACAGTTAGAGTACATTACACTACATGTGTAGTGTAATGTATTCCAGCAGCGATCAGAGCTGCAAGTCTAAGTGTCCCCTAGTGGGACAAGTGAAAAAAGTTAAAAAAAATATATACATTTTTTTTAAAAAAGTGTAAAAATAAAAGTTATAAGTGATATAAACAAGAACTGCTTTTTTTCCTATAATAAGTCTTTTATTATAGGAAAAAAAATTAACACGTAAAAAAAAGTACACATATTGGGTATCACCGCGTTCGTAACGACCCCAACTATAAAACTATAATATTATTTTTCCCGCAGAGTGAACGCCGCAAAAAAAAGAAATGAAAAACAATGCCAGAATCACTATTTTTTGGTCACCACCCCTCCCAAAATATACAATAAAAAGTGATCAAAAAGTCGCATGTACGCCAAAATAGTACCGATACAAACTACAACCCGTCCCGCAAAATACAAGCCCTGACACAGCTTTTTTAACTGAAAAATAAAAAACTTATGGGTCTCAGAATACGGTGACACAAAAAATAAATTATTTTCTAAATTAGTTATTTTATTGCGCAAACGCTGCAAAACATAACAAAATACAACATACATATGGTATCGCTGTAATCGTACCGACCCGCAGAATAAAATATAATGGTCATTTATAGCCCTGGGTGAACGCTGCAAAAAATAAATAAAAATCATTGTCAGAATTGATGGTTTTTGGTCACCTGGCTTGCCGAAAAATAGAATAAAAAGTGATCAAAAAAATGGCATGTACCCCAAAATGGTACCAATGAAATCTACAGATTGTCCCGCAAAGAATAAGCCCTCACACGGCTCCAGGGGTGAAAAAATAAAAAAAGTTCTGGCTCCCAGAATATGGCGATGCAAAATGTGCAGCGTTCCAAAAGCAGATAAGATCAGGCACCATTTATAAGTGCCACAAAGGCCACATATCTGCGGATTATTATTTATTTACTGCATTATTATACCCTCTTATTATGCCCCTGATGTACTCTGCCCAGTCTACATTTGCCCCCACATTATAAACTGAAATACCAGCAAAACGCCAGAGCTACGACCAAGCAAAATCTGCGCTCCAAAAGCCAAATGGCGTCCCCTCCTTCTGAGCCCTACAGCGTGCCCAAACAGCCGTTTACATCCACCAATATGGCATCGCCATACCCGGGAGAACCCGGTTAAAATTTTATGAGGTATTTGTGGCACAAACTGGACACAACATATAGTGCACTAAAATGGCACATCAGTGGAATATTGTAATTTTCACTCTGCACCATCCGCTGCGCATTAAACCCTTCGCGCACCATGACTAAATAGAATGTCGTGGTGTGGGGGGGTGATATATGGAGCGTCTCACGCGCTGAGCCCGCGCCATACGCTGCGGGTGTCAGCTGTGTATTACAGCTGATACCCGGGACTAACGGACAGAAACAGCGAACACGCTGTTACAGGAGCCTGTAAAAATGACAATATACTGCAATACATTAGTATTGCAGTGTATTCTACCAGTGATCTGACGATCACTGGTTCAAGTCTCCTAGGGGGACTAATAAAATGTGTCAAAACAAAAGTAAATAGTTATTATTAGTGGAAAAAATTAAATAAATATTTAAAGTCCAGAAAGAAACCCTTTTCACATTTTTTCTCTAAAGTAATGTCAAAAAATAAAAACAAAATACACAAAATTGGTATCGCTGCGTCCGTAAAAGTCCAAGCTATTACAATATACCATTATTGAACTCGCACGGTGAACGCCGTGAAAAATAAAGAATTTTAAACGGCAAAATCACAGTTTTTTGGTCACCTTCGCTCTACCAAAAAATGTAATAAAAAGTGCTCAAAAAGTCTTATGTACCAAAAAATGGTACCAATAAAAACTACAGCTCGTCCCGCAAAAAATAAGCCCTCACACCACTCTATTGACGGAAAAATAAAAAAGTTGTGGCTCTCGGAAAGCGGGGAGGAAAAACTAAAAAGAAAAAGCAAAACATGGATCAGTTCGGAAAAACATTTATGACCACATTTGGGGTATAGCCGTACTCGGGAGAAATTGCTTTACAAATGTTGGGGTGCATTTTCTCCTTTATCCTTTGTGAAATTGAAAAAATTCAACATTTTAGTGGAAATAATGTTGATATTAATTTTCACGCCCTAATTCTAATAAATTCTGCAAAAGACGTGTGGGGCCTAAATGCTCACTATACCCCTAGATAGATTCCTTAAGTGGTGTAGTTTCTCAAATGGGGTTACTTTTTGGGGCCTTCCACTGTTTTGGACTCTCAGGGGCTTTGCAATTTCGACATGACACCCAAAAACTATTCCAGCTAAATTTGAGCTCCAAAAGCCAAATAGCGCTCCTTCCCTTCTAAGAACCGGTGTGGGTCCAAACAGCAGTTTATTACCACATATGGGGTACTTACGTAACCAGGAGAAATTGCTTTACAAATGCAGGGGTGCTTTTTCTCCTTTATTCCTTGTAAAAAAAGTTCTTACAGAAAAAAATGTAGATTTTTACCTTTACAGACTAATTCCAATGAATTCAGCAAAACAACTGTGGGGTCAAAATGCTAACTTTACCCCTCGAAAAAATTCCTTGAGGGGTGTAGTTTCCAAAATGGGGTCACTATTGGGGGGTTTCCACGGTTTTCATCCCTCCAGTGCATTGCAAACGCGACACGGCACTGAAAACTATTCCGGCAAAATCAGAAATCCAAAACCCAAATGGTGCTCCTTCTCTTCTGAGGCCTGTTGTGGGTCCAAACAGCAGTTTATTACCACATATGGGGTATTACTATAATCGGAAGAAATTGCTTTACATATGTTGGGGTGTTTTTTCTACTTTATTCTTTGCAAAATTTAAAAATGTCTAAGTTTTTTCACAAAAAAAGTAGATTTTCATCTTCACATACTAATTCAAATAAATTTAGCAAAAAAACTGTGGCTTCAAAATGCTAACTATATCCATAGATAAATTCATTGAGGGGTATAGTTTCCAAAATGGGGTCACTTTTGGGGGGACTTTACTGTTTTGGTACCACAAGACCTCTTCAAACCTGACATGGTGCCTAAAATATATTCTAAAAAAAGGAGGCCCCAAAATCCACTACATGCTCCTTTGCTTCTGAGGCCTGTGTTTCAGTCCATTACCGCACTAGGACCACATGTGGGATATTTCTAAAAACTGCAGAATCTGGGCAATAAATATTGAGTTGCATTTCTTGGGTAAAACCTTCTGTGGTACAGAAAAAATGTATTACAAATTAATTTTCGAAAAAAACTACTTTGCTTTAATTCCTGTGAACCACCTAAAGGGTTAAAACACTTTCTGAATGCCGTTTTGAATACTTTGAGGGGTGCAGTTTTCAAAATGGGGTGATTTATGGGGACTTTCTAATATATAGGGCCCTCAAAGCCGCTTCAGAACTGAACTGGTCCCTGAAAAAATAGGCTTTTGAAATTTTCTTGAAAATATGAGAAATTGCTGCTAAAGTTCTAAGCCTTGTAACGTCCTAGAAAAATGAAAGAATGTTCAAAAAACGATGCAAACATGAAGTAGACATATGGGAAATATAAACTAGTAACTATTTTGTGTGGTATTGCTATCTGTTTTACAAGTAGATACATTTAAATTTCGAAAAATTCAAATTTTTGCTAATTTTCTCTAAATCTTGGTGTTTTTTTTACAAATAAATATTGAATTTATGGACCAAATTTTTTCCCTAACATAAAGTACAATATGTCACGAGAAAACAATCTCAGAATCACTTGGATAGGCAAAAGCATTCCGGAGTTATTACCACATAAAGTGACACATGTCAGATTTTAAAAATCGGCTTCGTCCTGAAGGCCAAAACAGGCTCAGTCCTGAAGGGGTTAAGTAGTCAAATTAGGCCTCAACCACCCAGCTGTATTCTAGCTTTGTTTTGTACATAATAGGGCACCCACAGAAGTGAACTGAGCCTGTTTTCAATCAGAGTCGTACATACGCCTCTTGATGGAGCATTGTACAGCGGAACTGGCTTTGTAGTACAGAGCAGTGCAGGATTCCTTGTATCAGGGTACAGTCCTTCGGCTGTGTGCATGAGGTCTTGCTTGAAGTCCAACATTTTTTTTAATTGTTTATGTTAAATACCAAAACATCCCAGCAGAGGGAGCAATTGTATGAGATTTCTGCACAGCAGAGTATTATAAAAGTTTCCTTATTTAGTCTTGAAATACATTCATTTTTTTTTTCTCTTGTATTTAACTATTTTATCTTTCCAGAGCAATATTTTATTAACATATTGTGGGAGATTTATTAATTCTGTCCTTAAAGTGAACCTTTCACTACCCCAGACCTGTGCACCTGAGTGCAACATCTTATAGGCGCTGCTGTACAGACCTTGCGACACTTTGAATTAGCTATGTAGTCTCTGCCGTACTGGAAATATATCGCGCCCGATATGTAAATTACCCCCTGTACTGTCAGAGGGGCGTTTCTGTACATGGAAAGGCAGGGGAGTGTGATAGTCAGAGCTCTGACAGTCTAATCAGCTGTGGACAGTGTCAGAGCGGCTTCTACTGTGTGATCTCTCTGCTGCGTGTGTGCGCATGCGCTCTCCTCTCTCGCGAGATCACACAGTCTTCTCATCACTTGCTGTAAATAGCAAGTCTGACAGTACAGGGGCTAAATATACATATCGGGCGCCAATTATAACAGCACTGATATCTACGAAACGGCTTCAACTACACAGCTAATTCAAAGTGCCCCAAGGTCTGTGCAGCAGCGCCTATAATGATGGTGCACTCAACTGCACATGTCTGGGGTAGTGAAAGGTTCTCTTTAAGTGAGACAGGATAAAACTAGTGGTGTACGCTGTATAATCAATTTGGCGCAATTTGCATAACACTTTTTATTTCCTTACACCACCTTTTGGCTGACGTACTTTATGCCAATATTTTGGCAATGACATTATGACATTAACAAATGTGATAAATGTTGCACCTTCTAAGTCACGCATCCTTGCAAAACCTGTCTAGTGTCTAAAACACATAGTAAACTTGTTGCACAGAATGTACGCCATTTTTTTGTGCAATTTGAGACAGAATTCTGAAGCGTTTTGCTTTGTAAGTCTTCTCTATAGTGTTTGTTAAAGAGCTGGGGTAATGGCGTGGTTCACTTACTTGTGTCACCCACTATTACTACCTCCTTTATAATCAGGGTCACTAGGGTTATGCCTAGTTCCCCATCTTTCTCTTGTACTAACGTTTGTCTACTTTCTTTGCTGCTACGTAAGTGTATACGACTGAGTAAATACAATTGTATAGTGAATAAAAGATAATATTTATTACTAACAATAACCACACTTACATATAAAATACACCAAACACAGAACACAGTAACTGATCACAGTATAGTATCAGTATACCCCAATACATATAACAAGTTAATATATACTGAGTATATTCACACTATACGTAGTACACTATAAACACGGTATCACAATCCTACCTTATACCACCACCCACTTACCTAAACATACATATTACATTACACATGCTCACTGATCTGTCCCACTCCCTCCTAGCTATAACTGTCCCTGTGCACTAAAGGGTTAAAACGGAATAAGGAGGATAAAAGGTTAACAAGGGGATTGGGTTGCTGTGTACCAGGGGATAGCAGGTAAATGGTGGGAAAGGGTTAAACAGGTATCAGGAGATGTACAGATACCAGGGGATATGCAGGTAAAGGGTTGAAGTAAGGAGGGCGAAAAAGGTTACGTGTAAATGCTGCTACACGTGGATACTTAGCGATTCATGTGGTCCAAAGTTGGTGAGTTGGTCTCTGTTGAGGGAGGCAGGAAAAGAAGAGGGGCAGAGTGTGGGACAGTTTGTACTTTTAAACCCTCCCGTGCACATCTGTGTGACATCATATGCTCATGCACGTGCAAGGGGGGGGACATGGGTTTATGGCTCCCCCCATGGAATCTCATTACCTGACGAGGTGGGGGGGGGGGGGGGGCAAGCAGTGGGAATGTGTCCACTATCTTCTCCCCCCTTCCCCGGAGGCTGGAGATACACCTTTCTGGAGGGACAAAACATAAATATATATATATATATATATATATATATATATATATATATATATATATATATATATATATATATATATATATATATAACAAACCGGAGAAACAGAGTCCATATATATCAATGTATGAAACTAACTATCTTTATTGAAGAACAAGAATAAAATACATAAAATGACATAGACAGAGAATCCAAAAATAGTCCTAAAACGGATCACAGAAGTGTATATTGAGTCTATATATATATATATATATTAGAAAACCCTGATGGTATGCATAGTTACTATGACTCAATATGACTCCAACATGGGGTGCATAAACATGAAAATGGTATCAAAGTATGAATTTGTGTAAAAAAAGGCAATATGCCTAACTCTGAAAAAAGTCTATAGTGACTAGAAAGTGAGTAGTTATTGCCTAAAGACAGATGGCACAGAGAGCCAAAATGTACTTCCAGAGTATGCACTTACCCATGTATGGGAGGTGAGATGTGACCCAGCAGTGTAGGATAGCGCCCCGACGCGCGTTTCGCCCGTAGCTTTCTCAAGGGGTGCAGATGTTATTTTGGTGCCCTGTTTATATGTGAATCGATAGAGACATCTGATCTCCCCTCTGCCAATCAGGAGCCGATCTAAGCGGCGCCTGACTGTGACGGAACTTAGGTATCGCCGCCGGACATCAGTGACCCACTGCGCATGCGCGAGTCCCGGGACGCGTCACCAGGGAAACAGCGCAGGCGCAGAGAGCCATATTGAAAGACCGGCAGACGAACATCAAGCCCTACCTATTTCTTATAGGTCCCATCTAAAGGGCCAAGAGGTATGAGTATATATTACCAGGATTATTGGTTCTGTGGGATGCTCGAACTACGCTCGCTGAGCATAGTTATTTAGTATCTAGAAAGAATGTAAAATTTAATAACAGGTTGAATACCTGCATTATAGCACCATCTAGTGGTTATGTTTAAAAGTGGAATTTTATATTCAAAAAAAGAGAATATTAAAGATGAGATGTAAGTGTGTGATGAAGTGTAGACAAAGTGTCAGTGTGAAAAGAAAAATTATGTGCAACCATGGATAGTTGTAAATCATTACGAAATACAAATATATTACATATATATGTAACAGTGAGTATAGAAAATTATAATCCTCGGATAAATTAATACATATATAAAACACTGTAATCAGAGGAATACACTTGACATAATTAAAGTGATTAGAACAGATCGTGAAAACAAATACACAAATGTTAAGGTGTATATTAAATCACTAAAAAATATATATATGATAAATATTAAGAAGACAAATAATCCAGTATATAAAGAATACAAATATCATGTATTCACAAAAGGACATAATCCCATATAATTATAAAGACAGTGATAAAGAATAAAGAGGAGGATAAAATATAAAAAATATAAAAAATAAAAAAGAGAGAAATTTAAATCGAGCATTCTTCTTTCTTTTCCACGGCAAATCCTGGAATCCGTATTGGTCGCAGAGATGAAAATATCAGATTTAAATAGAAGTACGAATCTGAGCACTATCGAAAAAACAAACAAAAAAGCACTTTAATATCACTTTAAAACATCAAAAAATTAAAAACCTAGGTAGAGATATCACAGAAAGGCTGCAAAACTCAAACTTTCATTTAAACCCAGAGGGGTCATGGTGTCAAGGACTGCAATCCATCTGCATTCTTTTTGGGCCAACATGGTCTTCGCATCTCCACCTCTGACACCACAGTGTACCCGGTCGATCCCCCTAACCTTAAAACTTTTGGGGTCTCCTCCATGACAAAGTTTAAAATGTTTAGGGATGGTTTTAAGTATAGTAAGATCCTCAATTTCTTTTGCCGCCACTATGTCCCTAACATGCTCTCTAACTCGGATTTTAAGTTGTCTAGTGGTGAGGCCCACATAGATTTTGGGACAGCCACACGTGGCATAATAAACCACATAATTAGTGTTGCAGGATATGTACTCAAGAATTTTAAAGGTACGTTCACCACTTGTGGATGCAAATGTGGTTGATCGGACCACATTCGCACAGGCCACACAATCACCACATGGGTAGCACCCCTGAATAGGGCCTCTGGTCGAAAAGGGCTGTGATTGTTTGGGCACATAGTGGCTTTTAATGAGGATATCTTTGAGGTTCTTAGACCTCCTTGCCGTCATCTGAGGATTTTTTGGTAAAGAAGACACAAAGGCCTGTTCAGTCTGCAGTACAGGCCAATGTTTCTTTAGAATTGACCGCATCAGTTCCCATTGATTGTTAAAGGTTGAGATAAACCTGACCACATAATTGTCCTTCATCCCTGCCTTAGCAGGATGTAATAACGTCCGCCTATCAGTATTTTTTGCCCGTCTATAGCCATTTTTGATACATCTGTTACTGTATCCTCTTTCCTGGAATCGTGATTTTAAGTCTCTGGCCTGATTCTCAAAACTGACCTCTGATGAGCAGATCCGCCTCATCCTGAGAAACTGACCAACCGGGACAGCCCTGACAGTGGAATGTATGTGTGCCGATGTAGCGTGTAATAATGAGTTGGTAGACGTCTCTTTTCTGAACACATCCGTCCGCAGCACCCCCTGGGTATCCGCCTCGATGGATATGTCCAGAAAATTGACTTTTTTTGTATCGGCCACATACGTCAGTTTTATGTTGCGGTCATTGACATTCAGTTCCTGCATGAACTGGAGAAGTAGAGTCTCTGTCCCCTGCCAAATGAATAATATGTCGTCAATGTACCGCAACCAGCACTGCACATGGTCCACGGCGTGGGCGCTGCCACCATGCAAAACTTGCCTCTCCCACGCACCGAGAAACAGGTTGGCATATGACGGCGCGCACGCCGCCCCCATGGCAGTGCCCTGTTTCTGTAAGTAGAATACATCCCTAAACACAAATAGATTGTGTGTCAGGATGTACTCCAATAGTTCCACTATAAGGTCACATGTCTGGCTGTCCCAGTTGCTCATTCCCAGGAAGAGGCGGACCGCCTCAATTCCATCCTCGTGTCTAATAGAGGTATAGAGGGATGTGGCTGAGGTATAGAGCCACGTGTGGCTGTCCCAAAATCTATGTGGGCCTCACCACTAGACAACTTAAAATCCGAGTTAGAGAGCATGTTAGGGACATAGTGGCGGCAAAAGAAATTGAGGATCTTACTATACTTAAAACCATCCCTAAACATTTTAAACTTTGTCATGGAGGAGACCCCAAAAGTTTTAAGGTTAGGGGGATCGACCGGGTACACTGTGGTGTCAGAGGTGGAGATGCGAAGACCATGTTGGCCCAAAAAGAATGCAGATGGATTGCAGTCCTTGACACCATGACCCCTCTGGGTTTAAATGAAAGTTTGAGTTTTGCAGCCTTTCTGTGATATCTCTACCTAGGTTTTTAATTTTTTGATGTTTTAAAGTGATATTAAAGTGCTTTTTTGTTTGTTTTTTCGATAGTGCTCAGATTCGTACTTCTATTTAAATCTGATATTTTCATCTCTGCGACCAATACGGATTCCAGGATTTGCCGTGGAAAAGAAAGAAGAATGCTCGATTTAAATTTCTCTCTTTTTTATTTTTTATATTTTTTATATTTTATCCTCCTCTTTATTCTTTATCACTGTCTTTATAATTATATGGGATTATGTCCTTTTGTGAATACATGATATTTGTATTCTTTATATACTGGATTATTTGTCTTCTTAATATTTATCATATATATATTTTTTAGTGATTTAATATACACCTTAACATTTGTGTATTTGTTTTCACGATCTGTTCTAATCACTTTAATTATGTCAAGTGTATTCCTCTGATTACAGTGTTTTATATATGTATTAATTTATCCGAGGATTATAATTTTCTATACTCACTGTTACATATATATGTAATATATTTGTATTTCGTAATGATTTACAACTATCCATGGTTGCACATAATTTTTCTTTTCACACTGACACTTTGTCTACACTTCATCACACACTTACATCTCATCTTTAATATTCTCTTTTTTTGAATATAAACTTCCACTTTTAAACATAACCACTAGATGGTGCTATAATGCAGGTATTCAACCTGTTATTAAATTTTACATTCTTTCTAGATACTAAATAACTATGCTCAGCGAGCGTAGTTCGAGCATCCCACAGAACCAATAATCCTGGTAATATATACTCATACCTCTTGGCCCTTTAGATGGGACCTATAAGAAATAGGTAGGGCTTGATGTTCGTCTGCCGGTCTTTCAATATGGCTCTCTGCGCCTGCGCTGTTTCCCTGGTGACGCGTCCCGGGACTCGCGCATGCGCAGTGGGTCACTGATGTCCGGCGGCGATACCTAAGTTCCGTCACAGTCAGGCGCCGCTTAGATCGGCTCCTGATTGGCAGAGGGGAGATCAGATGTCTCTATCGATTCACATATAAACAGGGCACCAAAATAACATCTGCACCC
Source organism: Rhinoderma darwinii (assembly GCF_050947455.1). Lineage (NCBI taxonomy): Eukaryota > Metazoa > Chordata > Amphibia > Anura > Rhinodermatidae > Rhinoderma > Rhinoderma darwinii. The sequence goes on along the minus strand of NC_134690.1, from coordinate 364,549,642 downwards.
CTTGAGAAAGCTACGGGCGAAACGCGCGTCGGGGCGCTATCCTACACTGCTGGGTCACATCTCACCTCCCATACATGGGTAAGTGCATACTCTGGAAGTACATTTTGGCTCTCTGTGCCATCTGTCTTTAGGCAATAACTACTCACTTTCTAGTCACTATAGACTTTTTTCAGAGTTAGGCATATTGCCTTTTTTTACACAAATTCATACTTTGATACCATTTTCATGTTTATGCACCCCATGTTGGAGTCATATTGAGTCATAGTAACTATGCATACCATCAGGGTTTTCTAATATATATATATATATAGACTCAATATACACTTCTGTGATCCGTTTTAGGACTATTTTTGGATTCTCTGTCTATGTCATTTTATGTATTTTATTCTTGTTCTTCAATAAAGATAGTTAGTTTCATACATTGATATATATGGACTCTGTTTCTCCGGTTTGTTATATATTGTTGGAGTCTTTATCTCTAATTTTCCATATGGGTGGTTGAGTGTCTCTCCCACCTTTATATGCATTTGTCCTGTGAGACATCCTGTCTAATCAATATATATATATATGTATATATACAGTGAAGGAAATAAGTATTTGATCCCTTGCTGATTTTGTAAGTTTGCCCACTGTCAAAGACATGAACAGTCTAGAATTTTTAGGCTAGGTTAATTTTACCAGTGAGAGATAGATTATATTTTAAAAAAAAACTGAAAATCACATAGTCAAAATTATATATATTTATCTGCATTGTGCACAGAGAAATAAGTATTTGATCCCTTTGGCAAACAAGACTTAATACTTGGTGGCAAAACCCTTGTTGGCAAGCACAGCAGTCAGACGTTTTTTGTAGTTGATGATGAGGTTTGCACACATGTTAGATGGAATTTTGGCCCACTCCTCTTTGCAGATCATCTGTAAATAATTAAGATTTCGAGGCTGTGAGGGGCGGAGTTTGGCTGCTGAAGGAGATGGCCGCTTGATCCCGGGGCTCCTGCCACATCATACGAATAAAGCGGCACAAAGCGTAGCTAAGTACTTTTAAGTACTTCAACTCAGCGCATTAACTGCAGCATACCTCGGGGCACTTGTCGGGTGCATGAGGAGAGCGGACCGGATCGTGCAGCGGGTGGAAACAGCCTCTTGGAGTGGCGGCCGGACTGAGGGAGCGCTGGGCCGGAGCTGCCACGTGGTTAGGAGGATGGCAGTGTGAGGACAGCGCGGAACACAGCTGACACACAGAGCTGGACGCAAGATATCTCCGGTAACGGGGCGGGTGTGCCTGAAGAGGTAGGAGGATCGGGGAGTAGGAGGAAGGGGTGTGTGAGAGCTGGGACCGGAGTGAGAAAGTGCTGGATCTGGACTGACCACGAGGAGAGAAGTGTGAGGTACTTATCGTTAGCCATCAGTGGCTGGATCAGTGAGCAGCTGAATATTTTTCTCTATAGAGGACTCAAATCATCCTTGGCCTCATAAAATTGTATAAATTGACTGCTCTGGTGGAGATCACGTACGCAGGCCTGGGTAGGCCTGAGAAGCCGCGGCCTAAAGTTGTGCAGCGATCCAGAAGGGGGACTCCCTATTCTTCACAGTTGTAGTTGGCACTTAATTAGCTGCTGGGCTGGTGTTTGGAAGCTATCCTCAAACAAGCGGCATCTCTGGAATAGAAGGTCTGTCTACTCTAGTGTATAATCACTGCTAAGTGGCCTGTATTCTTTTGCATACTTATCTGCTGGGGTCTGGTACCTGTAGCTCCTATCACTATGACAAAAAGGAAAGGCAAGGCAGCTCCTAGAAAACTCAACGAACTGATCATCTTGAGCGCAAAATGGAAGATGTCACTACAGCGCATAATGAATTAGTGGATGCGCACACGGCACTAGAAGAAGAGGTGAAATGGCTTAAAACTAGGGTTACAGATGCTGAGGATAGGTCCAGACGGAATAATATTAAAATCAGAGGCATTCCAGAGGATGTGGCTCCATCAGATATCCAAGCATTCCTCAAACGTCTTTTTCTCGCTGTCGTACCCTCTCTTTCGGAACTGGATCTTACTATAGATCGGGCCCACAGGGTGCCCAAATCCAAAGCTGCTCCTGAAAAGGCGCCGAGAGATACGCTGGCCAGGATTCACTTCTACAATGTAAAGGAATGCATAATGTTTCAATCCAGGAAGCTTAAAGCGCTGCCGGCGCCATATTCTTCTGTCTCCCTGTTTCCGGATCTCTCCGCAGCTACCCTGCAGGCACGCAGAGAATTTTTCCCGGTGACAAAGCTCTTAAGGGATCACATCATCATGTATAAATGGGGCTTTCCAATCAAGCTCCTGATTAACCGCAACGGTACATCGATTACAGTGTTCTCAGTGGAAGAAGGTTTACGATGGCTGCAGAAGTGGGATATCGGTTCGGCTGGTTCTGTGGGACTGGCGGACAAACGCAGATCTCCATCGCAAGTTACCAAGGAGTGGGACACTGTGAGATCTAAAAATACCTGAATTGTTTTTGTTTTTTCCTGTAAGCTTTTTTTTTTGTCATATATATGACCCAAGTAGCCAAGTTAATATGACATGCTAAAGTAGTTATACGCTAATATGGTATTATATACTTATTAAGTGTCGTATGATGTGTTCTCTCCCCCAGGAAATTCGGTGCTCACTGAGCATTATGTCTTTGGGTTTATTTGTTTTTATTCTTTATATTCGTTTTTTTTTGTTCAAATGTTTATATTCCAGGAACACCAAGTACTTCATAACAGAGAGGGAATCCAGGATTGTGGATCGGATGAAGTTGGGAAATAGGGTACAGTACGATATAGTTGGTAGAAAATTCCGCAGGATATCACAGCACTTGATTTTTTACCAGAAACATGGTACTGCATATTTCCTCCATTAATGCTAGAGGACTTAATAGTCCATTTAAACGCAGTCTCTTATGGCGAGAGGCTAGGGCCCTTAAGTGTGAGGTGCTTTTCGTGCAAGAAACGCACTTTCATTCGGAGAAGACTCCAAAATTTTCTAATAAATTCTTCCCCACACGTGTTCACCTCCTCCTGCCCAGCGAAGCGTAAGGGGGTTATGATAGCCATTAAGTCCTCAGTTGCTTTTAACATGAAGTCCGTTATTCAAGACCCACTGGGGCGATATGTGGGACTTGTCTGTGAAATTAATAATGTGTTATATAACTTTGTTAATGTGTACTTCCCTAACAAGCGTCAACAACACTATTTCCGTTCGCTGGTAACCAAAATCAGATCATTTTCCCAGGGTCTTTTGGTCTTGGGAGGGGATTTTAACTCCATAGGGGATCCTAATATGGATACTACTAATAAAAATAGACTTACGGTGCCGTTGTCTCAGGTTATGGCGGAGGAAGGCTTATATGATGTGTGGCAGTGTCAGCACGGGATAGAAAGGGACTATACATATTTTTCGCAATCTCATCTATCATACTCTAGAATTGATTCATTTCTGGTAGATGGTAGAGCTCTTGTTCAAGCCCAATCCTCTAGTATAGGAGACATTACGTGGTCCGACCACGCCCCAGTGTCACTATCGCTGGCGGAAAAATTTTCATCACCCCCCCCTCCCAATGGAAACTGAATGATTTTATTCTGCATCACCCTGAGCATGCAGAGTATTTGAAATCAGAATTGTCTCACTATTTTTCCGTCAATACGAACTCGGTTTCTTGTCCTCATACTCTATGGAATGCTCACAAGGCCTTTATGAGAGGGTTAATTATTAAGGCCTGTTCTAGGGTTAAACGGAAGAGGGAGGCGGAGGTTGTCGCAACTACACTTAAAATTGCGGATCTAGAAAATAGAAATAAATCTAATCCTTCCCCTGGTGTGGCTTCTGAATTGCGAGCTTTACGATTGTCCTTACAGGTGTTATTAGCTTCACAACATGATATCTTTCTAAAAAAGATGCAGGTACAAACATATGTCCATAATAATAGAGCGGGGGCGTTATTAGCGAAGAAATTGAAGCAGACAACATTGCGTTCACGTATAGCCTTTTTGATAGATGATAAGGGTAATAAAATCATTGACCCTAGAGGGATCGCTGAGCGATTTAGGAAATATTATAGCTCTCTCTACAACTTAAAAGATAATCCTGCGACATTTCAACCATCGACTTCTGAAATTGATGAGTTTCTGGATTCGGTGTCTCTACCGAAAATTTCGGAGAATCAGTTGAAGGCCCTGTCTGAACCCTTTACTCTAGAAGAGATAACCCAAGCTATTTCTGCTCTAAAACCCTTTAAAGCACCTGGTCCGGACGGATTTACTAATAATTACTATAAGTGTTAACCCTCTATTCTAGCCCCACATTTACTAGCAGTGTTTAATAAAGCGGTCTCGGAGGGCGCATTTCCTGCTGAAATGTTGTCTGCCACTATAGTTACTCTCCCAAAACCGGGGAAAGAACCCACTGACCCAGCAAATTTTCGCCCAATATCATTACTAAATTCGGATATAAAAATTTATGCGAAAATCCTGTCCAATAGATTATACAATATAATTCCAAACTTGGTTAAATCTGATCAGGTGGGATTTGTGTCCGGGCGGCAGGCTCCGGATGGGACGAGGAGGTTTATTGATCTTGTGCAGTGGGTGGAGGCCTCTCGAACGCCTTCTCTGCTGTTAACCTTGGACGCGGAGAAGGCGTTCGACAGGGTAAATTTGAGTTATCTGTCTCACATTTTGTCGCGTTTTGGACTGACGGGTAATATTGGTTCCGCAATATCGGCATTGTACTCTAGTCCTTCGGCTAGGGTTTTGACCTCTGGCTTTCTTTCTGACCCCCTCACAATTAGCAATGGTACACAGCAGGGGTGCCCTCTGTCCCCCCTCATTTTCGCTTTGGTGATGGAGCCGTTGGCGGAAGTAATTAGGACCAATTCTGACATAAAAGGTATTAAAGTAGGATCTGCGGAACATAAGATAGGCCTCTATACAGATGATGTTCTCATAGCCATAACTGACCCTTGTACGTCATTGCCTGCGTTACAAAACTCTTTAGTGGAGTTTGGAAGAGTTTCTTACTATTCGGTTAATGCTTCAAAGTCACAGATATTGAACCTGGGGGTTGATTCTCAAACTAAAAGTAGGCTGACATCTCAGTATCCATATAAGTGGCAGGAGGGCAGTATTATGTACTTGGGGGTGTATATCACTAGCCCCAGCTCCGCACTTTTCTCTAAAAACTATATGCCCTTGTTGTCTAAAATATCTAAAATGTTAGAGGGGTTTACAAAGCCAATGATATCATGGGCGGGGAGAGTGGCGGTGGTGAAAATGATGGTGTTACCAATTGTGTTGTATCTTTTTCGTACTGTAGTTATTTCTGTGCCTAGTAACTATCTCACAAATTTACAGAGAATTATCACTAACTTTATCTGGTCAGGCCGGAAACCTAGAATTCGTGTTTCCACTATGACTAGGCATTGTTCTAGTGGAGGAATGGGAGTCCCGGATGTTAAAAAATACTACCACGCAACAGTTCTGTCTCATCTTAAGCACTGGTGGAAGGGGAATACAGATCTTAGATGGGTGGAGATAGAGCGGGTTGCTGCAGCTCAACACTTGAGTTCCTTGCTGTATGTGGGTAGACCCTCCAGGTGGGTGCCGTTGGTTCGCCTTTCCTCGATCACTACATCCTTGTCTTCATGGCAATTTTTAGTGGCTTCCACACCTATAACAGAATGCGTGGCTTTGAAATTATTACCGCTGGGATATATCTCCTCGTTAGTGCCGGACCTTCATGTCGAAAACTGGATACTAGCTGGGGTGAACACTATAGGTTCTATGTATGATTCCGCCATTCTATGGTCGTTCCAACAAATGGTCCTCAAGTATGGAATCCCCCAGAGGGATTTTTATAAATATTTACAACTCCGTCATGCTTTACACTCCCTAGCATTAGACGCGCCCTGTTTTCCAGCTACTGCATATAGATTCTTTACAAATGAGAACCAGAAACTTAGGGGCATAACGTTCTTTTACTCTGGGTTCAGTAGCACAGTGTCCGCATCAAAACCCGGCTATTTCCTGAAATGGGAAGCGGATTTAGAACAAGAGGTCCCGCTCAAAGATTGGTATAAGGCTATTCATTGGGTTAGAAAAATTTCCAGGGGAGCTAGCCATTGGGAAACTGCACATAAAATTCTCTTACGCTGGTATAGAACTCCCTCCCAGATAGCCAAATTTAATCCTCAGTACTCTCCTCTGTGTTGGCGGCAATGCGGTTTCCCGGGGAATTATATGCATGTGTGGTGGCAGTGTCCCTTGGTGTTTATATTTTGGAAGGTGGTGTTTGCCCTTATTAGCTCTATATTGGCTACTCAAATATCTCCCTCTCCTGTCTTAGCATTATGTTTTATAGGCTTGTCGGATATCCCTGCACAATTCAGATATGTAGTAGGTCATATTATCCTAGCTGCTAGGTTGATAATTGCTAGGTCATGGAAGTCCTCGGCTCCCTTAACGGTGGCAGAACTGGTAAACTTGGTTAAATTTGATTATGTTATGGAAAGGATGGTGGCGGTACGACTCAACCAGGTTGAAAAGTTCACTGTAAAATGGTCTATATGGTGTGACTACTTGAACTCCGGGACTCTCCCTCACTAGGATGTTTATGGAAACTCAACCCTAAACCTTGAAGGTGTTTGAAATTAAACGACTTTTGGAATCTCTGATACCTATGACCTTGAAAATATGTGAATGTTTCCTGGAATATTATTTATTTGTTTGGTTCATAAGTTGTAATTTTTCTAAAATGGTATGTTACTATGTGAATATGTGAATATGTCAACAATGTAATGCATAATATTCTGTGACATTTATGTACGGCTATGTAGGCCTCATTGTTAGCATTGTATTTCATGTTTCAGAAAAGTTGAATAAAGAGTGAAATTTAAAAAAAAAAGATTTCGAGGCTGTCACTTGGCAACTCGGATCTTCAGCTCCCTCCATAAGTTTTCGATGGGATTAAGGTCTGGAGACTGGCTAGGCCACTCCATGACCTTAATGTGCTTCTTTTTGAGCCACTCCTTTGTTGCCTTGGCTGTATGTTTCGGGTCATTGTCGTGCTGGAAGACCCAGCCACGAGCCATTTTTAATGTCCTGGTGGAGGGAAGGAGGTTGTCACTCAGGATTTGACGGTAAATGGCTCCATCCATTCTCCCATTGATGCGGTGAAGTAGTCCTGTGCCCTTAGTAGAGAAACACCCCAAAACATAATGTTTCCACCTCCATGCTTGACAGTGGGGACGGTGTTCTTTGGGTCATAGGCAGCATTTCTCTTTCTCCAAACACGGCGAGTTGAGTTAATGCCAAATTTTAGTCTCATCTGACCACAGCACCTTCTCCCAATCACTCTCAGAATCATCCAGATGTTAATTTGCAAACTTCAGACGGGCCTGTACATGTGCCTTCTTGAGCAGGGGGACCTTGCGGGCACTGCAGGATTTTAATCCATTACGGCGTAATGTGTTACCAATGGTTTTCTTGGTGACTGTGGTCCCAGCTGCCTTGAGATCATTAACAAGTTCCCCCCGTGTAATTTTCGGCTGAGCTCTCACCTTCCTCAGGATCAAGGATACCCCACGAGGTGAGATTTTGCATGGAGCCCCAGATCGATGTCTATTGACAGTCATTTTGTATGTCTTCCATTTTCTTACTATTGCACCAACTGTTGTCTCCTTCTCACCCAGCGTCTTACTTATGGTTTTGTAGCCCATTCCAGCCTTGTGCAGGTCTGTGATCTTGTCCCTGACATCCTTAGAAAGCTCTTTGGTCTTGCCCATGTTGTAGAGGTTAGAGTCAGACTGATTAATTGAGTCTTTGGACAGGAGTCTTTTATACAGGTGACCATGTAAGACAGCTGTCTTTAATGCAGGCACCAAGTTGATTTGGAGCGTGTAACTGGTCTGGAGGAGGCTGAACTCTTAATGGTTGGTAGGGGATCAAATACTTATTTCTCTGTGCACAATGCAAATAAATATATATAATTTTGACAATGTGATTTTCTTTTTTTTTTTTATATAATCTATCTCTCACTGGTCAAATTAACCTAGCCTAAAAATTCTAGACTGTTCATGACTTTGACAGTGGGCAAACTTACAAAATCAGCAAGGGATCAAATACTTATTTCCTTCACTGTATATATACATATATATATATACATATATATAATATATATATCTACACTCACATGTACATAGATATAAATATATAAAAACACTTCCCTTTACAGTGTTAAACCTATAATGTGACAATTATCATGTGTAACATGCAACATCTTGTACTTGCTGCGTTGGATTCATTCTATTTGTTATTTTTTATAAAAGAGCAGGGCAGTAAAATTCATCGAAATGTCGGGACCTGGGAAAAGAAGCGTCATCATCATTGATTATGCATTTGTTAATGTCGATGTTAATGCAGATCATGGTGTCCAGGAATTTAGATTTAACACATGTCCAGCCTCGTATTGGCAATCCACTGGTCGTGTCTTCTCCAGAATTGATCAGTGAATGCCGATGTTAACTCGTTAGTGACCGCCCATATGTGTTTTTACGGCGGCCACTAACGGGCTTTATTCCGATGCAGTATCCTTTTTATGGCGCTGCATCGGAATAAATAAACACCGCCAGGAGCAATTAAATCTCCTTGCTCTCAGCTGAGGGCTTGGAGCAGACCTGGTCAAGCGGGCTGGATTGATATCCGTATCGATCCCACTCGTTTAAAACCTCAGATGCGGCGCTCAATAGCGAGCACCGCATCTGAGTGGTTTTAGAGGGAGGGGGCTCCCTCTCTCACCCCACTGGCACCCCGCGATGCGATCGCAGGGTGTCGGTGGTTTCTATGGCAGCCGGGGGCCTCACAAAGGCCCTAGGTCTGCCTCTAGTAGATGCCTGTTAGGCTATGCCAGAGGTATGTCCGTTTTATAAGGACAGGCAGTAATACACTACAATATAAAAGTATTGCAGTGTATTATAAAAGCGATCAGATGATCGCACAGTAAAGTCCCCTAGTGGGACTAGAAAAAAAGTTTAAAAAAGTTGAATAAAGTTTATAATAAATAAATAAAAATCACAAATAAAAAAATAAATCAAAACGCACTCTTTGCTCTTACAAAATGCTTTATTATGAAAAAAAGTCAAAAAATTACACATATTTGGTATCGCCGTGTCTGTAACGACCCCACCTATGAAGCTATTACATTATTTAACACACAGTGAACACCGTAAAAAATAAAATAAAAAACAATGCAATGTTGAAGAGAAAATGCTGTTTTCTCTTCATCCTGCCTTAAAATTTTGATAAAAAGTGTTAAAAAGTCGCATGTACTCCAAAATGGTACCAATAAAAACGACAAGTTGTCCCACAAAAAAAAAGCCCTCATAAAGCTGCATTGGCAAAAAAAATTAAAAAGTTATGGCTCCTAAAATATGGCGACACAAATGTTGAAAAAATGTGTTTTTACTGTGTAAAAGTAGTAAAACATAAGAAAACTATATACATTTTGTATCGCCGCAATCGTCACTATGACATGTCAGAAGTTTGTTAAACGTTTAGTTACCCTTTGATTAATAAATTATATGTACACCAAAAAGGTGCTATTAAAAAATTACAACTTGTCCCGCAAAAAAACAAGACCTTATACAGCTATGTTGATGCAAACATAAATAAGTTATAGCTCTTTAAATGCGACGATGGAAAAAGGTAAAAAATGAAATGGGTTGGTCATTAAGGGGTCAATACAGATCATAGATCAAACTTTTTTTGCTGCTGATTCTGACGCAGTTTCCGTGTCAAAATTTGCATGATAAAACTCTGTGTGAACTGAGCCTAAAGGTGCTGTTATACTTGACGTACTCGCATTGTATTTCGCCAGTGTAAGGCCGGATTCACACGAGCGTGTTCGGTCTGTGATATACGGTCTGTATGTCGGACGCATTTCCCGGACCGAACACACTGCAGGGAGCCGGGCTCCTAGCATCATAGTTATCTATGACGCTTGGAGTCCCTATCCCGCACTGTAATCATGTTTTCAGTATGGGACAGTAGTTCCGCAGAGAGGCAGTGACACCTAACGTCATAGATAACTATGATGCTAGGAGCCCAGCTCCCTGCAGTGTGTTCGGTCCGGTCAATGCGGCCGATATATGGACCGTATATCACGGACCGAACACGCTCATGTAAATCCGGCCTAACAATACACTGTGGAAAACTGCAATGTATGCCTATGAGAAAAATATACTGAAACTCCGAGAAATTTCTCCAGTTGTTGACAATATTTTGTTTCCTTAGGCATACATTGTAAAGTTTTCCACTGCATGTGTTTACCCTGCAGAAATACAATACAAGTATGCCACGTGTAAGCATACTCTTTTGGAGCTGATTTTGACTCGGAAACTGCGTCGGAATCAGTGCCAAAAAATGTCCAAAACTGCCTCCCATTGATTTCAATGGGAGGTGGAGGTGGGTTTTTTTCAGCGGCGGCTTTTAGCCGCTTGCAGGAAAAAAAAGCATCATGTTCTTTCTTGCCGCGGTTCCACAAATCTTATGTGCTCCTGCGCTTTTCTGTTCCATTTCCACTGCATAAACAAAACATGGCAGAACACTTTCCACACGACTTTCCTGCATTATTTTTCTGCAGCGTGTGGCTGAGATTTGCTAAATCTCATCCACTTTGCTGCTACTGTAAATGTAGCAGCAAGAAATTTCAATCTTCATCTGCTCTTTCTGCAGATTTTAGGCGCAGCGTGTGGATGAGATTTATTTACTCTTATCCACTTTGCTGCTACTGCACAGAAAATCCAGTTGGAAATTCTGCAGTATGAACATGGCCTAAGTCTCTCCTGAACATCGCTATTGTCATTCCATGTCTTCATTTCCCTTTCTTATAATCTTGATGTCAATGTAACAAAATATAATTGACCAATACGTTTCACATCAAGTGAATGTAAGACTGTTGACACCTACCAAGTACAATTCCTTTTTATAACAAGCCATTGTACATATTGTTGCACACAGTATGTGGTTGAACCCTGGCAAAGCTAGGGGGGCCAGATGGAGCATGCATGTGCCCCGACCGCAACTAGGAGGGAAGGAAGATGGGGGAGTCGGGCCTGGCCAGGTTGCCTGCACCAGGGCCACGGTCGACTGCCAAATTCAATTGTATCTGCGTTCTTAGGACACAGATACAATTGAATACTATGGCGGAGCAAGGAGCTAGCTCCTTGCTCTGCCATACACTAAGGCGCTGAGACAGGATCCCTACCCAGGCCGACGCGATGAAGTCAATGGATCATGATGGTCTACGCAAGGATCCCGTCTCATAGGCAACTGTGGAGCTGCTCCGGTCGTTGCGGGAACGGCGCTAAGTGAGTGCAAGTTTTATTTGTTTGGAGGCTGTGTGTCGCTATCTATAAGGGGGGGGGGGGTGTGTGGTATTACCAAGAGCAGATGTGAAATAAGATTCCCAAATTTAACAAAATCATTAGTATAGCAACATTTAGAAAATAAATTGTAACCACATTTCATTAAGGATGGAATTCTTCATGCCATGAGGCTATAAGATCTATATTTCATGATAAAACGATGTCATTAATTAACTCCATAATGTTACTGTAGCTTTTATTTTGTGTAATGTAGTAATAACCTGCCAGTATTTTTTTATTTTTTTGGTACCATATAGGTTCACTATGTTATAACATGAACTCTGCTGCATGATTTAAAACACTGTATTTTATGGGAACATAATGTATTCATACCTTTGTAGCAGAAACAGAGCGAAGGTAATAAGTGGCTTTTAAATGTAATCTCTCTACTGGAGTCAAATTATGTACAAATTTAATGCAGGAAAATCTCAAATTCCAAACACTTTGAAATAATGTCCTCTGTAGCATCTGCTTGAGACATTCTGTAATAGGTTAAATAGAAACATAATAGTATTATATGCACCATCCTCACACAAAACATACATCTAAATTAGTTAGATGGTGTCATATGCATGTAGTTAACCACAACTTACTCAACTTTTTGCTCCCTCTGGTACCTGTGGACCAAATTCAGTGACTCTCCACAATATTATGTCTCAATATTATTGAGATTGGTTCCCCTCCTTGTTTTTGGATGGTTCCTAAATTGTTGCAACTGATTGTTTCCCATGGCTAGCATTTCTATGTATCTTCTTTTTTTAATGTGTTTAGATTAAAGTGTACCTAACTTTCAGGTGACTTTTCAGAATCAGCTGTCATATCTGTGTTCGTGAGGAATAACACTATTTCTGGCCATTATATGACTTGTATTTTGCATTATTTAGCAGTTTTTCGTTCTGCTAATTCGATCTCTAATTCTCAGTTGTCTCTGAGCTAGTGGGTGAACTGCTCTCATGTCTTTTATACACTGCACAAATAGAAGAGGAGAATCCTGTTCTCCTATCTTTATCTATCACATATATAAAGACGCTGCAGCAGCATGGAGGACATTATACAGCAGTGTAGCTGTGAATCCAGCACTGGGGTGAGAGAGAACACTTACTGGAAGCTGCAGCAGCAGCGTCTCTGTTTCTCTGTCATTCTGCTCTTGCTTCCCCCTCCCCTCTCCATATACTATTATAAGCAGCTGTAACCTGATCCTTTAGTAAGCTGATAGTCCATCTTGTCTTGAGGAGATGGAAAAGGCAGTAAATTCAAAGTGAATGAACAGTTAGGAAGGGCATGGGAGGAGGGAAAAAACCTAATGAGTGGCGAAAGAGAGGCATTTTTCCCTAAAACGATAGTACAATGTTTCTTAAGTTCGCTTACACTATTGGATTATGCAACGTTTGTTCAAAGTACAGTGATTATTAAAGTCTTGTAGTTTTTGTAGAAAATATTCATTAGCCACTTATAGTTAAGGTGCCCTATTAACTTATGTTTATTTGTTTCCTTGCACTCTGTACAAATTGACTGTGGCTTAATATAAGTTTGATTTAACTCCTACAAAATATGTATCTCTTGAAATTTCCTTTAGGATGCGTTTCTGCTTTATATTTGAGGTCAAAAGCAAAGGTAAGCGTCTTCTTTTTTTCTGCTTCGATCTACCCCCATTTTTGGCAAAAACATACTGTATCTGGAGGAAACATGGAGGAAAAATATAGATCTGTAAACACCTTAATGGGCTTTAATTTGAGGTAAGTAAAAAAATAAAAAGCCTGACTAATATGTATAGCAAGTACCATTGCTAATACACATCAACTAAAGATTAGATAGCTTTGAAAATCATATGGTAGTAGTGGAGCTGTTTGAACTTTATACATCTCTTGTCTTTATAAAAAAACTATTTGTTTCTTTATTATCAGCCACACTCAGGAGTTTGTCCTCCTTTACTCGATTCCTGTCTCAAAGCTTAGAAAGGTCACTTCTTGGCAACCTCAAGAGAGGTCATCTTTAGGCGCTGGTGGTCTGTCTACTCCAACTCTAGCAGAGCTAGTGAATGAAATTAGGGGTTGTCTGGGCACGGGGCAGTTTTTAATATTGATGACCTATCCACAGGAAGGGTCCTCAGTATATGAATGGTGGGGGTCCGACGCCCGGACCCTGCACCGATCAGCTGTTTCGGCTGCCTTCGGATACCTGATGTTCGTGCCGGAAGCAGATGGCTCCGGTCACAGTATAGTGGCTGTACTGCAGCTCTGCTCCTATTCGAGTGAATAGGAGCAGAGTTGCAGTACTGCAGCACGGCCACTATTCAGTGTACGGAGCCAGGGCCGCCATCAGGAATTTCAGGGCCCCCTACAGCTAAATTTTCTGGGCCCCCCTACCGTGGCACCGCCTGTTAACGGTACTCCGTCCAGCACTATATCATGGTACCCAGGGCCGCCATCAGGGGGGGTATTATGGGTACTGATGTGAGAGGCCCGGCCAAACCTAATTGAAAGGGGGGCCCGGCAACTGCCGCGACTTGCCTTTGGTAGAAAAAAAAACAGGCCCCTGCAATGGGGCTTGTTTTTTTCACCAAAAGAATGTCGTGAGCTGCGGGCCCCCCTTTCAATTAGGTTTGGCCGGGCCTTTCACATCAGTACCCATAATACCCCCCCTGATGGCGGCCCTGGGTGGCATGGGGGTCGTCATGGGGGCCGTCAAACCCTGCCGCCAGTGCGACCGATCGCGCGCACCCGCAAACTCCCGCGCATGCGCACCCGCGACCGCCTGGAACCGCGCACCGAATTTTGAGGCAGATTTTGACCTGCCCACACTATCTTGCCGCGTTTTTTGCCCGCGGCGATTGAGGACAGCAGACAAAAAACGCAGGGAAAAATGCATTTTCTGCCTCCCATTGATTTCGATGGCAGGTCAGAGGCGGAACCGCGGCAAGAAAGGACGTGCTGCTTTTTCTTTTTTCCGCGACTGGCTCCCATTGATTTCAGATTACATCAATGGGAGGCGGTTTTGGAAGTTGTTTGGTGCTGATTCTGACGCAGTGTCCGAGTCAATATCAAGGCCCAAAAACTTTGTGAACTGGGCCTTATTGTTAGGGCTTATTCAGACGAACGTGTAATACGTCCGTGCAACGTGTGTGATTTTCACGCGCCTCGCACGGACCTATGTTACTCTATGGGGCCGTTCAGACTGTCAGTGATTTTCACGTAGCGTATGTCCGTGTGTCCGCTGCATAAAACTCACGACATGTCCGATATTTGTGCATTGTTCGCGCATCACGCACCCATTGAAGTCAATGGGTGCGTGAAAATCACGCCCAGCACTTCCGCAGCCGTATAAACTATGAATGAAAACAGAAAAGCACCACGTGCTACAAACATACAAACAGAGTGTCATAATGATGGCGGCTGCGCGAAAATCACGCAGCCACGCATCATACGCTGCTGACACACGGAGCTGTTATGGACCTTTTGCATGCGCAAAACGCCACATTTTTGCGCACGCAAAATTCACACGCTCGTGTAAATCCGGCCTTAGGGTAGGAACACACTAGGCATGAACACTGCGGATTTTATGCAACACATTTTATTGTGGATAATCCGCAGCGTATTACAGTCGCAGCAGAGTGGATGAGATTTAAACAAATCTCATTCACACGCTGCAAAAAAAATGGACCTGCAGTGTGGCTTTTGGCTTTTTAAGCCGCAGCGTGTCAATTTATTCTGTGGAATCGCTGCTCCTCTGTTGCGGAAATGCTGCGGTTCTGCCGCAAAAATCACACATGAGAAAAAAAAAAAAAAAAGGTACTTTTTTAAATTTATAAAAAAGTTTAGACTTGCCCCGGCCGTAGTCCTGGTGACGCGATCCTCTATTCTTAGTGCAGCCCGGCCTCCTGTCATGACGTTTCATACCATGTGACTGCTGCAGCGGTCACATGGTCTACAGCATCATCCCAGGAGGCGGGGCTACGTTCAGAAGAGAGAGATGCGTCACCAGGACTACGGCCGGGGTAAGTCTAAACTTTTTTTTCCCTGCAGGATTCCCGCAGCGGACACGCCTCACGAAACCTGAGCCACTATTTGGTGCGGTTTTGCTGTCGGAATTCCCTGCGGCTACCGGGGAGGATAAGCTGTGTAGTTTTACTCAGCATATCCGCCTAGTGTGTTCCTACCCTTATGATGTCGCTCCTGGAGCTGCTGCCGGTCTCTAAATAGGCAGTTGGTCCAGTAGAATTTAGAATTATTTCTTTTTGTGAACCAGCTTAAAAAAATACAAAACTTTTGTGTTAGGGCCTGTTCACATGACCGTTCGCTTCCGCTCCGGGGTTCCGTCTGAGGTTTCCGTCGGGTGAACCCCGCAACGGAAAATGAAAGTGATAGCACAGCTTCCGTTTCCGTCAGCATTAGCGCAGTCGACTCCGCTATTGATTCCGTCCGAAAACCTGCCGGAATGGTGACGAACGGAAACCATTAGCGATGTTTCCGTCACCATTGAGATCAATGGTGACTGAAACGGAAGCTGTGCTGTCACTTTCACTTTCCGTTGCGGGGTTCACCCGACAGAAACCTCAGACGGAACCCCGGAGCGGAAGCGAACGGTGATGTGAACAGGCCCTAACACAAAAGTTTTGTATTTTTTTTAAGCTGGTTCACAAAAAAAAATAATTTCAAATTCTACTGGACCAACTGCCTATTTAGAGACCGTCAGCAGCTCCAGGAGCGACATCATAAGGGTAGGAACACACTAGGCGGATATGCTGAGTAAAACTACACAGCTTATCCTCCCCGGTAGCCGCAGGGAATTCTGCCAGCAAAACCGCACCAAATAGTGGCGCAGGTTTCGTGAGGCGTGTCCGCTGCGGGAATCCTGCAGGGAAAAAAAAGTTTAGACTTGCCCCGGCCGTAGTCCTGGCGACGCATCTCTCTCTTCTGAACGTAGCCCCGCCTCCTGGGATGACGCTGTAAACCATGTGACCGCTGCAGCAGTCACATGGGATGAAACGTCATGACAGGAGGCCGGGCTGCGCTAAGAATAGAGGATCGCGTCACCAGGACTACGGCCGGGGCAAGTCTAAACTTTTTTATAAATGTAAAAAAGTACCTTTTTTTTTTCTCTTTTGTGATTTTTGCGGCAGAACCGCAGCATTTCCGCAACAGAGGAGCAGCGATCCCACAGAATACATTGACACGCTGCGGCTTAAAAAGCCACACTGCAGGTCCATTATTTTTGCAGCGTGCGGATGAGATTTGTTTAAACCTCATCCACTCCGCTGCGACTGTGATACGCTGCGGATTATCCACAATAAAATGTGTTGCATAAAATCCGCAGTGTTCATGCCTAGTGTGTTCCTACCCTAAGGCCGGATTCACACGAGCGTGTGCTTTTTGCGTGCGCAAAAACGTGGCGTTTTGCGCATGCAAAAGGTCCATAACATCTCCGTGTGTCAGCAGCGTATGATGCGTGGCTGCGTGATTTTCGCGCAGCCGCTATCATTATGACACTCTGTTTGTATGTTTGTAGCACGTGGTGCTTTTCTGTTTTCATTCATAGTTTATACGGTTGCGGAAGTGCTGGCCGTGATTTTCATGCACCCATTGACTTCAATGGGTGCGTGATGCGCGAACAATGCACAAATATCGGACATGTCGTGAGTTTTACGCAGCGGACACACGGACACACGCTGCGTGAAAATCACTGACAGTCTGAACGGCCCCATAGAGTAACACAGGTCCGTGCAAGGCGCGTGAAAATCACACACGTTGCACGGATGTATTACACGTTCGTCTGAATAAGCCCTAACAATAAGGCCCAGTTCACAGAGTTTTTGGGCCTTGATATTGACTCGGACACTGCGTCAGAATCAGCACCAAACAACTTCCAAAACCGCCTCCCATTGATTTAATCTGAAATCAATGGGAGCCAGTCGCGGAAAAAAGAAAAAGCAGCACGTCCTTTCTTGCCGCGGTTCCGCCTCTGACCTCCCATCGAAATCAATGGGAGGCAGAAAATGCATTTTTCCCTGCGTTTTTTGTCTGCTGTCCTCAATCGCCGCAGGCAAAAAACGCAGCAAAAAACGCGGCAAGATAGTGTGGGCAGGTCAAAATCTGCCTCAAAATTCTTTAAGGAATTTTGAGGCAGATTTTTTCGGCCTGCAAAATACTCTGTGTGAACAGGGCCATACATAAACAGCACTTTGAGACATTTTACTCACTGTGTCAGAAGAGATGCTCCCACTCCAGTGTTCGTCAGGCGATGTCTTCGGTCCAGATGTCGTCCTTCACCTCCAGGCAATGGCGGGGATCGAAGAACTCCTGCCGCCGCGCAAGAACTGGACTCCTCCCCCTCTCCTTACGCAGCTACGCTCTGGAGAAGGAGGAGGAGGCGGAGTCGGACGAGGAGGCGGAGTCGGACGAGGAGGCGCTGGACGAGGAGGCCGAGGCGGAGTCGGAGGCGTGCCAGCAGGTAATTAGACTGTGCGCCGCTGTCCTGGCTGTTCTTCCCAGTTGATTGGTCGCTGTACTTTTGGTGCGTGCGCACCGCATCCCTCTCGGCGGCGGGCACGAGCGGGTTGCTTTCCGGCGTGTCCGGTCGTTCGCGCGTGAGCGCGCATTTGCGGTAACGAGCGCGATGTTTCGCGGCGGCGTTAGAGAGGGGGGCCCGCAGCTCAAGCCGGTGTTTGACGAGAGGGGGGCCCGCAGCTCACGACATTGCTTTGGTGAAAAGAACAGGCCCCATTGCAGGGGCCTGTTTTTTTCTACCAAAGGCAAGTCGCGGCAGTTGCCGGGCCCCCCTTTCAATTAAGTTTGGCCGGGCCCCCTACAGTAGTACCCCTAATACCCCCCTGATGGCGGCCCTGTACGGAGCGATCAGTTTCTGACACCGACCACTGCATAATATCCGGTGCCCGGACGAAGTGAGAACAGCTGATGGGTCCGGGGATCATGCCCCCACCGATCATATACTGATGACCTATCCATCAGTATGAAAAAATGTTCTGTGCCCGGACAAACCCTTTAACCATATCGCATGTGTTGTTTTTTTTTTCCTATTATTCTTCTATTTTATTTTCTCTCCCACCCATTTTTGGGGTTTCCCTTTTGAGGCCTTTTGTGCCAAATGATGTATTTTGACCTGTAAGCCTTTTCATTGATTCAGTTACCTTTCACTTTCCAAAAGATCTCCTTTACTCTAAAACTCATAGGGTATCTGCATCAGTTTTGCTACAAAAAAAAAAATGAATAGTTAACCCCTTAAGGACGCAGCCTAGTTTGGGCCTTAAGGCTCAGCCCATTTTTCAAATCTGACATATTTCACTTTATGTGGTAATAACGTCGGAATGCTTAAACCTATCCAAGCGATTCTGAGATTGTTTTCTCGTGACACATTGGGCTTCATGTTCGTTGTAAAATTTGGTCGATATATTCAGTGTTTATTGGTGAAAAATTGCAAAATGTAGAGAAAATGTTGAAAAAAATTGCATTTTTCAGAATTTTAAATGCATCTGCTTGTAAAACAGACGGTTATACCACCCAAAATAGTTACTAGTACACATTTTCCATATGTCTACTTTAGATTAGCATTGTTTTTTGAACATTCTTTTATTTTTCTTGGACGTTACAAGGCTTAGAACATAAACAGCAATTTCTCATATTTTTAAGAAAATGTCAAAAGCCTTTTTTTTAAGGTACCAGTTCAGTTCTGAAGTGGCTTTGAGGGGCCTATGTAATAGAAACCCCGATAAAGCACACCATTTTAAAAACTAGACCCCACAAAGTATTCAAAACAGCATTTAGAAAGTTTTTTAACCCTTCAGGCATTTCACAGGAATTAAAGCAAAGTGGAGGTGAAATTTGCAAATTTCATTTTTCTTGCTGAATTTAAATTTTATTACATTTTTTTTCTGTAACACAGAAGGTTTTACCAGAGAAACACTACTAAATATGTATTGTCCAGATTCTGCCGTATTTAGAAATGTCCCACATGTGGCTCTACTGCGCTCGTGGACTAAAACACAAGCCCTAGAAGCAAAGAAGCACCTAGTGCATTTTGAGGCCTCTTTTTTTATTAGAATATATTTTAGGCAGCATGCCAAGTTTGAAGAGGCGTTGAGGTGCCAAATCAGTAGGAATCCCCCAATAGTGACCTCATTTTGGAAACCACCCCTCAAGGAATTCATTTATGGTTGTTGTTACCATTTTGACCGCACAGTTTTTTCACAGCACCTATTTGAATTGGTCAATAGAAATACACTTCTCGGGGGTGTATGTTTGGGAAAACCGGGCACTGAGATGGTCTAATAGGGGTCTCCGTTTATACAAACGGTCAAAACTGGGGTCATCTCAGGGTGGGCACTGATCATTATCAGTATAATGTAAGAAGCGAAGTATTGCCTAATTTATTAATTTTTTTAGGTTCCAGTTCAGTTCTGAAGTTGCTTTGAGGGGCCCATATATTAGAAACCCCTATCAAACACCCGATTTTAGAAACTAGACCCCTCAAAGTATTCACAACAGCATTTAGAAAGTTTATGAACCCTTTAGGTGTTTCACTGGAATTTAGAGCAAAGTAGAGGTGAAATTTACATTTATTTTTTTTTGTCAGAAAATCCTCTTTATACCATTTTTTTTATAACACAAAAGGTTTTATCAAAGAAATGCAACTTAATACGTATTGCCCAGATTCTGCAGTTTTGAGAAATATCCCACATGTGGCCCTAGTGCGGTAATGGACTGAAGCACCGGCCTCCGAAGCAAAGGAGCACCTAGTGGATTTTGAGCCCTCCTTTTTTATTAGGCACCATGTCCGGTTTAAAGAGGTCTTGTGGTGCCAAAACAGTAGAAAACCCCCAAAAGTGACCCCATTTTGGAAACTAGACCCCTTGAGGAATTCATTGCAGTTTTCATGGGGTGCATGTGACTTTTTGATCAGTTTTTATTCTATTTTTAAGTGGCGTGGTGACTAAAAAACAGCAATCCTACTATTGTTTTTTTACTCTATTTTTTTTACAGCGTTCACCGTGCGCTATAACTGACATTCACTTTATTCTGCGGGGCGATACGATTACGGCGATACCAGATGTTTATAGTTTTTTTTATGTCTTATGGCATTTGCACAATAAAATACGTTTTGTAAATTATCATTTACTTTTTGTGTTACCTTATTCTAAGAGCCATAACTTTTTTATTTTTCCATAAAGAAAGCCGTGCGAGGACTTATTTTTTGCGGAACGAAGTGTAGTTTCGATCAGCACCATTTTTAGGTACATGCGACTTTTTGATCTCTTTTTATTCCATTTTTTGGGAGGTGAAGGGACCAAACAATTGTGATTCTGGTACGGTTTATTATTATTTTCTTTTACGGCGTTCACCGCGCAGGATAAATAACAAAATTATTTTGTAGTTCAGGCCGTTACGGACGCGGCGATACCAATTATGTATAGTTTATTTGTTTGTTTATATATTTTTATTAATAATAAATGACTGATAAGGGAAAAGGGGGGATTTTTACTTTTATTACTTTTAAAACTTTTATTTTCTTATTTTTACACATCTTTTTTCACTTTTTTTTTACATTATTACTTTGTCCCACTAGGGGACTTGAGGGCAGGAGGCCCTGATCGCTATTCTAATACACTGCACTACATGCGTAGTGCAGTGTATTAGAACTGTCAGCTACTCACTGACAGCAAGCATAGTGGGTCCTGACCTTGTCAGGACCCATTAGGCTTCAGTCGATGGCATAGCCGGACGCCATTGTTTGGTGTCCGGTTGCCATAGTTACAATCGCCGGCCGCTATCGTGTAGCAGGCCGGCGATTGTAGCTTAACCATTAAAAAGCCGTGATCGCTATTGAACACGGCTTTTAAGGGGTTAATCAGCGGGGACACAGCGATCGGTCCCCGCTGTAGGAGCTGCGGCAACTGCTGAACAAGACAGCAGCTGTCACAGCTCCTGCATGTGTCGGGAGGACGGCCGAAATGGCCTTTACTCCCGGGACGTAATATTCCGTCACTGAGCGCGAACGTATTGGTTAGCGCGATGGAATATTACGTCGCTGACCGCGAAGGGGTTAAAAAATGTATATCAAAAGCACTCTCACACCCTAAGACAACAACAATTTTGGCCGAAGTGTCAAGTCAGTAGTTGGGGGTACCTTATATAATATACTTGAGGCACAAATATAGCAGAATTACGCCGCTAACCAACTAACCTGGACCCGGTAGGACAGTTCCACTATATATGGTTTGAGCACTGATCTGTTGGTGGCACCAAGATAGGAGCACTGATAAGCAGCTGGCACTAATTATTGGGCACCAGTTTGGCAGGCAATATTGAGAAATCTACCATGTCATAAGCAAAACTTCTTGGGCACTGAAGTGTGGAATCAACGCATGATGACAACTGAGCATTTCATATACTTATCACTTTTACCCAGCTCCAAAACATGGGAAGTATGTACTCAGTAAATGTGTAGCAACAACAGACGGAGCATGTGAATGTTTCCTAAAGAGGATTAAGGAATATAGGAAATACGGCTATATACTGTAACGTGCAATGATAAGTAAATCATGGTTCATGCAGAAGATCATGACGTATAACACATACCTGCAGAAGTAATCCAGCACCTTCAGGGGAAATCAGTGTTCCAATGTATATGGACTGGCCTCTTCACTAACATGGAGCATATTGAGTTTTATTAGTGAGCATTTATTTCTGATGTGAGATTACTGTCCTTGGCCAGGTAACTCGTTTTTTTCCCTACAGCGGGTTTACAGTTATGTGGAATAATCAACAAAGGATTGTTTCCATGACAGAGGCCCAGTGAAACACTGTTACGAACACTACTGAGACCTTAATGTCGTGGTGGCATTCAGAATTTCTCAAATGACAAGGTCTGGACCACCATAATACACAACAAAATCCAAGAAAAATATAACACATGCTTAGAAGCTTTTTACTTATCGAAAATCAGCTAAATTTTTATAATGAAACAAAATGTGACAATTGTTTGATGAATATCCTGAAAAACCTTTTTTTACATATCTAATAGTTTTTTTTGTCAGGCAATGTTCAAATACCCTTTAAAAGGATATTTTTACCTTTACGACAATTTTTAATCACCCAATACATCTAAAATGAAAAATTAAACAACTTTGCAAATACTGTTCATTAAGACTATCCTACTGTATAGTGTCTACAGCTCTTATGCTCTATGTGTTTCTATACACCGTGTTCCAAATTATTATGCACATTGGATTTAAGTGTCATAAACATTTAATTATTAGTTTTTCAATGAAACTCATGGATGGTATTGTGTCTTAGGGCTCTTTGGATCATTGTAATCAATCTCAGACACCTGTGATAATTAGTTTGCCAGGTGTGCCCAATCAAAGGAAAACTACTTAAGAAGGTTGTTCCACATTATTAAGCAGGCCACAGGTTTCAAGCAATATGGGAAAGAAAAAGGATCTCTCTGCTGCCGAAAAGCGTGAAATAATGAAATACCTTGGACAAGGTATGAAAACATTGGATATTTCAAGAAAACGTAAGCGTGATCATCGTACTGTGAAAAGATTTGTGGCTGATTCAGAGCACAGACAGGTTCGTTCAGATAAAGGCATAATGAGGAAGGTTTCTGCCAGACAAATTAATAGGATTAGGGGAGCAGCTGCTAAAATGCCATTGCAAAGCAGCAAACAGGTATTTGAAGCCGCTGGTGCCTCTGGAGTCCCGTGAACCTCAAGGTGTAGGATCCTCCAGAGGTTTGCAAGTGTGCATAAAGCTATTATTCGGCCACCCCTAAACAATGCTCACAAGCAGAAACGGTTGCAGTGGGCTCAGAAATAAAATTTTCAAACCGTGTTGTTTACTGATGAGTGCCATGCAACCCTGGATGGTCCAGATGGATGGAGTAGTGGATGGTTGGTGAATGGCCACCATGTCCCAACAAGGCTGCAACGTCAGCAAGGAGGTGGCAGAGTCATGTTTTGGGCTGGAATCATGGGGAGAGAGCTGGTAAGCCCCTTTAGGGTCCCTGACGGTGTGAAAATGATCTCTGCAAAGTACGTAGAGTTTATGACTAACCACTTTCTTCCGTGGTACAAAAAGAAGTACCGTGCCTTCCGTAGCAAAATTATCTTCATGCATGACAATGCACCATCTCATGCTGCAAAGAATACCTCTGTGTCATTGGCTGCAATGGGCATAAAAGGAGAGAAACTCATGGTGTGGCCCCCATGTTCCCCTGACCTCAACCCTATTGAGAACCTTTGGAGCATCTTCAAGCAAAATATCTATGAGGGTGGGAGGCAGTTCACATCAAAACAGTAGCTCTGGGAGGCTATTCTGACATCCTGCAAAGATATTCAAGCAGAAACTGTCCACATACTCACAAATTCAATGGATGCAAGAATTGTGAAGGTGATATCAAAGAAGGGGTCCTATGTTAACATGTAACTTGGCCTGTTAATTTTATTTTTATTTCTGTAAATATGACCTCCTGATGCTGCAAATTCAACAAATTACCATTTTAGTTCTCTTTACAACCTCTAAAATGTTTTGATCTCTGTTGTGCATAATAATTTGAAACAGTGCATTTTGAGTTTTTTACTTCTAAAAAAAAACTATTATCATTAGGAGATTTGTTAAATAAAATTTGCATTATACTCCAACGGTTGATGGCTTGAAGATTATACTGACTGTCATTTGATCATCGACTATTTAGGAAAATCAGCGAAAAATAACATTTGCATAATAATTTGGAATGCGGTGTAGATACAGACTAAAAACAAACTTCTGTCTTCTATTTCTTGTTATCTGACTGAATGTATGTGCGCAAGATGTATGGAGAAGAACTGCTGGATGACACTGCAAATGGATTGTTTGTAGCCTATCACAAAGACACACAGTTCTGCATAAGAGCTGTATACACATGCCACATACATTGGAGCAATAAACTATTGGACCCTTTAAGTGTATATTTAGCTAATAGATGGATGCTATTAGATTGTCCACTGTGTCTCTTAGCACCGATGCACCATTGGAATGCTCAGTGGAAAGAATGGATAGTCTTTGGGTACCGAATTCCTTCTGCCTTTTCTCCCGACCTTCCGTTGTCATAGATGGTTTGATCTGAATCTGCACAATCCTGGAGAACTGTAAAATTTTGGCACCCCACAAATTCCTTGGTAAAAGCAAAAGCATTAAACAGATACAAATCTCATAATGTCAAATATTAAAAATAGCAAGAAAGATTTATGCTTTACATAAAGCAAAAGCTACACAACAACTCTCACCTACGAGAAATGTGATGATTTGTAACTCAACTTTCACAGAATCAAATCCCTGTGATTGTCAATTCACGATTGCACTGGGTTTCAAGGGTTAATCTGAATTGAGTTTGCTCCAGTACTCGGCATTAGGAATTAGTATTTCTACAGTAAATTTCATGACAAGTGCCGACCCTTTAGACCTTGCAGACATATAGTAACTGACAAGGTAGCGTTCCCCTACAAAGGGTAAAAATTAAAAAGTTGTTATCCGGATGAACATTTGATCCAGGTTTGTTTTGCTGATTCAGTAAATCTGGGGTTCGTCACTTTTTGTGTCATGTACCATCAAAGTCTTTGCGATCTAATTAGGTTTATTAATTTGAAGTGATGTTTTTCATAAAATACCTTTTAATGTGTCTGTGATGTAATGCGTGAATCTGTGATATCTTCTGGTGACATGTTCTGCTAATGTGTTGTCTACATTCATAGATGAAGGAAATGACCAATATATTATAAAAAATAGAGATTTAAAAGTTTATGGAGCCCTAGAAATCTATCCTTGAGCCCCTTGGGAGTCAATGGAACACGGGTTAAGAACCTCATGCAGGCATGGTAGGGCCACTGCTATACGAAGGACCCATACCAGATAGGGCTTAAAAATAATCTTAAAACTAATTTTTTGTGCAATTACCATTGTGCTCCAAAGATGACTTGGTTGGCAAATAGCAGTGCCAGCAAAGGGTTCTTTGACATTACAGCCATCCATTCTCACAATCTGAGTGCCTATGCAGCTGTGTGTGGCAGCTCTTGCTCTTCAAAAATGAGATGCCCTTGGAGACATCATGGAATTGCCCCTGATCAGCGTCTTTGATGTGTGGTAGGCCTAAAGGGAAAATAATATTTCTGATAGCACTGAGCTCCATCTCTGAATTCATTAAACTGTTGGGGAAGGCTGACACTTTGTGCCCCCTCCGTATATCTGTAACACTGCTCAGAATAACTATAAAGTGATGATTCTTATGTTCGTTTAAAGATTAGACGTTGCAGTTTTTAATCCTAAAAAGGGCTCAATCTATGAAGATGAAGGGAGAAGAATATAATCATTGCTCTAAATCCTTCCACCACTAGCTGAAATACAGTTTTTATTACTGCCTGCCGCAAAAGTCATACGAACGCTGGGATATTTGCCTGTATTCCTAGTAGGAGGTAAACTATATGGCCACCATTAGTCCTGATAAATGTATGTTTGTACCTGTGTAGTGAAGATATAACAGTATGGACCTCTAGATTAATATGCTCCCTATCCAGGTACGCACAGACTTGTATTTAATGGAGGCCAGATGGGTTAGCTCCTAATTATGCAGATGGAAGAAGATATAAGTGAACATCCCTCTAAATGTAAAATAAAATTGCACATTGTATGTTGTGCTAGATATACTCTGCGTTCAGAAGTAGTGATCTTTAACTTGACTTTAACACATTAAATACAGAGTGGCAAACTTTAACTTGACTTTTTAAATGGCTTAAGTGATAATTTATCATGCTGCAGCAAGTTAACAGGATTACGATAAGGATTGCTATATCTGTATATGATGTATGTAATGACTTGTGTGAATATACTATATAACAGATTGTACATGAGTAACAGTGACCCAAAACGTGACAGCGAGTGATTGTGTGAAATGGTCGGTGCAAGCAACAAAGTAAGACTGCAGGTTAGGTTTACATGTTCTAGAAACAAGTGTAAAACTGTATGTTAAATACGAGCACCCTTTCTGACTGTGGGCTTTCATGAACTCCATATGTCCTGTTCTGCAGTAAATGGATTTTATGGGCCCATTACACACATATTATATGAGCAATATATTTAAACAGTTTTATATTTTGATCTAGCAATATGGGGACCTTTAATACATAACTTAATAGTGTGACTATGTTTACATTTTTAGTTTACATCGATTTTCTTAATACTATACACTAAGGCTGGATTCACACGAGCACATTACATCCGTAATGGACGGACGTATTTCAGCCGGAAGTCGCGGACCGAACACACTGCAGGGAGCCGGGCTCCTAGCATCATAGTTATGTACGATGCTAGGAGTCCCTGCATCGCCGCGGGACAACTGTCCCGTACTGTAATAATGTTTTCAGTATGGGACAGTAGTTCCACGGAGAGGCAGGGACTCCTAGCATTGTACATAACTATGATGCTAGGAGCCCGGCTCTCTGCAGTGTGTACGGTCCGGGACTTGAGGCCGAAATACGTCCGTCCATTACGGACGTAATGTGCTCGTGTGAATCCAGCCTAATAGTTCTCAGCTTTGATACAGAGCTCCTTTCTATGTATGCAAGTTTTTGTTAAGTAGATACATTTTGCAGGACAAGGTTTAAAGGGGTTTTCCCATGAGGGACATGTCAGATAGATGCGGGTCCCACCTCTGGGGCCCCCAACTACCTCTAGAACTGGGCCCCCTAAACCCCGTTCTAGCTTTTTATGCTCACGCTGACTCCCGGCCACTTCCTGGTCATATGGTCGGGAGTTACGGAAACAGCTGAGATACGCTGTTTCTGTAACTCCCATAGTAGTGAATGGCAGTTATGGAAGCAACGTAGCTTGCGTGCTACACTTTTTCCGTAACTACTATTCAGTTCTATTGGAGTTACGGAAACAGCGTAGCTCAGCGCGTTACTCTGTTTCCGTAACTCCCGACCATATAACCAGGAAATGGCCCCGTTCTAGAGATAGGTGCACGTCCCAGAAGTGGGACCCACATCTATCTGACATTTATGACCTATCCTGTGGATATTTTATAAATGTCTCTGATGGGAAAACCCCTTTAAGACTGAATAACACAGCAAGTATTAAACTGAAAACCCACATGTATTATATTGGCTAATTCTGTTTACATTTTTATTTATTTAGTTTAGTTAATTTTGTGACCACTTTATTAACTGGCGTGCACCATTTGTGTAATTGTACAAATTTTTGGTCACATTTTCTATTAGAGAAGGTGTGGTGCTTTTGGTTTAGATACTTTTTATGCCAGCCTGCTGGCGGTGTGCAGTTGCACTTTAAAAAAAAAAATTCCCCCTAATATCGGAACTGCACTTTGGGCGATAGCTTCCATACGTGCTGCTAAGTTACACAAAGCCATACTTTTGAGTCTTAAAGCAGACAAGGCCTTTGACAGAGTTTCCTGAACATATTCAATCCGAATATTTCAATTTTGGAAAAGAGTTCATTTCTACAATTAAATTGTAACTAAAAGTTTGACAAACTTCTGACATGTCATAGTGGAGGTCCAAGCACTGAGACCCCCATCAATCGCTCAAACGAAGCGGCAGAACCGCTCGTGTGAGTGCTCAGCCGCTTTGTTTCTATTTGGCTTTTTCCGGAAAGCCGATGAATCGGAGTACGGGCTCATAGACTTTCTTTTGAGCCCGTACTCTGATACATTGATTTCCGGAAAAAGCAGAAAAAACACGAAGCGGCTGAGCGCTACACGAGCGCTTCTGCCGCTTTGTTTTAGCAATTGGTTGGTGTCTCAGTGCTCGGACCCCCACCAATCAAAACATCTGACATGTCACTATGACATGTCAGAAGTTTGTCAAACGTTTAGTTACACTTTAACATCTTTGTACGATCCCACTTCTTCAATTTGGCAAAATTACTGCATGTCACGTCCCTTCTCTATACAGAGAGGAACCAGACAAGGCTGTGCTTTCTCCCCTTTTTCTTTAATCTGGCTCTAGATCCTCTGCTCCGATTATTAGAAACATTACCTCCTTTCACATGCAGGTTGGGTCGTTTGAAACAAAACACTGGCTTATGCGGATGATCTTTTATTATGTATAGCTGACCCAAAATCCGCACTAACTGATATAATGAAAATATTGAAAGACTTCGGAGAAGTTTCAGGGATTTTGATAAATTATGATAAATCAGAAGCATTGCCAATATTTAAGGTTGACACAAGCGGTTGGGGAGACTCATTTCCATTCATATAGCAGATGACTTCTATTACCCACTTGGGTATTAAACTGCCTTCCAACTTACCCACGCATCGTGACAGATGTGATATGTGGATCCACTAGGCTGCCCCGCCGTAGCGGAGTAGCAGCTGGCCAAACAGTCTTTACAAAGTCCTAGCTCAAGAGTACCTGTAATAGTCCAGACTGTAGTAGAGGCTTAGGCACAGATGAAACTTGAAGGTAGATGACGCCACACGTGGCGGATGATATCGAGCGTGGCAGATGACACCAGACATGGTGCATGACAGCAGGCGTGGCAGATGACACAACACGACTCCAACACTAGAAACGGTACAGGAACAAACACAGCACGGGATACAGGTAGCAGGGCACGGGAACAGGATAACACTAAGGGACCATTTGCTAAGACTAACATGAGAATACACAACAATGCTCAGGCAAGGAGTGAAAGGGCAAAGCCCTTTTTATAGTCCAGGGTGATCAGCGGCTAATTATTAATATTTTTCATGTGTGCGCACCCTTTATGGCCGGGAATGAGCGCGTACCCTAGAGAACACTGCAGGGCGGAGCGGAACTGAGTGCCGGCGTCTTCTAGGAGGAAGATGCTGGCCCGAACTAGGACATCTGCGGTCGCGGCCGTCGAAGGGTGAGTAGGGACTACGGGCCGCGGACGTTACAACATCTATATAATTTAAATATTACCCCGGTTATCACCAGTGCCATATCTTTGCTCTGCCAACGGAAAGATTTTAATTTAGCGTACTCTGGACGTTGTCATTTAATAAAAATGATAATTTTTCCTAAGATTTTTTAAATCTTACAAGCATTTCATGCTTTACCTAAATCTTCTGATGACAAACTTTTAAACATTTTAGGACCTTCATGTGGAAGGGTGGGTGAGTCAACAGAATTAGTACATACAAATTACAACCATTTAAAGCTGAATGTGGTGTTAATCTCCCAAACCTAAAGTTTTATTCTCATGCTGCACGCCTAAGATACATATCAGACAGGTTTCATGGAACCTCTCACTTCACTAATGTACCTCAAGATAGGAATTGTTTTCCTTTATATAGTTTAGAAGCTAGGTTACATCTCAACACGGAACTTATTCCTACGGAGGTCAGGGATAACCCCTTACTCTGGTCTACTAATCTGACATGGAGATAAATTCGAAAGTTTTACAAACTACTGCATAATTACTCATTATTACTTCCTTTTGTTGTAAATCCAGCTTTTTTGGTGGGTAAACAACCAGCTATATATTACCACTCTATTCTGTGAAATGTGCCTTATTGATTGACATGTTAGACTCTAGCTATAAAGTTTTATCTTTTTCTGCAGCCTGTGAAAAATGTCTAATCCTGGAAGGGAGACCTCTTGTATATTTGCAGATGCGTAGTTATAAAGGTCAACTTATGGGACACTTCGGTACTGACCAGCTTGATCACAAATTGGAACTCTTTTCAAAAAAGTTTAAAAGATCTACTCTGACTTCAATAAGTTCCATTTATAGGGTTATAAGAACCTGCATAGATTGGTCTAGCGAGTCCACGGGAGCTGATAGATGATCATCTCAATTTTCCGATTACACCACAAAAGATTTGTTAGAGGCTACTCTAAAGGCTATTCGAGTCATCACATACCAAAATATGGCTCTCATGATATTTCACAGGGCGTATGCATCTCCGCCTTAGAAAACTTTTCTTGAGCCAAATTAGCTCAGACATTTTCCACAGACTCCGCTATTGTGGTCCTCGGTTAAAGATTACGTATATGGTACATTTAACATTTCTTTTGACATGACTGCTGAATGGGCCATATTTAATATCTTATCAGATTCGGATAAAAATAATCTTTCGAAATCCTCTAAATCTACTTTACTCATTTGGGCAAGTGCGACTCACAGGAGTATACTCTAGCATTGGGCAAATCCTCAAGCACCCCCATTTTCTTTAGTTAAATCAAAAGTCGAGCATTTATTCCGAATGGAATGGTTAAGTGCAATCCTGCAAAAAGACACACAAATGAAATGATTCTTTTCAGTATGGCAATTTTTCATTAACACCCGATCATTGACAGAACGTACTTCTATTCATGATTGTTTCAATTATACAGCATGGTACTCTTTTGAATTGTTACTTGGCAGAACACCTGTTTCTTTGTCCTAATACTTTTCTTGGTACTTGAAGGTCGTGACATGGGGGAGGGGGGATAGATAAGTGGAGTTTATTATGGCCTTAACTGGGATATGTCTTTATTCATTATTTCTTTTACTAATGTAATACTGGTATAATGTAATGTTTTATACAATTCTTATGCAACTTGTATTTGTTATTGACATTTATTATCAGATAACACCCTGAATAAACATTTTAATGTTTAACAGATACAATAATAAACACTTGAATATAATAAACATTCCCATGAAATAATTTAGTAGTTGTCACAATCCCATCCTTTTCACTAGCACAGTTTTACAAGTTTTAGAGGATTCTTAACTTTTCTTTTTTTAATAAATAATTTTTTTATTGTCGTTTTGAAATATGGAAGCAACAATTTTTTAGAAAGCAACATTAGAAACAATGAAAGTTTTCATTCTGGTTTACATCACTATAGTAAGGGACGTGTGTGTGTATATATATATATATATATATATATATATATATATATATATATATATATATATATATATATATATATAAATAATGACTACATAGAGATATATACATATGCTGGGCATAGCTATGACAACCAGAAGGAAAATATCCATTATATCAAATTCTGCATTCACAAACTGAAAAATGATGCAATGATCGAAATAAGACTTATTTTACAATGTAACTTGATTTTATTTATCTAAAGAGGTTTTTCAGGATTTTAGATTGTTGGCCTATCCATAGCATAGACCATCACTGTGTGATCTGTGGGTGTCCAACCTCCGATGAGCAGAATGAAGCACCGCAGCATCTTCACTGTAGTATCTGGTACAGCAACATGTCCAGAAAGGTGTCTGCTTCTGTATCTCAAGCAAATTCAAGTGACTAGAGTTGGGCTGCAGTACTAGACTTGACCACATGGAAAAGTGTGTCAATTTTTCGGTACATTGGCACTTTGGTCTATTCTATAAGAAAAGGCCATTGGTGTTAAATTATGGAAAACACTTTAAATACTAAACTGCATCAGTTTTGACAATTTTAGGCCAGTGGTTCTCAAACTGTGTGCCTCCAGCTATTTCACAAATGCAACACTTAGCATGCTGGGAGTTGTATTTGTTCAACTTCTGGAGAGCCACAGGGGATCATCCTGTCACCATTAAGTCCATGCTAATTGTTTCCATGTTGCCCCGTTAGACCATACCAAAAATACTTTTTGATGCATTTGAACATGGCCTAAAGTAGTGGTTTCCAACCTGTGGCTCTCCAGATGTTGCGAAGATTCAACTCCCAGCATGCCCTGACAGTCTGCAGTAGTGGCTGTCGTTTTCCATCAGCTGGAGAGTCACGGGTTTGGGACTACAGGCCTAAGAGGTTTTTTTCATTAAAGGGGTTTGTTGTGCAGTTTGAGGTATGGATGTAGTAATCTGTCAATGTGTATCATTGCAAATAAAGGCAATTTTCATGTTCATTCTCAGTTTATGGAGCATAGTCTTTCATCTAACATAATATAAACTCCAGAGCAGCCAAGAGATTATAACCCGATAAGCAGCTACTTGAAATGATAACATATACCATTATTTCCTGTGTATCTTCTGCTGAATGACCTTTAAAGTCTGCAAGCTATAAGATGATGTGATAAAGCAGAACACAAACACTGTCCATGATTTCATTCACCTACATAATCCCTGAGGCACTTGTTTACTAAAAACATTCAGTCGTTTCAATATTAACATTGCATGTGACCTGACTGAACAACAATATAAATATATAAATATATATACTGTGTATATATAGGCAATACTGATACAAGCTGACAATGTTATGGCACATAGTAGATCGGCACAACATTAGTATGCATTGGGCATATTAATACCAATAATTCATGCCGTTTAAAAGGAATGTCTCATGTGTTTGATTTAAGTTTTATTTGATTCACAGATGTTTATATAAATCCCTAGACTTCTGATGACAATGAGAGGATCCTGCTCATTCTGTCCCAGTCTACACAGCAAAGCTGGCAAGGGAGCTGAAGAAAATAGGAAGTGCCAGTCTATTATGTGTACTCCAGTGGTCAGTATGAGAACTAAGATATTTTAAGATTTTTTTTAAATAGATAATACAAATATATATAAATGTGATTTAAATAAAATTACATTTTCTGATGATACATTCCTTTTAATTTTATACAACCGCATGAAAAATCTTACAAAATCCAACATATGTATAGGTTATATATTACAGAATTGTAGTAAATAATTCAAATAGTGTGTGATTTTAGTAGAGTACATATATATTAATACTGTATTATATACTGTGTTATATTTCTCAGAGCCGAGTTTGTCATTTGGGCACAATGCATGATAACACAATATGTTATCGGACTACATGACTGACAACCTACTTTACTTTATTAATTAGCATAATTAATTATATTCCCCAAATTTTGCCAAATTCTGCTCTGTTACAATATATATCTATATCCAAGTACATAATCTTAATCCGCAATAAGCAAACCAAAAAAGACGCATGTGAAGCAGAATCTGTATTAAGAAATCCATAAATTATGATGTAGTGAAATTCAAGGTACTCCAATAATTGGGTCAGGATCCACTCTGCTGTTGAAAGTCAAATTCACATTTAACGCTGCTGATGCTATCTACACTGGGCTTGCTAACAACCCGTGGGTGAGTTTTGCTGAAAGGAAATGTCTCTGACCTTGCTATGCCCCTGCACCCAGGTTCTTTGGTGGCTTCTCCATCATTGTCATGAGTCTTGCTTCCACCAGTTCCAGTTGCCTGTTGCTTTTTAAACTCTGGGAATGTAAAACGTCTAAAAAGTTTGTTTCCAAGCACAGTGAAAGGATTACTGGAACTAACAGGGGGCAGAGAAGTGGCAGAGTTCTTGCTGCGGCTGCCCAGCTGCTCTCTGTCTGGGGGCGTAGGACATAATAGGGTCGATGGTAGGCTGCTCCTTTTCTGATAATATGTGTCATTGAACCTGCGTAGCCCTGTATCTTTGGAGCATCCAGGCAAGTGGTCCTTGGCTCCCAAATTCTTAGATGTAGGGTTTGCAGATAATGGCGTAAGTAAAATGCCCAATGGTCCAGGTAAAGGGGCAAGAGTAGGTTCATGTTGCTTCCCTGGACGAGGAGAGTATAGATTGGTGGAGATCTGGATGGAAGTACTGCTCAGTGCTGGCAGATAGAGCCCAGTTCCCTTACGCTCTCCTGAACGTCCACCGTATTGGAGGCTGAATGATCTAGGTCTGGGATTCAACACATTAGAAAAGCCCAGAGAGCCAATAGCACTGTTGCCCTTATCTCCATCTTCTTCCTCAATAGAGTCCATCGACTCAAGATGACGATGAGTTGCCAGAGATCGGCTCCTTCCCAGAAGAAAACTGTGTGCCCCTCCCCGTGCCATTGTTTGCTGCTGCTCATTACATGGGCAATTGGAAGATTCATGGGTATCATTCTTGCGCCCTAATGTACCCCCACATAGCGCCAGTTCACAATCTTTGTATCCCAGGTATCGAGCCACATCCAAAGCCGAGTTACCTACACGATTAGCTCGATCAATCTGCAACCCCAGTCTCTTGAAGGCCCGGGCAAGAAAATCCAGTACTGGTGCATGCCCGGACACTGATGCATAAATCAGCGCCGTATTCCCCCATAAGTCTGTTAACTCTGGGTCTGCTCCGTGTTGTACTAAAATCTTGACTTCCTGCAGGTGGCCCCTCTCACAAGAGTAGCTGAGGGCAGTACGCCCTGCACGATCTCGACTATTTACCTCCGCACCCCTCTCCAGGAGTAGCTGCATGTACCTCTGTCGGGTACATGGCTCAGGGAGAAGAGCACTGCAAATAAGAGGGGTTCGACTCAAGTCCCCACCTCTTGTATTGACAATTTTGCCATCCAGTGCATCAAGAATGAAGCGAGCCAGGTGCATCTGGTCATTGGACATGGCCTCCAGCAATGCCTGGGTACCACTGTGCTCTTCTGTTGGCTTTCCAGACACTTTGAGCATGGCAACTACTAGGGATTTTTCTACTGATGTTCTAAGAAATTTCTAACTTATATCTTGCAGGGTGCTATTTATATACAGATGTACCAGAGCTGAGATTTCCAAATGCAGCAGAGGGGAGTTTGCCATTTGGCATAACTCTTATCTCCACAATGTGTCGTCTATGTCTTTTTTATGGAGATAACATCTACTACATTATCTTAACGAAGAGGGTTATTACAACACAGAAATGATGACGTTATTTTTTTTTTTTACAAATTCAGCTCAACTACATCCATATTTAAATATATAACATTCAAAGACGTCTAGCAACCTGTAAATAACTATAGTGTATGTACTGGTCTAAATTATGTATGTAAAATAAATAGAAACCAATTTTTTTCTAAATAGCCATCAACATTCTTTCAATTTTTACACCTCCTGCCAGAAATCCATCACATCTCTAATTTGTGCATACGACAACTTTTTCCAATCCCATTAACATTGTTCTACATTCCCTGCTATTCACTCTATATACCCTTACTATGAACTGCCATTCAATTCACGTCTTCATCTTTCTCTGTCTGCTGTCATTCTCTCTTCTCCTTTATAACATGGCATAGCAAATACATTTTTCTTTTAACTGTCAAATCCTTAAATCCCCAAAGATTATTGAGCTATTATGGATTGAGCAGAGATCAGTGAGTTAGACACCGCACAACCAATAGTAGTATCACTATTTGTTATCTGTGTTATAACACTACATTATCTTAAGTCAAACAAATCTTTACATGCCTAAATGAAATAGCTAAATAACAAATTCAGCTCTGCTGCATCTGTTGAGCATAGTCATTTGTGCTAAATATTTAATTTCCTGATCTATCTTTTTATCAGTAGCAACAATGTACTGTAGTTCTATGTATTATCAATGGTCATGAAGCACAGAGCACCTGTTCTAGCTGGGAACATCTAAGGATCCGTTGCGATTTCGTTATCCTTAAGTCCCTTGAAACAGTCACCGATGAAGAACATCTATCCCACAAGGTCCTCACCTGAATCCTGTCCCTTTACTAAGTCTTCTCTTATGTGACTGTTCTGTGATGTCCTTGGAAGCCTGCTTCAGCACTCAGCTCTGCTACCTTATGATTTTTCTGTGAGATTTATCAATCGCTCAGTCCATGGCCAATATCGAAGCCTCCTGCTCTTTGCTTTTCAGTGTCCAAGTTCATTATTGATGGCTGTTGCCTCCTCTTCCTCTGTTTATAAGGTTTAAGTTAAGGGGGCGTAAAAAAACGTCCCTCCAGTGTCAACCCACATCTGTGTTCTCAGGCTGCCTGAGAGACTTATTGTTAAGTGTCCAGCCCCGTGGGAGAGACTTGGGTGGGGGCTTTGTATTTCCACAGAATAGGGGGCTGGAACCTGTTGCACTGTTTAACATATTAACTCTTTTACTACTGTAATGCACTACGGACATGTGCATTGGGTAGATTCTTGAAATGATCTGCCTTTTTGTCCTATTCTCTGCCGCAATGAGACAATATGGGCTTTATATAGAAGGATAAGTACTAGTCTTGTCTAGAACTGGTCACATTAAACTGGCAGAACACTATCATTATGTATAGTGACTCACCAAACATTATAGGTATCATTGGCTAGCTACACGTGCTAATTCTTAGGGGGTTTTATAGAGTTTAGTACATGGGGCTCACATAACAAAGCATGACCTATGACGCACAAAGAAAAAAAAATGCTTTTTGGGGTGAAATGTGCGTCTTATAGGAACCTCCACTCCATACAACTCAGAACTTATACAGAACCATGATATAGTCGTCTGCAAAAGCCCTAAGGCTAAGTTCACACGTGCTAGATTTGTTGCAGTAATTTCTGCAACTGTAAGGGCAGATTCACACGAGCGTTGCGTTTTTGCGCGCGCAAACAACGCAGCATTTTGCGAGCGCAAAAACCATTTGACAGCTGCGTGTGTCATGCGTGTCTGATGCGCGGCTGCGTGATTTTCGCGCAGCCGGCATCATAGAGATGAGGCTTGTCGACGCCCGTCACTGTCCAAGGTGCTGAAAGAGCTAACTCTTTGAGCACCCTCGACAGTGAATGCCGAACACAACAGCGAAAAACATGTAAAAAAAAAAGATAAAGTTCCTACTTACCGAGAACTTCCCGGCCGTTGCCTTGGTGACGCGTCCTTGGTGACGCGTCCTTGGTGACGCGCCTCTCTTGACATCGGGCCCCACCTCCCTGGATGACGCGGCAGTCCAAGTGACCGCTGCAGCCTGTGATTGGCTGCAGCCTGTGCTTGGCCTGTGATTGGCTGGAGCTGTCACTTGAACTGAAGTGTCATCCCGGGAGGTCGGACTGCAGGAAGGAGACAGGAGTAATCGGTAAGTTAGAACTTCGGTTTTTTTTACAGGTTCATGTATTTTGGGATCGCAAGTCACTGTCCATGGTGCTGAAACAGTTTAACTCTTTCAGCACCATGCACAGTGAATCTCTCCCGACGTCGCGGACCGGAAATTTTTTTGCCGGGTTCGGCCAAAACGAGTTTGGCCGAACCCGGTGAAGTTTGCCTCGGTTGTCGGGGTTCGCTCCTCGCAAAGACACTCCGTTTGGATGCTTGGAAACAGAAAAGCACGTGGTGCTTTTCTGTTTCCATTCATCCTTTTGACAGCTGTTGCGCAAACACGCAGTTCGCACGGAAGTGCTTCCGTGCGACATGCGTGGTTTTCACGCACCCATTGACTTCAATGGGTGCGTGATGCGTGAAATACGCAAAGTTGTTGAACCTGTCGCGTATTTTGCGCAGCGAACAAACGCTGCGCAAAATACACGGACTGTGTGTACTGCCCCATAGACTTCTATAGGGCATTGCGTGCCGCGCGAAAACCACGCGGTCTACACGCTGCCAAATCACGCTCGTGTGAATCCCCCCTAAGGGTATGTGCACACACACTAATTACGTCCGTAATTGACGGACGTATTTCGGCCGCAAGTACCGGACCGAACTCAGTGCAGAGAGCCGGGCTCCTAGCATCATAGTTATGTACGATGCTAGGAGTCCCTGCCTCGCTGCAGGACAACTGTCCCGTACTGAAAACATGATTACAGTACGGAACAGTTGTCCTGCAGCGAGGCAGGGACTCCTAGCATCGTACATAAGTATGATGCTAGGAGCCCGGCTCCCTGCACGGTGTTCGGTCCGGGACTTGCGGCCGAAATACGTCCGTCAATTACGGACGTAATTAGTGTGTGTGCACATACCCTTACATTCATCCGAATGGGGCTTGCAGAAATGCAGATGCTGCAGAAACGATTCAGTCAGATGTACAGTATGGAAATGATGTTCAATTGCAGAAATTTCTGCAATAAAATCGGCAGTCTGTGAATCCACCCTTCGGGTATGTTCCTACAGGCCACATACACTGCGGAAATGTCCACAGCATATTCGACCCAGGACCCGCAGAGAAATCCGGCCGAATTATCGCACAAAATGGTGCTTTAAATTGGTGTGGATATTCAGCCGGATTGACCATTCCGGAAAACGACCGACCCAAAAAAATATGTATGTATAGATAAATAAATAAAAAAATTAAAGGGCGCACTCCAAGTAGTAAAGGTGAAGTGGTGTTTTTAATAAATACACCACTTCACCTTTACTACTTGGAGTGCTGCATCTAATTTTTGTTTTTTATACTTATGGACTCTTAGCCCGAGTCTGGGAGGATTTCTTCCGTTTGCATCCATCATCTGGAGCTGTGCTGCTTTCCTTTTTGTTTTTATATAGATAGATCGATTTACACTCACCTCTCCTGGCACTGCCATAGCAACGCATCTCCAGCTCTCTTTCAGCTGCTCTGTGCTCCGGCACCCTCCTGTCATGACGTATCATCATGTGATTGGCTGCAGGGGTCACATGTGATGAACCATCATTACAGGAGGCCGTCTGGACACAGAGCAACGTGAAGAGCAGGGATGCATTGCTATGGCAGCGCCAGGAGAGGTGAGTATGCTGTTTTTTTTTTTTTTTTTTTTTTGAACCTGCGGAATTTTTTGCATGTTTTTGGCTGTGTGGTGAAAAATTAACAAAAAAAAATATTGGTTTTTACAATGGATTGCCACGGTTTTGCCGTTTTTACCGTTTCACCGTTTTTACAGATGAGACACGTAAAGTAAATGTGTTCCACCCGTAAATACTGCACAGCCAAAAACCACATTGCAAAATCCCATGCAGTTTTTACCACATGGCCAAATGGTCTCATGTAAATGCACCCTTAGGGTATGTTCACACAACCTATTTTCAGACGTAAACGAGGCGTATTATGCCTCGTTTTACGTCTGAAAATAGGGCTACAATACGTCGGCAAACATCTGCCCATTCATTTGAATGGGTTTGCCGACGTACTGTGCAGACGACCTGTTATTTACGCGTCGTCGTTTGACAGCTGTCAAACGACGACGCGTAAAAATACAGCCTCGTCAAAAGAAGTGCAGGACACTTCTTTGGACGTTTTTGGAGCTGTTTTCTCATAGACTCCAATGAAAACAGCTCCAAAAACGGACGTAAAAAACGCCGCGAAAACGCCGCGAAAACGCCGCGAAAAATGCGAGTTGGTAAAAAAAACGTCTGAAAAGCAGGGTCTGTTTTCCCTTGAAAACAGCTCTGGATTTTCAGACGTTTTTGTTGACTACGTGTGAACATACCCTTAGGCTGGATTCACACATACTTGCACTTTTGATGCAGTTTTTGATGTCGTTTTTCAAGCCACACGCTGCTGAACATTTTCCACACGGAAATTACAGCATGTTGCAGATTTTCATTCTGTTCTTGATGTTCACTGCGAATTTCACCCTTTTCAATGTAGAAGGGGCGAGATCTGCTACGTGCTTGTATCCTTAGGCTTCCTTCACTACCTATTGACTTACAGCAAACATCTGGCTGCAGCGATTTAAAAAAATAAAAATAAAATACAAGGAAAAAAAGGGAGGAAAATAACGCTGCAAAAAATGCTCTGTATGAAGGCACTCAATCTTTGGCTAAAAAAAACTGCACCAACAGAGCATGTGTGAATCCAAGCTAAGGGTACATTTCCACATTGCGGCTGTGTGCCACCAAACGGCATGCATTTTACAGCGAATTGCAGCTGTTTCGCAATTCGATAATTTGCTGCATGGTTTTTACAGGTTCAAATGTGTTTCACCTGTAAAAACTGGTAAATTACCGAATTGCAAAACCGCTGCAATTTGCAGTAATATACATGTGGTTTTGCGGTGCGGTTTTTGACCACGTGGCACAAACCCTAACATGTGAAAATAACCAAAGGCCAGATTCACACTAGTGTAATGGGGTGCATTTCTTTGCCCGTATTACACCTACAAATCCCATTCCGAACGCGGGTCTGATGACCAGAACTAACAGCATTATATATAGTGACCTATGATACTGTTAGTTTGGGTCATCAGACCCATGGTTAGGTCACAATTTATGGCTATAATCCTGGCAGGGAGATGTGCCCGTATTATGCTCGTGTAAAACTGGCCTGCGGGCATTATAGATTGTATTGTTTATCTGGAGACATCTTATTAGAGTTATGCAGATAAGTTACAATAACACAATAAACAGCATGGTTATTAGATACAAATTTTCCACCTTTCACATTTTGCCAATTCACTGAACTGTTTATGATTCACTGGCCGTTAGGTTTCACTAAGCAAATCAATTTTAACTTTTGGCAATTTTAAGAGAATAATAGGCAAATCGCTTCTCCCATTGTATTGCATGGCAGGTGAATTGTAAATTATTTCTTGAATTTGGATAAAAGTAAATCAGAAAAAAAGTCGCTTATTTCTATTGGTAATAGTCAGACGTAGCAGTGCTGAGGTCTCCAGTGCAGCGGAGCGGAGTAGTCAATATATTCATTAATCATAACACTAGCATGTGCTAATATTGGACATTTTAAATAGGACAGTAGGTAAAGAAACTGCACAGTGGAAAATGTTTAACTGACAAATTGAGCTCTGCTACATCCCTGTACAGGGTTAAATGTTGTCCTCTATTACTGATTTCTAGAATTGAGGCGCTTTTGACCACATTCTCTGGGCCACATTTATTAATCTGCCGTGCGCCTCTTCTGAGCAGGTAGAGGTTGTGTACCCTGGGTTGACCCTGTTCTAGAGGTACTTTAGAGTGACCTGGTTAGTGACTGCAAACACATCATGTCGATGATTAATGGTTGTTAAAGGCGAATGATATATTTAGAAAGACTGAAGCCATCCTATGTTTATCATGGACATCAGAAATGTGATAAACAGAACCATTGATAGGAAAGAGTCTAGAAATAAAAAGGACACTTGTCAGCAGGGCTTCCTTAAGCATAAAAGGGAGAATATTCAGATGTTATATTGTAATGAAGAATAGCAAATCGTGTTCTTCTTTATGGAGATGTTGTATATGAAATTGAATTTGATGTGTCTTTTCTTCCTCAATGACTTTGTAACTATGTAATTATCTTCAATCTTTGAAAGTGCCCTTTGTATGAATCCAGGGCTTTTTATGTGCCTCGGGTTTTCAGTCCCCGTCCTCAATAACATATAACACACCAGATTTTATATACAACCTTATAACTACAAATGAGTTCATTACCAGCTCAGTGGTTTTAATTAAACAAGTGCTGGAAAGGTTAAAGTAAAATTAGCAAGTTATTAAACCGGAATAGAATGTCGGCTGTGTATATGAGTAAAAAAATTGTAATATCCTGAAACGGGATACATTGTATAGGTTTTACTGTTTTAGTTCCATTTCAATATTCGAATGTCCTGATATCCTGGGTACATGCTGTTATGGAATCACCAGTTGAGCAATTCACAGAGAGGAAGTTTATGGAATTGCTAGGTGAGCGATTTACCCAAAGGCTGCTGGAGACTGTCAGGAATGAGCGTGTGAAAAAATCCGCAACCACAAATCCATCACAACTCTGATGAGCACAGTCTAAAGCTACTCTATGGTTTTTGCCAGAGCCCACCATAGGGCAGGTTGGATTTTGCAGCATAGAACCCAGGTTGTCTTAACAGAGTTCGGTGTTGGATAAGAGGTACAATGTAGGCAATACCAGAGCAGATAACAAGACAGCCAGGGGGTAAACAGAGTCCAAATCACAAAACTAGTGGATATCAGGGATTGCAGAGGTCAAAACCAGCCAGGAGCAGAAAGTTCAAATCAGTAAGCAAAGGGTAATCCAGAGACAAGCCGAGGTCCAGTCCAAAAAAGTCCAGGTCCAGTTCCACCCTTCAATCAGATCGGAAGAAAGACAGAGAAATGGAATGGGCTCAACAACTAAAACCAGAACCGCCCAGAAGCTAGACTAGTAGTCATGGTAATCTTAAAGGGACGGACGTTTCCTAACACATGCATTGTTGGTGCACTAAACACTGGGCTGTATCTATTGCCCTTTATTAAAACATTTTTTTAATTAATTTTTTGGTGCACCGATACTAGAGTTACAGCAATACCAGGTCAATGTGTGGACTGGACAGAGCTCTTTTTCTATCTCCCTGTTCTAAAAATCCATGTAATATATGGCCCCAGATAGGGGACATATCAGATATTAAACTAATTAGAATAGATACTACACTTGATCTTAGCCAATAGGCCAAGAAGCGATATGAAAACAAATTTAAAGGCGTTGTCTCATGACAGAAATGGATGGCACTGCTAATAGACCGAACGAAGTGGCATTGAATATAATGGGCTAACCATGTGGCCTTCAGAAAAAGCCAACCAGAGCAGAAGTGGCGCAGCACTTTCCCAGCATGTGGTCATATCAGTTGGACTCGTGCCGATGGGACATTGATGGCATGTCCTAGTTATATTCTTTTAATGTCTATCCTGAGACATGTACAGTATATTTACTAGTACCTAAATTACTGAGGATAGGCTGAATCAAAGATTCTACATATGCTGATCTGTATTAACCAATACCTAAAACTTTCGTGTAATTTTCTTCAACTGATAACTATGCTGAAATAGAAACAGACACCATGTAACTGAAATGTAATGTTTCATATGCAGAATGTGAATATATTATTCTGTCTAATGTGGGGTTCTCACAACCCTCCCATTCCCCAGTTTTGATTATTTCTTTGTTTAGAAACGATTTCATATTAACCCCTTAAGGACACAGTAAATTTTGGCCTTGAGGACCGAACAATTTTTTTATATTTCCCTCTTTGCATCCCGACGCTCATAACTTTTTTTTATTTTTTGTACAACACAGTTGTAGGAGACTTTTTGTTTTTTGCGGGATGAGTTGTACTTTATGTAGGTACCATTTTTTGGTAGAAATACATTATCGTTTAATTTATAAAATGTTTTATTTTGGCAAAAATGCAGAAAAAAGCTGTTCCGCTGCAGTTTTATTACTTTATTTTTTTACACCATGCACCAATCATCATAAATAATATTATACGTTTGTTGTACAGGTTGTTACGGTTGTGGCAATACCAAATATGTCTATATTATTTAATGTTTTGTGACTTATATTTCAAAAAGTTTATTTATTGTAAAAAATAAAATATTTCTGTGTATTTTTTTTACTATTTTTCTTATTTAACATTAGTTGTTTTTTTTTTTTAAATTAAACTTTTTTTTTTTTTAATCCCATAGAGGGATTTATCATTTTGATTTTTGATTTTTTAACTGTAATGTACTGGCATATATTTATATGCTAGTACAATAGCCTGTGTACTGATTCTACACAGGCACTTGTTAGGGCATACCTCAGTATGCCCTAACAGG
This sequence comes from Rhinoderma darwinii, assembly GCF_050947455.1. Lineage (NCBI taxonomy): Eukaryota > Metazoa > Chordata > Amphibia > Anura > Rhinodermatidae > Rhinoderma > Rhinoderma darwinii. The sequence goes on along the minus strand of NC_134690.1, from coordinate 364,505,978 downwards.
AAATATGGTCAGACAGCCCTCGGGTCCTTCAATGGAACCTAGGCTGTCTGGCCATACAAGTTATGGGCTTTGATCGTGTCACAGGGATTTTCTGTGACGCGATCAAAGGGCAGTCGCCCCTCCTCTTTACTTTGAATGCCGCGATCAGCTTTGATCGCGGCATTCAAGGGGTTAATGGTGGAGAGAAGAGGTTACTCTTCTCTCCGCCTTTAGGGTACGGCCAGACGTAGCAGAATTGCTGTGGAATTCCGCTGCGGACAGTCCGCAGTGAAATTCTCCTGTGGCCGTTTTTTACATTTGTTTCAATACATTTTGAGGCAAGTTAGTTCAGACGTTGCGGAAAACTCCGCTGCGGACCATAGGCTGCAGTGCGGAATTTTCCCTCCGCAGCATGCACTGTCTGTTACGGAGAAGCAGCGGAATTTCACTGCGGATTTCAGCCTTTGCAATGCAAAAACTGAAATCTGTGGCAAGTCCGCTGTGTTTTCTGCAACGTCTGAATTACCTGTCAAATATGCAAATGTTGGTGCAGATTCGTTGTGTAAATGCTCCAAATCTGCACCAACATTTGCAGCGGAAAAACTCTGCCACGTCTGAGTGGTAGAGCGGTGCTTACAGCCGTTTCTCCCACTCCTGATCGTGTGCGGACACTGCTGTCACACAGGACGAGAATGCTCGTCCTAATGCGCGAAGTGCCCGCCGCTCAAGACGAGCATTCTCGTCCTGTGTCGGCAAGTAGTTAATCAATACAGTTTCTTTCTGATTAGTCCTTTGATTATTTTTCCTTCTTATATCCAACAGAAAACCTGAATAAAAAAATGTACAAAAAAAGTTGATCTTCAGAGCCAGAGGATTGCAGTGATCAATCACTATCATGTATGAGCTGGCTAAGGGAGGGCAAAGCTATGTTATGTCAGCTATGTGGGTCCATTTTACCCAAAAATATTTTTACCTGGAGTTTCACTTTAAAGGCTACCTAACTTTTCATGTGACTTTTCAGAATAAGCTGTCATATGTGTGTACATGAGGAAGAACACTCTTTCTGGCCATTATATAAATTATATTTTGCATTATTTAGCAGTTTTCCCCTCTGCAGGCTCTATCTCTAATTCTCAGTTGTCTCTGAGCTAGTAGGTGGAGCCTAACTGCTATCATGTCGTCTATACACTACACACAGAGAACTGGAAAATCCTGCTTGCCTAGCTCTATCTGTTGCAGCAACATGGTGGAGATTACACAGCAGTAATGAGCAGTCTTTCTGAGAATCCAGCACTGGGGTGAGAAAGTAACGCTTACAAACAGCTGCATCTTTTTCACTTTGCTCCTGCTCTCCCATCCCCTCTCAAAACACTTGTATAGGCATCATGTCTGTGTCACTTTTTCTTCTCCTCCCCCTCTCCTCTCCATAGACTTGTATTGACAGGCAGTAATGGAATAGCCCCCCCCCCCCACACACACTTTCTGTAACTAGGGATGGATTTTGCTTATCAACAGGGGGTGAACAGCAGATTACAGGAAGGGAAACACCTAGTGGTAGTAACTGAACATAGAATTTGCATGGAAAAAAACAACAAAATTTTAACAGTAAGTAAATTACAAAGTTGTTCTAAATCAGGCGTACTATTAGATTACCATAAGTTGTTTGAAAAGTTAGTGTCCATTTAAACTACTGAACAAAAATGCTGCCTTCCTACTCTAAGTTACTGAAATTTCCTACTGTTGACTTTCAAAATGTTCATTGCCTTGGGAAAATCATGTGAATATACTGTTGAATGAACTGTAGACAGTTCTGCCTTCCTTTTTGTAAAGATTACAGTATGTCCTCTAGGACTTAATAAAAAATATCATACCGTTTTGTGTATACAACTCCTATGCAGGCCTATGTGTCTCCAAGGTTACAGATTACAAACCAGGGAAGTAGCTTGAAGGGCGATTGCAGTACATGTGTCTTGGGTGTTTGGTGCCATCGAAACACCACTTTTCCTTGACCTGGGCATTTTAATACGGGCTATGACATCAAATGGAATCTTTCTGGGTGAAAGAATGTCTTGCTGAGACTCTTATATGTCAGGGTATGTGCACACACAAACTCTAAAACGTCTGAAAATACAGAGCTGTTTACATGGGAAAACGTCTCCTGATTTTCAGAAGTTTTTTAAGCCACTCGCATTTTTTGCGGCGTTTTCTTACGCCCGTTTTAGGAGCTGTTTTTCTATAGAGTCTATGGAAAAACGGCTGAAGAAGTGTCATGCATTTCTTTTACGCGGCCGTGAAAAAAAACGGCCCGTCGGAACAGAACACCGTTTTTCCCATTGAAATCAATGGGCAGATGTCTGGAGGCGTTCTGCTTCCGATTTTTCAGCCGTTTTTTGGGACGTTTACGGCCCGAAAAACGTCTGAAAACACTCCATGTGAACATACCGTTACTCCCTTCAGACAAAGAAGATGCAACAGATGGAATAAGTCAACATACAGTATTGGTAAACTTGTCAACACAGGGATCTACCGATTCGTATGGGTAAGTTGTTAATACTCTCCCAGCAAAAAGTAAAATGTTCAAATTCTGCACAACATTACAAGCGATTTCTCTTTTTTGTTTTATTTTCTTTGCAAATGTCAAGGTATTCTATTATAAAGAGCTAAGTGATAAGGACATTTTACATGGCTGGAAATCCGTGGTAACATTCATTTGCAAATTATAATGAAAAAGATAAACATTTTCTGCGTTATTACTTTCAATGATTGTGAAAACAGATTGTGAACGACTGTAATTATAACAGACAATTCCTGCTGGACAGTTTGACAAGGAGATGATGACTGTACCAAATATAATCTCCTTAGCCCTCATACTAAACTATATGATGACTTATGTTTAAGTTGTATAAATAAAATCTTAATAATGGTGAGTAAAACAGGTGTACAGTAAAATTAAAATTGCTTCTCAGAATCAGAAGGGAGCTTTCAGCAGTTGTCCTTTACCAGCACTGAAATGTGTGTAACCCTAATGCTAATTTTAAAATCTTGGGGGAAGTGCACCCCTCCCAACCACTGGGTCTCATGGTGCCATTGTAAAATGTCTCTAGGGTACTTACACCAAGGGTCAGATTAAAGATTATCATAGAAGCCTATAAATATATATATATATATGTGTGTGTGTGTGTGTGTGTGTGTGTATATATATATATATATATATATATATATATATGTGTGTATGTATATGGCATCAAAAAAGGAAAGCGAAGCAGCACTCAAAGTGAAACGGGTTTATTCACGAGACATCTAGTACAACTTTTCACCTTCTCAATCAAGGCATTTTCAAACTTGCCTTCAAAATGCCTTCATTGAGAAGGTGAAACGTTGTACTAGATAACCGATGAATAAACCCATTTCACTTTGAGTGCTGCTTCTCTTTTCTTTTTTGATGCCTTATCGTGTAAGGAGAGGTCACTCCTTTCTCTGAAGCCTAGCACTGGCCTTACTTGGCGTATACAAGCAACAGTGCTGCGCCGACCCTCTGTTATATATATATATATATATATATATATATATATATATATATATATATATATATATATATATATATGTGTGTGTGTGTGCAAAAAGAGTCCACCGCCCAGTAGCACCAGCTTGAATAACGGGTGGGTGCAAGCCTTAGGAACCCGATCCTTGGTTCCAAACTTTCCAATATATCCAAAAGTAGACAGCACTCCAATTCAAAAGTGAAAAATGTTTTTTTTATTTGCCCTTGTGCAACGTTTCGGCCCTATATGATGAGCCTTTTTCAAGCAACTTTTGGATATATATATATATATATATATATACTGTATATATATATATATATATATATATATATATACTACCGTTCAAAAGTTTAGGGTCACTTAGAAATTTCCTTATTTTTGAAAGAAAAGCACAGTTTTTTTTCAAGATAACATTAAATTAATCAGAAATGATTTAAAAACGTCTGGTTTTTAATGCAATATCTACATACAATGAAGGAAATAAGTATTTGATCCCTTGCTGATTTTGTAAGTTTGCCCACTGTCAAAGACATGAACAGTCTAGAATTTTTAGGCTAGGTTAATATTACCAGTGAGAGATAGATTATATAAAAAAAAAAAAGAAAATCACATAGTCAAAATTATATATATTTATTTGCATTTTGCACAGAGAAATAAGTATTTGATCCCCTACCAACCATTAAAGGAACAGTGTCATCACAAATAATTTTTTTATATGTTAAAGATGTTAGTGCTTTAATAAAAACGTTTATTTTCATTTGTGTGTTTGTGTTTTACTGTTTCTTATTTTTTACACTTTTTCTTCCCTATGGGGGCTGCCATTTTTTGTTCCATTTCTGTGTGTGTCGATTAACGACACACACAGACATGGAACACGGCAGCCACAGTCCCATAGGGACTGCGAACGGCTCCCGTCCCATTGACTGCCGTGTACGGCGTCTGTGTGGGAACTGCGCATGCGCCGCTCCCACACAGTCCTATTCGAAATTGGCGCCGTCCGGCGCCATTTTCCTGTGGACCGGAAGTCGCGGCCGGACAGTAATATTACTACTTCCGGTCGCGGCTTCCGGACTTGTGCACATGGAACAGCGGCAGCAAAGGGAGCGGACGGGCCGGAGGGAGCCGCGGCGGCAGGAGCAGGTAAGAGATTTCAATGTATGTTAGTGTTTGTGTGTGTTTACTACTGTATGTAAACCTACTACACTGTGGGTTACCTCAAAAAATGGCGACACACAGTGTAGGAGGTTAAACCTTTCAAACCCCTCGTTTATCCCGGCACTAGCCAGGATAAAGGAGGGGGGGATGCTGAGAGCTCACTAGAGCGAGGGCTTTTAACCCAATGTTGCAATGCTGCAATTTTGGGAACAGCTCCATCTAGTGACCAAAAATGGGTAGTATTATAAATTAGAAATAATTTATAATATTACATGGACTCGTGCAAAAAAATAAAAAAAATTTGAACAATGTTTAATCACCCACACACTAAATGTTTAATTTTTTAAAAAAAAACATGTTTTTCTGGAAACACATTCCCTTTAAGAGTTCAGCCTCCTCCAGACCAGTTACACGCTCCAAATCAACTTGGTGCCTGCATTAAAGACAGCTATCTTAAATGGTCACCTGTATAAAAGACTCCTGTCCACAGACTCAATTAATCAGTCTGACTCTAACCTCTACAACATGGGCAAGACCAAAGAGCTTTCTAAGGATGTCAGGGACAAGATCATAGACCTGCACAAGGCTGCAATGGGCTACAAAACCATAAGTAAGACGCTGGGTGAGAAGGAGACAACTGTTGGTGCAATAGTAAGAAAATGGAAGACATACAAAATGACTGTCAATCGACATCGATCTGGGGCTCCATGCAAAATCTCACCTCGTGGGGTATCCTTGATCCTGAGGAAGGTGAGAGCTGAGCCGAAAACTACACGGGGGGAACTTGTTAATGATCTCAAGGCAGCTGGGACCACAGTCACCAAGAAAACCATTGGTAACACATTACGCCGTAATGGATTAAAATCCTGCAGTGCCCGCAAGGTCCCCCTGCTCAAGAAGGCACATGTACAGGCCTGTCTGAAGTTTGCAAATGAACATCTGGATGATTCTGAGAGTGATTGGGAGAAGGTGCTGTGGTCAGATGAGACTAAAATTGAGCTCTTTGGCATTAACTCAACTCGCCGTGTTTGGAGGAAGAGAAATGCTGCCTATGACCCAAAGAACACCGTCCCCACTGTTAAGAATGGAGGTGGAAACATTATGTTTTGGGTGTGTTTCTCTGCTAAGGGCACAGGACTACTTCACCGCATCAATGGGAGAATGGATGGAGCCATGTACCGTCAAATCCTGAGTGACAACCTCCTTCCCTCCACCAGGACATTAAAAATGGCTCGTGGCTGGGTCTTCCAGCACGACAATGACCCGAAACATACAGCCAAGGCAACAAAGGAGTGGCTCAAAAAGAAGCACATTAAAGTCATGGAGTAGCCAGTCTCCAGACCTTAATCCCATCGAAAACTTATGGAGGGAGCTGAAGATCCGAGTTGCCAAGTGACAGCCTCGAAATCTTAATGATTTACAGATGATCTGCAAAGAGGAGTGGGCCAAAATTCCATCTAACATGTGTGCAAACCTCATCATCAACTACAAAAAAAGTCTAACCGCTGTGCTTGCCAACAAGGGTTTTGCCACCAAGTATTAAGTCTTGTTTGCCAAAGGGATCAAATACTTATTTCTCTGTGCACAATGCAAATAAATATATATAATTTTTACAATGTGATTTTCCTTTCTTTTTTTTTAAATATAATCTATCTCTCACTGGTAAAATTAACCTAGCCTAAAAATTCTAGACTGTTCATGTCTTTGACAGTGGGCAAACGTACAAAATCAGCAAGGGATCAAATACTTATTTCCTTCACTGTAGGTGTATAGAGGCCCATTTCCACCAACAATCACTCCAGTGTTCTAATGGTATATTGTGTTTGCTAACTGTGTTAGAAGGCTAATGGATGATTAGAAAACACTTGAAAACCCTTGTGCAATTATGTTAGCACCGCTGTAAACGGTTTTGCTGTTTAGAGGAGCTATAAAACTGACCTTCCTTTGAGCTAGTTGATAATCTGGAGCATTACATTTGTGGGTTCCATTAAACTCTCAAAATGGCTAGAAAAAGAGAGCTTTCATGTGAAACTCGACAGTCTATTCTTGTTCTTAGAAATGAAGGCTATTCCATGCGAGAAATTACCAAGAAACTGAAGATTTCCTACAACGGTGTGTACTACTCCCTTCAGAGGACAGCACAAACAGGCTCTAACCAGAGTAGAAAGAGAAGTGGGAGGCCCCGCTGCACAACATTAGAGTCTCTAGTTTGAGAAATAGACGCCTCACAGGTCCTCAACTGGCAGCTTCATTAAATAGTACCCGCAAAATTCCAGTGTCAACTTCTACAGTGAAGAGGCGACTCCGGGATGCTGGCCTTCAGGGCAGAGTGGCAAAGAAAAAGCCATATCTGAGACTGGCTAATAAAAGGAAAAGATTAATATGGGCAAAAGCACACAGACATTGGACAGAGGAAGATTGGAAAAAAGTGTTATGGACAGACAAATCGAAGTTTGAGGTGTTTGGATCACATAGAAGAACATTTGTGAGACGCAGAACAACTGAAAAGATGCTGGAGAGTGTCTGACGCCATCTGTCAAGCATGGTGGAGGTAATGTGATGGTCTGGGGTTGCTTTGGTGCTGGTAAAGTGGGAGATTTGTACAAGGTAAAAGGGATTTTGAATAAGGAAGGCTATCACTCCATTTTGCAACGCCATGCCATACCCTGTGGACAGCGCTTGATTGGAGCCAATTTCATCCTACAACAGGACAATGACCCAAAGCACACCTCCAAATTATGCAAGAACTATTTAGGGAAGAAGCAGGCAGCTGGTATTCTATCTGTAATGGAGTGGCCAGCGCAGTCACCAGATCTCAACCCCATAGAGCTGTTGTGGGAGCAGCTTGACCGTATGGTACGCAAGAAGTGCCCATTAAGCCTATCCAACTTATGGGAGGGCCTTCTGGAAGCATGGGGTGAAATTTCTCCCGATTACCTCAGCAAATTAACAGCTAGAATGCCAAAGGTCTGCAATGCTGTAATTGCTGCAAATGGAGCATTCTTTGACGAAAGCAAAGTTTGAAGGAGAAAATTATTATTTCAAATAAAAATCATTATTTCTAACCTTGTCAATGTCTTGACTATATTTTCTAATCATTTTGCAATTCATTTGATAAATATAAGTGTGAGTTTTCATGGAAAATACAAAATTGTCTGGGTGACCCAAAACTTTTGAACGGTAGTGTATATATATTGTATATATATCGTGCAGTAAAAAATTACACAAAGTGTAATTCTTCCTATCAGAGTCAGAAGTGTTATTTTAGCAATTGGCATTGTCCAGCGCCACACGTCTCCCAAGTGCAGATTTTGGCAGTGGAAATCTGCTATTTTAGGAGGCGTGACTCAGCACAGCTCCCCCCACGGCCTCACGGCAGCATTGTACACTGTCTATGGTAGTTACGCCACTAGTCAGATGACTATAAATGATTATGTATAAAATTACCCTATTTATATATATTTTATGTTTTTTTACTTACACAAACATCTTTTGTTCAGCAAAACAAAACAAAAAAAACCAACTATATGAAAACAGTGTAATTTTCCTCTCAGAGTCAGTAGGGTACTTTCAGTAGTTATTATTGTCCGGCACCAAAAGGCATGTAATCCAAGTGCACATTTTGGAAACTGAAGTCTGCACTTGGCGAAAGATGTGATTTAGCAGAGGAACCTGCCCCTGCCTCCCCCACTGGACTTCGTAACAGCGTTTTACAAAGTCTCTATGGTAGTTATACCACTGGTCAGCTCACTATTGATGAATATGGCTAAAAAAAATATCGACTTCTCTATATATTTTATGTTCTTTACTTCCACAAAGGCTTGTTTATTGTGCAGCAAAAAATTAACTATACATATTCTGTGCAATTTTTTTTTAATATGTTCTATATACTGAAATAATGGAGCTAAGAAACCAAGATAATTACTAAATGGCTGAAAAATTCAGTACACAAACAAATGGGTTAAACAAATTCTTAATAGTTTATTGTTTCTCTTCAGAAGGTAAAAATGAGTTGGATACAACTCCAGGCAGCTACATATATTGAGAGGCACGCTTACAACAAGTATCGTGAGCCCCTTTAAACACTCATTCTACTGAAGACACTGCTGTTTTCCCTGTATGGTACTTTTACATCCTTTCAGTGATTGTCATGGCAACCTCTCCGTTTAACGTGATAATGACAGAGGTCTTTGTAAATGTTTAGTAAGAAATTATATTTTCTGAGTGCAATTAGAGGGTCTCTGTGGTTTTCAGAACCAAGGACAGCAATTGCTGTTCTATGATGTCGCACACATTTTTTTTTTGTTTTTTTTTGTTTTTTTTCTAAGCAATTCAATTAACTCTCATGTCTTAACACAGTGTTTTACTAAATGATCTTGTATACTCCTATAATGGTGATGTCTAAAGAAAGGAAATGATCTGTCATGGTTATGATGTCAGGGCTACATCCTCTTCAGGACACTTAAAGCTAAAACTTCAGAACATTAAAGCTGGATAATACTTCTCCAGTCACCACCCCCACTGTAAGTAGTTACATATGTTAAATGTATGATACATATCTATCAAGTGCAACCAATCTCGGACCAATTTGATATAGAGAAAGGCAAAATAAAAAACTATGGATGGTTGTTCTTTAGGACAGATAGAAAAATTCCCTCCAAACCCTACAAGATCAGTTGGACAATTTCCAAAGATCAAGTTAATCACATCCCTCCCTCTCAGTTCTTGTAGCTCTTGATAAATCCATACATAAGATACACGTCAAGCTAAAGATAAGCTGCCAAGCAGGACTTTGAGAACTTTGTATAAGGGGGTCTACACCAATGGGGTGCAAGGTAATGGCGCTCAGGCTTAGACCTTTTTCTTCATAGCTCCTCTCATCTACCCAGTAATTTTCCTGTGGATTAAAGTCCACAGCTCTCTGCAAACAGTATGAAGAGTCAGGTATGGCAAAAGTCAGGGCAGGCGGCAGAAGGCACTAACGGTTGGTAGAGAAAAAGGTCGGGAATGCGGCAGAGGTTCGTGACGGTAAAGTAAGAGGTTAGGGCAGGCGGCAGGCAAGGATAGTCAACAGTGCAGGCAGAGGTTAATCACAAAGAATAGCGCAGGGTATCACTAGCAAGCTAGGAAGGAACCTAATTGCTCAGGCAATGTGTTTAGGAAAGGGAGGTCTCTTTATACCCAGGGAAAGATGGGTGGATAATTTAGTGCATGCTGGTCCTTTAAGACAGGTAGAGTCACCCCAATGCGCTCACTAGGAGTTACAAAAGCCAGGCCAGTAAGGGAGAGTCAGTGACGTCAAAGGCCACCAAGAAACGAGACCTGGGGTGAGGTGCAGCGCCGGCCAGGATACAGAAGGTTACGGGATTCAGTATGTAATGCAACAGGTAAACACTAAGGGGGTGAATACTTTCAAACAGCCCTGTAGGTCATTTATACACCACTTCAGACACAAAAGTAACCGCTGGTTAAATGTGGACACTATCAGTTTATCAAAGAGTGGAGAACAAACAGTTTATAAAAGAGTGGAGTGAAGTTTTGCCAAAAAACTCACAAATCACTGGCCCCGAAATTTCTTCATCTTCCACTTTAGCTCGTGCATAGGCCTTGACTCTTTGTCTGCCTCCAGAGCGCTCTCCTCAGACTCTGCTCTCTCTCTACAATGTCTACTCTCTCCTCTCAGGGTTCTCTCTCTAGTATTTTCACTACCCTTTTTGCTCTCAGAGACCTTTCTGCAATATATTTCCTCTCCTCTCTGCTTTCAGCCGTCTTTCTGCAGTGTTTTTACTTTCGTCTCACGGGTCTCTCTGCAGTCTTTACTCTCCTCTCTGCTTTTAGGGGTTCTTTCTGGAGTGTCTTCTTACCCTCTTCTCTTTGTCAGGGGTCACAGAGTAGCTCTTCACACCCCTACCTTCCAGTCTATAACTAGTTTGGCCCAGTTCCCTGTATCTTCCTGCTCCTTCCCAGGTATTTTACAGCTTTCTCCCTTCTTTCATGCTAGGCTCTTTAAACAAACTAAACGCAGTCTAAGATCAAACACGCTGATGTGTTGGTCATAGTGACTTCAGGGCACACATGGCATTTTATCAGTATGGATGACACATTGCATTGCTCCCATGTAAACAGATGGTCAGGGGGAACTGGACAACATGAACCAGGGGAGAAAGAGAAATTGCATAGGCAAGTAAATTTCAAAGTTTGTTATATTTGTATTTTTAGGACTGTTGAGACATATATTTTTAACCCCTGGAAAACACCCTTAAAGTATAATTTAAAATTTTGATAAAACTATATTCTTATAATAATTACTGTAAACTTTATAAATCCATCTACACTTTAAATGTTATATACACATTTGAAATCGTTTTGGTTTTTCTTTTAAATAAAATTGTCAGTGCAAATGGTGCAACTTTCAAAATACTTTTTATTAAAAATGATTTTTTCCTTTTTGAGATACAGCCTGTATCTGTCAGGTCCACGGGACAGACAGGTTCAATGTCAGCGGGTCCTGCGTGAGCTTGACACGCAGGATTGAGCTGCTATTAATCACATCTAAGTTCGTAACTTAGATATGATCGATAATAGGTGGATCCTGCGTGACCCGCTGTCACTGAACTGTCCTGCTAACCTGACAGATTCAGGTCTCAGCGCTAGATACAGCTGCTCTGTATACAGAATCCAATGCATTTTATCTTTCTCTTTTAACAATGTTTTTACCTTACATGGAGATCCTCACTTGATCTAACCATGTTGTAATTAATGCAAACAAAAGGCACATGTACTCTGACATTTAGTGTTTTAATAAAGATGAGTCAGCCTGGTAATTAAGGGCCTGTTCACATTACTTTTTTTGGCCTACGAAAAGCTCCTGACGTATACGTTAAATTTAGGTTATGATGAATTTCTTACAGACGCATCCATCACTTATAAACTAATATGGTATTAGTTTAGGAAAAGCTATTGAAAAGCCCATGACATATACGTTAGTGTGATGTCACACATAGGCTCTGTTTAAAATAAAAAATGTATACTTTTTTTGCGGGATTTCGTTGTATGGAATAGTGTAATCTACTATGCTATTCCATATTCAAGAAAATAGGTATACCAGCCCGACGGAGGCCAAAACTACAATGTTTTAGCTTCCGTTGGGCTAATGGAACTCTATAGACATGTTCACCATACACGCTAAATATATAGGGCAAAAACTTGATAGGTGTAAGATCCACATTCATGTACTAATAAAACAGCAAAATTGCCAGATCTTCACAAATATTTGAACAAAATCTTTGACCACAAATTACATAACAAAAAAGGGTGGAAGTTAAAATGTTAATTCTAATGGAAATAGAAACAGAGTGAGGGTTGCTTGCTACACTCATGCTATATATTCTATTTCTTTACTTGGAAATAAACTCAGCACTACTACATTTGCAAATAAGAGCCTAATCTACCTGTTCTTGTTTGACAACTAATTAAGATAAACAGATTTCCCTAAAGTCCTGTAGACCACAATTAAAAACATCAGGATATATATACAGTGAAGGAAATAAGTATTTGATCCCTTACTGATTTTGTAAGTTTGCCCACTGTCAAAGTCATGAACAGTCTAGAATTTTTAGGCTAGGTTAATTTTACCAGTGAGAGATAGATTATATTTAAAAAAAAATAAGAAAATCACATAGTCAAAATTATATATATTTATTTGCATTGTGCACAGAGAAATAAGTATTTGATCCCCTACTAACCATTAAGGGTATGTTCACACGGCCAAATTTCAGACGTATACGAGGCGTATTATGCCTCGTTTTACGTCTGAAAATATGGCTACAATACGTCGGCAAACATCTGCCCATTCATTTGAATGGGTTTGCCGACGTACTGTGCAGACGACCTGTTATTTACGCGTCGTCGTTTGACAGCTGTCAAACGACGACTCGTAAAAATACAGCCTCGTCAAAAGAAGTGCAGGACACTTCTTTCAGACGTTTTTGGAGCTGTTTTCTCATAGACTCCAATGAAAACAGCTCCAAAAACGAGTTGGTAAAAAAATGAGTTGGTAAAAATGCGAGTTGGTAAAAAACGTCTGAAAAGCAGGGTCTGTTTTCCCTTGAAAACAGCTCTGGATTTTCAGACGTTTTGGTTGACTACGTGTGAACATACCCTTAGAGTTCAGCCTCCTCCAGACCAGTTACACGCTCCAAATCAACTTGGTGCCTGCATTAAAGACAGCTGTCTTAAATGGTCAATTGTATAAAAGACTCCTGTCCACAGACTCAATTAATCAGTCTGACTCTAAAATCTACAACATGGGCAAGACCAAAGAGCTTTCTAAGGATTTCAGGGACAAGATCATAGACCTGCACAAGGCTGGAATGGGCTACAAAACCATAAGTAAGACGCTGGGTGAGAAGGAGACAACTGTTGGTGCAATAGTACGAAAATGGAAGACATACAAAATGACTGTCAATCGACATCGATCTGGGGCTCCATGCAAAATCTCACCTCGTGGGGTATCCTTGATCCTGAGGAAGGTGAGAGCTCAGCCAAAAACTACACGGGGGGAACTTGTTAATGATCTCAAGGCAGCTGGGACCACAGTCACCAAGAAAACCATTGGTAACACATTACGCCGTAATGGATTAAAATCCTGCAGTGCCCGCAAGGTCCTCCTGCTCAAGAAGGCACATGTACAGGCCCGTCTGAAGTTTGCAAATTAACATCTGGATGATTCTGAGAGTGATTGGGAGAAGGTGCTGTGGTCAGATGAGACTACAATTGAGCTCTTTGGCATTAACTCAACTCGTCGTGTTTGGAGGAAGAGAAATGCTGCCTATGACCCAAAGAACACCGTCCCCACTGTCAAACATGGAGGTGGAAACATTATGTTTTGGGGGTGTTTCTCTGCTAAGGACTACTTCACCGCATCAATGGGAGAATGGATGGAGCCATGTACCGTCAAATCCTGAGTGACAACCTCCTTCCCTCCACCAGGACATTAAAAATGGCTCATGGCTGGGTCTTCCAGCACGACAATGACCCGAAACATACAGCCAAGGCAACAAAGCAAGTGGCTCAAAAAGAAGCACATTAAGGTCATGGAGTGGCCTAGCCAGTCTCCAGACCTTAATCCCATCGAAAACTAATGGAGGGAGCTGAAGATCCGAGTTGCCAAGCGACAGCCTCGAAATCTTAATGATTTACAGATGATCTGCTAAGAGGAGTGGGCCAAAATTCCATCTAACATGTGTGCAAACCTCATCATCAACTACAAAAAACGTCTGACTGCTGTGCTTGCCAACAAGGGTTTTGCCACCAAGTATTAAGTCTTGTTTGCCAAAGGGATCAAATACTTATTTCTCTGTGCACAATGCAAATAAATATATATCATTTTGACAATGTGATTTTCATTTTTTTTTTTTATATAATCTATCTCTCACTGGTAAAATTAACCTAGCCTGAAAATTCTACACTGTTCATGTCTTTAACAGTGGGCAAACTTACAAAATCAGCTAGGGATCAAATACTTATTTCCTTCAGTGTATATATATATATATATATATATATATATATATATATGAATGAAGTAAAGCAAGCTCTGTAAAGGCCCTTTTACACCAGCCGACACCCGAGCGCCGATCAAAGAGACATCTCTTGCTCCTGTTACACGGAGCTATGGATGGGACGAGCGCTCGTTACTCTAATCGCTCATCCCCATACATTATTATCATGTCGGCAGCGAGTCTCCCTGTTTACACAGGGAGATGTGTGGCCGACAACGATAATATTTTACTTTTTTAAAACGATACGACCAGCAGATGATCTAGTGTTTACTTGTTGATCTGCTGATCGCTGCCCTTTTTACATAGGCCAATTATCAGCAACGAGCGTTATGTGAACGCTCGATTGCCCGATAATCGTCCTGTGTAAAACCCCCTTTAGGGTGCCCGTACATTTACTGGCCATGTGGCGGTAGTGGGCACCATGTGCTTCCCTTTTACAATCTGCCCAACCAAACAAAGCAGAGTAAAACTGTAGCAATTCACGATAAAACTATAGGTGGATTTGCCCTGCTGTTCTTGGCCAAACGGCACACTACCACCACACCGTCACTATGTGTACAGGCGCCCTCACAATTTCATCTTAATCTCATTTACTTTTTTATGTCCGTGTAATAAATCACATATAGGACAACTTCCAATTACAGGATTACTCACCTCTTTTCAATCTAGCGTTGCTCTTCCACTTGCATCCGCCTGTTCCCTGTTCACAGCCACTTGCCGCATCGGGTTTCCATAGAAACCGGCCTGCTCTGATGACGTCACGCTTGGCTGCAGATTTCTACTGTTCTCTACCTGTGGATTAAGGTACACTTTCCTTTGTCTTGCATTTTGACCCTGGTCTTGACGTTCACCTCTGGATTTTGCTACTGTCTTGCATTCCTTGGTTCCAGTGTGTGGTAGTTTTTATCCATCCCCTTATTGATCCCTGGCACGTACTCCGGTTACTCCTCCGTCTTCTCCTTTGTCTTTATAACACCCTTGTCCCTTCTCTCAGTATCAACCTCAGACTTACTTCGTTCATGACTTTGTTTCGCCATTTACTCCAGATGTTCCCAGCAGCGCACTGCCTGGCAATCACTGACTACTTTAAGGACCGAGACTTGAGAATCCGATCAGGAGGTCATAGGGTGAAGAACTGGGAGATTCCATAGACTTTGCACTTTAGATTAGCCAGCTCCAAACCAATTGCAGTACAAGGATTCACTTCTCTAGTGAGAGTTGTAACATAGAGTACCCGATGTAAAGTGGCATAACTTGAAGCTTATGGGTCCAGATGCAAAATCTGTAATATGGACACCCAACTATCATTCTTCTTTAATATAACTGTGTCCTGGTGAAAAATTTGTAACAGGTCCCCAACTATAACACACCTTTAATAGAACTTTTGGGCCCCCGCAGGCCTGGGTACAACTGCAACCACTGCACTCCCTATAGGTATAGTCTTTTGTGGGTCTGACATTGACTTACAGGGAAGCTACCTCCAATGGCACTAGAGAGATCCTTTTCTTTCTCTTGGAGAAGAATTAACTTGCATATACCCTATTAGAACAAATAGACAATATATAGTAAGGTCTCTAACTGGAGGCCTCACTCTTTTAGTCAATTTAGAGAACAACTGGGAAGATCATTAGCTGGATCTGAAGAGATGACTGGGACTTTAATTTGAGGAGGGTTTGTCCTGCTGGGACAGCCATCTAAAGAAGGTAGTAGAATGAGAAGCAAAGTGAAACATGGAGTATTTATGCTTAGACATCTTGACCAAAAATCCACTTCTAAATAAAGCAAATGCAAAATATGTTTTTCATGTTATTTTTATTGCTGGAATAGTAACTACAAAATGGTAGTAAGTCAGCAAATGTCATTGTTTCTCTTGTGAACATAATAATAAAAAGATTAAAGGTGGAACTCTAAGGAACATTTGTTCACCAAGGATAGATGTAAAAAGAAAACAGCAAATCATCAGGAATTTCCAATAACCAGTAATTACACACAACAAACGCCAGAATAAGTGTTTCAACAATATTGTGGCCAGAAGAATTCAGTGTTCTCTCTCATGTATTGTCAAAGGTTCTAGGTCCAATAAGATCAAATTTTCATGTGTTTTTATGTGAGACCCAACCACATGACACAATTAGAAGAATCATACAGGAGAGGTTGGCAATTGTCCGCTCAAGTAGAGATTGGAAATTGCACCCCTAGAAGAAGCCGGAAATGCCGGCGAAAAGCGAGTCGGGTGCTTAGATTTAATGTGTCTAACATTCGGGTACAAGTTCTTTCCTTAACAACACAGTAATCATATTAGCACATCCCTTTTCCTTATGTCCACACGCACGATCTCTCTTGCCTGCTCCTTATGCAACTAGCGAGGGCGGAGTGAGCTTGGGAACAGGAGAGCTGTACCTTCCGCTCTGCCACACAGCGGTCAGTGGTCTTCACAGCTAGCGATGTTTCTCTTATCACCCTCACTGACCGAGATGGAGGGTGAATGTGTGAGGGAACGATGTGCAAGCAGCTTAGACTGCACAGTAAGTAGTGTATCTGTGTGACGTGTAGAGGCTGTTGCTAGTATTGACAGCGCCGCTCCACTGCAGGGCTTCACTATCCATAGCCCGGTGAGGTGGCGCTGCCAGCCCAAGTGCATGCACAGGTGCAGTTATATATACGTTCTCACTACATTCCCCACAAATACCCATCAAAATAGCCACATGGGTATTCTGCAACTAACATATTATGTAGTAGGGTGGTGTGTTAAAGCATGCTAGTCAGTTTGGTTACACTCTCAGCCCACTGAGAAATACCTCACAAGCAACATAGCTTGTTTTCAATTTTTGCATATGAATTACAGTCTCCTTGGCTATTTATGTCATTTATTGTTTCACTTTGTGATTTTTTTAAAATCAATATTAATTTAGGTGCTCTGACAAAGAGAGATGGCTGTATTCTGGTGCTGTTATGTCACAATTGGTGCTGATTTATGCCCCACAACTGAGTGCAGAATTATGCCAGTTGCACACGAACGACGTGCCACTTTTAACGGCATCCGAGTGCCACCCGATAGTCTTCATGGACCTATTCACTTTAGCGGGTGAATCGGGTCTGTGAAAACTGACCCGATTATTCGATCTGTGGAAAGATAGGACATGTCCTATCTTTCAACGGATCACTGACTGGACTCAGCCGGCGCATACGGTCGTGTGCATGAGACATTAGGGGTCATCTACACTCCATTGTGGGACAGAAATCAGCGACCGATATCTACCCACGTTACATATCTTAATAATTTGGCATATTAATATATTCAATAAAAGTTATCAAATTAAATAAGACCACATACTATTCTCCTCTTTCTGTTTCCAACCATTACGTAAACTTAGAAAAATCACAACACAAGAAGAAAGACCTACAATTCATCAAGATACAAAATATATCACTTGTATTAACACCCATATTTCATGGATACAAATAAAATATCCTATTGTAGCATAAGCTTAAGGTGACCACAGGAGTAAAAACTTGTGATCTTCACTAAAATAAAATTAGTAAATCTAAAACTTCAGCATGGTGTATGTCAGTCTGAATGTGGCCAGATATTTAATAATAGTGGTCAGGTGAGTAGTTATAGGGGATGGATAGAGAGCTTTTGCACTTAGGCCCTGGTGATTGAGGGGGCCAAAAAGACCCTCTGTCACATAACAAGATATCCGTATTATAAATGGCACATGGTAGGTGGGGGACCTTTGTACAGAGTTACACCTTTGATAGTGGACTGATAACATCATATGTCTGTAATGAAGACAAAAACTATGAATCCAGTGGCATGACTTGAAGCTTATGGGTACCGATGCAAAATATGTAATATGGACACCCAACTATCATTCTTCTTTAATAGAACTGTGTCCTGGTGAAAAATTTGTAACAGGTCCCCAAATATAACACACATTTAATAAAACTTTTGGGCACCCGCAGGCATGGGAGCAACCGCAACAACTGCACTCCCTATAGTTACAACCCTGATAGAATCAGTTTTGATGGCAAAATGATACTTCAATGTCTACTGTTGACCTGAAAGATCACCCTCTTCGGCACAGACAGTCCCTGGAGTTTTCATGTAATTGTTATTTGACCTGCTGTCAGTTGCATTTGGGTAGTCCTATCTGAATAAGCCAAATACACTCTGTATATAGCAATAATGCCAACGAGCCCTGAACCTCTATATCTCAGGATCAACCTGATCATTGCTACCACTAGTAATACTTAGTTATCAGTTGAATTCATAGTACGGTGCCTCAAACCCCTTTAAATAGATGATAGGCCATCTCTACCTCCTATTCCGGTCAGATAAGCTTGTTCCTCATACAGTGAATGATTTTCTAAGTTTAAATATGTATATATGTATATATATATATATATATATATATATATATATATATATATATATATATATTTATTTATTTATTAGGCAAAAAGTATATATTTGAAAAACAGATATTGTGGTCCAAAACTATACATATAAAAAAATAAAATAATAGCTTAAAAGGAAATGTATAAAAACCAACAAATATTTTATACCTGGTGTAAGATGCCTCCATTTATACCATCAGTCTGTAGTGACTGATGTGTTGTCTGCTCAAATAGTTTGGTGTGGCCCTAAGGTTTCACTGAATTGTTTAAAGGAGTACCCTACTGTCAACATCAAGCGCGGTGAGGTGAATTATGGGAAGTTAAGGCACACCAGGCGTAAATGACTAGTAACTTTGAGAAATCTCAACTTATACTTCCAATTTTGTAAGTTATTAGATAAGCGTGCTGCACACATCACTTTCAGTGTAGATGTGAACAGCTCTTCTAGTTTTTAATTATATAGCAACATATCCATCAATGTCAGATTTA
This sequence comes from Rhinoderma darwinii, assembly GCF_050947455.1. Classification (NCBI taxonomy): domain Eukaryota; kingdom Metazoa; phylum Chordata; class Amphibia; order Anura; family Rhinodermatidae; genus Rhinoderma; species Rhinoderma darwinii. The sequence continues at coordinate 364,486,852 of NC_134690.1, read as the reverse complement.
ATAATATAGCAACACCGCTCTATCGATGATAGATTTAATAATATAGCAACACATTTTTATTACAGTCAGACTAACAATAGGGCAGTATGGTCAAAGTCTCCTGAAATACCAAGTCAAGCTGTCTAAAGCAGTGATGTTTACAGTCAATGTATGCCAGGATCTAAGCCTGGAATGTCCGCTGCTGCACGGCAAGAGATATGCGTGTCTGTCCTCCGTAATCTGTAATAGAATTTCAATAATTCCTATAATGATTACTATTTTATAAAACTCTGACACCGCTTCTATAGTAACAGGTCGCTAGGATATACAGGTTACTAAGCAAAAGGCATCAGAATTCTACTGCATGATCTGCAAAATAATTAGAGTACATGACGTGTGCCAAATTTATAATGTGTTTTTGACACTTTTTATGCCTACTGAGAATTTTTTTTTTTAGAAGGACTAGGTCATATAAGTTGAACTGGTTTATTGACCTGAATAGCGCTGTCTCCAATTCCAGCACTATTTTTTTTTCCTTAAACCAACCCGTTCCACAGATATGGCCTACTATTGCGTTGGCTCCCTATATGCTAATTTGCTGTAGTTAGCCAACAGGGCATGAACTACCCTCTAGCTGCCTTGCACTGATTGGTCAGCATCAGATCCCTGGGAAGCTATCGCCACCAGGTTGGCTAACTACAACAAATTTGCATGTAGGGAGCCAACACAACAGTGGGCCATAGCTCTGGAATGGGAGAGGGGTCCAGGAAAAAAAAAAACAGCTCTTGAATCAGGGAGACGTTATTTAGGTCATTTAACCAGTTCAAAACTTATATGACCTAGTGACACATCCTACTTAAAGGTGTAAAGAGAAAGAGGAATCAATAAGTGTCCTAAAATGCACCACGTTTATTAGACATGCACCATTCTTTGTAGCAACATGTACATGTAGACCAGCCATTAGAGGTCATAAGAAAGAGAAATTTGTCTAGTGAGTCGCGTTAATTATACTATGCCATGGTGCAGTTTTAATAAATGTGGTGCAATTTGTGCCATTATTTTTACTCCTAAATTCATGCATCTTATAAAACTACTGATAAAACCCCTTTATACTGCCATCAGTCATACCAACAGCTAAATAAAATAAAGTGTTGTTACACACAAGTTGCACGCATTGGCATTGTATACAGAGTGGTCATGTGTGGCGAGATCTTTATGCAAGTCTCATGTTGGCTTATAACAAAGTTAATGAATATAGTGTATCTGAAACTTTTGTAAGTAGAAGTAGAACAATATAATGTACAGTTGTATCTTCTCCCAGAATCATACACAAGTATGAGCTCATGTTTTTTGTGGTACAGTCAAACAACTACCCTATATTACGCAGTCCAGAATTTCTTTTTCTAACATATTATATTGTAATATTATGGAAAACTCAAGAGGCTTTGAGCTTTTGGCTAATGCTGTAAGTTAATTTAATATATTACCACTTTGTATTAAAGGCCATTTTCATAGGAATTCATATCCCTGTGTAAAAATAGCATTAGGGGCAATTGAAAAAACAAAAAGCTTCTTTCATGGACCCAGATCTGCCCCTAGGGCAATTCAGAACATGTTCAGACATTAGTTCTTCTACCAGGGCTAGGGGAACATTCTAACCCCAAAAAGTCATTTGCAATTCAAATGAACCTACCCTCTCCCTAGGAAATGTTTGGGGTTTATGTGCCACCAGCACTTGTGAAGGTGATAGGCTGTTTCCAAGACAAAAGTCCAAAGATATTCAGAATCCACTTAAAAAAATGTTTCAAATATTTATAAAAACTGTTAAGGACTCCCAAATTACTATGTAAGATAAGGATAAAACTTTGGAATTTCCCTAATAATTCATTGAATTATAGCATCGCTATGATGGTGCTCAATTTAAGAGAAGTATACTACGGTTTGTTATTTTTAGTGATTTGGACTGTGCTAGGGTGTATTTTCTAAAGGTCAGAGATCCACTTTAATAGCAGGGTATATTTGGTTTTAATGACTAGACAATGGCCCACATTTACTAAGACAGGCATATTGTATGCCAGTAAAAATGGAGGAGCTAGTTTGAGTGATGGTAGACACCAGCGGGCTCTGAACTTATATTGCCACATACCCATAAAAACTTCAGTAGTACAAAACAAAACACAAATGGGTATGAATAAGGCAAGAAATAGTCACTTTGTATACCACAAAAAAAATAAAAAAATTATTTAAGGTAAATACACCACATAAACACTATTAAAATAATTTAAAATACCAAATCCATGCTAAACCTGATCTCTTGGGGGATGCCACCCTGATAAGTGGCTAAACAAAGAAGCCCCAACCAGACCACACAAAAAAAACCTCAGATAACAATATAGTTACATGTAAATGAATTAAAAGAATATTGCATCAAACAGTTTTGCACGTATGCAGAATGGTAACAGAGTAACCTAAGAAAAGAGAGGGGTCTAAATGCCCCACGCGTATCGCCACAATTTTTCTTCCTCAGGGGTATTCCTGCGGAAGCCACATTGTGGCGATACGCATGGGGCATGGATTTTCTATTTTAAATTATTTTAGTAGTGTTTATGTGGTGTATTGGCCTTAAATAAATAAACATAGATTTTTTGTGGTATACAAAGAGACTATTTCTTGCCTTCTACGTACCCATTTATGTTTTGTACTACTGAGGTAGTTGAAGTGGCGCACATCTCTTAATAATTTTAGCGCATTTTGACCAATCAAGCAAGCATACAATTAAATCTACGCCGCTATGATGAGGTGTAGGTTTACCACAGAAATTTGCACCATTTTCACTTAATTTATTTAACAATTCTAGCCTAAAATACATCTCCGTGGAAACCACGAGCATGTTTTATGTCACACGGTCCAAATTTGAAATGTACAAAAATCTGGCACACGTGACATTTGCAATTTTTTTTTGGCCTTTTTTTGCAGCTTTAATTGGTGTGATCTGATTGGCAATGTGAGCCAGTGTGTGTCAGTTTTTGTTATGTCCTGGTATAATGGTTATATATTTGAGTCTTTCCTCATGACACATAGGGCTTCTTTTCAAAACCATTTTTTATACAAAGTCTTTTTTTTATTTTTTAGAGCGGTTAAAATAATTCTAATAAAAAAAGGATACTTTCAGATTTGAAAATGTAGTAAAACATTCCAAAGAGAGTCCAGAAATATTTTCACCATCATCTCTGATTTTATTTTGATGGATATCACAGCATGTGTGGTTTAGGCAGTTTACGTTGGGGCTTGGGTGATTACTCCACTTACTTTTTCCCCTAATTGTTGCTACCCCACAGATGCTAGAAGAGGGGCCAGGTGGAAGACAGTAAAGCTGGCCATATTCTAGCGATTTTGGACAGCCAAAAAGGCAGATTTGGACAATTTTCTGCCGACATCAACACCTTTTTGTGACATGAATGAGCATGACATATGCTGACCGAAGGCAGATACTGTACCTGTGAAATATTAAACATTTTAAGTTTTTGTTGGGTGTTGTTGTTGGAAAGTCGTTGAAAGTTTGCCCAGCCAGACTACAGATCAAGCGATTTGTTGTTTTATCGTATGGCGTTGCCATCCAAAATGACAACCTTCACAGACAAATCGTGACCGACAAGTCGTTTAGAAAATTGCTAATGAACGGCTTACTTTACACACGAGTGCAGGATCAGACTACACAGTGTTTGTTTGTAGTCTGTAACCCTGGAGATGCATACTTTTTTTTAAATTAAAACTATTTGGAAAGTTGCTTTATTTTTATTTAAGATGCATTGGAGTAATAACAAAAATGTCACAGTGCACATATCCTTTAAACATTTTCAAAAGTGAACCTAAACTGACATGATATATACTTTCCTACCTAACATCTTATCCATACCGCCAAATCCATGTCAGCATTTACTTTACACTGTTAGACCAGTTCTATAATAGTTCTCAAACATATAACCTCAATTCTAACAAATTTTATTTTACCTATAAGCTGCAAGAGGATGTGAGGTTGAATAAAGTGTCGTTAATTTTGCTAGAAAACTTGGGTGCATAGACACAATTCAACATATTCCAAACCATTAACTGTGCAAACAGTATTAGTGAATGTCATGACAATCATTTTTGTAGCTCTGACTGCGAATTATCACCATATTGAAAACAGGATGAGTAAAACATTGATTTAATGGATACAGCCTCTTGTATGAATAATATACAAACAGTAATAAGTAACTAGACAATACTTGAAAAAAATAGCAAAGAAATGTCATTTTATTTTAAGTAAAATCTTAGAAAAATAATGAAATTCACAGTAGTAACCCCATGCAAGTAAAAGCTCTCTACTACCGAATACGAGATTAAAAGGTTTATTTCTAGGAGCATCAAACTGTTTCAAGAGATAGATTACACCATTTGACATTGTTTTGCTTCTACTGTAACATCACAAGTCATAATAAGCAGTCCCATCGAACAGATTCAAAAGCACCCACAACGACCTTTTAAAGGGACTATAGAAAACTGACAAAAACATGCTGGGAAAAAACTAGTAATTGTACACAAAAATTGAACATTTAGGGGAGTTGGGCACTGAAGGCAATTTTGAGTTACTGGAAGACTGTGGCTAATAATCAGCAAATTTAGGCACAGAAAGGTTCATTACCATAAATTGTATATTTTTAAAACATCACTAAATTGAGAAAGTGACAAATGTGGTCACCTAAGTCAATGCAGGAGTTACAAAATATTGATATAATATTATTTGTGGACAAACGGGCAAACCTGTCACCATGAAGAAGATATTTTATTGTGTTTTGGAGACATAATAAACAGATCCCAAATTAATTTGTGTCATATATAAAGGATTAATTGAACACATTTGCATAAGGATTATAAAAGACAAGTTTCAGGGAGCTTAGAACAGATGGGTGCATACAAAAAACACAGGTTTGAGAATACAAAAATTTCCGTAAATAGTAATTTTTTTTCTAAGCTATAAAGGTTCCTATACACAGTCATTCCTCCACTGAGAACATGAATATGTTGCTAGTAAGTACTTTACATGCACTTGCCTGTAAAATAGGTATACTGCAGGCTAATGGACCATGCAAGTTACAGTAACTTTCTAATCAACCATTGGGACAAAAACTGAACATAAAACATTGGACTCGTTATAATTTTGGCATACACAATTTTACTCTTTTTGAAATGTATCCTACAGTTTGTATGAATCACAAAACAATATGGCCACAGATTTGCGTTCAATAAAAAAGTCAATTTGTGGGAAACGTCAAAACAACATTTACTTAAATACATCATGACTATGATGATATGCATAAAAGTGGTGCCTGTATAACATGCAAATATCATATAACAGTTATGTTTAAAAATTGCTTTCCCTGCTTGATTATGGAAATTCTACATTATTTGAGTACAAGTATAAATACTTTATACATCTTCACAGTTACAAACAATCCTCCTTCCCACTTTGCAGTCTTCAAAAATGCAATATATTGAATGTTAATGAGTCTGCAGCATTAAACCTTACATTGTAATTTTTGTACAATATTGGATGTAAACTTTTCTTAAAGTGCCAAATGCATGATCCTTTTAACATGTGAGCACTGGTATCACTGAACTTATGTTTATTGCTCTAACAGAATTTATCCACAAAATATGTTTGTCTATTCCGTATATGTTAGGGAAAATAAATTAGGCATATTTATTAGTAAAGCACTTTTTATTTATAGGTTTTTTTTAAAATTCAAGTAATTCTAAAATATTAATTATGTATATTCTAAATTTTCTTTCTACCCTTACACTGAACATTTGAATATCTTTGGTGCCAAGTGGGCATTTTGACAAATATGTTAAACAAAGTTTCTTCATAAAATGGGTTGTAAACAGCAAATGATGCAATATACAATATAAAGGTACAGAGGGCTGACAGCAGTGCACCATGATGAAGACATTTCACTTTTTTTCAAATTACTTAATAGCAGCAGAATCCCCTTTACCGGTCAATCAAACTTCACCTGTCAATTAAACGTCACCTGTCAAAAGAAACTTCCCTTCTGATCCGAGGTGTTTGCTGACCCTTGTATAGTATGGGCAGACATAGCTATAAAAGGATTTATTACAGGCACCTGATTGGCTACATGTAATTCAGCTGCTGATATTCTGCTGTGACTTCCTGCTTAGAGAAGGAGACAGTGAGCTGCTTTATTCAGTGTCTGAAGTTCATATATTTGCAACATTAGCTTCAAACTGGTACATTTGGATAAGACTGAGAACAGCCCCAATACAAAATACATGCCCTATACACCTTTTAAGTTTACAACTCCATTAATATTGATTGATATACATCATGTCAACATAATTTCTAAGTATTGCTACCATAAAACAACAGCTAAAAATAAAGACTGTAGTTTGAAGACAGTAAGTATTGGCTTCTTATATTGTATAAATGACATTGATGTTCTGCTGCAGAATTTTCTTAAATCTCTGGTTTGGAAAAATATTAAATTATTTAAAAGAACTAGATAAAATCTTAGGGAATTCCATTATTAATAATAATAATAATAATAATAATAATAATAATAATAATATATTATATAATTGATGTTTAAGTAAAGTTTTCTAAACCAGAGGAATTATTAAATAGTAATATTTGGTCTGATGATGTTACTAAATTTAGCAACAAAATTGTAACCATATAAATACTTTTGCACTCTCACCCAGTCATAAAATAATAATAAACCAAAACTAGACATGGTTAATATGAGTCTCATGTGACGATAATATGAAAAAAAAAATCCTGGAGAAAAGACTGATTTTCTTGCTGCCCACGCTAGAACAAGAAAATCACTTGGATACAGCAGGCAATTCAGATTTTCAATCAACAAACACCCTCTGTCTCTTTTACTGCTTTGTTCTCTACCTCTCCATCTTCGAATGTACAATTTAGATGAAATGGTAATGGTCTCCAAACACAGCTTTACAGAATGGTATTTGGGGACGTTCGCAGATTAGAACACATTGTGCTTGTTTAGTATAGTCGACTTTTCTTTCTATAAACTCTATATAATCTAGAGTCTGCTTTTTAAGATTAGGAATAAAATCAAAATGACTGACAACTCTCAAAAAGATTAGGATACAAATGTGCATAAACGAGGCAACCGTACAATTCCCCAACCCGACCAATATAATCCTAGTGTAACAGTGTTTTAGCTAGCAGTCAACCTTATTCTGTTTCATTTTGCTACGTTGGTGACACCTAAAAAAACCACAACAGAATTACCTTGAAATAACATAAAACAAGATAGATTCTCAAACAATGATAGACTATTAACATATGATTCAACGTTAATAAAAATATTCTCTGTTTCTTTATAACTGTATAATTAGACTTCTTTATCATAAATAGTGCAGTGCTCAAAATGTTAAAGGGAAATATGCCAGTCTTAAAATCCTGCCACGACAATAAGGGTATAACATAAGAGCACACTTCATATTCAGTGTTTGTGGTCGTTATATTACAGTGTTCTCGAAAAGACAGTGAATTGCTCGACTTCAGTTTGCGTTTTGCAGCTTTACACAACTGTTGCTGGCCTGCGGCCCATCTCGGCTTCCAGTTTGACCATCTGCTGGATTTCCTTTGCCTTAAGCCAAAAACCAAGGAAACATGGTTAATATGGTATGCCATTTATGACTGCCCATTTGCTACAATAATAATGTGTATAAGGTAACAGTATGAAATGGCAGTACCAATTTGCCACCAACAACAATGTATCTAAATACGTTTTTAATATTGTGATCAGCATGTTAGGCCTTCCATTTATAGTACCATTATATAAATACATGAGCATGAATCCTAGTTTTAGGAGTTTTCAGTTCTAGTAATCTACTGGCCTCAACTTTAGTGAGTAAACTCGCTCCATGCATACTCTAGTTTGACCAAGTATTTGATAGGCCTGGAGAAGGTGTCACCCAACTCAGGCAGCTATGCTGAGTAATATCGATTTAACTGCTCAAAGCCAACAAACCCCTATAGCGGCCCCTTGTATAGGAGGGGAAATGAGATATCAAAATCTCAAACCAAAAGTCAATTTTCAGTTTAAAGTAAGTAGAAAGTGTTCATATTTTACAGCTATGTTATCCATTCACGTAAAATCTTACTAACCTTCTGCTTGACCTGCCCGAGTAGGCATCAAATGTCAAATGAAGCTTAATCTACAGGACTTTTTTTTAAATTTAGCCCTATTAATTACTTGTTTAAAAAAATAAAATAAAAATATCTCCCTAGCGCTGCTGTGCAATCTAAAGGACACCCGTATGTTGCACAGAGAGTGTGTCCCTGCTGCGGCCATGTCACAAACTGTCAGGACACAACCGCAGCGGGGACAACCTTTCTGTGCAACATACGATTGTGTCCTTTAGATTGCACAGAGAGTCAGACAGCGGCGCTAAGGTCAGTGGGCACTGGAGGGAAGTTTTTTTTAAACAAGTAATTGAAAAGCCCTCTTATTTTTTATAAATAATAGGACTAAATTTTATACAATTTACAGAAAACCCATTCCAACTAAAGCTCTGTTCACATTGATGTTTTCCTATTCCTTTTTTGACGTCAAGAATAGTGTACTCTGCTGCGCTATTCTTGTCATTAAAAGTATACATATGCATTCATAACTTTCAGTTTTTAGTTATTTTTTCATTTTTTTAAACAAAGGTATTTTTTTTTTCATTCCACTGTAGCAATTTGGACTATTTTGTCAGGTCAATTACATACAATCAAATTTAAAATATATTTTAATACCAGGATTTAATGCAACAAAACAGGAAAAAACACCAATGGAGATAAAAATCGGCCTAATCTTGGACACCAGCAGCATAAAAGTGCTGTCATTAAATCCACACCTTCTGCTGGCCCTGCCCCAGTCTACACACCAAAGCTGACAAGTGAGCTGCTTTAAATAGGAAGTGTCCGCCTATTTTGTCTGTGCTAGTCGCCAGTGTAAAAACTGCTATATTTTTTATGGATAGTCACATGGGGGAAAAAAGCAACATTTCAAAACATTTTTAGAATAAAAATCTGATTAGAATATGTCACTTTCTTATGATACCTTATCTTTAGATTACTGTAAATATAACTTCTAGTTGTAATATGTCAATACAATAAATAATCATATCTTTGTATACCTGCATCTAAACATTGAAGTGAAAACATGTTATCTGTATTCCTAAATGACTGTAAAATAATAATTAATGACAATAAGCAATGGAAGAGCAGCCATACCTTGTGAGTAAGACACAGCATGACACGATTTCAAAAGCTGTTCATATAAAACACAACAAATAATGTCAAAATTATGCAGAATGATATGAAGCAAAGAAAGAAGAAAGCAAAACTTCTGAAAGCCTTGAGAATGCATGATAGACAGGAAAATCTACAGTACAATGCCAACTGTATGACCTCAGGAGCTAAGGACCTCATTGCTTTCTTTAAGGTGCCTGCTCCCACTCGTAAACCCCTCTGTGTCATTTGCCGTACATTTATGTGAGCCTGCTCCATAGACTACGGTGTCAGTTGTATATTACAGATGAGACTTCGCACTAATGGTTGGGATCGGGGGTAATTCCGATTCTGATAATTTAAGCTCTGCAATCTAGAGCGATCGTGGCATCTAAGTTGTAAGACGGAGGGAATAAGTCCCTTTGGCAACCCATTGCCCCCTCATGGTGATGCAATTGCAGGGTGCCGTTAGTTGTCATGGCAGCCTCGGCGCCTTATAAATGTCCACAGGTCTGACATCTTGGTCCATGCTAGAGGCAGGCCATAATAGGAGAATGCTAAAATCACAATACACTGTAATACATAAGTATTGCAGTGTATTGTGCCAGCGGTCTAACAATGGCATGTACAAGTCTCATAGTGGGATGAATAAAAATGTAAAAATAAGGTAGCGATTTTTTTGTAATGTAGGGGAAAAAATAATAAAAGCTAAAAAAAATAATTTCCCCCTAAAGTAATGTATAACATTAAAAAATAAACATAATTATTATTGCCTGGACCGTAAAAGTCTGAACTATTACAATACAACATTATTTATTCCGCACGTTTTTATTCCCCATCTTCCAAAAGCCATAACTTTTTTTATTTTCCTTCAACATAGCCATATGAGAGATTTTTTTTTTTTGCGGGACGAGATGCAGTTTTTAATGGCACCATTTACTGTACCATATAATGTACTGAAAAAACAAAAAAAATATTTGTGGGCTGCACTTGGATGGATTTTTATTTTTATGGTCATTCACCATGCGACAAAAAGCAGCATGTTAACTTCATGTTAACTTCGTTCTGCTGGTCAAAACAATTACGGCCATACTAAATTGATATGTTTTTTTTTATGATTTACTATTTTTGAAAGAGACAAAAATTTTTGTTTTGTGTCGTTATATTCTGAGGCTTAAAACTTTTTTTTCTTTTTTTGTTGCTGGAGCGGTGTGAAGGCCTGTTTTTTGCAGGATGAGCTGTCGTTTTTATTAATACTATTTTGGGATATAGAAAACCTTAACTTGACACTGATAACTTGCCGTTAATACTTAACACAGCAAAAGCCATTTAAAGGCCATTAAAAAAGTTAAGGTAAAGTATTTGCCACTGTGTATCTTAAGCGTTGTCAAGTTAAAGAGTGCTACATCTGTACACACAACTGAGGGGGCGGTGTCCTCATCCCTCCTGTGTGATGACTGACAGCTACGGATCAGCTCTGTGCATCTATATGTAGTATTAACCCTTGAACACCAATAATGTGTTTGCCCTTGCGCTTTATTGGCTGCTGTTTTCCGCCCAGCCTATAACGTGTGACTGAGTTTCCTCACACACGCTCCTTTAGCTAGGCAGAGATAACCTCTTTTTTATGTTAACCCTCTGAGCATTGGTGCTCAGAGGGTTAACATAACATATCTCATGCCTAGGTGAAGGAATCTGTGTGGGGACAATCTGTCACAGGGGGCTTATAAGTCTGTGATGGGCTCCCCCCAGGCAACTAGCAGCAGTTTTACATTACAGATTCATTACAGTGTGCTGCATGAGGTTGGATTTCATAAAGTAGATCGCTAAAACAATAAAACAAATATTAATCAAGTTTATTATTTTTGTACAAGAAGACCTATTATCTGAACTTGTATAAAGGTGGGGCTTCTCTTTAAGGCCCGGCTTAAAGTTTGGCCACTTTTGGACGGGCGTAATACGGGGGCTTTTTGTGCGCGTATTATGGATGCCGCAACTGGACCTCCTGCGCTTGATTAGTACCGGAGTTAGAGCACCATAGAAGTTTATGGGGTTCTAACTCTGTTTCTGATGAGAACACCCGTATTACGCCCATCTGAAAATTGCCTTAGTGTGTCAGTTCATCTCAAAGGAGCTGAGTTAGGGCTCTGCTGTGTAGGCAAAAGGGATCTAACATACTTTTGACCATGTAGTGAGTGTGTATGCATACACAAGTACACCAACAGACATATATCTATTAGTGGACATGGAGAATCTGTGCTCTGGTCCACTATACCTGTTCATTCTGCTTCTCCAGAATTTCCAAATGTTCCATTTGGGCTTTCTTCAACTGGTCCATTTCCTTAGATTGTTTCATTGCCAGCTAAAAGAAAACAGAATATTTTTAATGTCACTCTTATTAATCAAGACGACAAAATTAAGACTTTCATCATTTTCCATTTAACAACAATTGTAGCTTGTTATTTTGTAGTTAGAGCTGTCAGACAAAAACATACATTTTACGAAGCAGAATACCGACAGGCTCGAGTTGTTGTCATGGGAATGTTAAACCTGGCATTATGCTTGGCGCTCCATCTCTTCTTGCTTGAGATCAACAGTTTGTTTTTATTCAGAGCACAAATTCCTGTATAATACATGCAGGACTATCTATAGTGTGGAGAAGAAAATGCCTCCAAAGCACTCCCTCGTAATTGCAGAAAGTATTTTCACTAATTGTTTTAGGTGGCTCCCAAAAAAATAGCAGCTTATTTACACATTGGGGCTCCAAGTTCCTTCTAATACACTGCCCTGTTAATTTGCATAACAAGATTCCGGTAAGCATGCTAATTCTGAATAATCGAATCATTAATTGAATGGGGCTTGTTCAGAATAATAGCAGTGAGGAGTTAAATTGGTGAAGTCCTTCATTCTGTGGAATAACAGGTGTCAATTTATCCCTTATTTAAGGTGGGAAGGTGGCAAATGTTGCACATGTTGGTTATAGTGCATTTCCTTCCGAAATACTGGGGAAAATAGGTCGTTCCCCACGTTGTTCTGATGAAAAACCTACTTTGATTAAAAAGTTGATTGGAGATACATATAGAGAAGTGCAGCAAATTATAGGCTGATCAGCTAAAATGATCTCAAATGCCTTGAAGTAACAAACAAAACCTGAAGGAAGCGGTAAACTACGGTTTGAATGGATCGAAGAATAGCCAAAATGGCAAAGGCTCAGCTAATGATCACCTCCAGAAAGATCAAAGAAGATGTGAAGTTACCAGTGAGTAACTTTATCAGAAGACGATTAAGAGCAGCCAAGTTTATTAGCTCCTATGTGTAGAAATTTTTCCTTCCCTTTTCCCGTCCCTTGGTTGAACTTGATGGACATGTGTCTTTTTTCAGCCGTACTAACTATGTAACTATGTAATAAGTTACCAGCAAGAACTCCACGCGAAGTCCTGTTGTTAAAAAAAAGACATGTCCTGAATAGGTTCAAATTTGCCAAGGAACACATTGACTGGCCCAAAGAGAAATAGCACAACATTTTCTGGACTGATGAAAGCAAAATTGTTCTTTTTGGGTCTAGTGGCCGGAGACCATATGTCAGACGACCCCTGAGCACTGAATTCAAGCCACAGTACACTGTGAGGACCGTAAAGCATGGCAGTGCAGATATGGGGATGTTTCTCATACCATGGTGTTGGGCCTATTTATCGCATACAAGGGATCAGGGATCAGTTTGAATATATTAAAATACTTGAGATCATGTTGCCCTATCCTGAAGAAGAAATACCCTTGAAATGGGTGTTTCAACACGACAATGACCCAAAATACAGCAGTAAGTGAACAACATCTTGGTTACAGACAAACAGGATTGAGTTAATGGAGTGGCCGGCCCAATCCCGTGACCTCGATCCCATAGAGAACTTGAGGGGTTACATAAAAAATGCAGTTTATGAGGCAAAACCCAAAAATGCAGAAGAACTGTGGAATGTCGTCCAATCTTCCTGGACTGGAATACCTGTTCAGAGGTGCCAGAAGTTGGTCGACTCCATGCAACACAGATGTCAAGCAGTTCTCAGAAACAATAGTTATACCACTAAATATTAGTTCAGCAAAGTGGAATCTGAAACCGTTTTTCAGTTTATACATAAAATTTGTATGTTTTTAAAGAAAAACGCTGGCACGGGCAATTTTTTGAACAGCCTAATATTCCTTTTTCTTTACTTTCTGTAAAGGATTAACACAAACTGGATACATTTTGTTATTGTTTTGATGTGGAATTGGATGTGTAGTATTTCCAGTGCATTTGCATTTAGACAAAAAAAAAAAGTTAATGATTTTGCGCTTTATTTGCTTTTTAAACTCACTGCTATTTTTTTTTTTTTAACACTACTGCATATGGCTATGTACACATGATCTTGTTTCCCTTTTATCTTGTGTATTAAAACAAAGGTAAGGATGACATCAGAGGTGGCTATTGATTCTGGATTTTTTTTTTCCAAAGATTTTTTAGATGATCAGAGATGTATGCTATGCTTTACTCTGTCCAAAACTCTTAGAACTCTCTCCAATGACATCCAAACGTGAACATTTCTGCAGAGGGCCATGGAGCAAACATAATGTGAACTAAGCCTTATTATGTTCTACATCATACACCTCGTCTTAATCCGTGTAATATTTTATATAACCAATGCAGAAAAAAAAAACAACCTAGAAAACAATACTTTTTATTTGTTGTAAAAAACAAAAGCATTTAAATTCAGAGATGTTAGTGTCAGTTCACACATAGTTTTTTGCTGCTGATTTTGACTCGCAAACCGCGTCAAAATTAGCGCCAAAAAACTGCCTAAATTGCCCCCTTCCCCCATTGATTTAAATAGATTTTTTTTATTGGAGTTATAGGCGATTTTTTTGCCCTGGCGGCTTTTGGCCATTCGCTGAAAAGTATTCTTTCTTCAAGCAGTTTCCACCTCTGACCTTCCTTTGAAATCAATGAGTGGCAGAAAAAACCTGCGACACCTTTCTCTGAGTGTTTTTTGCAGAGTTTTTTAAATTGCGGTTCTCGCATTAGATTCAACAGCCATGGGCAAAAAAACGCCGCAAAAAAAATGTGGGGAAAAAAGTGTTAACACAATGGTGGCAGTTCATTTGAGGCAGAATTTTTCTGTCTGCAAAAACTTAGTGTGAACTAGGCCTCAGGCCTTATTCACACAAACGTGTCTATTTTGCGCGCGTAAAAAACGCAGCGTTTTTCCTGCATTGCAGTTCCGTGTGACAACCGTGTACGGTGCGCATTCTTTACGCGCGTATGTCATCCGTATGTCACGCGTTTTTTTAAATCCGCAAAAAAAACTGAAGGAGGCGTTTCTCTTTTTCTCATCGTTTCTTTCGCAACTGTTGAGTGAATCATGGACAGCACACGAATGATGTCGGTGGGCTGTCCATGATTTTCACGCACCCATTGACTTCAATGGGTGTGATATGCGCAAAAACGCACAAGTATAGGACATGCAGTGAGTTTCACGCAGCGGACACATGCTGCGTGAAAAACACTGCATGTCTGAATGGCCCCATTGAATTGCATAGGTCCTTGTGACGTCAGTTGTTTTAACGTGCGTAACACGGACATGAAATACGCTCGAGTGAATAAGGCCTTAGTATGAACATACAAGCTCCATGGAGATGTCCCATTTGATCCCAGAACCTTAGTGCTGCAAGGCAACAGTGGTAACACACACACACACTTTTTTATGTAGCTTTTTTGGGTGTTTTTTTCTATTTTTAAATGGTACAGATGTAGCACTTTTTATCTTGACTTTTAACACATTAAATACACAATGGCAAGAAATTTTAACTTGACTTTTTAAAGGGAATGTGTCGCTAGAAAAATATATATATTTTTTTTTAGTTAAACTATTAGTCAATAAATGATTACACATTGTTCTAATTTTTTTACATTTTTTTCACAATTCAGGAAATATTATAAATTAGATTCTAATTTATAACATTTCCATGTGCTGGTCACTAGAGGGAGCAATTCCCAAAATTGCAGCATTGCAATGTGGTAAAGCAACCTCATTGCTTTATGCAGCAAATTTGTAGACACACACGCTCTAGTGTGCTCGCACAATGCCCCCTCCTTTATCCTGGCTAGTGCCAGCAGAAAGGAGGGGGTTGAATGTTCAAACCTCCTACACTGTGTGCCGCCATTTTTTAGGAGGATTAGATACAGTGGTAATCACACTCACACAGTATAACACGAACATACACACACACAAACATAACTTACCTGCTCCTGCCACCGCCGCTGCCTCCGCTCCCTCCGCTCCTAGTCCTTGCTTCTGAACATATGGACGGAAGCCGCGACCGGAAGTAGTCATCTCACTGTCCGGCCTCGGCTTCCGGTCCACATGAAAATGGCGCCGGATGTCGCTCGGCCGAAGACCTTCCTTTTGGACTGTGTGGGAGCGGCGCATGTTCCCACACAGACAGCGTATGCTATAGTGAATGGAACGGGTCCTGTTCGCATTCACTATGGGGATGTATGTGCCGTATTCCATCTCTGTATGTGTCGTTAATCGACACATACAGAGATGAAAAAAAAATGGCAGCCCCCATAGTGAAGTAAAAGTAAGAAAAAAGAAAAAAGTAAAACACAAAAACACAAATAAATAATGTGTGGCGGCAGCTATGGGGGGCGTTCTACTGTGTGGCGGCAGCTATGGGGGGCGTTCTACTGTGTGGCGGCAGCTATGGGGGGGCGTTCTACTGTGTGGGGCAGCTATGGGGAGCATTACTGGTGAATTCATGTTTCGAAACAGTCTGCTGTTGTTCTGTGTACTTTTTACCAATAAACCTTTTAACTACTCACCTTGTTTTCATCTATGTGATGAATGGATCTTTCTCATCACGGATGAAACGCCGATCGGCAGCGCCAGAGAAACACCCGTTCTTTTTCTATCTTCTCCATTTTTAAAAAAGAGCTCAGTACACAAATATGTTGTCTGCCTCAATGATCTGGAGAGTCTATAGCTAAAAGGTTTATATTTACTTTAAAAAAAATACAACCTCTCAAGTGTAAGACTGCAGAACTTGTCAATCCAGCTGGTTGAAAAATGGAAGGAAAGGAGGTGGAATGGGCTACAAGATGGATCATGTGAAAAACAAGCAGCAAGCCATAATTTTCTGTTGCATAGGAGAACAAGATAGTGACTCATTTCTACTTACTCTTTTCCTTTCTTCAAGGAATTTCTTTGTGTTGCTGCTGTTCAATTCCCTCACTCGCCTACAAAAGATCAAAGGAATATAAATGGAGGCAAAATGAACAGCATGCAGCTCCGCATGCTACTAACACAAAGAAACAAAATGCATGAATACTAACAAAACTGACATAATCACTGATTTGTAATATACATATATAATGACTGTTCGAATAATAAATAGTCTTTGTAGTATCAATCACAGGATATGCCAGAAATTGCTGATAGATGCGGGTCCCACCTCTGGGATCTGCACCTATCTCCGAAACCGGAGTACCCTGACCCCGTCCGTACTTTTCATAATTCCTGGACACCCCTTTACTGATTCTCCTTCTGGATGCGGTGGCCAATGGCTGCCTCAGAAGGTGGGAGATCGCTGCAGGTCTCAGCATCTATCAGACATTTATGGCATATGCTGTGAATAGGCCATACATTTTTTAAGATGGGAATAATCCTTTACCCAATAAAATTGCAATATTTGTTCAAAGATATGTTGCAGAGAATCTTCCACTCTCTAAAGTTGATCATCTATGATCCAAGAGTTAGGATACTGCTGTCCAGCACTAAACTGAGATCAGGCAATCTTGCAGTTTGTGCATATGTTTTGAGCCTCTAAAGCAGTGGTCCCCAACCATGGGCTCAGGAGCCACTTTGTGGCTCGCCATAGGAACCTTGAGGTATAACCATATGCTCTTGCTACATCATGATATCCACATTAACAAGATAACAGATATATCCTATCCCCAGAAAAGTGCCAATTTGGGTGGTGGATCATCAGTGTGTTAAATTGCTCTGCTGTAAGTACCACAAGATATTTACAAGATATTGTGAGATCAGGAGATTAACAGGTAACTAAACTTTAAAAAAAACTTTTGACATGTCATAGTGACATTTCAGAAGTTTTGATCAGTGGGGGTCCGAGCACTGAGACCCCCACCGATCGCTAAAACGAAGCTGCAGAAGAACTTGGGTGAACGCAGTGCCGCTCCATTTCTTATGAGCTTTCATTGGAGCGGTCTACGGAAAGTCAGAGTCGTACAGCGCTCATTCGACTTTCCGAGGAAAGCCGATGATAAACTAAGCTGCACATCGCTCACCCAAGTGCGTCTGCCGCTTTGTTTTAGCGATCGGTGGGGGTCTCTGTGCCCGGGCCCGACCGATCAAAACTTCTGACATGTCAAAAGTTTTTAAAATGTTTAGTTACCCATTAAAAGCATAATCCCTTTCAGTTACCACATATTTTAATTAGTAGTAAATATAGAGTGATTGGTGGATTTTAAATAGAGGTGGAGTTGTCGGAGAGGGTAATAAAAAGGGAAGGGTTGGGCAGGGCTAAGGGTTAATAATGAGCTTTGATAGATACTATATACTGAAGATACATTTGGTTTACTGTTATAATTGCATATATTTATTAAAAGCAAGATATTTTTAATGTTTTGATTTATAGATTAAATTGATCAATAAAAAATACAATAAATAAAAAAATCAATCAACATGAAAAACATTTTTGTTAGCATTTGTTATTATCAAATTATTTTTATTAATAATTTTTTTTTAAATCAAGCACATACCTTTCCCGTTCAGCTTTGTTTTTGATAGATTTATCCTGGCTTATGGCTTTGCTGTTTTCCATGGAGATTTTAGCTTGATTGGCCCTCATCTCCTTGCTCTCTCTGTGAATATACAAGCTTACTGTATGTTGTAATGGAAAGCTTATTAAGTAAAAGCTATATTGTACAACATGATAAAGTTAAATAGCTACTTAGTATGGTTAAAAAAAGACATATGTCCATCAAGTTCAAACATGGGAGGGGAAGGAAGTGGATAAAAGGAAGGAGGGGTCCCAAAACTTAGTTTAGTCCTATTGATTTCGTATTGTATAATGCTATCAAACTTGAATTGCGTACCGATCCTGGGAGAGTTTCAGATGTTGTGTCTGTTGTTCTTGGACGGTGATCAGCAGTTTTTTGAGGAGTTCGCATTGTTGACTTAAATGTACATCTTGGAGATCTTGTACTTCAGCAGCGTGTGTGTTAAGCAACTCTGACCACTCCTTCGTATGTTGAGCCACAATTTCTTTCACCTAGCGGAACAGAAATGTAATACCTGGTAAAACGGACAGTTTGACTAGAAATTTTGTAGAAGGATCTTGTGGTCAAGTACACAAAGTTTTAAGGAGATAAAATATTTTTTTTTATCAACTTTGGTTATTTTTGAAAATAGATTTTTTAGAAAAATGGTGCGTAGATAAGGCGCGGTGACAATAAAAATGGTTGGGTAGTTGTGTTTTTTGGAAGGTCCCTTAAACATATACCTACATTACAGCACTCTAAATGGGAGCTTACTTGGAGACAGCAGTGCACCTTACATGAAGTGAGTTAGGGACTTTGTCTCAAGCTGTACTCTTCCATTACTTATGGCTTCGTTCATATCTGCGTTGGGAATCCAAACTAAAACAAACGGAAACCACAGGTTTCCGTTAGCATCACCATTGATTTCAATGGTGACGGATCCGGCACAAATGGTTTGCTTTTCTCATCGTTGTTTCTCATCTCTGCGCTATTCATTCCGTCAAACCGACGGAACCCTTAAACAATGGTGACAAATGGAAACCATTTGCACCGGATCCGTCACCAATGGTGATACAAACGAAACCTACAGTTTCCGTTTGGATTACGTTTATGCGTTTCCCTGACTGAAAGCTCTGATGGAACCCATGAACGGAGTCCCAACGCAGATGCGAACGAAGCCTAAGGGGGACAGATATACAGTGCATTCCTTTAATTTCCCCTCTACAATTTGGGAAAGGAGAGGGGGATTTCCTTTTTTGCCCAAGGAAGAAAAAGGCTAAAAACATTTGTAATTGAAAATTCCACTCAAGCCTTCTTTTTGGCCCAGTCCCTTTTTATAGTTGTTAGTTATGTGTGGGCACATTACTGTATAACCAGTCTCTATAAAAAGTGAGTTTAATGATCCGATTAAAGCCTCTAAAGTCTTAAATTGTGTGCTAATAATCTGAAGTGGATAAATCCTTTGAGATACCGAAATTAAGTGGCCATACAAGAAATAGTCAGATGTTACAGCCTGCCTGTATATCCCCTGTGTGGTTTTCTAAGGGATGGATTGAGTCATTACAAGGAGAATGAGTGCTTCTGGTCATCATTCAATGTATATTTCCATACTGTTCTGTTTCATACATTTCTACGCTAACAATTTAGATAATATATAAGATGACATTTGACTTTACCTACCAAAACCAGCAGTGTAAATAGTTTAGATTGTTTCCTATGCACAATCTTTTCTGCAGACCAAAGTTCCCTTGTCATCCGCAAACCTAGATTTACATTTCTTGGATGGCTTTTGTCACCACCTGAGCCTAATGTGTATATAGCTCCTACTTAGGTCAATAAGAGCAGATTATAGCTGTATACGGAACAGCTCCAAGTGATGGCAACAGGCAGATGAGATGTGTGAAAGGGAACAATGTTTTATATCATATAATTATGTCCTTATGGGTGTAGCATAGTGGCAAGTTCTCTTTAATGTGTTAAAACGCGCTTTTATACATTAGGTTCGCAAATTATAGTTAGAGGGGTAGGTTATGGCTGTAGTATGAACGAAACATAGAATTGTTCTTACAAGTTAACATTAAAATATAACCAATAATACAGGCAAAAGAGTTTAAAGTGAGACTCCAGTTTCAAGCCATTTTCATGAATAAGTAACAGTTCCCTGATATTATGTTACTATCCAAATACCTCCCCTTAAATCAGGGCTGCAATTAATCTAAATCTCCCGGCCATTATCCTGCAGAGGCCAGAAACAGAATACAAGAGCATAGTACTGGCTGCCTTACACAATGCCTGCATCTTGGTGAGGGCATCTGCATGGCTCTGGAATCCAGACTTGCAGGCATCATTGAATGTCTAGAAAGGTTTTTCCCAGAATCATAAATTATCAGCTATGCACAGGATAGGTGATAATTTTTTGATTGTGGGGCTCGCACTGCTGGGACTCCATTGATCGCCAGAGCAGGCGTCCCGAACCCCTGTTCCTCCTCACTGCTGAACCGCTGTGAGGAAAACATTAAATGGAGCGACGGCGAGCATGCATGCTGCCGCTCCATTCAAATTCTATAAGAAAGGCGCAAACAGCTGAGAAGAGCGCTCGTCTGTTTCCATCATTCTCATAGACATTGAATCGACCGCCACTCCATTCAAGCTCCTCCCAACTGTGGGGGATGCAGTGAGGGGTATCTGTGGGTTTGGGATCCCCGTTCTCATGATCAGTGGGGGTCTTAGCAGTGGGACCCCCTTCGATCAGAAAATTATCACCAATATTATGGATAGGTGATCATTTATGATTCTGGGATCACTCCTTTTAATGAAGAAGCTTAGTTAACTAACATATGTACAATGCTATCAAAACCTTCATGTTATCATGTGAATACAGAGCCTATTCCCACACTGCGAGACCCTGCTTTATACTGGGTAAGGCCTCATGCACACGGCTGTGCCAGTAATCACGATTGCGGGAACGGCTGGCCTGCTGACGGCCGCATTTTTGGCCCGTGCTCCCATACAAAACATGTTCTATCTTTTGCGGTACACTTCTACGGCACAGACACTTATCGGTAGCGATATGGAAAGGTGTCCACGGCCAATGGAACCGAACGGGTCTGTAATTGTGGACCGTATTACGGTCTGCAATTATGGAGATTTTTTACGTTCGTGTGCATGGGGCCTAAGGGTCTGGAGTATAATGCCACAAGAATATGTTTTTATTTAAAGAAAAGTTCCTGTTTTCCTGCAGGTATTGTGCAATTGGGACTAATTACAGTTCTTTATCTCAGCGACAGGACTAAATCTTAAAGACTCGCTTTAAAAACAACAGCAGCATATAGAATTTTGACTAATGTACAATTTCCTCCATAAGGAACACTAGAAGTACAATACTTTCCATTATTGACGCATTTAAAATCTAATTTAATTAGTACGCCAGCCCAGTCCCACTCATGACTCCTACACTCTGTCTGCTCTGTGTTTCGTATGAACAACCTGGGGTGCAGTGGGAAGTTTTCAACAAACCACATGTACAGACTCTTTTAGAAAGAGAATGCTGAGATTTTGCCACAACAAAAACTTTAAAAAGACATCTTGACAATTGCCTACTTTGTACTTAATAAACATCATGACTTCTATGGAGATGGGATTGGTGTGGGACAAATATATATTATTCCACCCTCTGACTTAATTTTTTTTAGTGGTCATCAAAAGACCATTTTTGTAATGTTGCTATGCCCAAAAATTGAGTATGTGTGCCAAAATTACAACTATTTCAGCTGTTTTCAAAAAGGATTGTGGCTAACAAGAGTCATAAAATACCCCAAATCTATTACAGACGTACACCATTTTATACATACGCCAGCCATGAGGTAGTGTACGAAACAGAAATGTATAAAGTGCCTAGCAAGCTGCACCAATTTCATTATGTTACGTGGACCACATGATAAATATTCACAAACTCATAAATTCAGCCATCCTATGACACTATTCATACATCTCTCCCAGTATTTCTTCAAAATTACTACAGTGTTCATGTAATGTGAAAAAAAAGTTTAGATTGCATATATTTGCCATCTATTTATTTTACTTATTATTTCACTTTTTTCAGTTTTAGTCCCTTTGGGGCAATATATTGGTAATACATTTGTCCTATGCCAGCAAAAAGTACTATTTGTGGACAATAAAATGCTTGTGATAAAGGGCACCCCTCACTCTCAATTATAACTAGTACTTTTTAGCATTTCTTTTGACATGCAGTTCTATTCAGACATTTAATAGCCATTTCAATCTCTTAAGAAAACTGGACATAATATGGCGGCAGCTAGTGATTGGCTGCAGCGGGCACGTTGTGTCAACACGTCATCGCTGGACCTGGAAGAACATAGACCAGCGCAAAACCCGTGAAGCATCAGCACAGCAGCGGCAGGGGATTCGCAAGGTGAGTATTACTTCTTATAGAATTGTAAGTTGGACAACCCCTTCAACTTTGACCTTGCTTTATCTATACCATAAGGAGTTACATGGAAGAACATACACAACCTAAAATATACTGTATGTCTATGAATCTTTTAAAATGTACCTTTTCTTGTCACATTAATTTAGATCTGCATCAATACTGTATTAATAAAATTACTGATTATAATGATTGTTTGAAATGTAATTTTTTGGGACTTGTCCTTTATCCTTTAGAGCTACAAAACCAAAAAAACTGTGAGGAAAAGTGGGAAAACTTTGTTTGTTACAATTGGCGGAAGAGAGGGGCAGTACTGCACACAGAGCAGAGACTGAGACAACAGGGCAATAGAAGTTGATGAACTTCCAGACATGGGGAAGTGATATCTGAGCTTACAAAAGCGCCGCTTTAGGTAGAAAAAGAAGCATATTAGTGAGTTATTTAAACTCCTTTAACACCTTTACTTTCCTAGCCTATCAGCGATGTTGCCCGTCGCTGTAGGGGATATTAAGACTACAGTTTTCTGAAGAGAACACCACAAAAAATATTCTACTTTACAGCTATTGTATGCTGGCGGAACAGGGTCCACATGCCTATTTTTGCCGTCAGTGGTCTGTGTCTACCCATGGTATCTCATATTGCCAATCTCAACCCTACTTGGTATAGAGAAGATCTCTGAAACTATCTACACATTCTTTTGTATAGATAAGATGTTGGTATATAAATCTATACTCCTTGGATTCTGTGCTATCTAGAAGGAGAATTGGGGGAATTAAGGATGTCATGCTCTGGAGGGAGAAGCTGCCTTTCCAACATGCAAGAAGACTGATTCTTACATCCATTATACAAAGACCCATAATTCCTATTTGCATGTAGTATCAATTAAACATTCATTACTTGTCATATTAAACATTTTCCATCCTTTGACATATATATTCCACATATTACCAAACTTTGTAACAATGGTTTTTCCTCTGGTACAATAATGTTTCAGTTGAAAAATATTTACATCAAAGAAGGTGACTATTTTGGGCATTATATAATTATGATGTACTTCACTGTCACTTAATATATTAACCCCCCTTATTTCAAAGCATTGTTGTTATAGTGTGAAAATATTGTTAAAACATTGAACATTGTGACACATCATCTTTACACTTTAGCAAAGATACCCCACTAGAAAAAAATGATAGTCTGTTCAAAAATAAGTAAAAAATAAGTAAAAAAATATGTATGCTTTAAAGAGAACATGTCACTTCTTCTGCCATGTCTGTTTTAGTAAAATATTATATTCCTCATGAATTAACAATTCTGGAGCATCTTTCTTAGAACTCTAGGTTGTGCCGTTCCTGAAAAAATTGGCAACTGGGTGTTACCAGTTGGGGGTGTGTCACTACACAGACTGACACTGTCCAATCAGTGCTGACAGAGTGAGACTGTGTACTGACACACCACTAGTACACCGGGAATGGTAACGCCCAGGTGTCAATTTATTTATACATTTCTAGAAGGAATAACAGAGAAATGACAACATAGAGTTCTAAGAATATTTGTTCTAGAATTGTTATTTCATGGGGAAGTAGTTACTAAAACAGACATATAAGAACAGGGGGCGGGTCCTCCTTAACTACGGTATTTCATTTAAGAAGCTGATAACATATACATATTAAGCAGCTACACTTTGAAATAAAATATATGTAACAAATGTGCAACATTGTTTAAGAAAAATGTTTACCTTGAATGTTAATATACACATTTTACTGAATTTCAATAAATTACTTGCTATATTTTTTACTGCCTGATCTAACTAAATAGCCTGCACTTGAGTGTAAATAGATTACCTGCACTTCATTTTTTATAAACCGTCATATTCCTCAATTACACCTATATGTCACTAATACATGTAACTGGCCATATCAGGCCGTTAGTTATTTAAAAAAATCTATTATTTAGTTAGAATATATCAATGTAAAGGAGATAATTTGGGTAAAAACATCAACACTTTAATACTAAAAATAATGTTAAGTCTTTTTTTTTTTCTATGTTCATTTTAAAGGGAACCGGTCACCAGCATTTCACCTATTAAGCCAGCAATACCAGGTGGTAGTGGGCGAAAAATCATTTCTATATAACCTATAATTGTCTTCTTAGTCGGCTCTGTAGCTTTACTATTCAGTTTTTTAGTGTTCCCGTTCTGTATGCTAATGAGCATAAAAGAGTCATATCTTGATTTGAAAAGAGTCAAATTTTCGTTTGAAAAGAGTCATATCTTCATTCCTCAAGTCTTCCCGAGTTTACCCCGCCTCTTTACTTTTGATTGACAGCTCCTCGCCTTCCCCCAGCACACAAAATCCCGTGCTTGTGCATTGATGTCCTCTTCTGGTGTGTGCGCACAAAGGGACACCGGATTATTATGATAAAAAGCGCAAAATGTTTGCAGACCGTTATTTACAGTCGGAGGAGGAGTTTAGGAGAGGGGATAACGGCAATGAACATTTGATAGCAGCGGCCAGTGAGGGGTGAGTAGAGTTCAATAGGTGAAATGCTGGTGACAGGTTCCCTTTAAAGCTGAAATAATTTGTTCGTATTAAAGTTGATATGATGAATTTATTGATTTATATCTCTGCTCACTCTTGGCTTATGAGTCTGGCGATGTCACTAAATGACTGACAACATTTCTTGTATGTGTATAGTATAAGTAATAATAAAGTACAATTTAGATCAGTCGTCTCCAAACTTTGGCTCTCCAGCTGTGATGAAGCTTCTAGCATGCCGTGAAAGCCTGCGGGTGCTGGGAGTTGTAGTTTTGCCGCATCTGCAGAGCCACAGGTTGGTAACCCCTGATTTAGATCCTAGCTAAAATTAACCAAGATTGAGATTAATAATTGGTTTACTGCATTTCTCTGGATTATGATTTACTAAGGATTCATGCATATATGTTTTGGTAAAGTTCTCAACTATGCTGTCATCTATGCTGTTGAGGGGAGGTTTTATTGTTGTTTTTATTGTTTTGTTCCTGACCGCCCACAGTAAATTCACGTCGGCACTTACTGGGCTCTGTGCAGCGCCAACGTGAATTCACGGTGGGTGTTAAAAGCGCGATCCGGGTGTCTCAGAGTAGCGCTGACACCCGGATCGTGCTGTTAACCCCTGCCTCTGGTGCCAGAGACATGATCGGGACCTAATTGGTTCAGGTCCCGATTATGTGATCGCAGGGAAAGTTTGTTGCTACAACAAACTTTCTCGGGGACCGATTGCGGGTGCTGCAGTCGGTTGCATGGCAAGACCGGAGGCCATACAACAGCCTCCGGGTCTGACATGCACGGCAGCCTATGAGTACCAGCCGGATGCCTGTCCTTATAGGCTTCCTGTCAGTGTGACTCTCAGCGTCACACTGACAGTTTATAATACGTTACACTACCTAGGTAGTGTAATGTATTATAGCAGCTATCAGTGCTGCAGGTCAAAGTAAAAATTAAAAAAAAAAAAAAAGTAATAAAAATGTTTTATAAAAGTCTAAAGACAAGTTATAAGTTACAAAAACAAAAATTTTTTTTTTTCCTATGATAAGTTTTAAATGAAAATGTTAAAAAAAGTACACATATTTGGTATCACCGCGATCCTAACAACCCAAACTATAAAACTATAATATTATTTTTCCCACATTGTGAACACCGCAAAAAAAATAATTGAAAAACAATGTCAGAATCACAATTTATTTGATCATCACCCCTCCTAAAATATAGAATAAAAAGTGCTAAAAAGGTCGCACGTACCCCAAAATAGTACCAATAAAAACGACAACCTGTCCTGCAAAAAACAAGCCCTTACACAGCTTTTTTGACTGAAAAATAAAAAAGTTATGGCTCTCAGAATATGGTTACACAAAAAATAAATAATTTTATCGAAAAGTGATTTTATTGCCCAAACGCCATAAAAATACGATATACATATGGTATCGCTGTAATCGTATCAACCGCAGAATAAAGTAAAATGTCATTTATAGCACACGGTGAAAAGTGTAAAATAAAAAAAGACAAAAAACATTGTCAGAATTTGTTTTTTTGTCACTTTGCTTGCCAAAAAAATCTAATAAAAAGTGCTAAAAAAATCACATGTACCCTAAAATGTTACCAATGAAAACTACAGATTGTTTCGCAACAAATAAGCCCTCACAGCTCCGGTGGAAAAAAAATAAAGTTCTGGCTCTCAGAATATAGCGACAGAAATTGTG
The DNA here is from genome assembly GCF_050947455.1 of Rhinoderma darwinii. Lineage (NCBI taxonomy): Eukaryota > Metazoa > Chordata > Amphibia > Anura > Rhinodermatidae > Rhinoderma > Rhinoderma darwinii. The sequence goes on along the minus strand of NC_134690.1, from coordinate 364,460,067 downwards.
CAGAGCGTTCCAAAAGCGGATAAGATCGAGCACCTTTTATCAGTGTGACACTGGCCACATATCTATGAATTATTATTTATTTACCGCATGATTATACTTATTATGCCCTGATGTACTCTGCCCAGCCTACATATACCCTGATGTACTCCGCACAGCTTACATATGCCTCCACATTATAAACTGAAATACCAGCAAAACCCAAACAGAACTATTACCAAGCAAAATCTGGCACTCTCTTCTGAGCCCTACAGCGTGCCCATACACCAGCTTACGTCCACATGTATGACATTTTATATCCGGGAGAACCCGCTCAACATTGTATGAGGTATTTGTCTTCAGTGGCACAAACTGGGCACAACATATTGTGCATTAAAATTGCATATCAGTGGAAAATGTAAATTTTCATTTTGCACCATCCGCTGCGCATTAACGCCATCGCGCACCACGACTTAATAGCATGTCGTGGTGCGGGGGGGTTATATATGGAGCGGGCTCATGCGCTGTGCCTGCTCCATATGCTGCAGGTGTCAGCTGTGAATTACAGCTGACACCCGGGAATAACGGACAGGAACAGTGATCGCGCTGTTTCAGGAGCCTGTAAAAATGACATTATACTGCAATACATTACTATTGCAGTGTATTGTACCAGTGATCTAATGATCGCTCGTTCCAGTCACCTAGGGGGATTAATAAAATGTCTATAAAAAAAAAGTAAAAAAAGTTATTATTAGTCAAAAAAATATATAATATATTCAAAGTCTAAAAAATCCCCCTTTCCCATGTTTCCTCTAAAGTAATGTAAGAAATAATAAAGTAAACAAAATTGGTATCGCTGCATCCGTAAAAGTCCAAACTATTACAATATATCATTATTTAACTCGCACTGGGAACGCCGTAAAACAAAGAATTTCATTTAAAACGCCAAAACCGCTGTTTTTTGGTCACCTTAGCTTTTAAAAAAAAAACAAACCTAAAAAGTGATCAAAAAGTTGAATGTAAAAAAAAATGGTACCAATAAAAACTACAGCTCGTCCCGCAAAAAATAAGCCGTCACACCGACCAAAAAATAAAAAAACTGATGCCTCCCGGAATATGGTGAAACAAAACATTTTGCTTTTTTAACAAACAGTTTTATTTTGTAAAAGTAGTAAAATATAAAAAAAACGGTATAAATTTGGTATCACCGTAATCGTATTAAGTCTTACGTTTTACCGCACGGTAAAAGCCGTAAAAACGAAACCCAAAAAACAATGGCGGAATCGCAGCTTTTTCCAATTTCAGCCTGCACAGAATTTTATTTTCCGTTTCCGAGTACATTAAATGGTACTTTAAATGGTGTCATTAGAAACTACAACTCCTCCAGCAAAAAATAAGCCCTCACACCACTCTATTGATGGAAAAATACAAAAAGTTATGGCTCTTGGAAAGTGGGGAGGGAAAAACTAAAATGTAAAAGCAAAAAATGGATCAGTCCTGAAAAGGTTAATTAATTTCTACTGAAAAAGCTTTTATGACCACGTGGAGTATTGCCGTACTTGGGAAAAATTGCTTTACAAATTTTGGGGTGCTTTTTCTCCTTTATCCTTTGTGAAAATGAAAAAAAATCAACATTTTTGTGGAAAAAATGTTGATATTCATTTTCATGGCCTAAATCGAATAAATTCTGCAAAAGACCTGTGGGGTCTAAATGCTCACTATACCCCTAGATTCCTTAAGGGGTGTAGTTTCCCAAATGGGGTCAGTTTTTGGGTGTGTCCACTGTTTTGGTTATTTTTAATATTTTTTCAGAAAAAAAGATTTTCTCTTTCACAGACAAACTCCAATAAATATAGCAAAAGACCTGTGGGGTTAAGATGCAAACTATACCCCTAGATAAATTCCTTGAGGTGTGTAGTTTCCAAAACCGTGTCACTTTTGGGGGATTTTCACTGTTTTGGCCCCGCAAGACCTCTTCAAACCTCACATGGTGCCTAAAATATATTCTAAAAAAATGGAGGCCCCAAAATCCACTAGGTGCTCCTTCGCTTCGGAGGCCGGTGCTTCAATCCATTACCACACTAGAGCCACATGTGGGAAATTTCTAAAAACTGCAGAATCTGGGCAATAAATATTGTGTTGCGTTTCTCTGGTAAAACCTTCTGTGTTACAGAAAAAAATGTATTACAAATGAATTTCAGCAAAAAAAATACAATTTGTAAATTTAATTCCTTTAATTCCTGTGAAAAGCCTAAAGGCTTAAGAAACTTTCTGAATGCTGCTTTGAATACTTTAAGGGGTGCAGTTTTTAATATGGGGTGATTATATGGGGTCCATCTAGTACATAAGGCCCTCAAAGCCACTTCAGAACTGAACTGGTACCTATAAAAATAGCCTTTTGAAAATTTCTTGAAAATGTGAGAAATTGCTGCTAAAGTTCTAAGCCTTGTAACTTCCTAGAAAAATAAAATGTTCAAAAAACAATGAAATTATAAAGTAGACATATGGGAAATGTGAAATAGTAACTATTTTGTGTGGTATTACTATCTGTTTTACAAGCAGATACATTTAAAATTCGAAAAATCATAATTTTTGAAAATTTAAAATTTTGGTGTTTTTTTTTACAAATAAGCAATGAATTTATTGACCACATTTTTCCACTAGCATAAAGTACAATATGTCACGAGAAAACAATCTCAGAATCGCTTGGATAGGCAAAAGTATTCCAGAGTTATTACCACATAAATTGACACATGTCAGATTTGAAAAAATGGGGCTGGTCCTGAAGGCCATAATGAGCTCGGTCCTGAAAGGGTTAACAGAAGTATACTTGGTATTTTACAGAGAAGAGAAAGGGGTTAAAAACGCTAACTTCCTCTTGGTTCAAAGCAAATATTCTACTAGATTTCAACGTGCACACAGTCTGGCTATTGCACAGAAAGTTTTAGCCATATGTAAAGCCAACTTGTATTTATCCTAAAAACTTCACATGTAGGTATGGGGTAGGATCTTTTCCCTCCAGCATGTACTATAAAAAAAGACATTCAAACTGACTCCATTGTTTTAAATGGGATTCAAAATTGCCCTAAAAGTGTGAAAACGCATCGGATTTCTCAAGCCTCATGCCCACAAACCTCAAAGTTGTACAGAGCTGCAGTCTGACTTAACCTTGTGGTATTCTCCATCGGATGCTGTTTTATGGAGGGAGTTCTCCTTTGAAGCATTTCTCTGTAAGACATCTTGCACACGACCGTGTGTGCCACCCGGGTCCCATCTGTGGGAAAGATAGGACATGTTCTATCTTTCCACGGATCGGAGAGCCGGGTCCATTTTCACAGAACCGATGCACTCACTGAAGTGGATGGGTCCGTGAAAACTATCGGGTGCCACTCGGATACCGTGAAAAACAGCCCGAGTGGCACTCGGTCATGTGCAAGAGGGCTAATACAGACAGCATGGAGCGGGTGGCACACAGAGCACCTATGGCTACGTTGTATGTAGCTGCAGGGACTCTATGTGCCTACGTGCACACGGCTCTGCTGTAGGCATGAGGCCTAAGTGACAGACATCTTTTTTCATCTAACAAAAAAATGTTGGCGGAAGTAATGCAAATTATAACAAAACTGTCATCCACTTTCCACCTGTCCTCCGATTGAAGTCGGTATAAAAAGAACAGATAGACATACAGTATGAGCAAAATTGTTAAATATGAGTGAAATATGAAAAAACTGACATTTGTCCATACATTGAAAAGATCCTGAGAACCCTATCATACCTTGCATCAGTTTTTTTGTAATTGTCATCAGTTCTTAAACCAAAGAAACTAAACTGATGACCAAAAATACTTGTGAACACAGACGAAAAAAAATGTAAATTTTTTTTTTCTAAATTAAGATGATTGAAAATGAAACAAAACATTATTTAACTAATGATAACTTCTCCCCAGACACAAATAGACGTGCAGTAATAAACAGACCATAGGTTTAGTTAATGGTCATACAGAGCAACAGATAGAAACTGGCACCAACACGTAGGGAAGAACAGAACAACACAAACCACCCAAGTGTTTAAAGCTTTTAATGAATGCCAGATCAAACAAGCACTTAAAATTGATGATCGAAAGCCACACACTTCAGTTTTCAATATGAATCAGAAGTTAATGTATATATATATATATATTCATATATATATATATATATATATATATATATATATACATAATTCCTCATTCCTCAACTTTTTTAATGTTTTTTTATAAAGTGTCCAATTATTTTCCTAATTTTCTTAATTTATTTTTCAATATTGAAAACTGCTTTGTGGCTCCGTTATACAGTGATAAGAGTGAGGGGAAAAAAAAAAGAGAAGAAAATAGAAAGAGAAAAAGAATCTTCTTGACTACAATTATGGATGCACAATTAATTTAACCCTTTCACCTCATTGCGTGATGGAGTTTGATTTTGAAGAGAATTTTAGTGCCACAAGTGCAGTTAGTTGCGGTCAATTTATGTTAATAACGAGTGATCAGCGTGCGGAGAGTCCGGATGAGAAGCGGCGTGAATGATGGTTGACATTTTCTTACCTTGGATTTATGATCTGAAGTTAAAACCTGAATTTTATTTTCTGTTTCTTTCTTCATTTCAACACAGTTATTTCCTCTAAACAGTAAAATATTTTCCATAGTTAGATATTTTATCTCAAGACTTTTTTTTTTATACCACATAAACCAGTTAGAAATCTTTTCTTTAGACCTTCTTATATACATAAACTAGTGTTTCCTTTTTTTATTTTGATTTATAGTTGAAATAAAACTTTTTTTATTGAATTAATTTAATTTAATAACTAGTTATTTTTGGTGTCATTTACAGTAAAATCAAACTGGCAATCTACATTTTAAGGGCAATCTGTCTCTGAGAAAGTGCCTTTTAAAACTACAATAAAAACCAAAAGGCCAGAACGTGTGCCAATAGGGTGAAACCTGACAAAACTTTACATTTACAAGACACCCTTATAAACATAAGCTAATGGCTACATTCGCACCCACTAAATACCCCACTCAAAATTTTCCAACTGGCTCGAAACGGTGCAAAATGAAGCAAGTGAGTTATATGAAAATGTCACAACCCATTTCCCACTGCAGCACGAGGGCTTATGTGACAGCGTACAAATCCTTGAATGCACGCAATGAGTAGGGGAAGCACTTACACATGAGCAAACTCAGATATAGGTGGGGGTCATTTATATATAATGCGGGATATTTACTAAAACCACTTCAGGGGGAAAAACAGCATCTCTTTATAGCTACCAATCACGTTCCTGCTTCATTTTTCAAAAAATATTCTGGAAAATAAGGGCTGCAATCTGATTGGACAGCGCCTGTACCTTTTCCAGAATTGATAAATCACCCCCTCCCCATGTAAAGCCACAAGTTTACCTCTTCTAGGTTATAATTAGTTTCATCGTCAGATTCCTTTCATGGACTGGATTAAGAGCCCAATAAAGATATTATATAATAGAGAACATGGTGGCAGGTTTTCAAGTAAATTCTTCTTATTGTTGTGTTCATTTTGCCGGCCAAATACAGAGTTCTATAGAGTTTTATTGCTTACTATGCCCAGATTTAGTCCAACAGTGGAGAGGCTTGCAATAAGTCACAATACTATTTCATCTAAAGGTGGTTGTACACGGGTCAATCATCGGGCACACGAGAATTCATATGAACGCCCATTCCTAATCATTGCCCTGTGTAAACTGGAGCGATCAGCCGATGAACAAGAAATATTATCATTTTCGGCAGCACATTTCCCTGTGTAAACGGGGAGATGTGCTGCCGACATAATGGAAATGTATGGGGACGAGCGATCGTAGTAACAATTGCTCGTCCCTATGCATTGCTCTTTTTGAAAGGAGCAAATGAGCATCAATCAACGAGCTGTGTCGTTGATCGGCGCTCGTGAACATGGCCCATGTCAGGCCGTGTGAGAGGACCCGAAGGCTGCCACAGATCTTATCTTTCAGAAATTATCAGAACAAATGCTTGCTAGGCCTGTATTATGGCCACATTTTGCAAGATGCAGAGCCATCCCAACTTCACGGTTCTACTGAACTAAAGGTCGTGGAAACGAGCGCAGATCAACGAGACAGTTCGCTGATCTGGTTGCTCCTATCACACGGAGATATGGATGGGGACGAGCGGTCGTTACTCCGATTGCTCGTCCCCATACATTATTATTATGTCGGCAGGGCGTCCACCTGTTTACACAGGGAGATGTGCTGCCGACAACGATAACATTAAACCTTTTTAACACGACACAATCAGCAGATGAATGAGCGTTTACACAGGGAAGTTATCGGCAACGAGCTTTCTATGAACGAGCGTTTGCCCGATAATTGGCCCATGTAAAAGGGCCTTTGGACCATCACAGGGCTCTGAAGTGACCTAAGCTTAGATCAGTAGAACAGCAGGGGGTCCAGTCATTCCGCCAGTAAAAATATGAATGCTATTAAAGACCGAGCAAGCATTTGTTCTGATAATTGCTGTATGTATGGTAGCATTCATTACCAACTAAATCTGTTGGAAAATGTATTGAGCCTGGTGGATTCGAGAATTTTCCATACAGGACAAATGTTGCTATTATCTTTAGTATTTATGTCTAGCAGAATTATTTTCATGTTGTGTCCTAAACGAAAACTATTGGAATTGAGAATTTAATGGCGGATATGTTTATATGTGTTTATATGTTTGCATTGACCATATAGAAATTTCAATATTGGACTTTTTTTTGGTTGTAGTATTACATAGGCTATGACAATCTTTTTGGCTGATTTGATAAATCTCTCCCCCATATGAACATAAATCTACAAAGAACAAATATCTCCCCATCCAAGCGTTAACCTTGTGAAAAATAAAGTGCTTGAATTGTTTATCTCTGTGCTGCATGTAACATTCTAGAGTATCTTATTAAATATCAAAGCATAGTGAAATATTCAATTCAAGAGGCAGTAACTATGGTTACTAAGAAACGACATCTAATTTCGACATGAGCTGCTACTATTCTCATATAGGATTGCTATTCATAAACTTCACATCAATGGTAGGAATACTGAGGCTAATAAGGTTATCAACTCTATAGCCATAAAGAGCTTACTGTATAAAATAAGGGGAACATAGGATTCACCGACCATAATTTTAATGTACAGATGTAGCAGACTGAAAGTGTCATGGATGATAACGGAGTAGATTTACCTGCAGTTCTATGGACAACTACAGTAACTGCCTGCACACAGGGTTGTGTGTGTAATAAGATGCAAAAAACACAGGAATCCTAATAACGCAAAGGCAACAGGCCGGCTGAGTATCCACCCGCACCGAATGTTAAGAGTCCAGGTACACCCTGCTTGTATACACTACAAAATAGGTGCATTGTGGGGGACTAGGGGACTTTTAATAGTCAGTGAATGCAGGGAATGAGCTGTCTGCTACACCTGCGCTGTTCGTATAAAGAGACCAACTGGGAAGCTAGCCAACAGGGACTTCAAAATTCAAGTACTGTGCAAACTTTTCTGTACGGTCACAGTGGCTATGAGATATATTGCATAACGGAAGCATTTAAAAGTAGATTTTTAAAGTATTGTATCCATATTATTAAATATTTTTAGATATAGTTATTAATGTGGATGGGTAATTTTCTGTATTGTTTCGTATCTATGAGCGCAATCCACCTACTGTAAATATTTACTCCAACTTTTATCACTGTACGGAAGCGCAATCATAGAATATACGTGATTCCACATCTACCAGCTTGCAGCTTTATTCTTACTGAGTTAGTAAAACTTGGAATCCTTATTTATGTTTTTCGCCTAATTTCCTAATTATTTTCTTTCTTATTAGTTTACCCAATTTTGTATTAAAATAAAGCAAATTAAATATATTCTTTTTTGGGTTCCATTTTTAAATATTCATGTTATGTTACTACTGACTGTTAACTTTGGCTATTTAAAATAATTTATACTGTATCTATCTTGTATTTTTGTGGTTAGGGCTGTTTTTAAGCTGATCTTTGGTCTTACCCTTTCTTCTTGATTGCTTTTTCTAAGTTCTTCTCAAGAGACAACTTTTCCTTATCAAGTTGTGCCACTAATTTGTCAGCTTGTGTGCAGTGTACCTTCCGCACAACGCTTTGCTCCTGGAAAACATTAGCTTTATTTGATTAGACAATTAAGCAAAACACTTGGCTGTTCACTTGATGTATTGGAACATTCTGTATTCACTTGTATACTGTCACCTACTCCAGATGGACTGTGCTGTTACATGTCATCATTTCCAAGGTTAAGTCATCAAATCCACACACGTCATCCATTTTTGGAGAATGATTAGCTAATAATGAAGCAATGTAACACAATGTTTGCCACAAGGAACGCGTCTTTGCTGCAATATAAGCAAACTGCTGAAAAGCAGATGAGGCTTGCATCCATTCTTGTTGCTCTCTTCATTTTAAAAGGGAAAACCAACCCAAAATTCCAACCAGAGATCACATCAATGTGTTTCAGTACTGTGTATAGCCCACAAGTCATGCCAAAGGCAGTTTGGACAGTTTCTACAGATGTGTCCTTCCTTACCTTTTCTCTTATCTCAACATATTCTGAGATGTGTGGTGCGAGAAAAAAAATTATGATTTCGCAATACTCTGTCGCGAGATGTCTATGCTATACTGTATATGTCTATGGGTGGCCACCCAGTGGTTGTAATGTGAATTGCGGCCTGTAAGGCTGGGTTCACACAACCTATTTTCAGGCGTAAACAAGGCGTATTATGCCTCGATTTACACCTGAAAATAGGGCTACAATACGTCGGCAAACATCTGCCCATTCATTTGAATGGGTTTGCCGACGTACTGTGCAGACGACCTGTCATTTACGCGTCGTCGTTTGACAGCTGTCAAACGACGACGCGTAAATTGACTGGCTCGGCAAAGAAGTGCAGGGCACTTCTTTGCAACGTAATTTGAGCCGTTCTTCATTGAAGTCAATGAAGAGCAGCTCAAGATTTATGAGCGTCACAGACGCCTCGCATAATGCGAGGAGGAGCTTTAACGTCTGAAACGAGGCAGCTGTTTTCTCCTGAAAACAGTCTGTCTTTTCAGACGTAAAAGACAGTTCACGTGTGCACATACCCTAAAGGGTTTTACTAGCATGTCGCGATGTTGTATTGAAGTTGTATCTTGAGAAATTGGATTTCTGAACCTAATTCAGGAAAAGGTAAGGGTGGACACATCTGAGGGTTTGGAAATTGGCAGTGGTTTGGGCTCATAGACTGATTTGATCTTCTGATGTGTCTATGGGATGTTGAAATATTAATTTTTAGTGGATTTCCTCTTTAAGGGCTTCCCATGGAAGAAGAAATTGCAGCTATGAGTTTCGTTATGGAATTTACATGCTGATGCAGTTTGGTCCCTGGTTTCAGTTCTCAGGGACTATGCAGTATGAATTTGGTTTTTTACATGTACATATCTATACAGAGAGTCTATGGGTATGCTAAGTACAATTAATTTTATGTATGCAGCACATCTGTATGGACAGGAGCACGTAAACAATCATCAATATTGTGTGTTCCCCAATTGGAACCGCGAGTACACCACGAAAATGTAGTATTTTCTAAGCTGAAATCAATAGCTGCAACTTCTATAACCCGGTGAATCCCTTTTAGACGACTTTCTTTATATCATACAATGTATTATGGACATGTAGACAGTCAGACTCATGTATATAATGTGTTGGAGGATGTAAATTTCATAATTAGGTTCATCCACTGTTGTATCGTATGCTTTAAAGAAGATAGAGAATTTTTGAATGTTATTGACATTTCCGACAAAAAACTATTTTTGTTGATCACTGCATAACATGCATAAAACATTCTGCAATGTTTTATTGCACACAAATGTGTAAGAAATATGAAATCTAATAGTAATTAGTAAAAACCACATACAGAAAAATGGTACATATAACAGAATTTAAGCTACAGTTTTTTTTTACTTATGTTAAGTTCATCTAAACACATCCTAAGGGGACTTGCTTGTCTGTCATTTATTACCCCTTGTTTGCTGCTGATGGTCAGAAGCAAGAAAATAAAGCTGGTCATACATGTGAAACAGCTGTCAGCCAAAAGCTACGCCCCCCGACCTCTCCATAAACATGCATGTGCGTCTCGGTGGAGTGTGGAAGTTTATTTCAATGAAGAAAAAGGCAATGAGCCGCTGACAGCCATCTCTGGACGTTTTTTCTCCCGTGAAAAGGATTGAACATGTTATAATCCAACATCCGTGATGGTTTTTCCCCGGACATCCCGCATACATATAACATAGTACAATATGGCCAACATGTAGCGGTGATGTTCCCCCACCCCAGTGACCTCCAATCTAGTGACTATTCAAAGGCAAGTCTCATGTAACCTCAATGTCAAGTCGGGAAGGTGGAGTTCGGTTGGAGAAGGGACATTTAAAGTTTTAGGGTGGGACCCCTGATAATGAGCCCTGCTGATTCCCACTCCATTTACTTTGAAATTTGATGAGCAAATTTAGGTACAGATTAGACCAGGGGTCAGCAACCCTCGGTACTTCAGCTGTTGTAAAACTATAACTCCCAGCATGCGCTGACAGCCAAAGACTTTATCATTCCAGCCAAAGGCGGTCAGGGCATGCTGGGAATTGTAGTTTTACAGAAGCTGGAGTGCCGGAGGTTACTGACCCCTGGATTTAGACAATGTTTCTATATCCTCTGTTTTCAGTTTACGATCTACGTCTTACATGCATATGATCTTCTTCAGCACAATCTATGCTGTGTATACTTTGTTGATAATTAAATAGAATACTATTGGACTTGAAAATTAACATTATGACTACAGAAGTGTGTGAATCAAAAATCTGCTCTAAAAGTAGGGTCTAGACATGAATAACATGCAATTGTCTTCCCTCACATAAATCCATGATATGCTCTGACTGATACAGTATATCCTTCCTGTCACTCATTACAAGCATTTGACAGGTCTCAGGCATTTACTGGGTAATACTCTTTGCATCCTACATCTCCTTTTTCCTACGGAGCCGTTTATCTATCTATCTATCTATCTATCTATCTATCTATCTATCTATCTATCTATCTATCTATCTATCATCTATCTATCTATCTATCTATCTATCTATCTATCTATCTATCTATCTATCTATCTATCTATCTACAGTGAAGAAAATAAGTATTTGATCCCTTGCTGATTTTGTAAGTTTTCCCACTGTCAAAGACATGAACAGTCTAGAATTTTTAGGCTAGGTTAATTTTACCAGTGAGAGATAGATTATATAAAAAAAAAAAAAAGAAAAATCACATTGTCAAAATTATATATATTTATTTGCATTGTGCACAGAGAAATAAGTATTTGATCCCTTTGGCAAACAAGACTTAATACTTGGTGGCAAAACCCTTGTTGGCAAGCACAGCAGTCAGACGGTTTTTGTAGTTGATGATGAGGTTTGCACACATGTTAGATGGAATTTTGGCCCACTCCTCTTTGCAGATCATCTGTAAATCATTAAGATTTCGAGGCTGTCGCTTGGCAACTCAGATCTTCAGCTCCCTCCATAAGTTTTCGATGGGATTAAGGTCTGGAGACTGTCTAGACCACTCCATGACCTTAATGTGCTTCTTTTTGAGCCACTCCTTTGTTGCCTTGGCTGTATGTTTCGGGTCATTGTCGCGCTGGAAGACCCAGCCACGAGCCATTTTTAATGTCCTGGTGGAGGGAAGGAGGTTGTCACTCAGGATTTGAGGGTACATGGCTCCATCCATTCTCCCATTGATGCAGTGAAGTAGTCCTGTGCCCTTAGCAGAGAAACACCCCCAAAAGATAATGTTTCCACCTCCATGCTTGACAGTGGGGACGGTGTTCTTTGGGTCATAGGCAGCATTTCTCTTCCTCCAAACACGGCGAGTTGAGTTAATGCCAAAGAGCTAAATTTTAGTCTCATCTGACCACAGCACCTTCTCCCAATCACTCTCAGAATCATCCAGATGTTCATTTGCAAACTTCAGATGGGCCTGTACATGTGCCTTCTTGAGCAGGGGGACCTTGCGGGCACTGCAGGATTTTAATCCATTACGGCGTAATGTGTTACCAATGGTTTTCTTGGTGACTGTGGTCCCAGCTGCCTTGAGATCATTAACAAGTTCCCCCCGTGTAGTTTTTGGCTGAGCTCTCACCTTCCTCAGGATAAAGGATACCCCATGAGGTGAGATTTTGCATGGAGCTCCAGATCGATGTCGATTGACAGTCATTTTGTATATCTTCCATTTTCTTACTATTGCACCAACAGTTGTCTCCTTCTCACCCAGCGTCTTACTTATGGTTTCGTAGCCCATTCCAGCCTTGTGCAGGTCTATGATCTTGTCCCTGACATCCTTAGAAAGCTCTTTGGTCTTGCCCATGTTGTAGAGGTTAGAGTCAGACTGATTAATTGAGTCTGTGAACAGGAGTCTTTTATACAGGTGACCATGTCTCATATCTATCTATCTCATATCTATCTATCTAATCTATCTATCTATCTATCTATCTATCTATCTATCTATCTATCTATCTATCTATCTATCTATCTATCTCATATCTATCTATCTCATATCTATCTATCTCATATCTATCTATCTATCTATCTATCTATCTATCTATCTATCTATCTATCTATCTATCTATCTATCTATCTATCTATCTCATATCTATCTATCTATCTATCTATCTATCTATCTATCTATCTATCTATCTATCTATCTCATATCTATCTATCTCATATCTATCTATCTATCTATCTATCTATCTATCTATCTATCTATCTATCTATCTATCTATCTATCTATCTATCTATCTCATATCTATCTATCTCATATCTATCTATCTCATATCTATCTATCTATCTATCTATCTATCTATCTATCTATCTATCTATCTATCTATCTATCTATCTATCTATCTATCTATCTATCTATCTCATATCTATCGATCTCATAATCTATCTATCTATCTATCTATCTATCTATCTATCTATCTATCTATCTATCTATCTATCTATCTATCTATCTATCTCATATCTATCTATCTATCTATCTATCTATCTATCTATCTATCTATCTATCGATCTCATAATCTATCTATCTATCTATCTATCTATCTATCTATCTATCTATCTATCTATCTATCTATCTATCTAATATCTATCTATCTATCTATCTATCTATCTATCTATCTATCTATCTATCTATCTCATATCTATCTATCTATCTATCTATCTATCTATCTATCTATCTATCTATCTATCTATCTATCTATCTATCGATCTCATAATCTATCTATCTATCTATCTATCTATCTATCTATCTATCTATCTATCTATCTATCTATCTATCTATCTAATATCTATCTATCTCATATCTATCTATCTATCTATCTATCTATCTATCTATCTATCTATCTATCTATCTATCTATCTCATATCTATCTATCTATCTATCTATCTATCTATCTATCTATCTATCTATCTATCTATCTATCTATCTATCTATCTATCTATCGATCTCATAATCTATCTATCTATCTATCTATCTATCTATCTATCTATCTATCTATCTATCTATCTATCTATCTATCTATCTATCTATCTAATATCTATCTATCTCATATCTATCTATCTATCTATCTATCTATCTATCTATCTATCTATCTATCTATCTATCTATCTATCTATCAATCTATCTATCTATCTCATATCTATCGATCTCATAATCTATCTATCTATCTATCTATCTATCTATCTATCTATCTATCTATCTATCTATCTATATATCTATCTATCTCATATCTATCGATCTCATAATCTATCTATCTATCTATCTATCTATCTATCTATCTATCTATCTATCTATCTATCTATCTCATATCTATCTATCTATCTATCTATCTATCTATCTATCTATCTATCTATCTATCTATCTCATATCTATCGATCTCATAATCTATCTATCTATCTATCTATCTATCTATCTATCTATCTATCTCAAATCTATCTATCTCATATCTATCTATCTATCTATCTATCTATCTATCTATCTATCTATCTATCTATCTATCTATCTATCTATCTATCTCATATCTATCGATCTCATAATCTATCTATCTATCTATCTATCTATCTATCTATCTATCTATCTATCTATCTATCTATCTCATATCTATCGATCTCATAATCTATCTATCTATCTATCTATCTATCTATCTCATATCTATCAATCTCATAATCTATCTATCTATCTATCTATCTATCTATCTATCTATCTATCTATCTATCTATCTATCTATCTATCTATATATCTATCTATCTCATATCTATCGATCTATCTATCTATCTATCTATCTATCTATCTATCTATCTATCTAATATCTATCTATCTCATATCTATCTATCTATCTATCTATCAATCTATCTATCTATCTCATATCTATCAATCTCATAATCTATCTATCTATCTATCTATCTATCTATCTATCTATCTATCTATCTATCTATCTATCTATCTATCTATATATCTATCTATCTCATATCTATCGATCTCATAATCTATCTATCTATCTATCTATCTATCTATCTATCTATCTATCTATCTATCTCAAATCTATCTATCTCATATCTATCTATCTATCTATCTATCTATCTATCTATCTATCTATCTATCTATCTATCTATCTATCTATCTATCTAATCTTTTGATTTTTTAGATCTGACATCTATCATGTATAATTGGTATTTAATCATTTTACAACTAGAAGACCGCACATTGTTATTTCTGAATAACAAAATTTTAACCATAGGAAAATGTTGTTCCTCGGCAGGAGACCTCTGCTACTGGTCTGACACCATCTTTAAACATAAATGATTAAACAATTGCTCAGTGCTGAGAACTGACAGAAGACAGCCACCTACTCTGTGAACGGAGCCACACGTGCTGAGACCTGTGATCTGTACCTCTGCACTGTAACAATTCATGTCATTTCAATCATAATGGTAGTAATAGAAAATACTTCTGCGGTTCCCAGATAAAAGCAATCTCATGGCCCTTATTATGCTATAATGATTTCCACCCACAGCGGTG
Organism: Rhinoderma darwinii; assembly: GCF_050947455.1. NCBI lineage: Eukaryota > Metazoa > Chordata > Amphibia > Anura > Rhinodermatidae > Rhinoderma > Rhinoderma darwinii. The sequence continues at coordinate 364,444,911 of NC_134690.1, read as the reverse complement.
ACTCATCAGCAATCTGCAGCCAGCATTTCTCCCTGAAAACACATTATTTCTGGAGAATATTTCTATGTAACCTCGTTCAAATAGACTGCAGTTAGAATCCACTAGGAAATAAAGATTTTAGGTGATTTGCTTCCTGTCATTGAATTGCACTTTATAAAACAGAAAGAGAAGGGTTAAATAAGATATCTGACCAGAAAAGACAAGCTGGTAAGTAGCCTTTAGGGAAATGCCCCTTGGAAAATTATTCAAAATAGCCCTCCTACAGAAGAAAGAAAACACTGTCTAGTGCCACCTATAGGTGACTACCCTGTAAGTCCGTATCCGATTCCTTATAGAGCCTTGAAACTTGAAATATAAAGGCCCTTTTACACAGGCCAATTATCGGGCAAATGAGCACTCACAGAACGCCCATTCCCGATAATTGCCCTGTGTAAACAGGGCAACGATCAGCCAATGAATGAGCAAACACTCGTTCACCAGCTGATCGTATATTTTTAAATAGTGTAAATATTATCGTTGTCGGCAGCACTACTGACATGATAATAATGTATGGGGACGAGCGAGTCGGAATAACAAGCACTCGTCCCCATGCTAGCTCCTTGTGACAGGAGCAAACGAGCGCCGATCAACGAGCTGTCTCAATGATCAGTGCTCGTCGACCAGAGTGGGCCGTGTAAGTGTATCTTCAGGTTATCAGCCAAACCAGAGATATCCATCTGTAGACAGCACTGTTTAGACTTCGTACCAGCTGGACTTTAGAATGGAGAATCAGTACCTCCCAGGAGTCCGTACATATGACATCTTACACAGCCAACCAGAACCCTACTCTGTACTGATTAAGAGCAAGAACTCCAAAACTGCTTTCTATAGATGGGTGCCTCTGGTTTGGCTGATAACCTAAGTACTGTTTCACCGCTCAATAAAGAGTCGGATATTGACCTACAGGGTAGCTACCTACAGGTGGCACTAGAGAGGCAGTGTTCCTTCTTCTGGAGTAGATCTAATTTGCACACAAAAGACAAATGAGCAATAAGCAAACCTTACAATTTGACCAAAAGCAAATCACAATTCACAATTTCCGCCAAATTTATCTTAAGAATCTGTATTGTATATGGAAATACACACGTATGCTAGTTAAAACCGAAATTACTTGTACTAATTTAAGTCCAATTGCACGTGGCCATAATATGGCCCCATGTTAGGGTCAGTATTAGGGCATGGCCCCACGTGGCGGAATTCCTCCGCAACTGTCCGCATCAATGCCGCACCTAATCCGGGTTGCGGATTACGGCTGCGGATCTGCCCAAAATGTGCAGAAAATTGATGCGGACTAGCTGCTGCGGACTGCGGGAAATGTGCTTCCCTTCTCCCTATCAGTGCAGGATAGAGAGAAGGGACAGCACTTTCCCTAGTGAAAGTAAACGAATTTCATACTTACCGGCCGTTGTCTTGGTGACGCGTCCCTCTTTCGGCATCCAGCCCGACCTCCCTGGATGACGCGCCAGTCCATGTGACCGCTGCAGCCTGCGCTTGGCCTGTGATTGGCTGCAGCCGTCACTTAGACTGAAACGTCATCCTGGGAGGCCGGACTGGAGACAGACGCAGGGAGTTCTCGGTAAGTATGAACTTCTATTTTTTTATAGGTTGCTGTATATTGGGATCGGTAGTCACTGTCCCGGGTGCAGAAACAGTTACTGCCGATCGCTTAACTCTTTCAGCACCCTGGACAGTGACTATTTACAGACGTCTCCTAGCAACGCTCCCGTCATTACGGGAGCCCCATTGACTTCCTCAGTCTGGCTGTAGACCTAGAAATACATAGGTCCAGCCAGAATGAAGAAATGTCAAGTTAAAAAAGCAAGACGCATCCGCAGCACACATAACATGTGCATGACAGCTGCGGACTTCATTGCGGAAATTAGAATCTCCATTGAAGTCAATGGAGAAATTCCGCCATGAGTCCGCCACTGCTCCGCAACAGACAGAGCATGCTGCGGACACCAAATTCTGCTCCGCAGCCTATGCTCCGCAGCGGAATTTTACGCATCGTCTAAACGAACACTGCTAAATTAAAGTGGAAGTCAATGGACAAACGGCTCCGCTGCGGATTAACGCTGCGGAGTGTCCGCAGCGGAATTTAAGTGAAATTCCGCCACGTGTGAACCCAGCCTTACAGCTGCAAGAACCAGACCCTCGTGAATTTAGTGAGCCAAACTTAGATCACCATAGGATCCATTACAATTGTAGGGGCAAACATCTTTGTCTTGCAATGTACCTTCTACAAGTTTGTATCTCTAACATGATTTAAAGGAAAAGAGACAAGTTGTTAAAAATTACCCAAAAGGTAATGTACTGTGTCTACTCTATATAAAGTAACTTATCATCTGGCTCTGGTACCACATTTTAACCAAAGAGGATGATGTTATCTCTTGATGTTACCACTTTTTGTCATTTTTTTTAGCATAACATTACATGCTGGATACTCACTCAGGAAAACACAAAACATGTAAGCAATGACAGCACTTTTTATGTACAGTACCCCATGCACTAGTACTGTAGATACAATATTTACACACCCATATAACCGAGAGGTGTTATAATAAAAGAATGATCCTAAAATAAAACAAAGAATGTCAACTTAATTTACAATGCAATGTATGAAAGGATTTATTTACTAAAAACAAATACAAAAAAAACAAAAAACATGCTGCGGTAGAAATACTGCCCCCTGCTGGCTGTGATGGAAACATTAAAGAATGACGTATACTCTTTGGTATAAAGATTATTTTATAACGACAGCACTAACTTCCAGGTTGAAATTGTAGTCAATCTTTATTGCACCAATACAGTTACATTGTGATGTTGAAAGCTAGGATCAATAAACATAAAACACATTAGAAAGAAAATGATGGAGCCGGTTCCTAAACATTTTCAAAAACAGGGATAGATCATGTCGCCAACTTCGATGGTGTTATGTGAAAGTTAACAATTGTGGGAAAAGAAAGAATAAAGGTGGATTTAAACATTGGCCCCGAAGGGTATGAACTTGGAATTCAAGGTAACCCCATGACTTTTATTTGATGTAGATTAGTTATATATTTCTACTTGTTTTTATATGGTATCATTTTATATAATACCCTGGTGATGGATATATGTTCACTTTATTAGTGATTAGTATGTGCTATTGCTACAGATCTTTTTTATTCTTGCAGGATTGAGAGATTTGGATGTTGGTCTTACAGGATGTGGATCCTTCATATTCTAGTGTTAGTGACAGCATCGATATGAACATTTTGTCATAAGAGAAGAATAATGCGTCTAATTCCATACAGGGATCTAAGTGGAGATTGTTACATTTATGCCATTGGTCTGATGATTAGAGGGGATGATGTTCGCTGCATCTATGTCTACCTTAGTATTGACAGTGACATTGTGTCCAGCCCTCAAATCCTGGGTCCGTTTCCCATACTGCATAATTGGAAGTAGGGAACCAGTTTTGGCTCAGCCATTACCATAGAGTCTGCCTATAGATATAAAAATTATGCTACAAAATGTATATTCTGGTTAACTAATGGATTAAAGACATAGTGGTATATATGACAAGAAGTCAGGGACGGGTCAACTTTACGAGAAATCATTATGACAACTCACATGCGCACTTTTGCTGTGACTTAGCTCTGTGCGTATGCGAGGTAGGGAATAAAGAACGCTGAAGCCCAGCATCCATCCACGAGTCTACCTGCGGTGAGCTCGACCTGCAGTCCCTGTTTATGTGTATATAATTGGTAGACGGGATTGATAATATATTAACATTGATGGGTTTTATATATTTATTGTTAATGGAGATGTTGATTGGTTAAAAACACGTATATGACACTGTTCACACTGGATTGGTTAGATACTGTTATGTTAAGTGTTTTCTGGGGGGTATTTAATCAGGTATAGTTACACGTATTCATTGCTTGAGAAAGACTCTGGTATGAGAAACGTCGCCGTGTAACTGTATTGGTGCAAGATTGACAACAACCTGAAATTCGAGTGACTGCTGTTCCATAATAGCCTATTGAAAATAAAAAAAAATGTTGGATGAAGCCATAAGCATAATGATGGTACAAACTCCAAACGATGAAAGTATTGCCCAAGTCAAGGTTTTATGTAGGTGTGGATCCAAATAGACAGAAGCACTATGAGCACTATGAGCGCCACGATGTACATGCAGCCAAAAGTACTAAAACAATATAAACACCACAAAAATAATTTATGAAGGAGAAAATGTTGCTTGCCGTTGATGCCATGCAGTCTTATTTTCCTTCAAACATATGCATGGACTTGAAAGTGAAGATGATGGCGACTACTGAAAGTGCAAAACTTGGTTCCTTTAACCCATTCTTGCACGGTGCCGTAATAGTACGATGCTGGGAGCAGGAATTTTCCACACCATGCCATACTATTATGGTGCGGGGACGGTGCATGCTCGGGAGTTGTATTCACATCATTACCAGTAACATACAGCTGACAACAGTCAGGAATGGAGATAACTGTGATCCTGGCCATTAACCCCTAAAATGCCATGGTCAATAGCGACCACGGCAAGCAAGTGATTTTTACAGAGAAAGGGGGCTCCCTCTGTAAGCCCATTGGCGCACCCGCAACGCGATTGCGGGGTGCAGATGCATTGCCATGGCCCCCAGGTCTGCCATACAAGTGAGGCTAAAAGGCCCTGCCGGAGGCAAAGTCTACGAGGCTGCCTGCCAGTAAGGGTATGTTCACACACACTAATTACGGACGTAATTCGGGCGTTTTTGCCCCAAATTACGTCCGAAAAATGCGCCTTGAAAGCGTTGACAAACATGTGCCCATTGAAAGCAATGGGCTGAAGTTTGTCTGTTCACACGAGGCGTATATTTACGCGCCGCTGTCAAATGACGGCGCGTAAATAGACGCCCGCGTCAAAGAAGTGACCTGTCACTTCTTTGGGCGTAATTGGAGCCGTTATTCATTGACTCCAATGAAAAGCAGCGCCAATTACGTCCGTAATGGACGCGGCGTTCAAGCGCCTGCACATGCCGTTACGGCTGAAATTACGGGGATGTTTTCTCCTGAAAACATCCCCGTAAATTCAGCCGTTACGGACGCTGTCGTGTGAACATACCCTAAAACTCTGACAGGATATAATGTACTGCATTAAAGGAGTTTTTATTAAAGGATCTCTCCCACAACATTTTTTATTCTCAGGCCAATTAGTAAGGCACATTATATAAATTGTGGGGAAGGTACGTTTCTTACCGGTGGTTGTATTTGTGAGTTATCCCCTCCCTTCTGGTCCTCAGTAGTGTCATGTGACCATCAATAGAATTCTCCAACTGTCACAGCGTCTCATGTGTGGACAGGAAGTCAGTTTCTCCATTAATTCCTATAAGATTCACATCGAGGCTGTGATAGTAATGAATGGAGAAACTGACTTCCTGTCCACACATGAGACGCTGTGGCAGTTGAAGAATTCTATTGCTGGTCACATGACACGGCTGAGGACCAGAAGGGGATGAATAATTCACAAATACAACCACCGGTAAGAACATTACCTTCACCACAATTTACATAATGTGCCTCTCTAATGGGACAGAGAATTAAAAAAAATGTGGGTGTGCTCCTCTGAGAAAAAGTGGTAAATTTGGTGTTGCCATAATCGTAATGATCCACAGAATAAACTTAACATGTTTATACTACATGGTGACCACCATAAAAACAAATTTCCAAAAACAATGGCAAAATTGCTTTTTTCTCCCATTCCCTGCAAAAAAAGTGATAAACGAGGCCACATTCATAAGGGGTTAAATAGAGGCTGCAGGACTCACCAAAGATTACTGTAGTTACAAATCCATGTGAACAATGTAGATATGACATTTTGCTCACTGCAACAATTTAGAGTTTGGTAACTAAATATTTATCTTTTATTTCCTGTTGCTCATAAAGCACCATCATATACCGCAGCGTTGTACAAATATTGTCATCATTCACATCAGTTCCTGTCCCCAATGGGGCTCACAACTCAATATCCCTATCTATCTATCTATCTATCTATCTATCTATCTATCTATCTATCTATCTATCTATCTATCTATCTATCTATCTATCTATCTATCATCTATCTATCTATCTATCTATCATCTATCTAGGTCGCCATTTTTTGTCTGCTGTATATCTGCAGTCATAGGTGTTCTTGCACCTGCGTATTTTGTATCATTTAGTTGGAATGTGCTGTTCAATTTTTGTTGTGTTTATGGTATCCATATATGTGGGGTCAGTGACTGCCTCCATTTTTGTTCTTGCACTCCTCCCATTCAGCCCTGGGTGATTTTAATTAGTTCAATGCTGGATCCTACCATCCCCAGGTATATATGTAGGCTTAGTCCCAGTTCTGGGTGTATGTGCAGAGTAGGTCCCCACCTTACAGCGGTCGCCTTGTCGTGGCAGGTGGGCAAACACTTTTTGATCAAAATGTGCACTAAGAACCTCCCTATTATAAGTAGATTTAGCTTTAGTGCATATTTATTTATATTTAGTGGTTTAGGTGGCATTAGTGTCGCAGGGTGCTGTCGCCATTTTATGTCTGCTATCTATCTATCTATCTATCTATCTATCTATCTATCTATCTATCTATCTATCTATCTATCTATCTATCTATCTATCCCTCTTAATATTTTCCATACTCTAGTAGAAACAGTAAGACAGTCAGCCACGCTCAGATCACTTACTTTGTCATGTTTCTTCTTCATAGAGTTGATCTCTTTCTGTTGCTTCTTTAGCTGTTTGAGATATGTCTAAAACCAATCCCAATAAACATTTATAGAAATCATCATAACAATAATCACTGGAAAACAACAATAAGCAGAAAGATACAGAATAAACCTGAGGGACACATGACATGAATGTAGTATATGATGATTTGCTGCTAGTTGCTTGTAAATTTCAACACATGCACACCATGCGTATTACGTGCGGATTTTCCGAACCGATTTTCCTGCAGCAAATCTGCAGCGTAATACTGTGCCGGCAAAGTAAATGAGATTTCAAGTAAACTAATCTACACACTGCAGAATTATTCCCGAACGTAAATTGACCTGCGGTGCGTATTTTAAAATCTGCAGCAGGTCAATTTATCTTGCGTTTCCATTTCAAAATTGTATTTGACAAGTCTAGAAAAAAATACACCAAAATCTGCAGCATAATATCCACACCTGTTTCCGCACCAAAATAGAAAATCCACACAAAAAAGAGGCTTAAAAAAAGTGCAATATTCAGTTCGGATCTTACTTGTGACATTATCTGTGTTTTTTTTATGCAGATTTTGCGCATTTAATTCTGCAAGGTGTGCATGTAACCTAAAGACGAATTTCATTTTAGATGATGATTGGTTATTAGAGCGTGTCATGTGCAATCCTTATAACCATTCTTGTAACACTTCCATTTATTTAGACGGTCTTGTCCGTGGCTACAAGACCACTAACATAAAAATCACTCTCATCTTATAACGTGGCAGTATAAAACAAAGATGCCTCCTCCTCAGCCATAACTCTTAAGATCTATGGCCCAGTAGTTTTTTTTTAATGCTATACAGTTAATATGTGTGGATAAGGCATTGTATACAATGCTGCCCACTCCTCAGAGTAACATTTAGGGCGGGTTCACACATGGCGGATTTTCACTTAAATTCCGCTGCGGACACTCCGCAGCGTTAATCCGCAGCGGAGCCGTTTCTCCATTGACTTTCACTTTAATTTCGCAGTGTTCGTTTACACGATGCGTACAATTCCGCTGCGGAGCATAGGCTGCGGAGCGGAATGTGGTGTCCGCAGCATGCTCTGTCTGTTGCGGAGCAGTGGCGGACTGGTTGCGGACTCATGGCGGAATTTCTCCATTGACTTCAATGGAGATTCTAAGTTCCGCAATGAAGTCCGCAGCTGTCATGCACATGTTATGTGTGGTGCGGAGCGTATTGGTTTTTTAACATGACATTTCTTCATTCTGGCTGGACCTATGTATTTCTAGGTCTACAGCCAGACTGAGGAAGTCAATGGGGCTCCCGTAATGACGGGAGCGTTGCTAGGAGACGTCAGTAAATAGTCACTGTCCAGGGTGCTGAAAGAGTTAAGCGATCGGCAGTAACTGTTTCTGCACCCGGGACAGTGACTACCGATCTCAATATACATGTATCTGTAAAAAAACATATAAGTTCGTACTTACCGAGAACTCCCTGTTTCTGTCTCCAGTCCGGCCTCCCAGGATGACGTTTCAGTGTAAGTGACGGCTGCAGCCAATCACAGGCCAAGCACAGGCTGCAGCGGTCACATGGACTGGCGCGTCATCCAGGGAGGTCGGGCTGGATGCCGAAGGAGGGACGCGTCATAAAGACAACGGGCGGTAAGTATGAATTTCTTTTACTTTCACTAGGGAAAGTGCTGTCCCTTCTCTCTATCCTGCACTGATAGGGAGAAGGGAAGCACTTTTCCCGCAGTCCGCAGCAGCTAGTCCGCATCAATTTTCTGCACATTTTGTGCAGATCCGCAGCCGTAATCCGCAACCCGGATTAGGTGCGGCATTGATGCGGACAGTTGCGGAGGAATTCCGCCATGTGTGGTCATGCCCTTAGACATCTTTTATACTACAAAGGGTAAGCGCTACAAAAGCAATTAACTCATTATATTTTGAAGTCAAATTATCTTATAGGCAGACAACAAACTAAAATAGAGCAGCGAATGTAAAAATTCCTCGTTAGTAAATTCTTCGTAAAGTATGTATAAAATATCACAGCAGTCTATAAGATAGAAGCTTTAAGATCGTGTATATATCTGAGCTCTCTTCAGATCCTGGCAGGTCAATTGGAGTGAACAGGAATATTGTAACATGGTAAAATACAGAGCGAGTAGATCATTTATCATCTCACCTTCATCTGTTTTAAATCTTCCACTTTCACTTGTGGAATGAGATCTATAGCTAGAAAAATAAAATAAAATAATGATAAAGTATTCAGCAAGATGAGCCCCAAGAAGTAAAGTGAGGGGGACCATTATTACTGGTCACTGGAGCTTATACCTTTTTTAACTTCAGTTGCTGCCCCGGAGCTGGACGCAGCAGACGGCCTGAGCTCCGAGCTTGTTTGAGGAGTCACATTGGCTTTGGCATTATTGGTCTTCCCTTTTTTATCGTTCTTTGTGTTGTCATTTGGCACATCCGCAATATCACTCTGAAGAAATAATAAGGACCATATCAAAGAATCTATACATAAAACAATTTCTAAAATGGTCACATAATTAATAGCCAATGTGTTCATTGTATGTCCAGGCTGAGAGGTGAACAGAAATGGTGGCTATCTTGAGAGTCAATAAAAATGGATATATACACAATGGCGCACCTTTCATAGATGCAGACCATGCAAATGCTATGGGGTCCATGATGGGAGGGTGGCTGTCACTTAACTGCTTCTCCAGCTTGCCAACACACAGTTATAGAGTTTGCCTGCAGCTACCACTTAGGGGGAGCTCACTGGATAGAGATTTTTAAAGCTTGCATTGGGTTTGCAGCAGTGTACATCTTTATGCACTGAGCTCCCTCTAGTGGAAACTTTAGGTAGCCAGAGTTTTATCATTTACTTTGTAAAAGGAAACAGGAAATTGCAAAATCTATGCGTGAGAGTCCAAGCTGCGACCTCTATAAAGATTTATTATGAACTTATGTTGACTATTAGTATTTGTCAGAGCTCTCAGTGGGGGATATGGCCTATTCTAAATTTTGCTACGGGCCCTTGATTTCTGTGTATACCCTGTATTAACATATCATTAACTGCTGGATAAGGATATTTCTGCCAGTAATTTACTCCACCGATCTCCCCCCTATGAACATGACTGAACATGTAAATGTCTATGAAGGCAGGAGTGATGAGAGAATACCTCCCATTCACACTGTTTTTCAGGAATTGCAAAGTGAGTGGAGCTGATACAAATTTTAATAAAAGTGGGCGTCCTAGAGATGTTTTGTTGGCTTTCCCGGATGGATCGAGGGTTAAAAGTGTCCTGCGAATGGGGATGCATATGTTGGGAGGTATGGATTAGAGACTGAATGCCCTGTTTGGCGCTTCTTTTTCTTTGATAAATCAATGGAATTTTACAGAAAAAATTCCAACTAATCTGATTTAATATTCCGCTGGCAACAAATACCTAAGGATGCCTGATAGTGGACATAGGCATTCAATTGTTGGCAGATCCTGCAGAAAACGGCAGAATCTATGTCTATGTCTGGCTTTCGCAGGATGTTTCCACAGGTATAATAATCTTATATGTGTCTATGTCCCTCTGTGATGTGTACTTACGGTTTCAATACCCATTGCCCTCATCTGGTCTGCCCTTTTCTCAGTAATAGACAGGAACTTCTTAGGATCTGATAAAGCATCAACAATATCTAAAAACAGAGACACAAGGTATTGTGAGATAAATCGGTAGTAACACTTAATTCAGTGCTTGTCATTGAGAAGTAAATATATTGGACTGAGCATTAGATCATGCAGTGTAAATGTGGTATTATTGACTGGTACACATGGCATGGTGTTTTTACCTAAAAAAATATCATCTATAGAGGCAAAATCTGCATTTGGACTTGGTTCCTGTGCAGACATTATCACAAAAAAATAATTAAGAACATTTTGTCTGTACGACCATGAATACACACAATAAGTCACTAAACCATAAGGCCGCAGCTAATAAGAGTAAATGTCATGTGGATATTCCGTAAATTCTTTTGATTGGAATTCCTCTTTAATGGGGTTGTCCCAGAATTAATAAGAAAAAGAAAATCAGACATAATATAGTGCATGACATTCTCTTTCTAACAAAGCTAGAACTATCCCTGTATCTTACATGGATCCGTAGATCTCCCCATTCATTGCTCCAATTGCTACGCTAGATTTTCCTTAGGCTGGCAGCTCCGGGGGTGTGTCCTGTCTGCTGAAGCTCCTCCCCCTCCGTCATAGCTTGTGTAGGCAGATTGTTCCATTTCAATGTCTCTGCTTCCTTTCTAGGAGAAGCTTTACAAATGCCCCCATTACATGTATTTTTAGAGGGAGAGCCCAGCCCTATATAACGGAACAAGAGGGAGAGCCCATTCCTATATAATGCAAGAAGAGCCTGCACTTTACACACAGTGAGAGGATGAGCAGGAGAGGGGAGAGCTCAATGCTGTATGTAAGCAGTGCTGTATGCAGGCTCTCTCTTCATCTCACCAAACTGCTGGCTCTCCTGTGTGTTTCTTAGGGTATGTTCACACGACCTCTTTTCAGACGTAATGGAGGCGTTTTACGCCTCGAATTACACCTGAAAAAACGCCCCTAATACGCCTACAAACATCTGCCCATTGGTTTCAATGGGAATTACGATGTTCTGTTCCCACGAGTCTTTATTCTACGCTTCGCTGTCAAAAAACGGAGCGTAAAAAGATGCTCTGTAAAAAGAAGTAGCATGTCACTTCTTGAGGCGTTTTTTGGAGATGATTTTCCATTTAACACTATGAAAAACGCCTCAAAAAACGCCTCAAAATACGTCTGAAAAGAAGCCTCAAAAGAAGCTCCAAATTTCATTCTCAGCTTCAAAAACGCCTGAAAATCAGAGGCTGTTTTCTCTGAAATCAGCTCCGTATTTTTCAGACGTTTTTTGTTAAGCGTTTGAACATACCCTTAGTGTGTGACTCTCCATCCGCACTACAAACTGTGTTTCTGAATAAAAGCTTCTTCTTTACAGACAAACAGAGAAGACATTTTCTATTGGCTGGTGACAGTTGGAGAGTGGAACTGAGCATTTGTGTCCTCCCTCATTCAGATCAGTAGGAGGACATGCACATTACTATACAGATTGAACGCCAGGTGGCGCCAATATAATGACGTAAAGGGAATATCTTGCAACTGGAGCATTTTCGTAAGGTAAATTATAAAACTAATTCATTTTTAATGCTAAATTATATTGCAATAATATTTAGTACTGGAATAACCCCTTTTAAGTCATGCCCTTATATGTATGCCTCAATGAGATCTCACAGTTCTATTAAGCATTAAAGTTACAAAGCTTTAACAAATAGAAGGTGATTGAGGCTGTACTCATAATAGAAAGGTTTGTCAAGTAATTTTGTTCTGTATATTTAAAACAAACGTGGACTTGTTCAGATGATATATAAATCTATTTTACACAGTAAGTGTGATAGATTATTTCTAAAGCCAAGTTTTCCTCTTATCTTTCTTCTTACCTCCAAATCCATCAGGAACGTAGGTCTTCAGAACAATGTTGCAGAAGATGGTTGGTAGAGAAAGTGGCTTGTTGCCTTCATTCCGAAGTGAAATGTGCCGATATCCAGCCTGGAGACCATCTAATGGCAATATCCTCTGGCCTATCAGTTTATTGTTGTCATCATAGACTGCTAGCCTTAGCACAGCAAGGTCAGGTAAGATAACCTAGTAGCCAGATGAAGGTTATTTAGAACATCGCTTACGCATTTCATTTGTACAGATACATCCACGGAAACAAATCTTACCTTTCTAAATACAAAAGCTTCCTCAGTATAAACCGGGTTTAGACCATTGTTCATTACCATACGAGTCCGGAACTCCTTTCGTATAGTGTCTGTTGGCAATCCGTACATATCAACCTCAACATATGTCCCAATTTTTTTGTCTGAGAGAAACTGCCCAGATATGACCTGTGATAATATACAAAACATTGTGTAATTGAGTTGTCAGTTACATTGTGTAATTGAGTTGCCTTTAGATAAAGCAGCAGTTAACCGGATAAGATTACCTGCTAGATTATATTGACATTATTATGTTTCTTTATGAGAGGTGAAAGCCATGGCTTCTGAACAAGCAAAAACGGTGCAGAACTTCTGATAAAGTCATATTGGTACGTACATCTTTTTAGAATCATATTTCCAATGCATTTCTTACATTTTCCTATAGCGGCCAACCCTTTTAAGCTGTCTTTGTATCTGATAGTAACATGGTCACCAGTTAATTTTGTTGAGTGACTAAAAAAACTCTGGCCCTGACGGAAGTGGTGTACATAGGGATCAGGGCGCCCCATAGTAAAGATAAAAATTAGGCCCCTTTCAGGTGGTATTTGACATCATAAAAGTCCCTGCCATGGTACCCCCATTTTCATGACAAGTACATTTTCCACTTCTTTGTTTGCTAACATCGGAGCACTACATCCATGTGTAGGTTTTCACCACCCATTAAAATGAGAAGAAGACCAACCTAAAATAGGCTTGATCTCTTCAGAGGACCCTTCGCAGTTGCATGAACTGCCTCTATGGTGCATGCGCCCTTGCCTGCAGGGTCAACCAATCTATTTTTGATTTATTCCTGTTTCATTAGCTAAAAGTATTCACCATTGACGCCAATTTTCCATGTTATAGGTGGGCACAAGGACAGACAACTGCCCATATGTCCGCTTCATGGAGAACTGTGAATAATATTTGGGTAAAGTGGGACACTGTGGTTAACTGTAAAGGCACCTGAATTGTAAGTTTTAAGTGGAGTAAGATTTAGAGTTATGACACAATGATCCTTTTATCACTCATTTGCCTCCTATGTACAAGGTACAGCAGCCTCATCATAACCCAAAACAATAAACCACATTTTCTTAAGGATAAATGTATAAAGCTGGATCATTGTAACACCAATGGGCCTCCTTTACATGGATTTATCAAGTTATATACCTGAACAGAGCAAGTGGCTGCAATGACTCCATCCACTGGAGTTTCAGAGAAAGGGTCAAATGTTCTGTCTGGACGTCTCATGAAATCTGGCTTTAGGAGGTACCTGATGGAAGGCAATTAAATATTACAAAATCTTTAAAAACAAAAAACATATTCAGAAAAATGTGAACATTTTAATTAATATATAAATTATAACCAACCAAATGGTATTGCCACTATGTGATCAGCCTAAAAAAGCATGTTAGGTCTGTTATGTATATTTAATAGACAAAATACATAAACCATTAATAAATATCAAACTCATTTATCTGTAATGCTACTCATCTACAATGCTATCATATCTTACCCACAGGATCCATTGTATTCAAACTTCCCCTGGTTCAGTTGCATTGCTAGATCTTTCGAGAGAAAAAAAAAAAAAGAAGACTAGTTCACCAAACCAAACTACTATAGTTTCGAAGACAGATTGACAAGAAGGAGATTTACGCTGATATGCAGCTGTGTTGGCCCATAGTTAATTGGTCACACTGGTTCAGAAGCTTCACAACATGTGAAGGGTCATTGATGGTCATTGGGTGGTATGACAAGTCTATAAAGCGTGATATCTGGTTATATGTATAGATACTCCATAATAATCCCGAAGGCAACATGGAAAATGATGGCAGGTCAATCAGTATAAGACTCTATGACCCATGATCACCATAAGTTCGTATCTAAATTCAGTTCAGTATAAGCCCGATGACACATTTACTTATATCACCATAAGGTCCTACAGAGATCTATGTCCGGTTCAGTAGAAGTTCCTATAACACATTTACTTATATCCCCATAAGGTCCTTTGAGTATAAATCCGTATGACCCATTTACTTATATCACCTTGAGGTCCTTTTAGTATCTAAGTTCGGTTCAGTATAAATCCGTATGACCCATTTACTTATATCACCATAAGGTCCTATGGGGATCTAAGTCTGGTTCAGTAGAACTGGGTGAAGTCCAGGCATTACACACATAATATGGATGCTAAAGTGAGACTATATTACAAACGTGTGAAAGCTGTCTTGGTCTGCAAAGGTTTTAATTATGTGCAAACTACTGGATGGAAAGACTACTACGGCGTTCTCTGAGCCAGGAAACGTTATAACTCTCTGTGGCCGTAAGGGTATAGTGGGAGTTCCAGTTCTGCAACAGCTAGAGAGCCTAGGACTGTTTTAGGGTGTCAAATTCTTCTTATTTCCAATGATTAGTCATCCTATAATGGAAAGTAATATGAGAGATATACGGAAGTTATCAGTATATTCAATTATCTTACTTTCCCATATTGCTCTCCAAATACAGTCAAATACTGATCGTGTCTTATTTCTCATTTCACAAGTGAAGGTTAGAAAACATTGGAGGAGATATAGTATGAATTGGATAGACCTACGTTAGCCTTCTTTCTAAATGAAAACAAGACAGCATTGAAGATTTCAAAAGGAATTATGTTTGAGGAATTATTATGAGATGGCACGACGCTATGTATTTATTTACTTTCTTGAAGATAACGCTAGGAAACTTTACATTCTCCATCTACCTATGCAACCTACCAATTATCTCATAAGATTGTTCGTAGCAAAGAAGTTCCTGGACACATTTTTAACATTTTGGTGTAAGCTGCTTCTTTTGGGCAACCTCTTTTGAAAACCCCAAATAATAGAAGATAATAGGATGTCAGTTAATTCAGACACGCTGAACTCCTTTCTCCTATGCATACGTCTCTGCATTAACTAGAATTAAGCTATTCCTTGATGAAGGAGATCAGTATTTATAAAAACACATCAAATTGATTAGTCTGGCCTAATACTGTCCACTAGAACGCCTTCATGGTGACATCATTGGGGTTTCTCAAGGACTGTATGACCAGGTTGACGCTACCGGCTAGCGTGTTTCCCATTGGGTTTTTTCACACAGCAAGAGTGTAGTCCGGCATAAAGCGGCATCCGAAGGGGGCTTTGACACTTTACCCCCTGCATTATTTCAGGAACTCATCATATCTTGCATTTGCAGCACATTTATTAGGATGAGTGGCGGCCATCTATGTACAGCCACCGCGTGACTGACAATAATATTTGCATATAACCTTCTTTTTTTGCCATCTTTGCAGAACTGGTTTTCTTTCCCTTATGCTATAGAAGCAAACAGGTAATGCTGTTCCATGCCCTAATATGCTGGGTATTCATTTTTGTGTAAAGTGTCTCATGTTGTGTATTGTTTTAAGGTTCCTAGTTAAATGCTACGGCTGATTTTTTTTTAATATTTTACAAAGATTAGAATTCTTAGCGTTAACAAAACGAAATGATTCCAGTCCTCATTAATGCCGCATCACTTGTACATTTGGTAATTAACATGCAGAACACACAGCATTTCTATATATAAACTGGACTGATCTGTAACGTCCACAGCCGCGGACCGGCGTGCTTAACTGCCCCCTGATGGCCGCGGCCATGGACAAGTGAGTGCCGGGCGGCATCTCCCTCCTGAGGGACTCTGGCACTCACGTCCGCATTGCTGCACTAGTTCCCGTAGGGTGCGCATGCGCGCTTGCGCCCGGCCTTAAAGGGCTAGTGCACACACATGAGGAAAATCTGTAATTAACCCATGATCACCCTGGACTATAAAATGGGCTCTGCCCTTTCACTCATTGCCGGAGTGTTTACCCGTGTTAGTCTTGCAAATGGCACCTTAGGTTTTTCCTGTTCCCAGTGTTTCCCGTACCCTGCTACCTGTATCCTGTGCTACCTTTGTTTCTGTGCCTGAGAAAGTTGGAGTCGTGTTGTGCCACCGGTCACGCCTGCTGCGTTACACCACGCCTGGTGTCTGCTGCCAAGGTCCCATCTGAGCCTAGCCGTTGTACTGTCTAAGCTACTACAGGTACCCTTGTGCTTGAACAATATATACATTGACTTGGTACTCTGTTTGGCCAGCTGCTATCCTGCTACGGCGGTACGGCCCAGTAGGTCCACATACCCATAGATCGTGACATGCTCATTGACTCCATTCTTTGTCAGTAAACATCTTAATATCATTTGGCCGTATTTCATTACCAATATAAAAAGCCAGAGGCATTTTTGGATCATCTGTTTTGGAAGTTAGAAAGCAAACGCCTCCTTGGGTTTCAGCTTGACTGGGCGTCGCATCCTACCTGGGGTCTGATAGTTCAGAGAGACCATCTGGCAGCCAGCGTTCCAGAAAATTTGAGGCATATAATTACTGGAATCCACTCGCCCACCCTTGGGGTAGATCCGGCTCATCTGACGTTTGTTATAGCTATGAACATTGTTAAGGAAAGCAAATAATCAAACCGAACAAGCAAGAAGATGTATCCTGTAATATTTTTCACCCCATATATACATATTTTATAATGGAATACGATAATTTCTATAAATCACAGAAATGTTATCAGCAATATCCTGGTTACATTAAAGCACACATGAATGTTACATTCTGCTGGATGGATTTTAATGAAATTTGTTTGGTAGTATGTTTGGAGCTGGGGGTTTTGAAACATGGAGGTTCCAATATCGGCCCTAAAGGGGTTTTGGGGATTTGATAAAATCCCCAAATTAGACCAGACCATAAAAATAGTACAATAAAACAAATCTAAAAGGGAAAAGGACATTACATTACACAATGGTCTAAACACCAGTACATAGAGTGAACACTGTACAAGAAAGAGGATAGCATCCACCCTCCCCCTATGGAGGTCACCATTGCGGTTCATTTGAGCTTGTAATCTGAACACCAGGCTTCAGTGCCAATCAGCCATTGGGGTATACCCTATTGCAGAAACAGAGAGAAATACTGCAGTGGGGAACGCTGTAGGACCATGGAGGCTCTGAAAGCTGTCAGTATGTATGTGTTCCCCTCACTCTCAAGGGCCTATGTAATAAGGAAAGCCCATGATCGGTTTAGTTTCCTTACCCTATAACCTGGGTGTAGACATTCAAATCACTAACCCTCTCCACAGCCCCCAGAAAGTTTAAGTAAAGGAAGATTGCAAAGAAACATTGCCTCTTGATGTATGGGCATGATGCTGTGAATATAGACTAAGAAGGAGGGTCAATGGGACGATTTATTATTAATGGCTTAAATATAGATAGCTTAAAGTGGTTGTGATGAAAGAAAATGTTCCTAATTGGTTAGGAATTGTAAAATGGAGACACTTACTAATATAATTTCATTTTCGAAACCGCAAGGATGTCCAGATTTCTGTTCTGTGAAAGGGTTCAGTAAGTGGAGCTTCTGCCCTTAGCTGTGACGTGCCGACACAGCCTCAAGATGCAGGGAGCTTTCCCGCCTCTCTGTGTGTCGGTGACGTGATGAAGGAGCCGGCTGCCTGGCTCAGTTCATTCGATAAGCCAGCTCCTCTCCTGTCAGGGCTAATACACAGTAGCTTTATGTCTAGTCTGCAATTGTTCCTTTTCCTCCTGCTCTCCTTATTATATGTTAGCTCCCTTCCCCCTCTTGACTGTCAGCACAGAGTTATCTGCTTTCAGTGTGAGCTGTACAGAGCAATAAGGGTATGTGCACACACACTAAATACGTCCGTAATTGACGGACGTATTTCGGCCGCAAGTCCCGGACCAAACACAGTGCAGGGAGCCGGGCTCCTAGCATCATAGTTATGTACGATGCTAGGAGTCCCTGCCTCGCTGCGGGACAACTGTCCCGTACTGTAATCATGTTTTCAGTACGGGAGAGTTGTCCTGCAGCGAGGCAGGGACTCCTAGCGTCGTACATAACTATGATGCTAGGAGCCCGGCTCCCTGCACTGTGTTCGGTCCGGGACTTGCGGCCGAAATACGTCCGTCAATTACGGACGTAATTAGTGTGTGTGCACATACCCTAAGGGTATGTTCACACGGCCTATTTACGGACGTAATTCGGGCGTTTTTGCCCCGAATTACGTCTGAAAATAGCGCCTCAATAGCGCTGACAAACATCTGCCCATTGAAAGCAATGGGCAGACGTTTGTCTGTTCACACGAGGCGTATATTTACGCGCCGCTGTCAAATGACGGCGCGTAAATAGACGCCCGCGTAGAAGAAGTGACCTGTCACTTCTTTGGCCGTAATTGGAGCCGCTATTCATTGACTCCAATGAATAGCAGCGCTAATTACGGCCGTAATTGACGCGGCGTTCAAGCGCCTGCACATGCCGGTACGGCTGAAATTACGGGGATGTTTTCAGGCTGAAACATCCCCGTAATTTCAGCCGTTACGGACGCCCTCGTGTGAACATACCCTGATAATAAAGACGGCTCACACTGAAAACACATGCTGGCAATCAAGGGGGAAAATGAAGCTAACAGATAATAAGGAGAGAATGAGGAAAAAATATGCAGCAGGATTTTCCGCAGCAGTCTTACCTGTGGATTTGGTGTAAAGCATTGATTGTAGTAAACTTTATGCGCACCTGCAGATTTTCAGCGGCTTTACAGCGTTTCTGCTGCGTAAATGCTCTAAAAACTGCAACTAAACTCAATTTGCATACTTTAGTGCAGAATTAATTCTCCCCACTCCAGTCTATAGCCCAAACATGCAGCATCTCATAAACTGACATGCTGCGGACCTGAAAGCCGCACATCAGAACACTTTCTGCACAACTTATCTGCATTTTGATTCCGCAGCCTGTGGCTAAGATTTGCAAAAACTGGGCAACTACTGTAAATGCTGCAGAAATTCTGCTGTGTATCCTGCCTATGGGAATGTACACTTAAGGGATGGTTTGTTAATACTTCAAAATTAATTTAGGACAAAGTTCAATAACTTTGTGGTAAAATACACAGAATAAGAGTGCTGTGCATAATAATTGTATAAAATCCAATGAAATATTGTGCTGCTGCCATGATTAAGGCTTTATGCACACATCAGAGAGGCTGTTCAGTGGCAAGAGGATTCCCGTCCGTATGGCTCCATACTACCGAGGGACTCTGCCATACAATGCTCTGCCCGGTTCCATGTGTATGCTTTTAGGCAGAAATTAGGAATAATTAAGGTGATACCCTTTCAACCTGCTTGATAACCCGATTCCTATATATATTGACACTGATATACCAGCCCGATCAGGTTTTTGTTAGATGCATACAGTGTTGTATTCATTTGAACATATATTTTTTCCACATACTGTAGTTTTTACGTTTATTATTAAAAGTTACGTTTTAACTTTGGGTGCCTTCGGCCTGACACCATGCATATATTATGGGAGCCACACTGTATAATCTGTGAAGTCTTTGAATTACCACAACCATTATGGGAATTTTTCCTTCAAAGTCTCTGTGCAGCCCAGATTTTATAAAGGAACTGTAAGGATACTTTACAAACTCAATAGCATGTGTCTTCAAATATCCCAACCCCACTGATTCGTTAAAAGACGACATGTTGAAATGAATGTTCCGCTCTAAAAAACAACAAAAAAAACAACACATTTTTTTATTTTATTATTATTTTGTCTGCAACCTTTACTAAATATACACACTACTATATACTATATACACACACACTACTATATACTAAATATACACACACTACTATATACATACACTACTATATATTATATACACACACTACTATACATACACACTACTATATACTAAATATACACACTACTATATACTCAATATAGATACTACTATATACTCAATGTGCACACTGCTATATACTCAATATACACACTACTATATACTCTATATACACACTAATGCCCCATGCACACGGCCGTAAATAATCTCCATAATTGCGGACCAAAATACGATTCGCAATTGCGGACCCGCTCGGTATCGCTACAGATAGGTGTCCGTGCTGTAGAACCGTGCCAGGAATTATGGAATTTCGTTTTTTACTGGCCCATGCTCCCATACATTGTATGAGAGCATGGCCCGAAAATGCGGCCCGCGACCGTCGGCGGCCAGCGGGCCGTGATTACGGGCACGGCCATGTGCATCAAGCCTCATAAACTCCTCAACACTGTATTTGCAAAACCAAGAAGGAAAAGTTTTGGAATTGTGGAAATCACAGGATTGATAGCCATGTTAATGATTTGCAAATGATAGAAAAATGGAAACAAAATATTCCAAACATCTTGATTTATTCAGTATCGAGTATGAGCGCCACACGCAGAAATACACGCACTTACACGCCTTGGCATGCTATCAATGAGGTTATTCATGGAAGTCTGAGGAATGTTATGAGATCGATGAATGCACTTGGGCACGCAAATCATCAAGATTGGCTGCTAGCAGCTCCCTTTGCAACTACCAACCAATCACGTCCCAGATATGCTCGATGGAAGACAAGTTCGGAGACGCATCCGGCCATGGTAGCACGTTTAGGCCAAGCAGGCTGCTCACAGTAGCACGAGCAAAACATGTGGCCTGGCATTGTCCAGGTGCAAATTGGCACACTTTGGAGAAATGGTTATACCACTCGTTCCACTACCAAATCAATGTAACGCTGAGCTGTTAGTGTATCTGAAATAAAGACTAGTGGGTTCCGGCTACAGTACAATATACCAGTCCACACCATAATCCCGGGAGTGGGACCAGTGTAACGTTCCCTTGTGAAGACCTCTTCATGACCTTGCCCACGTGGTCTCTAGACCAATCTCCGGCTATCATTACATCCGAAACAAAAGTGGGACTCATTGCTAAAGACGATAGACCTCCATTTTAGCCTCCATTGCCATCTTGCTTTGCACCATGATAGCCTTTGAGCGCGGTGGCATGTGGTCAATAAAACACCTGTAGCTGGACGTCTGGCTCGTAGCCCAAGGTCGTGCAAACGCCTTCTGATGGTTTCTGTCGACACTGGTTGCCGCCCTAGGCTTGGGATGTGACGTCCAATATCACTAGTAGGACAGATTAGATCACTACGCGCCATTCTTCCATTCAGACGATCTGTCCATGCAGAGATTCAACTCTGCGCACCTCTTGCTGTCATTCCCATTCATTGTTGTTCTCCCAAACTCCGGGACACGCAACGTTGAACAGTGCTGACATCTCGGCCTAGGCGCGTAGCTATCTGCCGGAGTGATAAACCAAGGTCTCTCAGTTTAAGAATTCTGTCCCACTCAGTTTGCAACAATTTGCGATAACTGGCACATCGATGAACAGGAGACATCGCACAATCATCCCACACCACTTGATACAATTTTTGAGGTTACATGTGGCTTAAATGCCTCTGATTGGAGCAAGGTGCTTGAAAATTTGATCATTTGCAGATCTTAGCAACACCTGCTATAACCTTACGGCTTGCCCTTCTTGGTGTTGTCATTTCAATGTTGAGGGGTTTATATACGCAATATAGATACTAATAGATGCACACCAATATATACAAAACATACACACTAATATACACTAAATATACACACTAAACAGTCAGAAACTACTTTGGGGAATATTATAATTAATTTATTCAATAGAAAGAAAGACGGATCATATAAAGGGAACAATCACATAATAAAACAAAGGTTACAATTTCCATAACAATAGCACTTGTAGGAAAGGTAAAGCCCTGATAATGTCATATGTTAATCTCTTTATTTCAGTTAGATTTCTGTATTTTACGTTAACCATTCTAACCCAGATGTTGGATATGGTGTCTTTATGATAAGACAGCAATAATCTAGGTTCCAGTCCTGACCTTCAAAGGAGAGGGGGCTGGGCATGTACCATCGTTTTCCATTAAAAAGGTGCACTGATGACCACCTTTCCATTGAGGGTCAGGATCAATGCGTTCTCATGAATGGTAGTCCAGTTGCCCACAATATCATTTTTATGACGTATCTGTTTGACATGATAAGGCAGAATTTTTTGAGTCAACACCTTTAATTTTCCTGATTGCCAATGTCATTCTGAACAACTGAATTAATCTGAGGTCAGAATATTTTACACTTACTGCATTGGGTATCAGTAAACTTCACACTAGAAGGGGTTGTATAGGATATTTCATAAGGACCTAATAGTCATTACATAATAATTTCAATGCGTCATGCACATTTAATTTTATCAATAATATGATGCAATATAATATACTGCTGTATAATATAATTGGTACTATTTACAATCTGCTTACATATAGGATACAATTGCTGCTAGCGTTGAGATATAATACATTGTTCCCAATTGCTGTAAATCTATGCTCAGAGTCATTAATAATAGTGTAATGCCATCAACAACATGTAACATTAACTACACAATAAAATTGTATTTTGCAACTAGATGTGCATTCTAGATTGAAGAAGCAGCAGCAGCCAGTTCTGTCCCTGATTAGCTGTAATAGAGCTCCCTCTAGTGGGTAAATAACTAAATGCATCAATAAACGTTAGAGTGAATTTTGTATTCTTTCCAGTTAAATTTGGTTAGTAATTCAGACATTCAAGAGCGCTAGTGAAATGTCATTAATTATGTTTTGTCACTTACAAAGATGTCAGACATATTGGATGCCAGCTTTGCAGCAGCTACTCAGCAATTGTCCCATTCTGGGTATGATCTATAATGTTCATGTATGGCTGAGGCTGACATTTATTTTCTAAAACTGCAACATGCCTCAGAAAAATCATGGTACTAAAAAACACCTTGTTTTCCAAAGGAACAGATTTAGAAAAATTTTGTTAAGAATGTTTCTTTAACAAAACATCAAACCCGCGTGTATTTTCATGAAGTTTTTGCTGCGATTTTTGTAGTACAGTATTTGTGCGGCTTTTATTACACACCCCTACTAGCCCATGTAAACTTATCCTTAGTTACTGAGAACCTACTGCAAAAATTACAACCAATATGGCAGCGGATACCGTGGTCACTTGTGCAAACAAGGGTGCTGCAACAGAGTAGAAAAATGCTAATATTTCTGCCGGAATTTTTTGGATGAGTTCAGACTTTGCTTTATGGTGTGGCTCAACACTTCAGCCTTACTTACACTTTTTGTGAGAAAAACCGCATGCAACTCAAAATCAAGTGGAAAAAAAGAGAGTATTTACCAAGTTACTCATCTTTTCATGTAGTTATTAAATGTTTCTTAAAAATGGAGTTGATGATTGAAGTAGAAAAATTGGGACCACCGGCGCTGCTATATGGAAGTGAGCAATATGAAGAATTAGGCAACCATCTAGATAAAGGACTTTATTTGTCAAACAGGCTACGCGTTTCAACACCGAACCGTTGTCTTCCTCAGGCCAATACAGACTGTGCGGTTCTAGCCTTACCATGCGCCCCCAGTGCTATAACAAGTATGTAACAGCAATATCTAGACCAGTGACCCCCAAAACGTCAAACACGTGTATTATGCTGCTTTATGCTATACACGAAAAACTGTTGTACTAAGGTCAAATATTACCTTTGATTGTATAAAAAATATAAACCAGAAGGCAATGAAAAACGCTCTGTGAATGATCAGAGGTGGATGAATAAAAAATGTAAGATAAATTGAGGAAAAAAATTGGTTGGAATATATTGCACTGGAGAAAATACTTGTTTTGCAGCGATATCTAAAAACAGGAGAATTGATTTAAATAACTCCAATTGAAAAATTGTTCTGTTTTGTGCGCTGTAACAGAAAATTTTTAATATTGTACAAGTTGTACAATGACAATACGAGATTCTATGACATAAGAGATATAGGATAATCTTTGTGTATTACCTTCCGCCACTTTGAAACCTTGAAATTTTACCGGTTGCGCATAGTTGATCATTGTTGATAAAAACGGATGTATATTTGTAGTGGCGCCTACATATTTGTAATTTGCCATCCACGCTTGTTCATCATCTGCCGTTATTGCACCCTAGAGCGGTAACAACATGAAATGTAAATCACCATTACTTAAAGGGAACCAGTCACCACAATTTCACCTATTAAACCAGCAGTACCTGGTAGAAGGGGGGGGGGGGGGTGAAAAATAATTTTTACGTAACCTATAATTATCTTCTAGTCGGCTCTGTACCTTTAGTATTCAGTTTTTTAGTGTTCTCGCGCCGTATGCTCATGAACATAAAAGAGTCATATCTTCATTCCTCAAGCCTTTCCGAGTTAACCCCGCCTCCTCACTTTTGATTGACAGCTCCTCGCCTCCCCCAGCACACACGAAATCCCACACTTGTGCATCGATGTCTTGTTCAGCATACAACGGGACACCATAGCGGCGCATACGCAGAAACTAGATTTCAGGCCCGGACGAAGCAGGGAAGGGTATCGGACCATACATGACGGGCGTATGCGCGCTATCTCAGATGAGATTTTGTCATTCAGGGTGGGACAGTTTTTGGCGATGGGTGGGCATAAGAAGGGGAACGAACGAGACTGCCGGATTATTACGAGTTTAGACAAGAGGATAGCGGTAATGAACATTTTACAGCAGCGGCCACTGAGTGGTGAAATGCTGGTGACAGGTTCCCTTTAATATGTTCAGATATATTAGTAATACTTGAATTATTCTTGGTATAAGCTGTTACACCGGGTGTACACCCCCAATGGATTGATACAAAGTGTAAAGGGAAAGAGAAATGGGGTTTGGAAAGTTGGTATAACACAAAAAATTTACTTTTATTACATATGTCTAAAATATTATGTTATTATAATAATATTATATTATTATAAAATATAATAAAATATATTATGGATAGAGTAATATTTTTACCCTTCAGAATCAATGGGTGGAGTATCCCCAATTATTAAATCAACCTATTTTAGAAAACCTCTTTGATGATCCAAAACTTCTGATAATTTTTTGTGGCCCTAATGTCCACCACCAATGGTGGATAATTAACAAGAAGGGGGGACAAGAGGGCAAGAGGCATAAGATCATGTATCTGATGCTGGCTGTGATGGGTATAGTTTTCCATGCAGGGAAAGGGTGAACGGTCCCTTTGGAACACCCTATATCACTTGTAAATCTCACTTGACTGATTATGACATATAATTTTATTGAAAACTTGTCAAGTGGAAATAAAAAGAGATAGTGAACAAGTCTGAGTTGTGGGCTCAATTGTTTAGACAGTAAAATTGTGTTGAGGTGCTGTCAGTGAGAGCACTTTACTGTGCTTAGATTTGTATGCTTCAATCAAAGGGGTGATATAAGATACGAATTTTAGTGTCTTTATCTCATCACCCTAGGTAATACTTAGGCTAAAGACTCGTCTGAGCCTACCTGTGTACCAGACACCAGCGTCAGTGAATCAGCTGTTGAGCTGTAGGGATAAGCGGCAAGCTGCACCAATCCCACTCTATGTAGTTCTTATGAGCCGGTGTGTCGATCAGCTATTGTGTGCACACACAGCCGATACACACATCGATAGCTCCAATCTAAGCGGCGTATGTCACTGCCGCTAGATTGGACCAAACTCCCTAAGCAGTCCCTGGTTCAGTGGATAGAAGTATTAAAATGCTGTGCCCACAGAGCAGAGAAATGTTGCTAAGTTTCGATGTTAGTTCCCTGACCTACAGGCAGGCTCGTCCCGACGCGCGTTTCACTGAGTACACCTCAGCTCCTTCTAGGAGAAGCTGAGGTGTACCCAGCAAAACGCGCGTCGGGCCGTGCACATGGCCGTGTACATTCATTTCAATGAGCCTGGGCCGCAAAATGCGGCCGTAAAAAGACGTCCTATCTTTTTGCGGTCCAGGCTCCCGGGAAATGCACAGACCTTGGAAACCACGGTCGTGTCCATGGGCCCATAGAAATAAATGAGACGGCAATTCACTTGCAGATTTGCGGGGGAATTGCGGCCGCAAAAACAAGTTCGTGTGCATGAGTGGGATTTTTATTAGAGAAGGGAATATCTTAAAAACAAAAGAGGGAAACCATAAAAAATAAAACACAGATTGACAGTGTCCAGGCCCTTTATGATGCTTTGTGATTATTTTTCTCTTACCTTTTTGTTATTGTTGTCTTGTTCAGCATCTTCCGCTACCTAAAGAAAAGAAACACAAGTATACTAAAGATATGTCCGCCAGCACAGAGAAGCTCATCTTAGAACATAATGAGTTATTTCTTGTGCCTGTTTGTATAGTCAGTACAAGGATCAAGACATCAATACGGGAGTTACTTTGGGTGATGTTTAGTGGGTGTAATCAGCTTTCTGTCAGTGAATTGAAACATTCTCGGTTACAATCAGAGGTTCCTTTTCTGCGTAGGAATACCCACAGTCTTCGATAGATTTTAAATTTACATATAATAAACTGGATACCTTTGGATCAGGTACCATTTCTGTTACCAGCAATAATCAGATTTTTATCTGTGTTACTGTACAGTAATAAAAAGGGGAAACTAATCAGAGTAATAGAGAAATGAACATTACTTTTTTGGCGCTGTTTGCCACTGCCTCTTTTTGGCTCAGGTCATCAGCTGAGAGATCACTTCCAAACTTGTATTCGGGGTGGGCTTCCTCCTCCTGATCAGCTGATATGGAAGAACAAAGACATTGCTTAAACATCACATTTTTCCCAGCTATGAATTGTTGATAATTAATATGAATCATGCAAAAAATGAACATGAGTAGGATAGTTTATATGTGATAGTAAATCAGGGGGCACTTTACAAAGTACTGAAACCCCATAATTGGGAATTGCGGGCATCCTCACTCTTGTCTTCACCAAAATAATTGGCTGACATGTAAAAAGGTAAATTTAGGCTCGGATTTGTATACCGGCCTTATGGAGACAAGTGAACCCACCCACAATACATCTTCGGTTTTAGAAAATAAAGGAGAGAGAATGGATGAAGGATCTCACAGCCTCTCTGCCAGGTGGTCATGATATATTTCTATTATCTTGGTAGAACTTGTAGAGTTTTGAGAACTCCTGAGACTTCACCTTTTATTTGACCTAATGTTCTTCTGTGCACTTTGGATATCTTGGGACAGTGTAGATGGATGGCTTCTTCCCCTTTTTTCCCTCTATATTCTTCCTCCCCCTATTCTCCCAACCTGTGGATTTTGTTTGTACATTTTTTAGGTCGATATGTAATTTTTATATTAGACTGGTTGTTTACCCTTAACATATTTTATCAAATTTACCATCACTTATGTTAATTTCTGGTTCAGTTCTATTGTCATTCTCTCTACACCTCTGCGTCGGCTTCACCATGTAATCAGATATGCCAAATACTGTTTTACACTTATAATATTGTACATAGTTTTCTTTAAAAATTCAAAGAATCAAAATAGAAGAGAATGTACATTTAGGTAGAACGTCACTTTAAAGGGGTTTGCCCACAAAATACATTTAACACCTATCTAAAGAATAGAAGAAATATTAATGATTGCTGGGGCCCCACCACTGGGAGGCTAATCAATTACTAGAATGGGAGTCCTGCAAAGTCTATGGGACTGACAGAAACAGCGAAGCGCTAAGGCTTCGTTCACATCTGCGTCAAGTTTCCGTTCTGACGTTCCATCGAAGCTTCCCGTCAGAGCGGGACTCTGACTGAAACAAACGGAAACCATATGTTTCCGTTTGTATCACCATTGATTTAAATGGTGACGGATCCGGTGCCAATGGTTTCCGTTTGTCTCAATTGTGCAAGGGTTCCTGCGTTTTGATTACGGTGGCAATGGTTTTGATTTGTTTCAGTCAGGGTCCCATTCTGACGGAAGTTCCAATGGAACGTCAGAACGGGACCCTGACGCAGATGTGAACGAAGCCTAAGACAAAAGCTGTAGGAAGCTGCACCCCTCTTACTGATTTGAGTTGTCCTGGCTGTAAAAGTGCCCTACAGCTGCATTGTACTGCATCCATTTATAGATGGATACTATAAGAATGTGATACTCCTGTGTATTGACTTAATTATATAGGACTGTATGTCCTTCATTATACAGTGTGTGTGAGACTGTATTAATGTCAGATCATAATAACGATAATTTGTATAAATTATGGAACAAAAATAATAAAACTGTTTCCTGTAAAAAATAAAAAACCGAAAGAAAAGAGAAGCCACTTTTTATAAAAATTTTTTAGACATAAATACCATTTTCAATTTCCTCCTCAATGTCATCTTCAAGGATACTGACGGGTGCCACCGTCTCCCCAGCCTCCATCATGCTTTTTAAAGCCTCCAGTTGCTCTGTTGACAGAGATGGAAATGATATATGAACATGTCGTAATACATCAAGAAATTTAGGATATCACCAAAATGCATTGAAATCTGATTGTATGTGTAATCTAAGACCATGCTAAATGACAAAACTAGCAGGTAATTACCTCAGAATTCTATATGGTATCTGAAAATGGGTTTTCTACACCAGACAACCCATTTTATGCAAAAAAAAAAATTATTTTTATACAATGACATACATTAAAAGAAACAGTATGCTCAGTTTAATAAAAAGAAAATGTATGTTCTATTTGTATATTTTATAATATTGCTTATTATTAGTATACATTTTTATGTTTTTTAGCCGTTTTGTAAATGTTCAATGAATTAAAGTCTATATTTCATTTGGAGGTACCTTGGCTAACATACCGTGTAAAGAAATTTCATTATGTGCAATTCTCTAATATACAGTATAGTCATTAGCAGAATTGCAGATCCGACCTGATGGGCACTATGAGCAACCACAAGACATTTGATTTCACTGGGGCTGCCCGACATGTTCAGATCATATTGGTTTGTGATGTCTGTAATTTGACTAATGACAATACATTAGGGAATTATACTCATCCTAATGGAATTCGCTTATTTTTTTTTTAGCGAAGCTCGATCTATGCTTTAATGTAGACTTTGTATTTTCCAACAGACAATGAGCCACTACTCTCACTTCCATCCATACTTGGTTATGCAGAGTTATGTGCCAATCTGTCTAAATGAGTATCCTGGCACAGTAATAAGGCGGGAAGCAGTAGGCAGGATAATAAGAATCACAGCAGGATATATGAACACATACTTTTTTCCACTTCAGGCTTCAGACGCTTGTTTTTGATGAGAATTTTTCTTTTCAGGTCATTTGGAGAAGGTAAAGGTTTCCCAGGACCCAACTGAAAAATAAGATCGAGAGAAATATACCAAAGGTACAATTATTCTGATTGTCTCCTGGTTCCATATTAAACATAATAAAGGTCATATACAGTAGTGCAAAACATGCAGGCGTGCACAGCTCTTCATACAGTGGCGATGTGGCTGCATTTGTTTGCCCTGTAGCACATAATGGGAGATATTTGCATCCCAGGCTGGGAAAATCACTCTATGTCTGTTTTATGTGACTGTGGGTATCAATTTTGATTTACAAAGTCTTGAGTCTTAGACGACAATCCCATGAACTAAATGATTTTTTGTAACAATAAGAACAATTATATATATTCTTTAAGAAGCAAAATGTTTAATGTGCCTAACAGAGAAATACTGTTAAAGGGGAAGTCCACTTTGAATAATCCCTTTGTGTAAAAAAGGCCCCGCCAACAATAAGCTGATCACATTTTATCCTGCTGTTAGGACCCCTAACAATTAGCTGTGGGGAATCTTGTGGAAAGTGTTCAATTCCCCTGCAGCGCCACCGCAGGGAAAACAAAGCATTACACTGCTTCAATAATGCACAGATGTGCCGGGTGCTCCAGAGCGAGAGATGCTCTCTATAGTCATTCTCCGCTCTGCCTACTAGGTAGTGGTCTTCAATGGATGTTTGAAAATTAATTTTCTAAACCAGACAATCTATGTAAAAAAGTAAAAATATTTTGATTGCTAGTTACCAATACATTTAGTACTATCAAAGTAACAATTACCATCAATGTTCACAACGAATTAAAGGCCTATTTGAGTAAAATTTGCTCCAAAAAGGGCCCAATAATATCTTCTACTGTGTGTAATTGATGCTAATATTATACTGATATTGACCTAGATTAAAGAGCCAGAATCAGAGGTTTCTCTGATCCTCACCATTACAGCTGGAGCCTGGCTGTCAACCACCAATGGGCTCCCGCTGCTAATCGCATGGGCACAACTTCTGTGCCTGTGCAATGCCATAACGTACATGAATATAATGGTGTCTTAACAAGAGGCATTTTATAAGATACCTGTGCGTCCAAGGTGTTAAACATGTTATTTACATGTTTATAATTAAACTGTTTACATAATCTACCCAGAATGGAGAGACCCGGAGTAGTCCCTGCATTTCATGGTCAGCCAATCATTTGAATGGCCTGCATGAAATGATACATCAAATGTATGGCTTGACACGCATTCCCCTGGTGATAATTGCTGATATATAGGGGTTAAAGAAGCCTGCTTTCTTTTCTTCTTATAAAGATGACGCCTTTACATTTTTGGTAGGTAAGCGCTAAAACTGCTCATAATTTGTCGTTAATAAACTGTTACAATTTGATCTTTGAATTAAAATCTAAGAGGCCAACGCTGTGTGGAAGCCATGATTATTTACAGAGTTTATGGATGCAATGTATACCCAGGCAATCATCTATATACCTACACAGCGGTCCACAGAGGCTGCTGCATAGTCCCACCATATATACAGTATAGAAGCGGTCCTCAAGATCTCAGCTCAAGGAATCATTGCACCATATGCATTATAAGTGTTTAGCCATTTTAGAGCACAGTTGATCAATACAACAGCATAATAAGGTAATAATTGTTTCTGAAATCTGTAAAATCAGTCAGAAAAAAATGATTGGACATTCTTAAAATGTCTTTCTCAGAGGATGATAACTATCCATTTATCACCAAGGAATGACCGGGATTAGTCTGGTCAGACCTCAGACCGGCTCTTTGCTACTTTCTGCTGACTCTTGATGTTACACAGCTCTGCTGCACATTTCAACCTTACAGATTATATAAAGGTTCCCTGCAACAGAGAGTTGGACTTTTCTTCTTGATAAGGCTACTGGTGAAGCTTGGGATTTGTAGAATCAATAAGTTATATGAATTGCTACATGACGTCAGTTTATAAGTTACTGCCATTTGCATATAGGATGAAGTCTAGAGGTTGTAAACTCCAGAACCTGAACTTTAAAAATGGTGGGAGCAGAAACTTTTGAGTCACTAAGAAGAAGATTTTATTAAGGACAGTGTTCCCCTATGACCATTTTTTTTAAAATGCCACATAGAAAGTAGATTAAAATTCTACATATAGATTGATTCTTATATTATATGTGCCTCAAATCTCAAAAATACATTCTCAAGTTGTGTTGTTAAGTGTTTCTCTATTTACAATATTTAAAGTTGCTCTCTAACCAAACTTTGTACTTTCTAACTCCTGCCCAAGTTAATGGTCAAGTAGGTAGAGCAAAGGGTGAGAATAGAGGCATATCTTGAAGCTTCTGGGTCTCAAAGCAAAAACTGTAGAAGGGACCACCCCTCATTGTATGACATTTATACTGCTGTCATGTGTAAGACGGACTGTTTGATCTCCTTAAAGGAAACCTATCCCGTTGAACATGCAGTCCAATCTGCTAGCAGCATGTTATAGAGCAGGGATAGCTAAGCAGATTGATATATAATTTTGTGGAAAAAGAGTCAGTATAACTTGTAATTTATTGATCTAAATCCCTGCTTTTTCTATGCTTAGGAGTCTAGTGGGCGGTCCTACTCAGTGAATGACAGCTATCTCTCTATTCACACTCATACTGGGAAGGGTGTCAAACATTGAGTAGAGCGGCCCACTGGACTCCTCAGCATAGAAAGAGTAGGGATTTAGATAAATAATTACAAGTTAAACTTAATGATTTCCTATAAAACTATATATGAATCTTCTCAGTTCCCCCTGCTTTAAAATATGCTGCCCGCTGACTGGACTGCTTTTTCAATGTGAGAGGTTCCCTTTAAGCGCCATGGACTGCGTGTGACTTCAACTTGGCACCCATTATATGACTCTAGATGGCTAGGAACCCTTTCTTCTGTGGAAAAAACCAGCTCTCTGTAGGTTCAATATGCCTTTCATTTGCATAGGATTTTACCTTTCACTGTCCCACCTACTTCTCCAGGTAATCTGTACAGAAAGTCCCACTTGGTTAGTATATGTGTACAAAAATATACAACTTTCAATCTGCCGGCCATGTATGTAAAGCAATGAGGAGATACTATGCTTTACAGTGTAAGGAACAGATCAGCAACACAAGTTGAAAGCAAGTGATATTACTTCCCAGGCATACCACCCAACGTCCAGGCTTCCTCAGAACAGACATATTTTCCTTAATAATCCTGTGTGGCCTCCTAGACCAGAGGGACCTGACCACTCCATAAAAGGTGACGATAAACAGGTCCCGAAAAGTCTGGATTTTCCCAGGTGCCTTTTTAGCACTTCTTTTTTTTTTTTAATGAGGAATGTTGGGAGATATACCCAAGTACCAGCAAAAACTCAACTCCAGGTCAGTGCTCAGATTACAAATCATCAAGGCTATGCTTTAGACATGATGCAAAAGAAGCAATAATGAGTGCTTAGAATAGACACCAAGAACTGAACAAATATATAAGAAACCATCGAGAAGATGAAATCGATCTTAGAAATGAGAACAGAATATGCACAAATTAACGCATAATATATTTGTTAAACCTACTGAACTGTTAGGACTGGGCTCTCATACCCTCCACCTAATACGTTCTATTGTTCTATAGTAGACTCGATGGGAAATTTCCAAGCACAGAATGCTTGAATATGGGTGATTGTACAGAACAAAAGATGACATTGAGACGGTGCCTTCTTCAGTGCAAATAAATAATCATGGTTACAGTGGTCATGCCCTGTTAATCTATATTTTTTTTTTGCTCTGTTCACCTATTTTTCTGCAGGAGTTTTGCACAAGGGGGAAAATGCTGTATGTGATGTCACAATGTTTCACAAAAACATAAACTTGCAGACTGCTGTTACATCTGAACCTCCCAAAACCTGTAGCTATTTAACCCTTTCATAACAGACATGATTAGTTCCAATGAGCATTAAAAACGTAGCTCAGCAAGGCCCCGTAGGCTGCAGTAGATGTACTCATTACATATCTATGCTTGAGAGTGACCCAAGGTAAGACTTATGTACGATATTGGTAGGCGACTTGCCCTGGGTTTCAAGAATTATGATTTTTCTTAAAAAACAGGGAGAATTTTATTTGTACTTTATGTATATAAAAAGCACTCCTCTCTTAGATTAAAGGGGACCTGTCACATTGATCATGGTGTCCTATCTGCAGGCAGCATGTTAAAGAGCAGGAGAAGCTGAGCAGATAAATTATCTATCTATATATATATATATAGGCGTTCTTGCACCTGTATACACGTTTTGTTTCATTTTGTTGGAATGTGCTGTTCAAACTTGTATGTTGTTTATGTGATCCATGTATGTGGGGTTAGTGACTGCCTCCATTTTTGTTCTTGCACTCCTCCCATTCTGCCCTGAGTGATTTTAATTAGTTCAATGCTGGTTCCTACCATCCCCAGATATATGTAGGCTTAGTCCCAGTTCTGGGTGTATGTGCAGAGTAGGTCCCCACCTATGGAGGACGCCTTTGTGTGGCAGGTGGGCCCACACATTTTGACCAAAATTTGCGCCAAGAACCTCCCTATTGTAAGTAGATTTAGCAGTAATACATATTTATTTATATTTAGCGGTTTAGGTTACATTGGTGTTTGCAGTGTGCTGTCGCCATTTTCTTGTGTGCTATATATGTATATCTATATAGGTATACACACACATCTCATATGCTGAATGAGTAAGACCGCCCACTGGACTCCTAAGCTCACAATGAGCAGAGGTTTAGATTTATAAATTACAAGTTACCCTGAATCTTTTCCCACAACATGATATATCAATCTGCTCAGCTCCTTCTGCTCTATAACATGCTGCCCACAGATCAGACTGCATTTTCAACATGACATTTCCCTTTAGCACATTAGAGCTGTTGTGAAGAAACTACATATTTAGAAGTTACAAATCTAAATATATTGTAAAATGCCTTTTTTGTAACTTTTTTCTTGAACATGATCAAGTACCGTAGGTAAAATCCATGAGCATTATTATAACCGTAGAAGCAATAGTAGCTGCTGTGTGGCGCAGTAGGTGAAGGGACCCACTCAGATGCTATAACACTGTTCAATTTTTGCAGTGGCGGATACTGCTAACCGAGGGCCCCTGTGCAAGATCAGTATATGGGCCCCTGTGCAAGATCAGTATATGGGCCACTTGCTCTCCAATATCTCATAGATCACCCCATTACTTCTCTCTAACAATCCATCAGTAATTTGAGCTATAAAATTAATTGACTCGGCATTTATATGCAAACTAACAGACAGAAGAAGGATGCTATAAGGTGACAGTAGGCCTCTTACCTATTGGGCCCCTTGGGAGCTGCACAGGTTGCACCAATGATATATCTGCCCCTGCCTTTTTGTGGGAATAACAAGTAGGTGACTTTCTGCTATCTAGCACTACTATGCCGGCTCTCTGATATATGGCGCTATTATTTATACCTTTGATTATTGCTACTTATGCTGTTTCAGTTTCCTGCCACTAGGAGGTGAGGAGCCATCTCATTTTGCTATGGGGCCCTATGAATTCTAGTTACCGTACGTTCCTGGTAAAGCATCAACCCCACCTATAATGACATTATAATGTCATAGATGAAAATGGTCTTCTGGATTCTATACATGGTTAATATGTGCATAGTCTGTTGAAATAATCTGTTTCTCCATAGCATGGCATTCATTGCAGGTTGGTTTTAAAATATTCACTATAATTGATGTACATATTTGCTTTGATAAGAAGAGCAAACTTTTATTAAATCCATCATGTGAAATGTTATGATGGATTGCAATGGAACTAATAGACTTATTTTTTTTTTGTATTATTATTGATATGACTACATATGACAGAGACGCTAGAACATATCTATTTGCATCATGTTTCACATAAGCCTCATAATTTCCACAAAAACGTGTCTGTGCAACAACAAGTCACAGCGTGTAGTTTGTGCACAATCTATATTCGAAGACTAAGGGCAGGATTGGAAGGCTATGGATGTTTTATGATCCGTATATTTAACCATTAAAGCGTGAATCATGCCTTTAGTCTTATGGACTTGACCCAGCATCCCGAGTAAAAAGGCTCATATGACACAATTTAAAATACACAAAATTATTTAACAGCATGCATCAGTATAATCTGACACGTCAAAGACATTTCATTCCTATTTATGTCTTCAATAATAATTTCTGTGTCAGAAGGTGGCAGTAAAGCTCAAGGTTTTTACTTCATGAGTGAGCTGAGCATGCTTTCCTTTGCCTTGCTTGTTGAATGCAGTGACATATTCCTGTGGGAATGAATGATATTTCTCAGCTTCATACTCTGCAAGTTCTACAATGAAGTGAACGACAGTGCAAGAAAAAAAAAGACAACTCTTTACCACGACAAACATGTTAAAAATGGAACTGTAGATGACATACCGGATAGGATTCCAGGGGTTGCTTCAGGAGGAGATCCCCAAATATTTCTTCACAGTATTTGGACATCTTGTACTGTTGATATTTACTAAAATATAAGTTTCAACATGTATCACAGCCGTTACTGATAGAAGAAATATGACATAATGCTTACAAGTCAGCATCACAGGGTCAATAAACGCCAGTCTAAAAAAAAACTGCATTAAATCGTAAGAACATTTTAAAATTGCATTCTGCTAAGCAAGGCTTTTTTTTTTCATTTTTATATTTGTTGGGAGAGCAAATGGCGGTAGATTAGGACTATGGTTGGTTTTACTAAATCACAGTGACCAAAAAAAAAAACAGAGCCAAAAAATACCCAGGTTTATGAGTTCACCCTATTTTTAAACTAATAAAAATCTGCAGAGATGCAGTTTTTGCTTCTTTATAGGGCACGTTCACACGTGTTGGAGTTTTTCCGCTGCAAATGTTGGTGCAGATTTGGGGCATTTACGCAATGAATCTGCACCAACATTTGCATATTTGACAGGTAATTCAGACGTTGCAGATATCACAGCGGACTTGCCACAGATTTCAGTCCTTGCATTGCAAAGGCTGAAATACGCAGTGAAATTCCGCTTCTTCTCCGCAACAGTCAGTGCATGCTACGGAGGGAAAATTCTGCACCGCAGCCTATGGTCCGCAGCAGAGTTTTCCGCAACGTCTGAACTAACTTGCCTCAAAATGTATTGAAACAAATGTAAAAAACGGCCGCTGGAGAATTCCACTGCAATTCCGCCACGTCTGGCCGTGCCCTTAGACCATGTCAGTTTAGGGGCGGATCTTTGCGTTTCTATTACGGCTGCAGATCCCAGGCCGACCGCGGTTCTAATGGTCCGAATTAATGATAGCCTCATATTATCCTGTGGTCAGGCCAGGATTTGCGGCTGTAATAAAGGGGAAGAAATGCGCCCATATTGTGCTCGTGTGAAACTGGCCTTAGGGTCTATTTTCTTTATTATTTTTTTTATGAGAAAAGTATTTCATGAGGAATTTATGGATTTACTTAGTTTGATTGAAAAATGCATTTGCCCATTATGTTGCACCAAAAAAATAAAAAATAAAATGGAAAAGGGAGTTGATTTTGGAAGGGAAAAAAATTCTTAGATAAATTATAGATATATTTAGTTCATGGTGTTTAATGAGATTACAGTTCTCGAGCAACACCAACACTTTTTAGGCCTCATTTACACATTGCAGATTTGATCAGTGATTTGAAGACCAAACCAGAAGTGGATCCTAAACACACGGGAAATATAATGGAAAGATTTATACTTCTTTTCATTGCATCCACTCCTGATTTTGACTTCAAAACACTAATGCAAAATACCGATGAAATCTGCAATGTGTGAATGAGGCCAAAGGCTGGAACAACACATGAAGTTTGAGGTGCAGTTTTTAATGCAGGTTTTTTTTTTAGCCAAAGCCAGGAGTGGATCCAACATCTTTGCACTTTATACTTCCCATTCCTTTTGATTCCATTCTTGACTTTGGCTCAAGAGATTGCATTAAAAACTGCATCTCAAACTCTATGAGACCCAATCTAACTGCAGACTTTTCTTAGGAAATAAAATAATAAGTTTCACAAACACGTAACAAATACACACAATTATCAACGAAAAATAAGCAGAATACCTGCAATGATTCTCAAATGACAGGATCACGGGATATTCTGATGTGACAAACGCAGTCTCCTTGATGGCTTGTATTACATCCTTAAAACAATGACCAGAGAATGAGGATTTGTAATGAGTCTTTAATGGCAGAATGATTGTACAATGTTATTATGCTATCGGGCAGTTTCTGTTACATTACCGGAGCACAAATCCAGTGACAAAGACACAATAAAATGATATGGCGTGTAATAAAATGATATTAAACTAGCAGGACCAATGTCAATTTTAAAAACAGACAAGGGGGGAATGTAATAATTAGGGACATATTGATTTATATGCTGACATTAAGATTAGGATTGAAAATGACTCTGAATCACATTATCATAGATGTTTTGGCTTTACATGGACATCTGGTGGCTTTAGATAGACATCCACAGTCATAAATCCAAATCAATAACTTTCTTCTGCAAAAAAAGTCTCATGCAAACAGCAAAGTCATTTGCGTGGACCATGTAGGACAGTGCTTGGAGCTCCTATGAA
Organism: Rhinoderma darwinii; assembly: GCF_050947455.1. Taxonomy (NCBI): domain Eukaryota; kingdom Metazoa; phylum Chordata; class Amphibia; order Anura; family Rhinodermatidae; genus Rhinoderma; species Rhinoderma darwinii. The sequence continues at coordinate 364,406,575 of NC_134690.1, read as the reverse complement.
TCCATATTACAGAGCCACAGGCTATGTATTTCCCGGTGTATTCTCCTCTAGAAGAAACAGTACTAGGGGAGAATACCTCCACAATACGGCATGTGATACAATATACCATTTCTTGTCTCCGTATTAAACAGTAGGGCCACAGAGGTACAGTATGGGCACATAAACTCCTAGGAGCACCGTATTATTGATCGATACATGTGAAAATGAGGTATTATTAGTAAGATATAAGGGGAACCTGGGGAAATGGCTGCTTATAAATACATTCCTTACAGCGCTCGCATCATGCTGTAATGTTTAAAACGTAGGTTGTCAACAATCCAGTAAGGGTTTGTTCACACGGCCTATTTTCAGACGTAATTCGGGCGTTTTACGCCTCGATTTACGCCTGAAAAGACGGCTCCATTACGCCTGCAAACATCTGCCCATTGCTTGCAATGGGTTCTACGATGTTCTGTTCAGACGAAGTGTAATTTTACGCGTCGCTGTCAAAAGACGGTGCGTAAAAAGACGCCCGCATCAAGGAAGTGCATGTCAATTCTTTGGACGTTTTTGGAGCCGTTTTTCATTGACTCCATAGAAAAACAACTCCAATTACGTCCGTAATGGACGCCACGAAAAAAGCGAGTCCATGCAAAAACGTCTGAAATTCAGGAGCTGTTTTCACCTGAAAACAGGTCCGTAATTTCAGACGTAATTTGTTAAGACGTGTGAACATACCCTAACATTCTCAAATAAGTGACGGTCCGCTCAAATCCGCATCCAAAATCACTACTTTATCCAGCACTAGGGGAGGGCAAAATAAAGTTGCTGACAGGTTTGCATTAAAAGAAACAAGTAAGATGTGCCTCAACATATAGATGTAGCAGAGCTGAATCTGTCATTGAGCTATTTCTATAGTGGGCTGTTTCCTTAAAGTGACCCCCCGGTCAACATATTAAATATGATGGGGTATATGGAGTAATATTACCTGGTGCCCTCCAGTTGTGCCCCTCTGCCGTGGAGCCACCGTTTTAGAGTCTCTTCTGTGCTGTCCCAAATTGGCTGCAGCAGTTCTTAGACTACGAGTCTGAGACACTCCCACTGTTCTCTGAGAAGTTCTGTCCAATCTGTGAACAGAGGGAGTGTCTTAGATTCAGTCTGAGAAGTGCTGTGGCCATTTTGAGGCCAGATCCACGCCGTAGGGGGCAACTGGAGTGCACGAGGTAATATTACTCAATATGCACCATCACATTTATAGTTTTGTCCTGAGACCGGAGGGTCGCTTTAAATGCTATGTACACCTTTGAAAGTTGTTTTTTTAATTTATTAAACTAAAAGGTCAATCAGAGTGTTTGGTGCAAATTTATAATTTGTTTTTATTCAAAATGATTTTTACTTTTTGAGGTACAGCTGCTCTGTATTCTCTATACAGAGCAGCTGTATCCTTCGCTAACAGACCTGAATCCGTCAGTCCCGCGGACCTGACGGGTTCAGTGTCAACGACTCCTGCGTGTCTCTGACACTCTGAACTTAGATGTGATGGATAACAGCTCAATCCTGCATGTCAGACACCACCCGTGGAGCCACAGTAATGGGATTTAGCAAACGATAAAGCTGCTCTGTATACAGGATACAGAGCAGCTGTATCTCCAAACGTAAAAACTATTTTTTAAGAAAAACTAATTATAAAGTTGCACCAATTGACATTTTTTTTTTTTTTTAAAAAGGCCTTTCAAAGGTTTACATAGATTTTAATACAATGCTATAGTTTTTACTTTTGGCCTTATGGAAAACTACAGATAACATTGTGATATCATGGGGAGATGGGAAAATGACATCTCTGCTTTCCTACATTTGAACCTGTGAAAACTGTCCACACATAGTGATCTTATATTTCTATCTCAACTGATGTACTGATGTAGAATCAAAGTCAGGATGGGTAAAGCTGGCATGACAGCTTCGCACCAATTTCCCAACACTCAAAATACAGCTAAAAGTCATCCCTATTTCCTATTATTTTAACCTGTAACATGTTTGTACTTGCTACGCCCAGTGAACATTTAGTCCATTTGGCTCAGGTTGATAAATAAAAATATCAGGTGTTAGCTACCTGGGGAGACCAAACTCATGGTTTCTTAGCAGTTCTGCCAAACTAAAGCCTTTAATATAATGTTCCAGCTCTCAATATTGACTTTTTAATATACCTTCACTACTGTTTCTTCAGATTTCACTTATTATTGTGTGGTTTAAGGAATAAAATTGTGTGCCTACTTTAAAACCACCAGCAAGCTGCTGTTGACTGATCTGTAATTCTTATTATGAGTTTCTATTTAGGTGTATTGAGTTTACAGTATGGATATTCAAGTCGTAATGAGTCAAGCTGTGACGGTCAGGACATGCTGGGAGTTTTAGTACTGCAACTGTTTTAGAGCCACAGATTGGAGACCACAGCTTAAGATGATCCAATCAGAGCTCAATAATCAAGTATGTTGTTAAAGAGGCTCTGTCACCAGATTTTGCAACCCCTATCTGCTATTGCAGCAGATAGGCGCTGCAATGTAGATTACAGTAACGTTTTTATTTTTAAAAAACGAACATTTTTGGCCAAGTTATGACCATTTTTGTATTTATGCAAATGAGGCTTGCAAAAGTCCAAGTGGGCGTGTTTAAAGTAAAAGTCCAAGTGGGCGTGTATTATGTGCGTACATCGGGGCGTTTTTACTACTTTTACTAGCTGGACGTTCTGACGAGAAGCATCATCCACTTCTCTTCAGAACGCCCAGCTTCTGGCAGTGCAGACACAGCGTGTTCTCGAGAGATCACGCTGTGACGTCACTCACTTCCTGCCCCAGGTCCTGCATCGTGTCGGCCACATCGGCACCAGAGGCTACAGTTGATTCTGCAGCAGCATCAGCGTTTGCAGGTAAGTAGCTACATGGACTTACCTGCAAACGCCGATGCTGCTGCAGAATCAACTGTAGCCTCTGGTGCCGATGTGTCCTCGCTCGTCCGACACGATGCAGGACCTGTGAGTGACATCACAGCGTGATCTCTCGAGAACACGCTGTGTGTCTGCACTGCCAGAAGCTGGGCGTTCTGAAGAGAAGTGGATGATACTTCTCGTCAGAACGCCCAGCTAGTAAAAGTAGTAAAAACGCCCCGATGTACGCACATAATACACGCCCAGTTAGACTTTTACTTTAAACACGCCCACTTGGACTTTTGCAAGCCTCATTTGCATGAATACAAAAATGGTCATAACTTGGCCAAAAATGCTCGTTTTTTAAAAATAAAAACGTTACTGTAATCTACATTGCAGCGCCTATCTGCTGCAATAGCAGATAGGGGTTGCAAAATCTGGTGACCGAGCCTCTTTAACCCTTGATGTATCAATCATATACAAGTAAATGACTTAAAAACTAAATGTATTTTGTACTGTAGGTAAATGGACCCATTTGCAGCAGTAATATACCTTAAAGAGGATATCTGTACACATAGCCTTCCCATGCGTTATGATAGGCTCCTGATCTTCACCTTTTCCATCCCAACAATCCAGTTCAACACACCTTCATATAAAAAAAATATATATATTTAACTATAACACTAATATAAAAGTTATCTCTACATTTAAAAATAATTGTCTTCTCTACAGTCTACACGATACGTGATAACTGGTTAGGTGGCCACAGTCCAAATAGAGCAAGGTAGGAGCTGCACAGCAAGAGGAATAATGGGTGCTGAACCTCAAGGATCTGGACTATGAATCCCACCAGACACAGTCATGTGCAAAGTTCTCCGGAACGTATCCAAAAGAAAGAGAGGCAGCACACCAGCATAAGTGCAAAATAAAGGTGTTTATTCACCCAGTGCAACGGGCGATGTTTTCCCTTTTCAATGAAGGCAACATCAAGTTTGTTAATGCCTTTATCGAGAAAGTGAAACGTCGCCTGTTGCACTGGGTGAATAAACACTTTTATTTTGCACTTAGGCTGTTGAGCTGCCTCTCTTTCTTTTGGATACGTTCCGGAGAACTTTGAATGACTGGTTAGGTGGCTACAATCTTCCAATAAAACACTAGACTGGACTGGAGAAGAATGAAAGGAGGATGATGACTTTTCCACAAACAGAGGTCCACAATTTAGAGCCAGTGGTTGACTAAAGCCGGCCATACACATTAGACTGCTGTCAGACGAGTGGCTTATCTCCGGAGGGTTGGGGATGTTGATATCCAACATGCTTGACCCTTTTTTCACTCATCCACGTTGGTCGACTATATAAGGCTGGTCCCAGAATTGTCTGTTTCTCCAGAACTCTCTTAAGTATATAAAACATATAGAATCATGCCCTCAGAAACTTACCTTGTTGTTTCCTTCCATACTTTTGGCCTCCGGTTCCTGCGTTGAACTCTATGCATGGACCCAGTGAACTGGGCGTTACTGATAAACGCCCCACGTGACCAGCAATTCAACGTGGTCACTACATTTTGTCAGACGATTTTCACATTGTAAGTATTTTCTTCCCATTGGTGGTTCTGGTAGATGTTCTTAGCACATGCTCAGCTGTGGCTGTGACAGCGGAGCGATGCTTACTGAATGCAGGGCAGAGAGACACAGGTAGTCTTCTCTGCGCATGCTCGCCCAGGGTGCCGAAGAAGGGAGACACAGGGAGACAGTGATTGAATAGGAGAATAGGGAAGGAACTACGCATCCTCGACCGCCGAGCAAAGAACTACTGGAGGACGTGTCCAGTGGAAAAGGAAGGTAAATAGAGACAGGGGTGGAATAGAAATGGGGGTGACAAGTGAGGAACGTTACGATTTTAAAAAATAAGTGTATTTACAAAGAATTAGGATTTTAGGTCTAGAACACACTGAGCCATCAAAGTGATCTTGGTAATACCACTCAGATCTAATATGTATGGCCAGGTTATGTATAGGTTCCAGAGTGGAAGACCTCTCAAGACATCAAGTCTGAGCACAATCATGCTATCCGTTGCTTGGATTATCTTGTTTTAGGAGATCGCCATGCAGCCTGGAGCTCCAAAATTGTAAGCAATAGATTCTACTTAATCCAAGTAAATTTAGCAAAACCTCTATAGACTTTTCTCACAAGTATCTATAATGCAATCATGGTACGACTCACTCCTGTATTTATTGCTTTTTGAATTTCATTGAACTGGACCTGCAAAGACGGTACCCCAAACCCTAAGACATTGCCCTAAGAGTGAACAATGGTTGATGGGAATATTGTTTTGTATGGTCTTTGGGTCACAGTTCTGAATATTCACTGCACTCTTTGCTGTGCATCTGTACTTAATACTTTAACAGGATATGCACATGATCAGACTGTTGAGCTTACCTGGAAATAAACTCAATGGGACATACCATGACTGCATGAAAAAAAACATGTACTGGTACGCTAAACAAATAACGTTTGTAATGAAAAAAAAAAATACAAGAAATGTATCAACCTGCATCCAGCTAAAAGGACCTGTCTGTACATCTCTACTGAAGATTTGCCTCCAAACTGTCTCCCGGTAAGGTATGTATTGTGGGAGGAGCTTATAAAGTAGTGTGCAAGTGGGTGCTCCATCTCCAGGTACAACTCCAAGCGGTCTAAAAAGACTGGTGCGTTCTCATCAGACATCAAATATCTGCAAAATCCATCACTTGATATGTGACCTGAAAATACAAAAGAAATAAATTAACAAAACCAACTTGGTCTTTATTTAATCTAAGTTTTTGTCATAGCATATTGGGCATGGCGACACGTTATTCAGCTGAGATTATTTCTATCCGGCTACATGAAGCCTAATTTCATATTAGACAAGAAGGAGAGGAAAAGGTCACAGTAATTGAGATTTAAATCGCATTGCGAGAAACAGTGATTTAGGGCCTGGGCTTTATTTTCTAGGTCACAGTGTCATTACTAAGTCACATTTTGAATAAACGCTTTGTTACTGGTCTATTTGGTAGGTCTAGATTACGTTGTGATCTCCGTTCTTCCAGATGAGATGTTTTCAGTATAAATGAAGCTTTAGTTATATGAGTCTGGGCAGGTTATCAGGAAACCCATATGGAGTATAAATTGTTCTATCAAGCGTCCCCACTGCCGGGGCGAAAGGTCCACAGTATTTATGCCTTTGGGCATCAGTAAAATAATTACATCTCGGATAATGTCCAGACAGCCCTACCTCTTCTCTTCAACTCATCATCGGGTTCATACGTCTCTATGATCTGCATGGCCCGCTTTGTGTCAAAGAATGGGAACAAGATTTCATTGAGCCGAGGGTCTCTTTGACTCTACATATAAAAGGATAAACATAAATGAACAATGTGTTTATTAGTGCGTGCTCTTTGCAGCGCTGATACCTGTAGAGTGTGGTAAACTAATGGTAAGTTGATTCTTTTGAATAATTATTTTAAAGATAAAGGCAAATTAAATTTAACATGCAAGAAATGCTAAGAATGTGATCATGAAACTTTTATAAAAAAAAAAGTGGAAAAGCCAGTTATATAATATAAAGGTTATTTAAAACACCAATAAATCTATTAATATAACGTTTTAACATTTTAGACATTTTTTACCATGAGGGAACCCCTGAAATGTTTTCCTTTTGAGGAACCCCCACAGCTACTGCATCCCTATTGTACAAATGACAGATTAGGAACCCTAAACCAGGATCTAAGGAACATGGCTTCACTACAAGTCACGCCACTAAACAAATATACAAGATATGATCTCATCCAGCAGAAGAAGCCTTTCTTTATATATAGAATGGGGCAGATCATGACACCCCTGCATTCCGGCATCAACCACAAGCTGGGAAAATCCTGCAATTCAGCTTTTACTTGGAGTTTTACTTATGTCATGGATTTGTCAGCTGAAATACAGATTAATGTATAAGACAAATTGAGACTATGGCGGGATTCACACGAGCGTGTTCGATGCGTGATATACGGACTGTATGGCGGCAGTATTTCCCGGACCGAACACACTACAGGGAGCCAGGCTCCAAGTGTCGTAGTTATCTATGACGCTAGGAGTCCCTGCCTCGCTGCGGGAAAACTGTCCTGTACTGGAATCATGTTTTCAGTACGGGACAGGTTTCCGCAGCGAGGCAGTGACACCTAGCGTCATAGATAACTATGATGCTAGGAGCCCGGCTCCCTGCAGTGTGTTTGGTCAGGGAAATACTGCCGCCATACGGTCCGTATATCACGGACTGAACACGCTCGTGTGAATCCAGCCCAAGGCTACATTGTTGCATTATTGTGTTGCATTATTGCACCAGTGTGCTTTGCGAGTGGCATGTGTTTTTCACGCACTCGCAAAGCACTACCTTTTTCTCAACGGAATTGATGCGCAAATCACGCACCGCACATAAACGTGCACACACCCATTGGCTTCAATGGGCGCGTAGGCGTGTGAAAACGCACCAATATAGGACATGCGGTGAGTATCACGCAACGGACTCTCGCTGCGTGAGAACTCACACATGTGTGAATAGCCCCATTGAAATCAATGGGACCGTGTGCTGTGTGTTGTTTCAACGCAGAGCACACGGACGAGAATTACGTTCGTGTGAATAGGCCCTTATATTCATGGCATTTCTCCCCTCAAAAACAACTATATATCTGCAAATAGCGGTTACTGAGTTGTCCCCCTGCGTCACTTCTATCAACACTGTGTTGTCCTGCAAGTATGTAAAGATCCTGACCAGTACGTAAGTCTATGCTGCACTGTTCGGTCCATTTACACTCCCTGCTGCCTCTCTCTTACTGCTATATGTTTCAAAAATGGAATTCTATTTATGAATCAGGAGGATCAGGATGGACATTATGTTATGTTACCTACACATTTTATACTTTGTGAAGTGTGAGAGGACAGATACAAATGTAATAATACACAATTAAAATATTCACCTATCATCAGTAACATGCTACGTCCATGACTACGGTCTAGGGACTCCTGAAATAGGCTATTAAAGCTTGTCCTATTCCCTTACATGACTACAGTAAAACAGCTGTATAAAACAAGTGCATGAAAAGGCAGAATATTCCCGAAACAAAATGCAATTCACAAAATCAGTACTTTGACTACTTATTAAATATTTATTCATTTCTCAATATCATCATGTGCCTGCGGTTACAAATAACTGCATGGTGCCAGGTTTATACATCGTAAGGTGAAGAAGGTCCAAAAGAGCAACAACTAAAAAAGGAAAAGCTTTTTTTCACTACCTAACTGGGAGTTGGAAAATCTGATCTGCGGACAGGAATCTTGAGGTTTTCTAAATGAATTGGGTTTTGGAAGGAATCCCATAATCATGATCCAAGACTTGTCTTGGCAATGTGTCCTTATTATAGGGATTGCTTGGACGCATGCTTCTTTTATTTTTTCTCGTTTCTGCTTTATTTTTAGAAAAGAGACCGGGATATATAAAGAAGCTGAAATGCTGCAGGTTTTTTTAAAATACGAAATCAGGAATAAATCCTGAACAGAGAAAATGTGAAGGAACAATAAAGAGGAACAACACTGTCCCATTGGAAATTGGTAGACAAGATAACAACCTCCAAGATCCTGTTATTGAAAGGTGAATTGTGAAAAAGCAGGTGTGTTATTTTGGCTCTGTACCAAGAGGAGCCCCATTTTTATTTTACCCCTTTCCCTGAGGTGGCAAAGCTTATCATTTGGCCCAACATGCTATATCACCATGCAAACTGCAATTTCTCCTCTGCTTTGTGGATGGTGCCAAAAGGTCAGATACAGGAAATTCAAAGAGGTTGTCCTGGAACAACATCCCAAAAGTTTGCTGCCTGTCACCCAGCTGATTGACACAGGCTCAGCTGCTGAAACTGCGGCCCACTATAGCTAATAGAGGGACAGTCCTGGATCTGTTCATTTGATCTAATAGGACTGGACAAATGTTCCCTACAGCAGGTTGCTTTCTTGTAGTGAATAAGATTCAAATAACACTGCTAACAATACAATTACCTAATAATTGGCAGTTTCCTGAGATAATATTGCTATCAGAAATGTTGCCTATCTAAGGCTTCATTCACATCTGCGGCAGGGTCACGTTCTGATGTTCCGTCGGAGCTCGCCCGTCAAAACGGGACCCTGACTGAAACAAACGGAAACCATAGGTTTCCTTTTGCATCACCATTGTTTTCAATGGTGACGGATCTCATGCCAATGGTTTCCCTTTGTCTCAGTTGTGCAGGGTTTCTGTCGTTTTGACGGAAGCAATACCGTAGTCAACTACTGGCTACTGGCTGGATTTGAGGAATGGTGCCTATATTCTGCTGATGGCTAGTAAATCGGATATTTATTGGATCTGAGCCTCATTTTAAAGGGTAAGATCACCCGTTTTTTTTTTTCCTGCTGCTTAACCCCTTCCCGCCACAGCCATTTTTTGGATTTAAATATTTTTTTCCTCCCACCTTCCAAAAGCCATAACTTTTTTATTTTTACATCGATATAGCCGTATGGGGGCTTGATTTTTGCGCGACGAGATATAGTTTTTCAAGGCACCATGTATTGTACCATATAATGTACTAGGAAATGGGCAAAAAATTATTTGTGGTGTGGAATGGGAAAATAACATTGATTCCTGCATTGTTTTTTGGGATCCATTTTTACGGCGTTCACCGTTTAATTAAAATGACATGTTAACTTTATTCTCTGGGTCACTCCGATTACGACGACACAAAATTTCTATTGTATTTTTTTAAAGTATATTTTACTACTTTTACTAGGAAAAAACGAATTGTTAAAAATAAAATTTATTTTGTGTCGCCGCATTCTGAAAGCCATAACTTTTTTATTTTTCCGTCGATGGAGTGGTATGAGGTCTTATTTTTTGCGAGATGAGCTGTAGTTTTTACCATTTTAGTGTACATGTGAGTTTTTGATCAATTTTTATTAAATGCGAGATGAGGTGACCAAAAAACAGCGATTCCGTAATTTTTTAGCGTTCACTGTGCGGGTTAAATAATGATATATTGTAATAGATCAGACTTTAATGGATGTGGTGATAGCAATTATGTTAATTTTTTTTTTTTACAATTCTTCAGGGGAAAAATGGGAAAAGATGTTTTTTTTGAACTTTACATTTTTTTTTTTTTACATAAAAACAAACAACTATTTTACTCTTTTTTACCTTTGTTATTAGTCCCCCTGGGGGACTTGAACCAGCGATGGTTGGATCTCTTGCACTACATATTGCAATCCTAATGTGATTTTGAGAGCCTCCTATTAAGCCCTAAGGGCCTAATAGGAGTACAAAGTTGGCAGACCTGGGGGCCGATGGGATGTCAGAAGGGGTTGCCCCCCTCTTTCTAACACCTTAAATGCAGCGGTCGCTATTGACCACAGCATCTAAAGAGTTAAACGAGCGGGATCACGCATAAGCGCAATCCCGCTCGTTAGGGTATGTGCACACGACCTCTTTTCAGATGTAATGGAGGCGTTTTACGCCTCGAATTACGCCTGAAAAGACGGCGCCAATACGTCGGCAAACATCTGCCCATTGCTTGCAATGGGTTTTACGATGTTCTGTGCAGACAAGCTGTCATTTTACGCGTCGCTGTCAAAATACGGCGCGTAATATGATGGCTCGTCAAAAGAAGTGCAGGACACTTCTTGGGACGTTTTTGGAGCCGTTTTCTCATAGACTATTGAAAACAGCTCCGTAAAAAATGCAGCGAAAACGCAGCGAAAACCGGAAGTTGCTCAAAAAACGTCTTCAGACGTATTTTGTTAATCGTGTGAACATACACTTAAGCTGGGTTCACACTACCTATTTTCAGGCGTAAACGAGGCGTATAATGCTTCGATTTACCGCTGAAAATACGGCTCCAATACGTCGGCAAACATCTGCCCATTCATTTGAATGGGTTTGCCGACGTACTGTGCCGACCTTTCATTTTACGCGTCGCTGTCAAAAGACGACGCGTAAAATGACTGCCTCATCAAAGAAGTGCAGGACACTTCTTTGGACGTAATTTGAGCCGTTTTTCATTGAATCCAATGAAGAACAGCTCCAATTTACGGCCGTCAAAGATGCCTCGCAAAATGCGAGTACGAGCAATTACGTCTGAAATGACGGAGCTGTTTTCTCCTGAAAACAGCTCCGTAATTTCAGCCGTAATGGTCATTAGCGTGTGCACATACCCTTACAGTGAAGTGTCGGCTGTAACATACAGTCAACACCCGCGCTGTATGGTGCAGGCTCAGTCCGTGAGCCCGCTCCATACTTCCAGTACACGGCTTTGACATAAGTATAAACCATCCATCAGGAAAGGGTTAAATTAGATTGCTTTTTGACAAGTGATCTATTAGAGAAGATGGTTTATAATTGAATGTTACTAATCCAAAAATCATATAAATACTGCAGAAGTGTACAGATGTAGCAACGTTTAACTTGACTGATAACTTGCTGCAGAGTGACATCACACAACAAACGTCATTGAAAGAGTTAACGTTTGTTGGCACTGTTTATTTAAAGTGTTAAGAGTCAAGTTAAAGATTGCTACATCTGTACCTAACATTGGCATAGTTTTTCTGCAACATAGATTTCTTCTCTATAGGAAATGCTGAGGTTTTGTAAGGTCATGATCTCTTTTAGTTTCCCAATGACTGTAAAAAGTCATGTAGAGTCAATAATAATCAATCACATATTGAAGGAGCAAATTATTGTGTTTTTTTTTTTTTTTTACAGGTCCTACAAGCCGTACTGACTAAGCAACATGTAGGTCTCTCCCAAAACAGCAAATCAACTGAAAGCAGTTACAGTGTATGTGTTTAATGATGTAAATCCTTCTGCTTGTTGCCTTGGTGCTTGTGTATAGCTGGGTCATGGTAAATGATAATGTACTTAACTACCATCTGTATACGAATCTATCAAAGGAAGCCTATTATTGAAGATTTTTATGCACAATATACAGCAATGTATCCTAATCACAAACACATGAAAAGGATAAAGTTTTGCTCTTGACAGGTTTGAGAAAACTTTTGGGCAACCTCATTGTGCCAAGAGAATATAATTGACAGGGGTTTAGTCTTCTGTTATACTTGCCAATGAAATGTGGTTGAAAAATCTCATAAATAAGTAATTAACCTATTGGGGCCGCAGCCATTTTTCGGTTTTTATTTTCGGTTTTTCCTCCCAGCCTTCCAAAACCTATTACTTTTTGTTTTTTTCATCGACATGTGGGCCGTATGAGGGCTTGTTTTTTGTGGCAAGAGTTGTCGTTTTTAATGGAAACATTTATGTACCATATAGTGTACTGGGAAACGAAAAAATAATTATTTGTGGTGTGGAATAGGAATTGTGATTCCTAGTTTGTTTTTTGGGTTTAGTTTATAACAACATGTTAACTTTAATATGCTGGTCAATATCATTGAGGCAATACCAAATTTATATCGTTTGTTTTCTGTTTTACTACTTTTACAAAGTAAAAAATGTTAGATAAAAAAATTAGCTTTGTGTAGCCATGTTCTGAGAGCTCTAACTTTTTATTTTTTCCTTGAGAACTTATTTTAGGTGAGACGAGCTGTAGTTTTCATTGCTACCAGTTTGGAGTACATACGACTTTTTAATTACTTTTTATTCCATTTTATTTAGGAAATAAGAAAAATGTAAATTTAAAAATAGTTATTTTACTTATTTTAAAATAGTTATTTAACAGTTTCTTTACATTTATTTTAGTCTTGAACAAGCCATCATTTGATCTCTGGGGCAATACACTGCAATATCTATGTAATGCAGTGGGTTATAATTTTTGCAGAATCCTATTAAGCCTTAAGTGCTTAAATTTCATTAAAGTGAAGTGTCAACTGTGTCAGCCCTTGAGCACACTCCAAACTCTCCCTTCCCGGCCATGACATACAGTTACGTCATAGGTCGTTAAGGGGTTAATGATTAGATTCCTGCAGAAAGGGAATGTACAGTTAATTTGAGCTAATTTGTCCCAACAAGAAACCCCTTTTTCATACTCATTCAGATTAATGGATATCCATGTTGTACATTATTGTGCCAAGGTCATCAGTGTGGGAGTCACCGTTTCCAGCATTTCTTTCTGATCTGGCTGATAGAGGGTGAGGGGGGGGGGTCTGAAGCAGGGGACACCTATGTATGATGTTCATATACCCTATCAGGACATATGGAAAGTGGTGATCCAGTTGAGAAAACCCCTTTAATAAAAGACTACTTTCTAGCTGTACTGATCCACTTCACATTAAGGGCGGATTTACACGAACGTGATATACGTCCGTGCAATGCGCGTGATTTTCACGCGCCTCGCACGGACCTATATTAGTCTATGGGGCCGTGCAGACAGTCTGTGATTTTTGCGCAGCGGGTGTCCGCTGAGTTAAACTCACGACATGTCTTATATTTCTGCGTTTCTCGCGCATCACGCACCCATTAAAGTCAATGGGTGCGTGAAAATCACACGCACCACACGGAAGCACTTCCGTGGGACGTGCGTGATTCGCGCAACAGCAGTAAAAAGTATGAATGAAAACAGAAAAGCACCACGTGCTGTTAAGTGCCTTTTGCGCACGCAAAACGCCACATTTTTTGCACGCGCAAAACGCACACGTTCGTGTAAATCCGCCCTAAATATACACCGCACAACACCAAGTAGGGAATGTCTTCTCTTTGAGGGCTTCTAAGATGTCTTACAACTGGTCTTTCTGAAAGTTTCCACTTAAGGTTCCTACTTAAAACAGTTTGTGCTATTCCTTTTAATTCATTTACACTGTAGAACTGAGAAGCCAAATACAGTTTTCAGGGGTCACCAATGTATATCATATAAGTACCAAAGCCTCAGGTCTTTCCTACGTGGATGTGGTGCAGTGACAAAAAAAAAAGAATGCAGTGGATGACAACTGCACATCTATATAGCCCTGTATGTGTTCTGTTGTTGTCTCTAAACCTCCTCCAGGCTTCTCTCTGTTTCCTGTAGATGATGTAGGGACTGGTGCAGGGCAAATGTTGTGCCTATTTTCAAAATGGGCTCTAGGTCTTCCTCGGGTAATTATAGACCAGTAAGCTTAACATCCATCGTGGGGGAAATGTTTGAGGGGCTATATACAGGATTATGTGACAAAAATAGTATCATAAGTGACAACCAGCACGGTTTTACTAAGGACAGAAGTTGTCAAACCAACCTGATCTGTTTTTATGAAGAGGTGAGCAGAAGCCTAGACAGAGGGGCCGCTGTGGATTTAGTGTTTTTGGACTTTGCAAAGGCATTTGACACTGTCACTCATAGACGTCTAAAGGCTAAATTAAGGACTATAGGTTTAGAAAGTATAGTTTGTAATTGGATTGAGAATTGGCTCAAGGACCGTATCCAGAGAGTTGTGGTCAATGATTCCTACTCTGAATGGTCCCCGGTTATAAGTGGTGTACCCCAGGGTTCAGTACTGGGACCACTATTATTCAACTTATTTATTAATGATATAGAGGATGGGATTAATAGCACTATTTCTGTTTTTTCAGATGACACCAAGAGATGTAATATTGTTCAGTCTATGTTCGTGAATTGCAAGCGTATTTAAACAAACAAAGTGTTTGGGCATCCAGTTGGCAAATTAATTTTAATGTAGATAAATGTAAAGTTATGCATCTGGGTACCAACAACCTGCATGCATCATATGTCCTAGGGCAAGCTATACTGGGGGAGTCACTTGTTGAGAAGGATCTGGGTGTACTTGTAAATCATCAACTAAATAACAGCATGCAATGTCAATCAGCTGCTTGAAAGGCCAGCAAGATATTGTCGTGTATTAAAAGAGGCATGGACTCGTGGGACAGGGATATAATATTACCACTTTACAAAGCATTAGTGAGGCCTCATCTAGAATATGCAGTTCAGTTCTGGGCTCCAGTTCATAGAAAGGATGCCCTGGAGTTGGAAAAAATACAAAGAAGAGCAACGAAGCTAATAAGGGGCATGGAGAATCTAAGTTATGAGGAAAGATGAAAATAATTAAACCTATTTAGCCTTGAAAAAAGACGACTAAGGGGGGACATGATTAACTTATATAAATATATTAATGGCACATGCAAAAAATATGGTGAAATCCTGTTCCATGTAAAATCCCCTCAAAAAACAAGGGGGCACTCCCTCCGTCTGGAAAAAGAAAGGTTCAACCTGCAGAGGTGACAAGCCTTCTTTACTGTAAGAACTGTGAATCTATGGAGTAGTCACTGCAGGAGCTGCTCAAAGCAGGGACAGTAGATGACTGCAAAAAAAGGGTTAGATAGTTTCCTAGAACAAAAAAATATTAGCTCCTATGTGTAGAAAATTTTTACCTTCCCTATTCCTATCCCTTGGTTGAACTTGATGGACATGTGTCTTTCTTCAACTGTACTAAATATGTAAGGCAAATGCCATACAGTCATCTCTGCCCCGGCTTGAAATGGACTGGTTTCTCTGACATGCTGCATGCTGCTGCACAAGGCACAGTCTGCAGCCTCTCACAGCACATCCTAATGTGTGCCAAAGTAACAGAACCTACCAACAATATTATATTCAACATTTCTGTTCATCAAATTGTGCAGTATGTTACTATGAAGATATAATATTATTATACGATTACATAATAATATCAACAGAGCTGATATATATAACTCGTTATAGGATCCAAAACTTTTAAGATACCAGAAATACAAAAAAGAATAAAACATTTCTACAATAAATAATCACCCAACAAGAGAAGCACATTAGCACACATAGGGCATCATTACAAAAGCCACTAGGGAAGCAAACATGTAAGAGGCAACAGGGAAAAATGGGGAAGCAGCTTAACAGTTGCACTTAGAGGTTTACACGGAACAAGGCTAGGCAATCTTCAGTGGTTGTTAAACTACATCTCCCATCATTGTCAGTTAGTGATGGGCAAATAACAATGGGACATGTGATTCAGCAACGGTTGGGAACGTATAAGATTGCCTACTCTTGTCCTAAAAGGAAAGAAGGTCAGTGGACCAGAAAAAAAGGCCAGTTGATTGGATGACACATGCAATGGGGGGTTGTAAGAGGCAAGCCACGGCAGACAGACTTTCATAGAAGTTAATGTATGAAAAAGCTTACTTCATTTAGAAAGCTCACTAATTGGTCTACCGTTAAATAATCAGATTTGTCTCCATTGCTGAAAAGAAATTTATTAGAGTAAGTAAGTTTCCATAGAACATAGATATGTAATTTTATATATAAAAATCTAATGACATACTGATGTAACAGAATTCAGAAAAAGTGCTAAACCAATAGTCTTACAACGTATTCTGAATAAACTGTGATTGTAACTTGAAGGAGAACAACCAGACAAACTACATAAAAGATTTTTTTTCCCTGTGTCAAATTATCATAAGCTTAAATCACAGACTGCCTATGAGAAGAGCTTCCCTGCCTGTGTTTTATCTGAACTCTGTGATAAAACAAGGAAAGTTGGATTGTGATAAGTTCCCACATTGAGTTGCCAGACCACATGAGAGAAAAAGTTTTCACCTTTCTACGCCAGTTTTCTTGCATAGAAAAGTCTCAAAAAAGCCCAAAAGTTGCAATTTGCAGTGCAAAATGCGACCTTTGGCCTTTTCGTGCCACCCTCGCCTCTTTTGTGGAAGGGGCGCGTCTACAGGTGAAGAAGGGTGTGACCACTGCGGCCCGACAAATGTATTATAATTTATGCCAAACTGGCAGAAATTATAGCAGAAATCTATGCCCGCACCTTGCTGGCATAGATTTTACTCTGTAAGGCGTAGAAAGGTAGAGGCTTGTGCTGGGCCTCCGACCTTGCCCCCCTCCGGATCAAACTAACCCCTGCCCCCTTATTGGACGGTTAAATAAAAAAAAAATAATACATACCTTACCTCTTCTTTCCTTATGCTCCCTCATCACTCCAGCGCGGCTCATACAAAGTACTGATGCCAGGCAGCGTTAGGACGTTGTATGCGACATTGAAGTGCTTTGTCACATATAAGGCGCATATAAGGCATATAAGACGCTGCTCGGCATCAGGACCTTGTATAAGCCACGCTAAGAGGAGGAAGGGACCGGAGGAGGAAGATTAGGAGCGGTGAGGTGAGTATATGTGTTTTTATTATTTTATGGGCAATGTGGGGTGAATGTATGGCGCACGGCATACAATAGTGGAGCACGGCCTGACTGAAAGATGCTTTCGCTTCTTAATAAATGTGTCGCATTTTACTCCAACTTTTCTTACTATTGAGACTGGCGTCTGAAGCACCAGTCTTAATAAATTGCCCCCACAGGCTCTTCTAACAGGTAGCTTGTAATTTCTTTACCATTATAATATTTTAAGTCATTTTTAAAACATGCTAAAGGGGCTTTAACATAGATTTTCTGGTTGGTCTCTTTTAATAAATATATGTTACAATACTTAAAAAACACCAACAACTTTAAAAGCAAAGTTAACATGAATGTGCTTCAGCAAACATAGTCTATTAATTTGCTCTTTATATTAGTTTACAAGGTTTGTTAATATCTAACCAAGCCAGTTAATCCGTAGATAGTTAGTAACAGCCAGACCAAAACAAGTGTCAAGTACATCTGTAGCATGCTGCATTTAATGGTCGCACATTCTAATACTATTAAAAAAAAATTAAACATTAAAATACAGGGTAATGAGAAATGTTTATCTAGAAAAGTATGTATCACAGAATATAAACCAGTTACATAAGAAATCAACTATAAAGTAAAATATTTCAACTTACATTCTTTTAAAAAGCTCTTCTATGTCAGTTCTGGGGCAAATCTTTTGTGTAAGTTCATAGAACTTCTCAAATGTAAAAGCAGGGGACTCGATTTCATCATTCTGCAAGATAAAAAGAGAGGGACAGATTTACTACTGTGTCTGAGTCCAGAAATTGTCGACAAAGGCACCAAATTACTATATATCTATATATATATATATATATATATATATATATATATATATATATATATATATATATACACACACACTTTCTACGGCCGTATTAACAAGTCGTATTCACAAGGCCATGGTTCTGGTCCCTGTTACATTAATCGACTCCAAAAGCGGGCACCTAACCCATCACAGATACTGTAACTACAGAGTAATGTCTCACTGAAGGATATTCCTATCTTTTTCCTCACCCTGTTCATATCACGTTTCTGATGTACACTTATCGTGTACGCTGGGAGAATCCCGGCATACACACTGAGCATATCCATAGGACTTCATTAGCCAGATGGAGGCCAAAAATTTATTTAGGCCTACACGTAGCCCACTGTATGCCTGTATACAGTATAATACATCGCAGCCATCTGTCAGAATCTTTTTTGGGCGTTTCCGTCAAACAGAAGGCTATAGCATGATGTGAACAGGGCATAATGGTTTCCGCTCCTTTTTTTTTTTTTTTTTGAAATATAGGGTTTTTTCAAACTTTCCTCTGAATCGATCCATTTATTTGGATGTAGCACACTCCAGAAATAACTGTGTGAAGACCACCAAAAAGAGTTAATGTAGGCCATCTGCATCCTCCGGTAGACAGATATAAGGAAGGATAAGCAATTTGTCTCCAGAGGAAACTGATGCATCTACGTTATGTTAGATATTTTTCAACAACAAGAGGGATATCTAATACCTGTAAAATGTGAATGATGAGGATTTCTTCCTTTTTTTGCTTCCAAATTGTAAAAGTAGTCATCGAAGGCCCATTTACTTGTGACAATTTTCCTATACCACTAATTAGTGATAGCCGAAATTGTCGCAACTGGTAGGCTCTGTTCACACTGGTTTCATGTTACGTTTTACAGAATCCATGAGAAATATAAGGGATCCTTCTTAAAATACTCCTGCTAACTGGCAAAGGGTCCGTTAGACTAAGCTAAGCTATTCTGCCATCAGGGGCAATGGAAACCTGAAGAAACCATGACATCGGTGTGAACAGAGAACAAGATAGATGTTGACATGTTACAATTCAACCATACCACACAATCAAGAAATGTAATATTTTATGTATGAAAAATGTGATTTTCACCAACGACAAAATGTCAGAAAGGGTCATGTATGGTAATAATTCAGATTTTTTGGTATTTTAAAGGTAATTCTATGGAAATCTCATACATAAAGTACTTTAGATTAATTACTATATCTGTTGGTCCTATGACCTGGTATTATATAGTAGTTTTACCAATGCAGGTTTAAAACCAGACAAAGAATTTGTTGAAGGTAGAAGTAAAAAAAAAATATTTTGGTGGAATACCGGTATTATTTAATGCAATATATCTCCTAACAAGTCATTTTCTATTGTCCATACATGTTGTTAAAGGCAATACTATTGTTTGGCTCTTAATGTAAATACAATACATTTTACTAAGAAGCCTTAAATCCAGAATATCATCATGTTAGGCAAAGTAAAATAAAAATGTGGCAAATTTGAGGACATTACCAGCAAGTGTGTGGTCATGAGTGGGCCCACTATATTGTCCTCACATTATCTTAAATTGACCAAGTGACATCTATTCGGTCAGTGGTCACACTCTGATGAGAGAAAGGTCATGATAAACGAGAAGACTGGGTTAAGAAGAACCAAATATATTAAAATATTTCTAGCTCTAAGGCTGAATTCAAATGCAGAAAAATACAATAACCGTTAATAAATACCTTTCCGCTTGGAAGACCTAACTCCTTAAGAACTTGAAAGATCACTTTTTCTGTTTTTCCAGATGCAAATGTTCTTGTAATACTGCGAGATAAATTAACACATCGATGGTTAATAATATTAACATATCCAGACATCACTAGATTGTTAGGCTTTACCTAGGAACATTGACCAAGAGATGTAAAAAAAACAAAACCACCAACTATAAGGATTATATGGGCTAACCTCACTCCATCAATGGGATCATCACTTCATGATGTTTAGGAGATTTGGTGGTATCATTTTTGTTGGCAATAACCAAGCTTGTTCCTTATGATTTATCATGAATATAAGAGAGGGTCTCTTGGAGGAGAAGTGTAGTGAATAATGAGGTGGTGTGGGGGACTCATGCCTGGCCTATCAAGATGCATTGGAGAGCTGTTCAATCAACAAATGACTATGTACAGGCAAATTAACTTTCTCTTATTTCTGGTAATTAATATCCACCAAAACTATTATTAAACTATTATTCAGTTTCCGGGAGAATTATCCATCCAAGAGCAAAGAGAAATACATGTATTGTCCTCAAACAGAGATATCAATCAGCAAAGAGAATATGTCTGCTCGATAAATCCCATAATATCTTTACACCAGATCCCTTCTATTTATGCAGAAGGCAACCTACACCTTAGAGGGTTTATGAGAATATAAAAAAAAGTCTCCTATTTTTAACAAAAACTCCTGTCCATGAGCTGTGTTAGTTGTTGGCGTTCAGCCCATTTCACGTTAATTGTGTCTGAGCTGCAATACCAGACAAAGCCCATGGCCAAGGGCAGCGCTGTTTCCGGAAAAATAGAAAATTTTTATATTGTCATAAAACGTATTTTTAATGATAGGCAATATTGTAATGTCACATAACTGCACAATTATAGTACTAACGTAAAAAAAATTGATCTGTTATGTTAAGATGTTATTTTATAATTTAAAAATGAATGGAAATAATTGGGTGGAGGGGAGATCAGAAAATGAATCATTTTTGTTTTTGATAAGATAACAGTAAGAAATTAACAAATCTAAACCTTAATTAATACACCAATATTAAACTATTTTGTGCTATACATTCAAGTGTGCACGGTCGGCTGAGGCAAAATACTCAATTACTTTCAGCCGTCATACATCAGCGACCTATGAGATACTGAGCATGTATTTAGTCCACAATTGAGTTATAAGAGGACGTCAGCTCTCAGGAGTATGTTTTCCAGAGAAACTGCCTGTCAAGCAAATGACCCAGAACCAACAGCTCTGTCACGTCTCCAACCCTCCATACAATGCCTGGCTCCTTGCCTCTCACATAGTCAATGTTTCTGCTGTCTTCATGAAACTCCCCAACAAATAGTCATATCTATGAACTTAACAAAGGAAAAAAGTTTGATCTGGACACAATCTTCACCCAGTTTACAGACAGCAGTTCCCTATTATTATGCTATTATTGGAAGTGCCCTGTATAGCTTCAGGAGAGATCTGATTTTAAAATGCAAGAGGAACATGCAGCAATTTGCATAGATATGCAAGGCAATTATTGGGAACAGGACCTTTTCTTCAAAATTTCATATTATTTTCCATGGAAGAAGCTAATGGTGGTCTACTGGGTCATATGCCTCGGGTGGTCGGTGCTATGGGGGTGCAAACAAGCCGTTTTGTCTTGGCTATAATATTTAAATAGAGGGATGGGGCAGAAAACGGAACCTTTGCTCCGGATAAAGGAAAGCCTAGTTACAGCTCTGTACTATCTGGCTTTCCAAAGCTAAACAGAGTATTTACAGTGGTAACATTATATTACAGGATTGCTTATTCTTGTACCGAGCTGTAATACAGTACCTATAAAAATCTGTGGGTCCATTCTCTACCTCCATATGACTCCAAATTCATTCGAAAGCATACAGAGGTTTTTTGTTGCATTCATATGATAGCCCCAAAAAAATAATTCATGCTTCTAGAGGAGAATACCTCCATAGCTGTACAGAGGCATCATAGAGTAGTATCAGGCCACAGGGAGTCTGTATGCCCCCGTACAGGCTCTGTGCAACCTTATATTAGGATTTATTGAAAGGGTAACTGATAAAGCATATATTATTACTTATGACCAATACAACAAAAATGAATAAATGACACTACTATTGTTCAAATACAACAAAAATTTATAAATGACACTACTATTGTTCCAACTGAGTGTATAGTAACTGACAAGCACACTGTTCTTTCCTTTATTTCAGTACTGTAACTCCTTACCTTCGGACTGGGATTTTTCCATTTATATTTGTGAGAAATGTGAGTTTCATCCAGCTGAAATACACAAAGAGTTGTCAGAGATCTATTAAATATAATGTAGATATTTGAGGTAACCATTAGAATTTCATAGATGAGCTTGAAAATATCTGCCTGCCCCAATTTTGTGCCTCTTTTTTACTATTAAAAAGTGGTGGCACACTTTTTTTTCATCCATATTATTTCATTGGAATGAATGAACAGCTATACGCCAATTTTCTGGTGAGAAAAAGACGCAAATTATGGTGCACGCCATATTTGCTTGATATTTTGTGACTTTGTCATATAACGATTCTCAGGGTACTTAAAAAAAAAGTAGGTGGCGCTTAGCAGGTTGGGCGGGGTTACCCACAGCCAAAAGATTTACTATAATTTACATCAGAAGAGAACATAAATTATAACGGAAATCTACACCAGCTACGAGATGAACAGCCGAATATGTGAAAAATTTATTAAGAGGCTTTCTGCAGGCTTCAATCTAAGACTAGCATATGAAACACAAGTCTTAGGCCGAATTCAGATAACCGTAGTATACTTCTGTGTGACGGCCGTTAAAACAACGGCCGTCACACGGACACATGTATTTCAATGGGGCCGTTCACACGGCCATTGTTTCAATGGACCGTGTGAAGTTCCTGTTGAAAAATAGAACATGTTCTATTTTCTTCCGTTTTCATGGACCCCTCGATAGACTCAATTCTATGGGCATCCGTGACAACGGGATCGGCACGTGTGCAACTCGGACGTGAAAAACTGCTGTTTGCACTCGTTCGTGTGAATCTGGTCTTAGTAAATTCTCCCAAATGTATCCAGTCTGGGCAATCCCCTGTGAGCAACACCTTAAAGGAGTTTTCTAGGACTTTTAATATCGATGGCCTATCCTTAATACAGGCCATCAGTATCAGCTTGGTGGGGGACTGACTCCCAGCACCCCAACCGATCAGCTTAATGAAAAGAACGCGGCTCTCCTGCGAACATCGCGTCCCCTTTATTATTTACCAGGGACAGCTATGTACATTTTGTAATGGCTGTGCCTGTTTTTTCAGCTCACTGCTATTCAGTCCCATTCAAGTGTATGGGATTGAGCTTCAATCCCCGTCACAGCCACTACAAAATGTACGGAGTTATGCAAGCGCCACAAACCCTTTTAGTCATCTGATCGAGGGGAGTGCCAACACCCATCTGATATTTATTGGCTATCCTAAGGATAGGCCATCAATATTAAAGTCCTAGAAACCCTTTTAATATACAGATGTAACCAAGTTCATCTGGACACCGATAACTTGCTGCAGCGTGATATCACACAACAAAAGCCATTGAAAAAGTCACATCTGTTTACATCAGTAAAGTACTGTGCAAATGTTTTAGGCAGTTGTGGAAAAATGCTGCAAAGAAAGAATGCTTTCAAAAATAGAAGTGTTAATAGTTTTTTTATCAATTAACAAAATACAAAGTGAATGAACAGAATAGAAATCTATATAAAATCAATATTTGGTGTGACCGCCCTTTACCTTCAAAACAGCTTCAATTCTTCTAGGTACACTTGCACACAGCTTTTTGAAGGAACTCTGCAGTGAGATTGTTCCAAACATCTTGAAGAACTGACCACAGATGTTCTGTGAATGTAGGCTTCCTCAAATCCTTGTGTTCTTTTCATGTAATCCCAAACAGACTCGATGATGTTGAGATCAGGGCTCTGTGGGGGCCATATCATCATTTCAAGCGCTCCTTGTTCTTCTCTATGCTGAAGAAAGTTCTTAATGACATAGGCTGTATGTTTGGGGTCGTTGCCCTGCTGCAGAATAAATTTGGAGCCAATCAGACGCCCACCTGATGGTATTGCATGATAGATAGGTATCTGCC
Organism: Rhinoderma darwinii; assembly: GCF_050947455.1. Lineage (NCBI taxonomy): Eukaryota > Metazoa > Chordata > Amphibia > Anura > Rhinodermatidae > Rhinoderma > Rhinoderma darwinii. The sequence goes on along the minus strand of NC_134690.1, from coordinate 364,382,764 downwards.
TCTATTTCTCAGCATTGAGGACACCAATAATCCTGATCAAATCCCCACCTCCATTTGCTGAAATGCTGCCCCAAACTTGCAAGAACCCTCCCCATGCTTTACTGTTGCCTGCAGACACTTATTATTCTACCGCTCTCCAACCCTTCGGGGAATAAACTGCCTTCTGCTGCAGCCAAATATTTAAAATTTTGACTCATCAGTTCAGAGCAGCTGCTGCAATTTGCTGCACCCCAGTTCCCATATTTTTGTGTATAGTTGAGTTTCTTGGCCTTGTTTCCACGTAGTAAGTATGGCTAATTGGCCGCAATTCTTCCATGAAGACCACTTCTGGCCAGACTTCTCTGAACAGTAGATGTATGTACCTGGGTCCCACTGGTTTCTGCCAGTAGCCAGTTCTGAGTTGATGGCACTGCTGGACATTTTACGATTTTGAAGGAAAGAAAGTAAGCATGTGTCTTTGATCTGCTGCACTGTTTCCTTGGCCGACCACTGCGTATATGGTCCTGAACATTGCTTGCTTCTTTGTGCTTCTTCAAAAGAGCTTGAACAGCACATCGTAAAACCACAGTCTGGTTTGACATTTGCCTGGGAGAGACCTTGCTGATGCAGTATAACTACCTTGTGTCTTGTTGCTGTGCTCAGTCTTGCCATGATGGACCTGTGACATGAAACTGTCTTCCACAACCTCACCATTGTAGCAGCGTTTGGCTGTTCCTCACCTAGTTTTAAGCCTCCCAGCTGTTTCTGTTACAGTTAATGACTGCGTTTCAACCTACATATGAAAATGATCATCATTATCAGCTGTTTGGTATAACTGGTTAATCATACACCTGACTATAACACTACAAAATCCATAACTTGTACGTATGTGTACCTAGTAGAATTTATGCTGTTTTAAAGGCAGAGGGTGGTCACACCAAATATTGATTTGATTTAGATTTCCCTTCTGTTCATTCACTTTGTATTTTGTTAATTGATAAAAATAAACTATTAACACTTTTATTTTTGAAAGCATTCTTACTTTGCAGTATTTTTCCACAACTGCCTAAATTTTTTACACAGTACCATATGAAATTAATTTAATAAAATTTATCAGTCTGTAGAGCAAGCAGAGATCTTCCAGTGAATTTAAACAAAAGGCATTTTAGTACACATTGATTAAGAGCTTTGCCAGGAAAACTCTTTTACGGTCATACAAAAGTTTGCGAAAGCATATAAATGGAATAATAATCTTTTCATATTAATCATATAATCCTAAAGATAAAAAGTTTAATAAAATCACAAGGTTAAAGTTAAGATAACACTTGTAGAGGTACCCAAGGTGGTGCTTATATAATGCACCCATCATCCTTGGTCCCTAAACGTTTAGCATCATAGCTGTTAAATTGACAATCATTTAATTGTTCCCTGCTGCACCTCTCCCCACAATACCTAGTGTTCTTATTGATACAGGTAACACTGACTGGTAAAAATGTAAAGTTAAATCAATGAATTAAAGAAAGAAAAAAAAAGGAAATAAACCTCAATCTCCAATTAAATGGTACGGCAGGCGACCGCCTACTCATCCTACCCCTCGTCCTTCCCTTGTGGCCTATTCCTGTAGCTCTTGAGTACCTCTCTTCTATTTTTCTAATAATTAGAATAAGTGTTATATTAAGATACTACAGTTTTATGGGTTTCTATCTCTCCCGATTTATTGTTGATGCCCCTCCATTTTTCTCCTTCTGTCTCTCTTACCTTTTTTTTTTTTCATTCTCGTCATAAAGTTTAATAAAGCCGGCCACTATAGTGAACATTACCTTTAGACATAAGTATTCTGATAAGTGAACAATGGAAAAAACAAAATCAAGATAAATAATTTGCATCAAGACAAATATGGTCTACCAGGACTGCCCTACATTAACCACTAAATGAGGCAAAATAACGTAAAATGGTCCAATATATAGGTGTCCATTGTTCTAATACCGTTGTCAAAACAATTATTTATAACCTTACGACCTTAATCTCTCTACATAGATCCAAATAGGAATTTACTCCCTAAGGCTCTATTCACATCCCGTTTATAAGTTATGTCAGCAGTACAATTTTGGATAGGGAAAAAGTATCCAAAAATCTCTTGTGATTTATCCATAGGTTTATATTGACCAAATGTATGCCAAAAGAGTGGCCTATGTAGCATATATTTGCTATATAAACAGCTGTATTGAAAATCGTATATGCTTTCTAATACAAGTGAATTCGGCAAATGGGTGCACACTGAACTTAAGGCCATAAACGGATAGAGTTTAACCTGTGCCTATGATGTTGTGTTTCTGACTGGCATGTTTGATCTGGATCTGCATATTTACATATAATAATGTTACTTTAATACTGATTGTTTGCAACTGTTTCATTATTTTCATTATTATTTCTACATTTAGAGTGTTTTTCCGAGCTTATGAAAAACACAGAAAAGTACCTATATATGTCTGAATTGTCACCAGATGATGCCACCATAGCTCAGAAGTAGTTATTTTTCCTTTTCATTATGTTGCATAGCTCTTTGCAGCACTGTTGTTTTCATTTTGCTAGGGCTTGCTGTGGGCGGGATTTCCATGTAAAGGACTGCATTTCCCATGATTCCTCCCTCTTCTCACAAACATGGCCTATATTTACAGCTGCCTGCATGCCCCTTTATTGCAAAGTGATATGTAGTGCTGTAATCACTCACTGTCTGCTACTGAGACACAACTCTGCTGCTAGACTGCAAACAATCTGCTGTCCAGCATGTGAAACACGATCCCTCCAGAGACAGGGATGGAGCGGGACAAAAGTCAAGATAGGAGGCATGTGATTTGTGATGTTCAGCAATACAGGAAGGGGGTGAGGGGAGATAACCACGTGTTAAGTGTATGAGATGTCACTCAAGCAGTAGATAAACACCAGGAATAATGGTCATGTGACTGCACGTGAGACTGGCTTGCAGAGACCTCACAGCTACAGACAGTACATTAGTAAGTGATAAATCTTATTGCAGTTAAACCATCTGTGCACAATTTTTAAGACCTTTAATTCTCAAATTAACACACTGAACTTGTGTATTTAGTTAGCTCATTTATCTAATATTCAGAATAAAAAATATATTATTTCATGTTGTTTGGCTATGTTCACATTACGTTCAATGTTTAGAGTCAGTGTATGTGCCTGGAAATAAAGGGTCCATAGATCTCTAGGGGCATGAAAGATGCCAAAAGAGCCAGCTGGGCAGGAATAGATTGGTGTACCATTTTTTTCACCTATAGAGAAGGACAGACTGTTGCGGTTTCATATACAGTTAGCCACTGTGAAAAAAAAATACAAAAATTCATACACTTATTTAAAATTTTTGCTTCGGTGGCTTAGAAGGATGTATGCAACCTTATGCCATACAATTGCATATGTTGGAGCTTTACCTTTGGCACATATGTCAAGAAAAAGGAAAAAACGGGAACAGAGCCTTTGATGATTTGTCTTCTTCTGCTGCACACTTCTCCAATATATTTTTAATATAATGTTAAATTAAACAATTTGCTAAATTGGAATATTTATCATGATGTAGCAGTGGAGCCTGTCCGCACATTATGTGTGGGAAACCAATAATGGGGGCTTTACATCCAATTCTTGGGTAGGCTCTCCAGTGTTATACACCCTACTGATATTCCTTCCACCAGCCTCATTGTAATCAGCTGTTATTATGCGGTTGGGGCTTTCTTACCCTCAAACGCAAACAACGAATTTGCACTGTGACTGTGCAGCGCGGTGTTTACATCAATAGCGTCTGTCAGTTGTCAGACAGTTCCAGGATATCAGACTCCAGATAGGAGTCCTTGATGAACCAGATAAACAAAAAAGGACAGGGTATTTATGAGCCTATACTGCATCATACAAACATAGGGGCAAATCCACTTTTTTCACAAATGAAAATGTTTGTACGGCCCATGGAAGGACATAGGAATATCTTTAAGTTGCCTAAAGTACACCTATATACATGGAATTTGAGGGCTAAACATTTTAGGAAAATTTGTAAGGTAGCACAGCTTGAGATAATGGCTGCCTGTCTTTCCCTGGTTAATCATCCTTAAACAACCCCATTATAAAAGACTGTATACTGTATGAGAAAGCGGACATTTTGGAAATAACATCCTGATACATCTAAAAATTAAACTTAATATTATTAGTAGTATTTTAATCTACTTAAAGTGTATCTGTAAGGAGACCGGTGCCCTTTAAATGGGGATACCTAAATCAATTCTGCTCATACGGTGAGGCGTCCCCAAATTGGCGCAGTTGAGTTGTGCTCAGTCTTCCGGCTCTGAACTTCATCTGGCTGCAGCAATCTCTGGTTTAGCAACATGATTGACCCTAGTTATGCTTATTGTAATATTATACTAGGTTCAGGAAACAAATAAAAGATAAATTGAGCAATATTTTAATTTTGCTATGGACTTCGACCACTGATAAGGCCCAGGCATCACCATGTTCTGGCTGGTGAGGCCTCAACAGAAAATGTTCGAAAATGTTAGATATTCCCTAATCTACAGAATGTCAAAAGAGGGTTAAACCAGTGGGTAGTAAGGATCATGGAGACAGGCGGGGACACTTTCTGCCATCCTGCTGACCAATTCTTGCCATATGAGATCTATTAGATGTCCCTGCGTGAACGGTTTGATGATCGCTGCTTTTTAACCCACAAAAGTTAAGACAAGCAAAAAAACTGTATAATGATTTTTATAAGCAAAAATAAGCACAAAATTCAAACAGAAAGACTATAACATTTTATACACACACACACACACACACACACACACACACACACACACACACACACACACACACACACACACACACACACACACACACACACACACACACACACACACACACACACAATGGTTATATAGTAAAGATGGAGTACTGCATGAGAAAAACCTTCCTGTGGGCTTTTAATCCTTGGTTACAAACTCAAAATAGAAAAAAATAAAATAAATGAGTAAATAAAACATTTGCCAAAAGTGGATTAGGTTAAGGTCCTTACTAGTTAAGAGCCATTTACATGGAATCCAATGGTAAGACGTGTTCATAGTATAAAGTGACATTGAAAATGTTTAGAAAATTGATTGTATGTGCATAAACATTTAAACAAACCTGGGGACTGGTATATAAAATTGCTGCCATTATTAAAATGCGAGTAAAGCAATGCCAAGATTTATTACTTACTGGAAAGTGCTCCATCAGGTCTGATGGCTTAGAAATCACCATGTACAAATGGATCACACGGCACCAAGAAAGGACACTGAGCAAAAAAGCCACACAAAAGAAGACTCCTGCCATAAGGCCCTTAAGGACCATGCCAATTTTGGCCTTGGGGAGAGGCCTATTTGTATCCTGCAGGAATAACTTCTATAATATATTTTCATCTGCTTTTTTTTTTTTGCGGGATGGTTGTACTTTATGTAGGTGCCACTGTTGGGTACATTTACATTAGCAACATACTGTAGATAATATACTGTAGAGCACTATTATCCAAGTATTAAATAGGGACACATAATAAGAACAACATATCCATCAACGGCAGCTTGTTGAGAGTTTCTAAGCAGAAAAATGTGAGAAGACTCTTGACACACTGTAACAGAAGGCAAGCAAGCCACTTGAGTGATTTATGTTTCCTAAATTTAGGGAACTCAGATTAAAATGTCCACAAACCACATGGAATAAGATATACTATTGTCAGTTTATACTTATATATATTATCGACAAGACAGAGGCCAACTTAACTTCCTCCCAGGCCCCTAAAATGTGGCAGGGACTATGATCAAATACTGAGGGCCCCTCATCTGATTAGCCAAGAGGGACCACGTAGCCTTATCTAACTTTCTTACTGAGGTACTGTAGTTGAGAGAAAATGGTTCCTCTTGGCCAAAATACATAATTGTAACAAAATGAATACCATACATAATATAGAAAACAAATAGCAAACAGACACATGGAAGACACTTACTGTTTTTTGAGACAAGTCATTGGACTGACGTTGTTGGCTCTAAAGTTATGCGTGATAGATTTTAGCCCTTCTACCCATTGCTGAAAGACATACAAACACAGTGTACAAATAAGGAAAATCACTCCATATAAGACATGCAGTGCAACAATAGCAAGACTTGCACCAACTCCATTACAACTCTTTTCTTTACACTTAATATTGTAAAAATATCAAGACAGAAGAAGAACAAGAATAAGTCGCATCAAGACAATTGACACCTGGTTTCTGACACCAAACACACACACACAGCCTTCCCCCAACAACTGATGGAAGTTATATATTCTTCATTAAATAGTCTTTAAGATAAATTACTATAATGTTTACAAATATATACTAAAGTATATAAATCAGTCTGAACTTAGGCCTCGTTCACATCTGCCTTGGAGGCACCATTACTGGCCTCCGTCGCAGATCCGGCCGAGATTACCGGAGACAATAGTGCAGCATGATGTGCTATTGTCTCTGGAAAAATCATGGTCACCCCGACAGAAAGCCGACAGAACCTATTAAAGTCAATGACTTCCGTCGGCGATGTCCATTGTGCAATGGAACCGTTGCTTCAAATATTCCCTTGTTCTGCTTCTCTGATGGAGCAGAATAACAGAAAACACTGACGCAGGTGTGAACTTAGCCTTAGCTGGGATCCCATTATGGTGATCATAAAAGTCATCCCTACCGTTTCCTACATGGCATGATATCCTTAAAGCTTGCCCAGAGCAGTGTGAGAATCCGCTCCATCCTCTATATACAAGTTAGGCCCCATGCACAAGAACGTAAAAACGCCCGTAATTACGGCACGTTTTTACGGGCCCATGGACTTCTATTGGCCATGGGTACCTCCCCGTATGCTTACGGGAAGGTGCCCGTGCCGTTGAAAAATATAGAACATGTCCTATTTCAGGCCGTAATTACGGCACGGCAGGTCCATAGAAGTCTATGGGGCTCCCGTAATTACGGGTGACTACGTGTGTGCACCCGTAATTACGGGAGCGTTGCTAGGCGACGTCAGGGGATAGTCACTGTCCAGGGTGCTGAAAGAGTTAAACGATCTGCCGTAACTGTTTCAGCACCCTGGACAGTGACTTCCGATCACAATATAGATAAACCTGTAAAAAAAAAAAAGACTTTCATACTTACCCAGAACTCCCTGCTTCTTCCTCCAGTCCGGCCTCCTGGGATGACGTTTCAGCCCATGTGACCGCTGCAGCCAATCACAGGCTGCAGTGGTCACATGGACTGCCGCGTCATCCAGGGAGGTCGGACTGGATGTCAAGAGAGGGACGCATCACCAAGACAACGGCCAGGTAAGTATGAATTTGTTTTACTTTTTCTGCGGAAAGGGCTGTCCCTTCTCTCTATCCTGCACTGATAGAGAGAAGGGGCTGCCGATTAGTGCAGTGCAATTTTGCAGCAAAAACGTGCCCGTAAATACGGGTGGAATACGGGTGACACCGGACCCGTATTTACGGGCACGGGTCCGTAAATACTGGTGCAATACGGGTCGAATACGTGTGACCAAGGACCCGTATTTACGGGAGCACAAAAATACGATTGTGTGCATGAGGCCTTACACTTTGTTCTCACGTAGCAGAAATGCTGCAGATTTCCGTACGAAATTGGAGTAAAGAAAATCTACAGCGGAATTGAGTAGCAGCATAGTAGATGAGATTTAAACAAATCCCACAAATAGTTTTATATATATATATATATATATATATATATATATATATATATATATACATACACAAAATGACCATAGAACAAAGTAACGGCACCAGGACTTCAAAGTAGATGAATCAGGGTGGATTTATTCACTTCAAGTGAGCGACCTTTCTCAAGCTACCTATATATATATATATATATATATATCCACTATACTCACCTTCTCAATCTCCTGCCACTCCCCTGGTTACGCTAGCTTGGCCTCCTTGGTCTCTGTATCCTGGCCTCCAGTAATGATCACAGGCTGCACAGCGGTTACATATGACAACATGTCATCGCTGCAGGACGGGATGCAGAGACGAGCGGGGACCAGACTAACGTCACCAAGGGAGCGACAAAAGATTGTACGGTGAGAATACATTTTTATTTTGTTTTTGCCAAACTGCATGGGTAAATCCGCAAGTAAATTTACATTAAAATCCTGCGGATTTGACACTGCAGCTCCCTCCAAAAAATTCCACAGCAAATACGGTACATGTGAATGCACCCTAAAACTACATTCAAACAACTGTAAAACTGCAGTTTTTCATGTCCGATGTGCACACGTGCGGGACGCGTTATCGCATATCCCCCATAGACTAGAATCTATGGTGGGATGTGCAAAGTGCAAAAAAAGGACCTATTTTCTCACAGACCCTTCACACGCTCCGTTGAAACAACGGTCGTGTGAATGGCCCAATTGGAATACAATTGTTTTAACGGCCGTCACATGGACGTGATACACGCTCGTCTGAATGAGCCCTGAGACTGAGTTTACACATCACGGAATTGTCGCGGATTTGTAACGGATTTGATGCAGATCTCCCCCTTTGCACTGCAAAGGATAAAATCTGCGTTAAAAAATCTACAACAAATTCAGGACGTGTGAACTCAGCTTTACACTTCTGGATACGATCACCTCATGTATTACCCTAGGGCGTTCTGATTCTGAGAAAGCAGACATGGGGAACCCCGAGATCTCTGCATTGTGAGACCCCCAAGTTTATAACATGTTTTTGTGGAAAAGCATTTCATAATGATATTTTTTACATAGTGTATACTGCATGTCATAAAAGACAAAGTTTTCTTAAAAACTAAAGAAAAAGTAAAGTAAAAAACAAAGCAACCACATCAATTAAAAGAACAGGTTTAGAATCCCAGGGGACACATTGTAGTCTCATTTGTGACCCTGGAAAATGACTTTTTTCTTCCTGTGCTTTCAGCAGGTCATTGGGGTATTATTGATTCATGCTTTCCTGCCTTGCCCTGCGATCATACACGTAGACTTGTACAGATGTTACTGTTTCTTTTGTGCAGTCTGATCACTTAGTTAAGCTGGCTTATCTGCAGTCCTATGTCAAACAGAACATGACACATTATACCAGCATGAATGGCGTCAAAGAACTCTCTCATCTGTATATATGCACTTATTGACACTAATCTGGTATTTATATAATGAAATCATGTGGACAAATGTTAATTAGTGCTGCCAGTAGGGGGTGATGATGAGCCAAGAACATTTTCTGCACATTTTCCTTGCTGTGCTACTAGTAGCCTACACTGATACATTTGTATGCCCACCATCACACAAGCAGTGCCAGCCTAGAACTGCTGTATTCATATTAAGGGGGCTATGCAGTAGGTGGAATAACGCCTTGTCGCAATACCTGAGGGTCGGCCTATCACAATACATCCCCATCATGATGACTGCACAAGAGCACTGCAGCATTTAACCTCAGATGACCTGATACTAGCCCTGAATACAGGGATGCTGTTTACCTTCCTCAAGGTTCGATGCAGATATACAAGAGAGGCAAACTCTGGAGCAATGCTAGCAAGTTAATATTTTACAAAGGCAAGAGAGGTAAATGTGACTTGGTCGTTTCACACCTCCAGAAAAAAATGCTACGTTTTTCCTGGTGTTTTCGTTGGCGTTTTTCACACCATTTATTTTTTTTTTAAGTCAAAAAAACGCTGCCGCCAGATGTTAGTTTTTAGTCTATGTGAGCTATTGAAAAAGGCTACATACAAAGTGTTTTGCTTTGTCGCGCTTTTGTGTCGTTTTTGGGTTCAGTGCAGTTTTATTTTATTTACAAAGCACAGCCTATTTCAGGCATTTTTCTTATAGACTTCTCTTTAGGACTATAGGAGTTTTTACGTGCGTTTTTTTTAAAATATAGTTTAAAATGCCAGACAAAAACACAGTGTAATGGCAGCTGCCTTAAAACAAACTGGCAGATGAGTATACACTGACCTTAAAGCCTTGTTCTCACAGGGCAGTTTAGAGTGCAGTTTTTGATGCATTTATTTTTTTTAACATTAAACCAGTAATGGAAGAGAAATACACAGAAAACATGTATTTTATTTTTTTACACCACTCCTGTCTTAATTCAAAGAATTCTACACGTGTACAGTGCATCATTGTATTACTTGTTACCATACATGGTGGAAAGGGGGGCGTCAATAGAAGGTATGGCACAGGGCACCAACAAAACTAAGGCCGGTCCTGCTGATGGGCTACAAGGGACATGAAGAAGAATAAATTACAGCGCAAATCTACGCTAGCACATAGATTTGCACGAACGGCTAGAAATGCGCCTTTTTAATTTAATTCTATTTGATTAAATTTATTTGGGGACTCTGCAGCTGAGACCAGCTCACTGCTATCATCATAATAACCGTCTCGCGAGGTTGATTTCCATCAAATCACAGAGTGAACACCCAGCATTAGGCCTCTTTCAGACGAGCATATTTGTAAATGTCCATAATACGGATTTGTAATAGTACAGATGATATTGCATCAGTATTGCATCAGTATTACAGATCCGTATAACTGAAGGGCTGTCTACTAGGGAGAAAATTTAATGACATAGGACAGTCACTTTGAAAAACGGATGATATATGGCCCAAACACGGGTGCATCCCTATTTCAATCACTCTCCATAGACTTAAATGGTTAATTTCCATACGCAATACAGATGAAAGTAGTGCATGCTGCATTTTTTAAATACGCATGTACTGTATTTTATACACGCATGTGAATAGCCTCATTGAACAACATTACCCGCAAAAAACTGATGGAATAAGGATGCAAAATACGCTCGTCTGAAAGAGGCCTTAGGGCGGTTTCCCACGTGTTATTTTGATGCTATTTTTTATGATGTTTTTGAATCCCAGATCAAGTGTAAATTGTAAAGGGAAGTATATAAGATAGATTCTACTTTTCCACTTTTTTAATCCACTCCTGGCTGTGGCTTAAAAAACGACATCAAAATGGCTCGTGTGAAGCCCCTCATACACGTTCACTCAATAGCGCCAACTCAATAAACCAATTAAACAATCCGTAGGATTTTGGAAAGAGAGACAGAAAACCTATACAACCATGAAACACATTCTGCTTTTATTGCATTGAAACTAATGGTCCCAGTGTTACTGTCCATCTTATTTCTCTTTTAAATGTTTCATACTTAACATAATCTCATCAATAAGAATTGAGTTTCATTTGCAATCTCTTCCTTCATAGGGATCAATACCAATATAATAAAACACAGTAAACATATTAACTGTAATGAGGAAGTGTATCTACAGAGATTCGCTGCAAAATGTACACAAACATACATAAGGAGAGCAATAAGTGATCCGAGAAGGTAACATAATCCTCCTTATCCACTTGGGACCATTATTATTTGAATAACGATCACAGACCCACATTGTCCCATTGTTCTATTGCAACATATTCTCTGGCACACCTGACAAGAGAAAGAGAACCCCGAAACATACCGTGAGACCCTATTGAACAGAGTACATGCAGGTCTCAACACACTTGCCAAAGATGTATATACTGTAGTTCTCCTTCTACAATATTATGGTAGATTCACACAGAACTTCTGTTTTCTAAGACCAAAGGAGGAGACCAGTACTATTAACTACTCAAAACCCCATTTTCATTCACCCTTTTAGGGTTACAAAGAGCACCTCTTGCTCTGGAGGATCTGTCCTGTCCTTGATTACGCAAACAACCCATTGATTTGCATGAGAGCGGTGTAATGCATAATTTCCCCTGTGGCGGTGCTGCAGGGAAATTGAACACTAAGGGCATGCCCACACGTGGCGGATTTCCTCCGCAACTGTCCGCATCAATGCCGCACAGAATCTGCGTTGCAGATTCTGCGGCGGATCTGCCCAAAATGTGCAGTAAATTGATGCGGACTAGCTGCTGCGGACTGCGGTAAAAGTGCTTCCCTTCTCTCTATCAGTGCAGGATAGAGAGAAGGGCCAGCACTTTCCCTAGTGAAAGTAAACTAATTTCATACTTACCGGCCGTTGTCTTGGTGACGCGTCCCTCTTTCGGCATCCAGCCCGACCTCCCTGGATGACGCGGCAGTCCATGTGACCGCTGCAGCCTGTGATTGGCTGCAGCCGTCACTTAGACTGAAACATCATCCTGGGAAGCCGGACTGGAGACAGAAGCAGGGAGTTCTCGGTAAGTATGAACTTCTATTTTTTTTACAGGTTGCTGTATATTGGGATCGGTAGTCACTGTCCAGGGTGCAGAAACAGTTACTGCCGATCGCTTAACTCTTTCAGCACCCTGGACAGTGACTATTTACTGACGTCTCCTAGCAACGCTCCCGTAATTACGGGAGCCCCATTGACTTCCTCAGTCTGGCTGTAGACCTAGAAATACATAGGTCCAGCCAGAATGAAGAAATGTCATGTCAAAAAAGCAAGACGCATCCGCAGCACACATAACATGTGCATGACAGCTGCGGACTTCATTGCGGAAATTAGAATCTCCATTGAAGTCAATGGAGAAATTCCGCCATGAGTCCGCAACCAGTCCGCCACAACTCCGCAACATCCATTGCATGTTGCGGACACCAAATTCCGCACCGCAGCCTATGCTCCGCAACGGAATTTTCAGCCTCGTCTAAACGAACCCTACTAAATAGAAGTGGAAGTCAATGGAGAAACGGCTCCGCTGCGGATTAACGCTGCGGAGTGTCCGCAGCGGAATTCAAGAGCAATTCCGCCACGTGTGGCTTTGCCCTTACTGAAGATTTCCCCACAGATTACAGCTGATCAGTAGAGGTCCCATCAGGGCAACACTATGTAGTGTCACTTTTTAGAGATGTTCTGCTTGTACTAGTTAAATGACTATAACTTTTTTTTTTTTTTTTTAAAGTATAACAGTGATTTATCTTTTTCATTAACGATATGGCTTTGTCTTTTCTACGGGAGTTTCACGAAAACCGTCTAACAGTAAAACTGTCTTTGTTGGACAACCACTCGCAGCATATCTTTAATTTGTTGCACTGGTCTTAAAAAATTAAAGCTGTGTTGTGATTGGTTGCTATGGGCCATTTTCATGAATCACCCCATGGTATTTTTTTTAGAATAATTGGGTGTTTAGCATATGAAAAATTATAAAAAAAAATATAACTTCTGCTGCACTGACAAATTCTAATTATTTTTTGTTAATCACTTAGGGTAACTCTAAAATAAAATTTATATTTGTGCCTGATAAAGTCTCCCATTTATTTTAATGTATTACTTTTTTGCAACTTGTCCTCCAGAAGATCAGAAAATACCTTTTGGGGGACATTATTTATTTAATCATTATTAAATAATTTTTGTTACACTACATATTTTGCATAAATTTGGAGCTGTTATAGCAGCCCCAGTTATAAGACATAACAGCCCTGATAAAAATAAATTGTTTACTTCCAGTGGATAAACTTTGTCCATGGTCACGTGATGGACACACAGGTGCGTGACTCGTTACAGTTACAGTATGTGTATCAGGGCTTTGTCTTCTAACGATCCCAGCACCTGTGTGTCCATCACATGACCATGGACAGAAAGTTATCCCGCTGATGTAAACAATGAGTGTTCCTACTGAATAACAACAAGCAGAGATCTTGGAAACCGTGAGGAATTAATACAGAAAGAATATTGGAAGATTGTATAACTTTTAATTATACAAAAAATAACATTAATTTGCTGAAACCGGACAACCCCTTTAATGACCAAAGTAAAAACACGGGTTGAGGTTGTTAAGGGGTTGCACTATAGTTGGGGGTTACTGTCAGGCAACTCGTACAGTATTTTCATCAATAATTTGAATCATAATTTGTGAGCCAAACCTAGTAGTGGATCCAAACATGGAAGAGGTGTAAATCTTTCCATTATACTTTTTTTCTGTGTAGGTTTCGATCCTAGTTCCGGCCTACAAATACTGATGCAAAATATTGCCGTGTGAAAGAGAGCTTACAGATTTTACATCAGGTCCATGGAAGCCTCAGGTTACGATACTTTTGGACGGTAATACTTAAACAAGACTCATTGAAAGGAATCTCCTAAACATTGCAAAAGTCACAATTTGCTCAAAAAAGATTTACTTTTGTGGCATTAACGCCGCTCACAACACTTTACCAAAAAGCAACCATAGAGAAAATAAAGCATTACACAGTACCTGTTAAAATCAATGGACTGTTCAACCACAAAAAATGCTGAGTCTTGCAGAGTGAGGTCTTGTTCACACTGTACAGTTTTTTTGCATGTATTTTTTGCGCTAAATCCAGAATTGGATCCAGGAAAGAAGACACTGTAAGGCCTGCCCATACATATTTCTTCTGTTTAGGTTTAGTCCCTTATTTTGGCTTAAAACATACATGCAAAATCTGCAGCAAATCTGCACTGTGTGAACAAGGCCTGAGAGTAAGTAAGGGTCTTCTTCCACAGCTCGACATGAGCCGTGTAAAAGAGCGCCGATCAACGAGGCAGCTTATTGATTGGCGCTTGTTTCCTTCTCTCACAAGGAGCAATGCATGGGGACGAGCCATTATTACTACGATTGTTGGTCCCCATACATTTCCATCGTGTCGACAGCACGTCTCCCTATTTACACATGGAGATGTGCTGCCGACAACGATAATATTTCATGCTTATTAAGCGGTCGCTCGTTCATAGGCTGATCGTTGCCCTGTTTACACAGGGCAATGATCCAGAACGAGTGTTCATATGAACGCTAGTTTGCCCGATCATTGCCCCATGTAAAAGGGCCCTAACACCTCTCTTCTCTGGCTGATGGATGAGGGTCCTGAACTCTATATCCGGATAATATGATAAGAATTGTTAGCGTAATCTTAAAACTCACTTGCAACCTGTTTTAAGGGAGACTATTCACAAATAGGAAGACCTTTGTGGTCTGTGGTTACTGTAATAACCAATCCTTGCCAAGCTGACATAAGTCATCCAGTAATTGACAGGAGCAAATTAGAGTAGCCACAGAAACATAGTATTAACATAAGCAGTGTTTAATTGTAAAATACCTTAGCTACTTCGACGTTCTCTGCTACCATGTAAGTAAAGTTGATGTTCACCAGGTCTGTACCGGAGCAGACGCACACTATACGGCCTTCTATTTCATTTTCGGCTTTTCCGGCAGACTCCAGTGCAGACAGTATTTTTGGATCCTGGACCAGAGGACAAAGCTCGATTTAATATCACAAAGCATTTTATTAAAATATACAGAACATGTCTTTTAAGCAATGACTATGCAGGCAGCAAATGACTAAAAGATTATTCAAAAGGTGACAACCAATATGGCTGCAATTCCAGTTGTCTCTTCCAAAACAGCGCTGTCTACTTATAGGAATCACCTATTCACTGATAACCGAGTCATGTTTTAAAGCTTTAGAAAGAGTTGAACATTGACTTACATGGGTCAAGCTACATCTACATGTTCATCTATAGGTGGCACCACAGACACTGGGTTTTTTTCTCTGGAAGATAGCTTTTTTTGCATCATTTGTCCCAGGGTACATTGCCCCAAAGAAGGCCTTCCAGCTGGAACTCTTCTAGGAGAATCACTAACTTCCAATAGTCATTTTTTGCAAAAAATTGCCACAATAACAAAAAAGAAACATTTCAATATCTCCGTAAGTAAAACAAACTGTGGCTACTGCTGTTCTTTTCTGATTGATTTACTAATATACAGCTAATGGTACTCATCAGGTGGAAATTCTCTCTATTAGTAAAATTTTGAAGGGCATATGTCAGTATGTCATTATACTAAGCTCTTGGTTTCAGATCATCTATTCTATAGGATGCTCTGCTAAGGGAAAATAGTAGGTGCCCCTACATCAACAAAACCACCCCTTAAACATCTAATTGGGGGGCAGAGAGATTACCTGTGACATATGCATATGCCCTCATGGCACTTTATACTGGCAGAGGGGACTCATGTGTGAGCCCTCATGTCTGCCCCAACATTTTATGGACAGAACCATGCAAAACATTTTCTATTTCCATTACCTAAATTTTCTTTTATTTCACATTTTCCATATAAAATTATCTTCCTTTCAGTGCAGTGATTTTCGGTGACATCTACACATTCAGTACAATGGCTCTTTATGACATTTAGTATCTGACATTTCATGCTCATTATTATAAGGTCGCTTATGGTCTGATGTCATTTGCAGTTCTTATGAATTATCAGCTTTCAGTTGAGCTGGATCTCCTTTCCTTTAGTGTCTTATTTTACCATAATAAAATCGAAAGGATTTTATCTTGAATTTTCACATATAATAAAGGAGAAAATAGAAAAGCTCCAAATTAGATAACCTTTTCACTGTTAATTAAACCTGCAAAGAAAGGAGTTTTCAGATGACATTACCTTTGGTACTATGCCATAACGTATACTGTTGATGAGAGAGCATTCTAAGACTTGGCCTTCCTATAATAGAAATAAGAAGAGCTGAATTAAACAACGTGTACTTAAAAGTAGCGTGAATAACGCATATTTATAAAAGTGCAAAATGTACAAATAAAACTAGACAATGATGAGAAATGGATGGGGTTTACATATTGAAGGTGGATACATGGACACTCACTGGTTCAGTCAAGGTTGATGATAACTAAATTCCATTATTTAACCTGAAACTGAATAAAGTCATTTTTGAATGCAAGATTTGAGGGGCAAATTGTGGGGGTAATGTATGTTCTTAGGCTTTGCAGGAGTAAAAAGCATGGAAAAAAATCAAACTGTAGCAGAAAGTATCTGCTCAGTACATTGCTCTACGCTAGAATAGTCAAAGAAACCGGAAGGCTGAAAAGCATAGCATCTATTAGAGATGTAAAGTGTGCTTCCAGTAATAGAAAACTTCTGATATGTCATCAAGAAAACATGTGGGGTTGCTTGAGCTTGGAGACCCACACTTGTTAGGAAGCCTCATTAAAGTCTATGAACAGTCCATCAACATTCGTTTAAAGATCCAAAGATCTCTGGGCTCAAAGCTCAAGGGGCAAATGACTCTGGAAAAATTCTGAAGGCCCTTTTATATATTGATGAATCCCCCACCAATGTCTCACTGTCATGTCAAACATCTTGGAAAATGAAGGAAAAATTTTAAAGTTGAATGCGAAATGAAAATAAATATTGGGTCCAATTAGTTAAATTCAGACCTAACACTGCACAGAGACAGATCTCCTCAGAGGGAACTGTAGGAAGTGGATGGGAAGACTCAAGTGACATCTAAGCCTGAGTCTGCCCATTCCAATAATCTAAAGATATAATGGGAAAACAAAAAATGCCTGATCAGCTTGGATCTCCAGTACAGATGACCAGAGATCTAGAAAAAAAGTAATGGGGAGGAATCCTCCAGCTCACCTGACATGAAAATTAGTGTCGCTGATAGCGCCCGGATCCTCGTGTCGGCACACGATGTGAGTAGCAGGGTAACAGAGAGAGGTTGGGTCCAGCGCTTTGAATAGAAGTAAAATGGAAGCTATTTCCAAGTTTAATGGTCTTAGTTAAAAGGTCCAATGGTGAGGAGTCCTGGTGTGCAGAAATGGGGGAATGTAGATCCTTTGAGCCTACGCGTTTCGGACGACTCTGGCGTCCTTAGACTTCCAAGTCCAAGTCCTGGTGTGCAGAAATGGGGGAATGTAGATCCTTTGAGCCTACGCGTTTCGGACGACTCTGGCGTCCTTAGACTTCCATTTTACTTCTATTCAAAGCACTGGACCCAAACTCTCTCTGTTACCCTGCGACCAGAGATCTACTTATTGTAGGATAATATCATGCAGAAGGGACAGGAGGCCAGCTAAAGATAAGACGTTGTCCAACCTACACCAATGGTCAATAAGATATTTGCCTCCATTGAGATCTACTGTTCATTGCTAATGACATATCATATATCTTGTAGTCAGCACATGAGAGGTGAATACCATTATTCCAGTTCTTGTGAGACTTGGAAAAAAACTGTATTTCCACAGAGACTATTTAACATATTAAAATAATAATAATATTCCTCACACACAAGGCCGGTTTCTTGACTGACAAATCATTGAGCTATTGGGAAATGTAATAGTGGACATATTGTTTTTCATCCAGCTTTCCCAAAAACAGTTATAACTCGGCCAATTTTGGGCCTTTTGTTTTCTCATGATCACATTCCAAAAGCCCTAGCTTTTTTGTTTTCCAATCAACGTATTTGTATGAGGGATTGTTTTTGCAGGGTGAGTTGTATTTTTCAATTTAACCATTTAAGGGTACATATAGTTATTTAACTTTATTCATTTTTTGAGGGTGGGTGAGAAATAAAATTATCAATTCCACCACAGTTTTTTTTTTCTAGCCATTTTCCCAGCGTCTTAAATAATGTCTTAACTTGATTGTATGTGTCATTATGATTGCAGCAATACCAAATATGCGTATTTTGATGTTTTAGTTCATTTGCTCAACAAAAACATGTTTTCTAAAAAACATAACTTTTTATTTTTCCGTTAAATGTCTGGGATTGGAGTTATCTCCAAACATGGCTGTCAGTGCGGGATGTCATTTGTGTAATACAGCCTACACCCGCAAGTGATGGCGCGGACACAAGGAACACATTTCACGGGAAATACTCATGAGCTGTGACGTACTTTTAAGGCTTGTCCACATGTAATTCCGTTGAAAGTAGCAGACTTTCCACTGTAGCAAAAATTTACCACTTCCTGTGTTTTTGACTGCAGAAAATGGTGCGTATTATGCTGCTTGTTTCACAATTTTGGGAGATGGTGACATCTCTTCTCAAAAACGCAACAATTCAGTCCACTTTCCGCAGCAGGAATAGACATGCTGCGGTACAAAAAATGTGCACCGCAGGTCGATTTCTGCTCAGAATATTTACGCAGCGTGTGGATGAGATTTGTTCAATCTCACCAACTTTGCTGCTACTCTATTCTGCTGCGTATTTTCCGTCCGCAATTCCGCCAAGTGTGGACGAGCCCTTACAGAGCAAGGTGGGAATGGGTTTAGAAACTGTTGACTGTTCAAAGCACAACAGTTAAGGGGAAGACAGGTAATATAAGAGCACCAGCTAATACTACATACCTTTCCTTCGCTTTTCCATGTAAGAAAGAAGCCAAACTCGTCCACTTTAAAGAGGCAATTTGGTTCAAAGACAAATGATTCCTAAAAAGAAAATGAGTAGAAAATAAATTTCACTGCATGAATATACACTACCGTTCAAAAGTTTAGGGTCACTTAGAAATTTCCTTATTTTTGAAAGAAAAGCACAGTTTTTTTTCAATGAAGATAACATTAAATTAATTAGAAATATACTCTATACATTGTTAATGTGCTAAATGACTATTCAAGCTGCAAACGTCTACATATCTACATAGGTGTATAGAGACCCATTTCCAGCAACCATCACTCAAGTATTCTAATGGTACATTGTGTTTGCTAACTGTATTAGAAGGCTAATAGATGATTAGAAAACACTTGAAAACCCTTGTGCAATTATGTTAGCACCGCTGTAAACAGTTTTGCTGTTTAGAGGAGCTATAAAACTGACCTTCCTTTGAGCTAGTTGAGAATCTGGAGCATTACATTTGTGGGTTCGATTAAACTCTCAAAATGGCTAGAAAAAGAGAGCTTTCATGTGAAACTCGACAGTCTATTCTTGTTCTTAGAAGGCTATTCCATGCGAGAAATTGCCAAGAAACTGAAGATTTCCTACAACGGTGTGTACTACTCCCTTCAGAGGACAGCACAAACAGGCTCTAACCAGAGTAGAAAGAGAAGTGGGAGATCCTGCTGCACAACTGAGCAACAGACCAGTACATTAGAGTTTCTAGTTTGAGAAATAGACGCCTCACAGGTCCTCAACTGGCAGCTTCATTAAATAGAACCCGCAAAACGCCAGTGTCAACGTCTACAGTGAAGAAGCGACTCCGGGATGCTGGCCTTCAGGGCAGAGTGGCAAAGAAAAAGCCATATCTGAGACTGGCTAATAAAAGGAAAAGATTAATATGGGCAAAAGCACACAGACATTGGATAGAGGAAGATTGGAAAAAAGTGTTATGGACAGTCGAATCGAAGTTTGAGGTGTTTGGATCACACAGACGAACATTTGTGAGATGCAGAAGAACGGAAAAGATGCTGGAAGAGTGCCTGACGCCATCTGTCAAGAATGGTGGAAGTAATGTAATGGTCTGGGGTTGCTTTGGTGCTGGTAAAGTGGGAGATTTGTACAAGGTAAAAGGGTTTTTGAATAAGGAAGGCTATCACTCCATTTTGCAACGCCATGCCATACCCTGTGGACAGCGCTTGATTGGAGCCAATTTCATCCTACAACAGGACAATGACCCAAAGCACACCTCCAAATTATGTAAGAACTATTTAGGGAAGAAGCAGGCAGCTGGTATTCTATCTGTAATGGAGTGGCCAGCGCAGTCACCAGATCTCAACCCCATAGAGCTATTGCGGGAGCAGCTTGACCGTATGGTACGCAAGAAGTGCCCATCAAGCCAATCCAACTTGTGGGAGGGCCTTCTGGAAGCATGGGGTGAAATTTCTCCCGATTACCTCAGCAAATTAACAGCTAGAATGCCAAAGGTCTGCAATGCTGTAATTGCTGCAAATGGAGCATTCTTTGACGAAAGCAAAGTTTGAAGGAGAAAATTATTATTTCAAATAAAAATCATTATTTCTAACCTTGTCAATGTCTTGACTATATTTTCTAGTCATTTTGCAACTCATTTGATAAATATAAGTGTGATTTTTCATGGAAAACACAAAATTGTCTGGGTGACCCCAAACTTTTGAACAGTAGTGTATATGTATATATATATATGTACACTACCGTTCAAAAGTTTGGAGTCACCCAGACAATTTTGTGTTTTCCATGGAAACTCACACTTATATTTATCAAATGAGTTGCAAAATGACTAGAAAATATAGTCAAGACATTGACAAGGTTAGAAATAATGATTTTTATTTGAAATAATAATTTTCTCCTTCAAACTTTGCTTTCGTCAAAGAATGCTCCATTTGAAGCAATTACAGCATTGCAGACCTTTGGCATTCTAGCTGTTAATTTGCTGAGGTAATCGGGAGAAATTTCACCCCATGCTTCCAGAAGGCCCTCCCACAAGTTGGATTGGCTTGATGGGCACTTCTTGCGTACCATAAGGTCAAGCTGCTCCCACAACAGCTCTATGGGGTTGAGATCTGGTGACTGCGCTGGCCACTCCATTACAGATAGAATACCAGCTGCCTGCTTCTTCCCTAAATAGTTCTTGCATAATTTGGAGGTGTGCTTTGGGTCATTGTCCTGTTGTAGGATGAAATTGGCTCCAATCAAGCGCTGTCCACAGGGTATGGCATGGCGTTGCAAAATGGAGTGATAGCCTTCCTTATTCAAAATCCCTTTTGCCTTCTACAAATCTCCCACTTTACCAGCACCGAAGCAACCCCAGACCATCACTTTACCTCCACCATGCTTGACAGATGGCGTCAGGCACTCTTCCAGCATCTTTTCAGTTGTTCTGCGTCTCACAAATGTTCTTCTGTGTGATCCAAACACCTCAAACTTCGATTCGTCTGTCCATAACACTTTTTTCCAATCTTCCTCTGTCCAATGTCTGTGTGCTTTTGCCCATATTAATCTTTTCCTTTTATTAGCCAGTCTCAGATATGGCTTTTTCTTTGCCACTCTGCCCTGAAGGCCAGCATCCTGGAGTCGCCTCTTCACTGTAGACGTTGACACTGGCGTTTTGCGGGTACTATTTAATGAAGCAGCCAGTTGAGGACCTGTGAGGCGTCTATTTCTCAAACTAGAGACTCTAATGTACTTGTCTTGTTGCTCAGTTGTGCAGCGGGGCCTCCCACTTCTCTTTCTACTCTGGTTAGAGCCTGTTTTTGCTGTCCTCTGAAGGGAGTAGTACACACCGATGTAGGAAATCTTCAGTTTCTTGGCAATCTTTCGCATGGAATAGCCTTAATTTCTAAGAACAAGAATAGACTGTCGAGTTTCACATGAAAGCTCTTTTTTTCTAGCCATTTTGAGAGTTTAATCGAACCCACAAATGTAATGCTCCAGATTCTCAACTAGCTCAAAAGAAGGTCAGTTTTATAGCTCCTCTAAACAGCAAAACTGTTTACAGCGGTGCTAACATAATTGCACAAGGGTTTTCAAGTGTTTTCTAATTATCCATTAGCCTACTAACACAGTTAGCAAACACAATTTACAATTAGAACACTGGAGTGATGGTTGCTGGAAATGGGCCTCTATACACCTATGTAGATATTGCATTAAAAACCAGACGTTTGCAGCTAGAATAGTCATTTAGCACATTAACAATGTATAGAGTGTATTTCTGATTAATTTAATGTTATCTTCATTGAAAAAAACTGTGCTTTTCTTTAAAAAATAAGGAAATTTCTAAGTGACCCTAAACTTTTGAACGGTAGTGTATATATGTATATATATATATATATATATATATATATATATATATATATATATACACATATACACATACAGTATATAGATAGATAGATAGATAGATAGATAGATAGATAGATAGATAGATAGATAGATAGATAGATAGATAGATAGATAGATATTATATATATATATATATATATATATATATATATATATATTTATACATACATATATATATATATATATATATATATATACTAGTCCTTCTCAATGAATTAGAATATCATCAAAAAGTAAATTTATTTCAATAATTCAATTCCAAAAGTGAGACTCATATAGTGCATAGATTCATTACACACAGAGTGATCTATTTCCAGCATTTTTTTATTTTAATGTTGATTATGGTAACAGTTAATGAAAACCCAAAATTTAGTGTCTCAGAAAATTTGAATATTATATAAGCTCAATTTCAAAATTCGATATTACAAAGATTTTCCAATTTTAGAACAAACAAGACAAGGTAAATAAACGTGCATATGTGCACCTCAAAGCATAGAAGAATATTACATTTTGAAACTATACAGAAGTGCAAGGTTAATGAAGAGTACAATAGATCAGACCGCAATGGTCAATCGCCATACATACACAACAACAACAAAAAAAACATGAACAATTTACATAAGCAGAAGATCCTATGTTTGTCTAGAAGGATTAATATGACATACGTCAGCAGTCTACTGAAATATCACACCTAGCTTCTCTCCAGGGGCCCCAAATTCTGCTAAATCTGGAATGCTTTCTATCCTCCCAACTGGCGAGCTCCTCCATCCTACATAGGTGGTCCATTTTGTCTACCTACATCAAAATCGAAGGTGGTTCAGTGGACTTTCATTTTACTGGCATGAGCAATTTTGCAGCAGTTATCATAAATGTTGCGAGATTGTTTTTGGAAGGCTTATAGCCCAAGGTAGGTCTCCATAAGAGAACCAGAGCAGCCTCAGTGTCTATGGTAATTTTACAAATGGACGAGATAAAGGAGGAGATCGCCAGCCAGAAGGGCCAAACCCTCGGGCAATCCCACCAGACATGCGACAATGAGCCAGTATGCCCACTGCAGTGCCAACATAAGTCATTATAGAGGCCTATTTTGCAGAGGAATTCTGGAGTTCTATACCCCCGGATGAGAAGTTTATATGAGTTATCTTGAACCTGAACGCATCTGGTGAATACGTGTGAGTTGCATAAAATTTGAGATATGTCCTGAGTATCTAAAGTTATGTGAAGTTTTTTCTACCAAGCATGTAAAAAGCGTAGTTTTGCAGGGGCTTTATAAAGTGATATGTCGGAATATATTTTAGATAGTAATTTAAATGGCGGGGAGGGGAAGCGTATTAGGACATCTAACCAGGATGAATCTGGAAGGACTGGATATTTGTTTTTGAATTCTCTACAGGAACTTCGGAAACCTGAAAGAAGCAAAAAATTAAGGTTGTTCGGTGGAAGAAAAGGATTTGGGTCTAGTGTTTGAAGATCGTTGAAAACTTCAGAGAGGGGTACCTCCATTAGACGTTTCCAAACTCCTTCCAGTGGAGGTTTCACTCCTAGGAGTATTTGTATTATATTCAAAGGAGAGTTTTGGGAAAACTGCCTAAGGGGGTCAAAGGAGGAGGGATACTTACGGAGAGCCTGTATCGTCCCCCTAGAGAGAGGATTGATATCCTTCGTGACTGGTAAATGAGGGAGGAGTCCCCATAGTAACGGGTAGTGGGTATTGCCCAGCAGGTATCGTTCAACCTCTATGTGAGGGGCGTTTTCAGTGTTTCTACAAAGGGAGATCCACCTGTTCAGATAGTGGCCAAATAGTAGTCATATGGTTCCGGTAGGCCCATGCCCCCTTGGTGAGTTTCAAGGGCTAGTAGTGTATATAGAAGCCTAGGGTGTTTTTTCGCCCAAAGAAACCCACTAAAAAGTCTTTTTAATTTTGAGTAGAAAGATTCAGGAAGGAAAATAGGGACAGTCTGCAATACGTATAGGATCTTGGGCAGGATCTATGTTTTCAGGCAGTTTTTCCTACCCATCCAGGCTAGGAAAGGGAGATCCAAATCGGCTAAATAAGATTTAATCTGATTGAGAAGCGGTGGAAAATTAAGGGGGTATAGGAAAGAGGGATCTCCTGGCAGGTGACTCCCAGGTTTTTTCTAGCTTTATCTGGCCATTTAAAAGGGGAATTTCTTTTGAGGGTTACTAAGTCAGAAGGGTGGTGCAGAGACGTTGAGGACCTCGGACTTGCTGAAATTAATCTTAAAATTTGAGACAAAGCCAAAGTCCTCAATGAGTTGTAGAATCTCCTGGAAGGCAGGACCAGGATTGGTAGTGAATATCAACGGGTCGTCAGCGAAGGCCACAGTATGACGCACAAACCCACCAACTCTCAAGCCAGCAATGACATCAGATTGGCGTATTTTCTGTATAAGAGTTACCATTGTTAGGATGGAAGGAGAGGGAGGGCAACCCTGTCTAGTGCCGTTCTGGATGTTAAAACATTGTGACAGGGTGCCATTCAGTTTAAGTCTGGTCCTAGGAGTGGAGTATAGAGTAGAAATAGCTTGGATAAAGCTAGGAGGGAAGCCAAATTTCTCTAAAACAGCCCTCATGTAATCCCAGTTAACCCGGTCAGACACTTTTTCTGCGTCAGTAATTAGTAATACTAGGGGTATGCCAGTCTACCTTGCATAGTGGATGAGGTAAATCAGACGGGTAGTGTTATGCCTGCCCTCCCTTCCTCGCACAAACCCTGGATGCTCAGAACCAATTAGGGTGTTTAATAGAGGTTTTATTCTGTTGGCCAGTAGTTTAGCAAAGAGCTTTAAATCTGCCTTTAATAATGAGATCGGCCAATAGCTGCCACAGTCCGTTAGGTCTTTACCATCATTAGGGATAAGGGTGACATGGGCGTCTAGAGTTTGGGGAAGTAGGTGAGTTCCCTGCATGAGAGCATTGCAGACCATTAAAAATTTAGGGGAAAGTTTTTTAAAAATTTTAAAATAAGAAATCGGAAGGCCATCAGGACCAGGACTCTTACCATTCGGCACCGAGCTCAACGCCAGAGCCAATTCCTGCAGGGTTAACAGAACTAAGAGAAAAGTCCTATCTTAGCCAGAGAGGGAGGGCAAGCTCAAGGAGTCAAGAAAGTTAGCATTATTATTGGGAACATTAGGGCTAGTGGGGAGGTTGTAAAGTGATTCATAAAAGGAAAGGAATTCACGTGTTATGTCATCAATATTTGAAACCTTTATTCCCGCTCTAGTTCTAATCTCGGATATATGGGAAACCTCAGTGCGTCTGTTGACCATGGAGGACATGACCTTGGACCCCTTGTCTCCAGGTGCGTAAAATTTAAATTGGGCAGACTGGTAAAACCTGGCTGACCTAAAGTTAAGATCTTTCAATTAACTCCTCAGTTCAATAAGATCGTCTTGGGCTGAGAGAGCTAAGGGCTGTTTGCCCAATGATTCTAAGGAAGATGTCTGAGCTAGTAAAGAATTGAGTTTAGCCTGTCTCCGTTTTTTTAACCTTGACCCCAAGGCAATGAATTTGCCGCGGATAAACGCTTTGTGAGATGCCAAAAGCAAGGGAGAAGAGACGTCAGGTGTTTCATTTCTAACAAAAAATTAATTTAGGGCTTCTCCTATCCGTTCAACCTCCCTCTCACCATCCAGTAGCGTTTCATTGAGTCTCCACATCCAGCTTCGAGGTGGGTGGGATTTGAAGTGGGTTTCTTGTAACAGAAAGATATCAGAGCCGTATTTTTTATTTTTTTTAAAAGGGAGATTATCTGACCATGTTTCCGAGGATCGTTAAACCCTTTTACATTGTAAGAGGTAATACAAAGACTGGATTATAGGTGAATTTGAGAGAGGGGGGAGAGAGATGTCTACTACTTCGGAGTAGTTATCGACAGGAGCACCATGACGTGTGTATCTAGGTAAGGTGAGCACAGGAAACACCTTATGGGTGAGGACAAACTGAGATAACATGGATAACATGGAAAACATGGGGATGGCAGAGGAGGCTGGTCCCCAGGTCCCGCATTTACAACCTAAGCGGACCTGGGTTAGTGTGCGCATATGAGAATCTAGAACTGAGTGCGGATAACTTCTAGGAGGGGTAAAAATTACTAGGGCTGTCATTTAAATCAAGATATAGGACACCTTAGCCCTAATCATAAGAAAGCTACAAAAAAATTCACATAGTACATCAATAGATTTAAACAGAAGAAACAAAGTGACAGTGGTCAAGTCAGGATAAATGTAAATTTAGCAAATGTAAGCTGACAGAAGACACTTAACAAAGCCTCAACCTGTAAACCAAAAGGTAATAATAACAATATCAAATAATGATAAATATGTCTCACAAAATCAGGTAGTGTCCATTAGGATGCTAATCGGGGTCAATATCCCATATTTCTTGCAGGACTTGCCAGCTTTGCCTGAGCCGGCAACTTCCCAGGGAGTAGGAGGCAGAAGTGTGGGAAGCGAGGCCAGATCCTGGACTCCAGCCCAGTCTGGAATGGATAATTCTGGCTGGTTCAAGGCCTCTAAAGCGGCAGGAAGGTCTCCATGGTGGTGAGTGAGAAAATGTTTTCCTGAGATCTGGAATGTTATCCCAAAGGGAAGGAGCCATCTGTACGGAGTACGCTGGCGTCTAAGGGCGTCTGTGAGTGGCCTTCGGGTCCTTATTTTGGAGAGTGCTAGACTGGAAAGGAAAGGTCTTGGAAGATGGAGACATGGGAGCTTTCAAATTAAAGGTGTTCAATTGGAGAATACGGGATGACATCCTGAGGAAGTCCAGAGAAATGGAAGAGCCTGCAGATGATGTCTCTAGGAGGTTCAGAGGGTTTAGGTCTGTCACTGAGTGATCTGTGGGCTCCCTCCATAGATATTTCTTCCGGATAGCTGTCTCCAAAGATTGTGATAAATAATTGCTTTACAGAAGAGAACAGGGGTTTAGGTTCGACTGACTCAGAGAGACCTTTAATGCGCAGGTTATTCCTCCTGCCTCTGTTGTCTTGATCTTGTAGGAGATCCATTACGGAGTTGCGATGTGTTTGGCAAGCCCGGAAGGACTCAGTAGAGGCTGTAGTGTAGGAAATGACCTGTGAATGGGCAGCCTCGAGACTTTCAACTCTGGCTCCTATCTATTTGACCTCTTGTTTAATGTCCTGCAAGTCTTTAACCCCGTAATGACCAGCCTATTTTAGACCTTAATAACCAAGCCATTTTTTACGTTTTTCCATCGTCTCATTCAAAGAGCTTTCTTATTTTTGCGTCAACATAGCTGTATAAGGTCTTGTTTTTTTGCGGGACACATTGTAATTTTTAATAACATCATTTTGGGGTACATGGAATTTATTGATTAATTTTCATTAACTTTTTGGGGGGGAATAGAAAAAAAACTGCAATTTCGCAACACACTTTTTTGCGTCGTAAATTTACACCGTTTACCGTGTGGTATAAATAACACAATAACTTTATTCAGTGGGTTGTTGCGATTACAAAGATACCAAATTTATATAGATTTTTTATGTTTTATTACTTTTACACAGTGAAAACACTTTTTTTTCAAAATTATTTGTTTTTGTGTCTCCATATTTGAAGAGACATAACTTTTTTATTTTTTCGCCAATGCAGTTGTATGAGGGCTTTTTATTTTTGCGGGACGACTTCTAGTTTCTATTGGTACCATTTTGGAGTAGACGCGACTTTTTGATCACTTTTTATCACATTTTTTTTAAGGCTGGATTCAAAGAAAACAGCAATTTTTTGCATGTTTTTTTATTTTATTTTTTACGATGTTCACTATGCGGGTTAAATGATGTAATAAGTTTATAGTTGGGTGTCGTTACGGACGTGGCGATACCAAATATGTGTAATTTTTTTACTTTATTTTGGTTTTTAATAATAAAGCAGTTAAGGGGAAAAAGTGGGTTTTAAAAAACAAAAATGCACTTTTTATGAAACTTTTTTTAAACTTTTTTACTAGTCCCACTTGGGGACTTCACTAAGCGATTATCCGATCACATTTATAATACACTGCAATACTTCTGCAATACTCCCTCTCTCCAAAACCACTAATGAGCGCCGCATATGAGGGGTTAAACGCGTGAGATCAATACTGATATCGATCTCACCCATTCGAGCAGGGATGCCCCCAGCCCTCAGCTACCTCTGGTAGCTGAGAGCAGGGAGATTTAACAGCTCCCTGCTCTATTTATTTATTCCGATGCAGCGCCGTAAAAAGGCTATTGCATAGGAATAAAGCCCGTTAGTGGCCGCCGTAAAAACACTATGGGGCGGTCACTAACGGGTTAATCACTGGGTCAATGACTTTGGTCAGAGCCTTGGTGATGAAGGACCTGGATATCTGTAGATCCTGGCTGGATCGTGGGCTATCGTCCTCGCTATCAGAGTTGTGCTGGGCACCAGGGAGCTGTTTAGGAGGAGCCATAGAAGCTGTCTGGTATTTTTCCGAAGAGTCTCTTGTGGAGTCGGAAGGGAGACCTTTCTGTAAGTAGTTATCAAGATTACCGTGTCTGTGTAGTCCGTTGGAATCCCTGTTCTTGCTGGGACCAATCTTGACCATGATAAGTATGTTATTGCATATAAAGATTGGTTAGCTGCCCTAGGAGGCTAGGGATCAAAACATGGTTAGGTCAATTCCGACCTATGTAGAGTTGTGTTAGTCAATCGCTACAGGACGGAGGTAGGTATATAGATAGCAATCCAAAAATATTAGGGTGTTGCCCTTGAGGTGCAGTAAACAGTGTTGTTCAGAAAGTTCAGGTAGTAAGTGCGCTGCTTTAGTAGTTGGGAGATTGGTATGGAGTTTCAGAGATGTAGCGGAATATGTGCAGACCACCCTGGGAAGATTACAAAAAATTAGGGCTATGCGCTTTGACAATACTGTTGAGGGGCAAGAAAACAGTCCAGAGAGTGTGGCCCCAGATGAGTTAGAGATCCGCGTCTAGCATCTCACCGGGGTGTGGAGAAATCAGGCCTGGCGTGCAAAGGTCTGTGCCTGATCTAAACGGCAGGGGCCAATCCCTGATATGCTACACCTGTATCCCAGAGTACTCACAGTCCCTCCAGCAGTCCCTCACAGTCCTCTGTAGAAAGGGTTCCGGCCTTGGGTTGAGAATGTCACAGAGAAACTAGGCAGGGATGAGAGGTAGCCGGTGGGACCCCTATTTAGGCCCTGTGGAAGGCTTTAGGCCAGCCGTGGCCCAAGATGGCAGCCTGCTGGATCTCTTCCCGCAAGTCGTTCCTCTGCCACTCCTGAATAACAATAGGGGGGATGGGTTGATAAGAACCGGGGCCCCGGTGTATCTGTGTCTGTGGGCTCAGCAGAGGTCAATCCCGCAACACACTATTTCAGTGTGTCAGTGTGTCCAAGATGGCGGCCGTTTGGCTTAGTTGCTGGGCTCCCCAGGGCAGGAGCAGGTGCCCAATGGCAGTTAAATACAGGACCTGGGATCCGGTAAGTAGATCCTGCGTTTCCGGAGGCCAGGAGTGGAAAGTGTCCCAACCGTTTTAATGACCGCGGCGTCGGCATTAAATTGACAGATGACATGGCTCCCCAAACCATCACTGACTGGAAACTTCACACTGGACTGCAAGCAACTTGGATTGATGCCTCTCCACTCTTCCTCCAGACTCTGGGACCTGGATTTCCAAATGAAATGCAAAATTTACTTTCATCTGAAAACAGGACATTGGATCACTGAGCAACAGTATTGGTCCACTGTGTTATATCAAGTCCAGAGTCAGCGCAGCCGTCTATCGGGAAATTTTAGAGCACTTCTTGCTTCCCTCTTCTGACAAGTTTTATGGAGATGCTGATTTCATTTTCCAGCAGGACTTGGCACCTGCCCACACTGCCAAATGTACGAATACCTAGTTTAATAACCACAGTATCACTGCGCTTAATTGCCCAGCAAACTCGCTCGACCTAAACCCCATAGAGAATCTAGGGGGAATTGTCAAGAGGAAGATGAGAGACACCAGACCCAACAATGCAGATGAGCTGAAGGCCACTATCAAAGCAACCTGGGCTTCCATAACACCTCAGCAGTGCCACAGGCTGATCTCCTCCATGCCACGCCGCATTAATACAGTAATTCATGCAAAAGGAGCCTGACCAAGCATTGAGTGCATATACTGTACATACTTTTCAGTAGGCCAACATTTCGGTATTAAAAATCATTTTTGAAATTGGGCTTATATAATATTCTCATTTTCTGAGACATTAAATTTGGGGTTTTCATTAACTATTAGCCATAGTCATCAACATTAAAAGGAAAAAATGCTGGAAATAATGAATCTATAGAATATTGGAGTTTCACTTTGTTAATTAAATTACTGAAATAAATTAACTTTTTGATTATATTCTAATTAATTGAGGACTAGTGTGTGTATATATATATATATATATATATATATATATATATATATATATATATATATATATACACACAAATCCACCTGATAAAGTTTAGTAACATTGCAATATGAGATATTGTATAATGCACAATCTCCAGCCACCTCCACAACCTTTTTCTATATATCCTCAGAAAGCGACTGTCAGACACATGACGTTTCCCAGTAGAAATACATAAATGCACCTGTTTTCCCATTTCCAGACAGGATCCTCCTTGCAATTCTGTGGTCATTACAAATTTGTCTCAGTAACAGCAATAAACTATTCAGTCTCTTACCTCTTCATATCTGTCAAACAGAGCTCCATCTTGCATGAAAGAAGGAACAGACTTCTGCCAATTGAATTCATATGGTTTGGCCATGTTTACTTTACGGAGGTCTGGAAGACATAATACAAGAACAGAAATGTGGTGTCATCCAATGTGCACAGTGAAAATTGAAGCCAATGCAGAATTACTTTGAAACCCATGCACTGGTTATGCCTTCTGTGGACTAAAGGGGACAAACTGCTAAGGTCTGGTATCTTTTACTATGTTTTTCTATTACTTGTTCTCACTCACAAAGAGAGTAATTCTGATAATGGATTATTAGATATATTTAAGTTATTGGTTTCCCAGAAAAAAGCAGCAAAAAGGGCCAGGACTTTACAGTATGGATGGTGAACGGATTTCAACATGATCAAAGATGCTTGACAAACAGTCAACACATCAAAGCCAGAATACAGTGCTAAACAATAACTATAGAATGCTTTAAACACCCACCACCACCACCATCACCACACACACACACCAACCTTTAACCCCTTAGTACCGAAGGTATTTTAAACCTTAATGACCAAGCTATTTATTTATTATTATTTTTTTCATCATTGCATTCAAAGAGCTATAACATTTTTATTTTTCAGTCGACATAGCTGTATAAGGACTTGTGTTTTGCGGGACACGTTGTATTTTTTAACAGTACTATTTTGGTGTGCATATAATTTATTGATCAACTTTTATTAACTTTTCTGGTGGGGTAGAGGAAAGAAAAAATGAAATGTTGCCATACTTTTTGGCATCTTATATTTACGCCGTTTACTGTGTAGTATAAATAACATAAAAATTTTATTCAGTTGGTCGTTATGATTGCGGGGATACCAAAATGATATGTTTTTTTATGTTTTACTACTATAGCACAGTAAAAAACACATTTTTTTCAAAATTATTTGTTTTTGTGTCGCCATCTTTTAAGAGCCATAATATTTATTTTTTTCCACCGATGCAAGGGCTTTTTTTTTTTTTGCGAGACGACTTGCAGTTTTTATTGGTACCATGCGACTTTTTGATCACTTTTTATCATATTTTTTTGAAGGCAGGATGAACAGGAAATAGCAATTCTGGGATTGTTTTTAATTTTATTTTTTTAAGGTGTTCACTGTGCGGGTTAAATAATGTAATAGTTATATAGTTGGGGTTGTTACAGACGCGAAAATACCAAATATGTGTAACTCTTTTTTTTCACAATAAAGCATTTTATAAAGGGAAAAAGTGGGTTTTTCATTTTTTTTTACTTGGGATTTTTATTTATGTTAAACTTTATTGAACTTTTTTTTTTAGTCCCACTAGGGGACTTCACGCTGCGATCATTTGATCGCTTTTATAATACACTGCAATACTTCTGTATTGCAGTGTATTACTGCCGGTCAGTGTAAAACGTGGGTGTGCCGGTGCGGTGAGAGAGGGAGCCCGTCCCTCTAAAACCACTCAAATGCAGCGGTCGCTATTGACCGCGCATCTAAAGGGGTTAAACATGATCGGAGACCACTGCTATTGGTCTTCGAACATAGCCCTGATGCCCGTGGCTGCTAGCAGCTGCTTCTGTAACTGCAGGTTATAAGAAACTAGATTTTATAAACTGCACAACCCTTTAAAGTGGTTGTCTCAACACAACAACCCTTCTATATATTGAAGGCCCGGAAATCAGCTGAAATCAGCCACATGTCCGGCCTCAGGAACCCATCTCGATAAGCTGGTTCCTGAGGCCGGACACAGTATTACATGCTGGCCTTTGAAATGAATGACCATCTATGTAAAGCCCCATGCACACGACCGTGCCCGTAATGACGTAATTATAAAGTATGGGAGAATGGTCCATAAAAGAAAAAAAATAGAACATTTTTTACAGAAGGTTTCGATGGCACGAACACCTTCCTGGAAATATACAGGAAGGTGTTCGTCAGCCATAGAAATTAATGGGTCCATAATTAACAACGAAATCTACGGTTGTGGGCATGGGACCTAATACATGGACAGACCAGGTCTGCCAGAGAGCAACCCCCGAATTGCGGAAATTAGAATGCAAGCCCTAATAGAGAGAGGACCTGATTGGGATGTGCTCTCTGCATAGTGTTGCAGAATATGTTTGTGTCATACGAATAATGAATAACGAGACAAGTAATGAGTTCTAAATATATAAAACTTTTTATCTAAAAATTGTCAATCCTCGTTACTTTGTAAAGTGAACATAAAAAACAACTAAAATGAAAATATACAATGAGGGAAAAAAAAAACCCTATAAAAAGTTATTAATGTGGATTTCTTGGACCATGCGTTTCTATCCAGTCACATGGGTAATACACAGTGATTGAATATTTATGTTATAACACATCCTGGCAACCAGCATTGGTTTCTTGAGAAAGCTGCCTCTCTCATAAATCAAAGTAAAGCCTGTCCGACCATAAATCCAGTCTTAATTAGTTTACGTCTGTGGGCGGATGGAAAGATGCATCAGAGAACATTTCCTCCTGGATTAGCTAAAAGGGGGAGCACTATTTTCAGTTTGCGCTTAATATGCAAAATAGTTAATGATTTTGAAAAAATCATTTATTTTGCTAATTTCTTTTTTTTTTTGTTGGCTGACAGAATTGCATTTGTAAATTCAAGTCTATGTAAAATTGTTAATTTCCTCCTGTCAAGGAAAAAATAAAAAATGTGACTGAAGAAATTTTAGAAAATGATTTATAGATGTATCAGGTATATAAAAAGGGTAGATTGCAGTCAACAGACATTGGGGATGCAGGTATGTAGTATTAGGCTGGGTTCACACGCAGCGTAAATACTGCAAATTTTCCGCAATGGAGTCCGTTGTAGAAAATCCGCAGCATAATACAGTAGCTGCAGACCGGATGAGATTTGAACAAATATAATCCACATACTGCGTAAATGATAAGAGGAAGAAAACGCTCAGAAATTGACCTGCGGTGCTTTTTTTAAAATCCGCTGCATGTCAATTCTATTTGCGTTATCGCTGTTTTTTGTTGCGCCTTCTCCCAATTGAATTCAATGGAAGAGGTAAAACCTGCAACAAATGGCAGATGTTGCGATTTTTTGAGTGGATAAGCTGTAAATCTGCCGCAAAAATCGCAACGCAGGAAAAAAAAAATCTTATACTGCCTCAGAATTCATTTTTTTCCATCCAGGCCGGCCTCTTGGGATGACGTTTAATCCCATGTGACCCCTGAAGCATGTGATTGCACATGGGATAAAACGTCATCCCAGGGCTGCAGAACGTCAGGACGTCAGATTGACGTGTCGCCATGGTAAGTATATCCATTTTTTTTCATTGACAGGTTTTCCGCAGCAGACATCTCGAGCGAAAAACTGCATTACAATTTGGTGCGGTTTTTCGGTGCATTTTTTTATGCGTTTTTAGGTGCGGTTTTTCAATTTTGATGAGGAATTAGGTGGTTTTATGTTGCGGATTTTGGTGCGTTCTTTTATAAAGTTGTCAGATACAATTTTGAAAGGCAAGATAAATTGATATGCTGCAGATTTTAAAATACTCATCGCAAATCAATATACGTGTGGAAAAATCTGTAATGCGTAGATACGATTTTACAGCATAATACCCCCATAGCTACCCTCATACAGTATGATGCCCCTTAGTTGCCCTTATACAGTATAATGCCCCAAAGATGCCTTATACAGTAGAATGCCCCGACAGCTGCCCCATACAGTATAATGCCCCTATAGATTCCCCCATACAGTATAATGCCCCCATAGCTGCCCCATACAGTCTAATGCGCCCTTAGCTGCCACCATACAGTATAATGCCCACAGCTGCCCCATGTAGTACA
The DNA here is from genome assembly GCF_050947455.1 of Rhinoderma darwinii. Taxonomy (NCBI): domain Eukaryota; kingdom Metazoa; phylum Chordata; class Amphibia; order Anura; family Rhinodermatidae; genus Rhinoderma; species Rhinoderma darwinii. Next base: position 364,347,670 of record NC_134690.1, on the reverse strand, counting down.
ATGTCCCTATAGCTTTTCCCATACAGTATAATGCCCCCATAGCTGCCCCCATAAAGTATAATGCCCCCTTAACTGCCTTCAAACAGTATAATGCCTCCTTAGCTGCCCCTAGTTCCAGTGCCTACATATAAAGTGCCAGTGCTCTTGTAGTTAGTGCCACAGTACCCATGTAGATAGTGCCCATGTAGATATCGCCAATTCCCCCTGTAGATAGTGCCCATTTATATAGTGCCACAGTGTCCATGTAGATAGGGCCACATCCCCCTTGAAGATAGTGCAACACCCCCCTGTAGATAGCGCCCTTGGAACTCCCTCTAGAAGTGGAATCCCCAGTCAGAGAATAGGCCGGGGATTCCGCTCTTAGAGGGAAGCCCTGATGTCACTGTCCTTATGTGGACAGTGACGTCAGTGGCTATTCTTTGAGTGGAATCCCCGTTGCCGACACTCTGGCCGTGGATTCCACTCCAGGAGGAGCCCCTGAGGCTAATTCTGAAGCATGGAGCTGACGGTTCCCTGCTTCAGCATTGGGTTAATTTTTTCTGCGTCCTGAGGATGCAGATACAGTTGACAGCAGGATATAGGATATACCACCAGCCGCCCGAGACAGCGGGACACCGCCTGGAATCCTGGACTGTCCCGCTGAATACAGGACACTTGGGAGGTATGGTATTACATGCCAGCCATTCAAATGAATGGAAGCGCATGTACCTCTTTGTTAGCGGCTTTCTATTCTGGCTCATAGAGAAGTGGGGTCCCCACTATGATGTCCATATGTTCTATTAGAGAATATATAAAGAGGTTTACTCCGTGACACAACCTCTTTAACACATAGTAAGGTCCCATTGGGTGGAAGTAATGTCCACAAAGAAGCCTGAAAAATATATGTATGCATATTTCATATTCTAATTACATCTTAGAACTGAATTATGGATTATCGATTGTATCTTGATATTGAACGAATACAATAGAAATACAATAGAACATATAGGTATACAAAATACCAATGAGAACCACAACAACTGAAACAACAAGCCACCAAAACTAAAATACTGCTACAATACTGACACAATTACTGAGCTAGATGCACACAAACCCATCCATATATCAAGTCTCTATTTAAGTCCAGGTAGTGATCAGTTTTTTTTTTCCCAACAGACTAATATTATTTAAGCTGCAAAGATATAGAGAAAACATGACGTTATGTTTTCTGTCAGCAGATACTGGAGCTGTTTATGGCAATCTAGGAATGTTCTACAAATAAAGGTTCAAGATACAGTTACAGGCCAGAGACTGCTGCCATCCACTCAAAGATATAATAAAAGATAGAACAGAATCAAAAGTAAACAAAAATAATAATAATAATAATAATGGACCTTGCATTTAAAAAACAGTGCAGGCACAAAAGTGAATATTTTATCCAGAGCAACCAAACAGCTGTCATTTTTCTAAGCGTTCACCACAAGGGCATATGCCGCCTTATATGCACAGGGCTCCGCTCCACGCCGTACAGCTCAGCGCTCCCTCTGTTGTAATGAGCCGCATATGAGCAAGACTAGGTCCAGGCAGATTTAACATACCTGGATGTAAATAAGGATTCTTCTATTCACTTGCAGCAAGCGGAAATCTTGAAAATATTGAGTAACTAAAATAAACCATGGGTGGGAAAGTTACATAACTTTAAATTAAAGGCAGAATTTGCATAAAACTGAAAAGTCCTTTTAAAGGAATCACAGATGAAGAACACTAACAGATAAGATATAATGTGGAATGCAGAACAAAATGCAGAACAAAATTGCCTGTGACAGCGATGTATTACACCATACAATGAACTGCTCACAAGATGTCTGCCATATATTGTGAAGATAGTAACACAGTGTTATCCTCCGGCCCAGCTCTACCGAACGTTATTTACAGCACTAATGATATTTCTGTGTGCTTGGCCTAATTATGGGACCGTATCTAATCTGGAATGTGGGGCCTTGGAGACGATGCAAAATGTCCGTTTTATACCAGGACACAGATTAAATTATACATTTTTGTTATCTTAAATGACATAAAAGTTTACAAATGACAATATCATATAAAAGTGTAATGACTCGAAGTAGCAGTTTACTGTTTGGTCACACAGGCAAGGGAACCAGTGCTTACATGGTCGGTCCACCTTCAGGCAGGATACACAATAGATCCCTATTAGAGATGTGATGAACACTATGCTGTGTTTCTAGAACAATATGCCTTGGTTGATATAGCCGGTGTCTGTCCATGTGACAGCCTTAATAATGCAAAAAAGGAATGACTAAATATTTCAACTTGTCCATATTTGTCATGTGACCTTATTTACTTTCTTCTTTAGACTATGTGTTTAAACATGATTTTTTTTAAGAGACTGAAAAGTTATTCTTTCTATAACAATCAACAAAATAAATTTTTTGCTCTTTATGTATTCCCAAATTCCTGTGGCTTATAGAACTTAAAATAGGATTGCAAAAAGTCTCTATTGAGTGGTTGAAGAGAATTAGATGAACATCGCTAGAAGGACTATGCCTCTAGGACTGATCATTATGCAAAATATATGGCTATAACACATCAAAATAACACAGTCATACTCAGGGGTGGGAATCAAATATTTAACAACAGGTTCCTTGTTTTGCGGACAAAGATATACACGTCAGGGTGGGGGTCACAGTGTATTGCGGTGTATCGCGCCATGGAAAATGATTCTCATAATAAAATAAAACAATTACGATATTCCAAATACACCCTATATTAAAGTGGACTCTCAATAAAGAAATTCCCTGTCCAGAATGTTTTAGTGTGGATTTCCACACTATGTATAAAATTACATAAGCGTACATACCTACCTACCTACCTACCGACACTCATATTAAACTCACCTATTACGTATAGACCTATAAGTGCACATTCAATATCCTAAGCATGCTCAGCCCAATTAGTTAGGGTGTGCACTGTGAGAAAGGTGGAGGACAGTGCGGCATGCACAGTAAGCTGCGACAACTCTCCCAGCTAATGTAGAGATACAGTGCCAGGAGCAAGCTCAGTACATATATACAGCACCAGAACAAAGTTCAGTACATATATACAGAACCAGAACCAAGCCAAGTACATAAATACAACACCAGAACAAAGCTCAGTACATATATACAGCACCAGAATGAAGCCAAGTACGTAAATACAACACCAGAACCAAGCTCAGTACATATATACACCAGAACCAAGCTCAGTACATATATACAGTACCAGAACAAAGCTCAGCATATAAATACAGCACCAGAACTAAGCTCAGTACATATATACAGCACCACAACAAAGTTCAGTACATATATACAACACCAGAACCAAGCTCATACATATATACAGCATCAGAACCAAGCTCTGTACATATATACTCACCAGAACCAAGTTCTGTACATAAATACAGCACTAAAACCAAGCTCAGTACTGTATTTATGTACTGAGCTTGGTTTTGGTATTGTATTTATGTACTGAGTTTAGTTATGGTGCTGTATATATGTACTGAGCTTGGTTCTGGTGTATAAATGTACTGAGCTTTGTTCTGTTGTATTTATGTATGGAGCTTGGTTCTGGTGTTGTATATATGTACTGAACTTGGTTCTAGTGTTGCATATATGTACTGAACTTGGTTCTAGTGTTGTATATATGTACTGAGCTTCGTTCTGCGGCTGTATATATGTATGAGCTTGCTTCTGGAGCTGTATATATGTACTGAACTTGGTTCTGGCAATGTATATATGTGCTGAGCTTGGCTCTGGTGTTGTATATATGTTATGAGATTCTCTTTCGTGCTGTATATATGTATTGAGCTTGGTTGTTATAATGTATATAACTCCAGAACCAAGCTCAGTACATATATACAGCATCAGAACTAAGCTCAGTACATAAATACAGCACAAGAACAAATGCAGCTCAGTACAGAAATAATTTGCTAATTCAGTTTAACCCCTGCCATATCATTTTGTACGGCATAAAACTACAGCTCCCAGTATAGCCAGAATGATGGTAAGGATATGCTGGGAGTTGTTGTTTCACAAAAAAAGAACGATAGTACTGATCAGTCACAGGGAGAATAAACATTTACATTTAGTGACTCACCGGTGACGACTTCTCAGATTGGAGTCGTTTTTTTTTCTCTGGTCTCTATGATGACTTCTCTCGGCCACGACCCATTTCTGCAGAGTTTGCCGCTCAGATGTCTACAGCTTCTCACTTTTCCAACATTTCCGCACCTATAAACGAAGATAAAATTCTCATGGTGCCGCACTCTATAAATACAATTGTATCATACACTGTGCTCCTAAATATAATAGTACCATACACTGTGCCCCCGAACATAATAGTGCTACACACTGTGCTGAATATAATAGTACCATACACTGCGCTCCTGAATATAATAGTACTATACACTGTGTCCATGAATAAAATTGTTTGATTGGAAGATGGGAGACACCAGACCTAACAATGCAGACGAGCTGAAGGCCACTATCAAAGCAACCTGGGCTTCCATAACACCTCAGCAGTGCCACAGGCTGATCACCTCCATGCCACGCCGTATTGATGCAGTAATTTATGCAAAAGGATCCCTGACCAAGTATTGAGTGCATATACTGGATATACTTTTCAGTAGGCCAACATTTCGGTATTAAAAATAATTTTTGAAATTGGGCTTATACAATATTCTAATTTTCTGTGACACTAAATTTGGGGTTTTCATTAACTGTTACCATAAGCATCAACATTATCACTCTGTGTAATGAATCTATATAATATATGTGTTTCACTTTTTGAATTGAATTACTGAAATAAATTAACTTTTTGATGATATTCTAATTCATTGAGAAGGACTAGTATATACACACACACATATATATATATATATATATATATATATATATATATATACACTTTTGACGGAATTGCAATAACAAAAGAGTTGAGAACACAAAAACACATCGATTAAAAGAAATCCTAATTTAAGCTCAATGTAATTGGATTTGAAAGGATGCATTTAGGAGAAATGTAAGGTGGTTGGACTAAGGTGTTTATACAACCACATTATATGTTCCACTGTGCAATTCCTTTCAATTTCTTATAACTCAGACATAAATCCCGAGAGTGAAAAGAACACACTTAAAGAGGCTTTGTCACCAGATTTTGCAACCCCTATCTCCTATTGCAGCAGATCGGCGCTGCAATGTAGATAAGAGTAACGTTTTGTTTTTTTTTAAAACGAGCATTTTTGGCCAAGTTATGACCATTTTTATATTTATGCAAATGAGGCTTTCTAAAGTACAACTGGGCGTGTTTAAAGTTAAAGTACAACTGGGCGTGTATTGTGTGCGTACATCTGGGCGTTTTTACTTCTTTTACTAGCTGGGCGTTGTGTATAGAAGTATCATCCACTTCTCTTCGTTACCACCCAGCTTCTGGCAGTGCACAGACACACAGCGTGTTCTCGAGAGATCACGCTGTGACGTCAGTTTATGCCCCAGGTCCTGCATCGTGTCGGACGAGCGAGGACACATCGGCACCAGAGGCAATTAAGTCGATGTAGCTACTTACCTGCAAACGCTGATGCTGCTGCAGAATCAACTGTAGCCTCTGGTGCTGATGTGTCCTCGCTCGTCCGACACGATGCAGGACCTGGGGCAGGAAGTGAGTGACGTCACAGCGTGATCTCTCGAGAACACGCTGTGTCTGCACTGGCAGAAGCTGGGCGTTGTGAAGAGAAGTGGATGATACTTCTATTCACAACGCCCAGCTAGTAAAAGAAGTAAAAACGCACAGATGTGCATACACAATACACGCCCAGTTGTACTTTAACTTTAAACACGCCCAGTTGTACTTTAGAAAGCCTCATTTACATAAATATAAAAATGGTCATAACTTGGCCAAAAAAGCTTGTATTAAAAAAAAAAAAACAACGTTACTCTTATCTACATTGCAGCGCCGATCTGCTGCAATAGGAGATAGGGGTTGCAAAATCTGGTGACAGAGCCTCTTTAAGCCATCACACATTGCAAATAAGGTCCAGTGGAGGTAGTGATTCTTTGAACTGATATAATATTCATGGCAATTTAGGTTTTAAATTCACTAGGGATCAGTGATTGTGAACATTTCACAAATAAAGTCATGTGTTACACTACCAGTTCCTACAGAAAGGCTAGGTTGTATTTCAGTAGACTTAGTAGCATCAGGATTTCTATAGTTGTATAACATCAAATGACTGCCGAAAGAGTAGTCAAGAGTAGTGTGATTTTCTGTCACGGGACCAGCAGAGTGTGGTATAAGTCCACCTTGTCACCAAGGGCGTGGGGCTAAACTGGGGAGCAAAGTCTAAGGGGACCCCTGGCAATCACCCTTTAACCCCTGTACAGGGATCTGCACTTTGCTGTAGGATAACACCTGATCGCTACCCCCAGAGTAGTCTTCCTTGATGACGGCCAACATAACAGGTGTAGTGACAGGTAGCATGGTCAGGTGTAGAGAAAAGTAAAGGCATGATGCAAGGTGCAAAGCGGGTCATGTAGCTAATAGGGCAGGTGGCAATAGTTTGTCACAGGTAACAAGGCAAAAGGTTAGGGCAGGCACAGATGGTGAAGATATAGGCTGAGATCAAAATACATGAAATCCAATAAATGAGAAAGCAGATATTCTGGGAACGTAGAAACACGAGGGAACCAAATTGCTCTGGCAAAAAAACATGGGAGGGACTTAAATACCCAGGGAAGCAGGGCGAAAATAATTTTGGCAAGCGCTGGCCTTTTAAAAGAGGAAGGGTCATCACGCGCTAGGACCCAGCGAGGAGCGTCAGCCACGAGAACGGCTTCTCCACCCAAGTGTCTCAAAATTGAATCAGTGTTCCCTGGAATCCCGGAAAACCTTGGAGTCTGGTCAGGGGTTCTTCAGAAGAACTGGTCGGTCAGGGGTTCACTAAGGGCTGCCACTTTTACAGTGTGAATGATAACTGATTTTAGGTACTTAGAATGGGGGTAGGCAAAAAAGTCAACAAATCTTGGCCAGAATACTGAATTATAGAATGCTTTACCTGCCCCATGAAAATATTTTTTTGAGGTAGAAATGAGATAATCAATTTTATTTAGTTTTGCCATTTTTCAGGGGTTTCCCCATGGTACTAAGGTTAGGAATCACCTGAGTATGGTGTCATTGGCCATATTCAAGAGGTGTACATTCGAAGGGTTCATAAACACGGTGCCCAGGTAAAGAAATATACCCACATTTTTATTTCACAGATTTCATATGTATCAGTGAGGAAAAAAAAAACTTTGTGGACTTTCTAAAACGAAAGGCACCCTCAGGTACAGTATGGGTCCATAACAGATTGATTATAGGCACTGAATTAAATATCAGTACAACACAAATCTATGGTTAGACCATGCGCATGAGGACTAAAATGTTTATAGGGTTTTAGCAGTCCTAACAGTCATACTACAAACAGCCGTCTGTCTTTCTTTAGGTTTTAATGTATATGCCTTATCGCAAGGCATAAATACTAAATACAAAGCCAACATAAATAAATATCTGTTGGGAATTGACAGTCCGCATGAAATATAATAGACCAACCAGTTGAAGCAAAAATAAAATTTTTAAATATTTGAATCCAGGCCCCTGGCAATGTCTTGTTACAAAACAATAGTCGACATCGGAAAGAGACAAATAAAGATTATGGTGCAATATTACATGTCTGCTATAAATATGTCTAGTCCAGCGGGATGACTCACTGTTTGATGGTACAGGTTTTTTCGAGACATTTGATAGTGGACGGTGGATTCTCATTAATCTTATGACTCACTGTGACACAGACCTTTTGATGGCCGTATCCATTTACTTTGAAAATGAACATGTCACAATATAAACAACATTGAGAATTAACAATGTAAAAATCTATGTGCATATATGTATAGGGCTGGTTATATATTTGCCATTTACTCGGGAGTAATTTATAATACATTTCTTACATGCTTGATACACACACACACACACACACACACACACCACACGTATGTATGTATGTATGTATGTATGTACATATACATCAAGCTACGCAGCGTATCCGCCCTGAACACCACAGGGAATGTTATCAGAAAAATCGCACCACATTCCGCTGCGTAAAAAGAAAAAAAGACGTTCATACTTACCCCCTCCCTCTTCTCTGCAAGTAGTCCGGCCTCCCGAGATGACACTGCAGGCCATGTGAAAGCTGCATCCTGTGATTGGCTGCAGCGGTCACATGGGATGAAATGTCATCCCAGGATCCGGACTGAAGGAGAAGCAGGGAACTCTGGGTAAGTATAACTTTATTTTTATTTTTTCTTACTTGAGATTTTTGCGTCAGAATCGCTGTGATTCCGCTGCAAATATTGCAACACACACCACTGTGTTGCGGGTTTAAGCACCCCATTGGGAAAACTTCAATAGGAAATTCAATGGGAAAACCCGCAACAGAAGAGCAGCGATTCCGCAGCATTAATTGAAATGCTGCGGTTCAAGAAACCGTATCACAGGTCAATTTATGTAAATATTTATCAGCGGCTTTTTTCCGTTGTGTGGGAACGAAATTTGTTGAAATCACCCACACTGCTGCTACTATAATATGCTGAAGATTTTGTGCAATTAATCTGATGCAGAAAATCTGCAGTGTTTACGCTGTGTGTGTTCCTACCCTAATAGGCCTCTATCTAATACATTACATAAAGGGGATAAGGTCAATCACACAGACAGGGGCAAAAATTTGAATATAAAGATGAATATTATCTGGCGAATGATCACATCCCTGCCATAAAAGAAATGTACTTTTATAAGACATGTTGGGTGAATTTTGTTCACTGGAGCAAATCTCGAATGAATTGGCCGCATTGTTTCCAGAATCTTAGATGTCTGAGAAATGTGAGTGCCTGCAGCAGACACGCAGGAATGTTGTTGGTATCATCTGATTATATAAGATTCGCAAAAATAGTAACTTTCTCAAACACGTGGTGAATGAAAAGAAAAATAGATTTTTTTACATGGCCATCTATGGTATGTGGCTCAGTCTGCATTCCTTACACAAGATTATAGACTATTATATATCTGTTTTAACAGCGATACTGTCTCTTAAGTAGGACGACATCCATTACCAACAAGTAAAAGTCCCTGGACTGTAAAATAGATCTAGTATAAACACAGCAGTAATGAATAATATGGGTAGACATTGTGAAAGATATTAATGTAGTTAAGGCTGTGTTCACATCAGTGTTAGCGTTCGGTTCATGGGTTCCGTCAGACCTTTCAATCAGAGAAACCCATGAACGGAAAGGCAAACGGAAACCATAGCTTCCATTTGCATAACCATTGATTGCAATGGTAATGCTTCTGTTGCAAATGGTTTCCGTTTGTCTCTGTTCCGTAAGGTTTCCATTTTTTGGGCAGAAACAATAGCGCCGTCGACTGCGCTATTGTTTTCACCCAAAAAAGTTTCTGTTTGCCTTTTCCTACATGGGTTCCCCCGATAGAAAGTTCTAGCAGAATCCATGAACGATAGAGAGGTGCTGATGTGAACAGGCCCTAACATTTTAGACAAAATCACTTATGGGGCATAGCTTCAGTTATTCTAGAATTATGTCCTCCCATGGTTCGAGAGCCCTACCTCTCTCCAAATAGCCTTGATTTAGTAATTTCAACCTCCAGGCTCATTTTCAGGGCTGTAAGCAAATGACCAGCATCTTACCTTAGTCTTTCAAGATTTCCACTCTTTGCTCCACTGTACCTGCACACAAACCATCAAAAAGTCTAAAGATTGTTTTTCCTAAATTGTACAGTAGTCACAGTTGGAGATGCTAAATAAATGAATTTCTGTCCCCATGACAGATGTTTTTTAGTAGTTTTTTTTTTATAACACGAACTATGGTGTGGGATTGTTAGAAATTAGAAAGTGAATTTATCTTAAATGGACACTCGCTTTTCAAAGAATTTATGCTAATCTAATATTATACCCGAAATAGATCAACTTTGTAATTTACTTACTGTTAAAATGTAATTGTTTTATCCATGCAAATTCTGTGTAAAGGTTCTAACACTATGTGTCTCCCTTCCTGTAATTTGCTGTACTCCGTCGGCAAAGTCTATGGAGAGGGGAGGGAGGAGCAGAAGCAGTGTGAGAAAGACACAGACCGAAGTGCTGCAGCTTTCTGGTAAGTGTTATATGCCAAACCATTGCTGGATTCACAGCTACACTACTCAGTACTGCTGTATAATGTCCACCATGCTATGCAACTTTTATATATATATACATATATATATATATATATATATATATATACATATATATATATATATATATATATATATATACTATTAATGTAATTTTCAATCATGTCAAACTATATTATGTTTTGCACTTTATTGCATTAATCATGTTTAATTACTTTGATTTATACAATTGTATCTTTGTACAATATATATACACGATGTGCATACACACATTCATTGCTAGTTAATGCCTTCGATGGGAAGGTAAAATGCTGCTTGTACACTGGGTGAATAGACTTTTTGACGTTTTTTTACTGATTTGGAGTGCTGCCTCTCTTCTTGGATTTCCTATATATATATATATATATATATATATATATATATATATATATATATATATATATATGTGTGTGTGTGTGTGTGTGTGTGTGTGTGTGATAGATAGAGGGCAGGATTCTCCTCTTCTATGTTCGCAGTGTATAGAAGGCATGATAGCTGATAGGCTTCGCCCACTAGCTCAGAGAAAATGGAGAATTAGAGACAGAGTCTGCAGACGGGAAAACTGCTAAATAATGAAGAATACAGTCATATAATGGCCAGATATAATGTTATTCCTCATATACACACATATGACAGCTTATTCTGAAAAGTCACCTGAACCGTTAGGTATGCTTTAAAGGGAGAATTTATCTTAAATAGCACTAAATTGAACTTAATACTAGAATTGCTACTTTGATCTGCCATAGTCATGTGAATCCATCCGTAGTGAGTAAACAGGTTTGTGGTTTTTTTAAATAAAGATTTAAGTTCTCGATCCACCTACTCCTAAGTCTTCGGTACCAGATGTCTCCCATTTCCTAGGTTGGGTGAGGGGTTGTGTGGTCCACGTAGGTAGGGCAGCACTTCCAGTATTAGTGTGAAGGACTGTCCATGCCTAATGCCATAACCCGCCATAGCAAAATACTCCCCTACACAGATTATTCTTTATGCATGGAGAGGGCTGGTGCAGCATCCAGCTACTGAGTAACAGACCTGCAGAGAACAGACCAAACACAATCTTAGAAATGGAGAACCTAGGCAGGTCGAATCTCTAGATAAAATAATGAACTTTGTCAAAAATGATCTGTACTGATTTTTAAGAGGTTAATAGGATCTTTCAAATGCTCATGCTGTAAAGTACTTAGTAGTAGCAATGTTTTAAAATGAGCACTGTGAAGAAAAATACGACCCCTGCTGATGATTATTATGAAAGGATAAAACGCATGCTTAGGAAATGGCACTCTACAGCCAAGAGCTTTAACTCCTTAGTGAAGAGCCGGATTTACCATTGGGTATAAAACAAGTTTGTTACTACTGATGGCAAAGTTTAAGAGGCCGCTTTTCCCCAATCCTCATGATAAGGAGTATTTCTTGTATTCTTGTTGTTATGCAGATTTTTGTAATGTTCTGTGCTTATTTTAAAGAGAAAAATTCAATACATAACCAATTCTATACCACCATTCTATATAACCATATTTATAGATGTTCGTGAGAAATCTCTGTTACCACCAGTATGGCTCCTTACTGCTTTAACATGGGTTATCCAGCTCTCCAGAACCATGAATGGCATATCTGCCAATTTATTTAGTGTTTTTAGAGGTATTTCAAAATGCAGCGTAACCAACTACACTTGCCATTTGGCAGTCAGGGATAGTAGGTGACCACTTTTGTAGAGTGCAGTCACACATGGCAGATTTTGTTGCAGAAATTTCTGCGATTTAATATTAGTTCCATTCATCTGAATGGAACTTGCAGAAATCCATGCACCTGCTGCAGAAACAACCCCATTCAAACTAATGGAACCGATTTTCAGCTGCAGAAACTTCCGCAACAAAATCTACCGTGTGTGACATATACCGGTTAGTTCTAAGCTAAAAAAAATCTTATGGCATGCAATTGGGCCATAGAAGTCAATGAATACATCCGGCATATACCGCAGGTAGTCTTTCCCGGTAAATACACCGGGTTTACACACAAACGTGGTGTGAACAAAGCCTAATCTGTGACATGTATGCCAAAAGGACCCACTATTGGCATAAATTTAGCACGTATAGATTTGAATACTTTATTCTGTTAACTATATGTATTCTTCTGACGTAGAACCTAAAATTAGCGTGAAGTTGTTAGAATAACCTAGGAAAAAATGTAAAACCATATAATGTATGATATCCGTAAGAGAAAAAAATTACTTTCCACAATGATACAAAAAGTAAAATGTCTCTAAAAGTTTCAAACCGCCATCTCCACACTTGTCTGCACTCCATAAATCTCCACACGCAGACATCATTAAGAAGTTTGGAATACCCCTGTAATCTCCTAATAAAGCCACGGTTTTATCTTGTTTTATTAAAATGAGATCTAACTAAATAACTTTACATACCTGTGAAATCCAGAGATTATTTCAGAGATTGAAATAATCCTCTAAATAGTTAAGGAAGATTCTGTAATCTAAATTTAATTAAAGTTCACAGCTGGCATTCCGAATGGGAAACACTGGCACATTAGATGCAATATGAAGCGAGTAAATTAAACTTTTTTCTGCACAAAAATAGAAAGCAATTTGGTATGGTCACACATATTCCTCTCATTTTGAGCACTGAGACGCCGCACATTGTAGAATTTTATCTACTATAGCCACAAATGACTGTAGAATAAAAAATGCTACTTCCAAGACTAAGGGCACATTCACACGAACGTGTTTTTGCGGCCGCAATTCCCCCGAAAATCCACGGGAGAATTGCGGCCCCATTCATTTCTATCGGGCCATGCACACGACCGTAGTTTTTGCGGTCTTTGCACGGCCCGGGAACCCGCACCGCAGAAAGAACTGGCATGTCCTATTACGGCCGTCTTCTGCGGTCCGGGCTCATTGAAAACAATGACGGCGGCCATGTGCATGTCCTACGATTTGCGGGCGGCCCGCGGCTGACAGTCCGCAGCCGGCCGACCCGAAAATCATGGCCGTGCACACGGCTACGGTCGTGTGCATGAGGCCTAACTGGTTTGCAATGCTGAGACCTTGATATTTGTTAGTTCGTATTAATTACATATTAATGTGGTTATCCCACAAATCACTTTGCAAGACATCATGCACACGACCGTAGTGTTTTTCACGGTCTCCAAATACAGATCCGTAGTCATCCGCAAATCTGGCACGCTGTCTGCAAATACAGTACGTAGTGCATCCATAGTGCATCCATATTGACGGATTTGCAAAAAAAAAGGGAGGCTACAAATGATGTCACCAACATGACCCAAACTCTTGAAAAGGTCACATGATCGATCAGGCGCCATATTCTTGGGGAATCCCCTGCCGTCGCATAGCAACGCTTCCGCAATTGCAGTCGGCTACGCAAGTGCAAATTTGCATGCACCCATGGACTTCTAGGGGTGAGTCCGTGCCGCAATTGCGGACAGGAACAGGACATGTTCTATATTTAACAGATCATTTCTACAGCCCGGACACACATTTACGAAAAGGTGTCTGTGGCCTATAGATATTAATAAGTCTGCAGATTATCCATAAGTACGGAACTGTAATTACGGATAAAAACTACGATCCTGTGCATGGGGTCTAAGTAGGATGATAGTATATGCAATGATTAACAATTTTTAGGATGACTGGGTGACTGCACATATGCGACCACCCCTCTTCCACAAACTGGGGACACTGGACCCCTGCTCTTGGAATTAAGTATCTCATTTGTCAGACTCCCACATAAAAAACATTTTTAGGGGAAGCTATCGATATGCCATAAATGTGTATAGTGGAAAAACCCTTTTAGCAGTGATTTACTCTCTTAGGCCTCATGCACACGACCGCAAATGTGTGGACAGTCCGTGATTACTGCACGGATGGCCCGAGAAGCGTCATCTGCAGGCCGTCTGCAATCACGAACCGTGCACACGCAAGAGTGATTGAGTTTAATGAGCCCAGACCACAAATGCGGGCCAAATGACATGTCCTATTTTTTTTGCGGTCCGGGCTCTGGGCAATGCATGGACAGTGGAATCCGCGGTCGTGTGCAGCTCTGCAATTGCAGATAGTATGCGAACGCAAATGCACGGTCGTGTGCATGGGACCTTAACGTTTCTGAAGAGCTACTGCCCCTGGTCCCAATGACAATCTTGCCAACTGATCCTCAGCCACAGACCACAGTCACATCCTAACCAACTCTGGCATATAAAGAGGACCAGAAGATGAGTATTGATGTAGATTGTCATGTTCCCTATGATAATGCTGCCTGGCTGAGGCTCAGAGGCAAGACTAGAAAAGAACTTGCTTCGGATATTTCATTGAACAGTGGTTAGAACACTTTTTTCATCTTGCATGAACTCTCAAAAAAAAAGATTCTATAAGGCCCTATTGGAAGTTATGCTTTAGAAGCCTAAGGTTGAAGATATTCTACATTTTGGTTACCCTATATTAATATTGAGTACTAAATATTATGTGTACCCAAATTAAATAAAACAATTCTGAGAGTAATTTACATAATAGCTACATATTCATACCCTCCTTTAACACCGCTATTATCTGTTACATGTATGAGGGAAGGGTAACTCTATACTCCTGAATGTAAGTTATTTAGCCATATATAGACCCAGACAGTTGCTCCTGGGATATAGGATCTGAATCTGTCACATACATCAAACAGATTTGATTAAAAACTAAGTTAGACCTCCCAAGAATGCAATGTCTCCTGTAAACACACAGTCCGGGGGATGACTAATTGTATTAAAAAACGTAGTAACATTCTTCAAGAAAGTGCAGACAAGAAGTGTACCTTCAATGGTGAACTGTTGTGTTGAGCTCTATGTGAATAGTGCGGGGGCAAATATTTATTTTAGGTTAGAATACCAGATCAGCTACAGTAATTTAACCGCATCTAAATACTGCAGGAATCCAATCAGTGCAGCCATCTAAGTCTGAGATCAGCTGTTAGGCCGCCCTAGTATTTTACAGCAGTCAGATGTGAAATCCTGAGGAATAGGAAAATCTAAAAATTCCATACAAGCACGCCACTGTTCTCACTTTCGAGTGTCACACTATAAAAAGGAAATGACAACGCATTGCAGGATACGTCATACAACGGATACCATCGGTGCCGACGGACCCCATCGTGGTCCCCAATCTGGTCCATTGGGTTCCGCAGTGGGAGCCATCGTTTTGAAGAGAAAAATAGTGCTGCACGCATCATTCTTCTTTCTGTCAAATCTGACAGAATGTGCGATGCAGCCTCCGATGTAGATGTGAATAGAGCCTTACTGTGATTTAGTGCCGGTTTATTTATTCATTTACTTTTATTATTTATATGGCACCAACAAATTCCACAGCACTATATACAGAATATTAATAATACTCACATCAGTCCCTGTCCCCATTTGGGAAAAGAGGTTTTGGCACTTTCTGCAACTCATTTACTATCATTTGCTGCTACTTATTATGCTAGAAAGGTGGTTGAGGACAATGCCAGGTGCGACATGGCGTAGTTCTGTAGTGTGTGCTGAATACGATTTCTATTGAACTCTGGTCTTTAAACCCTCTTTATATTTAAGAGGTAGTTCAAGTTTGATAGTCTTTTTTCTCCAAATGTTCCACGGAGGAGAAGCAGCCGGCCCATCCTCATTTTCCCTGCAGTGATACTGCAGGAGAAGTTAATAGTGTGCATTGAACGGATGAGTCATGTCTTACTGAGGGATAACAGTTCCGAAAAATAGAAGAGGGTACCAAGTGGAGGAAACCACTGTATTATGTCCATATATCCTAACAGGGCATACAGGCAGGGTGGTACAAACTGTTCATCCTTTTTAAAAAATTTGTCTCTATAGGGGTCCTCCAACCCTGTTTCCTCTGGTTAGGCAGCCACCGGCCACTGCATCCAGGCGGAGAATCAGTGCAGAGCAGGACGGGATCCCAGAAACAACCTAGCACCCTGAGATACTGTACGCTGCTTCCATACCTCCCATAGAAGTGAATGGGAGTTACATAAACAGAGTAGCACAGCAAGCTACACTGTTTCCTTAACTCCCAAGTCTCCTAGGCAGGACAGAGTCGGAGGACACCCGTTCAGGACATAGAGGTGGAACCCGCATTTATTAGACATTTTGGACATATCCTGTGGATAGGCCATAAATGTCTGTCCACTGACATAACACTTGATTAATCTGACATTATTAGGGTAAATCCACAAGTAGCGAAAATACTCCAGAAAATTTACCGCAAATGGATTTCATTGCGGAAATCCGCAGCGTAATATAGTAGCAGCAGAGTGGATGAGAGTTGAACAATTATCATCCACAAGCTGCATAAAAAACCCGCTGAAAAACCATTCATAAATTAACCTTTTGTGCGTTTTTTTAATCCGCAGCATATCTATTTATGTTGCGGAATTGCTGGTTTTCTTTTGCGGGTTCTCCCTATTGAATTCAATGTGGTGGTAAAAGCCGCAACAAATAGCAGATTTGCGATTTTTGCGGCAGAGAAGCTGCAAATCTGCCACAAAGATTGCAACTCAGAAAAAAGTTATGTTTACCCAGATCTCTCTACTTCTATGTTCAGCCCCGCCTCCAGGGATGGTGTTTCAACTCATGTGACTGCTGCAGCCAATCACAGGCTGCAGTGGTTACATGGGATGAAACGTCATTCCAGGAGGCTGGGCATCAGAGGCGCGTGTCGCCATGACAACGTGTAAGTATGTGCTTTTTTTTTTTTTACCTGATAATTTCCGGTCCAGACATTCCGGCCAAAAAACTGCACCACAATTTGGTATGTTTTTTTGGCCGGAATTCCCTGCAGGGACCCGGGCGGATACGAAGCGTATCCGCCCCGTGTAAACATAGCCTTAGGATACAATTTTCTAAAGGCTTCATCTTTGACAACATCAAATGTCCCATAAAATTGTCATGGACTTTTCTTGATTGTCCAAAGAATTTTTGTCACAGATTTAATGATTTTCATTAATAATCATCATCATTTATGGTCGGATAGTTACTAAATCTGTCCAATAGGTTAGTATTATTGGGGGATTTCTGTTTCCAAGACAGAATATATTTATTAGGCCAATACATAAGGTATGAATACTGTGCACTCTTGTCCTAGAAGTGTTTTAATCCTACAAAACAAAAGCCAATGCAATTATTTTAGTTCTCATTAACCAGATCAGATTTATAACACAGGATGGCTATTGTTTGTTTAAAGTCTAATAAAATGTAATTTAGAAAGAGGGATATTTATCACATTTTATCGTGGACGTAAGAAAAATGTCTTAAGCTTTAAATTACAGCCTAAATAATCTAAGATTTAAATAATCCCTTAATTTCATGAGCTCCACCCACTTTAAAAGGTCAATTATTAAACTATTAACACAACAAGCAAGAGCGATCATCATTTCCAAGAAAGTGTTAGTGGAAAGAATAGCGGGACGTGAATAGTGTCCATTATATATTTATGATCGCACACAGGCTGACAAAGATTTTATTTTAATGTTTACAGGTTCACTTTCAGATATAATGTACAGCATATTTGCATATTAAATTTAGTTAATGGTCAAATTTGCAAATCAAGTGACATTTTAACTATGACTTGTACATTGTAAATTTACAACCAAGGTTGTATGAGATTAGAAAAACAAGTCTGCTTTCTACCAGCGCCGCTCTAGTCCGTAAACTGTGTCTGGTATTGCAATTTAGCCCCGATAAATTAAATGGGGCTCAATAGCTATCGCAGACACAGCCTATGGACAGAAGTACATTACCTATTATCACATTCCTTCCATTTTTATGTCAAGTTATATTGTAGGTTTGTTGATAGACTACAGTGAACTGAGTGAAGACATGGTCATGACTGGTGAGGTTATTTGGTTTGATGGTGCGGTCTTGAACTTTCGTCATAAATGCATTTTTCTTAATGGGGTTTACCAGTTCTAAGAAATTGATGGCCTATCCTCAGGATAGACCATCAATACCTGATCGGTTGGGGTGCCAACTCCCGGCACCCCAGCCAATCAGCTGTTTTGAAGGTGCCGCGGCTTCCCCTTCATTCTCTTTACTTCCCTTTTCAAATGAATGGGAGATGGCTGTAATACACTTCAATGGGAGAAAAGGCTGCAATAACTGTGAATTGCCGCTAAATGTGTGTCGAAGATTCACAGTGAGCAATTAGAAATGAAGGGGAAGCAGCGCTCGTACGAGCGCTGCACCCCCTTCAAAACAGCTGATCGGCGGGTGTCCCGGGAGTTGGACCCCAACCAATCAGCTATTGATGGCCTATCCTGAGGATAGGCCATTAATTTTTACTGGTTTGAAAACCCCTTTAATGATTGTAAAAAGATAACTTTTGCAACTTTCTAAATACTTTGTGTTTCAATTTTCTTTATTTTTTTTTACATTTAGAGGCTAAAAAATCCACACAGATCTGATTTGTCTCACAGCTGAGGGTTTGCTCCAATTGTATACAGTCTAAGCAATCCTCTGTGAGTTAAGCAGTCTAGACTCCAGCCTTATATATTCTATCTACATATGAAAACAGGAAGGAAAAATACTGAAGAAGTGTTCAGTTCAGAAAAAGCTGCCTAGACTGGATACAATTGTAGCAAACCACCATGACAAGTGGCCAAACCAACCCCCCACCAAACCACCATCCCCTCACCACAAGCTGCTAATACACAAATGACCTCATGGTCTACAAGTATAAGTATGTATGGATGAACAAAACGTTGCATCAATATGACAAGTGATGTGTATAGCAATGTTACCAATTCTGGGGATAGAGGACAAAGATGCCCCATGCGTATCATCACAACTTGGCTTGCTTAGGGGTATTTGTAATGTGGTAAGGTACTGGTTTATATAAGCCATGTATTAGAGGACACAAGGGTTTAATTGGTACTAGCTGTGTGCAGCCGAAATGGCACACTTACCTTCCCTTCCATCGGGTGCCATATCAATGCACACAATGCGTCTGTGTATGTGTACTGCTCATGCGCCGGGGCCGATGCCACCGTCCGAGTGACGTGTCCCCCCGCGCATGCACGGTAAATAGACAGACAGAAATCACCAAGGTAATTTGGCCAACATTTGGAACTGTTTTGTGTGGGTATTTTTACACTGTATAGCAAAACACTATAAAAAGTTACCGAACAGGGCGACATCCAATGTAAGGCCGGGCTCTGACCTCGGGTCTATTTTATGCACTTATAGGCACTCAGAGTGACTCAGTGAGGCACTGTATACTTTTCAAGAAGAAATGTTTCTAAGGGAAAATACCTGAATAATTCGGCACACAGCATTTTGGGTAGAATCAGAGACACATGGAGGTACAGTATAGATTTTTATGGGCACCTTATCCACGATCTATGTGTTATGGAACCAGAATACAGCCACAGACATGGAGTCTTGCCTCTCCGGCTGCGGTGACCACTCTGGTGATCTACAGATTCTTCTAATGCCATTAAAATGAAAACTGAGTATAATTTTAACCGGTAAAGGACTAGGCACTGTTTAGCCATTTTTAACACGCGTTACTTGAACTTCTATAACACTTCTATTTGTTGGGCTAGCGTCGTGATTTTTGCAATCAGTTTTAATGTGTTTTTCAGGATCAATGCACATTTCTTTTCTTATAATTTTTATATGCATAATTTTTTTTATCATTTTAGGCTTAGGCCTCATGCACACGACCGTAGCCATGTGCGCGCCAGTGATTTCCGGGTCAGCCGACCACTGAGTGACAGCCGCGAGTTGCCCATTATTTTCAATGAGTCCGGACTCCGCGGACATGAACAGACCGTGAAAACCACAGTCGTGTGCATGGCCCTATAGGAATGAATGGGGCCGCAATTCTCCAATGGATTTTCGGGGGAATTGCGGCCGCAATTAGGGCTGTGCTGGGTCTAGTTAGACCCAGCAGCAGCCTCGTACTGCCAGCATCCTGCCGATCACATGACCACCAGGACCAATAGAGGCAGCGGCCTCTATTCTATACAGAGCGCTCATTGAGAAGACAGAAGTGGATAAAATCCCTTCTGCCTTCTCTGCAGGATCCCTAGCAAGCCAAGCACCCAATCACTCGGGCAGCAAGCTTAAACCTGCGCTGTATATACACAGGACGGTCCTTAACCGGTTAAATATACATAAACCAGCTCTGAAATCATTCAAAAGAATCTTAAAAAAGATTTGGTCAGCAACCAAGGCGTAAATTGAGAGATCACCTTGTCAGCTAAGAATAGACCTGCATATAGCAGTGAGTCAGTGTCATGTGTTTCCAGTTGTTGTAAGATTTGTGTTATTATTTGATAAGGGTACATGTACAATATGTGGCAAATTCAGATATCAATGTTTTTCCTATTATGTTGGAGCCATTCTGATGTCACTAATCTCCATGGAAACATTATAATAATGACTGCAAGTCACTCACAGACACCGTGATGTAAAAGGTGAAAACAGGTCTTGTAGCAGCAGAATTTCGCTTTAATGCACCGTTACATGAAATGTTCCTCAGATTCAGCTTGTTATCAATTAGCCGCTGAAGTCCATGGATACGTAAATGTTTTTGAGAGATGGTGTTCCGCTGTGTCAGCAGTCGCCATGTCCCGTGTTATTAGTGAAAGATGAAGAGCTTCTGTCACTTTTCTCACCAGGCACACTCTTATTCTAGGGGACAATAGGCTGAAGTCAGCAAATTCTGTAACTATTTTCCAGCTGAGGAGTATTAAAGGGGTTGACCGGGAACTTACAATTTTAGTTGTAATGTGAAGAAAAAAAAGTTAGAAACCATACAAATATGCCCCCTGTGTGGATCTCACATTGTTTCTCTGCTCTACACATGTATTCCAACCTAGGCTCACATCATGACATCATTGCCATAAATTACCCCTGTGACATCACAGGTCCACAGCCCAGGTCAAGGCTGATGTTTTGTACTAGAGCCCGCAAGAACCTCTTCTGTGGGGCTGCAAGGTCTGGCAAACTGTGTAGTGTGCACAATATTGCCAGTGCATACTCATTTACTTCACTTCATTCAGGAGAAGTCATCCTCTTTTTTTTTATTTTTTATGTCCAGACAGAATATTACAGATATGAGGTAGTTAAAAGGGAGATGTGGTCTTTTACATCGCCTGCACTGCTGCCAAGGAAGAACTACAAATCACTCACTCTCTGAAAAAGATTACAGGCCACAAGGAAAATAGATATTTTCATGATTTTATTAGACAATATAGACCAATGGCAGCATTATTTATAGGAATGACAGATTTCTATGTTTTTTTTTAACCATTCTCATAAAGTAAAGTTACCAATTGTTATTATTCATTAGTGAATTATTTTTTAGGCACGCTGTTTGTTAAGTAGTAGTTGTATTCGTCAGCATGGATCATAGAGATGAAGAAATCCAAAAATGTTGGTCCCAGCTGCCAGGTTAACAGCAGCCAGGGCTGAGTCGGATCTCAAATTACTTGGTACTGTATGTCTTCCTTTATGTTTTGATCTACAGTACGGTTATCAAAGGGAGTCAAAAGAAGGATCAGCAGCAGACTTTATGATTCCCAACTTAAGTTTTACTAGTAATTATGTAATTTCCAAGTATTTTTTTCCCTGCACTGTTATTTTCCTGTAATGTGTGAGAATTCAAGGCATTTCATTCAAGAAGAAGTACGGTTGATAAAAAAAAGAAAAAATGGGCCATTTCACACGTCCATACAGGACCCCGATGCAAAAGTTCTTCTTGCCCCCCCCCCCCAAATTCTCTTCATGGCCGATGGCCCGTTTTACATCATGTGGATCTGTGCTGCTTACCTGGGAAAGAGATGGCACCAAGCTGCATTATGGGAAGAAGATAAGCTGGCAGAGGCAGTGTAATGCTCTGGACAATATTCTGCTGAAAAACCTTGGGTCCTGGCATTCATATGGATGTGACACGTACCACCCACCTAAACATTGCTGCAGACAAGTACATCCCTTCATGGCGGCAGTATTCCCTAATGGCAGTACCCTCTTTCAGCAGGATAATGCCCCCGCCACACTGCAAACATTGTTCAGGAATGGTTTGAGGAAGATAACTAAAGGTCCTTTACAACCAGGCAATTTTGGTCGTAAGAATGAGCGCCGATCAACGAGACAGCTTGTTGATCGGCGCTCGTTTGCTCCTTTCACAAGGAGCTATGATTAGTAATGCATGGGGACGAGCGCTCATTGCTAAGTTCGCTCGTCCCATACATTTCTATCATGTCAGCAGCACAGCTCCCTGTGATATCGGATATGTGCTGCCGACAACGGTAAGGTTTATTGCTGCATAAACTATATGATCAGATGATGAACAAGCTTGTTCATTGGCTGATCGCTGCCCTGTTTATACTGGGTAATGATCAGGAAAGAGCGTTGATATGAGCGCTCATTTGCCCGATCTTTGGCCCATGTAAAAGGGCCTTAAGTGTTTAAGGTGTTGACTTGACCCACTGATCATAGACTGGGGGTCCCAAGAGCCTTTATCCTCGTCACTGCGGTAAGAGTTTAAATAAATCGATGCCCGCAGTGGTCGAGCATGCGCCATGCTGCTCCATTCACAGTCATTAGCCAAGTACAGCACTCCGCTATCTCTGTCGGCCCCATAGATATAGAGTGTAGTTGCAGGGTGCATGCTTGATCTCTGTGGGCAGCACTCTATTCAACTTAGGACCGCAGTGATGGGACCACTGTTCTAGTGATTAGTGGGGGTTCCAACAAATCACACTGCCAGAATGAGGGCAGTCATTAAGAGGAAACTAGTGCATTGTGTATTAATTTAGTCGGTCTTGTTCCTAGTTCTTTACCATTAAACTGCGTGCCGCGTGGGTCAGGACTACAGCAAGCATACACTCTCCACCACGGAAGGAAGAGGAGGTGGAGCAAGCAGTCCTTTCTCCTCTAGCTTGGCACGTCTCCCTATGCTGTGGCCTACCAGGTGACATGCACTGCCACAAGACCCACCCACGTCCTGCCCAGCAAGCATCCCGTAGCATTGAGCCCCTCCTCCCTCCCAGACGGTGCTTTCAAAAACTCAGCCCCAGCGGCAGTGCTCAGCCCCCCCACATGCCCCTTCCTGAGTACCTCACTTATACTCTGCCCCTGTCTGGGCCTGGAGTTAAGAGATCCCGCCCATGCCTGTCCCAATTCATCCTCCTGTCACCTCGACACCCCCCTTCCGGATGTCACTTGGTCTCAGAGACCCATCGATGCAACCGCAGCATACACAGAGTGGCTGCACTGCACTGCTTAGGGGCCCGGTCGCAACTGTGGCTCCCTATAGCTACGCCACTGCATCCATATGTTTAGACTATCCTTTGGACATAAAGCCTGAAAAAACGTCCATGGGACGTGCACCTTATGAAAACACTAAAAGGCATAATTCAAGGTTTTTTTCAAACAGCGTTAAAATACAGAGGTTGTATGAGATTATACAAATAATCAGTTTTTTCAGTACATAATAATTATAATAGTAACAATAATGGGAAAATTGTTATAATAAAACGTTAACATTTGTTATCACTTACCTAGCAGACGTTACGTGAAACTTGCAACCAGTGAACTACTTAATCAGTTGTGGCAAAGTATTGACCTGTGAAAACAAAAGAAAATTAAATAAATCTGCTTCCATGTAACATCGACAAACAAATCCTCCCCAAAACACTGCAACTTGCAACAATAAAAAGAATATTAGTAATAATAGTAACTTATAGTACTAATACAATACTGTAGGTAACATTTGAGGTGACTACATTTTCAAGGGAGAGGGAGGTGTGGTCAACACCAGGTGGGAGGAGGGGCATTTTGTTTTTGTTATGGGCAATGCTAAATTTACTTTAATAAATTTCTCCAAAAATATATATGGTATAAATGTTGTATCTTAATAACCAGCATAAGTTGTTATTGCAAACAATTATTCCTTACACAGCACTATGCTTGAGAAGAAGGAGCGCTTCTGAATTTCTTTTTTTATCTCCTAATTTATTTTTTATTAGAAAATAAACAGCATAATACAATAACAATGTACCAAGCACTAGAAGATGGTTTGGTGTTACACAAAGTATGGCACTAACAAAACAACATAGTATTTATATAAAGTACACAAAAAATCCAAAGAAACAAAAAAGCCCATGAGAACCATTTACATCGTTCCCAATGTTTGAACAAAAAAAAAATTGTGGGGAGCAAGGAGAGGCAGGTAGAGGAGTCTTGTTGATGCTTGCTTCCAAACTAGGAAGACGCTGAGCAAAAAAGAATGTTGTACCGTAATGTGCGGTGATGTACCTGAAATACAGGAAGCTCCCGTCATATTAAGTGGAGTCAGCCATGGGGAGATGTGACAAGCCGATGTTAGGAGAGGGGGGAGTTAACGCTCCTGAAGGATTGGAAAGATAACCAAGGGCCCCAAATGGCGTTGTTCAAGTTCCTATCCCAATTCTACATATAGAATCCATCTTATTGATTCATTAGTGGGGCAGAGAGTGGAACATGTTTACTAGGGATTTTTTTTCTAAGAAAGTCAGTGTTTTTTTTTCCAGTAGTCATGAAGTTTTGGGCAGCACCACTAGTTGTGTGTGATAGTTCCTGTGAAGGCAACACTTCTCAGAGTGGATTAGACTATTACATTTGTTTGTAAAATTCTGGCATCCCATACCATCTAGTAAGTGTTTTAAAAAAAATTCTCCTGGCTTCTGATACATCTACAGAAACCAAGTGAGTGCTTTAAGATGAAAGCTACGTCCTCCCTAGAGATTGTTGTACCCAATTTTTCTTTCCCAGGCCAATGGGTAGCTTGATATAATGAGCATCCCTTTAAGTTGTATATCTGTGAACATTTTAGAGAGTAGGTCTTTGGTGGGGAGAGTAGTAGCAGAAAATGTGTTAGAAAATGTTTTACACATTTCCATGAAGATATGTTTGTGTAAAAAGTTGGTCATGTGATGAGCAGAGGTTGGGAGGTAAGATCTGATACCTGGAATCTACCAGTCCTGGAAGACTTTAGCAATGTTAACGTGCTGTAAGTTCCGCCAAAGGTCTAAAGGAGGCAATAAGTACAGCGGCAGGAGTCCTACTGGGGACAGAGGGGAAATCTTTTGAGTTGGATCTAGAGAAGACACCCTCTCCGGGAGGTCAGGCATAGAGAGCTGAATGTGTGG
This sequence comes from Rhinoderma darwinii, assembly GCF_050947455.1. Classification (NCBI taxonomy): domain Eukaryota; kingdom Metazoa; phylum Chordata; class Amphibia; order Anura; family Rhinodermatidae; genus Rhinoderma; species Rhinoderma darwinii. The sequence continues at coordinate 364,322,195 of NC_134690.1, read as the reverse complement.
GCACTTGGGTCAATTGGCTATCAGTTGGGTCCATCAGTAAATAACAGCAGAATCTAAACCTCTGAAGAGGGGGGTGATGCACCTGGGGGTTGGCACGATGTACACTGACCCAAATCTCAGTATAACAAGGATGCAATGGGTTCCCTGTGTCCAGAGGCGAGTCCCTGTATATGTGCAGGTCATGCTTCTGTAGCCCAGTGGTGAGGTGGAGGAAGATAGGGCCCAAGCACAAAGTTTCTCTTTTAAGCCACTTGCAGTCTCACTAGAGGGTGAGACGCACTTCCGAATTTCTTAACAAGTAAATCTGACATTGTGCTTCCCTCTATGTGTTTAATTGACATGATTTTAAACTACACTGATGTAATTTGAAAGAAAAGTCAAAAGCATGCCAATTCATATTATGACTATTCATACATTCTGTTTGTATTCCGTAGGGATTAAATGCTGTGTTTTGAAATGTTGGCTCTGACAGGCATGCTAATCTTGCCACATGCCATCTGTTATAGAGCAGTCAAGATAAACTCTGGTGCTTGAAATGCTGAGCAATTCTCTGCATGCCCTATGGGAGTGGGAAATGTGTTAAATTAAATGAAATTGTCTATTTCGTATTAATATCTCAGCTTTCGTTCCCCCAAAGGGAACAGAAGTGGCAATTTACCTGATGATCGAAACTTACATTGTGATGGCACAGTTATTTCAGCAATTAAAAGAAAGCCAGACCAAGTTATTGGATATTTGATATTTTCTTAAAAGTTGGACTGTGGGATCGGGATGCATCGATGGAGTGCATTAACCCCTTAATGACCGGGCATGTTTGTACCTTAATGACCAAGCCAGATTTGTCAAATCTGGTATGTCTGACTTTATCAGAGAATAACTCTGTGAAAGTTTTGAATATCCAAGTAATTCTGACATTGTTTTTTCGTCACATGTTGTACTTTATTTTAGTGGTAAAAGTAGACTGATACAATATGCGGAAATTAATAAAAAAATAGAAAAATGGAAGAAATTTTGTAAAAATTACCATTTTCCCCTATTTTTAACTGCAATATGTCACATATGTACACACATACTGTACAATTTTTTTAATTAAATATATATTTCCATCTCTTTACTCCATTTTGGCAGCACTTTTGAAAAAATAAAATAAATTTTCAGCAATTTAGAGGACTTACAAATTAAATAATAATTTTTATAAATTTTGAAGTACATTTTGTTTTCCTGCACCAAGCCAGGTTTTCAGAGGCTCATAGGTGTCAGAATGGTGGAAACCCCCACAAATGACCCCATTTAGAAAACTAGACCCCTTAAGGTATTTACCTAAGGGTATAGTAAGTATTTTAACGCCACAGTTTTTTGCTAAATTTAATACATAGCAGGTGAAAAAAAAAAATATTTCACTTTTTTTCATAAAAGTATCAGTTTGAAGACCAATTTCTTTGTAAAGCGACCATGAGAATGAAGAAACACACCACAAAATCTATCACCCTGTTTCTCCTGTTTTCAAAAATACCAACATTGTGGCCCTAATGCGCTGCCTGGACACACGGCAGGACCCAAAAGGAAGGGAGCACCCGGAGGCTTTCAGGACTCATATTTTGCTTGAAAATGTTTTAGGCCCCACTGTACATTTGGAGAGGTTTTGAGCTGCGAGAACGATAGAAACTCCCCATAAACTACCCCATTTAGAAAACTAGACCCCATAAGGTATTTATTTAGGGGTATAGTAATTATTTTGACCCCACAGTTCTTTGCTAAATTTAATGCATATCAGGTGAAAAAAATAATAATTTCACTTTTTTCATAAAAGTATTTGTTTGAAGACCGATTTCTTTGTAAAGCGACCATGAAAATGAAGAAACACACCCCAAAATCTATCACCCTCTTTCTCCTGTTTTCAAAAATACCCACATTGTGGCCCTAATGCGTTGTTTGGACACACGGCAGGGCCCCAAAGGAAGGGAACACCCGGAGGCTTTCAGGACTCATATTTTGCTTGAAAATGTTTTAGGCCCCAATGTACATTTGGAGAGGCTTTGAGCTGCCAGAATGATAGAAACTCCCCATAAACTACCCCATTTCGAAAACTAGACCCCTTAAGGTATTTATCTAGGGGTATAGTTAGCATTTTGACCACACAGGTTTTTCGCTAAATATATTGAAATTAGTCTGTAAGGATTAAAATCTACTTTTTTTCTGAAACATAGAAATTTTTATTATTTACAAGGAATAACGAAGAAAATGCACCCCAACATTTGTAAAGCAATGTCTCCCGATTACGACAATACCCCATATGTGGTAATAAACTGCTGTTTGGACACACAGCAGGGCTCAGAAGGGAAGGAGCGCCATTTTGATTTATGATTTTGCTGGAATGGTTTTCGGTGCCATGTCGCATTTGCAATGCACTGGAGGGACCAAAACAGTGGAAACCCACCAAAAGTGACCCCATTTTGGAAAAACCTTCAAGGAATTTTTCTAGGGGTATAGTGAGCATTTAGACCCCACGGGTCTTTTGCAGAGTTTATTAGAATTAGGGCGCGAAAATTAATATCAACATTTTTTCCACTAAAATGTTGCATTTTCTCATTTTCACAAGGGATAAAGGAGGAAAAAAACAACCATTTTTTATAAAGCAATTTCTCCCGAGTACGGAAATACCCAACATGGGGTCATACGTTTTTTCATTAGAAATGAATTAACCCTTTCAGGACTGATCCATTTTTTGCTTTCATATTTTAGATTTTCACTCCCCGCTTTCCAAGAGCCATAACTTTTTTATTTTTCCATCAATAGAGCGGTGTGAAGGCTTATTTGTTGCGGGACAATCTGTAGTTTTCATTGGTACCATTTTGGGGTACATGCGATTTTTTTTGATCACTTTTTATTCAATTTTTTTTATGCAATCCTGAGCAAAAAACAGGAATTCTGACACAGTTTTTTAGGTTTTCTTTTTGCGGCGCTCACCGTACGCTATAAATGACATTTTTACTTTATTCTGCGGGTTGGTACGATTACGGCGATACCATATGTATATAGGTTTGGTCCTTTTTTTTAGCGTTTGCGCAATAAAATGACTTATTTATAAAAAAAAAAAATTCTGTGTCACCATATTCTGAGAGCCGTAATTTTTTAATTTTTTAGTCAAAAAAGCTGTGTAAGGGCTTGTTTTTTGCGGGACGGATAGAAGTTTTTATTGGTACTATTTTCGGGTACATGCGACTTTTTGATCACTTTTTATTCTTTATTTAGGGAGCGGTGGTGACCCAAAAAATTGCCATTCTGTCGTAGTTTTTTATTGGTTTTTTTTGGGGTGTTCATCGTGCGGGAAAAATAACATTATAGTTTTATAGTTGGGTTCGTTACGAACGCGGTGATACCAAATATGTGTACTTTTTTAACGTGTTCATTTTTTTTCTATAATAAAAGTCTTATTATAGGAAAAAAGCATTTAGTGTTTATAGAACTTAGAACTTTTATTTTTACACTTTTTTTAAAACATTTTTATTACTTTTTTTTAACTTTTTTAACTTGTCCCACTAGGGGACACTTAGTCTTGCAGCTTTGATCGCTGCTAGAGTACATTACACTACACACGTAGTGTAATGTACTCTAACTGTCATTGTGACGTGACTGTCACACTGACAGGAAGCAGAGGAGGAACGGCCGGAGGCTGTTCCTCCGAAGCTTCCGTGCATGGCAACCCGGAGGTCATTATCTGACCTCCGATTGCCGTGACAAGCATCGGTAGCCCCCACGATCACTTCGTGGGGGCTGCTGATGTGCTTCAAACCACTTAAATGCGGCGACGGCAATCCGTCGCCGCACTTAAGGGGTTAACTGCCGAAATCAGCGGCGATGGTCCGCTGTCCGGCGAGGCTGATGTCTCAGCTGTCTAGGACAGCTGTCAGCGCGGGTCTGTCACTCTGTGTTTACACAGAGTGACAGTTTGAAATGCGGACGAAAATGAACGTCATGGTGCGGGAACTAGCAGCCGACCATGACGTTCATTTTCGTCCTTGGTCGTTAAGGGGTTAAAGAGGTTGTCAACACAGATAACACCTATAATATAAGAGCCATCTGGCTACTGAGTGCTCATTTTGCTCTCATTTTACACGCCATTACTTTCATAGCGGTTGTACGAGGTATTGCAGCACTGTTTCATTGACTTGAACAGGACAACGCTGCAATACCTCACTCAGCCGCTACGAAAGTAATGGCGTGTTTTAGTATGAACAGGAATGAAAACTATGTAAACAATCTAGAGGCTGCGGTGCTCGTTTGAGTGTCGCGGCCCCTAGATAGATAGCCTATCCTTAGGTTAGGCCGTCAATTTTAAAATCCTGTAAAACCCCTTTCATTGTATGCAAAAACAATAAGGGTATGTTCACACACAGTGCTTTCAGGCGTATTTCGGGGCATTCACGCCTCGAAAAATTCCTGAAAAAATGTGAGCTGAACGCCTACAAACATCTGGGAAAAACAGCATTTAGTTCATACGGGGCGTCTTTTTACGCCGCTGTTTTAAAAAGAAGTTGCATGTAAGGGTATGTGCACACGATAACTGCAATTACGTCTGAAATTACGGAGCTGTTTTCAGGAGAAAACAGCTCCTGAATTTCAGACGTAATTGCATGTACTCACGTTTTGCGGGGCATCTTTTACGGACGTAATTTGGAGCTGTTCTTCATTAGAGTCAATGAAAAACGGCTCCAAAAACGTCCCAAAAAGTGTCCTGCACTTCTTTTTCGCAGGCGTCTTTTTACTCGCCGTATTTTGACAGTGACGCATAAAATTACACCTCGTGGGAACAGAACACCGTAAAACCCATTGCAAGCAATGGGCAGCTGTTTGTAGGCGTATTAGGGGCGTTTTTTTTCAGGCGTAATTTTAGGCGTAAAACGCCCGAATTGCGTCTGAAAACACTGGGTGTGAACATACCCTTACTTCTTGAGGCCTTTTTTGGAGCTGATTTTCCATTGAACACTATAAAAAACACCTCAAAATACGCTTCAAAAGAAGCTCCAAATTAAAAGAAGCTTCATTTTCAGCTTCAAAAATGCCTGAAAATCAGAGACTGTTTTCTCTGAAAACAGCTCCGTATTTTCAGACGTTTTTTGTTAAACGTGTTAACATACCCTATGCAATGTATGCCATACACCTGCATATGCCTACCACTGTTAGGCCCCATGCACACCACCATAGATTTTGTCCGTAATTACGGAACCATAATTACGGGAAGGTGTCCATGCCGTAGAAAGGCTCCGCAAAAAACAGGACATGTATTATTTTTTGCCTTTTACAGACCGTGATCCCATTCTTTTTATGGGAGCACAGCCCGCAAATGCGGATGGCTTCGCACGCCTGTCCGTGCCCGTAATCACGGACTGTGATTACGGGTACGGTCGTGTGCATGGGGCCTTAGCCTGCAAAATGAAAACCTGAAAAAAACGTTATCCCTTAGAAATATATTGGTAGACTAAACTATAATTTGCTATCCAAACACATCCTTCTGACCTATGTCAGTAAACGTGGTGTAGAAGAGGCCTAAAGCTGCGATAATTTGGGCAATACCACCAATACCGAGCCAATAATCCATACATCTTTTATACCAAACATGTAACAAAATTGGTCTCTACTCAAGGTGAATATTGGGATCTTGTACCAAATATTTAGTAACTGGAAGAAAAACTTTTTACATGGTTGAAATGTTTTTATTTATTTAATACTGAGCTTAGACTAAGACAAACATTTAAATGATGATTTTGAATTTATGAAAAAATGCCTCAAAATAAGCAATAACACTATAAAGCCCTATCTTTGGCTTTAGTCCTATTTAAAAAATGACTCTCAAGACAATTGCAAAGAGTGATCATGTCGTTTTGGCAGCTCCACTTAAATGTCAGCCTCTCTCGAAAGGAAACCTGCTGTAGGAAGTGATAACTCTGTGACCGGACAAAGGAGCTGCAAAAATACCAATTCCCTGACCATGGGCTGTTAACATAATTATGTAAATGATTTCTCACATGAAGATATACTTGCAGCATTTATATATATATATATATATATATATATGTCGTGCTCTCAAAGGATAAAAATAGAGCTATATTCAGATGGCATTAAATAAAGCCACTGTCTTATCAAATATGCTTCCCAAGCTCTTGCTACGGGTTCAAATGAGCTTGTGTTCTTAAAATCCTCACAAACTTATGTAATAGAAACATTTTCTGTTTTAGCACTGAGCAAAAAGTGTCATGTTCCTTGTTGACCACTTACATTAATTGCTTTGGGTACAGGATACAGCAACTGAAACAATAAAAATCTATGAAAAATCACCATAAATGCTTGATACTAATGCTAACTAGAATTTGAATAGAAGTAATAATGGAAAATAAAATAATGCAAGAAAATGCGTGTGAATATATATATATATATATATATATATATGTAAAATATTCTAGCCATTAGAGCAGCTAACCTAATTAGAGAAGCTTATTCTGCTCTCTAGGATCTGTTCCCATTTTTCACTAGGTTCTTGTTACTACAATACTGCATAAATCGGGTGAGAAGTGAAAGCCAAACGACTAGAAATATTAATACTTCCATACATTTTACCTTTAGGGCTTATGCATACGATTGTTGTCGTTTTGCACACTGCAAAACACAGATCCCAGTGGCTTCCGTGTGCTGTTTACTTTTTTGCGGATTTGTACACTAGAAGGGTTGGACCACAAATACGGACCAGTCAGGACCTGTTCTATAATTTGCAGAATAGACACATGGATCCTAATAAAAAAATAAACGGATACGTCTTTCAAACTACCATATTGCATATCTAGACATTTGTATCTCTGGGGACATCCAGAATTTTTTCAAGGACAACATAACGCCCATTTCCATACATGGCGCTCCTTTGGTATTACTACATTGCATCAACTGTTACATTCCTCCGATAGGAGATATATGACCTTTGAAGAACTGGTATCCACTTTGAAAATCCCAACACGTCACCATCATATTTCCAGTTGATGTCCTTTTAGAAATCTAAACTCCGAGACATTTCACCGGAGTGTGTGGGAACTACTCTAGATCTGATTATTACAAAACCAGCTATTAAAAGTTTGTGTACATCATATATATATTGTAAAGTAAGAGACGGTCTAATGAAGGCCATGTCAGCCTCTATGTTCAAAGCATGGAATAAGGATGTCCTAGACCCAGAATTATCCCATAAGATATTGGAGGGGTGGGCAAGGGTAGAGAAAGCTGTTATTTGTGAACAATGGAGGGAGACACATTTTAAATGCCCCCCACCCCAATGCCCCAGATAGACTAGTGGCCTGTCCGAGATGCAATACCCCGAAGACAGACATGTTTCATGGCACGTGGGGTTGCCCAGTTACTAAACAAAACTGGGTTGACATCTTGGCGTTAATAACATACACCTGGAGGATAATCCTAGAAAACAATCCATTATTTTATTGTTTCACTCAATTCCTGAGACTGCCCGTTCTCTATTTGCCATACATGCTCTATTACTGGTAGCCAAAAGATGTATATTGGCTCGTTGGCTTGAACCACAAGTACCAACATTAAGTGAGGTTGTGCTACAGATGTCAAAATTCATTCATATGGATAGATTGGAAACCGAGAGGGTTGCGTAGGGACAGGCCTCAAAATTTTGCAAGAAATAGAAGACCTTTATCTGCAAACCTTTTCAACCCCAGGAAATTAATCTAATGATCTCTTTTCAATACAGTACCTGGTATTTAACTAGAGATATTGCTGGCACCCTAGGCCACCTAAAACAATAAAACAATATACAAAGCCATTATTCCTTCACCAATTGAGGTGATTTTGCTTATTCTATACTACTCATTATTACTAACTTTTAATTTTTCTTTTGGTTCAAACCCGATGTCCATTTGCATGGTTGGGAGGGGGGTGACTATTTAAGTTTAATGTTTGTATCATGTATATTATTTGTACAATGGATGCAAATTGAGAAATTCAATAACCAGATTATACAAAATGCAAGAAAAAAAAAAGGTTGCGTGTGTGTCCCCATAGAATTGAATGGTTCAATATGCTAGCCCCAAAAAAACGTATAGGACACTGCAGAAAACAACAGTCCTGTGCATGAGCCATTATTGTGATGATTAATTGCCTTTTGTAATCACATGTAGAATAAATTGATTCTGTGCCTTCAACAGAAGACTGTATGAAACGACATATGCTGAAATGATCTTCCGATGTGTTCCATCATTGGTAAACGCTTGTCATCAAAATGCACAATGATTGGTCACTAAGGTTGAATATCACAAAAAAAATGCAAGATAATAGGCCAACTTAAAGAGGTGTTCTGGTGCCGACAATTCCTTATTACATTTCTCTATTAGGGCATGTCGAGGTAAAATAATGGGTTATTTTGTCTAGAGGATCACATTTGTTCAATGAAATCAATGGATACCTATTGATTTTTGTGAGCTGTATGGAGAAGCAAGCATTTACATTGTGATACAAGTTTTATTCTGTACAACCTCTAACTAAACCTATAGTTTACAGGGTTATTTCCATCTTATAAAGTGATGACATATCACTAGGCTGTACCATCACTTTGTGATATATCAGTCAATGTACTTGGGCAAAAATACAAAAAAAGAAAATAACTCTTTCATAAAATTTATCCAGCCAATAAAATGGTTCTAGATTCTTATTTATTTAACGTGTTGTTAAGATTTAACAAAAATTCCTTAAAAGTAAAAATGGTTGTTTCTAATGCAATAATGGAATGTGGATGGGTTAATGCCCTGCTCATGTATTAGACATAGAATACCAAACAAATGCTATACCCATATTCCAGATCCATTTGACTTAGAGAGGGTTAATATGCAAGGCTTTATAATAAGCTGAAAAAAGGAATCCAAATCCTCGATACAGACGCAATGCTTGGATCTGGCAATGCCAGTTACGTTGCCTCAAGTGATGTTGTATGAGTGACCTAGAAATTTAAGAAATCCGCTCCAACTATAAAAGCAAAAGCTTTCAAACAGCAAAACATCTAATTCTTAGTGGCAGGCAATTTATTTCAGAAAAATAAAAAATAAGAGAAAAACAGAAGACAAATCACAGCAACTGTGCTGGGACTAACAGTCACCCAATATCCATAAAGACGGCGACAAAATGAGGATTATTAGATGAATGAAGGTTAGGTCAGAGGTGTTGGGAACGCTACAAAATTTGGCATTATTATTATTATTATTTTAGTTTCGGCAACTATTTTATGCTGGAGAATGTAGAGCCCTATTGTTTACTGAGACAGTATTTCTCTTGTGGGGCTTCGGCTTTATTCCCACTAGTGTTTAGCTTTATTTCTTTTTATCCATATGAGAAAATTGAAAAAGACAAAGTCAAACTTATGCTTCCCTTTTTGCTTCTATAGCCATGTATATAAATGCCTTGGCCAAGTAGAATGGCTTGTTGGCACAATCACTTGGCAGTCAGCACCCAAATCATATGCCCTGCCAGCACCTAACCCTCCTTCCTGAGTTACACTCCCTCCTGATAAAGGAATGGGTCCATCTATACACATGCTCAAAAAGGATAGACATTTTTTGGTGAACTATATTTTTTGATTGAATACTGTACAGTTGGATATGGAGGGACCATACGGCCGCACAGAGACGACCTACATCTCCATTTTACAAAATGCTAGAGACTCTGTCTGCTACCTTAGCTCTGTTCACAGTGACGACGGCTTTCTTCATAATCTGTTTTTTTCTCCATTGATTTAGAATTATTCTGGATAGAATAGCGCAGAAGCAACAGGAACCTTACAGAAAAACTAAAACAAGTGTGAAAAAAACCTGTAGATATTCTAACATAAAAGTCAAGGCACAGTATTCCTGTCCAAGTATTTGTATTCATCAGTGCATTCCAGGTTTCCTGCTATTGACTCTCGCTCTACCCTCCCCTATCAGCCTGTTGTAGTCACTCTTTATAACCAGTCATTGAGTTGAGGTTTGTCCAATTGTTCTATTCCTTCTAAAGACAATCTGCCGATAATATCCACTACGTATAGGACAAATACACATCAGAGTATTCTGTGCACACTCTGCTTGGGGAATGTGAACATCATAGAGGGTGGTCCTTAGCTTGGGAACCTGCTCTATTAGTCAGAGTAAAAGTGGCTCTTACGCTGTTAGACCTGGCTCATCCATGTATTACATAGTCAGCCATTTATCTGAATTTCCATCGTGTCATACTACATTCATGGCCAGCTGTAGATTCCCTCGGCAGAAACAGATGATCGCTCGGGGTTTCTAAAGCCAAATCAGCTGATCACCAGACCGGCTTTATTTTAAACAGCGATTGCCCTAATCTAAACCATTTTGTCTTTATTAGGCTTGAATGAGATTTGAAAAACATTGTTTTCATTTTCCAGAAACAGCGCCACTCTTGTATGGGAATGAGCCGAAATACCGTAGTCAGTCTATGACAAGAATGGCAATATGATGCGGTTTCTGGAAGAAAGCAGACATGTTTTTCTAATCTTATAGCACTCCTTCAAAACCAATATTTCTTCCTTATTTTTTCATCTACAATGTATCATTCCATTATTTAGATATGTTAATACCTAGTAAGGATAATGGCAATAATGAGACTTCATCAAATACAAAAAAGCAATGTCATAAAAGGAGAGCTATATTCAACTGCGGGAGTCTCCATAATTATCATTATTAAATTCCTCCATAGTCAAACTGAGAAGATTAGGCGTTCTAGTTTTTGAAGGCTTGTTGACTGCTTAATGCCAACTTATAGTCAACACTGTCACATGTCATTTCCATTTATTTTCTAACCTCTTGTATTATAAATATAATTCTGTGTTTTTTAATTCTTTCTTTGTCCCTTAAACCAATTTTTTCCTCGTTAGTCCTGATAACATCTCCTAATGAAATTCCACTACTGTAATTTTCCTTCACAGTCGTTTGGAAAAGGAAGCCGGCAGTAAAATTATACAAGTAATTTGTCATTATCATTCTTGGCATCTAAAAATAATATTCCACTTGCTAAAGCTAGATCAAGATTAAACTTCATTACAGGTATTTTAGACTTTAAAAATATATTGCGGGTGGCTTTCATCAACCACAGATGATCCGTCACAAGGTGTGGAGATTGTGACAAAGTTAAAAGGATTAATCAGATTACATTTCTATACAGTGTGACAGTGATTACTGACTGAGTGTAATAGACATAGAATCCACAATATTCGTCTTCGGCTATATGGCTGGAGACTCTGCATATTCCCAGAGGAGTTGTGCTGCCCTGGCCACATCATCAACTTGAAGTACTGTATGATATTACCAGAGTAGGACAACCTTAAAGTACTTAGGTTTGCCCTGAACACAACGAGAAGATGAAGACACACCATAATATCATCAAAATCAACAGCCTTACTCCGGTCCATATCTCTTAGGAACACGAATGGAACAAATATAGAATAATTTAAATGAATGCCAGTAAGGACACGCACATACGAATTCAAGAATTTATTTATCTTAGGGCTCATGCACAGGGCCCAGAGATTTTATGGTGGCACATGTTGACCCCTATGGTTCCGTACAATGTACTGTTCTCACCTAGAAGTAATACCACAATTTTCTTTCTGTACAGTAAAGGCCTTACAGCTCTGTAGAGAAAAAAACCTTAAGGAGCCTAGGTCATATAAGTTGAACTGGTTAAATGACATGAATAGCGCTGTCTCCCGGATTCCAGCACGGTTTTGTTTTTTCCTGGATCCCACCCCATTGCAGACTTATGCCCCACTCTTGCGTTGGCTCGCTAAATGCTAATTTGCAGTAGTTAACCAACAGGGTTTAGCTAGCTTTCCTCCCTCTGATGCTGACCAATCAGCACGAGGCAGCTTGAGGGTAGGTCACCCCCGGTGGCCTGACTACAGCAAATTAGCATATAGGTTGCCAACAAAATCAGGAAGACAGTGCTATTCAGGTGAGTTAACCAGTTGAATTTATATGACCTAGTGACCGGTCCTCTTTAATATGGCCATATGCATGAGGACTTAGATCATGCCTATTTCAACCTATTTTTTTGTTTATTTATCAGTCCTTGTCCCCAATAGGGGTAAAATCCTGATCTCATATTCGCAACACTCGACGTCTAATTTCATAGGAGCCCAATTAACCTATCAGTACGTTTTTGGAATGTGGAAGGAAACCTGAGAACCCGGAGGAAACCCACACAAATACAAACTTCATGCAGATGTTGCCCTCTATTTGATTCGAAACCAGGACCCCAGTGTTTTCCAGTTATCTAGTTATGATATTGGCTTTGGTATATACCTAGGAGTAAATGTGTTAGTGTATAAATCATTAGGTTTGTATTGATGGCTAAATGCTATTGGGATTTATTTTTACTTTAATGAAAAGTACTCTAAAGTAGCCTGTGTATTTGAAAGTTAGGCTTCGTTCACATCTGCGTTGGAGGCTCCGTTAGGGGCCTCCGTTGCAGATCCAGCTGAAAATACCGGAAACAATAGCGCAGAACCCAGACACCCCGACGAAAACCAAACGGAACCCATTAAAGTCAATGGGCTCCATCTAATGATACTAGTTCATTTGAGGCTATGTTTCCCTACTCGAAGGTTAAGTATGATCATTATTGCTGATGTAGATAAAATCTACTAAATTGCATCTTATATAATTTCCTGTTTTCCTTCCCCAAAGGTTTTTAGCCTGCTACAATACAAAGTGATTTTCTTATTTACTCATGTATCTATTTGTTTTACATTTCTTTGTTTTTTGCTTAATATTAATAAAGCCCTATTATTATGGAGGCCATACACATAAGATAAAAGTCATCCAAAACACTAATCTTATGTATATGGGGGCCTCCCGATTCTCCCTTGACAGCAAATGTTGGGCGAAAAAGGAATTGGCACAATGGATTTCAACATGCTCAGTTCTTTGTTCCCACAGGAGATAATAATATGCTGCCGAAAAAAAACACTCACACTTGGCCAAACTGAGTTTGCATGTTTATGCTAGCGTTGGAAGACAGCTTCCTCAAGTGTAGTGCCAGCTTAAAAATGGTAGAACGGTATAGTAGCAAAGCCATCAACATACGGACTCTATCATAAATCTTACCTTCTTTTCCCCTTAAATGGACGCTATCATCTGAAAACTACCTATAGTTTATTTTTTTAATTTTGGTAGTGTTTTTTTTATTATTTTTTAATTTGCCACACTAATCACGTATTGCAAATTTTCACCGGCCACGGAGCAATTCCTATTTTGTAGAGAACACTTTTCAGCTTGCGCTGTGTACAGTAGAGTCAACGGTCATCTCATATCTATTGAAGGGCAGGATTACAATGAAAATAACACCAACTATAAAGATGGAGGCAGATAACACAGGATTACACAATTGACAGCTCAGCTTCTTTTCTCCGTCCCTACACAGAGACCTCCACAATGAGTATGCCCACAACACTCTTCCATATTGTCTGACTTCTGTTAGTTCATGCCAGGCACTACTATAGGAATGTTCCATGAAAGGTCCTTCCAGTTATAGCCAAGAAGGCTACAAGACAACAGTACAATTACCACATACATTAATGTATACCCCACATAAGGGTAATAGCATTAACCTGGTAAAAAAAAAAAAGTTCAAATAAAAAGATAAACCAAAACAATTCTGACTAACTTTGATCAAGTTTCCATTATCATATTGGTAATGACGGATGCCATGGTCACAATGTCTGAATTACCTGTCCGTTTCATTGTCCCTTATACCTCGTTGATAATTAACAAAGTATGAAACATTTAGAATTTACTTGCATGGGGGCAGATAAAACCAGCGAGCGGCCAGTCATGACTACAGAATGCAAAATATAGTTTGGCAGCTTTATCTTGGTCTCCTAGCGAGAAACTTCTACAATCTCCTACAAGAATGTTTCCACTGAAACCAAGTGCTTACTAACTTCTCATTTTGGGAACAGCAATAATGCAGCCAGATGACTGCTAATAAAAATAAATCACAAGTAAAAGTTTTCTTTTTGAGAAGTAGATCTTAATAATGTTTAAATTATAACGCTGCATTATGTGTCTATGTTTATGGCTGGTCCGCATTCTCCTGCGATAATAAAGCCTCAGCCGAAGAACGTTTAATTTTCTAAAGAGGATTATTTTAGGGATGCTTGAAGTGTGAAGCGATTAAGAAGAAGGTTTATCTCCATTATAACTTTTTTTCAGACAAACCTTATACGTTGAAATTCCTGTATTTAGCTATTACAATGCAAACATTTTAAGTCTAAGATTTCTAGAAGAGGTCCAAGGGTCCGGATTTAAGATGACTAAATCACTGATAATTTAGTCATCCGGCAGCTGATGGTTGGTCAAAGAGGTAGTAAGTGTCTATGATCACTTAATATTGACTTACAACCAATCAAAAAATGTACTGAACTGGTTAAAATGTACTGGTTCTCATTTATTAAATGCTTGTTATCACTTGTACTTAAAGAGGTGCTCTGGTTTCAGTAAATACATTTTATTCTTTGCATAATAAAAAGTTCTTAATTTTTTCAATATACTTTCTGTATCAATTCATCACCGTTTTTAAGATCTCTGCTTGTTGTCATTCAATAGCAACCTTCCTTGTTTACTTTCAATTAAACTCTGTCCTGGTAATGCCACACAGATTCAGCACTTATTACAGTATGGGTATTAGAGTCCTGAATTTTAACAAATTGTGCACCTGTGTATACATTACATGACAAGGACATATTTATGTCCATTGCTAATAAATAATAAAGGTTTCTATTGAATGCCTGCAAGCAGAGATATTGACAACCATGAGAAATTGATACAGAAATGATATAGGAAAATTGTATAACTTTTTATTGCTATCTGAAACTGAAATACCTCTTTATTGACATTTGGCCAATCATTTTTTTCATTTAGGATAAAACACTTCAATTAAAACTGATAAACTGTGTTATGCCTAGTGTAGGGCTTGAAGGGGCGATGAATTAATCCCTGTGTCATGTACTACCCTCTCAGGCCTTCCTAAAATAAGTAAGTAGTGGAGCAGTCTTCCTGTAAAGTTAAAGGCTACGTAAACCTTTAAAGGGCAATTTTTTTAATAAACAGGTCAGTCAGTGTGATTAGTGCAACTTTATAAATAGTTTTTATAAAAAAATCAGTTGTACATTTTAAGATACAGCTGCTCTGTATTCTCTATACAGAGCAGATGTATCGTTCGCTATGACCTGAATCCGTCAGTCCCGCGGACCTGACGGGTTCAGTGACAGCGGGTCCTGCGTGTCTCTGACACATAGGATCCACCTGTAATCTTTCACATCTAGATTACAGGTGGATCCTTCGTGTCAGAGATACGCAGGACCCGCTGTCTCTGAATCCTTCAGTCCCGCGGACCTGACAAGAACAGGATTTGGTGCTAGATACAGCTGCTGTGTATAGAGAATACAGAGCAGCTCTATCTCAAAACGTAAAACAAATTTTTAATAAAAAAACTATTTAGAAAGTTGCACTAATCACACTGACTGACCTGTTTATTAAAAAAAAAAAAAATGCCATTCAAAGGTTTACATAGCCTTTAAGAATTCTACTCAGTTAGTCCTTAAAGTGGAACTGGAGTTTGCTAGACTGGAGTTCAATTTTATACTGCATTTAGAAGGGTATTAAGCTGACCCGAAACTTCTCTTCTCCGGTCGCAGACCAGAGAGCTACATAGGACAGTATGTTTTTATAGTGGGATGGCTGATACCAGTAAATAATACCTCCCGTGCTCACCTTCTGTTGTTGTGTCAGAGGCACAGCAACTACTGTAGCGGGGTCTGTGGTGATGCGGAGTACAAAAGTTAGCGCATGGCAGACTAATACACTTTCAGTCATGTAGGCAAACCAGTATAAAAGAAACAAAAAAGAAAAAACCTGATCGGACTGCACTCTGACTTAAAGAACAGCAGTATCCAGTAAAATAAGAGAATTCTTTATTCACAATGTCATATATGTAATGTGATTTGGCGTAACATACACCCTTCATCAGATAAAAGAGAAGATCATATACAAAAACTTGCTTCTGAAAAAAAAAAGCAGATCCTTTTTTTCTGATTTCAGACAACCCATTTAAATCATTTGTATACTTTTAAACCTTGTATATGGCCAACAAACTATACAGGACTAGGAAGCCTATGTTACATAAATTAACATTCATCATTGGATCAATAAAACTCAACAAAAATTCAGAGGAAGCGGAAACACGAAACGGGTGTTGGGACGCAAAATGGTATATCTGAGGACTTGGGACCATGGGTAATGTGTTTTATTTCCTTAATTTCAACCCACATAGTGGAGTTATAGGACACAGAATAGATAGTGGATCAGACATAATTTGCCAACAATGCAATGATATCACTATGTGACAGACACTTTTTAAAGGGATATATGATGTGTTGGACAAAGAGTCCCATCCTCTTTCACACCTGTTGTCTTTTTTGGAATCTTTTCGAAAATACCTCATGTTTTCTGTAAATATATTTTTAATTCATATAAAATAAACTTTAAGTTTTACTATACTTGTGGGTAGTATATAACTCGTTTTTTTTCTTGTAGCCGATATATAAAGTTTCTACTAATGTGATATGGAGGGGGGGGGGTATGAGTGCTAATTTTAGATTTAGGATAGATCCAGTCCTGCCATGAAAATTTCCAAAATAAAATAGTATGTTCCCATAAGAAATAATATATATATATATAAACTATTGTGAACTTGTGAACCTTACGTTCCCCTACGGTTTTATTGCACATTAATTTATGGCTGTTGTAACCTACACATATCAGAGAAATCCTTGTTACATCAGAGGCAGGTTTCTTTTTATAGCTTTTCAATGAATAAACATGCCAGTATGATGAGATGCATACACTTCAAGACATATCTTTATGTAGTCTTTTCTCATGCACAGCTCCGCTTCATCATAAACCTGTGGATATTCACTGGATGTGGCGAGATGTAATATTCTATGGGATTTATTTTCAGGTTTCTCAGTCTGACACAGAGTTAACTCCATTACCCTTCCCTGGACTACGTTCTAAAAACTGGAAATTACAGCGAAAGCCTAAGAGGCATGATTCCCCTATTACTTCATTATTTTGTCCCCGCTTTACCTCTGAAGCCTTTTACATTTTAATCTGTTGCTCCTGATTTTTGGTGACCTTATACTACAATAACACCTGTGACATGAAGTTAAATGGAAACTACCGCCGTGTTGGTTATTACTTTCCTATTACAGTACATGCAATTTTTATGATGCAGTAGGCAGAACTAATCGACACTTTTTTTCATCTGGGGGCAAAGTTTCCGTTGGGTGCCCCTTTTCCACAAAATACTGAATACAAATCCCTGTATTTGAAATTATAGTTTAGTTGCCCAATCATTAGAGTGCCTTGCCCCAATGTGGCCACAATGCAAAGTGAGTCTGCTGCCAAAATTGTACATAGTCCCTTTAGTATGATTATAACTATATTAGCTCTTGCTGATGGTGGCAGTGGCACCCGTCACCCAGGGCAGCAGTCTTCCCCTAGCTATACACCAGCAGAGGTACTACTCTGTAATATAATAATTGAATAAGCATGAACAGTAATTTAGTCTTTCTATAACAATTCCCAAAATCATCATTTAAGCTCTGATGCTTGAGTGTCTACCATTTGTCTCCTGCAGCTTCAGTTTCATCCTTTTTATAATTTTTTCTTAGAATTACATCCATTAACTCACTTTCGCCAAAATCTTTAAAATGGTTCTCTCATCATTTCATTCCTATGAACCGCTCACCATCCGATTTAAATCCAATAGACGATTCTTCTCCGAGCATAAACAGTACGGCTGAGGAATAACATGAGATGAGTGAAGACCTCAAACAATGGACCTGGGTTTGGAAACACCATATCTGAACAAAGAGGGGCCAAAAGTGGACAACCTCCTTCAGTATGTTAGTATATATAAAAAACTACATTTATTTTATTACTGTCTAGAACTTTACAGTGATGTCACTTGTATTGGATACCTTGTAATAAATAATGTACATGAAATAAATAGATATGACTGTAGGATGTCTTGTGCCGCTCTACTAAAAAACAATTGAAAGATTGTTATACACTATGTTTATCGTGTTCTGCCACTTTGCATTTCCTCCCATATCTTTCTGCTTCCACTACACTCTCCGATATTGTCAAAGTAGACTTTTGTTAAGCAAGGGGCTAAAATAAACATCTCCTTGCCTCGATCTGGCCCGTGTTTAAACATAAAGAAATAATACATGTGCAGATAAATGCAGCGCGGTATGAAGAAGATTTCCTAGAAAAAAAAACAGTCCATCTGATTTGCTTTTGCTTCTTACTAAGGAATCCTTCTGTTGCTCAGGCTGTGGATAATATCAAAGAACCAAAGAAGAAGTAAAAAATATTCCTTTTGGTCTCTTGCCAAGCGAATAAAAAAATATGATTACTGCTAAACTTGCCAGGTTGGACCCAAAGCAGCTGCTACCTTCTCCTCCATGATCATGCCTTGCATTTATAATCAAACCGCTTCCAAGCTTTAGTTACAAGGTATATAAACTAAATGCTAAAAGTTCATTAAAAGGTTCACACAGTGCGGTTTTAAATGTAATATTTTTTTTTTTTTGCCAAAACCAGGATTGGATTTTAAAGATCTCCTCTTTTTTAGATCCAATCCTGATTTTGTCTTTAAAGAGGCTCTGTCACCAGATTATAAGTGCGCTATCTCCTACATAATCTGATTGGCGCTGTAATGTAGATAACAGCAGTGGTTTTTATTTTGAAAAACTATCATTTTTGAGCAAGTTATGAGCTAATTTAGATTTATGCTAATGAGTTTCTCAATGGACAACTGGGCGTGTTTTTACTTTTTACCAACTGGGCGTCGTCGTACAGAGGAGTGTATGACGCTGACCAATCAGTGACTAATCAGTGTCCTGCACTTCTCAATGTTCCAGCCCAGCATGATCCACAACACAGTGTGATTGTGCAGTGAAAGAAGTAAACACGCCCAGTTGCTAAAAACACAATACACGCCCAGTTGGAAATAAGAGAAAACACGCCCAGTTGTCCATTAGAAAGGCTCATTTGCATACATATAAAATTGCTCATAACTTAGCCAAAAATGATCGTTTAAAAAAAAATAAAAATAAAATACTGTTATCTACATTGCAGCGCCAATCACATGCAATAGGAGATAGGGATTTGATAATCTGGTGACAGAGCCTCTTTAAGGGGATTGTCTCATCTTGAGAAACCCTTTCCACATGTCATATTAGGGATTATGTACGACATAGGATGGGGGTTCCCCGTACAGGATCCCCCTTTATTAGTCAGAGCAGAGAGCCCCACTTTCACTCTGGTGGACCTGGTCTGTCAATGTATTACATAGACAGTCATTTACTTAAAGAAGCACTCTCATCTTTTTTTTTTGAACAATCAATATATGCCAGATATGAGGCAATGAAACCAGCTCTTTATTCATTCCCTTCCACGTTGTGAATTTTGCACTTAATTTCAGGCCGTATGATTACGTTACCCCAATTTTGACAGCCCTTAAATATGTTCAACGGAGGTCAGTCTCACCCTGCGTGGCTGACTTTCGATGAACTACAGCAAAATGTGCCTGTCAGTAATCCCTCCATGCTACTCTTTGCTCCCCCCATTCTCCTCCCTTCTGCGCCTCACATTTTGCTTTTCTCTGTGCCTCCTATTCTATTTCCATCTGCGCCTCTGTCTAGGTTCGCCCTCAGTGTGAGCTAAAAGAAAAGGGCATTCCGGGACTTGTAGAAAAGCAGGCCAGTGCATGGGGCAGCGTAACCACACAGCTGGAGGCTGAGCAGAAAGTGGTAACATGAAGAAACAGTTTGCAATATGGCAGCCAGAAGAGAGCAAGCGAACGGTGATAATCAGGTATAAAATTAGCTATGGCAGTTCTGGTAGACATAAATGAACAAACTGTACAATCAATATGCACAGTGATCTGTAAAAAAATAAAAAAATAAAGTGTGCTTCTTTAAATAGACTCAGGTAATACAACATTTCCCCTGTATGCTAATAATAGCATAGGCTATTATTACAAAGTAATGTAGGGGTTCATGTGTATGCCTTGTGTATACCGGTTTTAGGTAATGTGCCATTAATGGGTTATCCGCCATCTTGGTTTCTTCTTCCCATCTGATATAATTTTCCTAATGCAGTCTTCATTTCCCATGATGCCTCTGGCTTTGTAGAGGCAGAGGAGGTGGAGTCTCATCACATTGCACTTGCTCTGTGTCCCATCTAAGGACAGCAAGTGATAGACCAGTGATATAGGATACACTGAGTCTCTACAGAGTGAGTTCAGAAATTCTATGTGATGCAGCTTCAGCCTGTCTCCTCTGACTCCTGCTAGGGCTAAATCAGTGACATAGAACGTCTGTACTCACACAGCAGTCTCAGTGTATTCCTATGTGATGCAGCTTCACACTGTTCTCCTATGCCTCCTGCTTGTTACATATTATTTCTGTTAGCTCTTGCAAGAAGGAGGCAGTGAGGAGCAGCATCTCATATAAATACACTGGACTCTCTGCACACAGCACTCCCAGATAGTATAGACAGTTAGTGTTGCAGTCAGGAAAGTTTTATAACTCTGCAGCTTATCATTTTAGGGGCTCACCTACTATATCACTGCACTTCTGGTCCCTTATATAGGGCATACATTTAATCTTCAGCAGCACAATATGCATGAGGGGACATACAGAGAAACAAGGATGGTGGAGCTGGGTGGGTAGGAGGTGTGTGATGTGGGATTTGATAGGTGATAATGTAATCCTGCAGTTTACAGGAAGTCAGGCACATTGCTCTGTCTACACTCCAGAGCATGGTTTATTTTGGTGGTCAGACTGAGATCACATGAGACAACTGCCCATAATGAAATGGTTCAAAATACATAGATGCAACTAAGCTGGGAAGAAATAAATAACATGGCTAGAATATTGCTGATGAGTTAGCATGATATGTGTAAAATAGTTTTTGCCAGAGTGCTTATTTAACCCCTTCACGACTGTAATGCGGCTATATACAGTCCAATTGCTGATTCCCCCTTGCAGTTGTCACATATATAAACATTGGCAGTCTGGAACAGGATTTAATGAGTGCAGTGCTGCTTCAGTGTAAGCAGCGCTGCACTCTCATGTCTGCCGGGGCTTTGAGAGCCCTGGAATACACCCCCTACTGTAGATTGCTCCACACACAACCTCCTCTAGGAGCAGAATCTTTTGCCACCCCCCTGTAGATAGCAACCCCCCTTCCTGTAGCTAGTGCCTTCTAAGCTCCCTCTAGGAGATCTGGCTGGGGATTCCGCTACTAGAGAGAGCCCCTGATGTCACTGTTCATTTGGACATCGACATCACGGGCTCTCTCTAGGAGCGGAGTCCCTGGGCAACACTATGGTTGGGGATTCCGCTACTGGAGAAGCCCCAGCGTCACTATCCATATATAGACAGTGATGTCAGGGGCTACTCCTGGAGCGGAATGCCCGGTCAGATCGCTCTGCCCGGGGATTCTGCTACTGGAGAAGCCCCTGGTGTCACTATCCATATATGGGCAGTGTAGATGGAGCGGAATCCCTGGCCAGAGCGCTGCTGACGCTCTGGCAGGGGATTCCGCTTTTATAGCTCGTCCCTGACATCACTGTCCATATATGGACAGAGACATCAGTGACTTCCTCTAGGAGTGGAATCCCCGACCAGAGGAATTCCGCTCCTAAAGGGAGCTACAGTGGTGCTATCTACAGGAAGGGGGTGCCATTTACAGGGGGAGGTGCTATCTACAGGGGGAGTGGCGCTATCTGCAGGGGTTTGCAATTTGCAGGGAGTGGCACTATCTACAAGGGGTGTGGTGCTATCTACAGGCAGGTGCTATATACAGGGGTGTGGCACTATCTACATGGGCACTGTGGCAATATATGGCCACTACCTACATGGGACACTCTGGCAATATCTACATGGGCACTGTGTGTGTCACTATGTGGGCACTATCTACAGTGAGAACTGTGGCAATATGTGAGCACTATCTACAGTGGGAACTGTGACACCATGTGGGCACTGTGGCACTATTTACAGAGGGCACTATGTGGGCACTGGCACTATATGCAGTGGGAAATGTGGCACTATCTACAGTGGTATTGCGTTACTATCTACATGGGCACTGTGATGTTTTCAGGTAGCTGGGACAAACAAACACTAACGAATAAAATTCATCCATTTTTTTTAACTTCCGTGAAAACCGGATGGTAAATGGTGGTTAAAAACGGTTTCGACGGCTGGGAAATGGATTCAAATTTTGAGACACACTGATGCAAAACAGTCATGAAAAACTGACAGTTAAACCATTGTTAAGTGCCCTTTTTTTCACTGTCGTGTGAATGTAGCATTATAGCCCCCTTCACTCTCTGCTCACAGCGATCCAGGGTGACGGCGAAGGAAGAAGACTAGTTGTTACAGAGCTGCAACAGCGTGTGTGTGTGTGTGTGTGTATATATATATATATATATATACATATATATATACACACACATATATATACATATATACATATAATATAGATAAATATATATGAAACATTACAAAACAATTGTTTTTTTTAACATTTTTTGTGTTTTGTCTGCTCATAATAAAAATTAAAAGCATGAACTTAAACTAATCTAGAAAATGAAAGCCTCATAAGTCTTGTTAAAAAAAAATAAGTAAAAATAGTTGTGATATTCAAAGCGGTTGCAAAGATATTATCGTATAAGGAAGTGCATATCAGAAATGAAAAATTTGACCTGGACACAGGGGCATCAATGACCCTTGGTCATGAAAGTGTTAAAGACTCCAATTTCTCATTAAACAAATTCAATACAATATCGCGACATGATAGCAAAAACCCTTAACAGGCTGTAATGAACATCACAACCACTGGGTGGCTATACATAGTCACATATATAAACATCTTGTGTGTATCATGTTTTTTTTTTTCAAAGCTGGTCATCTTGCACCACACATCCCAGGATATGTTGAAATATGAGAAAAGGAAAGGAAGAATTCATCATGTATATCATATCTCTAGTCTGGAGGTACTCTATTTAACCACCTGGTGATTATCATGTGCTGTGCTCGTTCCGCAGGAAAAAGTCAAAAAGGTTTCGAATGAGCACAGTTTGGGGCAAAAGTATGACTGCAGATTGAAGTGGAGCCCTATTTTAGCAGACCTAGCATGTGCCGGGGTGTGCTGGTTCTCATTAAAGAGACACAGCTGGTATGGAGCCTTACAGGCAATGCTCCATGGGAAAGAAAGTATGCAAATTAGTTTATTCTAGGAGAAGGAAAACAATCCCTCTATTGGAGGTAGTTCCCCTATAAGTCGATGTCCACTTACAAAGGAGCCTTGAAAAATGACTAAGGATTTGAGCTGTCTACAGATGGGGTTCTCTTAATTTTGGAGGACATTCTGGCTTGTCTAAAATCCCTAGTCCTGTTTCCAGGCTTCTTTGTGGATCCAACACTAACTTACAGGGAAGCGTTCTCCAATAGGTGGCAGTAGAGAGATTGTTTTTCTTCTCCTGGAGGAGAAATACCTTGCATATTTTCTTAATAACTTTGTCGCATGTTACGCCTTCTTGTTCCTTATACTTCAGTCTTAATAAATCCCCCCGGTAGCCTGTTCTCTACACTACACAACTTTCTACCTGCTCTGTACACTGCACCACTGGTTTTTGATTACTGTCCTGCACTGCTTACTCTCTATTCTACATCAAGTTCCTAGCTGCTCTCCGCACAGCACTTTTTCCACCCTTTTTCCAGCTGTTCTCTATACTGCACCCGTTCTTCCTGCTCTCCATACTACACTATACCTGCTAGCTATCACCATAATGTCCTGCTTTCTGCCTGTTATTTATCCTGCACTCAATATGACAATGCTTGCCTGTTCTCCATACTGTGCCACCATTTGTCTGTTAACATATAATGAACAATATTTCGATCCTATTTGCTTTTCTTCTTTTCTGCATACTGTACTAAAGGTTGCAAAAACAAAAGTGACTACTGCCCTTACAACATAAGAAAAATACATATCAAATACTCCAATTAGGCCTCATGTACATAACCATAAGGGATTTTACTGTCCGCAAATACGAATCCGACGGCTACACATCCGTAGCCATCCACAATTGCGGAAGCACCCATAGACTTCTATAGGCGATTCCATGCCGCAATTGCGGTCAAGAATAGGACATGTTCTATATTTTGCAGATCATTTTCACGGCACAGACACACATCCGTAAATTTACGAAAAGGTGTTCGTGGCCAATAGAAATGAATGGGTCCGCAATTCCAAAATAAGGTTGTGTGCATGGGGCCTAAGACTAATTTGTTGGTATGTTTGGAATATAAGCAAAACGGGAAAAAAAAGCAATAAAAATATTATTTTCAACCTATTTTTACACATGATAGAATTAGCTGTGGCAATAACCTAGAAATTATGTCACAGCTCACCCATACATCTTCTGAACAAATGTATAAACTGCATTCTAAAAATATATGAGCTGAATCCACAAAAAGCCAGCGGTGCTTATACACACGCACAAACTTGCACAAACTTACACACACACACACACACACACACACACACACGTCACCCCTAGATTGCTAGAGAGCGCATGAAGACAATTTTAAAGGAACAAGCATTTCAATTCTAGGAGATTAGTGCAGGATCGTCTATGGACAAGCATCAGCGTATCCAGGCTCTTGATATGTATTGATTTGTGCTGAATTAAAGTCATGTTCTGCTCAATTAAGGGAAACGATAGAAAAGTACTCTGCAATCAGGAAATGTCTTGGCTCCAATTTCACACAGAGGAAATCGTTTTTTTTCTGTTGGATTCTGTATGAATTTCACAGAAATATATTTTGCCATGTTCCACCAAATTTCGTATTGCGGGGCTATTCTCCTCTAAAAGCATTGATTCTAGGGGAGAGTATCTCCATACAGACAACTCCATGTGACGCCACATACCGTAGGCTGTCATCTGCGGCCTGCGGGACACAGAGCCGCTAGTATAGGCTCTGCTCCGAGACTCTGGAATTCCCTGACATCACTGTCCACATATGAACAGCGATGTCTGGGGCTGCCCCAGAGCCGGAGTCCGGTGCAGAGCGCTAGTACAGGCTCTGCTCCGGGACATGTTTGGACACACAATGTCTGGGGCTTCCCCAGAGCCGGAGTCCCGTGCAGAGCGCTAGTATATGCTCTGAGACTCTGAGGAATTCCCTGACATCGCTTTCCATATATGGACAGTGTGTCAGGGTCTTCCCCAGAGCGGAGTCCCGGGCAGAGCGCTAGTATCGGCTCTGCTCCAGGACTCTGTGGAATTCCCTGACATCGGTGTCCATATATGGACAGTGTGTCAGGGTTCTCCCCAGAGCGGAGACCCGGGCAGAGCGCTAGTATCGGCTCTGCTCCAGGACTTTGGGAATTCCCTGACATCGGTGTCCATGTTTGGATACACGATGTATGGGGCTTCCCCAGAGCTGGAGTACCGGGCAGAGCGCTAGTATAGGCGCTGCTCTGGGACTCTGGGGAAGCCTCTGACATCGCTGTTCATACATCGACAATGATGTCAGGGGTTTCCCCAGAGCAGGACTCCCAGTGATGTCAGGAGCACAGCTGGAGTCCCAAGAAGAGCCTACTAGCGCTCCAGCCTCCAGCTCTGGGGTTGCCCCTGACATCTCTGTCCATATATGGACAGTGATGTCAGGAGCAGAGCTGGAATCCCAGGCAGAGTGCTAGAAGCGGCTCTGCTCCGGGACTTCAGCTCTGGGCAAGACCCTGACATCACTGTGGCAGCATCTGCGGAGGGCACATTGGCAGCATCTGCGAAGGGCACTGTGGCAGCATCTGTGGAGCACACTGTGGTAGCATCTACGGAGGGCACTGTGGCAGCATCCACGGAGGGCACTGTGGCAGCATCTACAGAGGGCACTGTGGCAGCATCCACAGAGGGCACTGCGGCAGCATCCACAGAGGGCACTGCGGCAGCATCTACAGAGGGCACTGTGGCAGCATCTACAGAGGGCACTGTGGCAGCATTTACAGAGGTAACTGTGGCAGCATCTAGAGGACACTGTGGCAGCATCTACAGAGGGCACTGTGGCAGTATGTACAGAGGACACTGCGGCATTATCTAGGGGTGTGTTGCATTATCTACAGAGGGCACTGTGGCATTATCTAGGGGTGTGTTGCATTATCTACAGAGGGCACTGTGGCATTATCTACAGGGGGCACTGTGGCAGCATCTACAGAGGACTATGTGGCAACATCTACAGAGGGCACCGTGGCAGCATCTACAGAGGACACCATGGCAGCATCCACAGAGGGCACCGCGACAGCATCCACAGAGGGCACTGCGGCAGCACCCACAGAGGGCACAGCGGCAGCACCCACAGAGGGCACAGTGGCAGCATCCACAGAGGGCACAGCGGCAGCATCCACAGAGGGCACAGCGGCAGCATCCACAGAGGGCACAGCGGCAGCATCCACAGAGGGCACTGCGGCAGCACCCACCGAGGGCACTGTGGCAGCACCCACCGAGGGCACTGTGGCACTATCTAAAAAGGGGCTGCCCAATCTTTGCATGTGTGTCTGCCAAACGCTGCTAACTGAGCCGCCGGACTGCATTTAGCGACGCTAAAAACTGGAAAACTGGATTGTTGAAATAAGCACGTGGAGAAATATCTAAAATTTTAAACCTAGCGGTATTATTATAGTCATGTAGTATTAGTATTATAGTAATATAGTGTTATAGTAGATCAAATAACTAATTGATTAACAATCATTTTGTATTGTATCAAATTTGAATGTAATGCGGCCCGTTAACTTCCCATTTTTTCTATATGCGGCCCACTTACCCGGCCGAGTTTGAGACCCCTGCCGTAGCCTATAAAAAAAACAAAAAAACAATGCTTTGTACACTATGACCATTACTACACCATCCTTAATATATATCCCAGTCTAAATGGGAGTAAAAAAAAACAAGTATTCTCACTCATAGTTGCCATAAATTCAATTCACATTAATGGAGGGTAGGCTGCTGTAAATGGAGGCCTGCATTCTGCAGAATTTAGAGGGAAATATGGAGGAAACGTAAGGAATTATTATTTCCCCACTGTTACTCTGCTCTATCATGATCTGGCTCCCACTAATAGAGGTAGTAATTACAGTAAAATAACTATAATTGTTTATTACTCTTTATGCGGTTCTTATAGGTTAAATGAAGGTAAACATCCATTTACGGCTATAGATTTCATACGAGGATTTTAGTTTTGTCTTATGGAAATCTAGCATACAGTAGGTTTTCAGGTCTTTGTTTGAGCCTGTTGTAGTATTATGTTTCTGGTAATTACTGGACTGTTATTTCTTATTTAATTATAGCCATTAGACTTCTGAATTGAGCCAAGGGTTTTTACAGTCAATAGATTGGCAAATACTGTGATAGGTAAACAGCTACAGAACACTTGATAAAACAGTTTAGTCGTCAAGTCTTGTAATGAACAGTCTTGAACTGCATGTCCACTTTTTATCATCATTTCCTTTCTGGGTTTAATATTCTGTACTTAGTCTTTTTTTTAAATAAAAAAAAAAAAAAAAAAAATATATATATATATATATATATATATATATATATATATATATATATATATATATATATATATATATATATATATATATCTTTATAGTGGCCGGAGTTCCATTTTTCTGATACATAGCTCCAAACTCCCTGCATAGATATATATTCTGGCTTCCTGTAGCCACCACTATGTGCTTACTGCATACTGTATACATATTGTTTAATGTATAACCAGCTGTAAGCCCCTATACATAATCATAATTACAATAGCAAACTTCATTTTTACTGAAGATTCCCTTTGAAGACCAATTACACAATATATTGTTAGCAAATGATAAAAATGAAATGTGCATTACAAGGATAGACTATTGATTTCAAAGCTCATGCAGTGCCTTATTTCTCCTGTGTCGGCGCTGTAGGGGAATTAAACACTTGCTGCCGAGTTCCCCTACAGAATCCTGCTGATTACTAGCTGCCCCAACAGAGTTACAAACTATGACCAGTTTGTTTTCGCTGGATCCTTCTAACAAAAAGGATTGTAAAAAGTGAAAATCACTTTTAAACTATTTAAAGGCTACCTCCAGATAATGACAAATGAAAGTCAGAGATGGTAATAAGAGGGATTGGGAGGGGAGGCTAAACTGTAGCACCCGGGCCCTAATGCAAAATCTATAACAGGGCCCCCAATCTATCATGTGCCATTTGTAATACTAGTGTCTTCTTATGTGGCAGAGGAGCAATAGGGCCTCTCTGGTACTAATGGCCAGGTGTGAATGCTAAATCTGCATCCCTATAGCTAGGGCCCTAGAAAAGGCTGTGACGACAACTCATACTTTTACAGAAAAAAGGGACAAAAGGAGTAAAACAATATAAAATGCCATTGCTTGAGTATGCTGTGGATTTAATGAGGAACATTCTCTAAAGCCATTTCAAAACCACAGCAACAACATATCCCCATTAACTTACGCTGTACATCTGGCCACCAGTAAAATATGATGTCAGCGCTCTAGGTATCCAATATGTTACTGGGGAATTCTCACGTGATTTCCCTGGTCCCTCATAATCTTCTGGTTTTAGAACTTTATTAACTATGAGTAGGAGCGTTCATTATATTAGGTGTGATTGTTAGAATGTGCCTAGTAATAACTTTTGCAGAATGTATTAGTATTACCAATCCATATCCGTAATCAAAAAGTGACTATTTGTGCTATTATCACCCTAGATATAGACTACAGTACCTAATACCACTGGTCCGTATTACCGGAGCCAACACAAAAGGGAAGGATCAGAAAGGCTACTTGTGGAAACAATCGACTTATAGAACCGGTATGAGTCTATATACCTAATACCAGTATAGCGTTATAATCCAGTTTCATAGGCAGAGGTCCGACTCCTAGGAAACAAATGAGCCCACTGATTTTAAAAAGGATTTCCACCCAAAATATATTGACTTAATTCTATTCAGTTGCGGCTTCTATTTGTGCAAAAGTGAGAACATGAAGTGCAGCCACATTGGTTGCCACATTTAAATCTGCTATGTGAACAGGTAAAAAAAATAATCAGTTTCTTACAAGTAATTCAAATGTGTACGTTATGTAAAGAAAAAAAAAAAAAAAAAAGCTCAGATCTCTGCAAATAAATAAAATATAATTACTAAACTTAGTCATCCTAACTTCTGATTTACTAGTACATGGTAATTTTAGATATTTTGGGTGTAAATTCTCTGTAATGGAGCGTGACGTTCATGCAGTATTTTTTTGTCTGGCGCAGGGTGACGTCCAGAATTAGGGCCTGTTCACATCACCGTTCGCTTTCCGTTCCAGGGTTCCGTCGGAGGTTTCCGTCGGGTGAACCCCGCAACGGAAAGTGAAAGCACAGCTTCCGTTTCAGTCACTATTGATCTCAATGGTGACGGAAACATCGCTAATGGTTTCCGTTCGTCACCATTCCGGCAGGTTTCCGTTTTTTTGACGGAATCAATAGCGCAGTCGACTCCACTATTGATTCCGTCGGAAAACCGGAAACCTGCCGGAATGGTGACGAACGGGAACCATTAGCGATGTTTCCGTCACCATTAGCGATGTTTCCGTCACCATTAGCGATGTTTCCGTCACCATTGAGATCATTGGTGACTGAAACGGAAGCTGTGCTTTCACTTTCCGTTGCGGGGTTCACCCGACGGAAACCTCAGACGGAACCCCGGAACGGAAATGAACGGTGATGTGAACAGGCCCTAACAACTGATGCATCAAATGTCAAAACTGCTCCTATAGAAAAGCACGAGATCATTTCTGAGCATCAGTTTCTGTTTCAAACAAATCAGATGGTGACTACACTGCATCTCCCTGCCGCTGTGCACACCAGAGTAGTCACCAAGTAGACTGGAGGTGTGTACTGATCCCACCCACCAGCCAATCCACCTCCTTCTATTCTCAAATGAAGATGGTCATCGGTCTCCCACAATACACAGAAGTGTACAGTGAGTAAAGTATTTTAGTCCTTTATTAAATAAGGAACATGTTTATTATTAGAAAAATATAACTTGGCTGTAGTCCTAACCTGTCAATGATGTCGTCTACCACCATGACTTAAATGCCATTTACAGCTGAGCCTTCTCTTCTCTGCTCTTTTGTCAATGACTCAGCCTGTCAGACTTCACTGGACAAACCTCAATGACACAATCTTAAGAGTGGACAAAGATTTGAATTCATGCAAAAAAAATTATGTAAAACATAAAAAATTTTTTTTTCAAAGTAACAATTTTATCTTCCCACACTCAAAACTATTTATGAATTCTATTATCCCTTTATAAAAATGAGACAAATTATTTCATTGCGCTACTTTAACCCTCTAGTGAATGATTGTTTTACTCTTTAATTTTATGAAAATATTAGAATAGAAAAAAATTTACGCAATAGGACTTTTTTACATCTGCGTTGTAGGCTCTGTTAGGGGCCTCTGTCACGGAACCACCCAGAAACAATACCACAACATGCTGCACTATTGTTTCTGGCAAAAACATTGACAAAATGAAGGAAACCCGATGGAATCCATTAAAGTCAATGGGTTCCGTCAGGCACCGATGGTGTCCGTCATGCAACGAAACCGGCACTTTCGGTATTTTCAGTGTTCTGCTTCTATGTTGAAAAGAACAAAGGAAATACAGACGAAGCTGTGAACAGGCGCTTACTTGAATTTGATAGACAAGGCTTTCCTTTGGCTAGAATTGTATGATATCAAGACTATTATGATCATGATATTTGTAAAGCTACACTGATTCAGGGGTTATCTAATGAATTCCACGCCATTTTTAACTTCTAGGCGGCCCGGCAATCAGAAGAACGCTGCAGCTATGGCTTCATGAACCCCAGGTGATCAAAAAATAGCCGGCTATGTAATACATGGTCAAATGGGGTTCGTCAGAACGAGAGCCACTCTTTGTGAGACTCTCCGTGCTAGCTAATAAAGGTGAGTCATGAGTGAGTGACACCCCCTTTATGAAAACCATA
Organism: Rhinoderma darwinii; assembly: GCF_050947455.1. Lineage (NCBI taxonomy): Eukaryota > Metazoa > Chordata > Amphibia > Anura > Rhinodermatidae > Rhinoderma > Rhinoderma darwinii. Next base: position 364,290,948 of record NC_134690.1, on the reverse strand, counting down.
TGCCCTGATATAATCTTTAAAAAAAATATATAATTAAAACTTTCGGAAAGCTCTATCACAGGAGTGTTTTATAAAAAATAAAAAAAAATTGTATTATTATTTTTCGATTTTTAATTTATCTCACACTTTGCACTATTACGATCAGAGTGTGGATACTACAAGATATGCAGTATATGGTATCGTGACAGCAAAATTATTTATATATGATATAACATTTCCGCATGGATTTTCTGCACATATTAAGAAAAGCTGAGTTCATAATTTGGCACAATTTGCCACAATATCAGAATATGACTGTAATAAACCTACTGAGCTATCTTAACTGAGTAAAGAATTACTAAATGTCACTATCAGCTCTGCTACATAATATAAGGGCAGCAGTATTTATATAGTATTCGGTATATAAATTCAGTGCAGCAGTCTGTATATAGATTATATGGAAATTGCTGCTGGGCAGCCCTGCTCCCATGCCTGTAAGTTAAAGAGGCTCTGTCTCCACATTATAAGTGCCCTATATTGTACATAATGTGATTGGCGCTGTAATGTAGATTACAGCAGTGTTTTTTATTTCGAAAAACGATAATTTTTGACGGAGTTATGACGTATATTACCTTTATGCTAATGAGTTTCTCAATGGACAACTGGGCGTGTTTTACTATATGGCCAAGTGGGCGTTGTACAGAGGAGTGTATGACGCTGACCAATCCGCGTCATACACTTCTCCCCATTCATTTACACAGCAGATAGCGATATAGCTATACCGCTACGTGCAGCCACATAAACACACTATAACATTACTGCAGTGTCCTGACAATGAATATACATTACCTCCAGCCAGGACGGGATGTGTATTCAGAATCCTGACCACTTCTGTAGCGTCTCTGTGATTTACAGCACAGCACAGCGAGATCTCGCTGTAAATGACAGCTTACAGCGTAATCTCGCGAGACTATGCCTGCTGTGCTGTAAATCACAGAGAAGTGCAGAGAAGTGGTCAGGATTCTGAATACACATCCCGTCCTGGCTGGAGGTAATGTATATTCATTGTCATGACACTGCAGTAACGTTATAGTGTGTTTATGTGGCAGCACATAGAGATATAGCTATATCGCTAGTGCAGTGTAAATAAATGGAGAGAAATGTATGACGCGGATTGGTCACTGATTGGTCAGCGTCATACACTTCTCTCCACAACGCCCAGTTGGCCATATAGTAAAACATGCCCAGTTGTCTGTCCATTGAGAAACTCATTAGCATAAAGCTAATATAGGTCATAACTCCGTCAAAAATGATCGTTTTTCTAAATAAAAAACACAATGCTGTAATCTACATTACAGCGCCGATCACATCATGTACAAGATGGGCCACTTATAATTTGGTGACAGAGCCTCTTTAAAGGAGTAGTCAGATCAAGACGACCCCTTTTAAAAACTAGCCTGAAGATCAAGTGAAACCAAGGGTGCGGCTTCAGAAAACCCCAGGAGATCAACATTAATTTACTAGGGAAAGCTTTGGTCGGTTATACAATTGAATGACTGACCATGTAATACATGGATGAACCAGGTCTGCCAGTGTGAGAGCTGCTCTTCGGTAGTAGATCTCCGCTTTGACTAATAGAGGGGGGTTCCTCTGCTCTGACTCATAGATGGGGTCCCAAGCCCTAATAAGGTATAGGGATGGGAGTTGTCTTCATGAGACAATCTCTTTAAGGTCCGTACATTCTGCTCCTGATATCACACAGTACAGAATATAGTATAAGGGCAGCACACAGTATGGGACACTGGTATTTCTGGTGCATGCTCTTCTAGACCAAGAATACTACAATCATACTATGTAAATACAGTAAATCTAATCTTCAAATCTCTCCCCTCTCTCTCCATTAAAAAAAACCAACTTATTTGCACAAGGGTGATTATTGTTGGAGACGCTCGTAATCGTCACGTCTGATTGATAATCGCTTAGCAATATTGTTTACTTCAATTTTTTGTCACTTTCTATTGAGAAATCAACAGCCTGCGTAAGGGCAGGAATACGTTTTCATGTGTATGGCATACACAAAGTGATTTAAACGCAAAGCAAAAAAACTTTTACAAGGGGACTTCATGTCAAGACCCAGAGACTAAGCAGCAAGTGCCAAACTATGCCTAAAAGCATTATTTAAGATGATACTTTATGAAAACAAAAAGATAAAAATATCTTCCTAATTCAAAAGGAACATTTTACATTTTCACAAACTGCTCCTAAAAACAAACCATTTAATACATATTTTTTTTAGCCTTTAAACACGTAACATAATAAATGCTGTGTCCACCTCTGCAACCATTTTTGTACTCCACCTATACATCTAAATGAAAAAAGAAGCAACTTTGTTAATAGTCTTAATTAAAATTCTCCCACCTTTTGTGCACACAGCCCCTATGCAGACCTATATGTCTACATAGTTACAAATAGACCCTGTGTAGTCAGATCGTTATACTCTCTTCCATCTATACCTTATTTTTAACTTATATTTAACAGGTTATGCAAAAGTTGGTATATATGGAAGAGATTAAAACTGCAATGTAATATTAAATAGTGTTTGTTTGTAGTCTATTTCCATGAAAACACATAGGTCTGCATTGGAGCTGTAAACACAAAACAGGAGGAGATTTTTAATCATGACTTTAGCAAAGTTAAATTGGAGCAATACAGAATTAAAGGAGAAAACTGAACATAACCTTTAAGATAATAACAGTACAAGGGCTGCCATTTGGGGCAGCCTGTAGTCTGTGAATTTAGTGATCACATAAATAGCTCCATTGCCTGAAGGAACAAGGAAAAAGCCTATTCCAGCATTGTATTGGGAGAATACAGACTGCCGTAAACAGCACCGTATCCTACTAATGGAGGCTGCAAATGATGCCTACAGGGAGGCAGGAGAATGTTAACGCTGGGTTATTAATGGAATTGTTCCCGCTTGTTTCTGATTCTGATTTTGATTTTGATTCTGATTCTGATTGGATTGATTCTGATAATATGCAATTGCTGCAATTTCTTATTATGTGCTGCAAACTGGCGCATCATTTTATCATTACAGCGAATGCAACCTATATTTTTACTATCAATCGGTGACATTTTCACATCAATTATTATAATAACTTCTCATTGACAATAATACATTCATATAATTACTGGCTAAATGGCAGAATCAGCTGTCAAGAATTCTCATTTCTAGTTCTTCCGTCTTCTAATATGGCAGGGGGGCTATGGGTTCCTAGGGCACAAGGGCCTGGGGGTGACTCAGAACCCCCTATATCTACACCAGATATTTTTATGTTATTGAAAATGTTCATAAAAAAATGTATGTGAGGTACTACATATGTTTTTTTTTGCATTTTATTTCATTATATTCAATAGGAAAAATGATGCAACAAAGAAGACAAAATAGGAAATATTGATAAAAGCAGCAGTGCTCTAGATTAATATATTCTGTGTATACTAGATTACTGTGGTCGCATCTGCAGAAGTAAGGGATGAGAGGGGGTTTACATGTGCTTGTCTATATAGTAGGATAAGTATATTGGTCCGTATGGACGTATTTTTTGAATATGGATGAGCATCTATAATTGCATATGAAGATTATAATTTTTTAATGTCTCATATTATAAATCAATAAACAAGAAATCATTTATTAAAGTTGTGATTGTAGAAACCATATAAGTAACACTATCAATTCTGGGAACGTACACAAACATTGTATACAAAACAGTTTGTGCAACTGAAATTTCTAAAAAAAACACTCCGAACACATTCAAATAATCATTTTGGGTTCTTTTCTGTAAGGGAAGAAAAAGAAATAAAAAAAAGTAAATAAATGGAGTTGAAGATGATTTATGAAGCTGTGTGCTGATCACAAGTGAAGTCCTTCTAAAAAAGCTCTGAGAAACAAAGGGAAACATATGTTTTGTTGTGTTTTTGTATCATTTCTTTTATGTTTTTGGAGTATAACAAACTCAACCACAGGCATGTCACAGCTCGAGCAGATGCATTTCCATTCACGGTGCCAATAGAGGTTTACAGAATTTCAGTTTCAATTCTAATTTCAAGGAACTTTCTAGGTAACACATATAATGCAGTGTTTATAGCCTGGAAATCAATGTAATTTCTTATTCATTTCATTTCTGGTTTGTAAAAACATTTTTGTTTATACAGCTTTTATGCACACCTCCATGGTTACAGACTACAAACCAACCATGTGCTCCTGGTGTTATGTGTTAGTCTCTTCCATTCGTGCCTGTTCTTGCTGATCTCATGTCTGTTGGTTAGCAAGAGGAGTAGGCAGAGGTGTGCATAAGAGCTGTATACAATAAATGGTAGAATTATTATAATCAAGACTATACACAAAGTTGATTCATTTTTTTATTTTAAGCCAGTTGCACAAGACCGAGTACCACTCAGGCCATTTTTCACGGCATCCGAGTGGCACTCGATAGTTTTCACTGACCCATTCACTCTAGTGGGTGAAACGGGTCGGTGAAACCGGACCCGACTTTCCGATCCATGGAAAGATAGGACTGGACCCGGCCGGCACACACGGTTGTGTGCATGAGGCATAAGATGCAATAAAAACATTTCAAAACCGGATATGCCCTTTAAGGTGTACCCAACAATTATCTGGCCTAGGATTTTTGTTGGCATATCCCATGAATTTCAACAGGATCCACAGGCAATCTAATGTATATGGGTCTGCCACACAGTCCCCTAATATTTTTTATCAAGAAGAAACCCAGCAGGATAGATTTGAACATGTCTGATCCACTGTTTCCCCCATAGATAAGTGGCCTCACAGGGGTCTGGTAGCCCTTACCCCCCTTTCCATATGCACATCATAGAAAAGCTATTTATTAACTAGAGGTGTAACTAGGCTTTTCTTCAGTTTGCTGCCCTAGCTCTGTAGCTTAATGCCCTGGACAAGGCAGAGTGGCTTGTAGGTGCTCCACTGGCACCCAGCATGCATAACCTGCCAGCCTACTTTTCTCCACAACTATGCTAGATGATCTTCCACACAATTGTAGAACAGTAAACAGTATAATAGAAATACTTTTGTTTTGCCATGTTTCTGGCATTGCTACTTTCCTGTGTTTATAGGGGTTGTCACATAGTATTCCACAGATCAAAAATGACATGGGTCTGTAGTTATATCCTTCCTTTTCCATTCAGTTTTCTCGATCCTACTGCCCTGCCTGTATAATTGCGAGTATTCACTATAGTTATGGCCAGAAGGATGAGCAATATAACAGGTTCGGTACAGATAGGTGAGTCATACTTTGCTGCAGAACATGGAATTGTGGGTAAAACAATGATATAAAATGTAGGTAATATGAATAGTTATGTCAAAAAGTAATTACCATGATAAAGCAATGGGCACCTGAGGCTGAAATGTATGGCGATCTCTGGAATGGCCCTTTAAAAGCTCAAATTCATAAAAAATATTGTTGATGCTATTAAATATCAGCAAGAATATCACCTCGCAAGCAACACTCATACAGATCTACACATAACTCCTTCCCATAACCTTTACCCTTCTTCCGTCCAGCTTCACCTTATGTCCATTTAAACTTTTCAATAAAACATGAACAAGATCTTTTTGTTCCATATTATGAAATATAGAAAGCAGAGAGCAACAAACTCTCTGAGCAAGAATTTGTGGTCGCTGGATATGACGGTGGGGGCTTTGGGAAATAAGCACAAATTGCTTTGTTGACTGTAAGAAATTCATCTATAATTCAAGCGTTTGCAGTTGAAAGGAAAATGCAAATCAAAAATGTGCCAGAAAACAGATGGGAAGGAAGCATTAATTGGGCGATTGGTTTATTGGTGATAAAATGCACCCAAGAAAACCACAAGTGCTAAAGTTCTGGTATACATCTTCTCTAGTGCCTCATGGGAGAGCAGTAAAATAAAAGCTTGTATGCATAATTCTGCATGACTGCAATTACATAAAGCAAAACGGACCCCCCCCCCCCACCACCACATCTCTCCATTGCGGTCCAAGGAGGTCCTGCTAACCTGAACATAAACCTGTTATAAAATGGTGTTCACACAGTCGTTGGAAGGCAAGGCAAACAAATGAAACTTCCTCTACTTCACTTTCTTATTCCTTTTCTCTCACTAGGATGGTTATTTTAAGAGAAGTATCAATGGAAGTATGGAAGAACTATCCAATGTGTTATGTTCTTGAGGGTTTCATTCACACAACCATTCATCTGTACGACTCTTTTCTTATGTTTAGGAGTACCTTCAAGTGTATCCATCATTATCATTTATTTTGCATAAATCAGTAGTATATATGAATATGTGAAACTTATTAGGGGAAAGTGCTATCTTTCTTAAACCTCTTCAGTCACCCAAAAATATATTGGATTAATACAGTAAATTCTAGGTGGGGGAAGGGAGCTGCAGTAATTGCCTGTGTGAGATTCCTGCTGGGAGAGTGGAGGGGGAAAAAAAAATTATGAATTGAAAATAATGAACAATTATAGAAATGATGCAAAGGAAGAAAAAGATCCAAAATATTCAGGTTATGCACAACACTTCCGGCTGGACAACATATACCGTAATGCACATCTTAAGCTGCTTAAACAGGTGACTGGTTTTGTTTTGTAAGGATACAGATATCTGAAATTTACAGAATCCTGGAAATCCTATATATATATAAAAAATAGATAAATAAAACCATCAGAACTAAGGAAAGGCATGGCTTCAGTAGTGCCAAGTGGCTTCTCATTCTCATCTCAGTGCCAGTCTGGTCATGAACTGCAGATGCCAGGCTTGTCGGTAGGTAACACACTACTATAAACCTGAGCTCTGAGCTTGTAGTGGAGAGGCAGTAAAATGTCACATAACAGACTATTATAGCTCATGACCATTCCAGCACATGGTAAAAAGCTCAACTCAATAATACTGAACTTACCGATTGTATACCCTTATCTTTTTCAGCTAGGGTTGAGATAATGTGTCTTTCAATGTCGGCAGAAAGGTGCTTTGTACACTAAGAGAAAAATATTCCTGATAATGAAACCTCTCCGCCACACCTTTATGCTATTGAGCTTCAAGGAGAGTTCTTTCAGAGTGAAGAATATCCTCTGTGCCGCCTTCTGACTATGGTTTGGAGAATAGGAGAAAAATACATGCAGTGTTCTGGTCACGGCACCTGGCTAGAACGTACTGATTAGACGTAGATTATCATAAGTTTCTTTTTACAGACTACGCGTTTCAGGACCGAACTGGTCCCCTCATCAGGTCAAAAACATATCTGCTCCCTCTGGAAATATTGCAACATTAACAAACAAAAGCTGAAGGACACATTTCAAGAGTCACCACACACTTCGTACCTACAAAATTTAGGGGGTGACAAAAAAGCACTTGGCCCTTCTTTTTGCGTAATAGTGTCATATGACGGAGGATACAAACTGATTTTTTTAGTAATAGGCAGTGGAAATAGTTATCATTTATATGATCTACCAGTGTTTTCCAAACCTGTCCACAAGGAACCCCAACAGGCTATGTCTCGAGGATGTCCTTAATGTTGCACAGATGATTTAATTTGTTTCACTGAATCAATAATTAGAACATGTGTTTTGCTCTTTGAGAAATCCTAAAGACATGAAGCGTTGTGGTCCCTTAAGGACAAACTTGGGAAATACTGATCTACAATATTTACATTCGGCACACCACAACCATAGACTGTTCAAAGATTCCCCTTAGTAAAATAAAGAGACATATGCCTAGGAGATAACCCAAAATGCTCAGATGATGTTCCTCTTAAGCACGGCAAGGACAAATATCTAATACGGGCAGATATTAGTATCAATTCATCCTCTACAAATATTGACAAAATACAGTCTTAGCAAAATTGCTTGGCAGAAATGATGGACAAGAGAATTATCCATAATCTCCATAAATACTGGCTCTTGATCTACCCTTGAAATAGTTTACATTCTGTCACAAGGTCATACAGGGCTCATATCTACGTGCTGCTATAAAATTATGTTTGCAGTCATCCTTACAAATATGTCTCCTTTATTGGGTGGATCATACTATATAAACAGATTATATGGCTTTAAGCATTGGGGGATTGGAGATTCAATGACAGAGATATTACAAAAAAAAGGATGAAAAGATGAAGGCAAAATATTTTTGAAAGTTTGGTTGTTGATATTTAGTAGCAACCGTAAAACAAAATTATAAGTTTACCAACTGTGCAAGCTACCAATACATCTACAACCCAAAAAATGTGGACCACCAAACCCTATCGGAAAAAGTCTACAGATTATATAAAAATAAAATAATTGGTGGTAATACGGTGCCAGATTATAAAATATTCTGGATTATTGAACACTCATCGAAAATTCACTTGTAAAGTTAGAGAAAGCCTAACATAAAAAGTTTTCACAAAAACTTCTATAACATTGTCTTTTAATCAGCGGAATTTTTTATCGGTTCTCTCTGCTTAGTCTACTACTTCTGGTCTTGTGATGATCTACATTATATTGCATTTTTGATCTGTAAACAAGTCCTGGAATATGGGACTTTCTGCATTATCAAATACTACAGATTAAAGGAATTTGCTTTTCAAGAGATTAAGAAAACTGGGGTGCAATGGCAACCATAAACAGTTATCACTTTTACAAAAACACTGAAGACACCTAAAACAAAATATTAGGGAATAATGTTTCCAGAACCTTATTATAGGAAGTAGATGAAAAAAAAGTATCTCAAATTTCACATTAAATGATATTTTAAATTAAACCTGTAACATTCTCATCAAATTTGTTTGGTTCACACAGGATCAGTTTGTTTTTTTTTAATGTTATTTTACTTTTCTCCTATGTTCAATTCCTCAATGGTAATTTTTCAAAATGTATCACTATTTTAGACTTTTGTACAGGTTACCTTATATATAAATACTCAGCATGTCAGTTTACAGATTGTGTCAGGTTAATTCTAACCATCTAAACACAATCACGTTTTGCAATGGGAATATACGCCATGCATTTTCCTGGGAAATTCACACCTGAAACTGAGATTTATGGCACAAATTTGCAGATAGATTCGCTAATGAATTAGCTCCATTGAAGTTCAATAGAGCTAATAAGTGGATTTTCAGCGCAGAATCTGTATGAATAATAAACATGTTCGCGGATTACAAAATCCACGGTGCAGTCATTATTCCGCAAAGGTTTTTTCTATAAAAACCCCACTCACATGCATTGCAGGTGGAATTGCAGTGGATTCTGCCCAGATTAAGTAAGTAAGTAAGTAAGTAAGTGAGTAAATCCGGACAGAATCCACAATGTGTAAACATACCATAAACAACTAAAAGACTAATCATCAAGATTGGTTCAGCTGAAAACATGACTGCCCACCCAGAAGTCAACCATTCAAAAGTAAGAAACGACAATAATAACAGCAATAATACGTTGTATGCCATTCCTTTCTAAGAGACCCTAAAGTTGAGTCTATTTTCAGGACCATGCGAGTATTAACCTACATATATGATGAACATCTTAAGTTACGGCACGCTATAATTTAGATTAGAGACAACACATCTGGCATTCAGGATGTCTAGGGAGGTCTTAATATTACTACTTCATCCATTCAGTTCATTATGAGATCAATTTTCCTCTGACATTTGTCACACCAAGGACCAGTAATGACTGACTATTATCGTGATCCCAAAAAACATAAAATATTCACTCACCAGATATCAGCACATATTTTGACCTCATCGCTGAAATATACCAGTTACAAAGACATAGAAGGGACATCAAAATCCTTTACTAGGCCTACTGTTACTACATAATTCCAGTCCAATTCCAATTTCCTGCTAGACAAACAAGTTGGATGGCCTTATTGACCCATTAAAGTGTATCCTACATCACAGTTATACTTGGACCACCATAGGGTTCTATGGTGGTCTAACTTTGTTTCATTTGAACTGCAGGGACTCCAGGTCTTGTGGTCGTAATATGGAAACTAAAATCCATCGACATTTCTGTTATCTAAATTCAGCATAGGCTTAGAAATTGGCTTTTTATCTTATCTCAGATTGCCACATACTATACACGGATCTTTATGCCAAATAAGCTGACTGTTCATCATAAGGGTTATAAGGATATTAGCTCTTATTTAAACTTCCTTACACCTGTACAGCGAAACAAAAAAATCAGAAATGTAATTATTTGACTTTTAAATGTACAAATTCAGACCACTAAGGCTCTCAAATGACAAAACTTTGACATTTTTCTTTTTGACCAATACAACAAATTTTTACAGCAATCCATGCTTGTTTAAGAATTTACTTTTAATGTCACTGTAACTGTATACACATAGAAACATAGAAACTTATTTGAAACCACTTGTTCATGTACTAAAGTATTCACACAAAGTTCAATCTGCTATACATCAGACTACTTCTTCATGTTAAATACGCTTGTCTTAGGTGATCTACTTGACAATAGAAAGGAAGTAATGAGAAACATAAAACAAGACAAGGAGGAATTAGAAAGATTGTAAATAAAATGGTATCTATAAACTGAGAGAAAGTCTTCAGTCCTTATAGTGTAGCAAAAAAACAAATAGACAACATTATAATTTAAATTAATTATAAACTTTTTTTAATAATAATTTTAAAAACAAAATTCAATAACAGCAAAAGCCATTAAATAAAAAAAAAATCCATAAATTGTATTTATCCCTAGCTTAAAAAAAACCTGAGGATCGTGTCACTACTGTGATCATAAGGAAACCCTACTCCATAGAGTGTATGTGACCTCCGCTGCCTCTACTGCCCTTATTGGCGCATTCCACAGCTGCCATGTCCATCACATACAATCACCAACATAACTACTGAACACAGGTTAATACAAGATCAATGATTACATTAGTAATAATAAGATATAAAACTGTAATACCATAGGTCTTATTCACAACCTAGGCGCCAACTTTATTATAGAGGGCAAAAGGCAAAAGTAATACTATTGCTGTTAGGACTATAAAGCCCAAATAAGAAAACCAATTTTAGAATTAATAGCACACTGCTTATAATGATGACTGGTTATATCCAATATAACATACATTTTATTAAAAAGCACTTCCTATTATACGCAGCTTAATAGGCACTGTACAGGAAGAGCTTAGTGATGTTTCTTCTATAGTATGTCAGGGTGAAGGATTCCCATGAGAAGCATGAAGCCTTAGGGCACCCCAGGTTAATGGATTCTAAAGTGATAAACTAATTTAAATTTGATTGAAATAAAAGTCATAGCCCTTTGGAAACCTTTGAGACTGTTCAATTATTTTATTCCTATGGTACAGAGACTAACTAATTGTTCCTGGATGAAAAAAATGGGATCACGATGTTCTTATTGGCCTAAAAGCAGAAACATCACCAAGAGACATGACTGCTACTCTGGATAAGTTAATAGATAGATACTGGTAGTAAGGATTGAAGAACTTAGAGAAATGGGCCAGTGGTGATGCTTGGCCTGTGCAAATTAAGAAGATGCAGTTAAAGGGGTCATTTACTTTCTGCTCAACACATTATGAGACTTTGAAATTTCGGTATGCCCCAATGTGATGCCTGAGCTGAGGTCTTGCATTGAGGTTGTATTGAAGTTCTGTATTTATTTATTCACATACATAGTTTCAAGGCATTTTAATGACTATGGCTTTCTACACAAACAAATACTGTGACTGCTTTTTGTCACATCATTCACTGAATTAGATCATCTCAATCATAATTGAGTAGGAGTCGGTGTGATAACTGCAGGGAGTCTACAGTCCTGACAGTTACTAGTAAGCGCATTGTAAAAATACCTAAATCCGTCAGTTCAACCTCTTATACCTACATACCCTAGTTGCTTCAGCGTAAAAAGGGTTTCACACTCGAGAATTATCTGGCAAACAATCGTTCATAGAACGCTCGTTGCCAATAATCGCCCTGTATAAACAGGGAGGCGATCAGCAGATGGACGAGCAAACGCTCATTCATCTGCTTATCGTATTGTTTAAAAAAGTTAAATATTATAGCGCTGCTAACATGATAATAATGTATGGGGGCAAGCGATCAGAGTAACGACCGCTCATCCCCATCCAGGACATGACAGGAGCAAACGAGCGCAAATCAACGATGTCTCATTGATCGGCGTTCGTTGCACCGGCCAAAATTGGATGTTGTAATAGGGCCTTAAGGCAAAAAACATCTTTGAATGACAATGACCAATGTGCCATAAAGTGAAAAAATCATTCCTGACCCCTGTCTACTTATGTTGCTTTGGTCATCTTACACGTAACAAGAACTGGGGCTATACCAAGGCACCCTGACAATCGGTTAGCTAAATGTTGTGGAAAATAATATTATCCTTTCCTACATATATGGTCAATGTATGGTGGCTCAGTGGTTAGCACTGGAGCAGTAGAGCACTGAGGCTATGGGTTTAAAGGGGTTGTTTAGTGCCAAGAAATTGATGGTGTATCCTCAGGAAAGGTCATCATTATTTGATCAGTCAGGGTTCGACTTCCCGTACCCCTGCCGATCAGCTGTTTTGAAGAGGCCGCAGCACTGGTTTGAGCACTGCTTTCCCTTCATTTCCTTTACTGTTCACACTGTGTATCACCAAAATCTTGAAGCATCAGTTCATAGTATTACAGCCTTCTCTCTGCTCACACTGTGAATGGCCGACACACTTGTAGCTGAGGTTCACAGTATTACAGCCTTCCCCCATTCACTTGACCACAAGTGTGTCGGCGATTCACAGTGTGAGAAGTAAAGGTAAAGAAGGGAAGGCAGCGCTCGTACTAGCCCTGTGGCCCCTTCAAAACAGCTGATCGGTGGCGGTGCCGGGAGTCGGACCCCGACTGATCATATATTAATGGCCTATCCTGAGGATAGACCATCAGTTTTTTGGGACTGACAACCCTCTTAAATCCGACCAAGGACAACATCTGCATAGGTTTTGTATCTTCTTCCCGTGTTTGCCTTAGTTTCTTCCGAGATCACCAGTTCCCTCCTATATTCCAAAAACATATTGATAGGTTAATTGGCTTCCTAGAAAAATCTTTCTAGTGTATATGTGTGTGCGAGACAGGGAATTTCGATTGTGAGATCCATTGGGGACAGGGACTGATGTCAGTGATAACAATCTCTGTACAGTGCTGCAAAATATGTTGGTGCTATATAAGACAGAAAATAAATAATACTGGTAGAAAAAAATCCAAATAACATAACATTTGTGAAAGTAAAAATACATATAACAGACAACTTCACACTGTCTGTAGTTCAGGGCTGGACACATTCCTGGAACCATATAGCAAATTCACCTAGAAATTTGTTGTTAGCCCCTAAATTGTGGATTGTTTACTATTGATATCTATGAAAATTTTCACTGTTTGGCTTCTGTAACAACCCAATTTAGCACCTGGAATGGTCTAAACTGGCCCCTAAAATCCACAGTAATTTTTATACCTCTGCTATAGTTAAATAGATAAAAGACATGACTATTAGGTCTCGGATTTACCAGCCATTGGATTGCTCATGTACTCGTATTTGTTAGTGTGAGTGTTAATGAGGTGATACTATAAAGAAGCATATTATTTTATGTAGTGAGACATATTAGCAGAACAAACACTTAGCACTCATGAAAGTTCTGGATGGCTTTTGGATGTCATATGAGGTAAAATAGTACTAGAAAAACACTGGATAGAATTTGGATAGAGATCCAGGCTGAGCCAAGCCGTTAAATAGCCGTGCAAAAATCGTCAAGACATACACTATAAAGTAGATATAAAATACTAGTAAAAGGACAATAATGTCTGAGCAGGAAACGTCTTCTAGATGTAAAAAGAAATTAATAATTTGCCTTGTATGAAGAATCATGAGATGTGAAGGAATAGGATCAAGAGAGTGGGTTATAGTGAAGGAAGAGGAAGCCCTTCAAGCTGAACCTAATGAATAAGTAACATCACAATATTGAACCTGGAGAAGTTCCATGAATAGCTCTCAAATGTCAAGATTACAAATAAATTTCTAAAGTGGATCCATACAACATTGATAGTATCTTCATGTTTTAGACCTAAAAGCCAATGAGGGAGATGCCTCCACACAAACCACCAAGATTCACAATATAGCAGAACACCATGAAAGAGTGAATTATATATTTATTAACTTCTATAAGTCAAGGATTATGAAAAAGTTTCTTAGACATTAGAAAGTATTATTTTGATGAGATAAAAATAGTCTAAAGATGATGGAAGATTCAATTCTGGGTAACAAGCTGGGGTTGCACTGACCAATAACTTTCTTCTGACTTGTTATTTTATGGTATCATAATGACCAAGAAGTTGGTATCATAATGACCATGAAGTTGGTATCATAATGACCATGAAGTTGGTATCATAATAACCATGAAGTTGGTATCATAATGACCATAAAGTTGGTATCATAATAACCATGAAGTTGGTATCATAATGACCATGAAGTTGTTTTAAAAGTAGCTGGATGTGTTTTCAATTTTACAGAGTGAGCGCTTCTGCCCGTTCATTTTAGCAATTGGTGGGGGGCCTCAGCACCTGGAGCCCTCACAGATCAAAACTTCTGACATGTCAATATGACATGTCAAAAGTTTTCTGAAACAACAGTTACTCTTTAAACAGAAATATTGTGAATTGTTTGCAGGAGGTAGAAACTTACTATCCTTAGAAAGGTCATCAATGTGTCATCAGTGGGGGTCCGACACCAAGCACATCTACAGATCAGCGGAAAAAAGGCATAGTGCTGTGGTCCCTTCACTGTAGTATCAGATATAGTGATCTCCTCCATGGATGTGTCTGATCATGCAGCTCAAACCCAGAGCCACAGAACCAGACACAGGTGGCGAGGTGCTGGTTACTGCAGTGATGAAGCCGCGATAGTCTAGGAAGCAAAACAGACCCTTTATTCAGCAGATCAGGGTTTGGAGTCCAGAAACCACACATCGATGGGGCATCAATTTTTACCTTGGAAAACCCCTTTTATAATTGTATAATAAAAACCAGTGCCATTTTCTAATATACTTTGTGTTTAATGTTTCCTCATTGTCAAGAACTCTGTTTGCTATAAGTGAATGGAAACATTCTAATTTATATCCAGAGTATAACAACCCTATATAGAACTAATACTTCTCACAGCCAAGAGTTTGGCTGGTAATTGTTACCTACACTGATGCATTGTAGCAAACAATCTAGATGCTGGTGGAGTATTTAGCTCACAGAGGATTGCCTAGACTGGATACAATTGTAGAAAACTGATCTCTGAGAAGTAGTAAACAAGACTCACAATTTACTGACAGCAGAGATCTTAAAAAGGTGAGAAATTGAAACACAGAGTACCCAGGAAAGTTGCTTAACTTTTCATTATACAATGATTATACTTTATTTACATAAACCTGAAAATTTCTCTAAACCCTTGGTGACATCCGCCGTATATATATAAGGTGCTGCCACCTAGGGGTTAGCGCAATCTCCCATATATTTACGTTGATGGAGCAGATTAGCCAACGGCAGTAGTTGTCAGCTGTAACGGCCGGGATCGCCATCTGTCAGTTTAACCCACTAGATGCTCGGGTTAATGGCAGTCGCAACATCTAAGTGTTTTCGAGAAAGGGAGGGGGGCTCATCTGTCACCCCATCAGCACCCCACAATGTAATCGCAGGGTGCCGATGGGTTTCCATGGCAGCCAGGGGTCTAATTAAGGCCCCCAGGTCTGCCATGTTAGTAGTCCTATCAGGAGTACTCCTATTAGGCCTACTTGGATGCCTGTCAGTGTAAAACAAAAGTATTGTTGTGTATTATCTGAGCAATCAAGGGTCACACGTTCAAGTTCCCTACTGGGATTAAAATAAAAAGTTAATCAAAGTTAAAAAAAATGTTTTTTTAATAACAAAAAGAAAAAAAAATCACCTTTTTCCCTTTTCAAAGTCCCTTATTATTGAAAAACCTAATACATTAAAAAAACATATATAAATGGTATCGCTACATCCGCAACGACCCTTACTATAAAACTTAGGTATTATTCATCCTGCACATTGAACACTGTAAAAACAAAACGCTAAAAAAAAGAATAAAAAATGATCAAACATTTTTATGTACCCCAAAATGGTACAAAAAAAACCTATAACTCACCTCGCCAAAAGCAAGACCTCGCACAGCTCCATCAACAGAACGATAAAAAGTCATTGCTCTTGGAATGCGGCGACACAAAAATAAATTCTTTTTTTAAAAAGTGTTTTTATTATACAATAGTAATAAAACATAAAAAAACATATAAATTTGGTATCGCTATATGTAATTATACTGACCCCCATGATAAAGTTAACACGTTATTTATATTGCACGGTGAGGCCAGAAAAACAAGACTCAAACCCCAAAAAGATTGCAAATTGCTGTTTTTCTTCTATTCCAACCTGAAAAAAAAATTAAGGAAACATTTTCAATACATTATATGGCTACGTCGATGAAAAAAGTTATAGCAAAACCCAAAAAAAAATTACTGTGTCCTTAACACCCAAAATAGCTGTGTCCTTAGGGTATGTTCACACAGAGATTCTTGACGTGGAAACCGCGCCGCAAAACTCGTCAAAAACCGGCCGAAAATGCCTCCCATTCATTTCAATGGGAGGCGGAGGCGACTTTTTCCCGCGAGCGGTAAAACCGTCTCGCTGGAGAAAGAAGGGACAAGCCCTATCTTCGGGCGTTTACGCCTCTGAGCTCCCATTGACATTAATGGGAGGCAGTGAAAGCGTATTTCGCTGCATTTTATGCCCGCGGGCGAAAAACGCCGCGAAAATCTGCGTGCAGGCAGAGGAAAATCTGCCTCAAACTACCAAACGGAATTTTGAGGCAGATTTTCCGCCTGCAAAAAACTCAGTGTGAACCCGTCTTAATACATGTTACCAGGTACTTTGACTTCCTGATTGTGAAGTTTATTTTTATTTTTTTAAAAACCAAAAAGGTAGCAGAAATATGGAAACCCTCTGACACGGTTTCTAAACCTTTCTTGTATTTCAATTCTGTCCATGTTGATCTCGAAATGTTTAGAGATCATGGGACTGATATTTCGTTTGTCTGTTGTTATCTTGAAAATTCTTTCAAAAATTTCAATAAAAATCCTATTGAGTTAAAAAAAAAAAAAGAATGTGTATAATGACTTGCATGCTGCTTTATTCACAATAACAGATACTAAAAGTAAAATTATTACTGAACTCACAGAATTTACAATCCGGGAAGTTGTATCTTTAATGATTTACTCATGATCGGTCACATATGACAGGGAGCCTAGTGCAACTCCGGACTTGTAAATGAGCAAATACACATAAGAAAAGGTCCAAAGTCTAATAGGACATAAATATACCTTACATGGAGGTAAGCAGAGCAGAAAGAGAGTGCGCTCTCTAAAATCTTACAATCAAAGCTGTGTCTCACGTTATAATTCTGAACAAAAGACTGTCTGTTCATTTACCAGCTTCCGGACAGAGATTGGGAAAACACAGGTGTTGTGCTGCAATCTACAGAGCGCAGGCTGGAAGGGACTGCAGGAACATACAGAAATAGAAACACAGCAGACGAGGGGTGTAGGTAACGAAACCACACAATCCTTTATACCTTAATTATGACACATACCCCGGCTTGTCTGCCTACCGAGCTTTAATCTGCAATGCTTTCATCTGCCCATTGAGCCATGCTAGTCTGAACGCTACAACTGCTCTGTCCTGCAATTCCCAACATGACCACCATTCAATGACTGTAAATGTGATAAAGCCTTCACAAGGCAACTCTGCTGTCTTCCAGCAACAATTCTAGAATTGTATCTGTCTCCAAGATCTATGTCAGATGAAGCCATATATGTATACAAATGGGTGAAAAAAAAATCAAAAGAAGTGCTTGCAAGTGCGTGTAAAACACATGCCACACACAAAGAAGAATGATGCAAAACCACAACGCACACGTACAGATTTACAAGCATTTTTTACGCGCGAAAATCTGTCACGCTTGTGTGAATGTAGCCTAACAATAATTCTGATCTACAACTTCTGGTCTTCAAGGTCAGATTGACTAGAATTTCTACACTCATTCATGATGCAACTACAGATAGTTAGTTAAGTATAGCCAACCAAAGCTCTGTGCCAAGGCATGTTAATAGATATAATTTTAGGCTCATATATATATATATAACAAAAAGAAAACAGCAGCACTCACTAGAGAAGATGTATAGGTGCCAAGCAAGCCGTCCAGATCCAAGGACTAGGTAATATACAAAAATGGAAATCTTGCAGCACTCAAGATAGTGAAAATAAAGTGGTTTATTACAGCCAACAAACAGCGACGTTTCTGTCCTACAATAGGACCTTTATCGTCGCTGTTTGTTGGCTGTAATAAACCACTTTATTTTCACTATTTTGAGTGCTGCAAGATTTCCATTTTTGTATATATATATATTATATATAAGAATGATAGAGGCACTCACCGGAGCTGGCAAAACAATTTCTTTATTACAAAAAAGATCTCGGTCAGGATGTGGAATTGCCCCTGAGAAAGCGTGTACGCACGTGAAACGGCCGTAGGCAATTCCATATCCTGACCGAGATCTTTTTGTAATAAAGAAATTGTTTTGCCAGCTCCGGTGAGTGCCTCGATCATTCTTCTATAATATAGTAAGCTGGTTGTGCTATACTTTCGATGAGCAACTCCGTGGCAACTTACCTGCAATTATCCAAATAGAAAGAAAGCCATTTTCCACACTCCCATTCCGACTGTGCGGTTTTGGCAGTGCCAGCCTTTTCTCCTTCTTCCCATTTTATATATATATATATATATATATATATATATATATATAGATATATATATAGATATATATATAGATATATAGATAGATAGATAGATAGATAGATAGATAGATAGATAGATAGATAGATAGATAGATAGATATAAAGGTCGCCTTGTCGTGGCAGGTGGGCTCACACAATTTGATCAAAGTGTTCGCAGGTTGCTGTCACCATTTTCTTTTGTGCTATATATATAAATATATATATATATATATATATATATATATATATATATATATATATATATATAAAATATTAGATTAATATACATATTTATATAGAGGGTAATGTATTGATTTTGTAACTGTAATAGAAAAAATCCCCAACAAATAAACAAAACTTAACATACAAGTCTGACAGCTTCAGTCATTTATTTACTGACAATAAATATTTGACTAGTGTTCAAACACCATGCTAAAGCTTGCTGAACAATATCTGTCGCTTTCTGGCAATAGACCAACAAACCTGTAACCCCTCCTCAGCAACAGATAAAAAGCCGAACCACTCAGCTCAGTAGTCTTTTTATTAGAACATATTAGCTGTTAAATAAAACATATTTTATGCTAAAGAAATAAAATTGCTATAATGGAAACTTTTTCCAACTTATTTTTAACTTTCCTCGGACGTTTTTCCTCCACAGCTCAATGCACTATGTTTAAAGAGTTAATCCGGCCAAACAATGTAAATTCAGCTTTTGGCCATCCTCATGGAGCTCTACGTAACTCCCCAAAGTTTTACTTACAGTTCCTGGATGCTGCCAGGCAGCTTAGGAAATACTACAACTCCCAACCACTGTAAACTAATATTAGTCCCTTAATTACAGTCCTTGAGTTTATAAGACCACTCCTGGGCAGACTTCTTCTACACCAAGGCTGGACAAATCCTAGAAGCCGAGTAGCCAAAGAAATTAGAAATATAAATATGGAACCTACATTTTTAAGGTTTTTCTATTAATCTAATTGCTTGGCCACCAATTGGCTCCTAAAATGTGGGGTTATTTGTCTACATAAATTACCCCCCCCCCCCACCCACCCATATCTGACAAATAAGGGTTTCAACATTTTTTATGATTAGGAAACACATCAGGACATAGCAAACCTGACCATATAATTTACAGATTTTGAATTTGCCATGGGGAAAGATGTTTCCATTGCCGGTTAAATGTATCTCGATGACAGCCTCTTATGGTAATTATTTGCCAAATATTTTTTTTAACATCACAAAAATAGCATTTGCCTCGACCGTCCAGGAAACTAGACATAATACAATATCTATCAGATGGTCCAGACCCACACTAATTCTCCAAATGAAGGGTCCATACAGCTTAGTTCGGGCAGTGGGGTAGGAGTTCTTGGTGTGGGGTCAAGCTCATGGACCTACTTCAATGTTATCTTCTAAAATATCTACATGACATGGGAGAAACTGTGGCTGAATTTTCCCTCGTTGTTACCATTCAGACCATTGACAATCATACATATACAGTATCTAGGACCAGCCTTAACAACATGAACACAGTTGAGGACACTACTGTATTTGTGTTTGTACATATTTATGTTGCTAGGAGGAAAAATTTACAGAGGAATAAACTCAAGAACAATGCAACAAAATAACAACGCTAAATAACTACGCTAACAACTGAATAATGTATATGATATATATATCTACATATATATCTACATATATGTAGATATATATATATATATATACACAGACACAGAACCTTTACTCTACAAAAAAAGTTTCGCAGCAGCTGAGGTAATACTCACTGTCTTTAACCGGTTCTTTTAAGTTGAGCAATAAAAAGAATAGAAAGTTGATCTGGGTGAGCGCCGCTCTTTCTTTCTTCACTTGTGTATTGAGGTGTATATTAGGAGGAAGAATGTACATTACTAAAAGTTGTCTTGGAAATCCTTGGTGACTTCTAATATTCTTATAAATTACAGTAAGGGGCACATTATATTGTAATCTCAGATTGCATGACCATGTACAAACAGATATCCATTGCGTCACAAGAGGAATCGGTAATGAAATAAATAATAATTGAAATTCTAACTCTATATCATCAATATTACTATATAATGTAGAAATTAAATCAGCTCTCTGTATAATAACCAATCACCACAAGTGAATAAGTAGATAAAATGTTAATGTCACCAACTCCTTTTAGTCATGGTTATTATGGAAATTGAGAGTAACCCATGTTAAATCTGTGTCGCTGTGAGACCCAGGATATTATTGTGCTTGTTCATGGGTGGTGCTTATTTGACTTGATTTGAAACATTATAGTTTTCAAGGATTTATTAAAAGTTCTTGGTGAATATATATTGTGATGTTTATTAGGGTCTGTTATTGCTCTTGAAATACATGTGATACGTAAAAATACCGGACCCAGAGTTTCTAGAAAAAAAAGTAGACCCATTTTTCTATTTCTGGACAGCCCCTTTAATGCATTGGTCAGGATCCCCTCTCCGTTTAAAATAATATGTCAGAAATGTCTGAAACGGGAGAACCCCTTTAGTATTTATTGCTGCCATACTTTGCTATTACAATTAGTAATGTCAGAAAGTGTCTAATCATTAACAGTACAGTGATTTATATAAATGCATAACAGTTCCATTTCCTCAGATTACGAGGAACCAATAAAGCAAAAACTCATATCCAAACATTTACTTAGTAACTGATTTGTCTAATAAAAACAAATCGCAGACCAGGTTTAATCTTGTGCCAGCTCTGTGCACAGCCTTAAAAAGTTTTAGTTTTTTTGTTGTTTTGTTTTTTAAAGCACCTTTGATAATAGTTTAGTGTATACATAGAGTGCAGTTTATTTCCTCTTTGTAGTCTTTTACATAATTTGTTCCCTACCCCTAAATATTACCATCCCCAGGAGTTTGTGGCAGGAAGATAAGGAGAAGCAATTACGCTGCACTCTTGCACATTCTTCATGTCTACCACAAAGAGCTATGAATGCAAATAAGCCTTGAATATACAAATTAAAAACACTACTTTATAACCGCTCAGAGATTTGCATTAGGAAAAGCAGCGGTATCAAGAGGGATAGATTATGTTTTCATTTATCCTCAAAACTGATTCTCATGTAATGAGAATGTCCCTGCATTGTCTATAATTACCCTATGCCTTGTGCGACGGGTGTCAAAGGAGATTTTTGGTTATGCAATAAAATACTTATCAATATGACTTTCCATGCTCTATTCTTTAACTGCATAGTATAATCTTGCCAAGTGTCAATAAATGTTTTTACTAAAAACTAGGCACATACTGTACTAAATGATTAGTTGGCTGATATGACAGCAAGAATTCTGAGATTTTACATTAATGACCTATCCTTAGGATAGGCCATCCATGTATGATCAGTTTGGCCCGATCCCCAGGACCCCAACCAATCAGCAGAGTTAGGGTACCATTACACAACGCGAAATGGGCCGTGTAAACGAGCGATGATCAACGAGACAGCTCATTGGTCGGCGCTTATTTGCTCATGTCACGCGGAGCAATGATTAGATATGAATGGAGATGAGGGCTCGTTACTAAGATCGCTCGTCCCTATACATTTTCATCATGTCGGGAGCACATCTCCCTGATTACACAGGATGTGATGCCGACAACGATGATTTTTAATTCTGCATAAAAGAGCAGATCAGCCGATGAACCGATGATCATCAGTTGATCGTTGCCCTGATTACACAGGGCAATGATCAGGAACCAGGGATCATATGAACGCTCGTTTGCCCGATCATTGGCCAGTGTAATAGGACCTTTAGCATATTCAACAAGAAATGAAGGCCTATTCATGTGAATAGGCTGGGCGGGTCTGAGCTGCAGTACCAGATACAGCCACATGCATACGGACGTCGCCATGTCAAGCACTGTAGATCGGTGCGGGTCCTAGGTTGAGACCCCCTTCGATCAAGCATTAATGGCCTATCCAAATCAATGTAAAATACCATAATACCTCTTCAACACTATTGCAACCCAAAACAAGTATAATATATATATATATATATATATATATATATATAAAAATAAGAAAATGTAAATATTGCAACCATTTAAGGTGGAATTATCCTTTAGCTTTACAGTTATGGACCAGAGCTGTAGTCATCATCCTGAAAAATACAGTTTGTGTCCTAATACTCATGCAACAAGAAGAGCCAAACGTCCATAAGACGGGAAAGCAACAGATTTTAAAAAGGCTTACCTATAAAGAAATGTGGCTTTGTGGGAAAGGTTCTGATGTTCTCGCCCTGATAACTTGCCAATTTAATCAACTATTCTCTAAGTAAAGATACAGATTCCTAATCTCTTTTATATTGCCTTCTAAGCTCCTATCTGCTGGAGCAGCCAGAACATCCTTACTGAGGCGTGCAGAACATGCCCCTTATATAGAATCAGAAGGGAGAAATTTAATTTTCTCATACAAGTCCTAACAAGGAACGAAATTACTGTATGTCTGTAAGGCTACCAATGGTAAGGGTCTATTCACACCAGTGAAAAACAAGTAGTGTCTCGTACTGTCTCCGTTCATCATTAAGGCTGGGGCTCCATAGAGACTTCTTGTAGCGCAATTTTTCTATTTTAAAGAGTAACTACACTTTCATCAAACTTTTGATATGTTATAGAGACATACCAAAAGTTTGGATTGGTGGGGGTCCGGGTGCTGAGACCCCCACCGTTGCTGAAACGAAGGTGCAGAAGCACTCAGCCGAACGTTTTGCACCTTCGGCTGTGATCTGTGCTCATCGTCACGCTCAACATGGCTCACAAACAACATCTATAAACCCGTCTTCAGTCAGATGATGAGCGTTGATCACAGCCGAAGGTGCAAAATGTTCAGCTGAGTGCTTCTGCACCTTCGTTTCAGCAATGGTGGGGGTCTCAGCACCCAGACCCCCACCGATCCAAATTTTTGGTATGTCTCTATAACATATAAAAAGTTTGCTGAAAGTGCAGTTATTGTTTAACAAGTGACAGCTGCAATCCACAGCAGTCACTTCGTTGCATGAAATTCAAAGTATTCCTCTTGACTGTAGCTTTACATTGACCTGTTCTACTCTTCCACCATAAGTGAGAGTTTCTGATAGATCACTAATGCAGAGCTTAAATGGTATGAGCACTTTCGTCATGGAAACAAAAATGTTTTTTAGATAATAAACTTACAGGATTCAAATTGCAACATGTAGGCCGATTGCTAAATTATTTATTTTTATTTTCAAGCCCTTTTTCTTCTGACATGCCGACTTGTGGTCATGCAAGCTCTGATATCAATGGGCATTCCCTATGACACTTACTCAATGGGGGAATATATAAAAACTGGTGTTTCAGTGTACACATCTTAATAAATTTGGCGCCTCTATGGCTGTTTGATTGACAGAAAAGCCAATTTGCGTCATAATTAACACCAGCTTCTGGCATAAATTATGGTAAATTTGTGGTTCCATCAGACCCGCTAATCCTTGCCCCTTTACTTGCCTGTGTGTGTGTATATATGTTCCAGTATGATGTGTATATATGTGCCTGTGTGTGTAGTGGCGCCATTGTAAAGTGAGTACATCCTCACTTTAAGATAGTCAAGTAGGAACCATTGTAAGGAAAGGAATTACTACACAATTACTAGACTCAACATTCGTTATTGTGTTCACTTTTCGTTCCTAAATGGTTAAAAAGCCGGGTTTTTAGAGTGAAGAAAAATGACAGAGTAAACAATGAGACATCTTATCTTGTACACTCTGCCTAATGAAAGCGTAAACCGCATCTCCTTAAGGGGAATGACTCCGTCCGCAGTCCCACAAGCATTTTTTTCATACTTGTCATCTTTCATACCTTTCATCTAACTTCTATCTGTGATAATGGCATTAAAATATTCCTTGCAGCAAGGTTATCTGTCCTCCCGCGTAAGTCAGTGTACTTGATAAAAGGAACACTATTCCTTCATCTGCCTATTTGGCTCTTTACAAGTAAACCCACTGTGTCCCGGTTCTGATCTACGTGGGTTCTAATCCCTTGTACATACGTATCTGCTGTATACTCCCGGGGTGCTCTGTAGGTTACAGACAGGGATCAGTGTAATGCATTATGCAGCGCAGAATAAATCCATGTGTCAAATGCATTTTCATACAAAAAGGGTTCATGCTAACTATTTAGCTGCCGCAAGGGACTAGATTCACAGAGCTTTTCCTGCCAAAGACACAAAAAATTCACAGTTTTTGCATGAATTCTTACTACATTTTGTCAGTTGTTTCTGAATTATATTGTATCCGTTTTCTACAAAGTTGGATGACAACCAATGGGTTTGTGATCTGAATGGCAAATCTGTCTATTTAGGCCATACAATACACAAGACTATACAAAAGGAACAAATAATTAAAAGGGATTTTTTTTATATTTATTAAGGGGAATATTTTCTTAAAATGAAGCTCTTTAAATATTCACATTGAAGCTGTCAATTTGACTGTAATGTCATAGTATTACCGACTGCACATGTAGAGCGATAATCACATGCGTCTTTGTGTAGGATTAGATTTTATTACACTAAGATTACAAAAATAATCCGAATTGTTTGTAGTTCTTTGACATCTGCCGGGAATTGTTTTCATGCAACTAGCTGTATAAAGATTGTAAAGATTTACCACTAATTCTAGGGGTGGCTTTACCTGCTTCCTTAACCTCTTTACGCATTTTCACGTACATGCACGTCACGTGAAGGATCCCCTTCGCGCACTCCGGCGTGCATTTAAGTGATGGTGTGACGGACAGCCGGGCTTACGCTTCAATGGCCGGGATAAGAGTCGATAATGATCATCTCAATGTGTAAAGACTTGAAGACGACTAAGCTAGACTGCTTTAAAGTTGCGATTGCCAATCTTCATTAGTGCTAAGATTTTTAATTACCCCTGATAAAGCTGCACTAGGGGGCCGCGAAACGCGTAGGGAGACTTCATATGCTGCAGCCTACATTTGGGCACGTATATCTCTATTTATATTACCTATCCGCTTGTGTTCTATGGTATCATGATGGCACATTGCATACATGCTCTTAACCTATCTCTATTTTGTGGGGGATTAATTGCATTTGCACCTTATACTACTTCTACAATTACCAGTAATATCAGGCTAGGGATTGATTTCAGGACATAGACTTTTGTGCCCACTTTATTTAATTTACATATTATAATTGTCATGAATCTACAGTGAAGGAAATAAGTATCTGATCCCTTGCTGATTTTGTAAGTTTGCCCACTGTCAAAGACATGAACAGTCTAGAATTTTTAGGCTAGGTTAATTTTACCAGTGAGAGATAGATTATATAAAAAAAAACAGAAGATCACATTGTCAAAATTATATATATTTATTTGCATTGTGCACAGAGAAATAAGTATTTGATCCGCTACCAACCATTAAGAGTTCAGCCTCCTCCAGACCAGTTACACGCTCCAAATCAACTTGGTGCCTGCATTAAAAACAGCTGTCTTACATGGTCACCTGTATAAAAGACTCCTGTCCACAGACTCAATTAATCAGTCTGACTCTAACCTCTACAACATGGGCAAGACCAAAGAGCTTTCTAAGGATATCAGGGACAAGATCACAGACCTGCACAAGGCTGGAATGGGCTACAAAACCATAAGTAAGACGCTGGGTGAGAAGGAGACAACTGTTGGTGCAATAGTAAGAAAATGGAAGACATACAAAATGACTGTCAATCGACATCGATCTGGGGCTCCATGCAAAATCTCACCTCGTGGGGTATCCTTGATCCTGAGGAAGGTGAGAGCTCAGCCGAAAACTACACGTGGGGAACTTGTTAATGATCTCAAGGCAGCTGGGACCACAGTCACCAAGAAAACCATTGGTAACACATTACGCCGTAATGGATTAAAATCCTGCAGTGCCCGCAAGGTCCCCCTGCTCAAGAAGGCACATGTACAGGCCCATCTGAAGTTTGCAAATGAACATCTGCATGATTCTGAGAGTGATTGGGAGAAGGTGCTGTGGTAAGATGAGACTAAAATTGAGCTCTTTGGCATTAACTCAACTCGCCGTGTTTGGAGGAAGAGAAATGCTGCCTATGACCCAAAGAACACCGTCCCCACTGTCAAGCATGGAGGTGGAAACATTATGTTTTGGGGGTGTTTCTCTGCTAAGGGCACAGGACTACTTCACCGCATCAATGGGAGAATGGATGGAGCCATGTACCGTCAAATCCTGAGTGACAACCTCCTTCCCTCCACCAGGACATTAAAAATGGCTCGTGGCTGGGTCTTCCAGCACGACAATGACCCGAAACATACAGCCAAGGCAACAAAGGAGTGGCTCAAAAAGAAGCACATTAAGGTCATGGAGTGGCCTAGCCAGTCTCCAGACCTTAATCCCATCGAAAACTTATGGAGGGATCTGAAGATCCGAGTTGCCAAGCGACAGCCTCTAAATCTTAATGATTTACAGATGATCTGCAAAGAGGAGTGGGCCAAAATTCCATCTAACATGTGTGCAAACCTCATCATCAACTACAAAAAACGCCTGACTGCTGTGCTTGCCAACAAGGGTTTTGCCACCAAGTATTAAGTCTTGTTTGCCAAAGGGATCAAATACTTATTTCTCTGTGCACAATGCAAATAAATATATATAATTTTGACAATGTGATTTCCTGTTTTTTTTTTTAATATAATCTATCTCTCACTGGTAAAATTAACCTAGCCTAAAAATTCTAGACTGTTTTGTCTTTGACAGTGGGCAAACTTACAAAATCAGCAAGGGATCAAATACTTATTTCCTTCACTGTATATATACATTGATTCTACCCTATCATAGGTTGGTGCTCCAGTTGGTCCTGTGCTATAACACATATGGACCGATTCTTTGTCTGGTTTTACTTTGTGTGTTTTTGTACCATATAATTAAAGATGTATTGTTGTGAATTTTTGAATCATCTTGATTTTGGTGGTGCCCATCCCCCCTTTTTTGTTACAACATTTAAGATCAGCAAATTGCTATGTATAAAGGCAATCGCTCAATGGTCTTGCAATTAAAAAGGGTGTTGCCATGCAAAACCGTCCACTAGCGTGCACCATTTTGATTTTTTTTCCATGTCTCTTTACCACGTGACCATTTCACCTTTTTCACAGTATTGAATAATTGCGATATGTAAAGATGTAACCTTTGCTTCCTTCAAGATCAGGTGCATAAAGGGGTTTTCCCATGAGGGACATTTTTGACATATCCACAGGATATGTCATAAATTTCAGATAGATGCGGGTCCCACCTCTAGAACCTGCACCTATCTCTAGAATGGGTGAATGGCAGTTACAGAAGCAGCATAGCATGCAGACTACACTATTTCTGTAACCACTATTAATTTCTATGGGAGTTACGGAAACAGCGTATCTCAGCGAGTTACGCTGTTTCCATAACTTCTGACTGTGTCCTGACCATGTAATCAGTAAGTGGCTAGGAGGCAGCGTGAGAACAAAAAGCTAGAACGGGGTTTAGGGGGCCCCGTTCTGGAGATAACTGCGGGTCACAGAGGTGGGACCCGCATCTATCTGACATTTATGATATATCCAGTGGATATGTCATAAATGTCCCTCACAGGAAAACTCCTTTAGGGCATGCCCCCACGTGGCGGATTTCCTCCGCAACTGTCCGCATCAATGCCGCACCTAATCCAGGTTGCGGATTACGGCTGCGGATCTGCCCAAAATGTGCAGTAAATTGATGTGGACTAGCTGCTGCGGACTGCGGAAAAAGTGCTTCCCTTCTCTGTATCAGTGCAGGATAGAGAGAAGGGACAGCACTTTCCCTAGTGAAAGTAAACGAATTTCATACTTACCGGCCGTTGTCTTGGTGACGCGTCCCTCTTTCGGCATCCAGCCCTACCTCCCTGGATGACGCGGCAGTCCATGTGACCGCTGCAGCCTGTGATTGGCTGCAGCCGTCACTTAGACTGAAACGTCATCCTGGGAAGCTGGACTGGAGACAGAAGCAGGGAGTTCTCGGTAAGTATGAACTTCTATTTTTTTACAGGTTGCTGTATATTGGGATCGGTAGTCACTATCCAGGGTGCAGAAACAGTTACTGCCGATCGCTTAACTCTTTCAGCACCCTGGACAGTGACTATTTACTGACGTCTCCTAGCAACGCTCCCGTAATTCCGGGAGCCCCATTGACTTCCTCAGTCTGGCTGTAGACCTAGAAATACATAGGTCCAGCCAGAATGAAGAAATGTCATGTTAAAAAAGCAAGACGCATCCGCAGCACACATAACATGTGCATGACAGCTGCGGACTTCATTGCGGAATTTAGAATCTCCATTGAAGTCAATGGAGAAATTCCGCCATGAGTCCGCAACCAGTCCGCCACTGCTCCGCAACAGACAGAGCATGCTGCGGACACCAAATTCCGCTCCGCAGCCTATGTTCCGCAGCGGAATTTTACGCATCGTCTAAACGAACACTTCTAAATTTAAGTGGAAGTCAATGGAGAAACGGCTCCGCTGCGGATTAACGCTGCGGAGTGTCCGCAGCGGAATTCAAGTGAAATTCCGCCACGTGTGAACTCAGCCTTAAGTAGAACAAGTGTTTGAATCCCTGGATTGTATGCATTATTGAAGTGTGTATAGCCACCCTAACACAAGCCCTCAACTAATGCACATGTTAACTGCACCATTAACTAGAAGGACAGGTTACATGATGATGACACAATAGGGCAACAGATGGATTAAGACAAATTACTGAAATCTTGATCTGGGGCACCTGGTGTAATGTGTACAAATGATGACTGGACATGGTCAAGTACTAGTATAATACTATGTAAAAGCAATAATAACAATGATAAAAATAATTATATACAAAATAAATAAATGATTAAAAACAAGGTGGCTAAATTCAAGTTGTCGCACAAAGTCACATCACAACCAACACATACGCCACAGCAACAGTGGTTTGGCCAAAACTGATACACTGTGTTATGCCTAGTATAGGGCCTAAAAGGGGTGGAGCATGACACAGGAATCACAGAGCAGCACAGATAATCACAGGGGATCTATGATTGTTTGACTGGGATGTAGCACAGTCTATGCAATCTGAGAGACCCATGGAGAGTGTGAGCGGGGGAGGGGGACGAGTGGAGCAGGATATTTGTTTTAATACTCCCTGTGGCCAGGACCGTCTACCCTTTGTTATTACAATAAAGACAGTCCCTGAAAAAATGAATTCTTTAACATTGTCGCTTGCCTGCGGCTCAATGGTACTGTATAACAATAACAAGGGATTTCCCATCAAAATAAGAACTAGAAAAAATAACAAATAAGGTGAAATATTTTACGACAAAACCTGAATTTCAAGTTTTGACATTTTTAGCTATTTATTTTAGAGCCACTGTCAAGATAATTTTAGTTATCCAGTTAAAAGGTGTGTCTAAACTTTTTTTGTTGCAGAATTATTTCAATGTCAAAGCTCTGCCATACCAGATAAACTAGTCTAAATGACGCAGGATTACATCGACATGTAACATTGGAATGCCAGGGAACTGTCTTGAAAGTAGCCGCCTGCATCACACGCTCATCGTAGATGCTACACTTAAACTGCTTCGTGTGAGCAAAAAGCACATATGAAGGCAAAAATAGTGCCTTAAAGCTATGTACACCTTTGAAAATGTAAATATATTTATATATGTTGGTGTGTGTGTGTGTGTGTGTGTGTGTGTGTGAGTGTGTGTGTGTGTGTGTGTGTGTGTGTATCAGTGTGTTTGGTGCAACTTTCTAAATACTTTGTATTAAAAATAATTTTTACTTTTTGAGATACAGCTGCTTTGTATACTATACACAGAGCAGCTGTATCTAGTGCTGAAACCTGAATCTTTCAGGTTAGCGGCACTGACGGGTTCAGTGACAGCGGGTCCATCCACCTGTTATCGATCACATATAAGTTATGAACTTAGATGTGATTGGTAACAGTTTGATCCTGTGTGTCCCGCTGTCACTGAACCAGTCAGTGCCGCTGACCTGAAAGATTCAGGTTTCAGCGCTAGATACAGCTGCTCTGTGTACGGGATACAAAGTAGCTGTATCTCAAAAATGAAAAAGAATTTTAAGTTAAAAAGTATTTAGAGAGTTGAACGAAACACACTGATGGGCATTATTAATAAAAAATACAAACTGTTTCAAAAGGTGTACATAGCCTTTATTTATTTTTTTAAATGTCATTGCATGACCTGTAGGATAAACTCCAGATGAGCATGATGGGACTTCGACTGCACCTCTACAATAGTGAGTCATGCATTTTGATGTAAAGAACTTTGGGATAAATTTCAGGGACATGTCAATAGTTGCAATGTCACAAAAATGACAAAAAAATTGTCAATAGGAAACAGGGTATCCCTGGCCCCTATTGATTTCAATGTGAGGCCAGAGGTGGAAACAAAGGCCGGAAGAAAGAACATGTCGCTTTTTTTTCCGTGAACTGACCCTTAAAGTCATGAGCGGGAAGGGGGAAGTATCGGGGGAATGATATGTGTATAATGGAAATTTTAGGAAGGATGGGGAGCCTGCATGGGTGTATAATGATGAGAATGGAAGAATGAGTTAGGCTTCGTTCACATCTGCGTTAGGGCTCCATTCCGTCGGAGCTTTCCATCGGAACGGAGCCCTGACAGACACAAACGGAAACCATAGGTTTCTGTTTCCATCACCACTGATGTAAATGGTGCCGGATCCGGTGCAAATTGTTTTCGTTTGTCCCCGTTGTGCAAGGGTTAGACTACGCTATTGATTCCGTCAAAACGATGGAACCCTTGCACAACGGAGACAAAGAGAAACCATTGGCACCGGATCCGTCACCATTGAAATCAATTGTGGTGGAATTGGAAACCTATAGTTTCCTTTTGTGTCGGTCAGGGCTCCGTTCCGACGGAAAGCTCTGACGGAACGTCGGAACGGAGGCCTAGCGCAGATGTGAACGAAGCCTTAGAGAGTGTGTGAAAGGAGGATCGTTTTCATGTGCAAAAACACAACAGTACTCACAATCTTATCTAAAGTTATTTTTGGAATTTACAAAAAACGACTCCAATCCACTTACCTTGATGATGCAGGTAACTAATATTGCAGAACATTCATTGTAAAGACTCCATTGTTCCCTGTAAGACATAAACATTATGTATGATAAAGCTGACACATGCACAGATATCACACAGTGACGGACTGTTTATTCATTGGCAAGACCAGGGTGTTGTGTCAGAGTACAGCCATACAGAGGGATCCTGCGCATACGAGTGTGTGTCTGCCAGAGCAAACAAGCGGAGATCTATTCCTGCACTGAAGTTACAAAGGATCCTGCATGGATGAGCCCGGCTCTACCTCTTCTGTGAAGGCTAAGTGAATAACATTTGCACAATATAACATAGTTACAGTAATTGGCCTCACTTCATTAAGGTGCTGAACAGCAGAAAGTATTAATGCTGAATACATTAGAATGAGATTGCAGTAATTTCACAATTTTCACAGCTGTCATCTTAATTTTTTCCACCCAACATTGAAAACCAGACACAGTTTTGAAAACGTCCCAATAAATCGCATGTAATTTGTTAGGGCCACCTATATAGATGTTGCTTATTGTTTGGAAATGTACACATGCATTTAATTTGTAATTGTCTTATTAGGACATGGAAGTAAAGGGTGTGCTGCGGAGGACTACTGGTGACCACCAATCATCTAGGTGATGTCAAGGTGTGCTGTGAAAGCTTCATTTCTCCTGCAGCGATGCCACACAGGACTCACAAAATGAAAAGAAACTGATCAATCAGGACAAGCTTCGTAATTATGTCAAGTAACGGTCTTCCGAGTCATCATGATTTCTACTCTAACCCCCAGCGATCAGATGTTATTGCCAGAGAAAGTTACCACTAGACAGAAATTTCCCCTGAAGCATTCGCATTCAAACGAATGGCCAATCACGTAAGGTATGGATGGGCCGCGTCCGTCTGAGCCGCTCTTAAAGAAGCAGAGGACCCCCTCTATTATGTCCATATACCACAACAGGAGACAACCCATTTAATAGGCTGGTAAACCAAAATTCTGAATTTAGCCACCTAACAATCTCTTCTCACATTAACCCCTTAGTGACCACCAATACGCCTTTTCACGTGAGTCACTAATGGGCTTTAGGCTAGGTTGACGCCTTTTCACGTCAGCCTAGTCTAAGTCCGGCACGGGTCTCCCGTGCAGGCAGGAGCCGGGGCTCTGCTGTCTGATGACAGCTGAGCTCCTGCTCCAACGCCCGCGATCGAAGTTTACTTCGATCGCGGCCGTTTAACCCGTTAGGCACGTCCTAACAGATTGCCTGTCAGATTTACACTGACAGGCAATAATGCTCTGGTATACGAAGTATACCAGAGCATTATATCAGCGATCTGAAGATCGCACAGTAAAGTCCCCTAGTGGGACTAATAAAATCAGTCATCAAAGTGAAATAAAGATTATTAATAAAAAGTACAGTAAAAAAAAAAAAAATATCATTTTTTTCCATAAAAAGTGGTTTTATTTAGTAAAAGTGTCAAAAAAAAAAAAAGTACACATATGTGGTATCGCCGCGACCGTAATGACTCCATTAATAAAGTTAATGTCATTTAAACCGCAAGGTGAACACCGTAAAAAAAAACGCAAAAAACCATGGCGAAATTGCAATTTTTTTCCATTGCCCCCAAAAAAGTCATAATAAAAATGAATCAATAAGTCCCATGCACCCCAAAACAGTACCATTCAAAACTACGTCTTGTCCCGCAGAAAACAAGCCCAAAAAATTACTACATTGATGGAAAAATAAAAAAATTACGGCTCTTGCAAAGCGATGATGCAAAAACAAATCATTTTAGTTCAAAAGTGTTTTTATTGTGCAAAAGTCGTAAAACATAAAAAAACCTCTACATATGTGGTATCGCCGTAATCGTACCGACCCATAGAATAAAGGTAACATGTTAATTACGTCGCACAGTGAACGGCGTCAATTTAAAAACGCATAGAACAATGGCGGAATTTCAGGTTTTTGTTATAATCCCCCCCAAAAAGGTTAATAAAAGTTAATATAAAAATTATATGTACCCAAAAATTGTGCTATTAATAAGCACAAGTAATCCCGCAAAAAACAAGTCCTCATACAGCTATGTAGACGAAAAAATAAAAACGTTATAGCTCTTTGATTGCGACTATAGAAAAAAGAATAAAATAGCTTGGTCTTTAAGGCCTAAAATGGGCTGGTCACTAAGGGGTTAATGTTTAAACAATAAGGATTTATGACTGACCTACAATGCAGTCATTATCATTAATTGATACAGATGGGTGACAATTGAACCAATATTGCTAAAACAGCGATCGCATATCATTCCAGGGTGGAGAAATACACTCCATGTAAAAAAGGTTCTACAACAAAAATCTAACCAAATGCTGCACTCTAAACTGAGACTTTAGCCTGTGGCAAAGCAAAATCATCCTGGATATAAACTGGAAAAGGACACAAATATTCTAAGACCACAAATAAAACCCCACCATAGAAAAATGCTGCGATCAGGGGCACCTTATTTATATAGCATTCTTGCATGTTCCCTTGTGGGCGCCAGGTAAAAATGACAGGTGACAGCTGACAACGCATGATATATATATATATAACTGTAAAGATAACATATATTTACAATAAAACCAAATCCTGTCAAACCACCTGTTTCATCAATACCATCCCTAATTCCTGTGTAATTTAACCCCAACACACTGCTGACTGGTTGTGCAGATTAGCCAGTCATTGCGAAATTCTATGTATCACCTGTTGTTCTACCTAATGCCACACATTTTCTCTGGGAATAAGGTTCAGGTATTTTACAGTCTAGTCAAAGTGTCCCAGTGTCCATTATCTTTATCAAGCAAGTCACGCATAGAGCAGGCCCTGCGAACTCTGCAGCCGTCATCCTGAAACATGGATGTTTTGCCTGGATATGACGTGGCAACATGAGGTTGTCAAGAAAATCTCTAGAAAGATTTTGATTTAATATGGATGACGCCTCAAGCCAAGCGCCAACTAAATGGAGACGGAAGCATCTAAAGCACCAGTAACCTATGAGGCCTTTGGAAGATCCAACTTCTTGGATCACTGGAACAGAGGCGATAGCTCAACTAGTCTAACAATATCTTGGTCCTTTACAGTCCAGTGTCATTAGCACTTAGTCCACTTTAACTGTGGTTCTTTTTGTGTTGAAGATGTTAGCAAAGGTTTCTTCAGCAGACTCTACTCTATATTAAGGACCTGCAATTGCCTCGGCAGAGTTTATTCAGAGCCAGACTTGTGTAGGTGTTCAACTGCTACCACATGTAAAATGGGCAATTAATTAATCTGGTTCATTTATTCTTAGTCTATGTAAATTTAGATATTTACCGCATGACCACTACGAGCAGGGGCAGACCCAGGCAGTACAGGGCCCCTGTGCTTGTACAATATGTTGGGCTCTTGTTTTCCAACTGATTTAATGCTCCCTAATGGCACTATATAAAATCCTTCACTGGTGCGCCAATTAACCAGTAATTGTAGTCCATGGGAACCATTACTGTGGTCTGTAATGGTAAGAAAGAAGAAAAGCGGCACTCACCCATCTAGTTGAAACTTTCCTTTATTGTGGTATACAAAAGGTAAAAAATATGCTTCCCAGGGAGGACAAAGCAGACAGAATGGTAGGTTACAGCCGGTTTCATGCTAACTAGCGCTTCTTCTGACCTAAAATATAGTGCTGGCGGTGTTCTTTTACACTCCCACTAGCTACCATCGCCTTGGTAACACATAAACAATAGTATATATCCCACAGACACACCCATTCACAATACCCAATCGCATCGGCGCGCTGACGTCACGGCGTAGTCTCCTGCATGCAGTATCGTAGGCAAGAAGAAGTCCTTATATTTTCCTTTTAAGGTAGGAGAGGGCCATATTACCTAATGGGTCCATGTGAAGTTGCGCTGGTTACACATATGGTATATCTGCCTCTGCATTAGACCATCTCTTGGATATTTCCCTCAATGTTTGTGCTTTTGCCATTAACAATGCAATAACAATGCACATATTGTAAAACTTGGCTAACAGATGATTTTGTTTTTATTACAATCATCCAAATGTCATGTCTAAAGACATTGCAAAGTAAAGCACTACTATTGGTATTGTTTAGCTGAACTTATCCCAGGAGCCAGGTCAGAAAATTGCTATTAAAGCCTAACGTTTTTTTTGTATTTTTTATTTATGTCTATGAAATTTCTGCAGGGTCTCAAAAGAAGCCATTTGGCTTCTGGAGTTGTCAAACTGGCTAAAAAAAAAATCTAATGTATTTTGGGTGCCACATAAAGAAATAATTAAAGGGTATGTCCAGCTTTAAGCAGCAATTGTTCACATATAGAAATAATCTAATTGAAAAGTTAAGGAACTTTGTTAGTGCTTAGCTAGTAAGGAAAGCTGGAATATTTCAGCTCTGAAACAACAGAACTGTGAATGCAGCTCTAAACTGTAAGGGCATGGCCAGACGTGGCGTATTTCTGCCGACACTATCCGCATCAATGCCGCACGTAATCTGCGTTGCAGATGCTGTTGTGGCTTTGCCTAAAATGTGCAGTAAATTGATGCGGACCAGCCGTTGCGTATTCAGGTGAAAAGTACTTCCCTTCTCTCTATCAGTGCAGGATAAAGAGAAGGGGCAACCCTTTCCCTAGTAAAAGTAAAAGAAATTCATACTTACCCGGCCGTTGTCTTCGTGACGCGTCCCTCTTTCGACATCCAGCCCGACCTCCCAGGATGACGCGGCAGTTCATGTGACCGCTGCAGCCTGTGATTGGCCTGTGATTGGCTGCAGCCGTCACATGGACTGAAACGTCATCCCGGGAGGCTGGACTGGACGAAGAAGCAGGGAACTCGGTAAGTATGAACTTCTATTTTTTTTACACGTTGTTCTATATTGTGATCGTTCACTGTCCAGGGTGCTGAAACAGTTACTGCCGATCGTTTAACTCTTTCAGCACCCTGGACAGTGACTATCTCCTGACGTCGCCTAGCAACGCTCCCGTAATTACGGGTGCACACACGTAGTCACCCGTAATTACGGGAGCCCCATAGACTTCTATGGGCCTGCCCGTGCCGTAATTACGGCCCGTGATTACGGGCGTTTTTACGTTAGTGTGCATGGGGCCTCAGTCTGGCTATAGACCTAGAAATACATAGGTCCAGTCAGAATGAAGAAATATCCTGTTCGAAAAAACCAATACGCAACGCAACACACATAACATCTGCGGATTTCATTGCAGAATTTTGAATCTCCATTGAAGTCAATGGAGATATTCCGCAATAAGTCCGCAACAAGTCCGCTACACGTCCGCAACAGCCAGTGTATGCTGCGGACACCAAATTCAGCACCGCATCCTATGGTCCGCAGCGGTGTTTTCCGCAACGTGTGCACAAACCTAACTGAAAAGGTGTGGAAACCAATGGAGAAAATGTCTGCTGCGGATTTCCACAGCGGACTGGCCTCAGCGGAATTCCAGAGCAATTCCGCCACGTCTGGCCATGCCCTAAGGGTATGTTCACGCAGCTTATTTTCGGCCGTTTTTCGGGCCGTAAACAGCCGAAAAATGGCCGAAAAGTCGGAAGCAGAATGCTTCCAAACATCTGCCCATTGATTTCAATGGGAAAAATGGCATTCTGTTCCGACGGGCCATTTTTTTACACGGCCGTTTTTTAAAAACGGCCGCGAAAAAGAAGTGAATGTCACTTCATGAGCTATATTTGGAGCCGTTTTTCATTGACTCTATAAAAAAACAGCTCCAAAAACGGCTGTAAAAAAACGCAGCGAAAAACATGAGTTTGCTTAAAAAACTTCTGAAAATCAGGAGCTGTTTTCCCTTGAAAACAGCTCCGTATTTTCAGAAGTTTTTTGCAAAGCATGTGAACATATCCTCACACAAACTAAACAACTCCAGGTCAGTACAGAAAAGTAATGTCAAGTATTTACAAAGTTACCAAACTTTCTATGTAAACTTATTCTATATGTAAAATGCTATACAAAGGTGAACATAAACTTTACTGTTTAATGAACTACAATACTGGAATGATAACTGGGCAATAAAATTCCTGATAGTTGTTCCAAGTTCAAGCCTTCAAAATCACTGCAGTTTATGGATCTGACTCCACATTACACAGCTACATAGACAGGAAAGGTAACCAGAAAAAAGATGCAGGAGGTGGCATATTTACACAGCAATTACTCAGAGATCCGTGAGCGTTGTTTGTTTTGTATATCAAACATTTGTGTTCTCGTAAATTAGGAATAGTCAATGAACTACAACAATTTTATTTTTAGACAATAAAATCTAAAATATTCTAGTCCTTATAATAATACAAAATACAATCTGAGAATTCCACCAAAGGGAAAAAAAAACCCGCAGATCAAACAGCACTTCTCAAACTGTTAAGGAAAAAATATCTGACCAAATTTGCAGAGAAACATCAATCACAGGCTCCTGTTCTACTTAATTTATTTACGGAGAAGCAAATTGAATGTGATGTTTGAGAACACGACTTTTCAAGGAGATATTCACAGTTTATTGAAGTGAAAACATCATTCCGTATTTGGCTTTTCACATTGTAAATTGAAGAACATTTTACAGTATGAGGCTTGGAGGTATGCATAAAAAGTAATAAAACCATAACAAAAGTAAAACAAGAAAATGAAATATGTGCTTATTAAATAAACATGGTTAGCAAAACAGACCTCAAATGAAAATGCCTTTTGTGTAATAAGTATTCCGTAGAAAGCACAGTACATTTATCAAATTATTGGCTGAGCCACTTTGTCGCAGAGCAAAAAGATGTTGCTATGACAAACAGCCAGAAATAAATGACATTTAAACTACTGGGTTAAGCGAAACAGGCTGCTGTCTATACAAGACTCACTCAAAATTCTGCTCGGTTAGAACTTTCCCAGTAGTATCTCCGGTTAGTT
The DNA here is from genome assembly GCF_050947455.1 of Rhinoderma darwinii. Taxonomy (NCBI): domain Eukaryota; kingdom Metazoa; phylum Chordata; class Amphibia; order Anura; family Rhinodermatidae; genus Rhinoderma; species Rhinoderma darwinii. Next base: position 364,252,023 of record NC_134690.1, on the reverse strand, counting down.
CTAGTAGGTCTGTTAAAGGGACTCTATAAACGGTGCCACTCTTATCCATGGAATATGTCTGGTATTGCAGCTCAGCCACATTCAAATGATTGTGGCTGAGCTGTAGTTCCTGACCAAACCCAGAGTCAAGAGTGGCGCCGTTTCTGGACAAAAAGCCTCTTTTAATGTCATGCAATTCTTGAATAATAAAATTAATGAATAGCCAAAGAGAAAATTCCTTGTGAGTCTCAGTTCACACAACGTTTGTAATGTACGTTCAACATAGATGTCGGGAGTAATCTAAGTCTAACTTAGACTCCACCCACCAAGTAGACCACAAATTTACACATTTGTCCGACCGATATGCCTTCGCCTACTTTTGGAAAGCCATGCCCCCTTTTCACAAAAGTGACAAGGGCAATGTACAAAAGCCTTTTGTGACTTTTCTATGCCAGAAAACTGGTGTAGAAAGGTTGATAAATTACCCCCAGTAGTCTAATGGAGCATGCCACAATTTTAATCCAGTAGAAAATGGTAATAGAAATTCCTCTTGAGGACTTTTATTGCTTCCAATTTTGCCCTGATGTACACCACCAAATTAAATTGAACAAATAAGAAGGGAAAAGGAAGAAGTGGGGAGAAGAATGGCAAGAAGCATGACGCGCGTTTCGCTGACGTCAGTCAGCTTCATCTAGGGGCGTGGGCGCTCAGTTTCTCGCATCCTTTATGTTGGACGTTGTGACTGACAGCTGTCACAGCCAATCACAACTCAGTAAAATAAAAATAATGTTTAATTGATAAAAAAAAACTCCAACAGGTTGGAGCTAATAGTGTCAAAATCAAAAAAGGAAAGATTATTATCCTGGCGTACAAATACCTATCCACATTTAGCACCTGTATATTCAAAGATATATTTATTATTCAAAGTCTATCACCAAAAAATTGCTATTTCAATCTATATTTATGTTTTAATTTTTTATTTAATTTTCTTATTTTGTATTTAATTGAATTTAGCGAACATTATTTTTTATTATATTTTTATTTTTTGCATTTTTGTATTGTTATTGAGAATTGTAGTATGACAACATCTCAAGTGTCACAACATTTGTTAAATTTTATCACTTTTTATACAAGTTTTGTTTTCTTAAATGCGTGTTACCTACACCAAGCAAACATTTGTTTGTATTTATTTTTACTTATATTTTTATTATTATTTTTATTTTGTTGCCCAATGGTTCCGCCTATATGAGTAAAATGTTCTACCTTAGGTATAGGACAGATTAAACATACCGTTTGTATTACCAATTGGAAAAACAGTAAGGTTTTGACTATGTACAGTTACAGTAGAAAGTGAAAATTAGAGAAAGAAACCAAAATTGAATGACTCGTTTAGTCCATTTGGACTCATGGATTGCATCCTATAAATCCATCTGCTCTCCTCTCTTAGTAGGAAGTTGTCCACATCTCCTCCTCTGATCCCCATATATAGATGGCAAATAGCCCAACCCGTGAGCTCCCCAACATTGAGATTGTGTTTAAGTTTAAAATGTCGGGCTACAGGGGCGGGTTGAAAGGGCTTATTTTTCTGAATTGCCCCTAACTCCATTCTGTCATAGTTTTCTATGCTGTTGAGATGTTCGCCTATCCTTATTTTTATCTCTCTCTTGGGTTGTCCAACATAGTGTAAGTTACATTTACACTTTAACATGTATATAACCCCCTTAGTGGAGCAGGAGATATGTTGTTTCATGGTATAGGGCTTCCCTGAACCAAGCTCAAAGATCTTTTTTCTCACTAAGATCTGACATGCTGTGCATGTCCCACATGGGAAAAACCCATGGAAATTTCGGAGGTTTTCTCTGGATGCAATCTCTTGTAAAATGGCTCTTGACCATTTGTTGACCGATTGTATTGTTCTTTCTGTAGCCTATTGAGGCTTTGAAGACCAGATGCTTTTGTATGTCAGGGTCAATTAGCAAAATCTTCCAATGGTTATTCACAATTCTACTCATCTCCTCCCATTTATCATGTAGAGTTGTGATGAATCTCACTTCATTTTCACCATTTCACTTTCTCTTTGGTTACTAGTAACGTGTCCCTATCAGTGCGGAGTGCTTGATTATAGCCATATATTATTTGGCGATTTGAGCAATTCCTTTCTCTCAAACGTTTTTTTAAAATTGTAGCCTCAAGTTTGAAACTCTCAAAGGTTAAGCAATTTCTTCTCAACCTCAGAAATTCGCCATTGGGGATACCTCTTATCGTTCTCCACAAATGGGCACTTCCAGAATCCAATAGGCTATTGGTAGCCGTCTCTTTCCTATATAAATCTGTCTCAATCTGCCGCTGCTGGTTGATGCCAATTTTAATGTCCAAGAAGGGAATTTCTATTTTACTGTAACTCAATGTCAGTTTCATATTGAGTTGGTTGTTATTAAGACCATTCATAAATTCCAACAGCCTTTGTTCCTCCCCCCGCCATATGAAAATGACATCATCAATATAACGACGCAAAGTAGTTACACTGTTGATGTACTCCTATTGCTGCTCGCAAAAGAGAAATTCTTCTTCCCATCGCCCAAGGAACAGGTTGGCAAACGTGGGCGCACAGGCTACGCCCATCACTGATCCCTGGGTCTGTAGGAAGAAGCGTGCATCGAATAGAAAGTAATTCCTGGTCAGGATGAATTTGAAAGCTTTCATTACAAATTTCAACCTTTTGGGATTGTAATTAGGCTCTAGTTGCAAGAAAAATTCTACCGCTTGACACCCCAGGTCATGCCCAATGGATGTGTACAGGCTCTCGACCGTAACAAGTGACAAGGATCTCATCCCTGTCCAAGTTGGCACCATTAAGTTCTTTCAGAACCTGCATGGTGTCATGAGTATATTATGCCAATTTGTGCACTAAATGACAAAGCTCATGGTCCAACCACTGACTTCATCTTTCAGTCAGACATCCCATACCTCACACTATTGGCCTACCAGGAGGTTGCTCAAGGTTTTTGTGTACCTTGGGCATCATGTAAAATGTTGCTACCTTGGGATGTCTGACTGAGAGAAACTTGGATTCAGTCAGTGTGATGGCCCGTTCCCTCAGACAAAATTCAATCAATTCCTCATATTCTTTTAAAAATTGTACTGTGGGGTCACCCCAAAGGCTTTTGACACTATTAGCTCCAACCTGTGGGAGTTTTTTTTATCAATTAAACATTATTTTTATTTTACTGAGTTGTCATTGGCTGTGACAGCTGTCAATCACAACTCCCAACATAAAGGACGCGAGAAACTGAGTGCCCATGCCCCTAGATGAAGCTGACTGACGTCAGTGAAACGCGCGTCATGCTTCTTGCCCTTTTTCTCCCCACTTCTTCCCCTTCCCTTCTTATTTATCCAGTACAAAATGCCAATGTATAAAGAGCAGCATATGGAGGTACAGTAGAGGTCCGTATACTTCAACTTGAAGGTCGTACAGAACCGTAATATGGCGGTGTGGACGTGTCTTAAAGTGCAGAGGGACATTAACATTTTAACTGGTCGCACAGCTAACTACAGGGCAAATGATGAGAGAGAAGAGAATTTTGTACACTATTATTCTTTATTTAAAGGTCTGTTTCCTTCTGCTATCTACAGTAACCGTTTCTACAAGTGACAGCTAAGGACAAAATATATTTGGGTGCGAAGCCTCAGTTTTATATTATCTCATTTAAAAACATTATAATATGACTTTTTATATATATATAAAACTTATTTTATTTATCAACCTATAAATTAACCTAGAACTTAACTTGAAATGTTACGACGACCAAAGTTCAGCTTCACTTATTCCAAAGAGTATATTTGTTAATATAAAATCTGTTTATTCTTTTCACCTGGTCGCGCAGTTAGAACACTGAATGCTTCCTCTCTGACTTCCAGGAGTTTTATTAGTCACCCGCTCACACGTTTTATAGCATGGTAGCTCGAGTTACAGAACTAAACTGCGTAAGCTCTTCAACACATTAGGAATTATTAAACAAGTGTTAAAAGTAGGGAAACATTGTTATTTGGCTGCATGTATAGTATTTTTATTGCAGCTAATTATGCTGAAAGCGTGAATGTGTCTGAGAATAACCAGAAAATGGCTTTTCGGGTTTCTCCAATAGTCATAATAAATAAGAAGTTTCCAATGTGCTGAAGGAAAAAGTACTTGAGTTTATATATTTTTTACACAGCTGCTTGAAAAACGGAAAGTGGAAATCCTAAGGATGTGAGAAGAAGGTTCTCCGTTCTGGCACTTTGAGAGGGGTCCCAAGCAGAGGACCCCCTCTATGACGTCCATATGCTCTAATAGGGCATATGGACAGTGTTTGTCGTCTTGAGATATCCCTTTTTAGGAGTATTATGATTATAGCAAGTAAAGATTATTTAAAGTATAATAAAACTTGCAGTCAATTAAAGGATAACTAAACGTTTTACAAACATCTGATATGTCAGAAGTGTTGATTGGTGGGGGTCCGAGCACTGAAATCCCCACAAATCGCACAAACGAAGCAGCAGCGCTAGCGTGAGCGCTCATTCAATTCGTGTCTGTTTGGCTTTTTCCGGTAATCAATGTATTGGAGTACGGGCTCAATAGAAAGTCTATGAGCCTGTACTCTGATACATCGGCTTTCCGGAAAAAGCCGAACAGAAACGAAGCAGCTGTGAGCGCTTCTGCCGCTTCATTTGAGCGATTGGTGGGGGCCTCAGTGCTCAGACCCCCACCAATCAAAACTTCTGACATGTCACTATGACATTGTGAAAAAGTATTCGGCACACTGAGTCGTAAATATCAATCTCTTGAATTTTTATTATAATCGATGCCAAGGGTTTGGCGCCAAAAGGAGCGGAAACCCGCCATACTGACACGCAGCGCCGATACAAGTAACCAGGGTAACAAGTGCCTGACGAAGGTCCTTTGACCGAAACGTTGCACCAAACCCTTGGCATCGATTATAATAAAAATTCAAGAGATTGATATTTACGACTCAGTGTGCCGAATACTTTTTCACAATACGATTGGGTTGGGACCCTATTCGTGCACCTACTCTGATCTAGTGCATTCCGAACCCATCTCTACCATGTCACTATGACATGTCAGAAGTTTGTCAAACGTTTAGTTACACTTTAACAATAACCTTTATTGGGTACATCTAATCTGTCCTTTGATAATCATGTGATGGACACACTGGTGAATTACTCGTTACAGTTACAGTAAAGCCTCCTGAACATGGGATGGAAATGCTGTGGAATTTCCATGCAGAAAATTTGCACAAATCTCATCCACACTCTGTGGAAAGAAAACGCAGAAGACACACGCGGAAATTGACCTGCGGTGCAGATTCTCAGTCCGCAATATGTCAATTGATCTTGCAAAAACGCTGCCGAATTTCTACATGAAAATCCGAGCAGCAATTCTGCTGCATTTCCGTCCCGCATGCATCTGAGCCTTAGTGTATCAGTACCTTGTCTTGTAATGAGCCGTGCCCCTGTGTGTTCACATGACCAGCATAGATTTTCATCTACTAGAAGTAAAGGTTCCTGACTGCAAGCAGAGATCTTGACATACAGGCATCTGAATTCAACCAAATTGATGTTCATGATTGTATGGATTGTATTGTTTATAATTAGACCCAGAATCCAACAATTCCTATGATCTGAAATAGAAAATCTGCAATTCTTGCCCCAGTTGAAAATTATTATGTTCTAATGGCGATAGAAATGTTTATATGTTTAGTATAAAAGACCACAGTCAATGTGACGGAGAAAACATAAAACTCTCGTGCATGCTTTATCCATTACAGCCATATATATTGTATGGCATGCTCTGAATTACAAATCTTCTATATAGACGTGACAATATAATGATTGTTTAAGATTTATACTTATAATAAAAACACTGCTACCCACTTATTACCAACAGATGACAGCTTGGTGGGAATTACTGTTTAAAGCACGAAAACAATAGTAGAGGAAGTTAAACATGAAAAAATTGTGTTGGAATTCCCATGGAGGTTCCTGTAACCCGGAGGCATGGAGATTTCCTACAAAATAAACTTGAGGCGACAGACCTGCAGCTTGTTACAGATTAACATAATAATTCGACATCTGTCTAGAGTCCATTGAACACGAGACAAAGTAACACACGGCTCTTTTTATGGGAAGTGTTCAGTTCCTCCATTGACAACCAGGCATTAAAGGCTATGAACACCTTTGAGGGTTTTAAAAAAAAATAAAAAAAAATAGATCATTTAGTGGGATTAGGGTAACTTCTAAATTAGTTTTTATTAAAAATTCATTTTACTTTTGGAGATACAGCTGTTCTGTATCCTGTGTACAGAACAGCTGTATCATTCGCTTTACACTGAATCCGTCAGTCCCGCGGACCTGACGGGTTCACTGTCGTCGGGTCCTGCATGTCTGTGACACGCAGGACCCACCTGTAAACAATCACATCTAAGTTCATAACTGCAGTATAACATTTCCTTTTCTTATAATGTAGAAACCTGTTCCTAACTAGTAGGCACAGAGGAAAATAACAACACTTTTCATGTAGACATCGATAGCAGGAAAATAGGCCAACTTCTACTTTACCTATTATCAACGTAAACAACAGACCGATGCTACAGAATTCACTCCTATATCCTGTAGCTGTCAGCATGGCTGCTACTCTCCATGAAAGAGACAGAAGATTCTCCTTAATATTTTACTCACACAACATAGGTTTGTATAAAGCCTATCTCTATTTAAATCTCCAGTGTACAAGACAGACATAGCAAAGCTGGAGCGGGTACAGAGGGGGTAACCAAAGTAATAAATGGAATGAAAATCTGCTGTGTTATTTAGTCTGGAAAAAATGGAGGCTTAGGGGCGACCTAACAACTATGTATAAATATATCAAGGGTCAATACAGAAATCTGTCTAATGATCTGTTTATATCCAGAACTATAAGGGTATGTTCACACAGAGCGGATAAGTTGCTTAAAAGTACAAAGGGAATGCAGGGAATTCCGGACGAAAAACCGCACCAAATTGTGGTGACGTTTTTTGGCCGCAATGTCAACTTCGGAAAACAGAAGAAAAAAAACAAAATGCCCATACTTACCCTCTGACGTCCTGCAGACCATCCTCCTGGGATGAGCGTTTTTTCCACTTGTCATTTACGCATGTGGATAAGATTTGTTCAAATCTCATCCATTCTGCTGTGGATTTTCAGCAACAATATACGTTGCGGAAAAGCTGCAGTATTTATGCTATGTGTGAACTTACCCTAACGAGTAGACATTCACTACGTCTAGAGGAAAGGATTTTACATCATTTATGCACAGGAGCACAGTCATGCAGGAACAGGAAACTGTTGCCACAAAGTTGGAAGCATATCAAAAGCTAAAATGTCTCAGTATGCTACAGCATTAACCCAGGGGCAAAGCTAGGGGAGGCAGGCGGGGCATGTGCCCCGGGCGCAACTAGCTGGTAGGGAATGGGGGGCGCTGCTGTTAGGCACCCTGTATGTCGGACACCTGCAGCAGCGATCAGCGTTACAAAGAGCCAGTAGTTCATGCGGCGGCGTTCTGACTGAGGTCTGTGACGGCCCGAGAGTGGACCAGTCCAGTCACCTGACCTGTCACATGATCTCACGTCAGTGACATGGGCTCAGAGGATTCAGGTCAGGTGACAGGACGGGTCCATTCCCGGGCTGTCACCGACCCCATCTACAAGGCGCTATCTACAAGGGGGGCTGTGTGGCGCTATCTACAACAGGGGGGCCGTGTGGCGTTAACTACAAGAGGGTGCTGTGTGTGGAGCTATCTACAGGGGGCTGTGTGGCGTTATATACAAGAGGGGGCTGTGTTTGGAGCTATCTACAGGGGGCTGTGTGGCGTTATATACAAGAGGGGGCTGTGTGTGGCGCTATCTACAGAAGGTTGTGTGGCCTCTTTAATATATTTTCTTTTAATTTATTTTTATGTTAACTCCCTTATATAACTATATCGCTTGTAATATGTAGAAATGGTTTAATGCTTGCGTTACATTAAAAAAATGTGAAAAAAATGACACCTCGTTGATTGGTAGAGAAAGCAAACATGGCGAGCGGGAAGGAGATGTCGGGAAATAAGAATCTTTGCCCCGGGTGCAGGAGAACCTAGCTACGCCTCTGATTAACCATCCAGATAGAAAGACTACCATAACATGAACTCCTGCTAAGGAGTTCCAACTCCTTCCAACTCCTTAGCAGGAGTTCATGTTATGTTAGTCTTTCTGTTAGTGTGTCTGTGGACCTTGTTATATGCTCTTTTTTAGTATTCTCAATAAAAATGTATTTTATATTTGATACAACACTCATGCGTCATTGCATCTTTTTTCGCTTTTTGGTCTGGTCTAGATTTGATGCAGGAAAATATTACTGAAATGAATCGTTTTTGATCAACCCTCCTAATAAAACGATATTATTTTGATATACAAATTACTTACAATTGGTGGGTGATCACTACTATATCTCTTTTGGTTATACTATCCATTCCCAGTAGGTAGACTCAGACTGCCAGATCATGAAACGCAATTCATCACTTCTGAGAACAGGCTTCCACAGCTCCAGAGTCCAGTGGCGACGTGCCTTACACCACTCCAGCCGATGCTTGGCATTATGCATGGTAATTTTGGGCTTGTGTACAGCTGTTCGACCATGGTAACCCATTTCATGAAGTTCCTGGCGCACAGTTTTTGTGCTGATGTCACTTACAGAGGAAGTTTGGAACCCCGTAGTAAGTGATACAACAGAGGATAGGCGATTTTTAAGTGCCATGAAGTTCAGCATTTGTCTATAGACTTAACATGGCTTTGTGCTTGATTTCATGCAAATACTTATTTGTCATGGGGCCTATAGAGATTGGTGAATGTCACGGGGCCAACAGAGAATGGTGTAGACCCACTGTGTTTCCAATGAATTTGGCATAGGGCTAAACTGGGCAGCGGAGTCTATAGTTCATAGAGATGGTGACTTGGCCACTAGAATTCCCAGGTTGCTACCCCAGAGAAGTCTCAGTTGGCAACGGCTGACGTAGACAGACGAGATACAATAACAGCAGTCAAGATGCGTGGTCTGTAGAGTGTAAGTCAGGGCAGGCGACTTTCAGTCACTCACGGTTAGCAGAGCTAGAGGTCATGGCAGGCGACATATGATCGTCAAAACGAACAGACAATAGGTCAAGTTTAAGCAGGGTCATAACAAATAATCCATTAGAATACTATATAACCTAATTGCTCAGGCAAAGAGCAAAGGGGAGGGTACCTTAAGTACCTAGGAAACCTGGGTAATTTGTCCTGCGCTCGCCCTTTAAAAAAAGAGAGAGTCAGCCTGTAAGCACAAGTGGCCGGAAGGGGAGCTGAAGTAGAGCGGCAGGGGAGGCCGCCAGGCAGCGTGGACTGTGAGAGAGGCGTGGCACCAGCCGGGAGCCAGAAAACCACGGGGATCGGCAAGTTCATGGCAGCGGGAGGCAGCAGTCATTACATCATGAGGGCTGTCCGCATATATTTGGCCAATTAGTCAACCTATTAATCAACCTTTGAATCCAAAATGGAACATGTGCCTAGTTATACAATGATATTAAAACATTTAGGACAAGCCCTCTGGAAACTGTAATTATAGCCATACTGTCTCTCCCCAGCTTTCCAGAAAATAAATATGACTATGGAATAAATGAATAGAATTTAAACAACTCGACTTTAAAATGTTTACTTCGGACAGTAGACGGCAAGAACAGGAATGCTCCTTTAAATAGCTTGTGGGCAAATCGAATCCTGGTTATTTTTGCTTTGTTATTCTCTACAGAAAAATAAAAACATTTGTAAATAAATAGCAACAAAACAACTTTAACCCTAAGGGACAAAGGATTGAAATATTTGAACATCTCTCCAAGAACTATAACTGTCCAGCGGCTCTAGTATGTGAACTGGCTCCAAGCCCAGGTCATTCCGTCTATTCCCAAAAACCAATCACAGCAAAGAGATGGACATCACTGATTCTTCTATTCCTTTGTCCAGATGACCTAACTTTTCATATAAAAAAAATATATACACTGTAATAAAGGATAAGCAGACTAACAAATAACAGTTCTGCAGGTACGAGGAGTCAGAATAAATAGTTTTGACACAGCAGAGGAGTAACATTGTCAAGAAAACCACAACGACCTCAGCATTCCCTCCATGTTACAGGCTTATCTTAGTCTTCTGGACTCTTGTGAGTGGGAAGAGGAATAGCAAGGTTAACTACGGTCACACCAGTAAAGTCAGGTCTCATGGCAGCGCCCGTACGGCAGCACATTGACCCCCTACTACAGAGGTGTAGGCACTACATGTGTCACTGTATGGTGCCAACGAAAAAGAACCCGTATCACAGAGATATCTCCAACATCTGATGGAGTATGCCACAATTATTTCTCTGTCAAATTCCATATACAGTATCTCCATATGAAATCTGAGGCATACGCAGATACAGTAGACCATAGATTGCTATAGATGCCGTATTACATTTCTGTACAACTCCAGGGCTGCACAAAAGCCTTAATGTGGCTGTGTGCATGAACCTTAGGGTTAAATGTTTAACTAGCCTGAATTATACAATGTTCTGGATTATTGGATCATTGAAAATTATTTAAAAAACTTAAAGAATCTCCAGGAAAAAAAGCGCCCTAATGTAACCAGAAGAATCTCATAATTGATCATCAGAGATTTCACATTTTCTTGCAGTTCAGTGCTGGAAACAAGTTCTTGGCTGTCAGAATTTCTGGACTATTGGAATAAAGGAATTTTACTGTAATAGGCAATTGATGAAACTACTGATGAAAAACTGAAGAGAGTCTGTACATAGCCTATAGTTTCCTTCAGATATTTTTAACTTCTTATTTTACATAGCAACATTCAAGGTGCACAATAAAAGGGTGAAAAATCGGCCCAGCATTATATTGCCAATTATGAAAGAAAGCAAAAAAGAAAACAAAATATGCAGCTGGCAGTCATCCATCCATCACCGGAAATAACAGCCCAAGGTAATTTAATAATGTCTGCTCGGCAAACACAATGTGTGCGTAATAACCTGACCGTATATGGCCATAATTGCGCTTACAAAACACCGCAATTTGGTCAACACGTGGAAAATGGAAAAAGTTTCCGGCGTCTGCTCTAACTGTATAGATAGTTAGATCATAATGCAGGAAAATATTACAACCATTGTTCTCTACAATGTAGGTCTATCATAGTCAAAATACAAGCAAATAGTAATATTCATATACTACAACTCCTACTATCCTCAGCTAAGGTTTGGCTGAGGATATTTGCCAGCATTTGCACATAGGCACTGTAGCCAAATCAATGTATCTACAGTCATAATGATGGGATCCATCATTATCTGACCTTTATAACAATCCCTGATCAAATATCTAGGTTTCCTTTCACAACGGCAGATTTCTACTGGTAAACAAGCGGCGATTGTCGATATAACCCGATCGTCGACATAGCGCGTTTACTGCAGCTCAGTCTAATTCAATTGCTGCTGTGTCTAAATAAACAATTAAGGGGATGATACGTTCCCTCTAAGCCCCCACTGATCACACCTCATGACCTATCCTAATGATAGGCCATCAATGTCTTTACCCAGAATACCCCTATAATAAGGTGTACAAGGATAATAAGGTGCAGGGTATACAGGGTGTTATAAAGCACTGCTGATTAGTTCACGGGGCAATGGTGAATTGAAGTACTCGACTATTCTTCATGTTACTATCGTATCACTTATACATAGGCTGACTGTAACCAGTTAACAAAAGTTCTAACAACTGCAAAATATCTGATCGCTGGCACCTCCATCAAATACTAGAACGGGGGCCCTGTAGCGCCCATTCCTCCTCACTGCACGATCGGAGTGAGGAGCATGCGCCCAGCTGCCCTATACAAAGTCTATGGGACTAACGGGACTGCCATTTGCACCGGGACAGATGTGCATGGCGCAAATGATTAATAAATATGTCACAAAAGACGATTAGACACTATTCTGGAGTAAAATGCATAATTTACATTTAAAAGCAAAACGATCACAAACGGAATGTCTCATCTATTTGTAGTTTTGTCAATCAGATGTAAGTCTGTACAGTAGAAGAGAAATTAGAAGGACATTTAATAAGCAAAATAGGCCAGAATTCTGGTACATATTGCGCCAAAAAAGTGGCGCACATGCTATGCCACAAATTTATTATATGTTTTAGATACATTTTGAACCTTCCAAAAAAAGTTTTAAAAAGTGTCTAGATATAAGAGGTATGGCTAAAAGGAAAGTACGGCATGAGAAAGAGAAAACCATAACCTGTCTAGCAAGATCTATCATACCATACCACATGCACCACTGTGATAAATTTGGAGCAGTTTCTGCCTGTCTAGTTTTATTCTGTCTAAGTTTAGAATAGTATTACTAAATATTTCCCAATGTTTTGTTTTTTTCTTTTATTTATTTTTATATATTTACTGGGGACGGACATATTAAAGGCAACCCCTTCCTATATTTTCTGTATTGACAGTGGAGCAGACTGTGTGTGCTTTATGGCAGTTGCAATGAGTGGGATTTAATTGATAGATAAATGTCATAGTTTATTACAGTCTCCAGATAGTGATGGAGTACAGTGCCATCTTCCAAAGAGAGAGGAGGGGGTGATAGGGCAGCTGAATACAAAGCCTTGCCTGTGTGTATAGTGTTACTATCCTGCCTTATGTAGACCTCCAGTCCTACAATAGAACGGTCATTAAATCCCCCGACTTCACTTCTAAAGATAATGAGATGACTCTGCTCATTCTCTCCCATTTCATACAGCAAAGCTGACAAGTGAGCTACAGAATATAGGAAAGGTCAGCCTATTTGAGAATGCTGTAGCGGCCTGTGTGAAAACTGCAATATTTCAAGATTTATTTTTTTATGTAGAAAGTAACAAAAAAAATAAAAATACTGATTAGATAAGTTTTATAAAGTAGTTGATTGGATCAACTAACAAAATGGCTGCCTCCTGTTTTGCAGGGAATGGCATATTTAGAGAAAAATTTCAACTGCCGTACTTAGGGCAAGGGTGCTTAGCATCTAAAGTTTACAAATATGTCCAAGTAAAATGTTTTTCACATGTCAAACTAAATCATAAACTGGTTCATCTCCACGTAACTGCTTAAAGGCAGTGTATAGTTTGATGTTGTTCAGTGAGTTAAGTAAAGATATTTTTGGAAAAGAGATTTAAGGACTCCCTCCCCTTTTTATTCTCACTGAATTCATTGCTGGCTGAAATAACAAATATAGATCAAGGAGACAAAGCGGAAAGAGCAGGATAAGATAGATTGGTGTTAGACATTCACAAAAGTTCAAAAAAGTGGCCGTACACATAAGGCTTTGTTCACATCTGCGCCAGGGTCCTGTTCCGTCGGAACGGGACCCTGACTGACACAAACCGAAAAAAAAGGTTTCCATCACCATTGATTTCCGGATCCGGTGCAAGGGTTCCGTCGTTTTGATGGAATTAATAGCGTAGTCGAATACGCTATTGATTCCGTCAAAATGACGGAAGCCTTGCACAACTGATACAAAAAGGAAACCATTGGCACCGGATCCGTGACCATTAAAATCAACGATGATGGAAACGGAAACCTTCGGAGCAGGACCCTGGCACAGATGTGAACGAAGCCTTACACTAACCGGACCGGCCAACCATTTAATGTTTATTAGATTTTCGGCTGGTGTTTGGCAGATGTGTTCTCAAGGGAAGATGTCTAACAGCGGATTATTCCCCTCTACCTATTGAGAATAAATGCACGCTTGGCCGAATTGAGTGTGCATGTGAATGGGCAAGTTAGGAGGAATAGCTGTCGGTCGGCTGACAGCTATTGAAGGTGTACTAAAGGAGTTCTCTGGGTTCAGGGAATTAATGTTATTTTTTGTACAATAAAAAGTTATAGAATTTTCCTATATACTTTCTGTATTAATTCTTTACGGTTTTCAAGATCTTTTCTTGTTTTCATACAGTAAGAATATTCATTGTTTACTTCCAGTGGAAAATCTTCTGCCCATGATCATGTGATGGACACACAGGTGCACAGCTCGTTACAGTTACAGTTGTATGTGTATCAGAGCTGTGTCTTCTAATGATCCCAGCGCCTGTGTGTGCATCACATAACGATGAACAGAATTATATCCACTGGAAGTAAACAATGAATGTTTCTACTGCATAACAACAAGCAGAGATCTTGAAAACCATGAGGAATTAATACAGAAAGTATATTTTTTTTACAAAAATAACATAAATTTGAGGAAAGTGGACTACTTCTTTAAAACCTCATGAACATGTTCATATTAAGGCTTCATACAAGTTTTGAGTTGTGCGAAGCCAAAATATGGCACCTATAGAATCTATGCGTCCTTCTGTACCTCCGTAAGCCTCTGATTTCATACGGAGGCAATAGAATCTCTTAATAGTACAGCCGAATAACTTTTTTTTCACATTTTTTAGTGCATCTTTTTTCAATTTTCCTTTAGTAAGTCTCATTTGAATAGTGAAAATTGTTTCAACTCACTTTGCTCCACACTGATATATATGACCATGTCATATTCCTCTATGCCTCAAGAAGACCTTTCTTGCGTTCTTATTGACATGGCAATATGCATTGCAAGGCGTCATGAGCATTTTGCATAGTGCAATTTTACGGTTAATGTATGAAATGTTTTAGAAATTATTTTATTGACTGTATGACTTAGATTGACGCTTTATAGTCCAAAGTACGTTATAAGTATGGCATTTATATGTTCTTCACATATTCGTATGGCACTAAGATTTCCTTACACGTCCTACAAGCACTATCCATGTGCATGCATGTATAGATATTAGATGGTAAGCACCACTGAGCAAAATCAAAGCAGAAAATAATCATTTCTGTACATGGTTATGTAATAAGACTGAGTTACTGTAGAAATTTGTACAAGTCAACTCAAAAATTCAAAATGTCTGTCTCTTGTCCATCTAGAAGCAAAGTACATATTAGGTCAATCCCAATGCTCGGAAAAAAGCTGGAAATAAGTGCACTCTAAATCAGAAAGAAATGTACTGTATTACACCTCTCAGGGTATGACTTATTGCTTGATTGACTCCTCTACCATCTCCACATCCTTTGTTGATGTCGATTGTATATAGCGGTAGACGATCCTTAGACTGAATACTAGAGTCAGATCACAGCTAACTCTGCTGCCTTGTAATTGTGTGCAGTAATATAAAAAGTAATGGGTTGGGCGCCAATTATCTCTCAGGACCTTTTGCTGATTAACCTGAACCTAATGGAAACTCAGATCTCTTCTGCTGATAGCAAAAGAGTATTCAAGCTTAAAGGGACAGGCAGATCTATAAATAAAACAGCTACGTTATCTGTCACTGGTATGTGTTTATGGCTTTAACGATATAAGGCAAGCAATGCCGTGCCCTTAGAGAGACTGTCGCTCATTAAAAAAGTATACTGTATCTCTACATATGTAAATTCATTGCAGGACTTGAAAGCTCCTATTTTTGTCTTGCCATCCACTCTTTATGTGACTGTACAGTTAGTTGTTGGTTGTGACAATGACGTACTAAAAGACTGTGAATGTGTGGGAGTTTTTCAATGCATTAAAAAGCCAGACGTTCCACAAAAAATACAAAAAGTTTTCAGCAAATAGAAAACTTTGTGTGGTTCTCAAGAAAATTCATCTTCGAATACAGAAAAACCCACCAGGTGATTATATATATAAAAGGGATTTCATAATATTGGGGATTTACGGGTTTACAAAATGAAACTGTTGGATGAAGATGTTTCCATTTGATAAACAAGCTTTCAATATTGTAGAAGTATCAAGGGAGCTCCTATGCTCAAAACTGAGCATTACCATGTAGCTCTAGTAGAATAATCTCGATAAAATTGTACCCCAGGAGCCAGGCAGCCAATGCACATAGAAGGAGTTGTCCAGAATTATACAAACATGGCTGCTTACTTCCAAAAACAGCACCACACTTGTCCACAGGTTGTGTCTGGTATTGCAGCTCAGCCCCCTTCACTTTAATAGAGCTGAGCTTCAATACCAGACACAACCTATGGACAGGTGTGTCCCCCTTTTTGAAAGAAAGCAGACATGATTTTCTAGCCCAGGACAAGCCTTTTTAAGTCAAACGATCTATTTTCATGATTGGTGAATTCGGGATACATTTTGTATTTGCACAATTCGCTGTCATGTTATTATTGTTGGGAATTTTCCATAAATAAAGAAAAAATTAATTAAAAGAAAACAATAAAGCTTGGCATAGACATACAGATTTTCCCACAATATTAATGTTAAATATTTAATTGTGGAAATGACCAATTAAAGCATTATATCAATATATACAAATGTAATTGTTTCATTTATAACTATTTTTTAACCGCTGCATGATTCTAGAGTTGGACCCGTGGCAATCAGATGATCGCCTGGCCAGCCTAAATTGTGATGATGTGACAGTCCCTTTAAACTTCACTGCCTCAAATTAATCTAATTCAATGTATTAAAAACTCAAGTAACTTACAATAATATGTTTGTTTTCCTTATATTAAATATTGTATGTAAATATAAGGTGCTGTCACCCAGTCAACAGCCTATGATCAGTACTATAAAGTTACATAGTTTGTACGGTTGAAAAAAGACACATGTCCATCAAGTTCAACCAAGGGATGGGAAAAGGGGAAGGGAAAAATTTCTACACATTCACATAGGAGCTAATATTATTTTGTTCTAGGAAATTAACTAAGCCTTTTTTAAAGCCATCTACTACATATTTTTGACTTTTACATCATCACAAGGATGTAAAGAATTCTGGCAGTGAGCGTTAGGGTATGTGCACCCTGTAGCAGGCTTTTACGGCTGAAATGACAGACTGTTTTCAGGAGAAAACAGCTGCCTCGTTTCAGACGTAAATGCTCCTCCTCGCATTTTGCGAGGCTTCTCTGACAGCCGTAAATTTTGAGCTGTGCTTCATTGACTTCAATGAAGAACGGCTCAAATTACGTCTGAAAGAAGTGTCCTGCATATAATGTATATAAGTGTCCTGCATATAATGTATATAAGTGTCCTGCATATAATGTATATAAGTGTCCTGCATATAATGTATATAAGTGTCCTGCACTTCTTTTGACGAGGCTGTATTTTTACGCGTCGTCGTTTG
Organism: Rhinoderma darwinii; assembly: GCF_050947455.1. NCBI lineage: Eukaryota > Metazoa > Chordata > Amphibia > Anura > Rhinodermatidae > Rhinoderma > Rhinoderma darwinii. The sequence goes on along the minus strand of NC_134690.1, from coordinate 364,234,786 downwards.
ACAGCTGTAAAACGACGACGCGTAAATGACAGGTTGTCTGCACAGTACGTCGGCAAACCCATTCAAATGAATGGGCAGATGTTTGCCGACGTATTGTAGCCCTATTTTCAGGCGTAAAACGAGGCATAATACGCCTCGTTTACGCCTGAAAATAGGTCGTGTGAACTCAGCCTTACACTGAGGTTCAGACACCGTTGCACCTGCCTAATCCTTTCATTTTCTTATCTCGTATCCATTTTCCTAATTAGCTGGCTGTGATTTTCAGCAACGGAGAATCAGAGGTTGCAGGATAAAGAATAACTTGGCCTTATTATTAAACATTCTAAGTCCAAGCTCCGGGCTACATGTGATCTGAATTACCTAGTTTGTATTCCACTATGTCATTGTCCATATACATAGGAATAGTTGTGGTTGCAAATTGTCATTATTTGGCATGGTTGCCAACTGTCCTTAAATTCTTGAACAGTCCTTAAAAAAAAATTGTAGTGAAGTTGAATGCGTTTGTTCCAATTATTGGGATTGTAATTATCATCTTTTTAAAGGTCACAGTAAATGCTGATAATGTGTTCATATCACTATTCTAAGCCGTAGACATGAATTACTTATAATCTTTATGATTTGTTACGGTTTTCCAATTTGTCCATAAAAAATGTCGGCTGATTTTTGAATAACTTTTCTAGAAAACAGAAAAGAATCACCCTGTCTTTTGGGTCTACATGTTTTGAAACTCTTTTTTTGCGGGGTGAGCTGTGGTTTTTAATGGTACAATTTTAGGGTGCATACAGCTTTTTGATCACTTTTTATAAAAAAAAAAATTTTTGGGGAAAGAAGGTGACCAAAAAACAGTAATTCTGTATTTTTTTAATTTTTTTAGGGTGTTTACCGTGTGGGAAAAATAACGCTATATTGTAATAGTTTACATAAAGCCATGTTACAGATGCAGCGATACCAATTATGTTCTTTTTTTATTGCTTACATTATTTTAGGGTAAAATGGGAAAAGGCTTTTTTTAACTTGTAAAAAATTTTTTGTACATTCTTAAGTGATTTATTAAACTTATTTTTAAATCTTTTTTTAGTCACACTAGTCCCAATACTTTTGCATTTGCATTTTGCATCCTCCTAGCTTTGCCTCGAGGCTTAATGGGAGAAACAAGATGGCAAACCTGTGGATCTTATTAGACCCGCAACTGCAATGACAACCCATCGGAACCCCACAATCGCGTCGCTGGTTGGCAATGGGGTGGTAGAGGGTGTCCCCTTATGTCTATCGGCTTAAATGTCGCTGTTGCTATTGACCATGGCAGCTAAGTTATCTCTGATCCTGGCCGTTAGAGAAGGCCGATAGCTGTAACATACATAATAACATAATACGCAGGCGGAATTTGCGGGACAAGACAGATGTCATTAAGCAGTTAATGAAATCACTGAGTTCTAAGCTTTAAAGTAGGGTTCCCTAACCAGTGGCTTGAGAGCCATATGTGTCTTTTGGGTGTTGCCTGCCCTCCATTTCTCTCAACTGAAACCATCGATATCACAGCCTTTGGCCTCATTTACATGAACGTGTGCGTTTTGCGCACGTAAAAAATGCAGCGTTTTGCACGCGTTGCAGTTCCATGTGTCATCAGTGTTTGGTGCGTCTCTGCGTTATTTTCGCACGTATGCCATCCTCATGTCACGCGGTTTTGACGTTTACAAAATGAAATGAAGGAGGTGTTTTTCTTTTTCTCTTAATTTCTTGAGCAACTGTTGCGCGAATCACGCACAACACACGGATGTGCGTCCGTGTGCTGTCTGTGATTTTCATGCACCCATTGACTTCAATGGGTGCGTGATGCGCTAAAAACGCTCAAGTATAGGACATGCAGTGAGTTTCACGCAGCGGACACGCTGCGTGAAAAACACTGAATGTCTGAATGGCCCCATTGACTTGCATAGGTCCGTGCGACGTGCGTGATTTTCACGCGCGTATCACGGATGTGAAATACGCTCGTGTAGATAAGGCCTTACAAAAACGACTCATCAGGAATAAAATCATAGTATTGTTATACTTGAGCACTTGGGACGGGATCATATGACAGGCACCTGGCACTATGTTATATCGGATTATCCACAAACACAATATACACTAACTGCCAATTGAAGATTGAACGCACTTAGGTTTTCTGTTTGGTCATTTCCAAATGCCTGGTAACATAAACACAAGCCTTATATATAAGCCAACAATTATTGAATGTGTATTGCTGACAAAAATCTATGGTCATGTGATGGACACACTAGTCCTTGGCTCGTAAGTAGACATAGCTCTGATAACTGTAAGGTACTGTAGCAATATTTGCTGAAACCGGAATACCCCTTTAAGAACAAGAGCCCTATGTGCAGGAGTAACACTGTAGAGAAGTGCGCCTGGTCCTCAGGGTCAGATTATATTTCATGCAGTGGTTGCAGGTGCTGGAAGCAGAATATGTAGGTGTCCCGGCCCGGTCTATGTAACATTAATATTGGCTGAACAATATATTACCAGTGAGCATTTTCTGCCTACTGTCTCCTGAGATGTAAATCTCTCTACCGCTGTGGCAGGAATATTATTGCAACGCTGCCTTGTAATTACGTCAAACATTGTCCTAACAAAAGGCAAAGCCTGAAACGAGTGACTCCTGCTAAGTCGTTAAAGGTTCAACAGACACAAAAAAGCTTTTTGAATAACATTGAAAGCGAGATAAAAAAAACCAAAGAAAAACAATTAAATACAAAGTGATTCTGCTGCGGCAGCGATCACTCATACAAAGACACAATACATATTCTGTAGTGGTAAAACGCAGCACATAAAGTATTACTGTATCAAAGAACTTTGACGTGAAATGACTGCATCTATGAGATTTCAGAATACAGAAGGGTTATACAAGGTGTCTGGAAAGAATCTTCAGAAGAAAAAATAAAATAAAAATTTGAAAAGATCTAAAGTATTTTTTCGATTAAATATTTAAGTAGTAATGAAATCCAAAATTAAATAATAATAATAATACATAATGAGTATAAATCTGAGTTATTTTTTCACTTAAAGCCATCTTTTGGAATTCTACATGGGTAATAAATTTTAGGTGTTAAAGGGGTATTCTGCTTATTGTATATCTAATATACTTTGTGTTGAATGGGAAGCTACGTTGCTCACTTCCAGGGGTGTGAGAATTGATCCTGGTCATGTGACCTTATCACACAGGTACGCGGCTTGTTACAGTTGTCAGAGCTTTCTCTTGTACAGAATAACCCTTTTATGGCACTATAAGGGCATGTTCCCACGGGTCGGACACAATGCAGAAAAGTCTGGAGTGTATCCTAGCCAGAACCTGCAGGGAAATCCATCTGAATAGTCGCTTTCATTTGGTGCAGATATTCTGCTGAATTGTCCACTACAGAAAATGTCAACTATGCTTAAAAGGAACCTGTCACGTTGAAAAGGCAGTCTGATGTGTCGGCATCACGTTCTAGAGCAGGAAGAGCTGAGCAGATTGATATAAAATTGTGTGGGAGAAGGTTTAGTAGAACTTGTAATTTCTTAATTTAAACTTCTGCTCATTCTGGGCTTAGGAGTCCAGTGGGCAGTGCTACTCAGTGATTGACAGCTATTTCTGTACACACTCTTGTACAGGGCATATTGATTAGGACCGACCACTGGACTCCTAAGACTAGAATGAGCAGAGGTTTAGTTCAATAAATTACAAGTTAAGCCTTATTCAGATGAGCTCCTTTTACATCCGTGTGCTGTCCATAAAAAAAACTGACAGCACACGGACCCATGCAATTCAATGGGGATGTTCACACCGCCGTTGTTTTAACCGACCGTGTGAAGGGCCTGTGGAAAATAGGACATGTCCTATTTTCATCCATTTTCACAGATCCTCAATAGACTCAAGTCTATGAGAGATCCATGAAAACGCTCCCGCGTGAAAAACACTTGTTCAGTGAAATAAGTCCTTATCCTGAATATTTTCCCAAAAAACTATATATCAATTTGCTCAGCTCCTTCTGCTCTGAAACTTGATGTCCAGAGGTAGGACTGTTATTTCAACGTGACAGGTTCCGTTTAATGTAGTCAATGATCGTTAGTTTTGCATTGGTATTACAGGACTTGGAGCAGCACTTTCAGTTTTTTCTATTTATAATTTTCCATTATGTAGACTGATCTGCAAAGACAGTTAAGGGTATGTGCACACACACTAATTACATCCGTAATTGACGGACGTATTTCGGCCGCAAGTACCGGACCGAACACAGTGCAGGGAGCCGGGCTCCTAGCATCATAGTTATGCACGATGCTAGGAGTCCCTGCCTCGCTGCCGGACAACTGTCCCGTACTGTAATCATGTTTTCAGTACGGGACAGTTGTCCTGCAGCGAGGCAGGGACTCCTAGCATCGTACATAAGTATGATGCTAGGAGCCCGGCTCCCTGCACTGTGTTCGGTCCGGTACTTGCGGCCGAAATACGTCCGTCAATTACGGATGTAATTAGTGTGTGTGCACATACCCTTATTATTTCAGAGTACAGAGGCGTCAAAAAATAAAAAACACGACCGTGCCCGTAACCACTGACGTGAAAAGCAAAAGATAGGACATGTCTTATCTTTTGCGGAGGATTTCTACGGCCCGGACACCTTCCCGCAAATATATAGTAAGGTGTTCGTAGTCAATAGAAGTTAATTGGTCCGTAATTGTGGACAAATTCTACGGTCGTGTGCATGAGGCCTAACACTGCAATGGAGAGTTTTTTAGAGCATGAAGAAAATAGTCACTTTTTCTGCAATCAAAACAGTATGCAACAATGTAACTGCAGAAAGATATGTTTGAAGGTCATTTTTGTCTTTGTGTACAATCTACATTGGGACTTAACATATAAATAAGAAATATAATATGTAATGCTATACAATGTATACAAATATTTTCTAAAAATCTATGATGGTCTTTGTCAGGGTCTTAACAGCTTATTCACTGTTTCTAGACAACTGACATGGAGGAAACATGATCACTCTTCTCCATGGCTTGACTAAGCCTGCTGTTACACCAGTGTGATATGGGTTCTATGGTGCTCGAACGGAAGTAGAATTTTTGTGCAGAAAATTCGCAGCGGAATACAGTGTCAGCCAGGAGAATGAGATTTAAACAAATCTCATCCACATGCTGCTGAACATGTACCAGACGGAAATCAGAGCATGCGCATTGTGTTCCAGATGTTCACTGCAGATTTCACCCGTTTGGTTAAGCAGTGAAATCCGCAAGAAAATCCGCATGTAACTTGTGCACATTTTGCTGAAGAAATGCGAATACAAGGAAAATCTGCAATAAATCCGCTGGCTGTGTGAGTACAGTTAGGTCCCCCTGAATGTGGTTGTTTCTGCTGCAGGTGAATGGATTTCTGCACGTTATATTCAGATGAATGGAAATTATTTTCAGTTGCGGAAATGTCTGCAATAAAATCTGCAGCATGTGCAGGTAGCTTTAGCTTAAAGAGGCTCTGTCACCAGATTTTCAAACCCCTATCTCGTATTGCAGCAGATCGGCGCTGCAATGGAGATAACAGTAACGTTTTTTTTTTTCAAAAACGAGCATTTTTGGCCAAGTTATGAGCATTTTTATATTTATGCAAATGAGCCTTTCTTAAAGGGAACCTGTCACCAGCATTTCACCTATTGAACTTTACTTGTCCCTAGCTGGCCGCTGCTATCAAAAGTTCATTACCGTTATCCCCTCTCCTGAACTCCTCCTCCGACTGTAAATAACGGTCTGCAAACATTTCACGCTTTTTATCGTAATAATCCGGTGTCCCTTTGTGCGCACACACCAGAAGAGGACATCAATGTACAAGCGCAGGATTTTGTGTGCTGGGGGAAGGCGTGGAGCCGTCAATCAAAAGTAAGGAGGCGGGGAAAATTCGGAAAGACTTGAGGAATAAAGATTTGACTCTTTTCATACGAAGATTTGACTCTTTTCTGCTCATTCGCATACGGTGTGGGAACACTAAAGAACTAAATAGTAAAGCTACAGAGCCGACTAAGAAGACAATTATAGGTTATATAGAAATGATTTTTCACCCACTAACACCAGGTATTGCTGGTTTAATAGGTGAAATGCTGGTGACCGGTTCCCTTTAAGTACAACTGGGCGTGTATTGTGTGTAACATCTGGGCGTTTTTACTTGTTTTACTAGCTGGACGTTGTGAATAGAAGTGTATGATGCTGACGAATCAGCATCATCCACTTCTCTTCGTTAACACCAGGCTTCTGGCAGTGCAGACACACAGCGTGTTCTCGAGAGATCACGCTGTGACGTCACTCATCGACTTACCTGCAAACGCCGATGCTGCTGCAGAATCAACTGTAGCCTCTGTCGCCTGGTGCCGATGTGTCCTCGCTCGTCTGACACGATGCAGGACCTGGGGCAGGGAGTGACGTCACAGCGTGATCTCTGGAGAACACGCTGTGTGTCTGTGCACTGCCAGAAGCTGGGTGTTGTGAAGAGAAGTGGATGATGCTGATTCGTCAGCATCATACACTTCTATTCACAACGCCCAGCTAGTAAAACAAGTAAAAACGCCCAGATGTACACACACAATACACGCCCAGTTGGACATAACTTTAAACACGCCCAGTTGTACTTAAGAAAGCCTCATTTGCATAAATATAAAAATGCTTATAACTTGGCCAAAAATGCTCGTTTTTGAAAAAAAAAACACGTTACTGTAATCTACATTGCAGCGCCGATCTGCTGCAATACGAGATAGGGGTTTGAAAATCTGGTGACAGAGCCTCTTTAAGTTCAGAGGGGTCGGATATGCTCATCCACTTATCTGCTACGATAATACCGTGTGGATTTTCCATTCGCAAATCTGAAGGGAAAATCTGCAGCGTATTCACAACGTGTGAACATACACTTAGGCTGGATTCGCACGAGCACATTACGTCCATAATGGACGGACGTATTTCGGCCGCTAATCCCGGACCGAACACAGTGCAGGGAGCCGGGCTCCTAGCATCATACTTATGTACGATGCTAGGAGTCCCTGCCTCTCCGTGGAACTACTGTCCCGTACTGAAAACATGATTACAGTACGGGACAGTTGTCCCGCAGCGAGGCAGGGACTCCTAGCGTCGTACATAAGTATGATGCTAGGAGCCGTGCTCCCTGCAGTGTGTTCGGTCCGGGATTTTCGGCCGAAATACGTTCCGTCCTTTACGCACGTAATGACCTCATGTAAATTCAGCCGTAAGGTCCTGTGGCTCTTCCAGTATAGGTCATCAATATTAAACCTGTAGAACTCTTTTAACTGTATTCACTACAATTTTACTGGTTTCTTTTTTTAAGGCCTTATTCACACGAGCGTATTTCACGTCCGTGTTACACGCGTTAAAACAACGGACGTCACACGGACCTATGCAATTTAATGAGGCCATTCATACATTGTGTTTTTCATGCATCGTGTGTCTGCTGTGTGAAACTCACTGTCCTATACTTGTGCGTTTTTTGCGCATCATTGAAGTCAATGGGTGCGTCTAAATCACGGACAGCACACGGACATCATCCGTGTGCTGTCCGTGATTCACGCAACAGTTGCTAAAGAAATGATGAGAAAAAGAAAAACACCTACAGTTTTTTTTGCTGACGTAAAAAACGCATGACATACGGATGACATACGCGCGTAAAAAACCTACACGGAACGGCAACGCAGAAAAAAACGCTGCGTTTTTTACACGTGCAAAACGTACACGTTCGTGTGAATAAGTCCTAAATCTGTTTTCGCTAAAATTGTAATAATTCTTAACATAAATTCGCAGACTTTGTAGTTTGGCTATTTCATCTGCAAAATTAGAAATCTTGAGCATTGGTGCTCCCCATTTTCTTGCAAACGCGTCAATTTCTATAATCTCCTGCTAGAGAATTTATCAACTGACTACAACCATGACCTCAAAAGCTGGGTTACCAATGGTTGTAAATGTTACTCTATAGGCACCATATTTCTCACTGGTGTTTCCTTCCCCACTGACCATGGCAGCTGAAGTAATATAATTAATATGGAATATGAACGCTGCTATATCGCTCTTCTCTGGGTCAACTTTAACCAAAACACACCATATATCAATCAAATAAAATACTTATAATATAGTACAACCCTCCAAGCATTATCACCATAACGGCAGATTTCAATATCAATCCATATAGTTCTATTTATTCAGTATTATTTGTCCATGGACGGAAATAAAGCAATTTTTAAAGAGGATAAAAAAAAACCATAAAAATATCCTGGTAACAAAATTTACATTCAGAGCAAGTTATCGGCGTCTCTCTTGCTAGAGAGGACTGACATTCTGCAAACACCATATGGATCCCTCTGGATGTATGTGGATTTAGGTAATAATATGATTTTAATCAGTATAGTCATACATTTTGTATGATCTGACCTTGGAATTGTATTACTGCGATGTGACTGCAGAGCTCCACGTAATCCTCAGTATAGCCTACAGGTGAAGATTGTGAATAATATTTTTCTTGTAAAGATAATTAAATTCATACATGTAAAGGCACTAAGTATACTGCAGTTATGTGAATGGAGACAGTAATGACTCCATCAGTAGAGAAACGTCTATTTTCCTAAATGTTCTACCAAAAATCATTCTCAAAGGGGTCGGAGAAGCTGAAATCTGGGGTAGTCTTCTATAAGGTCCTCATTCTGCCGAGCTGCTATAGATGTCTCTTCTTGCAGGACTTAAATAATCATCAGCAAAGTTAATTTATGCTATGCTGGGTCAAGGGGTCTGTCATTTTTTTTACATCTTTTTGAAGTATTTAGAACACTATTTAAGTAATCACCTTGTTCCCTTTTTGTCAGATCGGAAGGGGAAAAAAAATAAACCTAACGCAGCTCTCCGATGTGAAGATTCAACAAAAGAACACCCCAGACGTAAGGAGGTTTTCAGGTTTTTATATAAATAAAGCTTAGTCATTGTACTTTTTAATATACTTTGTGTTTTACATCATTTTCAAGACTTCTGCTTGCTGTCAATCTGAACATTCCTATTTACATTCTGCAACTGCTAACGGTACAGACCTAAAGGGGTTGACAATCATTTTGTTAAAGGGATCTAAAAAAATAAACTGATTACATGGTGTCCGACTGATGGACTCCCCAGCGATGATCTGCAATCAGCAGGGGAACCTGGCAGCAAGTGTTCAATTTCTCTGCAGCGCAACCACAGGGGAAACTACATGATGCCCATTGAAATCAAAAGGGCTGTCAGTGTAATGTATGGGCGTGATGGGTCCTCCAGGGAGAGATGCTCTTTGTACCGGTTCTCCACTTGATGGATGTCCTGAATGAGAGATTCTCCTGAATTAGCCCAGAATACCCTAATAGGGTATTTAAAATAGGTTATCTAAGGCTCTGTTCACATCACGTTCTTTGGCGTAAGTTTGACGATTACGCCAGGAAAAGCTAATTAAATGTAGGCTGTGACAGATGCCTTACAGTGGCATCTGTCACCATAGACTGTAATGATATTACTTTAAGAGATACTTCAAGTAATCTCTTGACCCTTTTAATAACATATCCCTTAAACGGATACCATTATAGCCTATAGGTGACGGATGCTACTGTTAGGCATCCATTTAGCGCATCCGTCACCTATCCTATAGGCTATAATCACATCCGTTTAATGAATATATCATGAAAAGCTCATGAAAAAGCCCTTGACGTATCCATTTAACGAATGCCTGTGACGGATGCCCTACAATGGCATGTGTCATCTATAGGCTACCATGTTAAAAAAGCATACAGTACATATTTAACGTATACGTTTTTTTACTGGACTACGCGGGATGGAATAGCATAGTCTACCACACCTTTTTTTCCATTATACTGACATATACCGGCCAGATAGAGGCCAAATATGACACTCTTTTGACCTGGAGCCCTATGGACATGTTTAGTGTATATGTCAGGAGCTTGCCCTGAACCCTAAACATAAACAAAAACGTGAGCCCCTAAAGAAGACAACCCCTTTAATACTTTTCATGGCTGATACTTTGCTACAAGTGTTATGCAATCTTAGGTGATTTAAAGAGCCTGGACTCTAGACTGATACAAATTACAAACAGCAATACATTGTAGCAAACCCTCAGAAAAGGGGAGAGAAAATTGTGCTGCTGTGTTAAAACCTAAAGTTGGAGATTGTGCTTAACCCTCGCCAAATCAGAATTCTAAGGTTTACAATGGACGTAGGCAATTGACTGAAGCTCCTTTTATTCTTCATCTTTTTATTCCTGGCCAGTAATATTATAAACATATGAATAAGACTCTTAGAAATGTTAGAAGTCTGCACAGCCCTGAGGAAGACTTTTCAGAAACGATTATACATGTAATAAATGTTTATAATACTTCCATATAACACTTGCATAACCACTGTTCGGGTGAGTCCTCAGAACTTGTTAGGTATAAGGACATCTTAGGGCTTGTCCACACGTAACGGAATTGCTGAAGAAAATTTCTGCAACAATTCCACAGAAACTAGCAGGATTTCCGCTGCGGAAAAAACGCTCCAATTCCTGTGTTTTTTACTGCAGAAAATGGTGCGGATTTTTCTGCATTTTTCCTCAATGTTGGGAGATGGTGACATAACGCAGGAATTCAGTCCAATTTCCGCAACAGAAAAAAAAATACCCACCGGAGGTCAATTTCTGGTCGGAATTTGTTAAATCTCACCCACTTTGCTGCTGCTGTATTCTGCTGCGTATTTTCCTTCCGCAATTCTGCTACTTGTGGACAAGCCCTTATAGTTATTACATATAGTACAAGACAGGGAGACAATAGGAGAGATCTCTAGAATGGAGTTACCCCAACATAAAGTCCATTTACTTGTAGCAATAATTCTTGCAATTCATTCGTTTCCGAGCAATCGTAACGTTTATTGGACATTCTTTCTCGCTGATCAAAATTGATCAATCATATATAAAAATCATCACCATTGTTAATGACATTGGTAAATAATGCTCTTCTGACATTTACGATACACATGCTGCTTCGATCAAATATGCGTTCTAAAATGGCGACTATATGTATAATGAGTGTACTCGTAAAGATTTTTTCAAACCAACGATTGTCAGTGGTTTGAAGAATTGTTACCTGTGAAGTTTACATGAGTGAAGTGACAGCTCTCTAGATGGAGCGAGTGTCTTCATATAATACAAATATGCAGTTACCACTTACTTGTGTCCAATTAAATACAACCCACGTGTGCGAAGGTCACGCAATTAAAAGTGTTGTGGAGACTTTTAATGCTGGTTGGAGATTTCCACAACACATAATGTAATTGCAAATGTCAAAAATGTATATTCTCATCTACAGATCTACATTTCATCTAGCTCTTTCCCAACGTTTAGCATGTACTTCGGGAAAACTCTCGGCACACGCGCCAAACATGTACATAGGGGTCCATTAGCCCAATGGAGGCCAAAAGATTGTCCACTGAATGGCGTATCTCATAGGCATAAGTTTAACGTATACATCATACACTAGTGAATAGCAGCTATTCATGACGTATAGAATAAATGGGTACCAGTATAGTCTATCGGAGATGAATGCGTTAAACAGATGCCTACTAGTGGTATCCATCACCAATAGACTATACTGGTACTCGTTTAACGAGAATGTATCACCTACCGTATATATTTTTTCCTAATTAAAACCAGCTAGTGAAACAGATTATTTTTTTCTAATCTATTTTAATTTTTGATTGTATTTTTTTTTTATTCGATCTTCTTTATAGGAGTATGAATCAGACATCTTGCCTGAGCTGCTTCAAACAGAATTTAGGGATATGCAATACAGCAGCCACATGGACCATAGGAACCTGTGAACAGGAGGGGACCCATTGACTTGTATTGGAGAGCGTTCTAGGCATGCTCTATGGCCTGTGCAGAGGTCACTGTGCAGGGAGGAGGAGGAGGGGAGCCGTGTCCATCACTTATTGTGAATGGTGGATCCTGTGTTTTCTACATATAGAAGTGTTACCATGACAGTTTTTCCCAGCGTATACGTCAAACGTGATTTGAAGCGGGCCTAAAAAATATCCAGTACCATTGTCTGACCATTATAAAAAGACAACCACAGGAGATTGATTAACTGTGAGAAATAATAAAGCAAACCTTCTGTCGTTTATATCACCAACATTCTAAAATTCTAAGTATATGAAAAAAAAATACACTGAAACCTGAAAAGCAATCTGTAAAACCAGCTAAACAAGGAAACGTAGACGCGTCTCCTACATGAAAGATTACACCTCTATTACAAACACACCGAGCCTGCATGGAAAGTGCACCCTTCATTACATCTCTGGCAGGTTTCGCTCATATAGCTCGCCTCCGTGTGAAAAAACACTCCGCCAACTAAAGGGTTAAAAAAACACCATTGAAAATCAGTCTACAAAGCTGAATAATACAATAGCTCCCAATGAGACTGAGCATTATGTGGTTCTCCGTTTATTCTTAGATGTAGATGTTACCAGGTTTAGGCTGGGGACATATATTATAGTGGATGACACTAGTATTCAAGGAAGATGAGACATATCAAAACCAGACGTGAAGATCGCTCTGGATTTATCTTTATTTTAGGTGTAATATGCAATAAAATGGACTAAACTGGTATAATCCCACTATAATCTGAAATCTGAATTATACTTCGTGCTGATTTCTACTGCCGGGTACACAATTACAAAAAGAGGGGCAAGCAATATCTAAAAAAGAGGTTCCATATGTGGCACATTGCCAAATCTTTGAAAGATAGTAGACGTTAAAGCAATGATTCCCAATCTTTCAACCATGGGGGAACCCCTGAAAAATGTGTACGCTCCCAGAGCAAGCCTGACGTCTAGGTGGGCAAAACATTTTACTTGAGTATGTTCACACTGGCTATTTTCAGACATTTCTTGGGCCGTTAACGCCTCGAAAAACGGCTAAAAATGCGGGGGCTGGACGCCTCCAAACATCTGCCCATTGATTTCAATGGGAAAAACGGTGTTCCGTTCCCATGGGGCGTTTTTTACGCGGCCGTTTTTAAAAACGCCTCATAAAAAGATGTGCATGTCCCTTCTTGAGCCGTTTTTGGAGCCGTTTTTCATTGACTCAATAGAAAAACAGCTCCAAAATCGGCCGTAAAAAACACACGTTGCTTAAAAAACGGCTGAAAACATGTTTTGCCTTGAAAACAGCTCCGTATTTTCAGCCGCTTTTTGTTAAGCGTGTGAACATAGCCTAAAAGTAACAACTCTTATTCCTTTCTTTCTTCCAGTGAACCCTTGAGTAGGTTCCAGATAACACCAGGGCTCCTTCGTAGATAAACACTGAGTTCAATCGCTGATGGACGTCTCATATGTAGAATATCCTATTATTACAAAACCAAAGCCAATCTCAACAATAACAACACTGTATATTTTCTATCCCTGTACACTATGTCACTCTCACATGTAATATACTATAGAGAACAATATAGAAGTGTGACCTGTGTAATTGTATCCTACCGCCTAAGGTGTCGAGGAAAATGAGGTCAATCTAGAAAGTCAACTCTTTTGTTAAGGACTTACAAAAAGTAACAAACTAACCTTGTTTTGGAGATGAAACTGTATTTAAGACACTTATTACCAAAGTATTTGCAATTAGATCCAAAAACAAGCAAGTCTCACAAAAAATGTTAACACATTTTACAGTCTAAAAATAGATTCCATGACCCCACCAGCCCTGGGCACCTCCGGTTCTATCGTTATGAAACTCTCTTCACGAAATTACACGGTGCGTTATTTGTGTCCCAACAATTGTAAGATTTTTTCTTTTCAAAAAGGAAAAACCAAACTGTTAAAGTTCAACAGAGAAAATATTACTAAATGTATTATTATTATTATTATTATTATGAAATATAGGTCAGTTTTGACTCCTGATCACTATATGTCATATCTTCTGCTTAAGCCTTGAGGCTTCTTCATGACATGCTCACAGCACATATTGTATAACCAACAAAACAACAACATTATTGTTTCCAAAAACTTTCCTTGGGTGTCTCCATTTACTACTTTCATGTTTTTTATTACATTTTATCACCAACATCCTATATTAATGTATGACACCTATGACCCATGACCTTATCCCTCTTAAAGCACCTATAAAACCTGCTGACCTTGTGGGCACCGGTAAGCATTATTTTGGACTTACTTAGAAGACCAAACTCATTGGATAGGCAATCATACTTGGAAGAGCTGAACGGAGAACCGGAGAAGGACAACCAACAAAAAGATGAATAGATACAATCACGGATATGCAATGAAGCAGGCCGAAGACCCCAAAAATTTGACAGAAAATTATGAAGAAAAACGATTTACACAACTACTAAACTATTTCTTTATCATGTGTTCCTTTTAGTGATCGCAATGTAAGGACCCAAAAACTTTCCAAAATTTCCCATCTCATAATCACTTCAGTGTAAATCCGTATTTAGTTAGTTAAATAAAGCCGCTATTTATTTCATTGTCCTTTTTAAACTCTACTTAACATGAATTATTATTGACATTTATTAGCTGAACGTCTTCCAGGCCATATTTTTCCCTCAACTTGATATTAAGTGACTGCTCTGTAAAATAACAAACTGACAATCAAAAGCAGAGAAAGACTTAGCAGGTACCATGTGGCACACTAAATACTGTCCGTGAGTCATCCAGCAGCCATCCACATGTAGCAATAATAATAATGATAATGACAGGGATATCCCTGCCCAACACAAATACAACGTGTCATTTATAGGATAGGCATACTCGTCCTACTTTGTCCCAGGATCCGCCTTCAACCAAAGGGTTAAAGAAGCCTGTAGTAATATATGACCGGATACAGAGCAGTGGGCACATTACACGTATTGTATGCCCAATCCTGCTGCAAACAACACCATATTGGCGGGATATATTATTACTATTATTATTAATATTTAACTCTTTGTATGAATCACAACACCCCGTAATGTACGGTAAAATCGAACAATCCCATTAATGAGTCCTTTTATTATTTATACAATATCCTCTGTGCGGGAACACCCTTATGCCAGCCAAATCTTGCCAATGACATCTAATATCAACAAAGTTAAGCCAGACCAATGAAACCATAGAAAACTCACATGGATCATTAACTACTTGACAACTGGAAAGCAGGCACCACACACTGCAACTGATATGTATCTGGAAATGTCAACTAATTGGTTAAAACAGGCAATTTCCCATAAAAGAAAGTGGCGCAGAGCAAAGGGTGAGACTACGACATCAGAGGGCACGTAAAAGCGATAATAGTGCAGGTTACCAGTTAGGAGGCCCTGCAGAAAACCAACAAAGCTCCCCCATAATCCTGGCAGGTCTCTCATCCCAACATAAGACAGGGTGCCCCCTGATCAACCATGCCAATACAACAAACCAGCTGTAAAAGGATGTGTTGTTACCTATATCGTACCCCATGGCATGACTGGCACACATATTACCCACTGAGGTGTCTATATAAATGTGCATGAGTTGCCCACCAAGCTATCCTGAAGAGGACAGCGACCTGTGCGTGGAGCTGTCAATAGTACTGGTTGTGTTATTATCGGGTGAACTGCCCATCTGGCACCCCATGGCATGACTGGCACACATTCCACTCACCATACTGCGACTGGAGCTTTCTATATAAGATTGCATGTGTCCCCAGCAAGCTATCCTGCAGAAATCAAGAAAGCCTTGTGCTTGGAGCTGGTCAGCTGTCACTAGCACTGGTTGTGCTGCTATAGGATGATCTGCCCATCTGCTACCCCATGGCATGGCTGGCACACGTAACACTCACCATACAGGGTCTTTATAGTCTGCATATGCAAGATACCCCGCAGAAATACCCCGATCAGTCCTGAGCCCGGAGCAATATGCGATCAGCACCATGCAATTGTCTCCTCTCAGCCATCAGCTGCTGCAGCCGGGATGTCACCAAACCATGCCTAGAACCCCCCTACCCCAGGCGGCTGCTAACCTCATGTATCTCCGGTGACTGGTCCCTGCTCTCAGCCGGCTCCCCCTTTATATGCTTCTCTCCTTCTTCTAATTAGGACTTGCTAGGTCCGGGAGAGAGAAGCCGAGACAGCAGCAGTCCCTGGAGGGGCGGGTGCGCGCTGCTCGTACAGCTGCTGGACTCCAGCCCTGACACCTCCTCCTGGGGGCGCGTGCACGCACAGCTCTTCTGCCACCGCCGCCGCTGCTGGTGTGTGTGCGGGGCCGCGCATGCGTGTGCTCGTATGTACGCAGGTCTCTCCGGCTGTCCCTCCTCTGTCACTGAGATGAGGGGAGGAATACGGACACTGACACACGGCATGTATTGCTCATTTTTGGCTAATACGAAGTCAACATACAGTATGGCTTGTTCTGTATTTCTCCTGGCACAAGTAGTTGGCACAGAATACCAGCTTTACATTTTATTTTCTCTGTAGATTTATTAGTGGTAGCGCTGACATATTGTAGTCCCTCACATGGTCCCTGGTGGAGCTCACACTATATATTCACGCCTGGCGTTTCATATCACATTTAGTCCGCTGTGTCGTTTGCAAAAACACTTTTCTGCCATAAAAATGTTTAAAAATACTGAGGCCAAACGTCTTTTTTATGAAGCCCCTGCGCCACTTTTTTCTTTCACGTCCGAGTGTGTATTTTATTGCACCCGCTGCACCGAGGGCAGGATTAATACATTTCCCACATTGGGCGTGCACTATTTATCACGGTCCTGGAAATCAATCACAAACAAGTTGCGAGGTATCATTCAGTAAGGGCAAAGCCCCACGTGGCGGAATTGCTCTGGAATTCCGCTGCGGACGCTCCGCAGCGTTAATCCGCAGCGGACCCGTTTCTCCATTGACTTTCACTTCTTTTTAGTAGGGTTCGTTTAGACGATGTGGAAAATTCCGCTGCGGAGCATAGGCTGCGGTGCGGAATTTGGTGTCCGCAGCATACATACAATGGATGTTGCGGACGTGTGGCGGACTGGTTGCGGACTCATTGCGGAAGTTCTCCATTGACTTCAATGGAGATTCAAAATTCCGCAATGAAGTCCGCAGATGTCATGTACATGGTTATGTGTGCTGCGGAGCTATGTATTTCTAGGTCTACAGCCAGACTGAGGAAGTCAATGGGGCTCCCGTAATTACGGGTGACTACGTGTGTGCACCCGTAATTACGGGAGCGTTGCTAGGCGACGTCAGTAAATAGTCACTGTCCATGGTGCTGAAAGAGTTAAGCGATCGGCAGTAACTGTTTCAGCACCCTGGACAGTGACTAACGATCACAATATAGATCAACGTGTAAAAAAAATAGAAGTTCCTAATTACCGAGAACTCCCTGCTTCTTCCTCCAGTCCGGCCTCCCGGGATGACATTTCAGTCCAAGTGACGGCTGCAGCCAATCACAGGCCAATCACAGGCTGCAGCCAATCACAGGCCAATCACAGGCTGCAGCGGTCACATGGACTGCCGCGTCATCCAGGGAGGTCGGGCTGGATGCCGAAAGAGGGACGTGTCACCAAGACAACGGCCGGTAAGTATGAAATTCTTTTACTTTCACTAGGGAAAGGGCTGTCCCTTCTCTCTATCCTGCACTGATGGAGAGAAGGGAAGTACTTTCACCGCAATACGCAGCAGCTAGTCCGCATCAATTTACTGCACATTTTGGGCAGATCCGCAACAGAATCTGCAACGCAGATTCTATGCGGCATTGATGCGGACAGTTGCGGGAAGAAATACGCCACGTGGGGCCATGCCCTAGGAATGGATTCACACATGCAGCTTTTAGTGCAGTTTTCGGAGCCAAAGCCTGAAGTGGATCCAAATGGAAGGAAAAGTATAAAGGAAAGACTAAGGGCTCGTCCACACACAGCGGAATTGCTGTGTTTTTTTCCATCTAGAATTGCGGTCGGAAAATAGACATCAGAATACAGTGGCAGCGAAGTGGGTGAGATTTAACACATCTCATCCAGACGCTGCGTAAAATTTCCGAGCAGAAATTGACCTGCGGTGCGTATATTTCAGAGGAGATGTTACCATCTCCCAACATTGCAAAAAACGCCGCAAAATCTGCACCATTTTCTGCAGTAAAAAACGCAGGAAATGGTGCGGTTTTTCCGCAGTGGAATGTGCTAGTTTTAATGGAAATGCTTCAGAAATTTTCGGCATATTTTCTGCACATGTTCTCATCGCGCATACACCAAACGCATCCATAAGGCTCCATTCACCAGACAGATGCCTAAAAGGTTTCCGTTTGGCATCCGTGAAAACGATATATGTTGGTATACTTTTTTTTTGATCTGTATAGGAAAATGTAGTTGACTACACTTTTCTATACAGAGAAATCCCACAAAAAAATGCATACCACGTGGTAAACTTTTCTTTTTTTTTACTTATTGGCGACATAGGCCACTACGTACCTATACAGTGTCATACGTCACAGCCTTATACATCGGAGCTATACGTTAGGAATTCCCGACATGCCCAACTACTGAACAACTTTGTATTCGGCACAAGCAGAAGGCCACGTTCCCGCTTAATGTACCAACGCAAAAATTGTCATGTCTGTCAGCAAAAGCGTCATCAGGAATTTATCCACTCATCATTGAGAGGAAACACCAGTGTCTAGTGAAATTATGGTAGAAAAGTTGTCGTATTCTGTCTGATTCTGTATATTTTTGGATGTGGGAGAAAAATGACGGAGCAGAAGAAAACCAACAAGCCCACAAGGAGAACATGAAAAGTCAATGCACCTGTAGCCCGGCAGGATTCAAATCCACAGCCGCATTGCTGAAGGACAGGGGTGCTAATAATATTGCTGAGGAAAAATATTCTGCTTTAGAGGGGCAAGACCATCGATTGTCGAGGCTTATGCTTATATTGGTATAATTCTATATAATATATATTTCTAGACACATAAAACACACACAGAAGTTCACTTATCAAAATCACTTTGGTCAATGTCTCGGCTTAGCTAATTTATTGGCGCATGATCTGCCTCTATGGTTTATGTAGCCTTCAAATTGGCAAATTCGTGGAGAATGGGTAAACTTGTTACTAACCCATGTGGGAGCAGCAATCTTGTTAGTTGTCACCCATCTCTCTTAGATACAAATATAACCATGAAGCCAATGAATACGGTTTTTTAGAACTCTATAGGAAAAAAGAACATATGTTTAAAGGAATGTTATCATTATTTTATAGATAACTGTTCCTTAAACTTCCTAGACTGTAAGGCCGAGTTCACACAGAGTTTTTTGGCTCTGATTTTGACACGGAAACCGCTCTCAGGAAGAAATAAAAAAGCGGCAAGAAAGTGCAAGAAGGCCAAAATCTGCCTCAAAATTCCTGAAGGAATTTTGAGGCAGATTTTTTCTGCCTGCAAAAAACTCCGTGTCAACTAGGCCTAAGTCTGAGTTGTCATTCCGTGGATTTGTCGCAGATTCCGTGCTGATTCCACACAAAAAATCTGTGACAATTACAGTACAATACATGTAGATGAGGTTTTCAAAACCACTTCCACATATAGCGGAAAAAATCAGCACAGAAATTAGATGATGCTGCAGATTTTCACATTTACGTGGCAAATCCACAGCAAATCCGCGACGTGTGCTTCTTTATGTTATGAATATTCCATTATATTGGGCACAAAGTGACTGCCTGGGGCACATGAATGTCTATGGAGACACTTAATCCAAATAAAAAGATAATCATTTAATCCCTTAAATTTGGAACATATCTTGTATAATGGACTTGTCTCCCTAAGGCCCTATTCACATGGAGTATTTTTTTCTAGGCAGAAAAAAATCTGCCTCAAAATTCTGAGATAGTGACCTGCCTGCACTTTCTTGTCGCAGTCTTCACTGCGTTTTTCAGCCACGGCCGTTGAGCGCCACGAAGAACTCTTTCTCTGCCTCCCATTGATGTCAATAGGAGGTCAGAGACGCAACCGCAGGCAGAAAGGACATGCCGCTTTGTTTCCCTCGCGAGTGGCTACAAGTCCCTGGGGGGAAAAAAACGCCTCTGCCTCCCATTGAAATCAATGAGAGGCAGTTTCGGACGTTTATTAGCGCTGATTCCAACGCGGTTTCCACGTCAAAACCATCACCAAAAAGCTCAGTGTGAACAGGGCCTTAGGCTTTGCTGACACTGTGCTTTAGCCATACATTCGGCATATACACTGGGAAGTTCTCCCAATATATTTGACAACATGCCTGTATACTTCATTACGTATGATACAAGTATGTCCTACTGTCAGCTTCAGATGGGGTTGTCCACTGATAGACCTCATGGGCCCTTTGTGGCTGCGCCCCATTCTTATGTTACGATTAGTCCCCCGTTAAATTCCCCCTAATTCTCTGATTGTTTGAGGATTATTTCATTTAGATAATCCTGTATCAGCATGAGTCTTTAACCCCTTCCTGCCCTGTGACGTACTATTATGTTGAAGTGAGACGGTCCTTCTAGCGAACTGCTGTGAGGGTATGTTCACACGGCCTATTTTCAGCCATTTTTCGGCCAGTAAACGCCCGAAAAACGGCCGAAAAATCGGAAGCAGAACGCCTCCGAACATCTGCCCATTGATTTCAATGGGAAAAATGGCGTTCTTTTTCCGACGGGCGTTTTTTTTAAAACGGCCGCGTAGAAAAACTGCCATGAAAAGGAAGTGCAGGTCACTTCTTGGGACCTTTTTGGAGCCGTTTTTCATAGACTCTATTGAAAACAGCTCCAAAAACGTCTGTAAAGAAACGCAGCGAAAAACGCAGTGAAAATCGCGAGTGGCTTAAAAAACGTCTGAAAATCAGTTGCTATTTTCCCTTGAAAACAGCTCCGTATTTTCAGACGTTTTTGAGTTTGTGTGTGAACATACCCTAATAGTACGTCGATGGCGCTGTGCCTACACCATCACTTGCGGGTGCCAGCTGTATTAAACAGCCAACACATCTATCTAATGGCCAGGATTGGAGAGAACTCTGATCCTAGACGTTTAACCCCTTAGATGTCGTGGTGAATAGCGACTGCAGTACTTAAGTGGTTTTAAAGAGGGAAGGGGCTGCCACTATAAGCCCATTGGCACCCCCACGATGTGATTGTGGGGGCTGATGGGTTGTCATGGCAGCTGGGGGCCTAACAATGGCCCCCAGGTCTGCCACGTACAAGAGCATATCAGAGCCAGTACAAGAGCCTTTGCAAGAGTCTGAAAGGCTGCCTGTCAGTGTACGGGTATGTTCACACGCTAAAGTAAAACTGGCTGTAAAATACGGACCTCTTTTCAAGGGAAAACAGCCTCTGATTTTCAGCCGTTTGAAAATTATCAAATGTATTGTAATGCGTTTTTTGAAGCCGTTTTTGGAGCTGTTTTTCTATTGACACAATAAAAAATGGCTCCAAAAACGGCTGAAGAAGTGACATGCATTTCTTTTTACGGGACGTTTTCAAATGGCCGTGTAAAAAAACACCCCGTCTGAACGAAACACTGTTTTTCCCATTGAAATCAATGGGCAGATGTTTGGAGGCTTCCGTTTTTTCAGCCGTTTTTCGGGGCGTTTATGACCCAAAAAACGGCTCAAAATAGGCTGTGTGAACATACCCTCACAGTCATAATACATTGCAATACAGAAATATTACAATGTATTATAGAAGCGATCAGGAGAAAAAGGTTCAAAAAGCTTATAGAAAAATAAAAAAAAATCCCAAGAAAGGCCTTATAATGGGAAAAATTTTAAAAAAACAAAAACAAAAAAAAACTACACAGAACTACACTGCCCCTGTAATGACCTGTGCTATAAAAATATTAATAAAAAACATTTATCCTGCAGGGTAAATTCAGTCAAATAAAAAAATAAATATAAAAAACAATGCCAGAATTGCTGTCTTTACCAACCCAGAGAATAAAGTTTTCATGTTATTTATACTGCGTGGTGAACTCCGTAAAAGCAAAACCCAAAAAACAATAGCGGCAGCGCTGTTTTTTGTCCGCCACCCCCAAAAAAAGTAATAAAAGTCATACAATACATACAATACATATGTACCCCAAAATGAGCCATTTAAAAATATAACATTATTTTGAAGAAACCAAGTCAATGAAATATAAAAAAATTATGGCTTTTAGGATGAAAAAACTGAAAAGATCGGTGCGTCCTTAAGGCCGAATCTAGGCCGTGTCCTTAGGGTTTTATGCAAATAAGGCTGATTTATTGGATAATAAAAAGTTACACTTTGTGTTTCAGTTCCTTGTTATTTTTAAAATCTGTGTTTGCTGACAATTATCTATCTGGTCTACGTCCAGAGACTGAAAACCTGTATAGACCTATCACGTCCCACATCAGAGAGGTAATTGTATCCAGTCTAAGCAATCTTCTTGAGCTATACAGCCTCCAGGCGCATACATTTTATTAAGGGGGGATTCACACGAGCGTGTATTCGGTCCGTGCGGGCCGCGTGGTTTTCACGCGGCACGCATGGACCAATACAAGTCTATGGGGCAGTACAGACAGTCCGTGCTTTTTGCGCAGCGTTTGTCTGCTGCGCAAAAAGCGCGACAGGTTCAATAACTCTGCGTATTTCGCGCATCACGCACCCATTGAAGTCAATGGGTGCGTGAAAATCACGCGCACCACACGGAAGCACTTCCGTGGGACGAGCGTGATTCGCGCAACAGCAGTGAAAAGGATGAATGAAAACCGAAAAGCACCACGTGCTTTTCTGTTTCCGAACATCCAAACGGAGTGTCTTTGCGATGAGCGAAGCCGGACAAGCGTACCGAACTTCACCGGGTTCGGCCAAACTCGTTTTGGCCGATCCCGGCAAAAAAATTATCGGTACGCGACGTCAGGAGATAGTCACTGTCCATGGTGCTGAAAGAGTTAAACTGTTTCAGCACCATGGACAGTGACTTGCGATCCCAAAATACATTAACCTGTAAAAAAAAAACGAAGTTCTAACTTACCGATTACTCCTGTCTCCTTCCTGCAGTCCGACCTCCCGGGATGACACTTCAGTTCAAGTGACAGCTCCAGCCAATCACAGGCCAAGCACAGGCTGCAGCCAATCACAGGCTGCAGCGGTCACTTGGACTGCTGCGTCATCCAGGGAGGTGGGGCCCGATGTCAAGAGAGGCGCGTCACCAAGGACGCGTCACCAAGGACGCGTCACCAAGGCAACGGCCGGGAAGTTCTCGGTAAGTAGGAACTTTATCTTTTTTTTTTACAGGTTTTTCGCTGTTGTGTTCGGCATTCACTGTCGAGGGTGCTGAAAGATTTAGCTCTTTCAGCACCTTGGACAGTGACGGGCGTTGACAAGCCTCATCTCTATGATGCCGGCTGCGCGAAAATCACGCAGCCGCGCATCAGACACGCATGACACACGCAGCTGTCAAATGGTTTTTGCGCTCGCAAAACGCTGCGTTGTTTGCGCGCGCAAAAACGCAACGTTCGTGTGAATCTGGCCTAACGCTGATACATTGCAGCAAACTGTGAGGACTGGAGGCAGTTGTAGCAAACACTCAAAGGTGGAAAGTATTAGGTCTGTACAGGTTTTTGGCTGTAAGCAAAGAATTCGCCATCCACTGACAGCAAGCAGAAATATTGAAAAGTCGAGGAATTGAAACACAGCATGTATTAGAAAGTTACAACTTTTAACTATACAATGATTAAAGAGGCTCTGTCACCAGATTTTGCAACCCCTATCTGCTATTGCAGCAGATCGGCGCTGCAATGTAGATTACAGTAACGTTTTTATTTTTTAAAAACTAGCATTTTTGGCCAAGTTATGACCATTTTTGTATTTATGCAAATGAGGCTTGCAAAAGTACAACTGGGCGTGTTTACAGTAAAAGTACAACTGGGCGTGTATTATGTGCGTACATCGGGGCGTGTTTACTACTTTTACTAGCTGGGCGTTAGGAATGGGAGTGTATGATGCTGACGAATCAGCATCATCCACTTCTGTTCGTTAACACCCAGCTTCTGGCAGTGCAGACACACAGCGTGTTCTCGAGAGATCACGCTGTGACGTCACTCACTTCCTGCCCCAGGTCCTGCATCGTGTCGGCCACATCGGCACCAGAGGCTACAGTTGATTCTGCAGCTGCATCAGCGTTTGCAGGTAAGTAGCTACATCGACTTACCTGCAAACGCCGATGCTGCTGCAGAATCAACTGTAGCCTCTGGTGCCGATGTGTCCTCACTCGTCCGACACGATGCAGGACCTGGGGCAGGAAGTGAGTGACGACACAGCGTGATCTCTCGAGAACACGTTGTGTCTGCACTGCCAGAAGCTGGGCGTTCTGAAGAGAAGTGGATGATACTTCTCGTCAGAAAGCCCAGCTAGTAAAAGTAGTAAAAAGGCCCCGATGTACGCACATAATACACGCCCACTTGGACTTTTACTTTAAACACGCCCAGTTGTACTTTTGCAAGCCTCATTTGCATAAATACAAAAATGGTCATAACTTGGCCAAAAATGCTCGTTTTTTAAAAATAAAAACGTTACTGTAATCTACATTGCCGCCCCGATCTGCTGCAATAGCAGATAGGGGTTGCAAAATCTGGTGACAGAGCCTCTTTAAATAAGATCTCAAACCGAAACACAACTTTCCAACACTTCACCCCTCTCCCAAGTGATTGTCTATCCAGCCCGGCACTTCTTTTATGTATATTTTGGTCACTTCCCTGCACTCCGGTCTCCTGTCTGTTACGTATTTTACCGTTTTCTATTTCTCTGCTCTATGCTATCAATCCAATGATGCCTCAGTACAGCATCACATGGGCAGCTAGAACCAATACTATGGCGGTTACGCTGAGTAAGTGCACGCAGCGCATACGCCCTGTGCGCTGCAGGGAATCCCAGACGATAAAAAGCGCACCAAACTGTGGTGGAGTTTTTCGCCCGGAATGTCCACTGCGGAAAACTGCAGCACTTAGACGGGGATGAAGTGTCATCCTAGGAGGCCGGCCTTCAGACGTCACCCAGGCCGGCTTCCTGGGATGACGTTTCATCCCATGTGACCGCCACTACAGCCTGTGATTGGCTGCAGCGGTAACAAGGGATGGAACGTCATCCCAGGAGGCCACCCTGGAAGAAGGAACACAGACTTCTGGGTAAGTGTCATTGCGTTTTTGCGGCGGGACCGATGTGAACCACCGCAAAAAAACGCAACAACTCCTATTTGTTGCGGGATTTAGCTCCCCATTGAATTCAGTGGGGAATTCCCGAAACAAATAAGCAGCGTTTATGCAAATACAATTGCTTCGGAGTAAATTTCCGCACCGCAGGTCAATTTCTGTGCGCTCTTTTCCGCTCAGTATTTACACAGCGTGTGGATGAGATTTGTTCAATCGCATCCACTTTGCTGCTACTATATTCTGCTGCAATTTTTTCCGCCCGCAATTCCTGCTAGTTATTAATGGGGCATATAGTTGAGGTCAGTCCTGCTTGTTATAAATGGGGCAAATAGTTAAGGCCAGTCCTGCTTGTTATTAATGGGCCATGTAGTTAAGGCCAGTCCTGCTAGTTATTAATGGGGCATATAATTGAGGCCAGTACTGCTCGTTATTAATGGGGCAAATAATTGAGGCCAGTACTGCTCGTTATTAATGGGGCAAATAATTGAGGCCAGTATTGCTCGTTATTAATGGGGCAAATAATTGAGGCCAGTACTGCTCGTTATTAATGGGGCATATAGTTGAGGCCAGTCGGGCTCGTTATCAAGTTGGCATATACATTTGGAACAGTAAAGCACCTTTATTTGCTGAAGCAGCATTGACCCCCTCACTGGTGAAAGAAGCTTGCATCCTCATCAATAATAGTGTTAGAAGAAGGGGTGAAAGCAGCTGACCAATTGCTTAAACCCGTGAGGAGGGAAACAGAGGAGGTCAGGGTCTGGTTTGAAGACTCCATTCCTGATGTCTCTTTGTACTCAAACCCTGACAACACAGGTGACTCTATTCTTATTTTCTCCTTGCCATTTTCCAAACAGCTGTCTCCTTGATTTTTCTTGGGGTCAGGTATGATTCTGCTTCCTGGCTTTGGCTAGGGGAAAGCTTCTGTTTTTTTAAAGACTCTTTCTATTCTTGTTGAGATGTGGATTTGTCTGACACCAGAATCTCGTCCTGAATGTTATGGGCAGCTGGGGCATGAAAAAGCCAAGCTGACCCAGCACTACTGCCATTGGCAACTGTATTATATATGAAAGCAGCAGGGCATGGCGTGGCGTTTTCAATAATGGTGAAAAGGCTGCAGATGTGGATGAAAAAAGCAGATTTATTTCTAGTGTTATTTTGCATTAGCATCCCAAACCCGTAATCCCACATTTCTTACAAATTTTAAGAACAAAAACGGTGTTTATTTTTTCTGCTTACGGCCAAATTGTGCTTATTCCTAATAATGCAATTAAACAATTATAGTATTCTAAATACACCATATATTAATGTGGATCTTCAATAAATATTTTTTTGATATATTAATAATATTATAGAAACTTTCCAAGCTTGTGTGGCTTCCTCTCCGGAATGTTTAGCTGGATTGCCACACTATGTATATAATTACATAATCAAAAATACCTACCCACACTTGTTATATTAAATTCATCCATTATGTAGAAACCTATATTTGCACATTCAATATCTTAAGCATGCTAAGCCCATTTAGTAATGCTGTGCACTGTGAGAGGGAATTTGCTACCCCCAGATACAAAAGTTTAGTCTACAAATACAATATCAGGTTCAAGCTTAAAGAGGCTCTGTCACCACATTATAAGTGGCCTATCTTGTACATGACAACAGTGTTTTTTATTTAGAAAAACGATCAATTTTGACGGAGTTATGACCTATTTTAGCTTTATACTAATGACTTTCTTAATAGACAATTGGGCATGTTTTTACTTTTTGACCAAGTGGGCGTTGTGGAGAGAAGTGTATGACGCTGACCAATCAGCATCATACACTTCTCTCCATTCATTTAATCAACACATAGTGATCCTGCGTTGTTCGCTATGTGCTGTCACTTACTTACACATTAATGTTACTGAAGTGTCTTGAGAGTTAATAGACATCGCTTCCAGCCAGGACGTGATGTCTATTCACAATCCCGACACTTCGGTAACGTTTGCGTGAGACTTACAGCACAGCACGCGTGATCTCGCGAGATCACGCTGTAAGCTGTCATTTACAGCGACATCACGCGTGCTGTGCTCTAAGTCTCACACAAACGGTACCGAAGTGTCGGGATTGTAAATAGACATCGTGTCCTGGCTGGAAGCGATGTCTATTAACTCTCAAGACACTTCAGTAACGTTAATGTGAAGGATCACTATGTGCTGATTAACTGAATGGAGAGAAGCGTATGACCCTGATTGGTCAGCGTCATACACTTCTCTCCACAAAGCCCACTTGGTCAAAAAGTAAAAACACGCCCAGCTGTCTATTAAAAAAGTAATTAGCATAAATCTAAAATAGGTCAAAATGTATTGTTTTTCTAAATAAAAAACACTGTCATATACATTACAGAGCCTATCACATTATGTAGACGAAAGGGCACTTATAATGTGGTGACAGAGCCTCTTTAATATATATATATATATATATATATATATATATATACGGTGCCAGAACCAAGCTCAGTACATATTTACCGCACCAGAACCAAGCTCAGTACATACACACAGCACCAGAACAAAGCTCAGTACATATATACAACAACAGATCCAAGCTCAGTACATATATACTGCACCAGAACCAAGCTCAGTACATTTATACAGCTCCAGAACCAAGCTCAGTACATACATACAGCACCAGAACAAACTCAGCAAATACACACAACACCAAAACCAAGCTCAGTACAAATACAATACCAGCACAAATACAGCTCAGCCATATAAGTTTGTACCATGTGAATTTACAGCTCCCAGTGTGGCCTGTACAATAGTAAAAATATGCTGAGAGCTGCTGTTTCCCAAAAGAGAATGTTACTATCCATCATCCCGCTTCAGATCATACAGTGGCTACAGTCTTGATCAGACAAAGTCAGAGGAAGAATTACATTTTACATTTAGTGACTCACAGGTAAAGTCTACTCTGGCTGGAGTCGTTCACTTTTGCTTTTCCTCTCCATCCGATCCAGACCTCCATAACAACTTCTCCCGACCACGACACATCTCTGCAAAGTTTGCCCTTCAGATGTCAAAGGCGCCTCACTTTACAACATATCCCACCTATAAACTAAGCCAAAATCCTTATGGTGCCACACACTGTGCCTTCGAATATAATAGCAACCCACATTGTGCCCCTAAGTATAATTGTGTCACACACTGTGCGCTCTGAAAATAAAATGTCACGCTCAAAGTGCCCCATAATTATAGTGCCACACTGCGCCACCTAGAGACATAGTCTGTGACCTATGAAAATAAAGTGCCCAACACAGTGCCTTCTAAAAATAGTGCTGCACGCTTCCCCCCGTTAGAGAGTTCCACAAACTGCACCCCTTGTAGAGAGTCCAACACAGGGCCCCCTGTGTAGTTTCCCATACCCAGTACCCCCTGTAGAGAGTGCCACACACGGTGACCCCCTATAGAGAGTGTCACACACTAGATACTGCTACATAGTGCCCCTCTAGATAGTGCCACACAGTGTCCCTTGTAGAAAGTGCCACAGAGTGCTCACTGTAGGTAGCGCCACACAGTGCCCCCTGTAGGTAGTGCCACACAGTGCCCCCTGCAGATAGTACCACAAAGTGCCCCCTGTAGACCTAAAACATACTCAACTCTCCATATTCCTACGTTGTTCTGCAGCAATTACAAACTAATTCTGTATAGTCTGAATCTGCAGTCATTCTCCCTTCTATCTATCCTTACCAAATGTTTGTTAATTATAAGTAGGGGACTGATAGAAGGGAGTATAACTGCAGGATCAAACTACATATGGTTGTTTTTAGTCTGTAACTATGGAGAGACATATATCAGGCAGAACATTTTGATTCAAGACTATTTACAAAGTGGATTTATTTTTTTAATTTAGGATGTACTACAACAATAAAATAATTGGTTGCATGGTGGACATACCTTTTAAAATCTCATTGCTGATTCCTAAAGAGATGAGCTTTCAAATGCATTTTGAAGAATTTACTTTCTTGCTACATTTTGGTAAAAAGCAAAAACTGCAGAAAAAAACAGCAATGTGTGCAAAGTACTCTACTAGCTTGCGCTAACGGGGAAAATGTCAGCCATAACCTCTATGCAGAAACTGCAAGATCACCTATAAATTATAATCTTCCAGATGTAACGAGAGATAAATCAAGACCCTTTGTTTTGGCAAAAACTTTTTTTAAAGGGGCGTTTAAATTTAAGTAGTTAGAAAAATAATTAGGTGGAGAAATCCTTTAAAGAGGTTTTCCTATATGGCTCGGTAGCCCCATAGAAATGTATGGAGCGATGGTCGAGCATGTGCACTAGCGCTCCATTCCTATGGGGCTGCCAGGAACAGCAAGGTAAGCCTGTTCTCGTGATCAGTGGAGGTCCCAGCGGTCGGACCCCACACCGATCAGATATTTATCACCTATCCTGTGGATAGGTGATAAATAATGAAAGTGTATTTTTGAAGGGTTTTTTGAAGTGTCACTGGGAAATGGGAAAAATCAGCTTGTTAAATGCTTCAATAAGTGACATATCACTTCCTTTTTATGAAGCGTGTTTTTACTAGGCTTTTTTTTAAATCAACAGCGTAACAATATGACCTGAATTACAGCGTGTTTCCTGTTGAAATCAATGTAAAGCTGTTTTCAGGCGTATTTTAAGTGTATTTCGGAGTGTAATACGAAAATATGCCGTGTGAACGATTATGCCAATTATTCCTATTCTCAAAGTAGAACATGAAGCTGTGTGTAAAATGAAACCGCTGGTTTGAAGGTAAATTAGATAAACAGGCGACCAGACTGCAACTAAAATCATCCCAAATATGACCAAAGATTAGGATTAGTGAAGTGAATTTATATTCAAGTCGTCAATTGAAATCTGAAGACTGACGTTTCTTACGTGAAATGTACCAAATTAATTAAGATGACTCTTATTAAATTTTGCGCATCTTGGGCGCTCCTAAACACAGAAAATGAAAACTATGGCGTAGATTTGTGCTACAATCTGCTCCAACTTCTGTCTTCTGTTGGAAACTTGCTGTCCTCCTCCCTTCCCGGTTAACACTTTGTTGGCACTTCTCAAAATTAGTGAGAGAAGAAAAAATTCACAAATTTTAGAGCAAACTTTGCACATTTTTATTACACCAGGAAAGTAGCATAACCCTGTTAATAAATTCCGCTCATATATTATTGTCACACCACGCTAAAATAATGCAACCATACAATTTACAGATAATACTGCATTGTAATGCCCATTTAATACGTAATATAGAACAAAATAATACTCTCAGCCAAAATAATGCCTCTATACAGTAACAATAATAATTCTGACATGCGCTGCCCAAACAATACGGCTATTTAGGTACCAAATATTACTGACATACAGTGGCCAAACTACATCCTGCAGAAGTAAAATGATGCGTTCATTGCTCACTTATTCTCCTCTACAGCTTGACTTTCAGCTACATTTTTGGGACACAGCCAGAGGGGCAGATAGAGCTATACCCTTAGGACCCCCACTGAGTACCTTCATCTATTAACCAAAGTGGTGAGTGGTTACAAAGAATGTCTCTCGCTTTGGTGATCTGGCACCTTCATGCATCAAGGCCCTATTACACAGGCCAATGATCGGGCAAACTAGCGTCTTTTGAGGAGACTCCGGCATGGGCAGGCAAGCCTCCCAAAAATTCTGTTCGGAGGTATGGTACACTTTCCCAGCACTGATCTGGGTTCATAGACCTCAGCAAAAGGACCTCAGTAAAAGTAATTGAGAAGTATGCAGCCTCTTATTGGCTACTCACATGTCACTTGAAGCAAAGACGATGAAGCGAAATGTAGGCACGTTTTTGCTGGCATTGTTAATGGGAACACTTTCTGGCTGGCACTGTTATTGGGACTATTTTCTGGCTGACACTGTTTATTGCAGCACTCTGACTGGCACTGAATAAAATATGTTTGATCATAGTCCAAATAAAATGGCAATTCAGAATAAGTCAGCTATAAAATATTAGATATCTAAGTTCTGGAATGAGACGGATAATATACTTGTCTTCTAGCATTTTAGACTCCTGAAATTGTGATGATTTTTCCCCGGGTCTCGTGATATTTTTCGAGATTCTGATCTAGAGACCATTTTGGTTTTTCATAAGATTGAATTAAGCAAATTTCGCTCATCCATTCCAGTCTCGTGTCTTTCTATTATGGTTTTATCTGCATTCAGTAGATAAGGGATGCTTGATTTCTGGTTTAGGATCTTGCAGGATGTTTCTGGATCTATATTACAAGATCTGCTATTAGAGTAGTTTTTATATTTAGTAATGTGCTAATAAATGTTTGTATCTTTTTCTAGAAAAGTTGTATTAGGTTACATTTGAGCTAAATATGGGCTAAATTCACTATCTCTTAATCCCATTCCCATTTTCTATTAAAAAAAATAAAAATGTTAACAGATTCTATTAATACTGGTAAAAACTATTTCGATGTATAATGGCCCAACGGGGGCCAAAATGACATTCTTTTGGTCTCTGTCGGGCTAATACAGCCCTATGGATAGGCTCAGCGGGTATGCTGGGAGTTAGATTATGTGAAGATAGCCGAACTGATGCTTTTTCCACAGAACTAATATTCTATATAAAAAAAAATTATCTTCTTATCAGATATTTTAGGTTTTTGCACTTCACTAGAGTTTAAGAGTTCAAGACCAAATAGCTATTTACAGTCTACTATTCATTTTAGACAAACAGTGGCGATTTAGTATTCTTTTATAGGTTGCGATATACTTGTGCCTACTGCCTAGGTAATCTCATGTAGCATTATATGATGTTCTGAATGTGATGACAGCTGCAGAATAGAAGGTTTAGATTTGTAGCTTTTGTTTGTGGTATAAAAGTGATACTGTAAAGATATTGATTTAACCAGTCAATGGGTGAGGACGGACAAAAGGTCCAAGGACAGAACACTGAATGATAATAATTTATTGTCATTGTAAAGAGGAACATGGAAAATGGTTTGCGATGGGTCATGAGAGGAGTGAGGTAAAAAACTGGAATATGCCTAATGAGCCCAAGTGATCAACTGTGACAGATATGAAGAATGTAAAATTATGAATAATGTATTGGTCAATTTCTGTAGTTTATGGAAAGGAAACTGGAATTGCATGGAAAATTGTAGTGGTGAGAACATTGTAAATTAAACAGTGGCCTGGAGGGAATTGGAGTGAAAGTGGGAGAAACAGTAGAAGACGGAATGACCTTCTTGGTATCAGAATCTATAATCTTAGGGGAATGGTTGTAATACTATTAGAATTTCCAGTGAAGCTGTGCTGTGAATGTGTGTAGTTTATAAAGATGGGCACACACAACTACACCTCTACTCCACCAATGTGTAACGGTCAGTCATTTTCTCACTTCTTTGCACCTTCACATGTGACTATGAACCTGCTGGATTCAGCTCGGCTCAGTGTCCACATTTTTGTGGCATATAAACTAGAAAGTTTCAACACTTTTCATGGTGAAAAAAAACAACATTTGAAGTCATGGGGTTACATTTTATCTGATATGTATGTAGTAATTCTAATATACACTGAAAAATGGTAAAATTATAGTATTCCTGGAGGACTTTGGTCTCCAAACTTCACATTGTTTGTTATAAAAATAGATAAAGTACAAGATATTAATTAGGTCAAGACGAGTGGTGTTTAAAGGTTCGAATTGGAAAATGAAAAAACATCACAAAAATTATTTGGGCCTGATTTTTTAGAATAATTTTACAAAAAGTTCTGCATGTAAATCCTGTCATTCATTTCAGTAATGTAACTGCGATATATTCCTCAAAATGTAAAAAATATCTACTTCTACAGGCTATTAAAAAACAGACACAAGCTCTACTCCACATTTGACCTGACACACATGGCTCTATTTCTGTAGGACACAATTCTGTCTTTAGACATTGATAAATATGTCGGCATGTGCCCCTTTTGAAAGACAAAATGGAAAAGTGCCTTAAAGTACAATAGCACAAAACCACAACACAGGGGCAATTGCTAGGTTCTTCAATAATCCTGTACACAGGCCCCGGTGAAGAAATGATCACACTGTAAGGGGGGATTCACACGAACGTGTATTGGGTCCGTGCGGGCCGCGTGGTTTTCACGCGGCACGCATGGACCAATACAAGTCTATGGGGCAGTACAGACAGTCCGTGCTTTTTGCGCAGCGTTTGTCTGCTGCGCAAAATGCGCGACAGGTTCAATAACTCTGCGTATTTCGCGCATCACGCACCCATTGAAGTCAATGGGTGCGTGAAAATCACGCGCACCACACGGAAGCACTTCCGTGGGACGAGCGTGATTCGCGCAACAGCAGTGAAAAGGATGAATGAAAACCGAAAAGCACCACGTGCTTTTCTGTTTCCGAACATCCAAACGGAGTGTCTTTGCGATGAGCGAAGCCGGACAAGCGTACCGAACTTCACCGGGTTCGGCCAAACTCGTTTTGGCCGATCCCGGCAAAAAAATTATCGGTACGCGACGTCAGGAGATAGTCACTGTCCATGGTGCTGAAAGAGTTAAACTGTTTCAGCACCATGGACAGTGACTTGCGATCCCAAAATACATTAACCTGTAAAAAAAAAACGAAGTTCTAACTTACCGATTACTCCTGTCTCCTTCCTGCAGTCCGACCTCCCGGGATGACACTTCAGTTCAAGTGACAGCTCCAGCCAATCACAGGCCAAGCACAGGCTGCAGCCAATCACAGGCTGCAGCGGTCACTTGGACTGCTGCGTCATCCAGGGAGGTGGGGCCCGATGTCAAGAGAGGCGCGTCACCAAGGACGCGTCACCAAGGACGCGTCACCAAGGCAACGGCCGGGAAGTTCTCGGTAAGTAGGAACTTTATCTTTTTTTTTTACAGGTTTTTCGCTGTTGTGTTCGGCATTCACTGTCGAGGGTGCTGAAAGATTTAGCTCTTTCAGCACCTTGGACAGTGACGGGCGTTGACAAGCCTCATCTCTATGATGCCGGCTGCGCGAAAATCACGCAGCCGCGCATCAGACACGCATGACACACGCAGCTGTCAAATGGTTTTTGCGCTCGCAAAACGCTGCGTTGTTTGCGCGCGCAAAAACGCAACGTTCGTGTGAATCTCCCCTAATGCTGAGCCCACAATTAACCCTACACATACACTGTTATAAAATGCTTAAAACCACCATGCAAACTCCAAATAATACAATTACGCAATATACAAATATACCACCGTATTGACCTGCTGACATACATTACAGTAACCAAACAAAAACACGGGAGAATCTATTAACACAGCCTTTTCTTATGTGAAATATAATAAATTTGGCCCATCTTGGGCGCTCCTAAACACAGAAATTGAAAATTAAGTAGATTTGTGCTACAATTTGCGTTAACTTCTGTCTTCTGTTGGAAACTTGCTGTCCTCCTCCCTTTCTGGTTAACACTTTGTTGGCACCTCTCAAAATTGGTGAGAGAAGTAAAAAGTCACAAATTTTAGACCAAACTTTGCAACTTTTTTTTACACCAGGAAAGTAGCATAACCCTGTTATCTATTGGAAACTTGCTGTCCTCCTCCCTTCCCAGTTAAAACTTTGTTGGCACTTCTCAAAGGTGGGGAGAGAAGTAAAAAGTCACAAATTGGTTGCAAATTTTTTTTACACCATGAGATTAGCATAACCCTGTTCATAAATTCCCCCAATATATTATTTTTTCTCCATGCTCAAATAATGCAACCATACAATTTACAGATAATACTGCATTGTAATGCCCATTAAATACATAATATACTGTAGAACAAAATAATACTCAGCCAAAATAATGCGTCTATACAGTAACAATAATAATTCTGGCATGCGCTGCACCAACAATACGGCTATTTAGGTACCAAATATTACTGACATACAGTGGCCAAACTACATCCTGCAGCAGTGAAATAATGCGTTCATTGCTCATTTATTCGCCTCTACAGCTTGACTTTGAGCTACATTTTTGGGACAGAGCCAGAGAGGCAGATAACTAGAGCTATCCCTTTTTGTCACTGTTTTTGACGCGGAAACTGCATCAAAAACCACGCAAAAAAAATGACTGAAAACAACTCCCATTGATTTCAATGGGAGGCAATGGCGTTTTTTCCTGCGTGTGGAAAAAACGCTTGTGGGAAAAAGAAGCGTCATGCTCTTTCTTAAGGCGTTTTTGTCTCTGACCTCCAATTGACATCAATGGGAGGCTGAGAAAGCGGTTTTCACTGTGTTTTTTGCCTGCGGCGCGCAATGGCTAGGGCTGAAAAACGCAGCAAAAAAAGCCACTAAAAATGCAGCAAAGAGAGAGCAGGCAGGTCAAAATCTGCTTTGAGGCAGATTATTTTGCTAAATTGCTGCATTTTTTTCTGGTTTAGAAAAACATTGTTAGGGAATTCTAAGTTAATAGAGGGGGTCCCCCGTTGAGGATCTTCATCTATTAACCAAGTGGTGAGCGGCTACAAGGAGGGTCTCTCGCTTCGGGGATCTGGCACGTTCATGCATTACATTGATAGCACTTTTACTTCAATGGACACCGTGTAATACTTAATTTCCCAGAGGTGGCTCAGCAGGAGAATATAACACTTGCCACATAGTTCCCTAACAAATTACAGCACATCTCTGAAGGGTCCAAACAGGGGGAGATCCTGTGATCAGCCAATTGTCATAAGACCCTTCTAAGGCTAGATTCACACGAGCGTATGAAACCTCGGACGTAAAAAACTGCAGGAGGGATGCGTGAAGTGCAAAAGAATAGGACATGTCTTATTTTTTAACTGTCCTTTCACACGGTCCGTTGAAACAACAGCCGTGTGAACGGCCCCATTGAATTACATAGGTCTGTGTGACGGCCATTGTTTTAATGGCCGTCACACGGATGTAATCAACGTTCGTGTGAATAAGGCCTTACAAAAAGAGATCACTCAAAGTGGCCTGGAACTGTCAGGACATTCTTGTAGTAGTAGCTTCACAACAACTGGAGAAACACAGGTTGAAAACCACTGGTCTAGAATGTTTCAGGTTAGAGAATCTTAAGAGAACCTGATAATCTGCATGTCCAAAAACATCCCAGTGTGAACAATGGTGTCTGATTAAAATGGTTTGTAAATGCATTGTAACATCAGCTCTTGTGTGGCTCACAATCACTCAGCAAATAATGCATTCTGGATTATATTAACAAATTCAACAGGGGAATATCAAGATTTTCGACTAAAGGCTAAACAACGAGAAAAAAAATATCTGTGTGTTTCACTCGTACAGCTCACTGTATATATTTCACTGAATGCTGTGAAAAAGTACATGTGATAAAAATTCTCAG
This sequence comes from Rhinoderma darwinii, assembly GCF_050947455.1. NCBI lineage: Eukaryota > Metazoa > Chordata > Amphibia > Anura > Rhinodermatidae > Rhinoderma > Rhinoderma darwinii. The sequence continues at coordinate 364,198,220 of NC_134690.1, read as the reverse complement.
CTCTGCCATTCCCTTCCTCTATATCCTTCTATTTTTCATTGTTATTTTGAGGTAGACACTTCCTGGTATTTGTCTAATATTATTTTGGAATATTCTGGGGTCATGTGTGTTATTCATGTGGAACTTTACATGCCAACTTCTGGAACAGCTTTCAATAGCCGGGCAGCACCACAAGATTATATCAACCATTTTTTACAAAAAGGGCTTTTCCAGTTAAAGATTTTCGATATGTCAAATAGAGGTTTCTTAAAAGTCATATCTGTGGGGTCCGGTGGCTGAGATTGTGAGTGAAAATAGGGAACATGTCCCATTACCCTCAGTTCTAGTGCTGGATTTCATGGCGCCAAACCCCAACAAATAAAATAATTTATATATATATATATGTATATATACATATATATATATATATATAAAAAGATTCATAGAAATATAGGGGTAGATGTATTATATTAATATACATGCTGGTAAGCTACAACCAAAGCACAATCATAATGTTTGCCTATAAAAGACATGGTCAGATTTCTTTACAATATTTGAAAGGTTGCTTGCTACTTTTTATTCCACAAATTTAGGCCCCATGCACACGACCGTAAAAAACTCTGTAATTGCGGACCACAATACGGTCTGCAATTACTGACACGCCCGATTCTATTGGCCGCGGACACCTTTTCGTACCACTACGGATAGGTGTCCATGCCGTAGAACCGTGCCGGGAATTATGGAGCATGTCCTACTTTTTGATTTTTACGTGTGCATGAGGCTTTACCGTGTGGCCTTGTGTACAACCCATAGGAATACAGTGAGTTGCAAGTACATGCTACATTTATGAGATTTTCATGCAACTGTCACATGATAAATATATCAATATGATGTATCAAAGTTGGCAGAAATATTGCGCAGTCACTATTGACAAGAGAACATTCTAGATAACTCTGTGGCAAGGTTATTGAACAGTACCAGTCAGTGGATGCACCACATTTATGCAAAATGCACGCCACTGAATTAAAATAAGACAAATGTACACATAAAAAACTATTCTGAGATGTCGTACATGTGCACCATTTTCAATAATGCACCAATTCTAAATTTTGTTTGATAAAAATGGTGCTGCACAGAAATAAATCGGTTTGAAGAGCAAAAATAGAAACAATGCTGCACACAACTGAAATGCAAGAAGGTCCATGGAGCGCACCATATAGTGAAATCTGATAAACAGAGGGTAGAGGGTAGGGGGTGAATAAAATTCACTCACCTCGGTTGGTTGTGCAATTCAGGCACAACACTAAATGGCTCCTTTGAACCTCAAATCCTAGGGCTGCAACTTTCTCAACGGAGACCAGAGAATACGGAATAGAAGCAACAGTTTTGCTAAGGTCGCAAGAATATTATTTCGAAATGCATTATATAATGCAATAAATAGTTTTGATATTCACTCGTGACTCCATTTAAACAGAGAATTTGATCCTTGTGATCTTTGCGACACAACCAACACGTACAACTCTTTCCAACATTTTAAGGTTACTTGGTAAGACCTACTTTTTGATAGAAATTATAATAATGTAAGTGGATGATAGAGCAAATACTCAGGGAGCATTACTTGCTGCTGGATGTTGGTTGTCTATAGGGATCAGGTCGGCATTCACAAGAACTCCCTTTGTTAACTGTCACATGAGATCATTCACATCTATGTTATTAGCCTAAAGGTCCATGACGTCTCAACATGCACGGAGCTGACACAGGGAAGCTTCTTCAGTAGTCAGGTTATTTTCTTGCTCAGTGTTATTTTCTGTAACGGTTTAGGTTTCGGAAGCTTGATCAGTATTGCGTTTACCAAAAATTAGTTTACCTTCTTTTTTGTGTCCTGTGGAAAAGATATACATTTTACTGTATATAATCTCAGTCTTCTTACACAGGAACTAGTTTAGCATAGAAGTGCTATAATACAATTTTCCTTCCAATGCAAATAGTCCATTGCATATCAGATCTCACCGGATTTCAACTGACTTGCCAAATTTAAGTGGAATACCTAAGGTAAAAGCAGGCCAATCCATTGGTATGGGGGCGTGGAGGCGGTGGGTTCATGGTGCCAAAGATCCCTTCCCCCAAACACAAGTTCTAAATTGCATTACCACGTTCAAAAAGGATGCACACCTCCCTGAGTATCGTTCTAGTATTCCTCATCAATTCCATAGCCTGTGATTGGGGAGGGTTGTTTCGGGGATAGGTACCCTCTCCTACATCAGTCTTGAGATCTGCTGTGCAGATGATTCTAGGGGAGAATAGCTCTGTAATACGCCTCTGTATGAAATAGAAAGAACACTGAGGTACAGTACGGCCACATAGAAGTCTATGGGTGACCTATTAGGGCCCGGAGGTTGTACAGAGCCATAATATGGCAATGTAGCCCTAAGGGTGTACAATAATCTCTACAAGCAATTAAAGATGTTTTCCATGCAAAAGTAATTTAAAGATGATTTCTGGTTTTATGAATGTAAAGTTCTGTGAAAATACCGTGCCCTCAGCATCATTACTAATAGTTAATTAAGGCTCTGTTAACATCTGCGCTTGCTTTTCTGTTTTACTGTGCCATCACAGGAACAGGAAAAATGGAAAAATGGAAGCGACATGTCTGCCATATAATGGAAACCAACGACGATCGACAGAACACATTGACTTTAATCGGTTCCATCAGGTTTACACTATGGTTTTACGGAATTTTTCTAGACAAAATAGCGCTGCATAAGGCGCTATTCTTTCCGGAAAGTATGACGGAATCTGCAACAGATGCTCCTAATGGAGCCTCCAATGTTGATGTGAACATGGCTTAAGACAAAAGGAATAGGGTTTGTGATGACAAAATATTGCATTTAAAGGGGTTTTCCTACAATACTGCTAGGACCCCACTACTACGACTACTTTGAGTAGTCATAAAATGGCTAAAAGGCCTAATTGACATACTACCAAAACCAAGAATATGCAGTGCTAATATCCTCAATAGTATACGGCATTAGCGCTCATGCACATGGCCATAGTATGTTTCTTTAGAGGAAAAAGTCTCTAGGAGGAATACGGTGCCTCAAGCAGGCAGCATACGGAGTGCCTAGAGGCCTGTAAACCTGTAGCCACTCTGATTGCTACCATACAGGGTCCATGCATACGATATTGACTAGTGCATAGAAAATAAATTTATATCTAGAATCCCATTTTTTAAAGGGCATTTCCAATGGTAACTTAAACATTGCAGATATACAGTAATAAAGACTCATACAGCAGTTTGTAGGATGAGGTAAAGAGGTTTTATTAAAAGTTTAAAGAGGAGAAGGTAGTTATTGAAGCACAAACTCTAATCCATTGAAAAAGAGCTCATTGAAATGAACAAATACAGTGCATGCCCTCTATCAGATGGCTCTATTGATGGGATCTTTAGCATACATAGACCTTCATATTAAAAAAAAATCTTTAAATATTCCAGTTTTCACCCTGGCCACAAGAGAGTACAAAATGGGCTGACTCTTTTGTATTCTGCTTTGAACTTTTCAGCTTTGTTGTGTAGACTGGGACAGTATCAGCAGGATGTGAGTATTAAATGACAGGTGCCAACTCTATTGTACTGCTGTAGGTTTAGATTAGGCAGTATAGCAATACTATACACACAGATGAATGAACACATAAGGCTCTATAGGTTACTTCCCTGCTACTCCCTGGTCTCTGGGGGAGGTGCTGTACTCCATCACTTACTAGAAACTGTATTGATGTATTGACATTCATTGTAGCTGCCACAAATCACAAACACCCTGCTGCACTTTCTTTACAGACAATACAGGACGTAAATGTATGCATCCAATGCGGCTGCTCCAAATGAATTTTTAAAAAAGAAAAAAGAAATAGCTACAAAATGTAAAAAAATTATAAAACATTATTTCTCTTCTGCATACTTACATCTAATTAATGGAACTAAAATCAAACCCTTAATACATTTCCTTTAACCCATGTATGTAATCTGTCTGGAAAAACTACATGTAAATAAATAATCTCCACCCTGCAGGCTCAAATACTTCTGTTGTTGGAATCATCACCAGCCGGAACTATCCAATAATGGAGCTGGGGGGCGGAGGAGAAATCATATTACCTGCAACTTCCCTGTGCACTTATTTTATACCAGACTGTTTCTGCTGTGCTATAGGCAGATTACAACAAACACATTTGTAGGAAACTGCTACCACTCACAGAATAGAAGGGGGTATTGGGGAGTAAAAGGGAAGCGATGCTTTTAGTTTTGTTGTTGCAGTGTCAGTCACATTAACAACAGACACATTTTAATAATATGAAACAGAATGCTCGTAACATTGTATAGAAATAATGGAGACCTTCCGTGATGAGTACATTCTCACTAAACGTGTCAACGCTGCATTTGTATAACTTTGCCATGTGCCATTCTGTTATATCTAAGCTTTTAAGGCAGTCGTGATTGTATTCTAGTCGTTTCGACAGCTCTTGAATGAATTATTTAGCTACCGTCAAGCCTTTCAGCACTTAGCAGAAGTTTTTACATTTACAAGTGCTTTTCTGATTTAGCATAAACAGTACCAAACCCAGTGCCCTTCTCAACAATGCGATCAAGGGAGACCCCAAAATGTGCTATCCATAGTGCCTAAATCAGCGATAGCCACAGTCTTCCACACTAGTGCCATGCAGTATCTTCTCATTCCTGTGGCTGGGACTGTATGGGATATTTGCAGTTGGCACTGTGTTTTGTGGCATTGTGACTGCCACTTTTTGGTGTCACTGTACCTACCATTGTGTCTGCCACTGTACTCAGGAATTGTGGATAGTACTGCATCAGACATTTGTGGCTTGAACTAAACACTGCATAGTGGCATTTTTGGCTGGCACTGTTATAGGAGACAGTGTCATTAGCACTGTTGTTGATACTGTGTTGGGGACAAATTGTGACTGGCTTTGAATTAAGGGGGCGCACCTGCCAGTGATTACATGGGCACAGTGGCTGTGTGTCAAGGTACCTGATCTATCTCAGGTGCTTATCAATATATTGACATACTATGACATCAAGGTGTGCGAGTGGGTTAATTACTATGCCCACCAAGAGAAATCACTTGAACCTGGCATTGAACTTAGAAACATACTTCCCATGGATCCAGGGAGCTATTATCTTTACTTTGATAAATCAAACTACCAAGCATTGAAATTCAGAATCGTTCAGGCCCAACCATTATAAAAAAGATCTGAATCCACAGAACATCTAGAACATTGGGGAAATATAGGTTTATGATAAGTCTTTAAAGAATCAACACAATAGGGCTTTGCCTCTAACATGTAGCAAAGAATTCAAGGTTTGATAGACATCTTTAAATAATTTAGACACATTTATCTTGTTTTTCCTGGACTATATTTAACTAAACTGGTCTTTCAAGGTTTACAGAATGATCCAATGTCAACTCACATTTCCTTGGGCTGTAAATGCCTGGAGGTTGCCTAGCAGGTATGTAGACCTGTGTTCTTCATCAATATATGTTTAGCACTTGTGTTTGTTTGCTGTGCTAACATCTTCAATGAATTGTCCGTGTAAAATGATTATTTTATCTATAAACTATAAATATTATTAAGTTATAAAAATTAAGGATTTTTAAACATTGGCAGAAAATATCAGTGCAATGTAATGGTGTATATGTCATTGTAAATTATATAAGCCATGAATCAGTTCATTTCTGGACTTGCTCACAGTAGTGTCACACCAAACTAGGACTAGATTCCAACATAGGAACATATTCTTAATGGAGAGATTTCCATAATCTCTCTGCTGGAATCCATTCTTATTTCTAGCTGGAGAATAAGATGGAAAAGAATAAAGTTTGGTCTGTGAACCTTTCAATAAATAGGTTTAGATCTTGTCATGAATGGCATTTTAACAGTGCATGGTCATTGAAAACATGCTGGACAATGGGACAGTCTACCAGGTATGTCTAGACAATTACTGCACTATGCTCTCTCATTAGACACGCAGATAGCATTCTGTATTATTTTTTAATGCTTTTAGGAAGTAGCCAATAAGCTAAATCATAGGGACAGTCAGCAATTGGTGTAATCTGCAAGGGAACCTTGGAACAATTCCCCTGCGGTCCCTCTATAGGTGAAATTAAGTATTGCATGATGCCTATTAAAATCAATGGGCTGTCCATGTAACAAACAGACGTGCTGGGTCCTCCAGGGAGATAGGGGGAGAGTGACAGTCTTTGTAGTTGCTCTCTTCTTTGGCTGACTTATGGAGTTTTTGTCAGGTGTTGTGGTCGTCATATTGATGCTAAAATCACCGCTGTGGCGTGTGAAGCTGCCCTTAATCTGCATCCTCTACACCTATATATACACTGGAACATGTCTTATTATAAATCCCCTGTTTAGAAGAGACATTAAACATTTACTAGACCTCAATTACATGCATGCATTCATTACAGCTCAGAAAAAAAAGGGGATTTGAAAGATACATGGGGAAAAAAATTGTAAAGTATGTCTTGAAAATGATAACTTGCGTAAGATTTTCCATGTCTGCCAGTGTGAAACCCATGTACAGTAATAATGTATGCACGTCTATATTCATCTTTCTGTAGAGAGACAGTTATGTATTTCAACTATCTACCAGATATATGCACCTTAGTTTGATGATTAAAAGTACAGCAAAATCCCCATTTTTAATTCCAACATTTTACACTTTCTGGGAATTTTATATTTGATTTACACATTTTAATCAATTTAAAATAATCTACATATGCCAGAGACTGCATGATGATGTTATATTGTGCACTACAGTATTGTATTGTACTGTATGCATTGTATTGCATATTTTCTTGCCATATTTCATTTTGTGAACCGTGGGGGAATGTATAAAACAATTTACAGCACAAATTCTGCACAAACATTCATTGTCGGGGCTGAGCAGGAGGGTCAGGGCCACCTGTAGCCTGATTCTAGATTCCAGTGGCGCTATGCTTTACACCCCACCAGCCGACTCTTTGCATCACGCATAGTGATCTTGGGTTTGTGTGCAGCCCAAGATCATCAAAACCCCCATGAAAGATCCCAACGCAAAGTTTTTGGGCAGATGTCACTTTCAGAGGGCGTTTGGAACTTTGTGTTGAGTGATGCAGCAGATAGGCGATTTTGTGAGTTTTTGTGATCTACCACTACGTGGTTGAGCTGTAGTTACTCATAGACGCTTCCACTTCACAATAATCACAGTTTATCAGGACAGATTTAGCAGATCAGAAATTTCATGAACTAAAGGTGGCATCTTATGGTATCCACTTATTAAGTCACTGAGCTCTTCAGTATGACCCATACTGATACTAATGTTTGTCAATAGAAATTGCATGGCTGTGTGCTGGATTTTATGTACCTTTTTGCAATGGGTTGGGCAGAAACACATTTTCTCAATAATTAGCTGAGGTGTCCATATACTTTCGTCCATAAAGTCTGTGTGATATATAGCAGTATGTGCTTCAATTCCTCACCATTTCCATTTCCAGGGTTTAGCTCACAGATAATTTTCTAGACTTGCGTTCATTCTTAGTTTTCATAACTCCCATTCAGTTAAATAAGATGAGACCGTGTTTGCTGAGCCTGCTCTCCCATTGTGTTACTGCCAACGGGTTTGTGTACCCAATGTGCTACTCCACCAGGGTGAGTAACGGTGGCTCAGTGGAACAGGACACAACAGTGAAGTACACCGAGGGTACAGGCACTGGCAGATGATACCTTGGCAGCAGGGGCGTAGCTAGAGGCTCATGGGCCCCGATGCAAAAATTCTTACTGGGCCCCCCCCCCCCCCGCAAACTTCTCATGGCCGACGGTCCGCTTTCAGCTGCATCGCTGGGTCTCCTAAGTGACCCAACAATGCAGCACTAACAGCCGGGGCGTCACTAAGGCTGGGTTCACACACACTATTTACGGACGTAATTCGGGCGTTTTAGCATTGAATTACGTCCGAAAATGCGGCTCAAAAGCGTCGGCAAACATCTGCCCATTCATTTGAATGGGTCTTACGATGTTCTGTGCCGACGGTCATTTTTTTTTACGCGTCGCTGTCAAAAGGCGGCGCGTAAAAAAGTGCCTGTCACTTCTTCAGACGTAAATGGAGCCGTTTTCCATGGACTCCATAGAAAAACAGCTCCAATTACGTCCGTAATGGAAGCAGCAAAAGACGCCTGCACATGCCATTACGGCTGAAATTACGGTGCTGTTTTCTCCTGAAAACAGCACAGTAATTTCAGCCGTAACAGACGCTGCCGTGTGAACATACCCTCAGGGCTTAAAATGTCCGGGAAATAGCCCCAATACATATGTGTCCACCCGAAAAAAAGTGTGTATAGGAGACAGCATAGCATATCTATAGCACTACGACCCTATAAACTATGGATAGGATTAGATACAGTGGCTCAGAAGGCAGTATCACACATGATAGGATTAGATACAGTGGCTCAGAAGGCAGTATCACACATGATAGGATTAGATACACAGCTCAGCAGACAGTATCACACATGATAGGATTAGATACAGTGGCCCAGCAGACAGTATCACACATGATAGGATTAGATACAGTGGCTCAGCAGACAGTACCACACATGATAGGATTAGATACAGTGGCTCAGCAGACAGTACCACACATGATAGGATTAGATACAGTGGCTCAGCAGACAGTACCACACATGATAGGATTAGATACAGTGGCTTAGCAGACAGTATCACACATGATAGGATTAGATACAGTGGCTCAGCAGACAGTACCACACATGATAGGATTAGATACAGTGGCTCAGCAGACAGTATCACACATGATAGGATTAGATACAGTGGCTCAGCAGACAGTATCACACATGATAGGATTAGATATAGGGCCCAGCAGACAGTATCACACATGATCGGATTAGATATAGGGCCCAGCAGACAGTATCATACATGATTGGATTAGATACAAAGCTCAGCAGACTGTATCACACATGATAGGATTAGATACAGGGCCCAGCTCGCTGACATTGCGTCTCCAGCGCTGGACCCAGGATAGGTAAGAATAATAATTTTGCTTCTTTATGTGTTACTGATTATTTTTGTGTTTGTGTTTTTTTACAGGTTCGGTTGTTGGACTTCGGATTCGAGGACTTCAATGACGGCGTTTTTATTATTCTCAATTAAATGGTTAATGAGGGTTGTTTTTTTATTTCAATAAAATATTTTTTCTATGTGCTTGTATCTTTTTAAATTTTATTATCACCGCCTTAGTAATGGCCGCTGGCTGATTGACAACCTCCATTACTAAGGCGGGGCTTAATGTTAGCCGGTGCAGAGGCTACACTAACCCCCATTATTACCCCGGTACCCACCGCCACCAGGGGTACTGTGAAGAGCGGGGTACGAACCAGTACCCGACCATCTGTAGTGACGGGCAGGCACCGGGGTGGCCGCAGGCTGGTAGTATTAGGCTGGGGAAGGGCAAAAACAGTGGCACCTACCACCCTGATAATGCTGCCTGCTGCTGCTGTGTTGTATCTGGCTGGTTATGAAAATTGGGGGGGACCCGACATCGTTCTTTCCAATTATTATTATTTTTTTTTAAATGACGTGGGGTCCCCCCCATTTTCATAACCAGCCAGATACAATAAAGCAGCAGCAGGCAGCATTACCAGGGTGGGAAGGGCCACTGTTTTTGGCCTTTCCCCTCCTGATAATACCAGCCTGCGGCCGCCCCAGTGGCCGACCATCACTACAGATGGTCAGGTACTGGATCGTACCCGGCTCTTCCCAGCACCCCTGGTGGCGGTGGGTACCGGGGTAATAAAGGGGGTTAGTGTTAGCCTCTGCACCTGCTAACACTAAGCCCCGCCTTAGCAATGGATGCTGTCAATCAGCCGGCAGCCATTACTAAGGCGGTAGTAATATAGTTTAAAAAAAACCACAAAGACATAGAAAAAATATTTTATTGAAATAAAAAAAAACCCACACAGCCCTCATTAACCATTTTATTAATAAAAAAAAAAGCCGTCATCGAAGTAGTCCTGGAATCCGCCGTAGTCCAACGACCGAACCTGTAAGAAAACACACAAAAAATGATTAGTAACACGTGTGTTAGGGTATGTGCACACACACTAATTACGTCCGTAATTGACGGACGTATTTCGGCCGCAAGTACCGGACCGAACACAGTGCAGGGAGCCGGGCTCCTGCATCATACTTATGTACGACGCTAGGAGTCCCTGCCTCGCTGCCGGACAACTGTCCCGTACTGAAAACATGATTACTGTACGGGACAGTTGTCCTGCAGCGAGGCAGGGACTCCTAGCATCGTACATAAGTACGACGCTAGGAGCCCGGCTCCCTGCACTGTGTTCGGTCCGGTACTTGCGGCCGAAATACGTCCGTCAATTACGGACGTAATTAGTGTCTGTGCACATACCCTAAGGCTTAGATACAGGGCCCATGTGTGATACTGTCTGTCGGACCCTGTATCTAAGCCTACCACAAGGTAGGCTTAGATACAGGGTCCAGCAGACAGTAATCTTATACAGTATAAGATTACTGTGTGCTGGGGCCCTGCATCTAAACCTAGTGTGGTAGGCTTAGATACAGGGCCCAGCAGACAGGATCACGCATGGGCCATGTATCTAAGCCTACCATGTGATTGGCTTAGATACAGGGCCCAGCAGACAGGATCACACAATCTGTGATCCTGTCTCATGGGCCCCCTAAGCCTGATACATCGTAGGCTTAGGGGTTGTGCAGTCCCTAAACATTGATGGCCTATCCACAGGATAGGCCATCAATAGCTGATGTGTCGCCCGGGACCCGCAAATCAGCTGTTTTGAAGGGGCCGCAGCACTCGTACGAGAGCTGCTTCCCCTTCATTTCACTACTCGCTCACACTGTGAATCGCCGACACCGATTCACAGTGTGACCGGAATGAAGTGACAGGAATGAAGGGGAGAAGCTCTCGTACGACTGCTGCGGCCCCTTCAAAACAGCTGATTGGCGGGTCCCGGGAGTCAGACCCCGCCAGTCAGGGCTAACCTTACCTTCCTCTTCGGCCGCGGCGGGAGTTCTGTAGTCTCGATGCTGTGCGCGGCGGCATAGCGCTGTGACGTCATGCGCTGCGCACAGCGCTTGACGTCAGGACCTCCGCTGCGATCCGGAACCAGGAAGGTAAGTAAAGTATGTTACTATAGTAACAGGGGCCCGCGGCCCGAGTTACTATAGTAACTTTTTATTGATGTGGTGCGGGGGGCCGTGGGCCCCCCTGGCTTCGGGGCCCGGTCGCAATTGCGACCGCTGCGACCCCTATAGCTACGCCAGTGCTTGGCAGGAGATAGAGGATCAGAAGTCACAGTTGGTAACAGGTAGTAAGCCTCAGGCTCTTCTCAGATAGTTTGATACAGACTGGCAGTAGATGCGGACTGATGGCGGGTAACAGGATACGAACTGGTAGCAGAAAGCAGGATGCAGACTGGCAGCGGGTAGCTGGATATAAGCTGGATAAAGGATGGTAACAGATAGATGGATACAGGTTGATAACAGATAACAGGGTGCAGACTGGAATCACGCTGCAAACAGGTAACTTTGCAGGACACAACTAAATTGCACCAAAGTTGCTCAGGCAGGGTGTGTCCAGTGAAGCAGACTAATATACCTGGTGATTGACAGGGATTGGCTGGGGAAGAGTTTGGGTGCGCACGATGGCCCTTTAAGATTCAAAAAGTAAGCGCGCACCTGCCCTATGGGCAGACCCAGCAACACCAGAAGTAGAAGTAAGTTCACGTGCACGGCAGTGTGGAGATCCAGGAACAGTACGGTGTTTACCAAAGGTGACCTGTCAGCTGTGCCTGCTTGGAGAGGTAGTTAGTATGCCGGTGAGTGAAGAGCATCGGCATCACATATTGTAAATATGTTCCCCATTATTGGTTAATGTAAGTAGGGAAGCGATCAGCTGAGAAACAACCGAAACGGCTGAAAATACCCTTACAGTAACGCATCGTCCGATGTAAATGGGCCTATTAACAGGCGCCAATCGACTGGTTATATCGTAGCGTTCATTATGGGCAGAAATCTGCCCCTGTAAACACACCTTAAAGTTAACTGAGGATTAATTAAGGCCTATGGGAATTACCATTTAACAGAAAAAACTGAATTATGACATGGAATGTTATAACTTAATATTTAACGAATATAGACACTATACACAAACTGTGGTATATTGTTGAAATATCTATGTATTCTTTTAATGAATATATTGAATTGGCATTTGAGTTTTTGCAATGGTTACAAGTAGCTCCAACCTTTTTTCTCATATGGAGACATTGAGGTCATGTGGGGGGGGGGGGGGTGTGTTAATCATATGATTTCATTGTGACTCTTCCACAACAAAATGTTGCCATATGGCACCAGCCTTTATACCCTAATGTACAAATTATTAAAGCGTACAGTAGATGTAAACTATTCCCTAATCAAAATGTCAATGTATTACCATATAGTGTAAAAGTATTCGTCAAAAAGAACACAACTCTTCTGTCCTTTATATGTTTGTATGTTGTTTGTCTATTCATACAACTGAGAAGGATCATTTTGACTTGTATCGTATAGCTCAGCACACTTGTAATAACATATTCTTAAACAACTCTACTCAGCATTCCTGAATTGACGTCTTCAGCCTGAGTACGCAACCATTTCTACTGTTCAATATTACAGTCTTACTTTACTATGAGGGCATGTATTGTACTTGTAGTTGTTTTGAGGTTGGATGACCAGACCAATTTACTTAAAAGCTGTTAGGCTAGAAGAAGAGAAAGGCTTAAAATACATTACTGATCACACCTGTCAATCAGGTTCAGTAGGTATTTACTGCCACTATTACCACTTTTATCTACTGATCTGAAGATTTGGTGCCTTTAGTTAATCTTTGCTATTTATGTCGTCTAAGGGAATAATTCTAAGTATCGTCTAAGGGAATAATTGTCCATACTGCATATAGGCCCTGCAATCTGCAAGAAAATGAAGACTGCTCAGACATTGCATATAGTATGGATGCATTCAAAGTTTAACAAATGTGAATCTAGAAGAATATATTATATAGTTGCTTGAAGTGGTCGCCTGGGATTAGAAAAAAAATTGCTACTTTTTTAAGATACAGAGCCAATGGGGTTCAGTTGCAGTACCAGAGACAGCTCAGACAAGAGAGGCGCTGTTTCAAGAAAATAAGCAGACCCTTTTTTTCTAATCCTGGACAACCCTGTTAAAAAGGAATTTTCTAATACATTATTGGAATCACCCCCTTAAAGGCTGTGTAAAACTATGAACACTTTTTAAAAAAAATTATAAAACAATGTATCATGGTGTTTTAGGCAACTTTTTAATTAGTTTTCAGTAAAAAAAATAAGCTTTTTGAGATACATATTCTATGTATCCTGGATACATAGAAGCTGTATCTTGCGCTCAAACCTGAATCCGTCTGGTCGATCCCATCATAACTTAGATGGGATTGATACCAGGTTTATCCTGCTTGTCAGAGACATGCAGGACCCGCTGTCACTAAAGCCGTCAGTCCCACTGACCTGACGGATTCGGCTTTGAGCACAAGATATAAATTCTATGTATCCAGTTAAAAATGTTTCATAAAAAACAATTGTAAAGTTGCTTAAAACACCATGATACATTGTTTTATAATTTAAAAAAAAGTTTACATAGCCTTTAAGCAATGAGAACCCTTGTCCGTATACCATATTATGGCATTTTAATGTAGTTCCCTTGTTCGGGACTCAGACCTTTTTTTGGCCAGAGTGGACAGCCGCTGGAAGGGGAAGTTCTTACTGCGGAGGGCCTTATGAATGAGCTCTTTGCAATGCAGGGGAATGAGTGGCAGTATTCGAAAAAATACCCATTTTGGACTGAAGGGTATAAGTTACACTAAAAGGCTAGATATAGTTAGAAACAAAAATTTGTATCCTGTAACATGACAGCCAGTATGCAGTAATTGCCTATAATATGCATTTCTTTATATAGCAGAATGATAAGATCTATCTCTAGGGTATGGAATAGTAGACAAGATGCTGGACAGTGGTCTCAGCTAGGGCCTGTTCACATCAGCGTTGGCCTTCTGTTCCGGGGTTCCGTCGGAGGTTTCCGTCGGGTGAACCCTGCAACGGAAAGTCAAACTGAAACCACAGCTTCCGTTTCAGTCACCATTGATATCAATTGTGACGGAAACATTGCTAATGGTTTCCGTTCGTCAACATTCCGGCAGGTTTCCGTTTTAACAACGGAATCAATAGCGGAGTCGACTGTGCTATTGATTCCGTCGGAAAAACGTAAACCTGCTGGAATGATAACAAACGGAAACCATTAGCAATGTTTCCGTCACCATTGATATCAATGGTGACTGAAACCGAAGCTGTGGTTTCAGTTTGACTTTCCGTTGCAGGGTTCACCCGACGGAAACCTCCGACGGAACCCCAGAACGGAAAGCGAACGGTGATGTGAACAGGCCCTTAATCATAGATAAAGAAAGTCATTCAGCACACAGAGATGGTAAAAAGGTTCAGGTATCCATACATAACATTAAGAATCTGTGCATAATCTTTCAGTTCTCACAGATTGCAAAGTACACTTTTTTCTTATAAGGGTGTGTTCACAAATATCAGTTGCATCAGCTTCAGTTTTTTTGTCTCTCAAGTGATTTCAACTTATTAAAAAACTGATGCAAAAATTTATCAGTTGCAATCAGGCTTTTTCACAATCTTTACTATTATCAGTTGTCATCTGTTGTCGTTAGTTGTCATCAGTTTTAACCATCCGTTTTTAACATCCGTTTTTACCACAATTGTCCACCAAAAAGGTAGTCTAGGGTCTGAAAATGTGCCAATTTTATCAGTGGTGCATAGTTTGTGATAGATTTGATACATGATAGATTAGATACATGTTGTGTACGTGTCATTTCACAAAACTTCTGACGTGATCCTGGCATGTCAGGGCTGTCCTCTGCTCCGGCCTCGGCGCTGCACTGAAGTCTGACACACACATTGTAATTTCACGTGTGTCATATTCAGTGCAGTGCCGAGGCCGGCGCCGAGAGGGAGAACCCAGAAGGCAGCTGCTGTCCACTCACCTCATCACAGATCAGATCAGATCTTTGACGCAGCCTTGTGAACCTGCAAAGACGCCAAACACTAGCCCTAACTTCAGGGAGTAGCTACCCAATCCCACCCCACATCTCCTACCCACACCACACCACACTGGGATTTCTGTTGTTTCTATTCACACTACAGGGTCCGGGTGTCGGCCGTTAACCCGGCGTTTAACTTGTTAACAATACATTAAATAGGATGCGACGCCGGACCTCCCAGGGAGCCGGACACAAAAACACTGCAGGTAATGTTTTTGGATCCGGCTCCTGCACAGGTCGGGCGCCGTACTATGGCACAATTTATGTCCCATGTGCCGGAACAGATCCCCTAGAATGCTATGGAATCCGTTCTAGCGTCAGTTTCCCTCCGGCTTTTCTGCAACACAACGGAGGGAAACTGACAGGGGCAAAGGATATATGTGAACGGCCCCTAGGCGGACTCCATTTATTTTTTAACATATCAATGATCAGAATATTTATGAATCCACATTCATAGTTAGGGCCCATTCACATCAGCCTTGCCTTTCCGTTCATCTGTTCCGTTCAACCTTTACGTCAGTCGACTACGCTACTATTTCCATGAAAATAATAGGAAACCTAGCGGAACGGAGGCAAACTGAAAGAAAAAAAACCAAAACATTGAAATCAATGATAATGCAAATGAAAGCGGTAGTTCGATAGTTCATCTGTTCCTCTAACGGAAAGGTTGAATGGAACAGATGAACGGAAAGACAACGCTGATGTGAATGGGCCCTAATACAGCAGTGACAACAGACAAAATCACATTATAAGGGATGACAGTAACTTATGACAAAATTTAGTCTTTATACATAATGGATATCCAGTCAGTGGGGAAAAGTGTTGTAGACCCTACTCTCCAATGGTCAGTATATACAGATGCACGTTAACTTTTGCAATGTCTTAAAAACTATATACACTTTTGCAACAATTTTATTATTAAATCAATGTTTTAGTTGATTTTAAAGATTTTTTAAATGTACTTTAAAAAAAAAAAATGTTTTTAGCTTAGTTTTTCCGATACAGCTTCTAAGTATCCTCTATATATACAGTAGAAGTGTATAGTTCGCTATTATGGTGGTCCTGTGTATAAGACACACAAAAGATCCGCTTTCAGCAGAACTATAGCAGTAACCAGAGCGAATGATACAGCTTCTCTGTATACAGGATACATAGAAGCTGTATTGGATAAACTAACTTTTTTTTTTCATATTCAACATTTTTATTGGTTTTTGATACAAACAGGTATAAAACACATTTGGAGTGGATGCCTCCACTCAATAGAAAGAAAATAACAAATAAGGGCAAAGCCCAAACATAAAGGTGGACATCACATCCCATGACATACAACGTTATACATCAGCAGCATGAATAAACATAATGAATAGGAGCATTGCATAAAGATGAAATAGAGATACCTATAACTCAGTCTCCTATACAACATAAAGTGTAATGGCATCTAGTAAGCGCAATCACAAGAAGCAAGGTACCACTCAATTAGACATGGGAAGGGAAGGGAAAAATAGATGGGGGGACGGACAAGGGCAAAGGAGGGATATGGTGAGGCTCAAGTCATGGTGAGCCTGGACTCCAGTTCCGGATTATCATGAGTAAAATAAAAAGGAGCAAGAGCAGCTATGCACATGGCAGAGGCATGGTTGGAGCAAGCAAAACCCCACGAAACTGCAAGGATCATCTCCTCAGATTAAGTCTCATAAGAAGAGGGGAGCATTGTGTCCCAAGTCACTTCATTGAAATATGTGGAAGAAGAGAGTAATCCATTGAGACCATGTAGACGTGTATCATGTAGAAGCAGCTGGGGAATGGGCCAGCAGGTGTTCCATTCTCTGTATCAAGGTAACCACCTGGAACCACTCGTCCAACATTGGAGGAACCGCCATTTTCCACCTGCGTGGGATAACCGATTTTGCAGCTTGGAGGAGGTATCTAGTTAGGGATAGTTTATAAATGGCTAGTGGCATAGGGAACATGAATAAAAGAGCCGCCTCGGGAGAATTGGGGACCGAGACCCCAGTAAATTCTACAGTAATATGATTTTAAGTACTGCATCCCATAAACTCTGCAAGGAGGGGCAACTCCACCAAATGTGAGACATGGAGCCACCCATAGCTCCATAGCGCCAACAAGTGTCTGGTACAGATGAGTACCATTTATGAAGGGCAGTAGGGACCCGATACCACCTAGAAATTATTTTATAATTAGTTTCCTGAGCCCATATGGCTATAGAGATTTTTTGGGAAAGGGAAAAACACAGTTTCCACTGTGCGTGAGTGAATGTCTTGTTCAATTCTTTCTCCCAAGCCTTGCAGAAGGATGAGAGATGATGGGATCGTTGGGAGAGGAGTAGTTTATATAGTGTGGAGATGGTGTGTTTAGGGAACAGGGTGGAAACACATAAGGCTCTATCACATGACAGGGTCTGAATGTCGGCCGATAAAAATGTCAGTTTTGGTCCGTTTTTCTCTGCAGTTTTGCATTCATTCCGTTTCCGTCCTGGGTCGTGTTTCCGTTTTTAACGGCCGATTTTGACTTTTCGTTTTTTTCCCTGTCTGTTTTAAAAACGGATGAATTTCATTTGTAATTTTTTTGCCACACACTTCCCCCTGTAGATAATGCCACACACTGCTCTCTGTAGATCCTGCCACAGCCCCCTGTAGGTAGTGCCACACAGCCCCCTTGTAGGTAATGCCACACAGCCCCCTGTAGGTAATACCACACAGCCCCCTATAGGTAATGCCACACAGCCCCCTGTAGGTAATGCCACACAGCCACCTGTAGGTAGTCCCACATAGCCCCCTGTAGGTAGTGCCACACAGCCCCCCTAAGGTAATGCCACACAGCCCCTCCATAGGTAATGCCACACAGCCCCCTGTAGGTAATGGCACACAGCCCCCTGTAGGTAATTCCACACAGCCCCCTGTAGGTAGTTCTACACAGCACACCCCCATAGATGGCACCCCCCACAACTTTCTGTAGATAGCGCCACTGGTCCAGGTGAAGTCCCTGACTTCACTGTCCATATATGGACAGTGAAGTCAGGGACTTCTCCTGGAGAGGAAACACTGGCCACAGTGCCAGGGATTCCGCTTCAGAAGTCCCTGACGTCACTGTGTCAATATATGGACACAGTGGAGTCAGGGACTTCTCCTGGAGCGGATACACCGGCCGCAGCGCCGAGAATTCCGCTTCAGAAGTCCCTGATGTCACTTTGTCTATATATGGACAGTGAAGTCAGGGACTACTCCTGGAGCAGAATCCCCCGAAGCTGTGGCCGGGGATTGGGGATTCCGCTCCTACAAGGAAAAAAAATTACCCTCCTCCTCCTCCTCACATGCATTTCGCACTGTGGGGAGGAGGAGAAGGCAAGCGACAGAAGACACGGCCATCACTTGGAACACATTCCAGTGATGGCCGTGAATTACCCAGCCCCATAGACTTCTATGGGAGCCAGGTGGCTGGGAGAACGGCCGAAAATAGGGCATGTCCCATTATTTGATGGCCGTGTTTCCCGGGCCGTCAAAAAAAATCGGTCGTGTGAATAGACCTGTTGGCCATATGAAGGATCCAAAGCATTGCTGGATACGTAACCAATAAGGGGATGGGATGGAGATGGGGATCGTCTGCAGGAGGTACACCAATCTGGGGAGGAGTGACATTTTAATAATATTAATACGGCCAAACCAGGAGAATTCCTTTTTATGCCAGGAATTAAGATCCGTGCAAAATTTGGCTAGATGGGGAATGAATTTATTGATAAACAGTTGTGAGAGGTCATTACTTATACGTGCACCCAAATATGTTATACCCCTAGGGGGCCAGGAGAAGGGGAAATTACTTTTGAGAAGTGATACGGTCGAGGATGGAAGGGATACATTCAAAGCCTCAGACTTGGAGAAGTTGATCTTGAGTTGGACCATGTTCCAAAACGGGACAGCACGGATATCAACGAGGGAAGAGATATATTCGGGTTTGTGATATAAACTAATAAGTCATCAGCAAATGCAGAGCACTTATATTCAGTCCCGCCTATGAGAATACCTTTAATATCCGGGCTGTTCCGAATGGAGGCCATCAGATGCTCCATGACGATGACATACAACAATGGGGATAGGGTGCATCCCTGCGTGGTGCCATTATGAACAGTGAAAGGCGCAGAGAGGTGGCCGTTTACTTTTAATTGGGCGGATGGAGAATGATAGAGGGCCATAATTTTACTATTAATTTTACTATTAAGGGAAGGTCCTAGTCCTATGTGTTGAAGAGTTTGGTAGAGGGCAGGCCAGGATATTCTGTCAAACGCCTTTTCGGCATCTAGGGACAGGATCATGAGGGGAGTGTGTTGAGTCTGGGCATGATGAATGATATCTAAAGTTTTAAGTGTAGAATTAAAAGCTTTGAGCAGAAGTGGCATCAGACATCCAATTAATGTTTTATCAAATTAGGCATTGTATCCATATCCATTTCTTCAGCTATCTCCCTAGACAAAGGTGGGAAGGGAGAGGTGAAAGAGTCCTGGCCTGGGGAGGGTAAGTGGGAGGGGGGAAGCAAAATTTTGAATAAGTGTCAACTTAACTTTTTTTTTTTTAATTAACCAAAACCATTGATTTAATAATTTAAAAAAAGCTTTAAAAAGTGTACTCAGACTTTAAAGGAGCGCTAAATCTAGTCAGCAGCAGATAGAAGTGCAGCTGATATAAGTCAGATATATGAATGTTAATATTTATAGATGTACTCAGAGCTGTGTGAGATAAAATAGTGATCGTGGGGCTGCAGCGTTTTTTGCTCTGAAAAAAATGCAGCAACAAATGGCAGCAAAAACGGTTATTGCGTTTTCCTATGATTCTATGTGGATGGTCACATTTGATGAATTGGGTACAAATGACCATTTTACCTCTGTAAAAGTACATGTGGAAATACAAGACATCTAAGAATATACAGCGCTTACTGTACTTTGACTCCTATTTAGACCTTCTGAAGCTCTGGATAAAAAAATATGACCGCTAGGGTTAATAATCCTTCCTAAAAAATGTAGTGAATGTTTAATGAATCTCTGGCTGTGACGTGTGTGGCAGGGTCAGGATCATGCGATGCTGGAGTACATTTAATCAGAATCATGATCAAAATTCAAATGTATGCAGCATCAGTTTTCATTCATCAAAAGCAAGGCCTCCAGGAGGATCTGTATAATGTGAAAAATATTAAGCATGATCTGTGCAGGATCATCCATCTCATGAGCCTTTGCTTTCCTCAGTAAAAGTAATATTACACCTACTAACAGTCCTAGCTTCACTAGACTTTCAGAATCATAATGTTTTCATATAAGGCATTGATATTTATTAGGTGCCAAATGCAGGACAATCTTGAAAAAATCCATATAAATATATAGGCTGAAATTTGTTACTTCTGACTTGTTAAAGGGACAGTAAATCTGATGACATTGCTGTCATTTTGGTAGATATAATTTAGCTCAATGCATTGCATATAATAAAGTTAGTACAAAATCTGAATAAAACCAATGTAAAAAATAATAATCTGAATTTCCAACCTGTTATGCTAAAATTCTAAGAGGTCAGAATGTGTATAAAAGACAGTAGTGTGGACAGTACTTAGCTCATACCACCCTGATTAATCTCATATTAAGTATAAGGAGATAGGAAAAGTTACAGTTTTTAACCATTCCGTAAGGTTTCCGTTTTTTGTGTGGAATCAATAGTGTAGTCGACTGCACTATTGATTCCGCCAAAAAGATGGAAACCTTACGGAACTGAGACAAACCAAAACCATTTGCAATGGAAGCATTACCATTGAAATCAATGGTAATGCAACGAAAAGCTATGGTTTCCGTTTGGGTTCCGTTCATGGGTTTCCCTGAAGGAAAGGTCTAACGGAACCCATGAACCGAAGCCCGACGCAGATGTGAACGAAGCCTAAAATAGATTTGAACACAGCAGGAGAAAAAAAAATCAAAAACAGTTTTTCTGAGCTCTGTTCTTGTTTTTGGCAAAATACATATGGAGGGAACACAGATAATAGGCATATAAAAAGCCTATATATAAATACATGCACATGACACAGATGTGATACATACCACAGTACCCGCATAACAGAGGCACAAGCAGAGCAACTCTTCTGTTATTTATAGATTGGCAGAGCATACAGGAGCGCTCCTGTATGATCATTATCCATCATTAGCCATATGAATTTATGTTGGGCATCACTGCCCCAGATAATTTAATCCATTAAGAAAAAAAACAACATTAAGTCTTTTTCTTATGTCAAATCAAATGTTAAAGATTCTATTCAGCTGATTCTTTGTTTTGTAGGATTTCCCTTGCTTTGCAACTGGAAAAAAAACCTGTAACAATAAGAATATATAAACTAGAGAACAAAAGAGTCCATGTTTATCGAGTATGAAAAATAGACAATCTTTATTAATAACAACAAAAAAACAAGCTTTACCCCTTGATAATGCTACAGGCGAAATGCGCGTCGGGGCGCTACTTCACATCTTGTGTCATACTAACACTCTCCTAAATATGGGTAAGTACATCAGCTAGGCTTAATCAGGTCTTATGTCATATATCTAATGTACCGTATATATCGGCGTACAAGACGACTTTTTACACCCTTAAAAAAATGTCAAAAGTGTGGGGTCGTCTTATATGCCGGATATTGTCTTGTACACAGGTTGTGTCTTACCTTGTGAGCCTGAAGTCCGGTACACAGGCTCCCGGGATGCACGGAATCCGCCACGGATCTGAGGGAAGCCGGTATTAGCCGCCAGGGAACATCTCTGTAAGCCTCCGTAGATCTCCCTTTCCTCTCATTCCCTGCCTCTCAGATCTCGCGCGATGAAGCAGCCTATCTGCGCATGCGCGAGTTCAAAGAGACAGAGAGTCCTGGGTCCTGCCGCCGATGTCCATAGTGAAGCGCTCCTGCACGAAATGGCAAGTATATCTTAAATTCTATATTTTAAGGGTAAAAGTTGGGGGTCGTCTTATACGCCCAGTCGTCTTATACGCCGACATATACGGTACTAGTCACTTTAAGTAAACATAAGCTTTTATATTGAGCTTCCTACACTTCGTTTCCGTGCTATTCTTATTTAAGCCTACCTATACAGTTGTATCCCGTATTGGAGTTTACATTAATCTAACCTTTCACGCTATATACAAAATGTATGTACATACTTTTGATTAATGTATATATTGGTGATCCGGATACAGATTTGTTTTTAGATTCTCTTTTTTTGTTTTTTTGTTGTTATTAATAAAGATTGTCTATTTTTCATACTCGATAAACATGGACTCTTTTGTTCTCTAGTTTATATATTTAATTGTTAGAGTCCTTATCTCTAATAACTTGAGTGGGTGGTTGAGATTTGCTTCCCACCCTGACATTTATATGCCCTGTGAGATTTTTTGTCTAACAATAAGAATAGCAGCCACTACAACTCCCACAAGGGTCATCACTCATATTCCTAAGCTTCTAAATGGTAAATCTGCTTACGTCTGCAATGATACATCCCCATACTGTCATAAAACTGTAAAACTAAGCAGATTTCCCATTAAGAAGTCAAGAAAAGTAGGATAAAAACTCCTGTGTGGGTCATAATAGGCAACATATTAGTTATCTTCCAGCTTGCCCAGAAGTGGTATAAAAGACTTCACAGAAGGGGACTACTGAGCGACTATGGGAGATTCCAGTCAAGATCAAAAAGTAATTGTCCTATAGCAGCAAACTCATTAAACTTCAGCCTTTGTGGGTTTAAAAATACGCATTTGAATTAAAAGAGCCTAATAGCAGGTACTGCAAATATTTTTAGAACCGGCAATTATAGATGGGGAGAATACACAGGCTTTGAGATTCACAAAGTATTGAGCTTTTTCACTTAATGAAGAAGAAAATTTAAAGGGGTTGTCCTGTCATAAGAAATTAATGGCCTATTATCAGGCTAGGCCATCAACATCTGATCGGTGAGGGTCCGACTCTCGGGACCACCACCGATCAGCTGTTTTGAAGGGGCGCTGTACTAGTGCTGCTTCCCCTCCATTCCTGTCACTGCTCATACTGCCCACTTGAATGGGAAAAGGCTGTAATACTGTGAACCGCTGCTTCAAATTTTTCGTCGACTCAGTATGAGCAGTGACAGTAATGAAGGGGAATGAGCGCTCGTACGAGCACCGCAGCCAGTTCAAAACAGCTGATCAGCGCGAGTCAGACCCCCACCGATCAGGTATTGATGGCCTATTCTAAGTATAGGCATCAAATTTCTTATGACTGGACAAACCCTTTAAGGCTGGGTTCACAAGTTGTGGTAGTGTGCGGCACAGTCAAAAGCCACTTCACATTTTACCATAATTTCTTGCGGTTTTGTTCACTTTCTTGCAGGTTGATCTAATGCAGAGGCCAAATGGAAGTAGCATAAATTAGGCTCATCTAAGCCACCTAATGTAAACAGTTGGTATAAGGATTGCCTGTTGACTCTAGGTTGTAAACCAGACCAAATAAAATTACATAAAATCTTCTCCAAGGATTCTAGACAATGAGAATGGATATGGAGGGGACATATTTTGGAATATATATATATCATTATGTGCAGCCATAGCATTACTAAGTTGGTCCGACCTACCCACAAAATTTGTAGACCTTGGATGTCTTTTAACTGTCATCTCCAGGTGATGGATAAGGGTAGATATGTTTAATTCTAATAGACCATGTAATGTGCAAGAGACCTTGTTCCCCAAATAGGTAATGGATTGTTCTGCCCACCTAAATTGAACTTGACTAGAAATAAAGTTCAGCATCTGCACAGGTACATTAACATAAAAAGACTTAGCTACATTTATTTTATTGTATGAAATATCAGAAAGCTGTCGAAGTAGTTGAGACACAAGTGGAAGAGAAAAATATGGTAGAGATGAAGTCAATATGACGTCATCTGCATATAGCTCTATTTTGTGGTTATATGATCCTATGAAGATTCCATTAAGGTCCCAAGAGGATCTAATTAATGTTGCCAGGGCATCCGCTTTTGTTATAAAAATCAAGAGTGGCAATGGGCAGCCCTTTCTAGCACCATTTGTTATTGACATCTAGTAGTATCCAAAAACGTCTTGTACCATCTGAGGATTATCTCCCCTTGACAAACCCTACTTGGTCCATATGTACTGTATAAGAGAAGTCAATATCTCATTGATCCTAGTAGCAATGATATTGGTGTATAATTTAATATAACTATATAACAGTGAGATGGGTCTATAATTGTTTGGTTTATCTAGGGTTTTTCCTGGAATGTTAGTGCAAATACTACATCGGATTTGGCCTATTTGTGTATTATCTCCTGGCTCTTCGCACAGGATGATATTTTTTTTCCCATCATGTGGTATTTTTAAAAATGTGCAAAACATAAAAGATGTTCCATAAAAATATTGTGAATATTTTATTAGCCCTAATGACCAATAATTGGTTATTAAGGGGCTTTATTCTGGAGCACTGACATTTTACGACACACTAGAATAGAAAATGAGCAGACAATTGTGCAGCCAAGGAGCCCGATGAATGGACAGAAGAGATATTCATTAGATAATTGAAAGAAATAATACAAATTTCTCTATTGGCCCCCAGTGAGAGACTCGTCATGTGACATGCTTGTTCTAACTTGACCCAGCATTACTATCGATTAGACAAAAAAAGTAGCGTTTAAAAAATGCTACCCCTTAACCCTTAAGCATGCACACATTTTTGCATACATTATTTTGGAAAGCGGAAAGACCGCAGTGCTCAACAGACTTAGTGCTCATGGACACAGCCGTATTATGCAAAACATGCTGTAAGGAGTCGTACAAGGGCACCCATAGAAGTGCAAGAGGGCCTTACTGTACCTCTATGAGCCTCTGATTTTATATAGAGGAATACAGAATACTGCCAAATTGTATACAGGGGACAGTATCTCTGACATAGGGTACCCAAAAGTCTCCATACATGTTGTATGGAGTCCCTGTGGGTCCGTAGTATGGACTGTACTCTGTATACTGTCGTGCAACCTCCTGCATTGCTCTGCATTGTATATTTACATGAGTTGTTTTGTTCACAGTTTTGTAGATTTTTGCAAAAGTGTACAAATATTGGGCAACAAAAACTCTGAAAAAACGACATTACATACAGCACTATTTTGGTCAGTATTTTGCATCAGTATTTGTAAGCCAAAACCAGGAGTGGAACCCTCCAAGAAAGAGATGCAATGGATTTGTACCTCTTACATGTTTTGGACTCCGTTCCTGGTTTTGGCTTCTAAATACTGAAGCAAAATACTCACTAACATACTGCTGTGTAAAATAGACCTGGTGTTTAATGCATTAAGACATAGAAACCTTGCAAATCTTCTTGCCATTCCTTGTACGTCTTCTCCGATCTCTTAACTGTGCTCTCTTGAATTCTCGGTCCGTGTGCAACAAACTCACCTTTATTCATGACTTATTCCTTTCTAACTCTCCCAACCTTCTGGCTCTTACAGAAACATGGCTACACCTGTCTGACACTGCTTCCCCTGCTGCTCTATCTTATGGTGGTCTCCAGTTCTCTCATGCCCCCAGACCTGAGAACAGGCAGGGTGGAGGAGTAGGTATATTTCTTTCCCCACACTGCACTTTCCAGGTCATTCCCCAGTCCCCTCACTCACATTTCCCTCTTTTGAAGTCCACACCCTCAGACTCTTTCACCCTTTTTCCCTCCGAGTGGCAGTTGTCTACCGCCCCCCCCCCCCCGGCTCACCCCGCCAATTCCTGGATCATTTTGCTGCCTGGCTTCCACAATTTATATCCTCTGAAACACCCACTCTCATCATTGGTGACTTCAA
Source organism: Rhinoderma darwinii (assembly GCF_050947455.1). Classification (NCBI taxonomy): domain Eukaryota; kingdom Metazoa; phylum Chordata; class Amphibia; order Anura; family Rhinodermatidae; genus Rhinoderma; species Rhinoderma darwinii. The sequence continues at coordinate 364,172,151 of NC_134690.1, read as the reverse complement.
CATCCCCATTGATAACCCAATCTCCCCATCTGCCTCCCACTTTCTAACTTTAACCTCATCCCTAGGTCTGTCACAACTTACTAACACTCCTACACATGATGACAGGCATTCACTTGACCTGGTCTTCTTCCGTCTCTGCTCAGTTTCTGACTTTATTAACTCTCCTCTCCCGCTCTCTGACCACAATATTCTCTCCTTTACTATCAAATATTCTCTGCCTCCTCACGTCATGCCTACGTATCAGACATACCGAAATTGACATGCCATTAACACTCAGAAACTCATAAACAGTCTGCAGTCCTCATTGTCCCCTATCTCTTCCTTCTCCTGTCCCAATCTGGCTGCCAAACTTTACAATAACGCTCTCAAAAATGCATTGGATGAAGCAGCCCCCCCTACCAGGGGCATAGCTAAAGGTTCATGGGCCCTGATGCAAAAGTTCTTATTGGGCCCCCCCCCCCGCAAACTTCTCATGGCCGACGGTCCGCAGCTTTCAGCTGCATCGCTGGGTCTCCTAAGTGACCCAACAATGCAGCACTAGCAGCCAGGGGCGTCACTAAGGGCTTAAAATGTCAGGGGAAATAGCCCCAATACATATGTGTCCACCCCCAAAAAATGTGTGTATAGGAGACAGCATAGCATATCTATAGCACTACGACCCTATCAACTATGGATAGGATTAGATACATTGGCTCAGCAAACAGTATCACACATGATAGGATTAGATACAGTGGCTGAGCAGACAGTATCCCACATGATAGGATTAGATGCAGTGGCCGAGCAGACAGTATCACACATGATAGGATTAGATACAGTGGCTCAGAAGGCAGTATCACACATGATAGGATTAGATACAGTGGCTCAGAAGGCAGTATCACACATGATAGGATTAGATACAGTGGCTCAGCAGACAGTATCACACATGATTGGATTAGATATAGGGCCCAGCAGACAGTATCACACATGATCGGATTAGATACAGGACTCAGCTCGCTGACATTGGGGCTCCAGCGCTGGACCCAGGAAAGGTAAGTTTAAGAATTGTTTTGCTTTTTTATGAGTTACTAATTATTTTGTGTGTTTGTGTTTTTTTACAGGTTCGGCTGTTGGACTTCGGATTCGTGGACAACTTCAATGACGGCATTTTTTTATTCTCAATAAAATGGTTAATGGGGGTTGTGTTTTTTTATTTCAATAAAATATTTTTTCTATGTGCTTGTATCTTTTTAAACTTTATTATCACCGCCTTAGTAATGGCCGCTGGCTGATTGACAACCTCCATTACTAAGGCGGGGCTTAGTGTTAGCAGGTGCAGAGGCTAAAACTAACCCGCATTATTACCTCGGTACCCACCGCCACCAGGGGTACTGGGAAGAGCCGGGTACGAACCAGTACCCGACCTTCCGTAGTGATGGTCAGGCACCAGGGTGGCCGCAGGCTGGTAGTATTAGGCTGGGGAAGGCCAAAACCAGTGGCACCTACCACCCTGGTAATGCTGCATGCTGCTGCTGTGTTGCATCTGGCTGGTTATGAAAAATGGGGGAGGACCCGACATCGTTCTTTCGAATTATTTTTTATTTTATTTTTTTTATGACGTGGGTCCCCCCCATTTTTCATAACCAGCCAGATACAATAAAGCAGCAGCAGCCTAGCATCACCAGGGTGGGAAGGGCCACAGTTTTTGGCCTTTCCCCTCCTGATAATACCAGCCTGCGGCCACCCCAGTGGCCGACCATCACTACAGATGGTCAAGTATTGGATGGTACCCGGCTCTTCCCAGCACCCCTGGTGGCGGTGGGTACCGGGGTAATAATGGGGGTTAGTGTTAGCCTCTGTACCGGCTAACACTAAGCCCCGCCTTAGCAATGGATGCTGTCAATCAGCCGGCGGCCATTACTAAGGCGGTAGTAATATAGTTTAAAAAAAACACAAAGACATAGAAAAAATATTTTATTGAAATAAAAAAAAAACACACAACCCTCATTAACCATTTTATTGATAATAAAAAAAAAAGCCGCCATCGAAGTAGTCCTGGAATCCGACGTAGTCCAACGACCGAAAGTGTAAGAAAACACACAAAAAAAAAACGATTAGTAACACATGTTAGGCTTAGATACAGGGCCCATGTGTGATACTGTCTCTGGGACCCTGTATCTAAGCCTACCACAAGGAAGGCTTAGATACAGGGTCCAGCAGACAGTAATCTTATACAGTATAAGATTACTGTGTGCTGGGGCCATGTATCTAAGCCTACAGTGTGGTAGGCTTATATACAGGGCCCATCAGACAGGATCACACATGCGCCATGTATCTAAGCCTACCATGTGATTGGCTTAGATACAGGGCCCAGCAGACAGGATCACACAATCTGTGATCCTGTCTCATGGGCCCTCTAAGCCTGCTACATCGTAGGCTTAAAGGGGTTGTGCAGTCCCTAAACATTGATGGCCTATCCTCAGGATAAGCCATCAATAGCTGATGTGTCGGGGTCCGTCTCCCGGGACCCGCCAATCAGCTGTTTTGAAGGGGCCGCAGCACTCGTACGAGAGCTGCTTCCCCTTCATTTCACTTACTCGCTCACACTGTGAATCGCCGACACCAATTCACAGTGTGACCGGAATGAAGGGGAAGCAGCTCTCGTACGAGTGCTGCGGCCCCTTCAAAACAGCTGATTGGCGGGTCCCGGAAGTCGGACCCCGCCAGTCCGCTTTAGCAGTCTGGGCTACTAATCTTACCTTCCTCTTCAGCCGCGGCGGAAGTTCTGTCCTCTCGATGTTGTGCGCGGCGCATAGCGCTGTGATGTCATGCGCTGCGCACAGCGCTTGACGTCAGGACCTCCGCTGCGATCCGGAACCAGGAAGGTAAGTACAGTCTGTTACTATAGTAACAGGGGCCTGCGGCCCGAGTTACTATAGTAACTTTTTATTGATGTGGTGCAGGGGGCTGTGGGCCCCCCTGGCTTCGAGGCCCGGTCGCAATTGCGACCGCTGCGACTCCTATAGCTACGCCAGTGCCCCCTACACTCCGAACCACCCGACAAAGACAACGACAACCCTGGCACACGCCTCAATCCCGCTTTCTTCAGCGGTGCTTGAGATGTGCCGAACGACTGTGGAGAAAATCTCATTTGGCTGCAGACTTCCTCCATTACAAATTTATGCTCAAAACTTACAACTCTGCCCTTCACCGCGCCAAACAAGTCTATTTCACTTCTCTCATCTCCACACTATCTAATAATCCAAAACGACTCTTTGATACTTTTCACTCCCTCCTTAGTCCTAAAGTGCAGACGCCAATCACAGATCTCAGTGCTCAAGATCTGGCCACTTATTTTAAAGTTACAATTGACACCATCCGGCATGATATTATCTCCCAGTCCCCTAGTTACATCGATCCCCTTCCCTCTCGCACACCCTCTTCTTCACTTTCAGCATTTGACCCAATAACAGAAGAAGTCTCTAGGCTCCTCTCTTCTTCTCGTCCTACTACCTGCCATAGTGATCCTATGCCCTCACACCTCCTCCAGTCCCTCTCCCCGGCTGTCACTAGTCACCTGACTAAAATATTTAACCTCTCTCTTTCCTCTGGTATCTTTCCCTCCTCTTTTAAACATGCCATTATAAACCCATTACTGAAAAAACCAACTCTTGACCCATCCAGCGCTGGTAACTACCAACCAGTCTCTAATCTGCCCTTCATCTCCAAACTCCTGGAACGCTTGGTCTACTCTCGCCTTATCCGCTATCTCACTGCTAACTCCATTCTAGACCCCTTACAATCTGGTTTCCGCACTCTACACTCCACAGAAACTGCCCTTACTAACGGCTCAAATGATCTCTTGGCGGCTAAATCGGACGGTAAATACTCTCTCCTGATTCTTCTGGATCTCTCTACAGCCTTTGACACTGTAGACCACAAACTCCTACTTAACATGCTCCACTCTATTGGCCTCCAGGACGCTGCTCTCTTGGTTTTCCTCCTATCTCTCTGACCTCTTGTTCAGTGTGTCATTTGCTGGTTCCACTTCTTCTCCTCTTCCCCTTGCTATCGGGGTTCCTCAGGGATCAGTCCTAGGTCTGCTTCTCTTTTCTCTCTACACAGCTCCTATTGGACAAACCATCAGCAGATTTGGCTTCCAGTACCATCTCTATGCTGATGACACCCAATTATATGCCTCTTCCCATGACATCACCCCTGCTCTAATACAAAACACCAGTGATTGTCTGTCCGCTGTCTCTAACATTATGTCCTCTCTCTATCCGAAACAGAATCTTTCTAAAACTGAGTTCCTTGTGTTACAACCATCTACTAACCTCCCTATACCTGATGTCTCCATCTCAGTGTGTGGCACTATCATAACTCCTAAGCAGCACGCCCGCTGTCTCGGGGTTATTTTTGACTCAGATCTTTCCTTTACTCCTCACATTCAATCACTTTCACGCTCCTGTCATTTTCACCTCAAAAACATCTCCAGAATCCGCCCTTTTCTTACAGAGGAAGCAGCCAAAACTCTCATTGTTGCTCTGATTCACTCTCGTCTTGACTACTGTAACTCATTACTAGTCGGTCTTCCCCTCACTAAAGTCTCCCCTCTCCAATTTATCCATAATGCAGCAGCCAGGCTCATATTTATAACCAACCGCTACACCAACGCCTCTAATCTTTGCCAGTCACTGCACTGGTTGCCCATCCCCTTCAGAATAAAATTCAAACTTATTACTCTTACCCACAAAGCTCTCCCCATGGCTGCACCTCCTTACATCTCCTCCCTCATCTCTGTCTACCACCCTACTCAGGCTCTACGTTCTGCTAACGACCTTAGATTAAAATCTTCCATAATCCGAACCTCCCACTCCTGTCTCCAAGATTTTTCTCGTACTGCACCAGTCCTCTGGAATTTGATACCACAGACAACAGTTTTAAACGTGCCCTGAAAACACATCTATTTAGACAGGCCTATAACATTCCCTAATTGGACTCCTTTCCATGGCCCCCCTTTTAGATTAGTCATCAGAATAAGATTCCCTCACACTCCTTCTCTTCATGTCCGTCATACACGGATACTGGCTGGTGACCGGCTCATGCAGCTTTATGTTACCACCCATGTGTGTAAAAAATGGCTGGACTATTGTACAGAACAAACACTGCTACACTTTGTGTCTCCTTTATTTCCTCATAGATTGTAAGCTCTTGCGAGCAGGGTCCTCACTCCTCAGGTTTGAATTGTAAATTAACTTTGTCACTATGTAATGTCTGATATTGTTTGTTTCATGTCCCCTCTAAATTGTAAAGTGCTGCGTAATATGTTGGCGCTATATAAATAATGATTATTATTATTATTATTATTATTATTATTATTATTAAGACAACTAACCCATTTGCTATTGTTTTCAGGAAAAATGCAACTTTTTACAATTTTTCCTGCCATTTTTTGCCTTTTATTTTTTTTGCAAAAAAAGCTGCGGCCAGATGTTAGCTGGAAGTTAATAGGGAAATATTAAATGCACTCAAACAGTGGACTTTTCTTTTTTTTTGTCTTGCATTTATTTGGGTCAGTGGCATTTTTTTTGCAAACGCAGCAAGGAGTTGGTTTTGTATTGTTTTTTTCCCCGTAGACGTTGATTGTTTTTTTTGCCTCATCCAAGAAACGCATATGTCAACGTGTGTTGCGGTTTTGTTTTTGCATTTTTTCCCAGAATAAATCATGTTTTGCAAAAAGGAATCTTTAAATCATGTGATCTTTGAATCACATAATTTGTGCTCTAAAATAACTCTACACAAAAAAAATACATGTAAAAATGCAGGTTGTAAAACACAAAAAATGCCAAAAAAACAAACACACTCAGAAAAAAAAGCTGCTGTTTTTTACATGCGTGTGTGTGTGTGTGTGTGTGTGTGTGTGTGTGTGTGTGTGTGAAGAAAGCCCACGAGTGATTTTCTTTAGGTATAATTTGTCAATGAAGCACATAAATAGTAATGAGCAATGAGGATGATCAATCATTAACTCCCTATGACAGATAAAACCGGCATATTTTGGATCTTCCAGTAGTTTGCCTCTGATAGATCTATTTCACTTACACATGGCGTATGTGTTCGTATTTTCTCAGCAGAAATATAAGCTGAGGAAAATGACATTGTATGCCAATGGGAAAAATATTTCGCAACTCAGATTCCACTAGTGCTTGTATTCTAGCGGATTATTTCCCCAAAAACTTAAATTGTAAAGTTTTCTGCAGTGTATGTTACAGAAATAAAAGTCTAATACGCCACGTGTGACTGCACCCGTAGAGATCTTAAAATCCACGAGGAATTTATACAGAAAAAATATTGGTCATTTGTATCATTTTTCATTATACAAAGAGTACCCTTTAGTTCCTCAAACCGTAATACCCCTTAAAATAAACTAAGAAAACTTCTTTTAATTCAGTTTATAGTTGTCCATCATTTATATCCAAGCCTGGTTCCCTTGATCGGAAACCCACCGAAGTACAAATATGGGTGATATACAGTATAAAGGTTGTTTGAGTCACTAATTCAAGACCACATTAACATTTTATTCTGGAAAATACACTTGTTCATCCATTATACAGCTGTCATGTACTCCACACGAAAGCTTGTCTTCTCAGTAGTCATTCATGAACGTCCCATGGACATGGCAGCTCTTAAATATGCAAAATATGCATAACTGTATTACACCTAAAGTATATTTACATTTGCTTGAGATCCATGTCACAGTCACTGTATTGGAACGCCACAACAATAAACATGTTTGGGGAGTGTAGTTTGCATTAGTTGATGCAAAGACCATGAAAAGCAGCCATGGCTTGTTGGAGATTGGTATGCAATCATACGGATATATTTACACTACTTGTAAACATGCATTGCTACTAAAGTGTGATAACTCAAGAAGGTCCTAGAGATTATGGAACTCGGTACCTAGCACCTTAGCATAAAGTCAGGACACACACATAGGTTTGTTAATGTTGTCAGATCTACAATATGAGACAAAAATACTTATACAGATGTAGCAATCTTGACACTGATAACTTGCTGCAGCGTGATAATTTAGCACTAAATATAAAAAAAATCCATTGAAAACTCAAGTTATAGTTTCTTGCCACAGTATTTTTAATGCGTTAGGTGTCAAGTTAAAGATGACTACATTTGTACTTGTGGGGTACGAATAAAGGTCTTTAAAGTAGACACTGGGTGATGAACATTGACTTTAAGTCAGTATAAAACGTCATTTTATACAATTAGTTATATGTAATAATAACAAATATGAAAGGGGTTGACGAATGAAGGCAGACCGTCCATAGGTGATATTAGGGAATTTAGACATCATGGAATAACATAACATAGTAATAAAAATAAATGTATAGTTATATAGTTAATGCGCTTATACACCTGACATTACCTAAGAAATGTATCACCAGTACCCCAGTATCTTCTATATTCTGATCAGAGATGTTCCCCAAGGAAAATTGAGCATTACATAGAATACGTTCACATGTACAGATATAGCAATCTTTAACTTGACTCTTAACGCATTAAATACACTGTGGCAGGAAACTTTAACTTGACTTTTTTAATGGCTTTTAAATGACTTTTGTTGTGTGATATCACGCTGCAGCAAGTTATCAGAGTCAAGTTAAACTTTGCTACATCTATACATACAGACAATCTCTAGAACTTAGTTATATTTCACTACGCGAGAAACTAACTTGTGTGTATCTGATTACTGTATAATGTGTGCTGTGAAGATTCGGGTCTGGTTCAACTTTTAAGATACTCTGTATCCAGTGTAAGGGATAGCAGTGTTTGTACTCTAAGCGGAGAACGCCCGTGCTGGTGGCATTTCCATGTGGATCAAGAATCAGACCTAACTAACCGGTAACTTAGTTAGGTCGCTTTGGTAGTATGGGGACTTAGACAGACCAAATTAGATATATCGTGTTTAAAAAAAATATATGTTTTCCTACATTAGGAATAGGTTTGGTAAGTATGTTCACTATTCAAATAGCTTTCTGATGTTTGCTGGTGTTGTGGTAATCAACAGACACCTCCTGATTCTCTCTATCTACAGACCACCATTGTATGCTCTATCTACAGACCACCATTGTATGCTCTATCTACAAACCACCATTGTATGCTCTATCTACAGACCACCATTGTATGCTCGATCCACAGACCACCATTGTATACTCTATCCACAGGCCACCATTGTATGCTCTATCTACAGACCACCATTGTATGCTCGATCCACAGACCACCATTGTATGCTCTATCCACAGGCCACCATTGTATGCTCTATCCACAGGCCACCATTATGTGCTCTTTCTACAGACCACCACTGTATGCTCTATCTACATGCCACCATTGAATGCTCTATCTAAAGACCACCTCGGTATGCTCCATCTACAGGTCACCATTGTATGCTCTATCCACAGACCCCCATTGAATGCTCTATCTACAGACCACCATTGTATGCACCATCCACAGACCACCATTGTATGCTCCATCCACAGACCTCCATTTTACGTATCCTCTATCTACAGACCACCATTGTATGCTCCATCCACAGACCACCATTGTATGCTCTATAAACAGACCTCTATTGTATGCTCTATCTACAGACCACCATTGTATGCTCTATCTACAGACCACCATTGTATGCTGTATCGACAGACCACCATTGTATGCTCCATCCACAAACCTCCATTGTAGGTATGCTCTATCTGCTGGCCACCATTGTATGCTCCATCCACAGATCACCTTTGGATGCTCTATCCACAAACCCCCATTGTATGCTCAATCCACAGACCACCATTGTATGCTCCATCCACAAACCTCCATTGTACGTATGCTCTATCTACAGACCACCATTGTATACCCCATCCACAGACCACCATTGTATGCTTTAACTACAGACCCCCATTGTATGCTCCATCCACAGACCACAATTGTTTGCTCTATCCGCAGATCCCCATTGTATGCTCTATCTGCAGACCACCATTGTCTGCTTCATCCAGAGACCACAATTGTTCATGATGCATTCATTAAACAGATACCATTATAGTCTATGGGCATCGGATGCAACTATTAGACATCCGTTTAATGCATCCATCACCCATAGTCTATAATATCATCTGATAAACAGTTACGTCATGAAAGGCTACTGGAAAGCTCATGACCTATTCATTAAATAGATGACTGCGATGTATGCCATACGTCATCCATAGTCTCCCATGTAACATGTACAGATGTAGCAATCTTTTTTCGTGTGATATCGCGCTGCAGCAAGTTATCAGAGTCAAGGTAAACTTTCCTACATCTGGTCGGTAATCTTCCATATTTTCAATATTTTCCAAATGATTTTTTTTCGTATATGATCATATGCACTACTTTAACACTGTGAAAATGTGGGTTCATATTTATGTACATAGTTCTGTGTTCTTCATGGACCTTACCTTCAAACCTGATCTGCATTGTTTGTATGGAATTTGTTTGCATATTGGATACCTTGTAAAATCCACACGGCTAACTTTTCAATTAATACAGGATCTAAAAAATTGTGCTGTAATTTTTTTGCGGTACCCAGTAGGATGGAAAAGTGTAGTCTACTACACTATTCTTCAAGAAGAAAAAAAAGGATACTGACACGTTCAGCGTGTACGTCGGGTGCTTCCACAAATGTGATGTGAACAGCGCCTTAGAATCATTGTTTATGTATGTATATTCTTATACAGTATTTATTATACCCAGGTATAATTTCTTGATATGAGGCAGCTCGTGTCCCTCAGGGAATTTATTGTTGCGGATTTAACACCATGTTTCAAGTGGCCTGATTTTCAAAACAAAGATGATTCTAATGGCTTTTAGCATCAAGGTAGTGATGCATTATTTACTGTGTGCTTAAGATCTGTTAAAAAAAACACACGGGTCTTTGCATGTTCTTATATATTTATTTATTTATTTTTAGATCTGATTTCTGAATAGGAATAAGAGGGTCACCTACTTTTTGAAGGTTTTCTTGAAATAGTAAAATATTTTATTGAAATAAAAATCCCACACACAACCCTCGTTAACCATTTTATTGAGAATAAAACGCCGTCATTGAAGTAGTCCTCAAATCTGAAGTAGTCCAACAACTGAACTTGTAAAAAAACACAAACACACAAAAATAATTAGTAACACATAAAGAAGCAAAACAATTATTATTCTTACCCCAGGAAAGGGTCCAGTGCTGGAGCCGCAATGACAGCGAGCTGGGCCCTATATCTAATCCAATCATGCGTGATACTGTCTGCTGAGCCACTGTATCTAATCCTATCATGTTTGATACTGTCTGCTGAGCCAATGTATCTAATCCCATCATGTGTGATACTGTCTGCTGAGCCACTGTATCTAATCCTATCATGTGTGATACTGTCTGCTGAGCCAATGTATCTAATCCCATCATGTGTGATACTGTCTGCTGAGCCACTGTATCTAATCCTATCATGTGTGATACTGTCTGCTGGGCCCTATCTCTAATCCTATCATGTGTGATACTGTCTGCTGGGCCCTATCTCTAATCCTATCATGTGTGAAACTGTCTGCTGAGCCAGTGTATCTAATCCTATCCATAGCTATAGGGTCGTAGTGCTATAGACATGCTGTCTCCTATATACACATATACATACACGCAGACACATTTTTTTTTTTGGGGGGGGGGGTATATGTATTGGGGCTATTTCCCCTGGCTGCTAGTGCTGCATCGTTGGGTCACTTAGGAAACTCAGCGATGCAGCTGAAAGCTGCGGGCCGTCGGCCATGTGAAGTTTGGGGGAGGCCCAAAAAAACCTTTGCATCGGGACCCATGAGACTTTAGCTACACACCTGTATTACATCCATTATATTACTGGACGACTGACCACTTGATACTTGGAAACTGACTGTACACTGTTAGCCAGATCCCTGATATTGACTACACAAATTATTATAAGGGATTAAAAACTTATAATGAATAATGTGTTTGAAAGCTGGTCTTTTCTAAAATATTAAACTTTATATACAATGTAGCTCTCCTCTAGAAGAAATCAAACCATCTCTCTAGCGCCACCTATTGAAGGTAGCTTCTGTTTTGCTTCCCTGGAGGAATCTGCACCAAAAATCTACAGCAAATCTGCCTTGTCTGAGTGCACCCTAAGGGCACATTCAGACGTGTTGGAAATTTACCGCTGTAGGCTGCCGGAGTGAATGGCTGCTTGGGAGCTCTGCTCCTCTCTGCATCAGCGGCTCACAGCGATTAATACCTTGTTTATAGCCATCTTTTTCCCTCGGTGGTAGTCCTTGCTGTCCAGGATGCAGAGGAGAAGGAAGTCAGTAGCCAAACCGGCTAAACTCCTGGATTTCTACTTCCCTCACAGCCGTCCTGCTGACCAAGATGGCTCTGAGGACGGCTCCCATGCTGGATCCCTGACGTCTGAACCGGGCTCGCCGCTCTCCCTTAACTCAGCGCCTTCTCGTAGGAGCAGCTCTGTGCTTGCCCTGCCGCCAGCACTATCAACGGTCAGCCCGCAGAAATAGCACTTACCTGTGTCCTTCTCTCCTCCGGATCTCCGGAGCCGCCATCTTGGGGAGTGTACATGTGGCGTCTCCACATCTCCATCCTCTCCCCATGGCTCCAGGAGCCCTGGAACACGGAACCAATGCCTGTCCTCCCCACACCTCGCAATGGAACAGGTAGGACACATTGTTGATGCTAGATATGTTCCTTCTACACCAGGGGACATTTTTGCCTCTCTTCCTTCCTCCACTGAACCCATTACAGAACTCACACTTAAAACCATGCTACAAGCCCTACAACAATCTATTCACTCTGGGTTTGCTCAATTGCTTAAACCTTTGTCTGAATCGCTCACTGCTGTGGAGGACAGGGTTCAGCATGTGGAATCCAAGATGGGGGTGTTTGCAGCCTCTCATAACGACCTCATTGACGCTCACTATGATCTTGAAACAGATCTTTTTAATGTGCAGGCAAAAATTGCTGACTTAGAGAATAGATCTCGTCGGAACAACGTCAAATTTAGAGGGGTAACTGAAGATGTTGCTGCCAAAGATTTAACTCCTTACATACAAGAATTAATCAAAGCCTTGCTTCCGAATTGTTCCCCTAGAGATCTCATAATTGACAGAGCGCATAGGATTCCGAAGCCTAAACACCTGTCTGAAAATGTTCCATGAGATGTGTTAGCACGTTTTCATTTCTTTCACATTAAAGACTTGTTCTTGTCTGCATATAAAAAGAAAGAGATGTTTCCTGCACAATATAAGATGGTTTCCGTTTACGCGGATCTCTCGGCTGCTACACTTCAAATGCGGAGACAATTTTGGCACATCATCTCTGCACTCAGAGATAACAAAATCCTCTACAGATGGGGATTCCCTGTTTGTCTGCTCATCCACAGGAATAATTCCTTACATATCATCAGATCAGTAAAGGATGGCATTTCTCTACTTCAACTGTGGGACATTCAGGTCACACTCCTGGATTCTACTCCGAAAACTTCTCTACCTCCTGTTACAGATGAGTGGCAAATGGCTCGCTCTCGCAATCGTCCACGACTCTGAGGTGTCTTGATTTTTTGGATGCTCTGCCATTCATAGTTCCGGTCTTCAAGATGACTGTTTTCCCCCCTCCTCCTTCTGAACACAGCCGTTGTTCAGACACATTTCTTCTAATGTTCTTGCTAATTTTGTTTTGTTTTATTATTATTTGTCGTATATCTCTGCAGGCATACCATTGTGTCTCTATTTTTCACCGTAATGTATTTTTCTTGGTAATAACTACATTGTTTTGGTATTTACCCGTGACGAGACTATAGAGTTTTTATGGGTCCGCAGCCATCAGCACACCTTTCGCAGATATGGCTCTTAAATTTGCTTCCCTTAATGTTAATGGACTGAATAGTCCATATAAACGTTCCACTATGTGGAAAGAAGCCCAAAAATTATCCTGTGATGTCCTTTGTGTACAGGAAACACATTTATTGAAAAAAGATGCTGCTCGTGTGAAGCATCCTGTATTCCCCAATATCTTTCAATCTCATTACTCCACCAAAGCTAGGGGTGTGTTGCTGGCTGTAAAAAATACGGTTGCTTTCCAAAAGTCTGATTTAATCGTTGATCCTAATGGTAGATATATCATTTTACTTTGTTCTATTAACAATGTCCAATATACTATAGTTACAATATGTGCCCCCAATCGACATTAATTGAAGTTCCTACGCAAGATAATACACTTAATCTCTAAACACAAGCAAGGCAAATTGATCTTGTGTGGGGACTTTAATTCTATAATGGATGCCGAGTTGGACTCTACGTCATGATCTCGATATTCACACTCCGTTATTGGAAGGAAGAGATACATGATATATGGCGCATGCAGCATAGCTCAGAAAGGGACTTCTCCCATCATTTTCATGTACATAATAGCTATGCCAGACTTGATATGTTTCTAGTAGACAGGGAGTCTCTTTTTCTGGTCAAGTCCATATCTATAGGTGATGTCTGTTGGTCGATTCATGCTCCTATCACATTGACACTCATGGAAACTTACAACGCCCCTCCTACATATTTGTGGAGATCCAGCCCCTTTCTCCTGTCCCATCCCAAACATAGACATACCTTAGAAACAGATCTTGAGGACTACTTCAAGACTAATGACACATCAGATGTCGGAATTGCATCCTTATGGAGTGCCCATAAGGCTTATATCAGGGGTACCTTTATCAGACTGGGTCATATGGTCAAAAAACAGAGGATGGCGGAGGTTTCATCTCTGATGGATGAAATTCGCCGTTTAGACGCTAAGAACAAATCTACTCCTACAGACTCACAAGCCTCACAACGGATACTTCTGAGACAACGTCTTAGATTGTGCCTTCTCTCAGATTATGAAAAGAACCTTAGGAAAACTAAAGCTAAGTACTACTCCCGAAATAATAAATCCGGGAAACTATTGGCTGCACGCCTCAAGCTCCAACATCAAAAGTCCAGAATACCATACTTATTGAACCCCCACTCTCGACATAAAATTTTAGATCCTAAAGCAATAGCTGACCAATTCCGTAAATATTATTCCTCCCTATATAATATCAAAGATGATCCCTTTTGTAGAACATCCTATCTCCTCTGACATACATGATTTCTTCCAGACTGCCTCTTTACCTAGTTTTTCTCCGGACCAACTACAAGCATTGAATGCCCCCACAACAGACCTAGAAATTTTAAAAATTATACAGTCCCACCCACGAGGCAAAGCTCCTTGTCCCAACGGCCTTACTAACTTTTACTATAAAACCTTTGCTTCTCAGTTGACTCCTTATTTGGGTAGATTTTTTCAGCAAGCCATGTCCCTTGGTTCTTTCCCTAAAGAGAATCAATCAGCCTTGATTGTTGCACTGCCTAAACCAGGGAAGTCCACCAACACTCCTCACAATTTTCAGCCCATCTCGCTACTTAACTCCGATCTAAAACTTTATGCAAAGTTGATAGTCCATAGGCTATTATCCACTTTGATAAGCAAAGATCAAGTAGGTTTCATTAAAGGTCGACAAGCGTCTGACAATACCCGACGTGTCTTGAATTTACTACACTCTATCGAAACATCCAAAGTTCCAGCAACACTGTTGGCACTTGATGCAGAGAAGGCGTTTGACCGCATTAATTGGTCATAAGCTTTTTCGACCCTCCAAAAAATGGGTTTTGATGGTAACATCTTGAGCGCCATTCAGGCTCTTTACTCTGCCCCATCGGCTAAGGTGTACACCAACGGTGTCCTCTCTAATGACTTTAACATATCTAATGGCACACGCCATTAGAGCAAGGCTGCCCCTTGTCTCCAATAATATTTATCCTTTCTATGGAACCACTGGTCCAACATATTAAAATGCATAGCTCAGTTCATGGCATAAAAATTGGACATAGAACAAACACTATCTCATTATACGCAGATGATATCATTCTTTCCCTATCCCAACCGGAAATTTCGCTTGCTTCGGTCATGGATGTCATTAATTCCTTTGGTAAACTTTCATATTATAAGCTGAACACTCAAAAATCCCAGATGTTACCTCTACACTTAGACTCTGACACACTATATTTCCTAAAAACGAAATAACCCTTTGACTGGAGACTGGACGGTATTCAATACTTAGGTATCACCATAACATCCTCCTTCCGTGTCCTTTATAAAGCTAATTCTAAACCCCTTCAGTCCATACATTTAGAATCTGAAAGACTCCTTCAGTATGAAACGTCATGGCTAGGTCGAATAGCTGCATACAAAATGCTTCTTCTGCCGAGGCTACTATACTTGTTTCGCACCCTCCCAATTAGTCTACCTTCCAAATTTTTCCTTTCAGCCCAAAAAACCCTCTCCCGATGTATTTGGTCAGGTTGCAAGCCCAGAATATCCCGGCACATACTTACTCGTGACAAAAAGATGGGTGGATTGAGTGTCCCAGACATACATAGTTACTATATTTCCACTCTTGTTGCAGAGATTTCAGATTGGTGGCATGATGACAAAGATATCCACTGGCTTCAAATAGAATTCTCGTACATATCACCAATTAGCCTTAAATCTACTTTGTTTTTGACCTTTTGGGACCTTTCTTCCTTCCACTCAATGTTGGTCTCTTTTGCAACGCACATCTACTGAACGTAGCCCTCTCTTGAAGTCATATACACTGTCTCTATGGTCAATAAAAGGCATTTCTAATGCCTCACATTTGTTTATTGATAATCGATTAGTGAGTTTTGAGCACCTCACATCTCAATCCTCTGTGCCTGTTTCAGATATTTTAAAATACCTCCAGATTAGAAATTGCATCACGACTCATAATAATTTTGATGCTTTATGCATTTTCAAAGTGTTAGGATATTTCTCAAAACGCAGCAAGGGTCTGAGACTTATATACAACATGTTGCATTCACACTCACTTTTTTCATCCCCTCCGGTCCTGGGAAAGAGACTTGGAGTGCTCCTTTTCCGATAGAGCATGGATGGATGCATTTAAATTAATTTATAAAGCCTTGCCATGTATCCAACACATAGAAGCTGCTAGGAAAACTTCTCTGAGATGGTATTACACTCCAGATAGACTACACAAAATGTTCCCTGAATCGTCCCCATTGTGTTGGAGGGGTTGTGGTCACACTGGCACTCTATACCATACATTATGGACGTGTCCAAAACTTGCCCCATATTGGTCTCAGGTTTTTGATCTCTTGTCCAATGTCTCTAATTGTCATATCCCACAGTCCCCACAACTGGCCTTGCTCTTTCTTGACATCGGTCCCTTTCCTGTCACATTACGTTGTTTGCTATGTAAAATCCTTGTCATGATGAAACTGGTGGTAACACGCCATTGGAAGGAGATTGATGCCCCTCCATGGGAGAATTGATAGCGCTGATTAACACAACGTATGTATATGAAAAACTCATATCCTTGAGTAACTCCTCGTTTCATAAGTTCTTGTCAGTATGGAATCTATGGTCCCTTAGTGTTTATTATGCTGCGTGACACACTTGCTACCTACTGTCATGATGTCACTACTACTTCTCTGTATGGTGAAATGGAAGTCTGCGGTGGTGATATATATGATTTCTTTTTGTTCGTTCCTTACTCTTTGTTGTGTTATTAGGACGTCTCTTAAATCACAACTATTTTAGCACTTTCCTTTTTACAGAGATGTTACTGCTGTTGTAATGTTTGTATGCAATACTGTTCTTTTGTTTTCTTGCAAATACCAATAAAAAATATTGAAACAAAATTTACAGCTGTAGATTGTGCCACAAATTTGTGGCAATTACACAACGAATCTGCAGAAAAATTTGCATATATCACAGTTTATTCAGACGTGACGGATTTTGCAGCGGACTTGCCAAAGATTTCAGTCTTTGCATTGCAAAGGCTGAAATCCGTAGTGAAAATCCACTGCTTCTCCACAACAGACTGCATGTAAATTCCGCACCGCAAGCTAGTTTCCACACTGTTGTTTTCTGGAACATCTACACTAAGTTACCTAAAAAGTAAGAGAAAACAAAGAATAAAAAGTCTGCTGCGGATTTCCACTGCGGCCTGTCCGTAGCAAATCCGACACGTCTGAACGTGCCTTAAGATTCCTTACCAGCTGTGTCTCTCAAATGAGAAGCCTTTATATATTTACACATAGATGCATTCCAGATCTACATGTAATTACTACATTAGGGATAATTAAAAGAAAAATCTAAATACTTTTTGTGGTCAAAATTTTGGACTATGATGAATCACAGTCAAACTACCATAAGGGTATGTGCACACGTAAACTGCATTTACGTCTGAAATGATGGAGCTGTTTTCAGGAGAAAACAGCTCCGTAATTTCAGACGTAATTGCTCGTACTCGCATTTTGCGAGGCGTCATTGACGGCCGTAATTTAGAGCTGTTCTTCATTGGAATCAATGAAAAACGGCTCAAATTACGTCCAAAGAAGTGTCCTGCACTTCTTTGACGAGGCAGTCATTTTACGCGTCGTCGTTTGACAGCTGTCAAACGACGACGCGTAAATTACAGGTCGTCGGCACAGTACGTAGGCAAACCCATTCAAATGAATGGGCAGATGTTTGCCGATGTATTGGAGCCGTATTTTCAGGCGTAAATCGAAGCATAATACGCCTCGTTTACGCCTGAAAATAGGTAGTTTTGAACCCAGTCTTAGACTGTCGAGATGTTCAACCCAAGCTGGAAAACACCGTACATCCTCGCTGCCACCTAGGGGAACAAAAAAATGATAACCGTAAATTGATCTAATCATATGTGAGTGCCCTGAGACAGTTATAAAAAAAACATGCCCTGTGCCCTGAGACAGTTATCAACTCATATTGCTATCACTTGCAATCTTTATTACATGGTGAGAACTGCTATAGCAAGCAGCAGAGCAATGTGAGTCTATTACAAAAAAAAAAATGCAAAAAATCTTTATGATTAACCTTATAATAGATTTAAATCACAAAAATCACATGACGTTAAACATAATAATGTAATGGCTGAAATAAATTGCTGAATAGGATTATTTTATATTAGACAGGGTAGTTTACATTGACAACTCACCAAACCAGTAACACAACTTTTTTTTCCAAGACACAAAAGGAATTATGTCTGAAAACAGAGACTCCCTGTGAGTCACGATCACAGTTACGTTCATCGGTATCAGACGTAAATAAGGACAGGAGCTGCTGATTATTTTCCCTGAACTATAATCCCACAGACTGTTTCCATAGCGTTTTCTATTGCCATGCAAGCGATGTGGTATTATGAGTTAGTGTTTTACATATATACACAGTATAATGAGAACTATTATTCAAATACAATTAATTAGTATAGCAAAATTTATAGCAAGGATTTTCATTTCCAATAACAGATATTTGCATGATTTTCCATTATTCATTAATAGACGGAGGTTGATCTTCCTCGAAATCTAACATGACAGATGATAATAGTTGTAGTAAGAACAATTTGTTCCTGGGAGCAGTGATATGTTGTTAGAAGTGGTATACTTTATTATTCAACTGTGTAAGTGTTGCATAACATAAAAAGCTGTAATATCCGTGTCATCAGAACACAAATACTACATTGCACTGCTACACAACAACCTCTAATATACAATATATATTCTAATAGGCCATACAACCAGGGGCGTAACTAGGAAAGACTGGGCCCCATAGCAAACTTTTGACTGGGGCCCCCCTCCCCTGGGTGTCATACAACCCCCCCCCTTGTAGATAGTGCCTTTTTTACAGCCCCCCCTGTAGATAACGCCATACAGCCCCCCTGTAGATAACGCCATACAGCCCCCTCTGTAGAGAACGCCATGCAGAGTCCCCCCTGTAGGTAACACCATGCAGAGTCCCCCCCCTGTAGGTAACGCCATGCAGAGTCCCCCCCTGTAGGTAACGCCATGCAGAGTCCCCCCCCTGTAGGTAACGCCATGCAGAGTTCCCCCTGTACATAACGCCATACAGCTCCCTCTGTAGGTAACGCCATGCAGAGTCGTCGTCCCCTGTAGGTAATGCCATGCAGAGTCCCCCCCCCCCTGTATGTAACGCCATGCAGAGTCCCCCCCCTGTAGGTAACGGCATGCAGAGTCCCCCCCCTGTAGGTAACGCCATGCAGAGTCCCCCCTGTAGGTAACGCCATGCAAAGTCCCCCCCCCTGTAGGTAACGCCATGCAGAGTCCCCCCCCCTGTAGGTAACGCCATGTATCCCCTATCCACAGGATAGGGGATACATGAGTGATCGCTGGCAGCGTTAGGGAGAACGGGGGACCGAAGGTCCCCTGAAGTTCTCCATGACTAACCTCTGACTTCCGGCGTCTGCGCAGCTCAATAAAAATGAAAGGAGCGCTGGTCACGCATGCGCACAAGCGGTCTGGCGCTCCATTCATTTCTACGGAGCTGCCGACACAGACCCCGGAAGTCCGAGGTTTGTGATGGAGAACTTCAGGGGACTTTCAGTCCCCGGTTCTCCCTATCAATGCCACATATGTATCACACATGTATCCCCTATCCTGTGGATAGGGGATACATGTATTTTGTTTAATGGCAGAGCGGGGAGATACCTCCCTGCTCTGCCGTAGTGTTCAGTGGCGTCGCGCTGTAGTAGCCATAGCGGCTGCTAGCGGAGCCTCCGGCCATGGTGGAGGCCCGTGCCGGCGGGCGACACGGGCCCCCTCATGCCGCGGGCCCCGTAGCAGCCGCTACGGCTGCTACGGCGGTAGTTACGCCACTGCATGCAACACAAAAGCAACATGCAGTATACGTAGCTACAGTATGTCTATCTTACATATTATCTAAACACTCTTATCTAGTATGCTGCATGATAAATTATAATGTTTGGGGCTCAGACTAAACTAATGCCTGGTTTGCTCAGATATAGCCTCATTTTTTTTAACTGCAACAACCACTTTAAAAAAAAGTTATTTCCACAGAATGGGACTGTTCCATTAAAGGGGTTGTCCACGATTATAAAAACATGGCTCCTCTTTTCAAAAAACAGCACCACATCTGCCAACAAGGTAGTGTCTGGTATTGCAGCTCAGCACCATTCATTTCAATGGAGCTGAGCTGCAATACCAGACATAACCCATGGACAGGTGTGATGCTGTTTTTGGAAGAAAGCAGTTATCCTGGAAAACCCTTTAAATACAGTCCTTCTTTACTTCCATCCACCCTCCTATACCTCCTTACTCTCTTTTCCCACCCCCTTCATTAGGGTCCTATTACACGGTCCGACATGGGCTGTGTAAATTAGCACCGATCAATGAGACAGCTTGGTGCTCATTTGCTCCTTTCACAAGGAGCTATAGATGGGGCCGAGCTAACGTTACTCCGATCACTGGTCCCCATGCATTTCTATCATGTCGGCAGCACGTCTCCCTGTTTACACAGGGAGATGTACTGGCGACAACGATAATATTTCTAGCAGTATAAACAATACAATCAGCCGATGAACGAGTGTTTGCTCATTCATCGGCTGATCGGGAACACTCGTTTGCCCGGGCTGATTATCGGGAACGCTCACTTGTCCGATAATTGTAAAATAGCCTTTAATCTCTCCCTTCTCCCTCCCTTCAGGTAGGCTATGTTTACATAGAGAAGTATTGCTGTGGAAAGTCTGCAATCCTGTTTTCCATAGGCTCAATTCTATGGGAATGTTACTAGAACTGTGTTGTCATGTACTCTCTGCCTGCGGCTCCCTCGGTCTCCAGGACATCGAGAGTTATTCGCTCGGGCTTCACCCGGCCTGGCAGACTGAGGCAGTCTGCAGCCAATAGGAGCTCAGGAGCGTCAGGCCAATTAAAGCCTCTCCTTATTTAGTTCAGCCTAGTTGGCCTTTGTCTGTAATTAGAGTTTCCTTGCCTGGTGCTTTCCCTTGTTTCAGACTCCCCTGAGTGACTTGCTTTTTGACTTCTTGTGACCTGACCTCGGCTGGACTCCTGACTTTTCTTTGCCTTCTGAATTTTGTTTTTTTCCGCACTCTCCCGGTTTGACTCTGCCTGCCTGAATCCGCCTTTTGCGCCCGGACTTGTCCGTGGTGCAATTGCCCTGCCTCTCCCTCCATGTACTTCCCAGGTGACCGTTTGTTATTTCGTACGGTCTCTGTCTTATGTGTTTGTCAGTTTCACAGGTACCAGTATAGGGAATGCCGCCCCGTTTGTGCGCCGTCATTTAGGTCGGGTCGTACAAGTAGGTAGAGACAGAGGTTTGGGAAGAACAGGGACCTCACTGTTTACTGTGTATTTGTTCATGACATAATGCTGCAACAGCAATTGCACATAGTTGCATGCCATTTATGTGGTGTGGTAATGGCACAACGTTCTGCTGCAACCATTACTGCTCCATTTGAATGTACCATTGAAGTAAATGTCTACCCTTGATCACCTTTTTGTTCTTTTAACCTAAGTAGATTCAGAATTCTGTGCTGATTAATTTCTTAATATACCTTTATAGCGGTCAGCGATTTGTTTTTTCTGATACACTGCTCCAAAACTCTTGCATATTATAAAGTTAAAGGATAACATTCTGGATGCTTCAGCCACCACTAGAGGGAGCTTGTGAGAATACTGCATACTGTTAAACACTGAACTCAATAATAAAAAAGTATGCAGTAAGCTCCTAAGTTCCCTCTAGAGGTGACTGCCGTTCTCTTCAGTGTTATGTTTTAAATCTATGTATTTGGACCTCTGTATCAGAAAAATGATGCTGTGAAGATATATTCAGAAATTAATCAACACAGATCCCTAAAAAAATTACATGATGATTAAAGGTAGACATTTACTTTAAGGATTATTCATTCTACAATTTTTTTTATCTTTGCAGTTTAATATGTTAGCTGTATGACAAGTAAACCTCTCTAATTATACATTTTACTTTTGCATACAGTCGTCTGCATCCTGCCCTCAGGCTTTATTCAGACAAACGGGAAAAACGTCCGTGCAACGTGCGTGATTTGCACGCGCGTTGCACGGACCTATATTAGTCTATGGGGCCGTGCTGACATGTCCTTGATTTTTACTCAGCGTGAGTCCACTGAAAAAACTCACGACATGTCCGTTCTTTGGGCGTTTTGCGCGACTCACGCAACCATTGAAGTCAATGGGTGCGTGAAAACAACGCATGCCGCACGGAAGCACTTCCGTGTGAACTGCGTGATTCGCGCAACAGCTGTCAAAAGGATGAATGAAAACAGAAAAGCACCACGTGCTTTTCTGTTTACAAACATCCAAACGGAGTGTCATTATGATGGCGGCTGCGTGAAAAGCACGCAGCCGCACATCATATGCTGCAGCCACATGGAGCTGTTAAGTGGCTTTTGCGCACGCAATACGCCGCGTTTTTGCGTGCGCAAAGACGCCACGCTCGTGTGAACCCAGCCTTAGGCCTCATGCACACGACCGTATTTTTTCCCACCCGTAAATACTGGCGTAAATACGGGTCCGGTGTCACACGTATTCCACCCGTTTTGCACCAGTATTTACGAACCCGTGCCCGTAAATATGGGTCCGGTGTCACCCGTATTCCACCCGTATTTACGGGCACGTTTTTGGCGGCAAAATAGCACTGCACTAATCGGCAGCCCCTTCTCTCTATCAGTGCAGGATAGAGAGAAGGGATTCATACTTACCCGGCCGTTGTCTTGGTGACGCGTCCCTCTCTTCACATCCAGCCCGACATCCCTGGATGACGCAGCAGTCCATGTGACCGCTGCAGCCTGTGATTGACCTGTGATTGGCTGCAGCGGTCACATGGCCTGAAACGTCATCCAGGACGTCGGGCCGGATGTCGAGAGGGACGCGTCACCAAGGCAACGGGCGGGAGACAGGACTGGAGGAAGCAGGAAGTTGTCGGTAAGTATGAAAGTCTTTTATTTTTATTTTTTACAGGTTTATACTGATCGGTAGTCACTGTCCAGGGTGCTGAAAGAGTTACTGCCGATCAGTTAACTCTTTCAGCTCCCTGGACAGTGACTATTTACTGACGTCGCTTAGCAACGCTGCCGTAATGACGGGTGCACACATGTAGCCACCCGTCATTACGAGAGCTCCATAGACTTCTATGGACTGTCCGTGCCGTTATTACGGCCTGAAATAGGACATGTTCTATCTTTTTCAACGGCGCGGGCACCTTCCCGTGAGAAAACGGGAAGGCACCCGTCGCCAATAGAAGTCTATGAGCCCGTTATTACGGGTCGTAATTACGACCCGTAATAACGGGAGTTTTTACGGTCGTGTGCATGAGGCCTTAGACTGATTATAACAACCTGTCCTTAATAGAATTTTTGGCAGATATGTAGTTCTCATCTTTTGATAATAATTGGTGTGGAAAGCATGATGTTTTTTAAGTCCTCCCTGTTTCCTATAAATAGAAGAGGGAGGGAATAAATGTAACAGGAAAAAGTCAGTATTAGTCCACGTCTTAAAATGCTAGGCTGTGTACAATTGTAGTGACGTCCCATTCAGTTGCGTAGCTATTGTGGTTGCAGTTGTGACCGGAGCCCATATCAGGAATTGGGTCCTCTTCAGGCGCAGTGCTGGACCCTGATGCCGTTTAGCGTCACGGCGTCATGTGTTATACTGCCTGCTGGGCCCTGTATCTAAGCCTAACATGTGAGATACTGTCTGCTGGGCCCTGTATCTAATCCTATCATATGTGATACATCTGCTGGGGCCCTGTGCAGTCCCAGTTACCAGAGGCGTAACTTGAAGCTCCTGGCCCTTAATGCAAAATCTATAACAGGGCCCCCACCTATTATATATTATTTATAATACTCGAGTCTTCTTATCTGGCTGAGGGGCTTCTGGGCCCCCACAGGCTCCAGGGCCCGGGTACTCCCCCTTTAGCTACTCCCCTGCTAATTACAGTGGAAAAAGTATAGTGTAAACAAAAAAAAACAATAGGAGAATATCGAAGTCACCCTACGGTCTTTTCTGACAGGCCTGACCATAAAAAAAGCTAAATTAAATTAAATGAAAAATACAAGTCCCCTTAACCCCCCCTTGCGCATCCACGTGCTGTCCGTGGTTTTCACACTCCCATTGAGTTCAATGGACACTCGCTGTGTGAAAACTCACGAATGTGTGAATAGCCCCATTGAAATCAATGGGGCCGTGTGCTGTGCGTTGTTTCAACGTACAGCGCACGGACGAGATTCACGCTTGTCTAAATGAGCCCTTATGGTATGTTTGCTCTTGTTTCAGGGTATTTTATCTATAGAAAAAGATAAAGCATTTACAGAAACAACAACGTTCAATATATGTCCCCTGTGCTGTGGTAAAACCTTATATATCATAAAACGTGCAAATATCAATCATTAAAAGTGTCATTTTTGGAATATATTGAATATATATTATTGTTATGTTCAAGCAGCCTCTTTATCTCTCACAGCTCTTTTGTGAAAGTTTGAAGCTTTTATTTACTCTGTTCATGAAGTGTAATAAATGTATCAGTCTGCCGCAAGGCAAGGAGACCTTGAGGGAAAACACAGCACAGCGTTTAATGACATCTGAAGCCAAACGCTCCCACTCCTTCATACAGTAGCCGGCTGGCTCACGACGACCAGGAATGAATTGGATCTTTGCCAGCTTACGCTTATTTCAGAGATCCCCATTTATAATATTTTTTATTTTTTGCAATTATTTCCATCAGCATATCAATTACTGGCAAAATGGTCATTTAGGCATGTTGGCTATTGTTGGACTACCTTGTATCACCCATGGACAATATTGTACCGTGTGCCTTACCTGGGGTTTATCTGAGGTACAGATGTAGCCGTCTTTACCTTGACTTTTAACGCATTAAGGGTTAATTCACACGAACGTAAAATACGTCCGTGTTACGCGCGTGATTTTCACGCGCGTCGCACGGACCTATGTTACTGAATGGGGCCGTCCAGACTGTCAGTGAACTTCACGCAGCATATGTGCGCTGCGTGAAACTAACGACATGTCCTATATTTGCCCGCGTTTCACGCAGCACGCACCCATTGAAGTCCATGGGTGCGTGCAAATCGCGCTCGGCACACGGAAGCACTTCCGGGTGCCGCGCTTGATTCGCGCAACAGCAGTAAATACAATGAATGAAAACAGAAAAGCACCACGTGCTTTTCTGTTTGTAAACATAAAAACAGAGTGTCATCATGATGCCGGCTGCGTGAAAATCACGCAGCCACGCATCATATGCTGATGCCACACGGACCTTTTGCGCGCGCAAAAGGGACACTCTCGTGTGAATCCGGCCTAAATAAACAGTGGCATTGACTTTTTCAATGACGTTTCAATGGCTTTTGATGTGTGATATCACGCTGCAGCAAGTTATCAGAGCCAAGTTAAAGATGGCTACATCCGTACCTGCCTTAGCATATTTTCGGGGTAACAAAATAAGACCAATTGATCAATATCATTTTATAGCATGCAGTCACACACGGCAGATTTTGCAGAAGTTTTTGCAGTTGAATGATTACAAAAAGATGTTGATTTTTTAATATTTAGTGATGAATCAATAATGCTTACAGACAGTATTAGTATTGTGTAAAAAAAATTAGGATGTGAATGACTCCACGATCTTAAATGATGATTTTTCCATATATTGCACTTAAAATAACCAGCTCCTACCAATGGAAATCTGCTCTATTGGTTGAAATACTCAACATTCATGCTTACAAATTTTTCATGGTCATAAGTAGTAAATTCTAAAATTGTAGTTTTTAGGATCTGTTCACATTTGTGTTGAGAGCCTCCAGGGTTCCATTCCAGTATAGTAAAGTCTGTAGCGCTTTTTTGTGCTATAGAAAATAGCAAAACATAAACGCAATGCATTCCGGTAAAGTCACTGTGTCCAGTTCAATCTGTTAAAAAATTGACCGTCATGGCTTCCGTTAAAAAGAGAAGCCATAGCGCTAGTGTGAACAGAGCCTCAGTTTTAGTTTGTCCGAGAAAACGAAATGTGGGACAATATGTATATAGAATGTTTTCCACGATAAAAACAATTTTCTCTTGTCTTAAAGGCTTGTGTAAACTTTTGAATGCACATTTTAAAAAAAAAATTAAAAAAAATTTATGTTTTACTTCATTTTGAACAACTTTTGAATTGGTTTTAAATTTATTTTTATTTTTTTAACTTTTTGAGAAACAGCTTCTATGTGTCCTGTCCTGTATACATAGAAGCTGTAGCTTGCGGTCAAAGCCGAGTACGTCAGGGCGGTGGTTCTGCTTATCCAGCCTGTGGGAACATAGTAGCGTAAACTATGCGGAATTTTCGCAACGGAATTCTGTATGTAAATTTCCACAGCATTTACAGTAGAAGCAAAATGAATCAAATTTAGAAAATGTCATGCCCACTCTGCGAAAAAAATTTGGGGAAAGTTGTGTGGAAAGTGTTCTGCGGTGCGACTTTCAATTTCGCAGCATGTCAATTTATGCTGCAGGTTCTGTGCGAAGATGCTGCGTGTTTGGCCCATAGACTTCAATGGGGAGCAGAAATTCTGCAACAGATTTGATTTGTTGCGGTTTTTACAGCGGAAACGCAGTAAAAACCACTGGAAATCCGCAGGTGCACATATACTTTGCTATAATCAATGTTTAAACACTAAATCCGCCAGTAAAACCGCAGCAGTATGAGCAGGAAAAACATCTTATTTGGTGCGGATTTTTGTGCTGGATTTACCAGCAGTTTTCTTGAGATTCTGCTGGATTTTCCGCAACGCAATACTGTAATTCCGCATCATTTACAGTAGCAGCAAAATGTGAAAATCTCATGCCCACGCTGCGGGAAAAATAACGCAGTGAAAACATTAATAAATTGTCTTACAGTGCGGAAATTAAATCCCCAGCATGTCAATTTATGCTGCGTTGTCTGTTGAGGGTTTTGCTCAATGCAATGCAAACTTAGTCCTAGCAAAGAGATCCTCTCTTCTAAACGCAGCCCGGCCTCCTGGGATGACATTTCATTCCATGCGACTGCTGGAGCCAAGCAAAGGCTGCAAAAGTCACATGGACTACAGCGTTATCCTAGGAAGCCGGGCTGCGCTCAGAAGAGAGGGACTCATCGCCATTACTACGGTCAGGGTTAGGCTGGATTCACACGACCTATTTTCAGACGTAATGGAGGCGTTTTACGCCTCGAATTAAGTCTGCAAAAACGGCTCCAATACGTCGGCAAACATCTGCCCATTGCTTTCAATGGGCTTTACGATGTACTGTGCCGACGACCTGAAATTTTACGTGTCGCTGTCAAAAGACGGCGCGTAAAATTACAGCCTCGTCAAAAGAAGTGCAGGACACTTCTTGGGACGTAATTGGAGCCGTTTTTCATTGACTTCAATGAAGAACAGCTCCAAATTACGTCCGTAAAAGACGCCCGGCAAAACGCGAGTACATGCAATTACGTCTGAAATTCAGGAGCGGTTTTCTCCTGAAAACAGCTCCGTCATTTCAGACGTAATTGCAGTTATCGTGTGCACATACCCTAAGTCTAAACTCTTTCTTTTCTGCAGCGGACATGCCGCCAAAAAAACTGCACCACAATTCAGTGCGGTTTTTTCGGCCGGAATTCCCTGCAGCATCCAGGGTGGATACGCAGCGTATCCACCTAGTGTGAACAAAGCCTAAATGGCAAATTCAGCTTTACTATATCTCAGAAGCAACCTTTGGAATCACAGAAGACCATGAACATTATGAATATTGCCACTTTAAAAAGAAAACTATTTTTTTTCGAAATTGATGTGTTCATTTATGTTTTGCGGTCCTTTGTTTTATACAATATTGTTCCATGTTGTGCATCATCTTCCCCTACCTCTGCACTTGCTCTGCAATTATCCTATCTGCAAAAGCCACCACATGCAGACCCATACATTGCAACAATTCAATGTTAAATGTAGCAATTAGCTTCCAGCAGATTTGCCGGGATACTCCAGTACTCACACATCGCTTCCTGTTGAGAAATAAAAATCCCCTCCTGTATTTAATTATGTATATGCTATGATGCATTTTATAGCAAATATGTGTTTTCCCTCCTTAACAGATCCGCATGATTATTACAAGATGAATATAATCCCTGAAATACAGTATCTTGACTTCAGAGTCTTCATCTAGAGAGTTTACTATTCAGTTCTTTGGTTTAAGACACTGAAAGATACATTTTTAGGCTATGTTTACACAAGGCAGATACGCTGGGTAAAAAAGCACACAGCGTATCCGCCCTGGGCGCCGCAGGGAATTTCGGCCGAAAAACCGCACCAAGTTGTTGTGCAGTTTTTTCAGCCGGATTGTCCGCTGCGGAAAACTGCATAGAAAAAAAAGTTTGATACTTACGTGGCCATGGCAACATGTCCCTCTGCCGTCCTTCAGCCCTGCCTCCTGGGATGACGTTTCATCCAATGTGACATTTCATCCCATGTGACTGTTGGGGTATGTTCACACGGCGGGGGTCCGTAACGGCTGAAATTACGGGGATGTTTCAGCCTGAAAACATCCCCGTAATTTCAGCCGTACCGGCATGTGCAGGCGCTTGAACGCCGCGTCAATTACGGCCGTAATTAGCGCTGCTATTCATTGGAGTCAATGAATAGCGGCTCCAATTACGGCCAAAGAAGTGACAGGTCACTTCTTTGACGCGGGCGTCTATTTGCGCGCCGTCATTTGACAGCGGCGCGTAAATATACGCCTCGTGTGAACAGACAAACGTCTGCCCATTGCTTTCAATGGGCAGATGTTTGTCAGCGCTATTGAGGCGCTATTTTCGGGCGTAATTCGGGGCAAAAACGCCCGATTTACGTCCGTAAATAGGCCGTGTGAACATACCCTTGCAGTCATCCTAGGAGGCCAGTCCGGACGAAGAAACACAGAATTCTGGGTAAGTATAAGATTTATTTTTTTTCTGAATTGCGTTTTTTTGCGGCGGAATTGTTGCAGAAAATCCGCAGTATTTACATTATGTGTGAACTTACCCTTAGGCCCTGTTCACACTGAGATTTTTGGTGCCGATTTTGACGTGGAAACCGCTGTGCGAATCATCGCCAAAAAACTTCTGAAATCGCCCCACATTGATTTCAATTGGAGGCATGGAGGCAAAGGCTCGCGGGGAACAAAAGCAGCCTGTTCTTTCTGCCTCTGACCTCCCATTGAAATCAATGGGAGGCAGAAAAAACCTGCGGCACTTGTTTACGAGCATTCTTTTGCATAAAAATGCTGTGAAAAACGCCCAGAAAACGATGACAAAATGTGCAGTCAGATGAAAATCCTTCCTGCCTGAAGGAATTCTGAAGCAGATTTTTTCTGCCTGCAAAAAAATCTGTGTGGACAGGGTCTTAGGCGTAAACGCTGTGGAATTTCCACAACCGAATTCTGTGCGGAAATTCCACAGAATTTACAGTAGCAGAAAAGTGGATGCGATTTTGAAAAGCTCATGCCCACGCTGCGGAAAAGAAATGCAGCGAAAACTTTAATAAATTGACCTGTGGTGCGCAATTTAAATCCGCAGCATGTCAATTTATGCTGCATTTTCATTGCTTTTCTGTTGCAGGTTTTCCCCATTGAATTCAGTGGGGATGCAAAACCCGCAACAGAAAGTCAAGTGATGCAAAAAAAACAAAAAAACTTTCATACATGCCCCGGCCGTTGTCATGGTCACTCCTTTGACGTCCGGCCCCCCTGGATGACGCTGCATCACATGTGACCACTGAAACCTGTGATTGGAGGAAGAAGCAGGGAATTCTGAGTGAGTATAAACTTTTTTTTTTCTGAGTTGCGATTTTGTTGCGGGTTTTCCTTCCACATTGAATTCAATGGGGAAAACCTGCAACAGGAAAGCAAAAAAAAACGCAGCATAAATTGAACAATTCCGCACCGCAGGTCAATTTATTAACCTTTTCGTTGTGGGTATTTTTCCTCAGCGTGGGCATGTGATTTTCAAAATCTCATCCACTTTGCTGCTACTGTAAAAGCTGTGGAATTTCTGCACAGGAATCTGATGTGGAAATTATGCAGCACTTACGCTATGTGGGCCTAAGGGTAGGAACACACTGGGCGTAAACATTGCAGATTTTCTGCAATTAATTTAGTTGCGTAAAATCCGCAGCGTAGTACAGTAGAATCGTGGTGGATGAAGAAATAAGCTGCAGCAAGTAGAATTATGCTGTGGAATCGCTGCGCCTCTGTTGTGGATTTTCCCCATCGAGTTTCATGGGGAGGTCAAACCCGCAACAAAGAGCTATGTGTTGCGACTTTTGCGGCAGGAATGTGATTCCACCGCAAAAATCGCAAATGAGAAAAAACATGTGTTTTGAGTTCAAATTAATAAAAAAAAAAGTTCATACTTACCCCGGTTGTTGTCCTAGCGACGCGATCCTCTTTTCTGAGCGCAGCCCGGCCTCCTAGGATGACGGTTTATCCCATGTGATTGCTGCAGCCATCACATGGACTGCAGCGTGATCCCAGGAGGCAGGGCTACGCTCGGAAGAGAGGGATGTGTCGCCATGACAACGCATGGATGGTAAGTATAAACGTATTTTTCTATTCCAGCATGCTGCCCGATAAAATACACCACAATTTGGTGCAGTTCTTCAGGTGGAATTCCCTGCGGCTTCCAGGACGGATACTCTGTGTACTTTTACGCAGCGTATCCGTCCTGTGTGTTCGTACCCGGTTTCCCACGTAGCGTTAATGGTGAGGAATTACCGCAATGGGAGTCATTGTGGAAGTTCTGCAGCATTTACAGTAGCAGCAAAGTGAATGACAATTAGAAAATCTCATGCCCACGCTGCGAGAAAAAAAATGCAGCGAGCAAATTCATAAATTAACTTGCGGTGCGTATTTTAAATCAGCAGCATGTCAATTTATGCTGCGCTTTTGTTTCGTTTCTGTTGCAGGTTTTCCCCATTGAATTCAATGGGAATGTAAAGCCTGCAACAAATAGCCAAGTGTCGTGACTTTCGCAGCAAAAAACGCAACTCAAAGAATTACAAAAAAAGCTTTTTTTTTTGTTTAAAATGGATCAAAAAGCTTATACTTACCACCTGGGCATTTCATCCCATGTGACTGCTGCAGCCAATCACAGGTTGCAGTGGTCACATGGGCTGAAGTATCATCCCAGGATGCATCGCCATGACTTCTGCCTGGGCTAAGTATGAACTTTTATTTCAAGCGCTGCTTTCCGTCCGAAAAACGACACGACAATGTGGTGCAATTTTTCGGATGGAATGTGCTGTGGGTTCTAGGTCGGATATGCTGCGTAGTTTTATGCAGCGTATCCAACTTGTGTGAACCTGGCCTTAGGGTGCAGTCACATGAGATGTACTTTTTTGTGTTTCCACAACGTAAATGAACTAGAGGGAGTTGCGGAATTAGGCTTACATAGTAACTGTCACAATGCGGGGTGTGGACCCTCTGGGCCATACCGCGTAGCGGGACGGCAGCTGACCAAACAGGTATAGTACAGAGTCTATAGTCCAGAAAGGGTACCTGTGGCAACTCGAACAGTAGCAAGGCAGGCAAGGCTGGGACCAGGCGGCAGGTAGACGTCAGGCGTGGAGTGGCGGAACAGGCATGGAATGCAGCACAACACGACAACAGCTCAGCACGGTACTAGATCTGAATAGCACGGGAAACAGGATACAGGAACAGGGAACACTTGGAAATGGAAGATACTAGGAGACTATTAGCAAGACAAACTTTGGCTAACGAACAACGCTCAAGCAAAGAACAAGAGGACAGAGCCCCTTATATAGTCTAGTAGCATTCTGGGCTTGATTGCTGACTTCCTTCAATTATGCACGCACTGGCCCTTTAAGACCGTGCACGCGCGGGCGCGCGTGTCCTCCGGGAGACAGTCTCAATACCAGGAAGTGAGTGCCGACACCTCACTGGGGGACGACGCAGCAGAGAACACACATGTCCATGGCCCCGGCCATCGCGGGGTAAGTCAGAACGACTTAGGGCCGTGGCCATAGACGTTACAGTAATGTTTTCTGCAGCATACATGTGACTGCACCCGTATGGTAACTGCAAAGGAAAAAAATATGGTTCCTGCAGTGAAGTAGATCTGTCAACAGACTATGCTGCCCTATGTAAGGCCAGCATAGTATGGAGACAGATCCACTCTTCTAATAGCCAAAATGGCACAGAAAACATTGTGCCATTTCGAAAATAGGGGCGATCAAAGAATACAACAAACTCATATTTATGATTCTGGTTTATTATGGTGGGAAACGCTACACCCGCCTCCCCTTTCGACGGTTATTGACCGTTGGCTGCTGTGTCTCTGCATACACAGCAGACCGTCAATCACTGTGGGAATGGCAGGTAGAGACGGGGAGTGCTCCCCTCATGAATACACCGTACTCGTAACTAAGAGTCCGCTTTATTCTTGGATCATTCCTATTAGAGAAGAATCACAATATTTTTTTTTTATAGGAGAGGGGACCTGTCTCCATACTATGCTGATCTTACATAGGGCAGCTTAGTCTGATGACAGATCTGATTTAATTTGATCTAGTTATACAAACAGTATTATTGTACTGCGCATATTTTAAAGCATAGCGCACAGACAATGTATCATGGTGATGTGTGTCCTTTTTATTCATGCACTGAATGATGGTGTAAGGCCATACCACATTAAGAAAAAAAAAAGGTTAATGTGCATGGGGCGCCTTGTATATGTCAGTCCTGTTAATTCTCTAGAGACGGCTCTTGTTGCCATAACATTATGATCAGTGAGGCTCCGATGTCTGGGATCCCTGCCGATCCTAAGAAGAAAGGGACCGTGGTCCTTCAGCTTCTTCCCTGCACAGTATTGTAAATTGGGCTGTTTTTGCAGTTCTCTGCATAACAAGTGGACAGGAGCCCCACTTTACAGGGAAGTTAACTAGTTCTGTGGTCCTTTCATTACGGTGGATATTGGAATAAAAATATATTCAAGAAATTGTAGATTGGCCTCAAGAAACTCTTTTAGTTTTTGCATAAAAATTATCCATTCCTGTGGTTTGCTTTTTATTTTATACTGTCACTAGTGCCTTTTTTCTTTAGTATTTTCCCTATATAGTACCTGTATGCATTGCAACCCATGAATAGCAATGCCTGTAGCTACGGTCCCCAAAATCAGTCTGAGGGTATGTTCACACGGCCAATTTTTGCCCGTTTTTCGGCCTAAAAATCAAAAGCAGAATGCCTCCAAACATCTGCCCATTGATTGCAATAGAAAAAACGGCGTTCTGTTCCGATGGGCTGTTTTTACCTGGCCGTTTTTCAAAGCGGCCACGTAAAAAAAACGCCTGTGAAAAAGAAGCGCAGGACACTTATTGGGACGTTTTTGGAGCTGTTTTTCATAGACTCTATTGAAAAAAGCTCCAAAAATGTCCGTACAAAACGGCACGAAAATCGTGAGTGGCTTAAAAAAGAATTAGTGTCCTAGAGAAGTATTTCCCAACTGTGGGTCGCAACCCAGAATGATGGGGCCCAGGGGAGGTTTCCCAGCAGCGGCATGCTCAGGACGCAGATACAGTTGAGTACAATGCTGGAGCAGGGAGCTAACAGTATTTGCTATGTAATGCCAGTCGTCAGCGGCTCAGCGCAGACACTCCCGATGTAGTGACGTCATCACATTGCACAGACCGGAGGAGCAGAGGGATCTCCTCCACTCGTCATGGCAACAGGAATAGGTCAGTAATTATTTTATTATTTGGCACTATGGGGTCACTAGGGGGCATTATATTGGGTATGGGGGACTGCTATGGGGCAATATACTGTGGGGGCCGTGATGGGGGCATTATACTGTATGGGGGCATTATACTGTGTGGGGGCAACTATGAGGGCAATATACTGTGAGGGTGCAGCTATGGGGCATTATACTGTGTGGGACAGCTATGGGGGCAATATACTGTGTGGATGCAGCTATGGGGCATTATACTGTGTGGGGGCAGCTATGGGGCATTATACTGTGTGGGACAGCTATGGGGGCAATATACTGTGTGGGTGCAGCTATGGGGCATTATACTGTGTGGGGGCAGCTAGAGGGCATTATACTGTGCGTGGGCACTATGGGCTAATTTTTAATTCAAAGGATTAGTCTAGTGGGTGCCCAGAGTTAGAATCAGATAGTTAGAGTGGGTCACTGTAAGGCCTCATTTACACGAGCGTGTGCGTTTTGCGCACGCAAAAAAAGCAGCGTTTTGCGTGCGCAAAAGGCACTTGACAGCTCCGTGTGTCATCAGTGTATGATGCGCGGCTGCGTGATTTTCGCGCAGCTGCCATCATAGAGATGAGGCTAGTCCACTGTCACTGTCCAGGGTGCTGAAAGAGTTAACTGATCGTCAGTAACTCTTTCAGCACCCTCGACAGTGAATTACGATCACAATATACACCAACCTGTGAATAAAAAAAAGACGTTCATACTTACCAAGAACTTCCTGCTTCCTCCAGTCCGGTCTCCCGGCCGTTGCCTTGGTGACGCGTTCCTCTCTTGTCATCCGGCCCCACCTCCCTGGATGACGCGGCAGTCCATGTGACCGCTGCAGCCTGTGATTGGCTGCAGCCTGTGCTTGGCCTGTGATTGGCTGCAGCCTGTGCTTGGCCTGTGATTGGCTGCAGCTGTCACTTGGACTGAATTGTCATCCCGGGAGGTCAGACTGGAGGAAGAAGCCGGGAGTTATCGGTAAGTCAGAACTTCTTTTTTTTTTTACACGTTCATGTATATTGTGATCGGAAGTCACTGTCCAGGGTGCTGAACCAGTTTAACTCTTTCAGCACCGTGGACAGTGACTGTCTCCTGACGTCGCGTACCGGAACATTTTTTGCCGGGTTACGGTCAAAACGAGTTCGGCCGAACCCGGTGAAGTTCGGTGCGCTCATCTCTAATTTGACACTCCGTTTGGATGTTCGTAAACAGAAAAGCACGTGGTGCTTTTCTGTTTACATTCATCCTTTTGACAGCTCTTGCGCGAATCACGCAGTTCGCACGGAAGTGCTTCCGTGCGGCATGCGTGGTTTTGACGCACCCATTGACTTCAATGGGTGCGTGATTCGCGAAAAACGCACGATTATAGAACATGTCGTGAGTTTTACGCAACGCACTCGCGCTGCGCAAAATTCACGCATTGTCTGCACTGCCCCCTAGGGTAATATAGGTGCGTACGACACGCGTGAAAAGCACGCGCATATATTACGCTCGTGTAAATGAGGCCTAAGGGCGGGTATGTTTGTCAGTGGTTCTCATTCAATTACCATCCCTCAAGTCTCTCCAATTCATCACTTTATATATTTCTTGAAGATTTCCTAATTTAGGGTTAGTCATTATAGGGAACTACTTAAATAAATGAGAGCTTCTTTTTTCAGTGTTGGTAAAAGCCCCGATCCTCCAGACCTTTATCTGCACTATAAGCAAATGAGTAACACCTTATATTATTTATATAAGACATTGGTAATGTGCATTAGTTCCTCCACACACGAGCCTGTGTACAAGTGCAGTCAATTACAATATGTTGGTCATTTGTATATAGGAAGTATAGAAGACTCAATCTTTGCATCATGGCCTTAACTCCTACTTGCCAACTCTCCCTGAATTTCTAGGAAACTCATGGAAAAAGGGGAGAACTCATCGACTTCTCCCAGATGTATTTATTTAGTGGGTCTGGTCTGGGGGTCTGTATTTAAGGGGTTTGGGGTCCATATTAGATTAGGGAATCTGGCCTGCGGTCTGTATTTGTTTAGTAGGTCTAGTCTGGTGTCTGTATTTAGGGGGTCTTGTCTGCGTTCTGTATTTGTTGAGGATATGTGGTCTGGGGGTCTGTATTTTTTTAGGGGTCTGCTCTGGGGTCTGTGTTTAGTTTGCGGTGTGATAAAGGGAGATCATATGCAATTTTTGTGTTTCAAATGCAGCAATTCAGGATCTGATTGATGTCCCTTCTGAAAATTTAGCAAATATGACTTAACTCACTCTGGGATCAAGCCCTCTTAGAATGGTAAAGGCAGGAAAAACTAAGGAAGCAGAAGGGAATTATTTGTCACCATTGCTATATTGGTCAGCTCTATTTTTAATTTGGGTCTCTGGTTTAATCTAGAGACTGACTAATTGTTACTTTATATAGCCATGTTTTTCAGATCAGGTTCTTTTTTTACTTGGGTAGTGTGTTATGTACAGTAAATTAAACATTAGATGAACTGTTCTCATTGCTGGTTTAATTTTTTTGCATGTGTTAGGGCTAGTTCACATTAAGTTTTTCTTTCCGTCGGAGGTACAAATGTAGTCAAGTTTATCTTGACTCTGATAACTTGCTGCAGCGTGATATCACACAACAAAAGCCATTGAAAAGCCATGTTAAAGTTTCTTGACACTGTGTATTTAATGCGTTAAAAGTCAAGATAAAGATGGCTACATCTGTTTATGTCATATACCTCCAATGGAAGGTTGCAACATATCCCACGGTATAGGCATACAGTGGGACACGTCGTCCGAACGTGTTGGGCAGAGTGATACCTGTCAGGAGCTTTGTGATGCTGCATCCAGAGAGTCGGAAGCTCCGCGCCTGCCCTATTTTCCCCACGTCCAAAAGAACTTTAAAGCAGCTGGAGTCCCCAGCTGCTAGCTCTGCCCGTAAAAGCTATGTCCCTAAAATTTTACTGGGGTAGCCCTAGTGACGTAACTGGCCAGTTTTTGACATGTTTACATGTCAGGTTTTTTTTAGCACCGTGTGAACA
This sequence comes from Rhinoderma darwinii, assembly GCF_050947455.1. Classification (NCBI taxonomy): domain Eukaryota; kingdom Metazoa; phylum Chordata; class Amphibia; order Anura; family Rhinodermatidae; genus Rhinoderma; species Rhinoderma darwinii. The sequence goes on along the minus strand of NC_134690.1, from coordinate 364,135,377 downwards.
AGGCCTTAGAGGGTGGTCCCCCACTTGGGACCCCTCGCTATGAGCCAGACTGGTGAGTTGCTATGTAAGATGCATTACATGGCCAGTCATTAATTTGAATAGCCGCCATGTAATACTGCCATGGCTTCCTTTAAGGGGAGATTCACACGAGCGTTGCGTTTTTGCGCGCGCAAACAACGCGGCGTTTTGCGAGCGCAAAAACCATTTGACAGCTGCGTGTGTCATGCGTGTCTGATGCGCGGCTGCGTGATTTTCGCGCAGCCGGCATCATAGAGATGAGGCTTGTCGACGCCCGTCACTGTCCAAGGTGCTGAAAGAGCTAACTCTTTCAGCACCCTCGACAGTGAATGCCGAACACAACAGCGAAAAACCTGTTAAAAAAAAAGATAAAGTTCCTACTTACCGAGAACTTCCCGGCCGTTGCCTTGGTGACGCGTCCTTGGTGACGCGTCCTTGGTGACGCGCCTCTCTTGACATCGGGCCCCACCTCCCTGGAAGACGCGGCAGTCCAAGTGACCGCTGCAGCCTGTGATTGGCTGCAGCCTGTGCTTGGCCTGTGATTGGCTGGAGCTGTCACTTGAACTGAAGTGTCATCCCGGGAGGTCGGACTGCAGGAAGGAGACAGGAGTAATCGGTAAGTTAGAACTTCGTTTTTTTTTTACAGGTTCATGTATTTTGGGATCGCAAGTCACTGTCCATGGTGCTGAAACAGTTTAACTCTTTCAGCACCATGCACAGTGAATCTCTCCCGACGTCGCGGACCGGAAATTTTTTTGCCGGGTTCGGCCAAAACGAGTTTGGCCGAACCCGGTGAAGTTTGCCTCGGTTGTCGGGGTTCGCTCCTCGCAAAGACACTCCGTTTGGATGCTTGGAAACAGAAAAGCACGTGGTGCTTTTCTGTTTTCATTCATCCTTTTCACTGCTGTTGCGCGAATCACGCTCGTCCCACGGAAGTGCTTTTCACGGAGGTGATTTTCAATGGGTGCGTGATGCGCGAAATACGCAGAGTTATTGAACCTGTCGCGCTTTTTGCGCAGCAGACAAACGCTGCGCAAAAAGCACGGACTGTCTGTACTGCCCCATAGACTTGTATTGGTCCATGCGTGCCGCGTGAAAACCACGCGGCCCGCACGGACCGAATACACGCTCGTGTGAATCCCCCCTAATAGAGAAAAAGTTGTCTCATGAAGTCTGTTTCTTGCAATATAATGGACGAAGTCAAATAAATACAAATGTGTTTTATCATAGAAACACTATATCTTCCAAGTAAAGTCACATACCTATTAATACTAAAACTAATATAATTATGTTAAAATAAGATGACCCATCCCTAAAATAAGTTGCTTTCTGATCCATGCTCAGGTTTATTAACCATTGTTGGGATTAACAAGAAATTTAGATTAAAAAAAAATATATTTTTAGTATCGTATTATCTTGGATTAATGTTACATTTTACATAACATTTTAAGTTAATAATAATAATAATAATAATAATAATAATAATAATAATAATAAATATTAAAATTCATGAATCCCTTTACAGAATCAGAACAGAAAGTATTTCTGTATTTTTTGGTTCATATACAATGTATAGCTTTTATATTATAATCTATTATTAACCCATGTTAGGTAAGGGGTTAAGTTACTTATTTTATGCGCTCGGATTCCATCTGGCAGTTCAATAGTCAGTGAGGAAGTTATGGGACAATGCTGTTCTGTAAATTTACAAAGCCATCAATTCATTAGCCCTTCATGACTCTATTATAGTTATTGTGCACATCTTAGGGTTTCTTGACATTAGTCTTGAGCTACTGTACTTTGATGTGGAAGGATTTAAATAAAATAGCTGAGTCACTGAACAATAAGGATACTCAACAGTTGTGTTCTTAAATAGAAACCATACACTGTAATCTATTAGTGAGGCTGAGATGGAGATAATCTTCGCCGCTAACAACAACAGATAGTGTCACAGGACTTGTTAATGGGGCAGTGGAGGAAGGAGATTATGTAACCCTGTTCCTTTATGGTGACTGATGATTACATGGCAGCATTGAGCTTCTATCTTTTTTTTCTTGGAATTTGTAAGTAATTTATTGACTTGAACAAAGATGAAACGTGATAGATTTAGCAAATAAAACTGTTGTACTATGTATAGATCCAATTATTTAGGTGCTGCCTCTCTGAGGGGGCGGTGGCGCCACTGAAATCAGCCACCGCCACCCTCTCCTCCACTATGATTGTACCTGCGTTCCGTGCCCTGCCAATCAGCGCCTTTCAACAATGCAAGAGGCGCAATGATGTCATTGTGTCGCTTGCGTCATTGAAAGGCGCTGATTGGTAGGCCAGAATGACTTGCCCAGCCAATCAGCGGCCTTCAACGACGCAAGCAGCGTGATGACGTCATTGCGACGCTTGCGTCGTTGAAAGCCGCTGATTGGCAAGGCAGAATGACTTGCCCTGCCAATCAGCGACTTTCAACGATGCAAGCGGTGCATTGACGGCTTTGCGCTGCTTGCGTTGTTGAAAGGCGCTGATTAGGAGGGCAGAATGATTTTCTCTGTCATTCAGGGCCTTTTAAAGACGCAAGCGGCGCGATGATGTCATTGCGCCGCTTGCATCGTTCAGCCCTAGCAGATCTGCTCAGAAGAGTGCAGGCCTGAATTGCATAAGGATAGCGCAGGAATGGAATCAGGTATCTGCAGGGGCTACTATGTACAAGGGGATCTATGGGTGCCACTATCTACAGGGGATCTATCTAGGGCACTATCTGCAGGGGGCACTATGTAGGGCACGATCTACAGGGGGCTTTATGGGGGCACTATCTACAGGGGGCTCCATGGGGGCACTATCTTTGGGGGGAGCTATCTACATGGGGCTCTATGGGGGGCCCTATCTACAGGGGGCACTGTGTGTGTGGGATACAGTGTATGGTGCTATTATAATCAGAGACACAGTGTATGGCGCTATTATAATTAGAGGTGCAGTGTGTGGCGCTATTATATTTAGGAGCGATGTGTGTGGCACCATGAGAATGTTACCTTCGTTTATAGGTGCAGAAATGTTTGAAAAGTGAGAAGCTGAAGACATCTGAGTGGCAAACTGCAGAAATATGCTGTGGCCGGGAAAAGTTATCATAGAGGTCTAGACCGGATGGAGAAGAAAAGAGAAAAATAACAACTAAAATATGAGAAGATATCACCTGTGAGTCGCTTAATGTAAATGTCCATTCTGCCTGTTATCAGTACTGTAGTGATGTACAGCGAGATGGTGGGTGATATATATATATATATTTTTATTTATTTTTTATTTATTTTTTATTCATTTATTTTTTTTTTTGTAAACCAGCAACTCCCAGCATATCCTTACCATTATTCGGGTCATGCTGGGAGCTGTCGTTTTACGCCATACAAACCTATTTGGCAAGGGTTGCACTAAATTGAGCTGTATTTGTGCTGGTGTTGTATTTATGTACTGAGCTTGGTTCTGGTGTTTTATTTATGTACTGAGCTTGGTTCTGTTGCTGTATTTATGTGCTGAGATTGGTTCTGGTGAGGTATATATGTACTGAGCATGGTTCTAGTGTTGTATATATGTACTGAGCTTTGTTCTGGTGCTGTATATATGTACTGAGCTTGGTTCTGATACTGTATTTATGTACTGAGCTTGGTTCTAGTGTTGTATTGATGTACTGAGCTTTGTTCTGGTGCTGTATATATGTATTGGGCTTGGTTCTAGTACTGTATATATATGTATGAGCTTGGTTCTGGAGCTGTAATTATAGAGGATATATTTATAATAACACAATTGCAGTTTTTTTGTTTTTTACACTCGTTTTATTTAGAAATACATTACAAATGTATACAATTCACTGCAAATATTACCAAAGACATAGTTATCACATTGAAGAATCAGAATAAAAACATAAATACAGGTACACTGAATAATGTTTTGGACAGGAGAATTACAGTGACAACCACCAAGGTTGCCCATTGTCGACCATCTCAAATTCGGAAAAAATTACACACATATGGAATATTGTACAATATAAACTGGGAGTACACATGACGCAAAACATAATGAAGTAGACACATTATTATCCCTGCAGTATGGAGTCTCTCAGATCTAAGTATCTATGCGGACCATAATTAGTAAGCGGAGATCCACACCAACTTCCCCAGATCCTTTGAAATTTGTCTACACAACCTCTGAGCCTATAGTGACCTTTTTCATAGGGGAGAATGGAGTTGACTAAAGATTTCCATTTGGATAACCTGGGTGGCCTAGGGTCCATCCATCGCATTGCAATTGTTTTCCGTGCCATAAACAGCACTTCTCTAAGGAAGATTTTAGTATAGTATGTCCATTGGGCTTCATGTAAAATTCCAAACAAGCATACCTGTGGGGTATTTGGAACCGGACCCAGTGCACCCCATGCACTACCTCCACTACCTCCCTCCAAAAATAATAAACATGCTGGCAAGCCCATATCATATGCCAGAAGTCCGATCTGGGATAGCGGCACCTATGGCATTTTGTACTAGGGTATCTTCCCATTTTGTACATCTTCACGGGTGTAAGGTAACTGATGAATAATCGATAGCTGTATAATTTTATTGTTAGCTGCCGGTGATAGGGTAAGTGGATAAGAAAGTACCTCTTCCCAATCACCATCTGTCAAATCAGATATTTGGGCCTGCCACTTGTCCTTCAAAGGCAGAAGTGAGGCAACCAGCATAGTTTGTATGAGAGATGTATATATGGCCGAAATTAGGCCTCTCGGCCCCTGGGATTTAAAAATGTCTATCAACGGGAACTGAGAAAATTTAACCTCCGAGACTGGGTATTTGGTGTTAAAGGAATGACGAAACTACAGGTACTTATAGAAAGCTTCCTTAGGCAAGTTATAATCAGATTACATCTGTGTGAAGGATCTAAAGACATTGTCGATAAATAAATCGCCTATAGTGCATACCCCATAGCGCCTCCAAAAAGATGGCTCCAATACTTCAGTTAAGTGTGTATGAAGTGGATTCGACCACAATAGCATATCTGTATGAACATCACTATATCCATATATTCTTTTCGCTGCTGACCACACCTGCAACGCCACTTTATGTATAGGCAACATTTTTCTCAAGACCCCTGAAGGACTCTCCAGTACCGGCCACAGATGTGATAATTGCAAGAAAGCAGGTGGTGTTCTCTATTTGGTAGGGGATTATTGGCAACCCACAGTTAGATGTATCTCAATTGTCCCGCCAGATAGTATAAATATAAGTCAGGCAAAGCGGCAACCCCCAAGGTTTTTGGTCTCTGCAAGATAGTCAAACTCAGTTTCGAACGGTTAGATCTCCATATAAAGGCTGGAAATAGCGCATGCAACTGTTTGAAAAAGGATTTGCACACTTGGGTAGCTGCGTGTTCAAGGATATTTAGATATTTAGGCAGTATAAACATTTTAATGAGATTCATTCTACCAGCCACAGCTAGAGGAAGTGAACTCCATACTCTAAATTTGCTTCTAATATATGGCAATAACGGCAGATCCTTATGATCTCTATTTATGATAATACCCAAGTATTTGGATGTTCATACTACTCTCAGGCCATGCACAGTGTCCGACCAGCCCACCCCCTGCAAGGGCATAAAATAAGACTTACTCCAATTTTTATGCAAACCAGAGAAATGTCTAAGCCTATCAAGCGTATCTATGGCCAATGATAGAGAAGTCTGCGGACCTGACATATACAAAATCATGTAATCGGCATATAAACTAATCCTATCTTGCCGAGGTCCTACTATAATCCCACTATATTCTGAATGATGTCTAATATGAATTGCCAATGGCTCAATAGCTCGGGCAAACAGGAGCGGGGAGAGAGGGCAACCATGCCCAGTGCCCCTATGTAAAGAAAAATATGGGGAGAGGATACCCTTTACCAATATTTGTGCGTTTGGTGATTTATATAGAATTGAAACCCACCTGATGAAATGAGGGCCAAAGCCAAATCTTTTAAGTGTTTCCAACAAATATGGCCATGCTATTGAATCGAAGGCCTCTGCCGCATCCAAAGATGCCGAGGCCCAATCAGAATTAGTAGCCACCCCTATTTTGAGTAAATACTCGTACTTTCCTAATGTTATCTGACGTGGATTTCCCAGGTATGAAACCTGCCTGATCTGCAATGAATCCCCTGCAAAATGACTTTATTGAGTCTATTGGGTAGAACCTTAGTAAGCACTTTATAATCATTGTACAACAATGAGATAGGGCGATATGAACTACAGTCAAATGGGACTTTATCTGGTTTCAACAGAACTATAATAGTGGCATCGTATATGGTATCCGGCAACTTGCCTGTTTGCAGAGCATAGGAATACATGGAGCATAATGAGGGGGTGAGATGATCGGAGTACCTGCCATACACCTCTATAGGGATCCCGTCCGGTCCGGGTGTCTTTCCCTTAGACATATCTCATAATGCCTGAGGAATTTCATCCTGGGAAATACTTTGTTCCAGGGCTTCTCTCCCTTCTGTATCTAAAGTGGGAAACGGTATACCATCCATGTATGACATAAAGTCTGTGGAATAATAGGAAGACTGAGAAGAATAAAGATCTTTGTAAAATTGTACAAATCTGCAGCTATTCTCGGAGTATCTGTCAAATGGGATCCAGTAACAGTAGAATTTCTATTCAACAAGTGGGCCAAGAGTTTACTGGATTGATTACCCAGTTCATAAGAAGTTTGTTTGGCATAGAAAAGTTTCCTATTCGCTTCTTCCTCTAAAAATAAGAGATACCTCCTCCCCGCCTGTAAACACAAATCCCTATTATCTACAGTGGGGTCAGCTACATATTGCTCCTCCAATGTTCCACACTGCTGTGCCATATCTCTTTCATCTCTACAGGACTCCCGCTTCAAATAAGAAATGGTAGAGTGGAGACATCCCCTAAGATACGCTTTCATGGTATCCCAAAGAATACTCAAGTCCTCAAACGATCTATGGACCGCACTGAACACCTCCAATTGATCCGGGATACGATCCTGTGTGCCTATCAGATTCAGCCAAAAGGGATGAATCCTCCATCCCTTGGGTCTCGAGGGGCCCGGAAGGATAAATTTCAATAGCACAGGAGAGTGATCCGATATCCCTCTATTTTTTATATCCCACCATCGTTACCATCGGGATCAGGGGGGAGTTACTAACTATATAATCAATGCGGGATAAAGAATTCCTACCCAAGGAGTGACAGGAGTAGGTTTTAGCTATTGGATATTTATGTCGATAAATGTCAATCCATCCTAGCTATCTCATCTAGTAGTGAATTCAACACCGAGGGTGCTGAAAGAGCATGGACGGATAACTGTACATCTCTAAATCTGTCCAAACGTGAATCCATTACCATATTAAAGTCTCCCATTCCCAAAACAGTTGCAGCCGGATAGGTTGCCGCAAATGCAGCCGCCTGTTGTATCATATGTAAGGATCCCGGCAGCGGGATGTACGTTCCCAAAATAACATAGGGCATATTGTCAATGTGAGCATATATGAATACGTATCTGCCATTCTTGTCCACCTTAGTGGTGACCTCTTCCCATTGCAAGGTTTTATGCACCAGAATGGACACTCCGCTTGAATACGAGGTGTGAAAGGAGTGCCACGCCCATTAAACCCAAGGCCGTTGCAATATGCTGACCTTATTAAGTACTAAATGGGTTTCCTGTATACATAATATATGGGGGTTGTACTTTCGAATCTGAGCAAACAAAATAGCTCGCTTCTGTGGGCTGTCCATTTCTCTGACACTTCAGGACATAACAGTTATAGACGACATTGCATGGTACATAAACATAGTAGGAACTGCAGCTCCCATTTTTTAAGGAAAAAACACATCGTTATGACATCCATATTTTCCGCCTCAAATAAAGACGTCACCAACTTTAACAGCATACATCTGCACCTGTAGTTTTGCATATTTACACCTATACAAGGCAAATTCAAATAACCATAAAAAATAACAAACCTAAACATTATTAATTGGACCGACAATGTATGGTGTAGTAGAAAACATTGTCGGTACATGCCTAGAACGGTGGCACGTATGATATTATGGGGAATGGCCAATGCCATATAATGACGTGTTGTTCTTCCATGAGTCAAAAGTTATCAATATTCATGAACAATTCTACGCCCCCGAAGGACCACAGGGCAAGGACCACACATTAAGAGCAAGTATCGTTACACCACTACAATAAAACCAGTATCTACATACAATACAGAGCACATGGCAGTCGTGGACGTCCAGCGTCCATCTTGTACTTGCCCCCAATCAGGACTCATCCGACCCAGGTCAGTCCTATCCAGAGATACAGTCCCCACTCCATAGCATCCCAAAATGGACCGAGTGAGTCAGTCTGAATCATAAAGACAAAAAAGAAGGCATTCCGTCATCCAAGTAGGATTAATGGCGGCGAGGTAGGCGTCTGCTTATCACCCATTCATAAGCTTCTTGCGGAATATTAAAGAAAATGGAGCAATCTTCATCCACCACCCACAGCCTTGCAGGATACGCCATAGAATATTGAACATTCAGCTCTCTCAGTCGTCTCTTAACAGCATAAATTTTTGTAAATCCGCTGAAAAATCCGGAAATATGGACACTGTGGCTCCATTGAACTTAATCTCCGGAAGTCTTTGAGCCAAACGCAAGATCAGATCTCTGTCGTTACAATTCAGCATTCGGGCAAGCAACGGCCTCGGTGGAGCTCCCGGCGGTGGTGGTCTTGCCGGTACTCTGTGTGCTCTTTCCACCGAAAAACGCTAGCGAAAAGGCTGCATCCGGGAGCAAGTCCCGTAGCCACTTCAGGATGAAATCACCTGGATTCTGACCCCCGGCTCTTTCAGGTAAGTCTATGATCCTGAGGTTATTCCAGCATAACCGGTTCTCAAGATCATACGTCTTCTGTTTCCACATTTCAGCAGCAGATTCCAAGTCTGCAATGGCTTCTGTTATAGTAGCCATCCTGTCTTCCACTCCGGAAACCCGGTCTTCCACGTGGGTAATGCGCTCCCGCAAGATTTGCATTTTTTTTATTAATTTTTTTAAATTCTTTTATTTTGATTTTGTAATATGAAGATAAACAGACAATCAGACAGAAATCATCGGAATACACTCAACTTTTATCTTTGGGGTCATCTGAAGGCAATTGTCTATGCTGTGAAGATACGAGATGTGCAGCAACTGAAACTACGGATACTGGAAGCCTGTGCTTGCATTTCTTCTGCGGTGTTGCTATCAGTGTGTGAAGAGTGGGAGAAGAGGGTTGCATTGACAATCCAACACAATGGGCAGCACTTTGAACACATTTTATAAGTGGTCAGAAACTTGTAAATAACTCATGAAAGAATAAAGTAACGTTAAAACCAAGCACACCATTGTTTTTCTTGTGAAATTCTCGATAAGTTTGATGTGTCACATGACCCTCTTCCCATTGAAAAAACCAAAGTTGGATACAAAATGGCTGACTACAAAATGGCCGCCATGGTCAACACCCAGCTTGAAAAGTTTCCCCCCTCCCATATACTAATGTGCCACAAACAGGAAGTTAATATCACCAACCATTCCCATTTTATTTAGGTGTATCCATATAAATGGCCCACCCTGTATAAAGGGTCATGGGACGGTGCCGCTATTCTCAAGAGTCATAAAGTTCTGCCTTTAAACACAGCTTTCCATGCTTGATTGACATCTTCCTGGCTGTTACATATCACTACCAGTCCCCTTTAACTTTTTCAGATGCGCCATTGCCTTGTACTACTTGGGCACGCACCGTGCAGTGAGGTGTACTCTGTCCGGCTTCATCGCTGCACCGTGCATGCCAGGGGAGTACAAGGCAACGACACATCTCTTGCATCTCAAGGCAACGACGCATCACTGCTAGTGATGGAGAACAGCCAGGGGGATGTCAATCAAGATCTAGGGGGCGATATTTAAATATTCGTCTCAGGCAGCAGAAAAGCTAGAATCGACCCTGATGCTACTATGTAAGTAGCTAGTTAATTTAAATACAACTTCGAATCACTTACTCTCAACGCCATCTTGCATCGAAGACCCAGTGGCAGAGACAGCAGTGTTATCTAAAGGATTCAATGTATTCTAAAATGAGGAGGTTTAAAGTAAATAAAAATATCCCTAAAAGTAGTGGCAGATCACAATATAGTTATTTGGGGATGGGGAGGTTCCCTGTAACAAAATTATAGGGGTATTTGGGTTTTTGCAAATAACACTAATTCCTTGTATAATAAAAAAGTTGGTACAATTTTGCAATATATACTTTGTATAATCTTTACATTTTTTAAGATCTCTGCTTTCTGTTATTCAATAGGAATCTTCATTGTTTACTTTCAGTTGATAAAATCAGTGTTGGTCATGTAATAGACACACAAGTACATAGTTTTTTACTAGACCACTGTACTGTAAAACTACAAAAAAACAAGTGCACCGTCTTGCTGCAGAAGAATGTAAAAGGACCTATAGCTTCAGCTTTATCTGTGGCTCATGGTCTAAAACTTTATTGCAACACATTTTGGATACCCAGTAGATGCTATATTTGTGCCATCTTGTTTAGGTTGGTTATTCAATTAGTACATACTGTATATATTAGTTCATATGTGTTGACTTTATATGAGTTTCTTTTTGTTGTCAAGTTTCCACAGAAAAGATATACAGCTTCTAAACTTGAAACTTCTCATTCTGCATTTGTTTTTTCTAAAGTAAGAAACAAACTTTTTCAAGTCCGAACCAAGTTATCTAAATCTTTAGTGCCTCCTGGCATATACTCAACCACGACGATTTACAAGGCTTTGTAACTTTACATCTCCAATCCTTGTAAATCTCACATACTTATCTCAACTCAATTTAGCTTGTTATTAAAATGTATACATAGTAACTTAATCCATTCTGTAATTTTAACATTTCCTCAGCTCCACCAATAATCCTTATATTAGTCTGTGGCACAGTAAAGCACACAACCATTTAAAGGTGACGTTATAGTTCTTATAATAATTATAAACTGAGAATTTAGAACAGCGTAAACCATGTGCAATTATGTCATTAGAAACATAGTTGCTATTTAATGTGAATTTAAGTCAAGACCGTGTAATAATAAGTGAAAATGTGAATTGTAGTCATCAGTAGATTCTTGAAGGGATATTACGGTTTCAGTAAATGAAGGTTATTCTACGTAAAATGAAAAGTTATACAGTTTTCCAATATAATTGGGGGATAAGGAATGGTGATTGTATAATTCTAGGGGATAAACATCTGTCTTGCTCATACAGTATGACACACAAGTGAATGGCTTGTAACGTGTGCTCATCATATAACCAAAACAGATTTGTATCCACTAGAATAAGATAATTGAGTTTCTTTTGAAGGACATCAATAAAATGCAAGAAATTTATGAAGAAAGTATACTGGAAAATTAAATACATTTTCATTATACAAAGAATAACCCTTATCTGCTGAAATGGGATTATACCCATTTAAAGACCCCCATTTATGCCATAAATGTCTGATTGATTCGGGTCCAAGCCCTGGGACCATAACCGATCTCCAGAATGGGGGTCATCCGATCCCTGTTCCACCTGGTGAGGCGGCTGCCGGATACTGCATCCAGGCAGAGAATCAATGGAGAGGAGGCTGTGCATGACCCTCTCCATTGATTCCTATGGATATGCCATAAATGTAGGAAGTGGTGTGTAGCTTCTCGGTGGAATGACCCTGCCTTGAGGTGCCAGTTTAGATTGGGTATGTCGAACGCCCTGAAAGACCTGTTAGTTAGCTATCCCTCTTCAGACTCTCTAGATCAGGTTATGGCTTTAGCGGCACGTCTTGACCAACGTCTCAGGGAACGACGACTTGAACGTTTTTGTGCCTTCTCCTCTGGCTCCCCCATGATGGCTCCCGAGGTTCCGTTGCTTCGTTCTTCCACGGGAATCTCGGATGAACCAATGCAACTCGGGGCCTCCGTGTCCCCCCAACAACGTAGAGAGTTCCGCAGGAAGAATGGTCTTCTTCTACTGTGGGGAGGACAAGCATCAAGTGAACAACTGTCCTAGGCGTAAGAATAAGCAGCCGGAAGAACTTCTGCGCCTAAGTGACCATCGGGGAGGTCACTTGGGCACACAGGTATGTCCTGTAAATATGAAACCTAATAAGATCTTGCTTCCCTTTCAGGTCTCTTTTGAGGGTAGGTCTGCTACCGGCAGTGCCTTCGTGGATTCAGGGTCTTCTGCTAATATTATGTCTGTGGAATTTGCTATATCTCTAGCTATGCCATTGATTGATTTGTCTAAACCTGTCCCGGTAGTGGGTATCGACTCCACTCCACTTGCTAATGGTTATTTTACGCAGCATACCCCTGTTTTTGAACTCACTGTTGGCTCCATGCATTTGGAGCAGTGCTCTGTACTGGAGATGCAGGGATTATCGTCCGATTTGGTTTTAGGCCTTCCCTGGTTGCAGATGCATAATCCCATGTTTAACTGGAATACTGGGGATCTTACCAAATGGGGTAATGAATGCATGGCGTCATGTTTTTCTGTTAATTTTATTTCTCTCCCTGAGGAGGTGAACACTCTACCTGAGTTTATTCAGGTATTCGCTGATGTTTTCTCTAAAAAGGCCTCCGAAGTGTTACCTCCTTATAGAGAATACAATTGCGCTATCGATTTGGTACCAGGAGCTAAGCTCCCTAAGGGTAGGATATTTAATCTCTCTTGTCCCAAACATGAAGCCATGAGAGAGTATATCCAGGAATGCCTGGCCAAGGGTTACATTCGCCCCTCTACTTCTCCGGTAGGTGCTGGCTTCTTCTTCGTAGGGAAGAAGGATGGTGGTCTTAGGCCGTGCATCGATTACCGAAAATTGAATAAGGTCACTGTAAGGAACCAGTATCCCCTTCCTTTGATTCCTGATCTCTTCAATCAGGTTCAGGGGGCCCAATGGTTCTTCGGGGGGGGGGGGCTTATAACCTTATCCGCATCAGAGAGGGGGATGAGTGGAAGACTGCGTTTAACACGCCCGAAGGTCATTTCGAATACCTCGTCATGCCCTTTGGGTTGTGTAATGCTCCCGCGGTCTTCCAGAATTTCATGAATGAGATTTTAAGAGACTACCTGGGGGTATTTCTTGTAGTGTACCTTGATGACATACTTGTGTTTTCTAAGGACTGATCCTCCCACATTGAGCACGTCAGGAAGGTGCTCCAGGCCCTTCGGGAAAACAAGCTCTTTGCTAAAACCGAAAAATGTGTGTTTGGGGTGCAGGAAATACAATTTTTGGGTCAAATCCTCACTCCTAATGAATTCCGCATGGACCCTGCCAAGGTTTCAGGCTGTGGCTGAATGGGTCCAACCTGCCTCCCTGAAGGCGTTACAGTGCTTCCTGGGGTTTGCTAATTATTACAGGAGATTTATTGCTAACTTCTCGGTCATAGCTAAGCCTCTTACGGATCTTACTCGCAAAGGTGCTGATCTCCTCCACTGGCCTCCGGAGGTGGTCCAGGCTTTTGAGGTCCTTAAGAAGTGCTTTATCTCGGCCCCAGTGCTGATTCAGCCTAACCAAATGGAGCCATTCATCGTGGAGGTTGACGCCTCCGAGGTGGGAGTCGGTACTGTCTTGTCCCAGGGCACCAGGTCCCTCACCCATCTCCGTCCCTGTGCCTACTTCTCCAGGAAGTTCTCGCCCACTGAGAGTAACTATGACATTGGCAACCGCGAACTCTTAGCCATTAAATGGGCATTTGAAGAGTGGCGCCACTTCCTGGAGGGGGCTAGGCACCAGGTAACGGTCCTTACCGACCACAAGAATCTGGATTTCCTAGAATATGCCCGGAGGCTAAACACGAGACAAGCTCGATGGGCGTTGTTTTTTACTAGATTCAACTTTTTGGTCACCTATAGGGCTGGGTCTAAAAATATTAAAGCTGATGCACTGTCGCGTAGCTTCATGGCCAGATCCTGCTTGTGTTTTGCCCCAAGGTATAATCATTTCCTCTGTTGTTTCTGACTTAGTCTCCGAAATTGCGGCTGATCAAGGTTCAGCTCCCGGGAACCTTCCTGAGAACGAGCTGTTTGTTCCCCTGCAATTCCGGCTAAGGGTACTCAGGGAAAATCATGACTCTGCACTATCTGGCCATCCTGGGTACCAAGCACCTCACTGCCAGAAACTATTGGTGGCCTGGGTTGCCTAAAAACGTTGAAGCCTACGTCGCCGCTTGTGAAATTTGTGCTAGGTCCAAGACTCCCAGGTCCCGAACAGCGGGCTTACTATGTTCTTTGCCCATTCCCCAGAGACCTTGGACCCATATCTCCATGGATTTTATCACCGATCTGCCTCCATCTCAAGGCAAGTCGGTGGTGTGGGTTGTAGTAGACCGCTTCAGTAAGATGTGCCACTTTGTGCCCCTCAAACGACCTAATGCTAAGACGTTAGCTACCTTGTTTGTCAAACACATCCTGCGTCTCCATGGGGTTCCTGTCAATATTGTTTCTGACAGAGGGGTACAATTTGTTTCATTGTTTTGGAGAGCTTTCTGTAAAAAGTTGGAGATTGATCTGTCCTTCTCCTCGGCCTTCCATCCTGAAACTAATGGCCAAACCGAGAGGACTAATCAGTCTCTAGAACAATATTTAAGGCGTTTCATCTATGACTGTCAATATGATTGGGTCTCCTTCATTTCCCTCGCCAAATTTTCCCTTAATAGCCGGGTCAGTAACTCGTCAGGGGTCTCCCCAATTTTCTGTAATTTTGGGTTTAATCCACGGTTCTCTTCTGTTTCACCTGGTGGTTCCAACAATCCCGAGGTAGATGTCGTTCATCGGGAACTGTGCACAGTCTGGGCCCAGGTTCAGAAGAACCTATAGGCGTCCCAGAGCATACAAAAGACTCAGGCAGATAGAAGACGTTCTGCTAACCCCTTGTTTGTGGTCAGGGATCTGGTGTGGCAGTCTTCAAAAAATTTGCACCTTAAAGTCCCCTCCAAACAATTTGCTCCCCGGTATATAGGGCCGTACAAGGTCATTGAGGTCTTTAACCCTGTCTCCTTCCGACTGGAGTCACCCCCGTCTTTTCGAATACACAACGTGTTTCATGCCTCCCTCCTGAAACGCTGCTCCCCGTCCTTGGCTACCTTGAGGAAACCTCTGTTCCTGTTCTCACCCCTGAAGGGGTAGAATTTGAGGTGGCCAAGATTGTGGACAGCAGGATGGTCCAAGGCTCCCTCCAGTACCTGGTCCATTGGAGAGGATACGGGCCTGAGGAGAGGACTTGGGTACCCGCCCGGGATATTCACGCTGGGGTATTGCTCAGAAGGTTCCATCTTCGGTTCCCCAATAAGCCAGGTCCACCTAGAAAGGGTCCAGTGGCCCCTCAGAAACGGGGGGAGGGGGGGTACTGTAAAGGATCTGCCAGACACAGCTTCTCTGTCGACGCCCGTGGTTAATCAGTCTGCACCTGCTCCTAGGTCTGATAGAGTGACTCGATCTGCTACCACTCAGGTTGGTAGGCTCAGGAGTGGGAGAACAGCCTGGCCAGACGGTTCTAGCTCCCACCCTTGGCCTATTTATACCTTCATTTCCTGCTTGTCTTTGCCTGTGATTCTTTCCTGTTTCCTGGCTCTGCTGCTCCTGCTATTATTATTGACCTTGCTTAATTTTGACCCTGGCTTTACTGACTACGCTCCTGCTCTGCGTTTGGTACCTCGTACACTCCTGGTTTGACTCGGCTCGTTCACTACTCCTGTTGCTCACGGTGTTGCCGTGGGCAACTGCCCCATTTCCCTTAGCTTCTGTGTACCCTTGTCTGTTTGTCTGTCGTACACATATTGAGCGTAGGGACCGTCGCCCAGTTGTACGCCGTCGCCTAGGTTGGGCCGTGCAAGTAGGCAGGGACTGAGTGGCGGGTAGATTAGGGCTCACCTGTCTGTCTCCCTACACTGTCATTACAATATTATTGCTAAAGTTTAGCATTAACAATTGTGCATTAGGCAAAATGAACTAATCACAAAGTGTCGCCTTGTTGGGACCCTCAGCAATCAGTTTTTATCTATGGGTAAATCTGGCAGTAAGGCTGGGTTTACACGAGCACATTAACGTCCGTAATGGACGGACGTATTTCGGCCGGAAGTCCCGGGCCGAACTCAGTGCAGGGAGCCGGGCTCCTAGCATCATAGTTATGTACGACGCTCGGAGTCCCTGCCTCTCCGTGGAACTACTGTCCCGTACTGAAAACATGATTACAGTACGGGACAGTTGTCCTGCAGAGAGGCAGGGACTCTTAGCATCGTACATAACTACGATGCTAGGAGCCCGGCTCCCTGCACTGAGTTCGGTCCGGGACTTCCGGCCGAAATACGTCCGTCCATTACGGACGTTTATGTGCTCGTGTGAACCCAGCCTAAGTGTTAAATTTCCCAGCCTTACACAGTTTCCATTCCTATAAATGGGTTGTCTGTATAATTCAGGACATCTCATGTCCTCCAGAAAAACAGAAAGTGAGAGATAGACGCTCTTTGTAACTGCTCTGTCAAAAAGATGACAATCCTGAACAAGGGACCCCCCTCTCTTAATTCAGAATTCCCTAATAGGGTATATGAAAATGTGTTTACTAAACTGGAAAACCACTTTAATTTATTTAGTTAGGACAGTAGATATAATAATTTTAGAATACAGTTTAAAGCACAATGAAAGAGGACTTCCATGCTTAACCCCTTCGCGCTCAGGTCAGTAATAGTACGTCCTGCTAAGTAGAACGTTCGCGCTCAGGTCAGTACTATTACTGACCTGAGTAAACACGGCGCCATTTAATCCCGGCGCGTGCTTGAGCTGTGATACCTGCTGTTTCCGACAGCAGGCTATCACAGCTTAGTGTGCAGGGACCGATCGCGGTGGTCCCCGCCGATTAACCCCTTAGAAGCCGCGTTCAATAGCGATCGCGGCTTCTTAGGGGTTAAGCTGCCATCGCCGGCCTGCTACACGATAGCGGCCCGTGATGGCTACTATGGCAACCAGAATCCTAACAATGGACTCTGGCTACGCCATCGACGGAAGCCTAGTGGGTCCCGACAAAATCAGGACCCACTATGCTTGCTGTCAGCGAACAGCTGACAGCTCTAATACACTGCACTACGTATGTAGTGCAGTGTATTAGAATAGCGATCAGAGCCTCCTGCCCTCATGTCCCCTAGTGGGACAAAGTAAAAAAAGTGTAAAGAAGTAAAAAAAAGTTGTGTAAAAATAAGAAAATAAAAGATTTAAAAGTAATAAAAGTAAAAGTCCCCATTTTTCCCTTATCAGTTCTTTATTATTAATAAAAATATATAAATAAACAAATAAACTATACATAATTGGTATCGCCGCGTCCGTAACGTCCTGAACTACAAAACGATGTCGTTATTTATCCCGCGCGGTGAACGCCGTAAGAGAAAATAATAATAAACCGTACCACAATCACAATTCTTTGGTCACTTCACCTCCCAAAAAATGGAATAAAAAGAGATCAAAAAGTCGCATGTCCCTAAAAATGGTACTGATGGAAACTACAGTTCGTTACGCAAAAAATAAGTCCTCGCACGACTTTCCTGATGGAAAAATAAAAACGTTATGGCTCTTAGAATAAGGTAACACAAAAAGTAAATGATATTTTACAAAATGTATTTTATTGTGCAAACGCCATAAGACATAAAAAAAAACTATAAACATCTGGTATCGCCATAATCGTATCGCCCCGCAGAATAAAGTGAATATGTCATTTATAGCGCACGGTGAACGCTGTAAAAAAAATTGAATAAAAAACAATAGTAAAATTGCTGTTTTTTTAGTCACCACGCCACCTAAAATTAGAATAAAAACTGATCAAAAAGTCGCTGCACCCCAAGAAAACTACAATGGATTCCTCAAGGTCTCTAGTTTCCAAAAAGGGGTCACTTTTGGGGGGTTTCCACTGTTTTAGCACCACAAGACCTCTTCAAACCGGACATGGTGCCTAATAAATTAAATTAATTAAATGTCACCTCTACTTTGCTCTAAATTCCTGTGAAACACCTAAAGGGTTAATAAACTTTTTAAATGCTGTTGTGAATACTTTGAGGGGTCTAGTTTCTGAAATGGGGTGTTTGATAAGGGTGTCTAATATATGGGCCCCTCAAAGCAACTTCAGAACTGAGCTGGAAACTAAAAAATAAAATAAAAATGAGGCAATACTTCGCTTCTTACATTATACTCATAATGAGCCGCGCCCACCCCGAGATGACCCCAGTTTTGACCGTTTGTATAAACGGAGACCCCTATTAGACCATTTCAGTGCCCGGTTTTCCCAGCATTCACCCCCGAGAAGTGTATTTCTATTGATGAGTCCCTGGTACATTTGAAAGGGAGGCTTCAATTCCGCGAGCACCTGCCGGGTAAGAGGGCAAGGTATGGCGTGAAGATGTATGAGCTGTGCGAGAGTGCATCAGGGTATACCTACAAATTTAGGATATATAAAGGGAAGGACACCAGTACTCAGCCCCCAGAATGCCCCCCCTTACTGGGAGTTAATACATAAATTGTGTGGGATTTGGTGCACCCACTGCTGGACCAGGGTTACCACCTCTACCTGGATAATTTTTGTACCAGCGTCCCACTCTTCAACTGCCTCGCTTCCAGAAGTCCTGCGGCATGCGGCACTGCTAGAAGAAACCTGAGAGGCCTCCCTAAGACTCTGCTTGGGCAAAGACTGAGAAGGGGTGAGAGCAGGGCACAATCTAGCAGCAACATATTGTGTGTCAAGTACAAGACCAGGGAGATGCCACACCAGTACCCATGTACCTGTACGAGGTACCAGTACAGAGACCCCCAAACCAGACTGCATCCTGGACTACAATAGGTACATGGGAGGAGTGGACTTGTCAGATCAAGTCCTGAAGCCTTACAGTACTTCTGGAAGCGGGGCCACAGGCATCGTACCAGGGCAACACTTTTTAGGAGAAGTTCCCCAAACTGGCAAGAAGGGAAAAAGTCAAAAGAGGTGCAGAGTCTGCTATAAGAGGGGGATAAGGAAGGACACAATATATCAATGTGACACGTGTCCCGAAAAACCAGAGCTTTGTATGAAAGAGTGTTTTAAAATTTATCATCCATCCCTTTATTTTTAATTTACCCCAGTTTTACTCGCTCTGATCCACTTCGCACAGCTTACCCCTCCTCATCTTTCCCCTCTGAGCCCTGCTGTGTGCCCAGGCAGCTGATAACAGCCACATGTAGGGTATTGCCGTACCCGGGAGAGCCAACATTACAGTTTATGAGGTGTATATCTCCGGTGGCGCATGCTGGGCACAATATATCGGACACTGAATTGGCATATATGTATAGAAAATTGCACATTTCACTCTGCACCAACTGCTGCACATTATCTTTTACACAATACCTGTGGGGTCAAAATGCTCACTACACCTCTAGATGAATTCCTTAAGGGGTGTCGTTTTTAAAACGGGGTCACTTCTCGGGGGTTTCAACTGTACTGATACCTTAGGGGCTTCTGCACACACGACTTAGCACCAGAAAATTTCCAGTAGGCCACATGGTGGTCCTTTCCTTCTGAGCCCTCCCATGGGCCCAAACGGCAGTTTATCACCACAAATAGGGTATTGCCGCACTCAGGACAAATTGGGCAACAAAATGCGGTATTTTATTCCTTGTGAAAATAAGACATTTTGAGCCAAAACTACCTCTTATTGGAAAAAATATATTTTTTTTTAATTCACAGCCCAATTCAAATAAATTCTGTGAAAAAACTGTGGGGTCTAAATGGTCACAACACCCATAAATAAATTCTTTGAGGGGTGTAGTTTCCAAAATGGGGTGACTTCTGGTGGGTTTCCATTGCTTTGATACCTTTGGGGCTCTGCAAATGCGACATGGCACCCGAAAACCAATCCAGCAAAATCTGGGCTCCAAAGAACACATAGCGCTCCTTTCCTTCTGAGGCCTCCCATGGGCCCAAACGGCAGTTTATCACCACAAATGGGCTATTGCCGCACTCAGGACAAATTGGGCAACAAATTGGGGTATTTTATTCGTTGTGAAAATAAGACATTTTGAGCCAAAACTACATCTTATTGGAAAAAAGTTTTTTTTTTTAAATTCACAGCCCAATTCAAATAAGTTCTGTGAAAAAACTGTGGGGTCTAAATGGTCACAACACCCATAAATTCCTTGAGGGGTTTTGTTTCCAAAATGGGGTCACTTTTGGTGGGTTTCCATTGCTTTGATACCTCTGAGGCTCTGCAAATGCGACATGGCACCCGAAAACCAATCCAGCAAAATCTGGACTCCTAAGAACACATAGCGCTCCTTTCCTTCTGAGGCCTCCCATGGGCCCAAACAGCAGTTTATCACCACAAATGGGGTATTGCCGCACTCAGGACAAATTGGGCAACAAAATGGGGCATTTTGTTCCCTGTGAAAATAAGAAATTCTGATCAAAAATGACATCTTATTGGAAAAATTGTCATTCTTTTAATTTCACAGCCCAATTCAAATACGCGCTGTAAAAAAACTACGGGGTCAAAATTGTAACAATAACCATAAATTAATTCCTTGAGGGGTGCAGTTTCCAAAATGGGGTCAGTTTTGGGGGATTCCTACTGTTTTGGCACCTCAACACCTCTCCAAACCTGGCATGCTGCCTAAAATATATGCTAATAAAAAAGCACCACCAAAATGCACTAGGTGCTTCTTTGCTTCTGGGGCTTGTGTTTTAGTCCACGAGCGCACTAGAGCCACATGTGGGACATTTCTAAAAACTGAAGAATCTGGACAATACATATTTAGTAGTGTTTCTCTGGTAAAACCTTCTTTGTTACAGAAAAAAAATAGAATAAAATTGAAATTCAGAAAGAAAAACGAAATTTGCAAATTTCACCTCCACTGTGCTTTAATTCCTGTGAAATGCCTGAAGGGTTAAAAAACTTTCTAAATGCTGTTTTGAATACTTTGAGGGGTCTAGTTTTTAAAATGGGGTGCTTTATGGGGGTTTCTAATACATAGGCCCCTCAAAGCCACTTCAGAACTGAACAGGTACCTTAAAAAAAAGGCTTTTGAAATTTTCTTAAAAATATGAGAAATTGCTGTTTATGTTCTAAGCCTTGTAACGTCCAAGAAAAATAAAATAATGTTCAAAAAACGATGCCAATCTAAAGTAGACATATGGGAAATGTGAACTAGTAACTATTTTGGGTGGTATAACCGTCTGTTTTTCAAGCAGATGCATTTAAATTCTGAAAAATGCTATTTTTTCTAAATTTTCTCTAAATTTTGCAATTTTTCTCAAATAAAGACTGAATATATCGACCAAATTTTACCACGAACATGAAGCCCAAAGTGTCACGAGAAAACAATCTCGGAATCGCTTGGATAGGTTTAAGCATTCCGACGTTATTACCACATAAAGTGAAATATGTCAGATTTGAAAAATGGGCTCTGAGCCTTAAGGCCCAAACTAGGCTGCGTCCTTAAAGGGAATGTGTTGCCAGAAAAACATGTTTTTTTAAAAAAAATTAAACATTTAGTGTGTGGGTGATTAAACATTGTTCAAATTTTTTTTATTTTTTTGCACGAGTCCAGGAAATATTATAAATTATTTCTAATTTATAATACTACCCATTTTTGGTCACTAGATGGAGCAGTTCCCAAAATTGCAGCATTGCAACGTTGGGTTAAAAGCCCTCGCTCTAGTGAGCTCTCAGCATTCCCCCCTCCTTTATCCTGGCTAGTGCCGGGATAAACGAGGGGTTTGAACGATGTAACCTCCTACACTGTGTGTCGCCATTTTTTGAGCTAACCCACAGTGTAGTAGGATTACATACAGTAGTAAACACACACAAACACGAACATGCATTGAAATCTCTTACCTGCTCCTGCCGCCGCGGCTCCCTCCGGCCCGTCCGCTCCGTTTGCTGCCGCTGGTGCAAGTGCACAAATCCGGAAGCCGCGACCGGAAGTAGTAATATTACTGTCCGGCCGCGACTTCCGGTCCACAGGAAAATGGCGCCGGACGGCGCCAATTTCGAATAGGACTGTGTGGGAGCGGCGCATGCGCAGTTCCCACACAGACGCCGTACACGGCAGTCAATGGGACGGGAGCCGTTCGCAGTCCCTATGGGACTGTGGCTGCCGTATTCCATGTCTGTGTGTGTCGTTAATCGACACACACAGAAATGGAACAAAAAATGGCAGCCCCCATAGGGAAGAAAAAGTGTAAAAATAAGAAACAGTAAAACACAAACACACAAATGAAAATAAACGTTTATATTAAGGCACTAACATCTTTAACATATAAAAAAATTATTTGTGATGACACTGTTCCTTTAAGGGGTTAAGGAGGAGGGGGGATTGTAACAAAACCATGATAGAGCTGAAAAAGAGGTGCATGAGGACTCTACTGTCCCTCTGTATGACTCCGATTCTATACGGAGGCATACTGAGGTTTTTTTTGTTTTTTTTTTCATATGGGATCCAACAGAAAAAACATGTTGCATGTTCCATCAGACACTAGGCGAGCTCAGGGAGGACAGAAACCTCCCGTGGAGCAGAAGGGCAAAAGCTCACTTGATCTTGATTTTCAGTATGAATACAGACCGTGAAAGCGGGGCCTCACGATCCTTCTGACTTTTTGGATTTTCTTATTGGGGATCTTATTAATAGGTATAGGTATATATGTGTGGTCAATACAGAGAACTAGCACATAATCTTTTCCTTCCAAGGACTCTAAAAAGGACCAGGGGACACCCATTGCTTGTGAAAGGAAAACTTTTCAGACATCAATATAGAAAAGGGTTCTTTACAGTTAGAGTGGTCAAGCCAGGGAATGCCCTTCCCCAAGAGCTAGTGATGGCAGATACTATGTCAGCATTAAAAAAAAAAGCCTAGATGATTATTTACTTACGAATGGCATTGAAGGTTATAGATAATCAAGCAATGAATCATGGGTAATTTATTGAGAAAGGTTTAACCTCTGTCTTTTTTCAACCTATATAACTATGTAACTATGTAAATATATGTACGGAGGTATTTTCCTCTAGAAAGTCCAACAGAGCCTATATGGCAGCACATGGAGACTATGGCTCTGTACATTTTCTATGCACTGCGGTATAATTTCTGTGTACAGGGCTCTTCCATGTGCATGTGCCCTTTTCTATGTGAAACTACAAGTCTTTGTGAACAAAACTGAAGCTGGGAACATTATGTGCGGGTGAGGAACAGCAATATTAAGCGGGAAGCAAGGTGAGCCACATATGAAAAGTTTAGCAGATTTGCTATTCAAAATGGGCCAGAATTATGTCATAGATGCCATGGGCCATATTTTTTAACTGTTTTAGACACTCTTTTTGTCATGCTAACAATGGACTGTGGCTTATTGAGAAATGGGTGTAGCCTAGCATTAGGGCATAGCTTGAAATGCAACATTGTGCGGCAGAGAAAAAACTGGCGTGAACAAAGCCGACTAATAGCCAAATTTGTCATGCAGCATTCACCACGTTGATATATTCGGTGCATTTTCTGACTGCCGTGTCTAAGTTTACACTGTCTAAAATGTAGACACTATTAGTTAATCTGCCCCTGTGTATCCAATCAGAAACCAGCATAATACCTGCAAGTAAACGATGATGAGAAAACGGAACAAGCGCTGGAAGACGAGACGTGTCTGCCCTATCAGAAATGATGTCTGGTAGGACATGGATTGGGGCAGTTGTTTTCCTTCATAAAATTAACTTTGTTTAATTTAATTATTAGTTGCTCAAAGATAAAGAAACTAGAAGGAATTAATAAGCAACATTGATCACTAAATAAAAAGTCTGTATTATTATGCACATATTGCAAGTGTTCTCCCTGCACCCCTTTACATACAGACAAGAAGCTAATATGGCTGCCAAACAAGAGATTGAAATACAGAACAGGGTCACACGGACCTTCCCTTTTACAAGAGCAGAACAGGGCACAAGGTTCATTTTTTAATGAATTTGCACTTACTTGATAGACTCTAATAAATCAAATTGGTACTTATATGAAATATGAAGTCTCTACAAATTGTATGAAATATGCCTGAGCATAATGTTAAAAATATATGTGAATCAAAGGTAAGAAATAGAAAATAAAATAATGATAGAAAAGAAAACAAACATCATTTCATTTCATGATCGTAAGGCCTCATGCACACGAACGTAGCCATGTGCGCGGCTGTGATTTTCAGGTCGGCCGGCCGTGGAGTGTCACCCGCAAATCGCGGGCCGTGCATATGGCCGAGTCCATTATTTTCTATGAGCTTGGACTGCAGAACTCGGCCATAATAAGACATGTCCGCGACATTTTTCTGCGGTCCAGGCTTCTGGGCCATGCACGGACCGTGGAAACCACGGTCGTGTGCATGGGCCCATAGAAATAAATGGGGCCGCAATTCTGCTGTGGATTTTCGGGGGAATTGCGGCCGAAAAAGCACGTTCGTGTGCATGGGGCCTAACTCCACAATAAAACATTATTAATGTGTTGTTATTAGGAATTTTACACGGTGAAAATATTTTCCCTCGTCGTTCCAACGGTTTTTGAACACTATATTTGTGAAGTTCAACATTATATTGACAGGTCATCAAGAGCCAAACACTGAATGTATTTTGGAAATAAAATATACATTGCATCCTCATGTTGTAGCAGTGAGTCTATGACCCGGTCCAGCAGGAGCTTTTAGAAATTCTGGCTTCCAGTGCTCATTATAACCAATTGGGTCTGACGGGGACATAACTGAAGCTCTTCACTTGAGTGTCTCAGCGTTTACTATAGAAATGATTTCTTTTAACTTGACCTAGAGATAGCAATTAAGGGTCTGGCTGTTTCTATAATGATGGCTGTAGACCACGTTTGTTTTCTACATGAATGCCGACAGCAGTTATTATTCTTATGTTTAGAGAAATAATGAAGTCAATTTAGATATATCCATATGTAGTGAGCATTGGTGTATTCTACTTCATAGTCATTGACATAAATGCTATGTACACCTTTGAAGAGAATTTTTTTTTAAATAAATCAATGTTTTTGGGGATTTTAAACAACTTTTAAATTGACTTTTATTATTTTTTTATTTTTACTTTTTAAGATACAGCTTCTCTGTAAACTCTATACATAGAAGCTGTATCGTTCCATCAACGCCAATTTGATCAGTTCAGCTGAACTAACGGTTTGGCTGAAAGCTGGGCCTATGTGTCTCTTGACACGCAGGGCCAGCTTTTAACCGAGCCGTCCGCTGAGCTGAACTGACGGCCGTGGCTTTGACAGAACGTTGCAGTTATTCCCTTGAAAACAGCTCCGTATTTTCAGAAGTTTTTGGTTAAGCGTGTGAACATACCCTTAGGGTATGTGCACACGATAACTGCATTTACATCTGAAATTATGGAGCTGTTTTCAGGAGAAAACAGCTCCTGAATTTCAGACGTAAATGCATGTACTGGCGTTTTTCACCGCGTCTTTTATGGACGTAATTTGGAGCTGTTCTTCATTGAAGTCCATGAAAAACTGCTCCAATTACGTCCCAAGAAGTGTCCTGTACTTCTTTGACGAGACTGTTATTTTACGCGCCATCTTTTGACAGTGACGCGTAAAATGACAGGTCGTCGGCACAGAACATCGTAAGACCCATCGCAAGCAATGGGCAGATGTTTGCCGACGTATTGGAGGCATTTTTTCAGACGTAATTCGAGGCGTAAAACTCCTCCATTACGTCTGAAAATAGGTCATGTGAACGCAGCCTAATAACCCCTTCACTGTCTTAGTCCACCAGGGATGTTACTATTAACCCCTTAACTATCCTAGACTACTTGGGATGTTATTATTACTGCTTCACTGCACTAGATCACCAGGGATGTTACCATTGATTCGTAAGCGTCTGTAAACTGCCAAGATGTCATTATTAACCCCTTAACTGCCCTAGCTCATCAGCGATGTTACCATTAACCTCTTAAGTACCCTAGACTACCAGGAATGTTACCCATTCCTGCAGGATAAATTAAGACTATCTAGCCATTTTGCAGCGAGATAATAGCAAAAATTATGTATTTTAAAGGCATTATTCCTTTTAAAAATTAGAAGATGTAAGTTTTTTCACGGGGGCCATCAGTAGACTGTTTGCCCCTGTTCCTACAATAAGCATAATAGCAGGAGGAGTGGAGAAGTGACAACTGGAAGCACATTTTTCCCTATAAAGGAGTTGTCACATCCGATTGTCATTACATGTCCTAAAAAATAGAAAACAGAGGTACTACCTACTAACCTCCTATAAGGGCACGTTCAGACGTGGCAGAATTTCTCCGCTGCAAATGTTGGTGCAGATTTGGGGCAATTACGCATTTGCATATTTGACAGGTAATTCAGACGTTGCGGATATCACAGCGGACTTGCCGCAGATTTCAGTTTTTGCATTGCAAAGGCTGAAATCCGCAGTGAAATTCCGCTGCTTCTCCGCAACGTCATGAGCATGCTGCGGAGGGAAAATGCTGCACTGCAGCCTGATTTCCGCACAGTTATTTTCCGCAACGTCTAAACTCAGTTACCTAAACATATAAACCTATGATAAAAACGGCTGCTGCAGAATTCCACTGCGGACTGTCAGAAGCAGAATTCAACAGCAATTCCAACACGTCTGAATGTGCCTTAATTTGCCCCCTTTCCCAATATTCCCCAAACAGGTAGCAGAATGTTAACATCTCACTGGAGTTATCCAAATACTTCAAGCAGTTTTAAGTGTATGTTTTACTTTCCACTTAGGTTATATTGGCTTTCCAAGTTTGTTGTCTGTGCTTCTTTGCTTACACCCACAGACTAAATATTTACAGTGAACATCATATTTTATTATGTTTTGTTGCTAAAAGAAACCAGCTATTTGTGCATTCAAATTCAATGTTTGGTCTTCTAGCTATGCAATGTATTTATTTCTGTAATGTTTGTCCTTATGTTTATTAATATATTTTACATACAGTAGAGGAATTTTCTTCATCAATTAGTCAGGCAACACGGGATAACCGGTATAGCACTTGTTAGACTGGGTTCACACGAGCACGTTACGTCCGTAATGGACGGAACGTATTTCGGCCGCAAGTCCCGGACCGAACACAGTGCAGGGAGCCGGGCTCCTAGCATCATAGTTATGTACGACGCTAGGAGTCCCTGCGTCGCTGCGGGACAACTGTCCCATACTGAAAACATGATTACAGTACGGGACAGTTGTCCTGCAGCGAGGCAGTGACTCCTAGCGTCATACATAACTATGATGCTTAGAGCCCGGCTCCCTGCAGAGTGTTCGGTCCGGGACTTGCGGCCGAAATACGTTCCGTCCATTACGGACGTAACATGCCCGTGTGAACCCAGTCTTAGTCATCCACCTCTCCAGGTAGAGTGCTGTCACACGTGGCAGATTTTGCTGCAGACTTGTTCTAGGATTTAAATTCAGTACCAATCCCGGCCTAATGCTCAGAGGTTGCTTGTTTATATTTCATTAAGCTATGCCTCTGGCAGGGCTTAACTTGAGCCTGTACAAATGACAATACACTGCAATATATTAGCGTTACACTGTATTGTAACGGTGATCTGAAGATCGGTGGTTCAAGTTTCCTGGGGGACTAATAAAAAGTGTAAAAAATTGTTGAATAAAGTTTTCAGTTGTGTATAAAAAATATTAAAAGTTTTAAAAAAACAACTTTCTACATTTTTCCTCTAAAGTAATGTAAAAAATAAAATAAATAAAGAAAATTGGTATCGCCGGGTACGTAGAAGTCTGAATTATTACAGTATAACATTATTCAATTCAACTCGTATGGTGAATGTCGTTAAAAATATATATTTTTTTAAAACACCAGAATCGCCTTTTTTTGTTACCTTAGTGCTAAAAAAAAGTATTAAAAAGTGATAAAGTCGTATGTACCAAAACAAGGTACCTATACAACGACAGCTCGTCTTGCAAAAAAATAAGTCCTCACACTGCTCAATTGACGAAAAAATAATAAAGTTATGACTTTAAGAATGTGGCGACACAAAGCAAATTTTTTTCTTTTTCCAAATTGTTTTTTCATTGTAAAAGTAGTAAAACATAAAAAAAACTATATAAATGTGGTATTGCCGTAATCGTATTGACGAGCAGAATAAAGTTTAGTTGTCTTTTTTACTGCATGGTGAAAGACGTAAAAACGAAACCCAAAAAGAATTGGAGGAATTGCCAATTTTTCCAATTTCATCCCAAAAATAATTTTCTTTTCAGTTTCCCAGTGCATTTTATGGTACTTTAAATAGTGGCAATAAAAACTACAACTCCTCCTGCAAAAAAAAAGGCCTTCATACCAATCCATTGACGGAAAAATAAAAAGGTTATGGCTCTTTGAAGGCAGGGCGTGGAAAATGGCTGTAACTGCAAGGGGTTAATTTTCAAGCTATTCTTTCACCTGGTCTCTGATGGGTCTCAAACTCAGGACCTGCTATATGGGAGGCAGAAACACCAGCAATGACCATTGCCTCTAATGTGTGTATTCTCTCTATGCCTCAATATTATTATTATTATTATTATTATTATTCAGATGCATAATGTATAGCTATACAAATACAGAGATATAGCAGGATATTATAGGTAAAAAAAAAAAGATGAAAAGTAAAATTTCCCCACTAGGACAAAATAAATGTTAACTATTTTTCAGTGAAGTTCACGTTTCTAAATTCATTTTTTTTTAAAAAAATGTAACTTTTTATAATGCAATTATAAAATAAACATAATAAAAAAGTAAATCAAATATTATGTTTGGTGTTCCAGTTACCATAATACCTTGTACAGTACAGGTATCACAGTAGTTAATGGTGATCAGTTAATGGCGTAAAAAAATTATGACGGAATATGTTTTTTTCTGAATTTCTCCCATAATAAAAGTTTATATAAATTAAACACTTATGTGTATCACAACATAGTGCCTAAAATAACTAAGACCTCATACAGCCGCGTCTAAAAAATAAAATAACTTATGGCTGTTGCAAAGTAGGAAGGCAAAAACCAAAAAACAAATCCTCTTGCCTTCTGAACAAATAGGGTATGTTCACACGGCCTATTTACGGACGTAAATCGGGCGATTTTGCCCAGAATTACGCCCGAAAATAGCGCCTCAATAGCGCTGACAAACATCTGCCCATTGAAAGCAATGGGCAGACGTTTGTCTGTTCACACGAGGCGTATATTTACGCGCCGCTGTCAAAAGACGGCGCGTAAGTAGACGCCCGCGTAGAAGAAGTGACCTGTCACTTCTTTGGCCGTAATTGGAGCCGCTATTCATTGACTCCAATGAATAGCAGCGCTAATTACGGCCGTAATTGACGCGGCGTTCAAGCGCGTGCACATGCCGGTACGGCTGAAATTACGGGGATGTTTTCAGGCTGAAACATCCCCGTAATTTCAGCCGTTACGGACCCCCGCCGTGTGAACATACCCATACTGCAGCCACATTTCCAGCAGTGAAAGGGTTAAAATACAAACTTTGCAGCATGCAACTGTCTGCCACCCTCTTAGTTTATGCTGACGTTTCATTTTACCAAGTTTTTTTATATTCTTTGGTAAAAATAACAGAAAAATATATTCATATAATTTAAAGAAAAATGTAAAAAAACACAATAAAAACGCCACGTATAACCATCGAACTGGAGGTAGTAGTTGCTAAAAAAAAAAAGCTGACATATAAGGGCATGACCAAACGTAGCGGAATTGCTCTGGAATTCCGCTGCGGACAGTCCGCAGCGGAAATCCGCAGCGTACATGTTTCTCCATTGCCTCCCACAGCTTTTTAGTTGTGTTCGTTTACACGTTGCGGACAATTCCGCTGCGGAGCATAGGCTGCGGTGCGGAATTTGGTGTCCGCAGCATACAATGGTTGTTGCGGACGTGTAGCATACTTGTTGCGGACTCATTGCAGAATTTCTCCATTGGCTTCAATGGAGAATCAAAATTCCGCAATGAAGTCCACAGATGTGAGGCCTCATTTACACGAGCGTGTGCGTTTTGCGCACGCAAAAAACGCTGCGTTTTGCGTGCGCAAAAGGCAATTGACAGCTCCGTGTGTCATCCGTGTATGATGCGCGGCTGCGTGATTTTCGCGCAGCCGCCATCATAGAGATGAGGTAGTCGACGCCCGTCACTGTCCAAGGTGCTGAAAGAGCTAACTGATCGGCAGTAACTCTTTCAGCACCCTCGACAGTGAATGCCGATCACAATCTACACCAACCTGTGAATAAAAAAAGACGTTCACACTTACCATGAACTGCCTGCTTCCTCCAGTCCGGTCTCCCGGCCGTTGCCTTGGTGACGCGTCCCTCTCTTGTCATCCGGCCCCACCTCCCAGGATGACGCGGCAGGCCATGAGACCGCTGCAGCCTGTGATTGGCTGCAGCCTGTGCTTGGCCTGTGATTGGCTGCAGCTGTCACTTGGCCTGAATTGTCATCCCGGGAGGTCGGACTGGAGGAAGAAGCCGGGAGTTATCGGTAAGTCAGAACTTCTTTTTTTTTTTACACGTATATGTATATTGTGATCGAAAGTCACTGTCCATGGTGCTGAAACAGTTTAAGTCTTTCAGCACCGTGGGCAGTGACTGTCTCCTGACGTCGCGTACCCGAACATTTTTTGCCGGGTTCGGTTAAAACGAGTTCGGCCGAACCCGGTGAAGTTCGGTGCGCTCATCTCTAATTTGACACTCCGTTTGGATGTTTGTAACCAGAAAAGCACGTGGTGCTTTTCTGTTTACATTCATCCTTTTGACAGCTCTTGCGTGATTTTCGCGCATGCAACGCAGGACCGTCAGTGTGGCATGCGTTGTTTTCACGCACCCATTGAAGTCAATGGGTGCGTGTTGCGTGAAAAACGCAAGAATATAGAACATGTCGTGAGTTTTACGCAACGCACTCACGCTGCGCAAAATTCACGCATCGTCTAAACAGCCCCATAGACTATTATAGGTGCGTACGGCACGCGTGAAAAGCACGCGCGTCGCACGCGCGTATAATACGCTCGTGTAAATGAGGCCTTATGTAGATGTTATTTGTGCTGCGGAGAGTATTGGTTTTACTAACATGACATTTCTTCATTCTGACTGGACCTATGTATTTCTAGGTCTGCAGCCAGACTGAGGAAGTCAATGGGGCTCCCGTAATTACAGGTGACTACGTGTGTGCACCCATAATTACTGGTGACTACGTGTGTGCACCCATAATTACGGGTGACTACGTGTGTGCACCCATAATTACGGGAGCGTTGTTAGGCGACGTCAGTAAATAGTCACTGTCCAGGGTGCTGAAAGAGTTAAGCGATCGTCAGTAACTGTTTCAGCACCCTGGACAGTGACATCCGATCACAAGATACATCAACCTGTAAAAAAAATAGAAGTCCCTACTTACCGAGAACTCCCTGCTTCTTCCTCCAGTCTGGCTTCCCAGGATGACATTTCAGTCTAAGTGACGGTTGCAGCCAATCACAGGCTGCAGCGGTCACATGGACTGCCGCGTCATCCAGGGAGGTCGGGCTGTATGGCGAAAGAGGGACGCGTCACCAAGACAACGGCCGGGTAAGTATGAATTTCTGTTACTTTTTCTAGGGAAAGGGCTGTCCCTTCTCTCTATCCTGCACTGATTGAGAGAAGGGAAGACCTCTTCCCCTCAATACGCAACGGCTAGTCCCCATCAATTTAATGCCCATTTTAGGCAGATCCGCAACAGAATCTGCAACGCAGATTCTGTGCGGCATTGATGCGGACAGTGGCGGAAGAAATCCGCCACGTCTGGGCATGCCCTTATGGTAAATTCACATACGGCAGATTTGTTGCAGAAATTCTCAATCATCTGATTGGGAATAGCAGAAATCCATGCACATTCTGCAGAAACAACCCCAACCACATGTATGAAATGGATTTTTCAGTTGACTAAGCATCTGCAATAAATCGCATGTCGCATGTGAATATACCCTGAGGCCAGGAAAACACAAACACACACACACACACACACACACACACACACACACACACACACACACACACACACACACACACACACACACACACACACACACACACACACACACACACACACACACACACACACACACACACACACACACACACACACACACACACACACACACACACACACACACACACACACACACACACACACACACACACTTTTCAGGTCGTTTTTGCGGCTAAATTTTTCGAGCCATAGCCTGATGTGGATCCAAAAGTAAGGAAAGGTAAAGGGTGTATTCACAAAAAAATTTTTGCGTTTTTACTGCGATTTGACACAATTTTGTAAATTTGGGAAAAAACACATGCATTTTACACCTTAAGGAATGATTCACATGAACGTTGTATACATCCGTGTGCTCTCCGTTAAAAAAACAGACAGCACATGGACCCATGCAATTCAATGGGTCTATTCAGACATGCGTTGTTTTTCACGCAACGTGTGTCCGTTGCATGAAACTCGCTGCATCTTCTATTCGGGTCCGTTTTGCAGACCACATCACCCATTGAAGTCTATAGGTGCATGAATTTGACGGACAGCACACAGACGTCATTCATGTGCTGTCTGTGATTCAAGCAACAGTTGCTAAAGACTAAAGAAAGGCTGAGAAAAAATAAAATAAATGAAAAAATGTGCACCAACACTGACATAAAAAACTGATGGCACACGGAACTGCAACGCATGTAAAGCGGTGCGTTTTTTTGCAGGCGCAAAATGGACACGTTCATGTGAATCTGGCCTAAGGCTGTATTCACACACAGCATTTTGCTGCGTTTTTTTCGTGGCGTTTGTAATGTCTATTTTTGCTACAGTTTCAAGTGCGGCCAGTTGTTACATTAAAGTCTATAGTAAAATATTAAATTCACTACATACAACTGAGTTTTGGTCTGTGCAGTTTTTGAGGCAATTTTGTAGTTAGTGGCGTTTTTTCAGAATGCAGCACTCGCTGGGTATGGCATTTTTTTAGGCGTTTTTACCATAGGCTTCCCTATAGGACTTCAAAAATGCCAGAAAAAAAAGCATGAACAAATAGGACTAAATCACTAAATGAAAAACGCAACTAAAAACACTATTAAAAAAACGCATGTTACATTTAGAAATTACTAGCGTTTTGTAATGCAGTTTAAAACGCCAGAAATTTTACATGTGTGATGGAGGCCTTAAGGAAAGATTAAGGGCTCATTCAGACGAACGTGAATAACGTCCTTGTGCTGCTCATGAAAATCACGCGCAGCACACGGACCCATTGATTTCAATGGGGCCGTTCACACATGCAGGAGTTTTCACGCAGCAAGAGTCCGTTGCGTGAAACTCACTGCATGTCCTATATTGGTGCATTTTCACGCACCTACGCGCCCACTGAATTCAATGGTTGCGTGAAAACCATACACTGCACACGGATGCACATCCATGTTCGGTGCGTATTTTGCGCATCAATTCAATTGAAAATAATAAAAAAAGATGTGCTCTGCGAGTGCGTGAATAACGCATGCCACTCGCAAAGTACACTGATGCATAACGCAACACACACGGACCAGATTCACGTGCGTTTTTCACGCACGTGACTCTGATACGCTCGTGTGAATGTAGCCTAAGGGCATGGCCCCACGTGGCGGTTTTCCTCCGCAGCTGTCCGCATCAATGCCGCACAGAATCTGCGTTGCAGATTCTGCGGCGGATCTGCCCAATATGTGCAGTAAATTGATGCGGACTATCTGCTGCGTACTGCGGTAAAAGTGCTTCCCTTCTCTCAATCAGTGCAGCATAGAGAGAAGGGACAGCACTTTCCCTAGTGAAAGTAAAAGAATTTCATACTTACCGGCCGTTGTCTTGGTGACGCGTCCCTCTTTCGGCATCCAGCCCGACCTCCCTGGATGACGCGGCAGTCCATGTGACCGCTGCAGCCTGTGATTGGCTGCAGCCGTCACTTAGACTGAAATGTCATCCTGGGAAGCCGGACTGGAGGAAGAAGCAGGGAGTTCTCGGTAAGTATGAACTTCTATTTTTTTGACAGGTTGCTGT
Organism: Rhinoderma darwinii; assembly: GCF_050947455.1. Lineage (NCBI taxonomy): Eukaryota > Metazoa > Chordata > Amphibia > Anura > Rhinodermatidae > Rhinoderma > Rhinoderma darwinii. The sequence continues at coordinate 364,101,228 of NC_134690.1, read as the reverse complement.
ATATTGGGATCGGTAGTCACTGTCCAGGGTGCAGAAACAGTTACTGCCGATCGCTTAACTCTTTCAGCACCCTGGACAGTGACTATTTACTGACGTCTCCTAGCAACGCTCCCGTAATTACGGGAGCCCCATTGACTTCCTCAGTCTGGCTGTAGACCTAGAAATACATAGGTCCAGCCAGAATGAAGAAATGTCATGTCAAAAAAGCAAGACGCATCCGCAGCACACATAACATGTGCATGACAGCTGCGGACTTCATTGCGGATATTTAGAATCTCCATTGAAGTCAATGGAGAACTTCCGCAATGAGTCCGCAACCAGTCCGCCACTGGTCCGCAACATCCATTGTATGCTGCGGACACCAAATTCCGCACCACAGCCTATGCTCCGCAGCAGAATTTTCAGCCACGTCTAAACGAGGCCTACTAAAAAGAAGTGGAAGGCAATGGAGAAACGGCTCCGCTGCGGATTAACGCTGCGGAGTGTCCGCAGCGGAATTCAAGAGCAATTCCGCCACGTGGGGCTTTGCCCTTATACATCTCTTTTTTTGTGTCCACTTCTGTGTTTGGCTTTAAAAATTTAGCCAAAAGCTGCCACAAAAACTGCATTAAAACTGTGTGTGTGATCCTGGTTTAAGGGGCCCGCTGTGACTCCATTGACTAAGGGCCCACGCTACCTAACGTGTTCAGTGCTGGTGAGAAGAAGCCGCTTCTAGTGGGCTGATTCTTATTGTCTGGCCTGCATGATATTAAGAATCACTCTACTGTCCATGTACAAGAGGAGCTGGAAGGGTAGGACTGAGCTACTGGACATGTGTTTCTACTATCACTGGTCAAATTAGGTGGAAATTCTAAGAAGGAATCAAAAGTCCACCAGGGGGCGCCATTACATTTATTTACCAGCAACATCTAAGAGCATTTTTCCCCCAAAAAATAAATTCTAATTGATTAATTAAAAGAAAACAGAGAAATGTTATAGTTAATCACGAGACAAGTCCTTTAACTCCCATTTATAGCATCTGCCATAAAGCACACACATCATGCGGCACTGTCTGTATAGACAAGTGAAGGAAGTGTGTGCTACCAATATGGCTGACCCGGGGAAGTTTAGAAAAAAAAATAGCATATCAAATTATAACATAAATAAAAACGTAAAAATAATTCAGGATACAAGGTATGAGATGGATTAGGGCTTTTAGCAGGATTGAATGCATGATGTGACTATTCCGTCTGCTGTCGTATTTGTACTCCTGGTAAATATGTACCTGTGCTGTGCTCACACTGTACATGTTTGTTGTGCTAACATTTCATGCTAATCCTTAGCCACACAGGTGAAGCAGGATATGGGTTGTAAACTTATATTTAAACTACCATTGCCATATTTTTACTGTGTGTTTTACATAAGGGAGTTTTCAGTTTAATTATTAACTCTAGTTTAACCTTCAGTAGTCACATTAAAATTGGAAACATAGTCCCATAAGTGTCACTATTTTTATTGTAGATATTTAAATGATGTCACAAATAAATACAGTTGGCCCATAATTCGGGTCACTTTATTGCATATTAACTCCTTAAAGGATATGTACACATTTGAAGCCTTTTTTTAAAAATGTATTATTATTATTATTACTATTACTATTACTAAAGCAGTGTATTTTAGTGTGTTGTGCAACTTTGTAACTTATTTTTATTAAGAATTTTTTTGTACCGTGCTCTGAAACCTTAATCCGGTTTAAGTGAAACCGGGTCTCTGAAACACAGGATCCAGCTGTTATCGATCACATATGTTCACTACTTACATATGATTACATATTGCATGGTGAGGGAGAGACTTGACTGGCCTGTATAGAGAAACCAGAGATCCTAACACCAATTGACCTATTTCCCATACCAGTTTATGTTACAAAATCTAGTCTTTCTATGAATCCATACTCTTCTAGGGTCAACAATTCACTACTCTTCATATATAGAGTATTCGGCTTGCGCCATTCCTAGTGTATTGATACACTATATGGACACCTATACTTTACACCTACATGTGCTTTGATGACATCCCATTCTAAATCCATAGACATTAATATGGAGTTGGTCCCCCCTTTGCAGCTGAAACAGCTTCCACTCTTCTGGGAAGGCTTTCTACAAGATTTTGGAGCGTGAGTGTGAAAATGTTTGCCCATTCATCCAGAAAATATTTTGTGATGTCAGACACTGATGTTGGACGAAAGGCCTGACTCGCAATCTCTGTTCTAGTTCATGCCAAAGGTGTTCGATAGGGTTGAGGTCAGGGCTCTGTGCGGGTCAGTCAACTTCTTACACATCAAACAAACCCAACCAAAAAAGCCAAGGTCTGAACATGTAGGACCCCTAGATAGTGGTAATGGGGAGTTGTTCACAGGGGATCAAGAGAAGGCAGAGTTAATAAATGAGTTCTTCAGCTCTGTATATACAACAGAAGAAAGAGCAGCTGATGTAGCTGGTGCTAGTGCTGTTAATATGTCAGTTGATATACTGATTTGGCTGAATGTAGAGATGGTCCAAGCTAAATTAAACAAAATAAATGTACACAAGGCCCCGGGACCAGATGGGTTACACCCTTGAGTTCTTAAGGAGCTTAGTTCAGTTATTTCTGTCCCCCTCTTCATAATATTTAGAGATTCTCTAGTGACTGGTATAGTGCCAAGGGACTGGCGCAGGGCAAATGTGGTTCCTGTTTTCAAAAAGGGCTCTAGGTCAGTTTTTGTGCGGATGTTAATGCCAGAATAGGTTTGGGACTCTACAGTTATTGAGTCAGCAGAACGTTGGAGACTTTTATGCCCTTTTATCCTCAGCACTCAGCGACCCCGCTCTGTAACTTTACGTGCTCTGACAATTCGTGGCTGCTTTGCTGTTGTTCCTAAACGCTTCCACTTTGTAATAATAAGGCTGGGTTCACACGAGAATGTTACGTCTGTAATGGACGGAACGTATTTCGGCAGCAAGTCCCGGACCGAACACACTGCAGGGAGCCGGGCTCCTAACATCATAGTTATGTACGATGCTAGGAGTCCCTGCCTCTCCGTGAAACTACTGTCCCGTACTGAAAACATGATTACAGTACGGGACAGTTGTCCTGCACCGAGGCAGGGACTCCTAGCACCGTACATAACTATGATGCTAAGAGCCCGGCTCCCTGCAGTGTGTTCGGTCCGGGACTTGCGGCCGAAATACGTTCCGTCCATTACGAATGTAACATGTTCGTGTGAACCCAGCCTAAGGCCTCATTCACACGGCAGGGTTTCCCGGCCCGGTGCCGGCCGTTCATAAATCGGCCGGCACCCGGCTGCATTAGGAATGATAGACCCCTAATGGGGCTATTCACACGACCGATTTTTTGACGGCCGGGAAATCCGGCCGTCAAAAAATAGGACATGCTCTATCTTTGCCCGGGCACCCGGCCGCCCGGCTCCCATAGAAGTCTATGGGGCCGGGTATTACACGGCCATCACCGGAATGTGTTCCGAGTGATGGCCGGGTTTCCCGGCGCTTGCGCTCTATCTCCTCCTCCTCACAGCGCAGAGTGCATGTGAGGAGGAGGAGTTGATGCCATTCTGACGAATGGCATCGCTGTACACTGTGTTGCAGGGCCGGGGTGTACAGCAGGTGGAGGGAGCGCTGCGCTGGCTCCCTTCCCCTGCTTGTTAAAAGCACCCTGGCTCGGCGACACCTTCGATGGCGCCGCTAGTAGCAGCAGCTGCTGCTGCTGCGGCTGCTACTACTGTAGCGACGCCACTATAGCAGAGAAGGGAGGTATCTCCCCGCTCTGCTATGTGCTAGCCGCACTTTAGCTCCTTGAAGGAGCGGAATCCCCGTGTGTTCGGGGATTCCGCTCCTGGACAGAGCGCTTGATGTCTCTGTCCATATCTGGGCAGTGACATCAGGGGAAACTCCTGAAGCGGAATCCCCGAACACATGGGGATTCCCCTTCAGGAGCTGCCGCTGATGTCACTGTCCGGATCTGCCCTGCCCGGCACGGATGCATAACTTTATGCAAACCGGCCTGGCAAAATGGCAGATTTTACCGGCCGACACTCGGGCTCGGGAACGACCCGGTCGTGTGAATCCCGCCCAACACTCACAGTTGATCGTGAAATATCTAGGAGGGGAGTAATTTCCCGAACTGACATGTTACAACCATGGCATCCTGTTACGGTAGCTCTTTTTTCTCCGGTATGGTTCTGTCCATATATTGTATATTACACATTATATAAATTATGTCATGTTTTTTGAAGACTAATAATTTCTGGTAAGTTACTTAGGAATAAATAAGACAAGGTGCAGGTAGGTGGAATTTGAAAATTCAATTTTACAGAGAGATAGCATTATCTCATTCTTTTTGTTGAACAGACTTGTTGAGCAGTGTCAGAAGAGCAGAAATGTTCAGCCATAATCAGAAATATCATTTGGAGTGTTATATTACATTGCACTTCTATGTACCCAGCTCCTGCTTTACACCCACTCACAAGAAATCTAACACTGGCACATGTCACCATTCCAGAAACAAAAGCTGATCATGGTATATTTATCCTACAATCGTATTAGCATTCTCCGGCCTACTGACTATTACAAGTTATGACAAAATAATTGCTTTTGCTGGTAAACCAGACTGAGGAAACATATTATGTCTCAATCTGTGTTGTCGTTTCAGCTGACGTCCTCCCTACCAGACTGTTTCCATACCGAATAAAACAACAGATGGTTGCACGTACATGTATATATAATTACCAAATAAGAGAATAACATTCTTTATTACTTACATAAGAAATTAACAAGAGAATAGCTCGTAATAAAGCATCCAATGGCACATGGCACAGATTTTGGCATATAGAAAAGAACTCTGCATGTCTCCATGTGAAATCAGAGGCATACAGAGGTACAGTAGGGCCCCATAGAAGTATATAGGTGCGAATAAAGGCTCTGTACAACTCAGGGGTTGTACAGAGCCATAATGAGTTTGAACACAAGAGGCCTAAGGCTAATTTTGAACGCATAGATTTTGACCACTTTTAGCTATATCACTATCAGTATGGTGTAACTTTGCTGGCCATCTACACACTTAGATATACTTTATGTTTTTAACAGAACAATTGTTGACATCAAGATCAATGTATTTACATTGCACACAATAACAGACATTGTTAGGATATCCTTAGGATAGGCTATCAACATTAAATTGGTGGAGGTCCAACTTTGTGCACCCTTGCCGATCACCTATTTGAAGGTGCCACCGCGCTTCATTGTTTACACTGCTCCGTACAGCACAGGTCCATACTTTTAGTAGCGGATGTGCATAGTATTGCAGCCTAGTCCCATTCACTTGAATCAGACGAAGCCACTGCAAATTGATATATCAGACATAGTCGCTACTAAAAGTACAGAGCTGTGCCTGGTAAACAATGAAGGGGATGTGGTTCTTGCCGGAGTGCCGTGGCACCTTTAAACATCTGATTGGGGAGGGTGGTGAAAGTTTGGACCCCCACGATCTAATATTAATGGCCTATCCTAAGGATAAGTTATCAATTTTATCTCTCCAGATAACCCCTTTAACTCAGTAAGATGTCAAATAGCAAAAAAAACAACAACAAGCAGTTAAATGACAGCTTCCTCTCTGCTGCATCTGCATCTAAATTAAATGTTACTGTTTCATTCATCATACTATTCATACCAAACAAAAGTAACCAATGGATACATTCTGCTTAAAGTTTATTGCTGTGTCCTACTTTTTAGTGTTTTGTTCTTAATATGAGTGTAGGGACTCGCAAGACGATGAGGACCCTTGATGCGGGTTGCGAGCCTGTGTATTTTGGCTAAAATACCAACTAATATCTCATGTTTATTATGTATATTTTTACAGGATGCAGCCTGGCCTTGTGATGTTGGGAGGGAATGGGGTGTCAGTACTTAGCGTGGTACAAGGGTGCTCTAATAGTATGGTCATAACTAATAGGCTGTATGCCAGCATGTTGCACTACACGTAACCGTGTGACTGGCACACATATAGAAGTCTTATCTGTGTGCAATGATAATACTAAGCAGCCCCCGCGTCATAAATAGTAGGCGTGAGGGTGGCTGTTCATCAGTATTTTGTACCTGTACAATCTCCCGCTATGTAGCACTGTGGTTTGTCTGAATCCTACTGGGTACTGCTGTTTGAACTTGCCATTGTATCAGTAAGTATGGCCTTTTTCAGTGATTTTATCCTAAGGATAGGCTGGCAATTTTAAAGAACCAGTAATATGCATCATGTCAGGCAAATGAGCCTTTTAATTGGACAGGTGAGATTGACAAACACCTCTAATGTGTTCATCTGGGGGGGGGAAGGGTTTCACTTTTTTCTCATATGAAATTAAGATTTCTGGCCATTGTGAGCCACATGACCTTCTGTTTCTAAGCAATGTCCAAAACACAAAAAGCACAAGAATTACTTATCAACTACAGTATGTCAAGATTTTTAAAACAGTATTGGCATGTAAATGCAGGCACTGCTCTGCATGATGTGGGAATTGTTAGGCTTCATATGGATAAACTATGTGTCACTCGCCCTGACCCCAGAACCGCTCTGCTGCTTGTAGTTGCCAGCTCTCTGCAATGAGCTGTGGGCCGTGCCAGATTTCCATGACAAAAAACCTGCTCTGATGATGTCATGCAGTGGCAGCTTTAAAAAATAAAAAATGCAAAAAATAAAAGAGCTGTCTAATTACCCATGTCTGTGAATATGGTATATTCTATCTATGTTGGTTTATTGTATCCTGACCCTGATCCTGATCTTAGCCTTGCTTATGAATTCCGCCTTCATCTTGCTCCTCCAGATTTGTGCCTAGTTCTTGTAGTTTTGACCCCTGGCCCGTCACTTGGTGTTACATGTTTGTCTTCTCATCTGGTTTGCCATACCAGTGTTGACCCCCATCTTCACTGTAACTCCGGTTGCATATCACTCCTATATATTTACAGTTTACCATCAATTGGTGACTAGTGACTTAAGGACCGTGACCTGGACCATACCACTTTGTGGGTGGTTCTAGGGGGAAAAATGTGGAGATTCCTTAGACTACGCACCTCAGATTAGTTAGCAGCAAACCACTTCCCGATGAAAACCATAAAACTATAGTATTCTTTGGGTACTATGTAGACACTTTGTGGTTCTATGTGGGCACAGTGTAACTGTCACGTTGGGTTTGTGGACCCACTGGGCCGTACCTCTTTGGCGGTATGGCAGCTGGCCAACAGGGTGCAGGTCACAGTTCACAGAAGGTACCTGTGGGCAGCTCGGACAGTAGCAAGGCAGGCTCGGCTGGGACTAGGGACCGGGTAGACGGCAGGCGTGGAGCAGCAGGACAGGCGTAGGACCAATGGCTGCGGCCTTCAGGGGGAGAGTGAACCTGATGGACTGCAGCCACGGACATGACAGTAACACTGTGCAGACACTAGAGATATGTAACCATTGTGTAGTGCAAAATATATTTATTACATCATCAATATCACTGAATGATTGCTCCAAACACAAAGAAACAGAGCATTATGTTGATGTTCTTTAAAGCACCCAACATTCTGTCTATGAGGAAACAGTGTCTGCTGATAAAGAGTGCGAGTATAATAATAAATGTATATTGATAACATTATATTAGTAAATTGCTGTTTAAATTTACTTCATGTTTGATCTTGACTTTAAATATAATGTATATGATATAATATAATAAATACCTCAGTGTGAAAAACAATTACTATGTTATGACTAAGAATGACGAAGAGCAGGAATAGTACTTGCAAATAAATGCTACCATTAATAATTAATACTGATGCTTATAAATAGACGGGATGGTAGAACGGACAAGAGAACAGATCAATGAGTGTGTTCATCCCAATCTAACCAAACACCCACACATTTGATTCCTATAGTGCAAAATTTTATTTTTTCATTCCCAGCCATTATTATGCAAGTGCATTTGAGATTATGGCATTTCAGCTGTTGACAACACATGTCAAGGGAATGATCAGAGAAAACGGAGAAGAAAAGCAGAAAACACATAAAGTTGTAAAAGACTATTCTTTTAGTGGTTCAAAAAGCCATGGAAAATTGCTGCTCAAAACAGCTATAAAAAACCCAAAATAAACATAGCAATTAAGTGTTCTCAAAAGATGAAGTTGTCATAACGCTAGGAGTATATTATCTACTACTACAACTAACTGTGTGATAAATATCATACAAATATGTCGACACAAAAGTACAGGTAGGCACAAGATGATAGTATCAATCTGGTCTTTCACAATACAGCCACTTCTTAAGGTGTACCTTAGGGTCGGATGTATTGTAAATCACAGAAAAATTTAGGCAATGACATGAAGAACAATGTTTTTATATATTTTGTTAACAATGCAATCGCTCCTAGCAGCCAGATGGGGTTCAGGGTAGTTAAAATTTCCTGAAAAGGGTGGGGAAAGGGAAACAATTACCAGGTCTTTTTCTCTTGTGTGGAAATACCTTGCACTATAATAGGAGACCTATTTTAATATTTCCTATAGGTCCTCCTCTTTTTTATGTATGTCACTGTAGTGGTTTGAGGGTAAAGCCCCCTGACCTTGTTTAGTTTGAGTACTTGCCAACAGCGCACCTCAGATCTTAGCCCATGGGGGGCCAGAGAGGAGATAAAGACAACTGTAACCTTCCCGCTTGTTACTTTTTAAAACTGTCCCTTGTTCAGATATAATAACGACTTGTTCACATCTGCGTTGGAGGCTCCATTAGGGGCCTCCGCCGCGGATCCGGTAGAGAAACCTGGAAACAGCAGACTGCGCTTTTGTTTCCAGTAAAACCACTCACGTCACGACGAAAAGCCAACAGTACCCAATAAAGTCACGGTGGTGTCCGTGGTGCCAAGGAACCGTTGCTTCCGGTATTCCCGTATTCTGCTCCTCTGACAAGGCAGAACAACGGAATGGCCCGATGCAAGTGTGAACATAGCATTAGTGGTTCTTTGCACAACTATCCTTAACTGGTTTATCCTCACTTTTAGGTAAAGTATAAAAGACTGTATTTTTAAGATTTTCTTGGTGTTTCATATAAATGTGGTCATGTATGAAGTAGTGTTGTCACAATACCAGAATTTGGACTTCGATGCCGATACTCTGTGTAGTATTGCGATTCTCAATACCAAAACAATACTTTGCCAACAGTAAGGGTATGTGCACACGGTAGCAGGCTTTTACGTCTGAAAAGACAGACTGTTTTCAGGAGAAAACAGCTGCCTCGTTTCAGACGTAAATGCTCCTCATCGCATTTTGCGAGGCTTCTCTGACAGCCGTAAATTTTGAGCTGTGCTTCATTGAGTTCAATGAAGAACAGCTCAAATTACGTCTGAAAGAAGTGTCCTGCACTTCTTTTGACGAGGCTGTATTTTTACGCGTCGTCTTTTGACAGCTGTCAAACGACAACGCGTAAATGACAGGTTGTCTGCACAGTACGTCAGCAAACCCATTCAAATGAATGGGCAGATGTTTGCCAACGTATTGTAGCCCTATTTTCAGACGTAAAACGAGGCATAATACGCCTCGTTTACGTCTGAAAATAGGTCGTGTGAACCCAGCCTAATAAAAAAATAGTCCTTCCATTTTCTGATGTGAGGCATGTGGTGTGATGAATTGTGAACCTCCATGTGCCCCACATTAATAGTAATTAACCCCATCATGTTTCTCACAGTCAAACTGGAAAACATTGGGTTAATGTGTGAGGTACATGATGGAGTTAATTACTATTAATGTGAGGCACATGTGGAGGTAATAAATTCACCTCGTGTCTCACATTGAAACAAAGCAGTTTTTATTTTATTCTTTTACAGTGTACACATCATGTGTAAATGACCACTGGCGTAGCTATAGGGCTCGCAGCGGTCGCAATTGCGACCGGGCCCCGAAGCCAGGGGGGCCCACAGCCCCCCGCACCACATCAATAAAAAGTTACTATAGTAACTCGGGCCGCGGGCCCCTGTTACTATAGTAACAGACTTTACTTACCTTCCTGCTTCCGGATCGCAGTGGAGGTCCTGACGTCAAACGCTGTGCACAGCGCATGACGTCACAACGCTATGCGCCGCGCACAGCATCGAGACGACAGAACTACCGCCTCGGCTGAAGAGGAAGGTAAGATTAGTAGCCCTGACTGGCGGGGTCCGACTCCCGGGACCCGCCAATCAGCTGTTTTGAAGGGGCCGCAGCACTCGTACGAGAGCTGCTCCCCTTCATTCCGGTCACTTCATTCCAGTCACACTGTGAATCGGTGTCGGCGAAGTGAAATGAAGGGGAAGCAGCTCTCGTACGAGTGCTGCGGCCCCTTCAAAACAGCTGATTTGCGGGTCCCGGGAGACACATCAGCTATTGATGGCCTATCCTGTGGATAGGCCATCAATGTTTAGGGACTGCACAACCCCTAAGCCTATGATGTAGCAGGCTTAGAGGGCCCATGAGACAGGATCACAGATTGTGTGATGCTGTCTGCTGGGCCCTGTATCTAAGCCAATCACATGGTAGGCTTAGATACATGGCCCATGTGTGATCCTGTCTGCTGGGCCCTGTATATAAGCCAATCACATGGTAGGCTTAGATACATGGCCCATGCGTGATCCTGTCTGCTGAACCCTGTATCTAAGCCTACCACACTGTAAATTTAGATACAGGGCCCCAGCACACAGTAATCTTATACTGTATAAGATTACTGTCTGCTGGACCCTGTATCTAAGCCTACCTTGTGGTAGGCTTAGATATAGGGTCCCACAGACAGTATCACACATGGGCCCTGTATCTAAGCCTAACACATGTGTTACTAATCGTTTTTCTTGTGTGTTTTCTTACAGGTTCGGTCGTTGGACTATGTCGGATTCCAGGACTACTTCGATTACAGCTTTTTTTTTATTATCAATAAAATGGTTAATGAGGGTTGTGTGTTTTTTTTTTAATTTCAATAAAATATTTTTTCTATGTTTTTGTATTTTTTTTTAAACTATATTACTACCGCCTTAGTAATGGCCGCCGGCTGATTGACAGTATCCATTGCTAAGGCGGGGCTTAGTGTTAGCCGGTGCAGAGGTGAACACTAACCCCCATTATTACCCCGGTACCCACCGCCACCAGGGGTGCTGGGAAGAGCCGGGTACCATCCAGTACTTGACCATTTGTAGGGATGGTTGGGCACTGGGGTGGCCGCAGGCTGGTATTATCAGGAGTGGAAAGGCCAGATACAGTGGCCCTTCCCACCCTGGTAATGCTAGGCTGCTGCTGCTTTATTGTATCTGGCTGGTTATGAAAAATGGGGGGACCCCACGTCATTTAAAAAAAAAAATAATATAATAATTGGAAAGAACGATGTCGGGTCCCCCCCAATTTTCATAACCATCCAGATACAACACAGCAGCAGCAGGCAGCATTACCAGGGTGGTAGGTGCCACTGTTTTTGGCTTTCCCCAGCCTAATACTACCAGCCTGCGGCCACCCCGGTGCCTGCCCGTCACTACAGATGGACGGGTACTGGTTCGTACCCGGCTCTTCCCGGCACCCCTGGTGGCGGTGGGTACCGGGGTAATAATGGGGGTTAGTGTTGGCCTTTGCACCTGCTAACATTAAGCCCCGCCTTAGTAATGGAAGTTGTCAATCAGCCAGCGGCCATTACTAAGGCGGTGATAATAAAGTTTAAAAAGATACAAGCACATAGAAAAAATATTTTATTGAAATAAAAAAACACAACCCTCATTAACCATTTTATTGAGAATAAAAAAAACGCCGTCATTGAAGTCCTCGTATCCGAAGTCCAACAACCGAACCTGTTAAAAAACACAAACACACAAAAATAATCAGTAACACATAAAGAAGCAAAATTATTATTCTTACCTTTCCTGGGTCCAGCGCTGGAGCCGCAATGTCAGCGAGCTGAGCCCTGTATCTAATCCAATCATGTGTGATACTGTCTGCTGAGTCCTGTATCTAATCGTATCATGTGTGATACTGTCTGCTGGGCCCTATATCTAATCCTATCATGTGTGATACTGTCTGCTGAGTCCTGTATCTAATCCAATCATGTGTGATACTGTCTGCTGGGCCCTATATCTAATCCTATCATGTGTGATACTGTCTGCTGAGCCACTGTATCTAATCCTATCATGTGTGATACTGTCTGCTGAGCCACTGTATCTAATCCTGTCATGTGTGATACTGTCTGCTGAGTCATTGTATCTTATCCTATCATGTGTGATACTGTCTGCTCAGCCACTGTATCTAATCCTATCATGTGTGATACTGTCTGCTGGGCCACTGCATCTAATCCTATCATGTGTGATACTGTCTGCTCAGCCACTGTATCTAATCCTATCATGTGTGATACTGTCTGCTCAGCCACTGTATCTAATCCTATCATGTGTGATACTGTCTGCTCAGCCACTGTATCTAATCGTATCATGTGTGATACTGTCTGCTGGGCCCTATATCTAATCCTATCATGTGTGATACTGTCTGCTGAGCCACTGTATCTAATCCTATCATGTGTGATACTGTCTGCTGAGCCACTGTATCTAATCCTATCATGTGTGATACTGTCTGCTGAGTTATTGTATCTAATCCTATCATGTGTGATACTGTCTGCTGGGCCACTGCATCTAATCCTATCATGTGTGATACTGTCTGCTCAGCCACTGTATCTAATCCTATTATGTGTGATACTGTCTGTTCAGCCACTATTTCCCCTGACATTTTAAGCACTGAGGGTATGTTCACACTACAGCGTCCGTTACGGCTGAAATTACGGGGCTGTTTTTAGGAGAATGTATATGGCATGTACAGGCGTTTTTCGCTGCGTCCATTACGGACGTAATTGGAGCTGTTTTTCCATGGAAAACGGCTCCATTTACGTCTGAAGAAGTGACAGGCACTTCTTTGACGCGGGCGTCTTTTTTACGCGCCGCCTTTTGACAGCGGCGCGTAAAAAAAATGACCGTCGGCACAGAACATCGTAAAACCCATTCAAATGAATGGGCAGATGTATGCCAACGCTTTTGAGCCGCATTTTCGGACGTAATTCAATGCTAAAACGCCCGAATTACGTCCGTAAATAGGGTGTGTGAACCCAGCCTTAGTGACGCCCCGGCTGCTAGTGCTGCATTGTTGGGTCACTTAGGAGACCCAGCGATGCAGCTGAAAGCTGTGGACCGTCGGCCATGATGAGTTTGCGGGGGGGGGGGGGCCCAATAAGAACTTTCGCATCGGGGCCCATGAGCCTTTAGCTACGCCCCTGTAAATGACGCTATAAATTCGTTATGCAGGTTATTACAGTCGCGACAATATAGAATATGTGTATATTTTATGTATTGAGACTTTTATTTTAATGTTTATTGTAAAAAATGTGTGTGTATTTTTTTTTAACGTTAAAGAGGCTCTGTCGCCAGATTATAAGTGCCCTATCTCCTAAATAATCTGATCGGCGCTGTAATGTAGATAACAACAGTGGTTTTTATTTTGAAAAAGTATCATTTTTTTTAGCAAGTTATGGGCAATTTTAGATTTATGCTAATTAGTTTCTTAATAGACAACTGGGCGTGTTTTTACTTTTTACGAACTGGGTGTGTACAGAGAAGTGTATGACGCTGACCAATCAGTGACCAATCAGTGTCATACACTTGTCATTATTCCAGCCCAGCTTCTCTCACTGCACAATAACACTGTAACAATGGGCTGGAACAATGAGAAATGTATGACACTGATTAGTCACTGATTGGTCAGCGTCATACACTTCTTGTACAACGCCCAGTTGGTAAAAAGTAAAAAGACGCCCAGTTGGTCATTAATAAACTAATTAGCATAAATCTAAAATTGCTCATAACTTGCTCAAAAATGATAGTTTTTCTAAATAAAAACCACAGTTATCTACATTACACTTGAAACTTTAAAGTACTGGCATATATCTACAGTATATATAGTACATTAGCCCGTGTATGGATAGTACACAGGCAGTTGTTAGGATATACCTAAGTATGCCCTAACAGCAGGAAATATGGTCAGACAGCCCTGGTGTTCTTCAATGGACACTGGGCTGTCTGCCTATATATGGTATGCCCCTCAATCGCATCACAGGGATTCCCTGTGACGCGATCCAAGGGGCATCCCCTTCTCATTTTCCCCTTAAATGCTTTGATCGCAGTATTCAAGGGAATAGCGGTGAAGGTCAGAGATTTCTCTGATCTTCCACTGTGTAATACAGCCCTTGCCCGTTTCTGACAAGTGTGCGCGCGCGGTCAACATGAGGTGATTCGGCCGGTGCTACACTAATGAGCGGCGGCGCCGGCACTGAAGACAGAACATGGGTGTTTTGCAGTTGGCCCGCCATGTTCTCTATTTTAAGTGGCGGTGCTCATTAGCGCATCACATCATACTGCCCGCGTGCGCACACTTGTCAGGAGCGTGACAATGGCTGAATTACAGAACCGCAAGCTTGCTCTAACTATATTGATGTATTGCAATGTATTGAAATACATGAATTAACGGTATTGAACCCTTTCAGGGTGTACGGCATCTAAATAGTATTGAGATTTAGATGCATCGTGCAACCCTGGTATGAAGAGTGGCATAGTGGGCGCTACATTCCACTACACAGCTTACAACAGTTGAGATTAATTGCCTGCCCAGCTGGACTCTCCCAGGTCTTACCTGGCATTTTCCACCGTGACTTTTCAAAGAAAAAAAGTGTTGGAGAACATTTAGGGCTCATGCACAAGGCTGTATTAAATGAGTCAAAATCCAGTATATGAGGTAATGGTTTTCATACAAGCACTTTAGTGCAGGGAAGAATACAGAAAAATTCCTTTAATCCAGCGTAAAAAGGATTGAGAGTTCACATATTACCAGATACCTATAGAAAAATATCCAAAACTCACTTGCAAGGAAAGAGAACATTTTGGTAGAAATCCTAAAATAAACATTTCTGTCTTATTTTTACACTCTTTTTTTTTTTTTCATATTATATTGTTGTTCTGTGCTCAAAACAAGTGCCAGATTATCAGACGTTCTGAATTATTAGTTGCCAAATTAAAAAAATGTCACTTCAATTGTCTATGATAAATAAAACAAATAAAAAATAAAAATCAATGGCATCTGAAGCACATTGTATGTTGCAGTTGATTTTTTTGTTAGCATCTGTATGATAAAAGCCCTAAAACATCTCAATAATAAATAGGAATATGCAAAGCTTTCCATGCCTTTAGTGTGAGGGTATGTTCACACGGCCTATTTACGGACGTAATTCGGGCGTTTTTGCCCCGAATTACGTCTGAAAATAGCGCCTCAATAGCGCTGACAAACATCTGCCCATTGAAAGCAATGGGCAGACGTTTGTCTGTTCACACGAGGCGTATATTTACGCGCCGCTGTCAAATGACGGCGCGCAAATAGACGCCCGCGTCAAAGAAGTGACCTGTCACTTCTTTGGCCGTAATTGGAGCCGCTATTCATTGACTCCAATGAATAGCAGCGCTAATTACGGCCGTAATTGACGCGGCGTTCAAGCGCCTGCACATGCCGTTACGGCTGAAATTACGGGGATGTTTTCAGGCTGAAACATCCCCGTAATTTCAGCCGTTACGGACCCCCGCCGTGTGAACATACCCTTATGTGCAGCACATTGTATATTTAATGACATCATTTATTCACATTCTTTCCCAAAGTTACGATCTCACAGCAGCTGCTAACAATGCTGAGTACAGGCAATTGCATTTCTTTGTATCTGTCTGTATCCACATGTATCTATTTGATAGTTCAACACTAATGACTGCATCTCTACAACTCTGTAAATATAGACATATTGGTCTGTTGCATATATAATAGCTATTGCTGGATACTAGATTCGGTGGATGATCTTGACAAATGAAAAGAAAGTAATTCACATACTTTCCATAAACACTTACTAAGAGACGGTGGTCAATTTATGAGGCTGTAGGGTATATGGGGCCATCCAAGATAGCAACAAAGCTCTGCTAAGCCTTTCCAGTCTATGCGGCACTGAGTTTGCATGTTCCTCATATAAACTGTAGAATAAAACTCCTTTAATTCGGGTGTCCACAGTTTGCGTTGTATAATCCGTTACTTTCATCTGTTTTTAGATCAGAATAAGGATAAAAACGGATCCGTTAAAAATCCCATTGAAATCAATTGGATTTTTAATTGTATCTGTTAGCGTCCATTCGCGTCTGTTATGTTAGTCATCCATTTTTTTGGACAGAGATAATAGTGCAGCGTACAGGACTTTTTCTCCGTTCAAAAAAACGGAGGTCTAACGGATGGGTTATTTTTATCATTGTTGTCAATGTAAAATGGATACAAACGGATTGTATTCCATTTGCATCCGTTATTTTTATCTCTATGGGATCTTTAACAGATCCATTTTTATCCTCATTCTGATCTAAAAACTGATCACAGTAACGGATTATACAACGCAAGTGTGAACTTTGCCTTAAAGTTTCATAGACAACTGAACCAAAATTCACAGACAGGTTTCTGGAGACAAACAAAAAAAAAAACCCCACTAAGGGTATGTTCACACGCAGTGTTTTCAAGCGTAATTCGGGCATTTTACGCCTCGAATTATGCCTGAAAAAACGCCCCTAATACGCCTACAAACATCTGCCCATTGCTTTCAATGGGTTTTACGATGTTCTGTTCCCACGAGCCTTTATTTTACGCGTCGCTGTGAAAATACGGAGCGTAAAATGACGGCACGTCAAAAGAAGTGCAGGACACTTCTTGGGACGTTTTTGGAGGCGTTTTTCATTGACTCCATTGAAAAACAGCTCCAAAAACGGCCGTAAAAAATGCTGCGAAAAACGTGAGTTGTTAAAAAAACTTCTGAAAATCAGGAGCTGTTTTCACCTGAAAACAGCTCCGTATTTTCAGACGTTTCTGGTCACTGCGTGTGAACATACCCTAAAAGTCATACATATATATATATGCTGACTGTACATAGTACATAACCTGTAGTTGACTACTGCCCCCGCCAGCAGGTTCATAAGAGATTGAGGCTCCATTTGTATAAAAATATAGTGTGTTATAGGATTGGTGAAATACTCTTAGGTTCTGTTCACACTGGTGTCATGGTTCTGTCCCATCAGTATCTGTTTCTAAATGGATCAAAACAGGTCCATCATGGGTGTAGTTAGGGCGTCTGAAGTCTTGGCAGCCACAAGCACATGTACAGCTTAGACACCCACACTGGGGCTTGTGTGCAATGTGCAGGGGCTTTAATAACTCATGTGCAGCTATGAATGATGTCTGGATCTCATTACATTTTGCAGACACAGATTTTTTTATTCTGTAGAACACAGGAAAGGCCCTAATCGTGATATTGCGAGATGACAACCCTGGAGACATAGCTTACAACTTCTGCGACCTAGTGTAAACTGTACCATAGCACCCCAAATATCATGTATCATTTATATTAGTGCTATTCTCTCAGTGGAGCTATAGGACCTCCAGGTAACACCACTTTACACTTCCTACAGCTAGAAGTGGCCTGAAAGTCCTACTGGTTCCGAATTTACCCAAAATAGAAAAAGCTCAAATTCAGTTTTAATGTATAGCCACCATGAGGATATTTATGGACAGTAAACTGAAATGGGTTGTACAATTTTAGAAAAACATGGCTGTTTTCTTCTAGAAACAGCACCAGATGGGCTGTGGCTGTAGATTGCGGCTCAACTCCACTGAAGTGAATGGGGATGAGCTGTAAAACCACACACAACCTGTGGACAGTTTTGTCTCTGTTTTTGGAGAAAGAAGCTATGTTTTTCTTGTTTTTATACCTAGGTCTGTAAGTATGACAATGGGACATCCACAATGTCTGCCTCATAGGGTTCTTTGCCTACCTCTGGGTCTACACTGTAAGATTATAGGTTGAATTTTATGGACCTGTGTCTTTTTTCCACCTTATCAACTGTATATATTACTATTTTAACCAGTGGCGCATAGTGCCAGGGAATCATTGGGCAACTAGGCAACTCATTCTTGGGTGATTGTGAATTTGGATGTAACATTTTTCTGAAGTGCTCTCCCATATTTAATATTATTATTCTTTCCACATACAGTAACAAAAAGACCCCAAAACTGGGATAACTTCTGCTACTTCTCCAACCACTACCCTTACACACAGTGCATATCATTCCTACCCATTCATTTCTAACCCTAACCACTTTTAACTAAAAAATAATTTGATTTCTGAAAAATTCTAATCAGATCCAAAGATAACAGGACTATAATTAAAATTAATGGTATTTTCTCAGAATAGACATGAGTATTGACATGTTATACTGTAAGTGTCAAATTGGTGAGAGTCGAGATGCTAGAAAATCCAATGATTTTAAGAACAATAGGGACCTTGCCTTGCTTTTACTAGAGAGGTTAATGGTTCATCTCCATTAAAATCAATGAATGTTAGATAAATTCCAAAATTTATGTTTCTAGTGGAACTTGTATGTTAGCTCTTTGATACAGATTTATATTTATGTAGAAATTCTGATTTCTTAGATCAGTTATAATTGAAATGAGAGAAATTGAGATGCACAAAAAAAATGTGAAGTAGGTAGTGATGACCAGAATACACTAAGCATGGAGACCATTATTATTTTCCTTAGTGACTATGTAAACAGAATACGACTGCTATAGATACTCTGTTCTTTTGAAAGAACCCAAGAAGTGTACAAAAGGTTAAAAAAACAGCTATCTACCTCTTTGTGATTCCAATCTTCTAAGCAAATTTATGAAAACACACAATAAACTTTTGAGAAAGAAGAAATATCAAAAGTAGCCAAATATATCTGCAATGTTTTCCTTGGCCAGAAATACTCTAAACATTTCTATGTATGTAGTGTACAGATGTATAAGGCCATTAGAGATATATGGAGCTGTGAGATGATTTCTGTTAAAAGGTAAACATTTTACTGAAAAAAATAAAAATAAATAAATATATATATATATATATATATATATATATATATATATATATATATATATATATATATGTATATATATATTGTGGACACCTGACCTGATAGGTGAATCCTACAGTATATGAGCCTCTTGGACATCCCATTTCAAAACAATGGGTGTTATTATGGCGTTGGGCCCTCTTTTGCAGTTATATTAGCCTCCACTCATCATAAGTGTTTGGAGTGTGTCTGTGAGAATTTGTGCCCATTCAGCCAAAAGAGCATTTGTGAGACCAGGCCGTAATGGTCGATGAGAAGGTCTGGCTCTCAATCGGCGTTCCAATTCCTCCTAAAGGTGTTCAGTGGCGTTAAGGTCAGGGCTCTGTGTCAAACCATGTCTTTATGGATCTTGCTTTGTTCACTGGGGTACAGTCATGCTGGAACAGGAAAGGCCTTCTCCAAACTGTTCGCACAAAGTTGTTAGCATACATTTGTCTTAAATATCTTTGTATTTTGCAACATTAATATTACCCTTCACTGGAAATAAGTATCCTAGCTAAAACCCTGAAGTATAGACCCATATGCTTATCCCTCCACCACTTAATTTTACAGTAGGCACTATGAATTCTGGTAGGTAGCGTTCTCCTCACATCTGCCAAGCCCAGATTTGTATATCAGATTGACAGATAGTAAAATGTAATTCTTCGCTCAAGAAAACATTTTTCCACTGCTCTAGTGGTGACATTCTTTACACTACTTCAGCCGATGCTTGGCATTGCACATGGTGATATTGTATGCAGCTGCTTGACTATTGAAACAAGTTCCATGAAGCTCCAGATCCACCGTTCTTAAGGCAGTTTGGAGCGCTGAAAGTAGTAATGCAACAGATGGCATGCGATTTTTATCCATCACGCACTTCAGCACTTGGCGGCCCTGCTGTTTTGTAAGTGGTTTGCCACTTTGTGGCTGAGCTGTTACACCTAGATGCTTCTACTTCACAATAACAGCAGTTACAATTGACCAGGGCAGATCTAGCAGATCAGAAATTTAACAAACTGACTTGTGGTAAAGGTGGCATCCTATAACACTGCCTTGTTTAACGTCACTAAGCTCTTCAGTATAATATACAAAAATGGCGACAGCACTCTGCGAACACTAATGCCACCTAAACACTATAAATAAAAAGAAATGCATTGCTGATGAATCTACTTACAATAGTGAGGTTCTTAGCGCACGTTTTGATCAAACTGTGTGAGCCCACTTGCCACGGCAAGATGACCTCTATAAGGTGGCATTAGTTGTCGCAGAGTGCTGTCGCCATTTTTGGATATTGTATTGTTTACAGTCTTAGGCTACTGTGGGGACATATATTCTATTGCCATTAATTTCATTGGAAGGCGGAGGCGTTCCTTTCCTGCGGCGGTTTTTAGACGCTCGCGGGAAAAAAAGCGCCATGTTCTTTCTTGCCGCAGTTCTGGCTCTGACCTCCCATTGAAATCAATTAGAGAAAGCATTATCGCACCATTTTTTGCCTGCGGCGCTCAATGGGCGCGGACGAAAACTGCTGTGAAAAACGCGGCAAGAAAGGGCAGGCAGGTCAAATTTCTGAAGGAATTTTGATGCAGATTTTTCCTGCCTGAAAATGCCTCCGTGTGAACAGGGCCTTACATCATAACAGGATGAGTGAAAATATACAGTATATTAACAGAAAGCATCAGAGGGATGGCAAAGAGCCAAAATGTTAGTTTCTCTGGAGACAGAAATAGAGATAAATGCTCTTTGTAGCTGCTCCCCAATCTGGCAGATATACACCGTCCAACCATAACATAAAAACCACTGACAGGTAAAGTGAATAATAGTATTTATATCATTACAATGGCGCCTGACAAGGGGTGGGGTATATTAGGTAGCAAGTTAATAGTCAGTTCTTGAAGTTGATGTGTTGGAAGCGGAAAAATGGACACGCGTATGTATCTGAGGCATCTTTGACAAGGGCCAAATGAGATGGCACCATGATGCACTATGGGCAAAAGCAAGTCAGCGGAGGCGGTCTGATACTCTGGGCAATGTTCTGCTGGTAAACCTTGGGTGGATGTTACTGTGGCTTATACCAAGTAACCACATCATGGCAACGGTATTTCCTAATAGCAGTGGCCTCTTTCAGCAGGATATTGCATCTTGCCACACAGCAAACATTGTTCAGGAATGGTTGGAAGAACATAACAGAGAGTTCAAGGTGTTGACTAAAATCCCTAGATCTCAATCCGATCGATCATCTGTGGAATGTGCTGGAAAAACAAGTCTGATCCATGGAAGACCCACATCGCAACTTACAGGACTGAAAGGATCTGCTGCTAACATCTTGGTGCCACATATCACAGGACAGATACCACGGGACACCTATATAGGTCTTGTGGAGTCTATGGCTTCATAGTTCAGAACTATTTTGATAGCACAAGTGGGACCTACATAATGCTAGACAGGTGGTTTTAATATTATGTCTGAACGGTGTATGGGACTCCCCTCTATTAACTCAGAATGTCCTAATAGGTTATTCGTTAATTCCTTACCAGACAACGACTCAAACGTTCCAGCTTTTTCAGGTTCTTAGTTATGCTTTAAAAACACCTACGTGCTGTAAATTCTGCCCACTGTATGACTGAACCAAAAATTTCACATGAAAATAATTTTTTTTTACATTTTCAAAAGGCTTTCATTACATTTGTGAACATTTGCAATGAAATTGGTGAATTGTAAAGATACATAGCTAGCCCTCAGATAACAGAGTTTAAAATGACCAAAAAAAAATTATATGCATCAGTTTGACCAAATGGCACGTCAGGCAGTAGGCTTTCATGTAAATTATGTGAATCACAATAATAATATACAAGACATATATAGAATAGAGTAAACCATTATAGGTAAGAACATGAATAAATAAGATCTAAAATATTTTAGCATCATCGTTTGCCCATCAAAATGACTGACTGGTTGAACTTCTCATCACTCGGCATAGATCACAGTTACAAATTGACTTATTGACTAAGGCCTCATGCACACGACCGTGTTTTTGCGTCCGCAATTCCCCCGCAAATCCACGGGAGAATTGCGGACCCATTCTTTTCTATGGGGCCGTGCACACGACCGTAGTTTTTGCGGTCCGTGCACGGCCCGGGAACCCGGACCGCAGAAAGTACGGACATGTCCTATTATGGTCCGGAGTTGCGGTCCGGGCTCATTGAAAACAATGGCCCGGCCATGTGCATGTGCGGGCGGCTTGCGGCTGACAGTCCGCTGACAGTCCGCAGCCGGCCGACACGAAAATCACGGGCGTGCACACGGCTACGGTCGGGCTACGGTCGTGTGCATGAGGCCTTAGTGTAACAGTTTTCCAGTAAATAGCATATTATTGTGAAAACAATGTTCAGTATTCATTTCCTATTTTGGAAGTGTACATGATAGGTAAATGTACTTCAAAACACATTGTTGCCTGGGAGCTAAACATACTAGGTGGAAAGTAATACAATATAACTTTACAGACATCCATTTCATTTGCATTATTTTTTGCAATTTGTTTAAGAAAAGAACCAAATTTAATGGAACTTGGTAGTTCCAGGAATATCTGTCTCTGGGATCTTAAAAGGGTTGTGTAGTTTAGAAAACCTATTCTTATATTCTCTATTAGGGAATTCTGGGTTAATCTCGGGAAGGGGGGTCCTCTGTTCAGAATCCTCATCTCTTGGCCAGAGATGAGAGTTGATACAAAGAGCTTCTCTTGCTCTGGAGGACCGGTCCCGTCCTACATTACACAGACACCCCATTGATATAAATGGGCACTGTGTAATTTCCCATGTGGTGGTGCTGCAGGAAAATGAAACACTTACTGCCGAGTTCCCTCACAGATTGCAGCTGATCCTTGAGGGTTCTAGCATGGGTACAGGTTGTGATCCTTATTATTGTCAAGGGACTCTTCTAACAAGTTGGGAATTGTGCAAAGCAGATGACCCCTTAAAACCCCAACACTGTAGCAAATACTCATACACACACGCACACACACACACACACACACACACACACACACACACACACACACACACACACACACACACACACAAGAGTAAAAAAATAATAATAATTAAATCAATATTTTGTGTGACTTTAATATGTTAGAAAAACTTTTAGGCATTGTTCACATGTTTACACTAAGGTCATTTTGCATTACTACAGAAGCCATGATGGATCTGATGATCCATTGTGTAACTGGTCCTTATGGATCCTGACAGACTGTTTTCATTTGAGAATAGCACAGTAGACCATGCTTTTTTAGCTATCCAAACTTTCTGGAACAGATCCAACGGCAAGTGTAGGCATATTCTTAGCTACACTCTTGTGCTGTTTTATTTTTTCGTTAGTAGTCAAGTAATGTATAAACAGTACACAGAAAGCTCCCCCTAATGGTGGCTGCAAGAAGCCAGAAAGTAATAATTTAACTCTATGTTAGAGATTTGGAGCTTTGTATCAGAAAAAAACCGAGCTTCAACCCACTCTAATGCTCTATTATAATGACATACAGTAGTGTTAAAAAGTGGATATTCACTTCAAAACATCTTATATATGGTATATTTTATTCACAACTCATATTTGCTGTTATTGAAACCCACATCCACACTCCAGTGATTACAGTATCATTGTCATCATTGTTTTATTTGCCTTTAAATAGACTTTTTTTATTATTATTTTTGAAATGGTGACTTTTTGTTTTTTTCTCCATCTCGCCCCCATAGTTACGTCTCTGACGAAAGTTCTTTGTGGATGGTGTAATTATTTTTTTTTCTATTTGCATTCTTATGTTCAAAAGATTTGTATTGAATTACAGTATATAGCTTTTTTATTCAATGTCATGGAATTTTCTAAAACCTTTTATCGTCGGAGCAGCCATAACACTCCAGTCTCTGTGTTTATTCGGCTCCTTTTTTAATCTTTTTTTTGCAGTCAACTCAAGTACTAAGCATCTTGTTTTAATGATTCGTTTCAGTACATTCCAGTCTTTTGGTGGCAGGAAAAATATCTGTGATGCTGAGTGAGAATGCTTTACAGATCAGACATAACCTTCCAATGACCATCCTGCAGCGTCTAGATAGATGTGTGCGAGGGTAAAGTTCACACGATAAAGGTATACTATAGTCAATGTAATTACACTGTCCTCTGACTTTGTCTGATTCAGCCTCACTCATTATTGATCTACCAAGCAGCGCTATAAAGACCCAGCACTGTGGGTCTAAAATATATATTGAAGAGCAAGATAATGACCTCTCTTTTTATGATATGAAGCTAAAGTTCTCATCTACGGTAGTGTCCTCCAGTTATCTCTTTACAATGTAAAATGTGAATAGCCAATTCAAATGTTGCGACTATACCGAATTGCTTACTGTTTCGTAAAGGTGATATAAAATCCGCAAAATTTTTGACAAAAACATTGCACATAAATGTCTTCTTTTTATAAATGCAGATATGAGATTCATTGATTAAAAAGCAAAATAGAATGGAAAAGACACATATACTTTACATCACGTAACAGAGGGGGAAAACAGAAATCAGTAGAACATCAGAATAAGAGGTTATATTGATTATTACACATGAATGGTGCTTATCCTTGTATAAACAGAAGTAAAAATATCCATATCTTAGATGGCTTCTGACATCACAGTCATCAAAGATAATCATTTGCTGCTTTTGTCTTCTTTCTCCACATTTTCCTCAGTTTAGGTGGCCATAGATATATAGATACCACCATATGCTCCAAGCAAATTAAGATAAAAATCAAAGAAAAAAAGCACACAATGCTAATATCATCCTTATATCTGCAATTTTATAACATAGGTGAGGAGTGGGATATGAAGAAAATCCTGGTCTGGTTGTGCAAAAAAAAAAAGGTACAACACTGATGACAGCAAATGTTTACGGTTGGCATCGATTAAGACATAGCATATGAAGCAAACTGGAAAATCCACAGCCACTGGCAGAATGCAGAAGTTAAAAAAAAGATAGGGTTGAATGGGTGCTACCAGAGAGGTAATCATGATACCCATATCGGTGGTCAAATAATTTATTAGCAACACCTTTTAGTAGTGGCATAGCTAGGGGCTGGGGGGGGTATGTATCACTTTGGTGCCAAGAAAGGCACTAACAAGCTACACTGCCTTGACAGGGGTCTAGGGCATCAAATTGAAAGTTTGTCCAGTAAATGAAATGTCTGGCTACAACTATGCATTTCAAAACTGAATAAGTGCCTCTATGAAGGCATAGTGAAGTCACTTGTTCAGTGCCAAAATGAGATGCTTATACACTAATTGACAATTGAAATCGGCATCCAGAATACCTCTTCGGCAGCGCCCAATCAGCCTCGTCTTTTCTTCAAATTCCCTAACCAGATTAAGGTTATGATATTTTCTCATTATGGGTTTGTTTGTTTGTTTGTTTGTTTGTTTGTTTGTTTGTTTGTTTGTTTGTTTGTTTATTCAATCACAGGATCCATGAATCTGGCATTACCTAAAAAGGTACTTCTTTTTTATATGTTAACTTCTTTAAAGATTGTTGTTGCCTATTCAAAAACAAGTAGAGAGTCAGATAATGTTTCAACACAATATTCTATATTAAAAGAAAGTCTAAACCATTTCAAGGCAGATTTACTAGGGTCCTGGGCCAGGATATAATTATAATTTTTACAATGTATCAACATTATTAAGATGACTCTCCTCCCCTGGTTGCTCTAGATGTTAAGAGTCGTCCCCCCCCCCATCACAGTCCCGCCTTCATTTGGCTCAAGGTCCACTTTCTTTTATGTAATTTTGCTTGGGCCTCACACAGCCGCTTTGGATTTATAGGGATGTCTTCCGGAGACTTAAGGACACAGGCCGGGTTGGCTCGCCTCGTAGTCATTTGTATTATGTAGTGACAGCTCATGCACATATCTTGTATTATTTCCATAATTTACAAAATAAATCATGAATTAAAAAAAACACATTATAAATGCCCACATGCAATGTTCTTCCCTTGGTGTGACCTTCTCTATAACTTAGACTTGAGCACCTTTTCTTCTGTGCTCAACATACTCTCTCGGAGGTGCGCTCCTCCAGGGGAAGATACTCTACTCTCTAATAGACCCAATGGGCCCTCTTATGGCGATCACCTAAATGTTGGAGCTGCGGAACACCAGGTGGCTTTATGTCCTACATATGGTGGGATTACCCTACTCTCTGTCCTTTTTTTTTGGACCACAGTCTTGGGGATCATTGACACCATTACAGGTACTTCTATTCCTGCCACCTCTGAGATAATCCTTCTTTTCGTGCTTAAAAGACATGGAGCACCTTTTAGGTGATATAAGGCAGGGTGAAAAGGGGCACTTTTTTTTATTTCTTCTCGGTTGTCCGTAACCTGCCAGACATAACAGATGGCTCAATTTTGATAAGGTGAGGTTGTAGATGTAGGAAAGGTTGGACTGCACAGCCTCGATTTTTTTTCCCCCCAGTCCGTCAACCGGGTCCACTTTAATATTTTTATCAGCCTTGATTCCAGGTAGGTGGCAATGCTATCTATGTCTGACTTAAATAAGCCTGTGATTTTTGTGGCAAGCTAATCCAACACATTACTGTTCTGCAGCATTACAGAGATGACCCATAATTCAGGAACAGACAAATAAGCAATCGGATGCGGATCTTGTGCGGGGTGGTGACTTGCCAATCATGTGAAGGTGTTATTGAGGACAGGAGTGGAGGAGAGGTAACAGACTGAGCTACGTAATGGTAAAAGCAGAGTTCACAGCAGCACTGAATCTGCACGCTCCTCTCCTGAAATACTCTGTGCTGCTGTGAACTCTGCTCTTACCATTACGTAGCTCAGTCTGTTACCTATCCTCCACTCCTGTCCTCAATAACACCTTCACATGATTGGCAAGTCCCCACCCCGCACAAGATCCGCACGCTCATCTCCTGAAATACTCTGTGCTGCCTTAAACTCTGTGGACAGGATC
The DNA here is from genome assembly GCF_050947455.1 of Rhinoderma darwinii. Classification (NCBI taxonomy): domain Eukaryota; kingdom Metazoa; phylum Chordata; class Amphibia; order Anura; family Rhinodermatidae; genus Rhinoderma; species Rhinoderma darwinii. Next base: position 364,074,217 of record NC_134690.1, on the reverse strand, counting down.
CTGCTTCTTTTAAATGCTGCACTGTAGCGCAGCCTTATATAGTGGATCGAGCGGGTTCCCCAGCAGCATTTAAAAGAAACAGGATCCTGACCTGTCCACAGAGTTTAAGGCAGCACAGAGTATTTCAGGAGATGAGCACGGCCGGGCACGGCCGGCCACGGGCAGCCGGTCGTTTTTCCGAGCCGTGCTCCCATTATAAAGTATAGGAGCACGGCCCGTAAAATAAAAAAATAGAACATGTTCTATCTTTTTAACGGCACGGGCACCTTCCCGTGAGAAAACGGGAAGGTACCCGTGGCTAACAGAAGTCTATGGGCCCGCTATTTCAGGTCGTAATTACGACCCGTAATAACGGGTGTTTTTACGGTCGTGTGCATGAGGCCCCGTAATGACGGGTGGCTACATGTGTGCACCCGTCATTACGGCAGCGTTGCTAGGCGACGTCAGTAAATAGTCACTGTCCAGGGTGCTGAAAGAGTTAACTGATTGGCAGTAACTGTTTCAGCACTCTGGACAGTGAATTCCGATCAGAATATAGAGTAACCTGTAAAAAAAAAAAAGACGTTCAGAACTTTCTGCTTCTTCCAGTCCGGTCTCCCGGCCGTTGCCTTGGTGACGCGTCCCTCTCGACATCCGGCCCGACATTCCTGAATGACGTTACAGCCCATGTGACCGCTGCAGCCAATCACAGGCTGCCGCGGCATCTGCAGCCAATCACAGGCTGCAGAGGCCTCTGCAGCCAATCACAGGCTGCTGCGTCAGAAAAGAAGGTCGGACTGGAGGAAGAAGAGGGACTCGTCACCAAGACAATGACCGGGTACGTATGAAATGCTTTTTATTTTATTTTTAATCAGCAACCTCTTTTCTCTATCAGTGATTGATAGAGACAAGTGGCTGCCGATTTGTATAATATTTTTGACCGGGTTCGGACCGAAACCGGGTTCGGTTGTCGCGGTTTGCTCATCTCTATTCCTAAGATTACAATTTTTCATATCAGCTGATGTTACTCTTTGTCATGTGCTATTAGACATAAAAAATATAAACCTAATTTCCAGCCTAGAAGGTGCAGTTAGGATTAGACTATGCAATTCACACTTATTAGATGTGTTACTATTTGTCTTAATGGAAAGCCATTCATCATTTACTGAAATAAATTATTTAACAATAATAGGATAGTGTCAACTAAAAGCGCGTGGACTACGTGAAACAGAAAACATATTACAATATTTAAAATGGTGGAAATAAGCTTAGGCTCAAATCATTGGTACTTAGTATTAACATTCTGTATAAGCAGTTCCTTCACTGTTGTATCCAGTGTTATTTTCAAGGGATATTTTAGCCAATCCCAGTTGATGAAAGAGGTTCTCTGGGAATATATAAAAAGGAATATCAATGCACTAAACATACTCTAAATCTGACTTCCTAATATAATCTCTATTAAAATTTCATCTAAAACTGTTGATCTTGGGGATAGAGCCTGTAGATGAGGATTGTTTATCCATATATGTGTCATCCATAACTGTGCTCTACAAATGGGATACTTACATCTCTATGTACCATCATAAGTCCAGAGCAGCCTTATGAAATACAGGCAAGTAAATTGACATGATTAGTACGTTAGGACCAACCTTCAACAGGCTCTATTAGAAAATCTGAGCTTGTTGCTAGCAGACAATCAATAGGTTAAAAAGAAGTAGGGGACAGATGAAAGTGCCAGGATGAGGCACACTTGTTATCTAAGCCACAATTACGATAAACTTAGCCCATGATGTATACATTAAACAGATGCCTGTGATGTATATGTCACCCATAGGCTTCCATGTTAAAATTTGTTTTATACATTTTGAAATAGTGTATTCAACTACGCTATTCAATACTTTTAATTTTTAAAAAAAGGTGTACTGACACGTACCAGCCTAACAAAGACCAAAATACACTCTTTTTGCCTCCATCGGGCTAATAGTGCCCTTTGGGCATGTTAAGCATGTAACAATGTACAGCTAGTTGGTACATGTCAAAGTCACATCCACATGAATGCCAAGGTTTCCCAACAGAACATTGCCCAGACAATCACACTGCCTACTTCTTCCTATAGTGCATCCTGGTTCCATCTCTTCCCCAGGTAAGCAATTCCACTGGCTGTCCACATGATGTGAAAGACCAGTCCACCTTCTGCTATTGCTGTCTGGTCCAGATCTGACGCTCATGTACCCATTATAGGCGCTTTCGGTGGTGGACAGCATGGGCACTCACCAGTTTGTGGCTATGCAGTTCTAAACATAGCAGGCTGCGATGCATTGTGTGTTTTGACACCTTTCTATCATAGACAGCAGCGGCTCTTTCGGCAATTTGTGCTACTGTAATGGTGGGGGGGGGGGTAGGGAACGGACAAGTGAGCCCTAATCTACCCGCCACTCTGTCCCTGCCTACTTGCAACGACCCGCCCTAGGCGACGGGGTACAACTGGGCGGCGGTCCCTGCGCTCAGTAAGTGCATGACAAACACGACAAACAAACAAGGGAATACAAGCAAGGGAAATGGGCAGTTGCTCGCGGAAACACCGTGAGCAACAGAGTAGTGAACGAGCCGAGTCAAGCCAGGAGAGTGCGAGGTACAAAGCGAAAAGCAGAAGAGTAGTCGGTAAGCCGGGGTCTGAATGGAGCAGGATCAAAAGTAGCAGGAGCTGTAGCTGGGCCAGGAAACCTCAAGGAAAGAATTCACAAGCACAGATGGACAGGAAGAGCAGGCTTAAATAGACCGAGGGCGGGAGCTAGCTGAGTCTGGCCAGGTTGCGATAGGCTCTCCCACTCCTAAGCCTGCCAGCCTGAGTGGAGGAAGCTGGTGTCTGTCTCAGGGATGTACACTCAGGTGTTGACTGATTAATTCTGGGAATTAACCCCGAAGCAGTGCCTGGCAGATCCTTTACAGTACCCCCCCCTTTTATGAGGGGCCACCGGACCCTTTCTAAGTGGACCTGGCTTACTGGGGAAACGCAGGTGGAACCTCCTGACCAATACCCCAGCGTGAACATCCCGGGCGGGTACCCAAGTCCTCTCCTCAGGCCCGTATCCTCTCCAATGGACCAGGTACTGGAGGGAGCCCTGGACCATCTTGCTGTCCACGATCCTGGCCACCTCAAATTCCACCCCCTCAGGGGTGAGGACGGGAACAGGAGGTTTCCTCGAGGGGGCCAAGGACGGGGAGCAGCGTTTCAGGAGGGAGGCATGAAACACGTTGTGTATACGAAAAGACGGGGGTAACTCCAGCCGGAAAGAGACAGGACTGAGGACCTCAATGACCTTATACGGCCCAATAAACCGGGGAGCAAACTTTTTGGACGGAACCTTGAGACGCAAGTTCCTGGATGACAACCACACCAGATCCCCGACCACAAACAGGGGGTTAGCAGAACGTCTTCTATCGGCCTGAGCCTTCTGTATGCTCTGGGACGCCTCTAGGTTCTTCTGAACCTGGGCCCAGACTGTGCACAGATCCCGATGAACGACCTCCACCTCGGGATTGTTGGAACAACCAGGTGAAACGGAGGAGAACCGTGGATTAAACCCAAAATTACAGAAAAAGGGAGAGACCCCTGACGAGTTACTGACCCGGTTATTAAGGGAAAATTCGGCGAGGGGAATGAAAGAAACCCAATCAAATTGACAGTCAGAGACAAAACATCTTAAGTATTGTTCTAGAGACTGATTAGTCCTCTCCGTTTGGCCATTGGTTTCAGGATGGAAAGCAGAGGAGAAGGACAGATCAATCCCCAACTTATTACAGAAGGCTCTCCAAAACAATGAAACAAATTGTACCCCTCTGTCAGAAACAATATTGACGGGGACCCCATGGAGACGCAGGATGTGTTTGATAAACAAGGTAGCCAACGTCTTGGCGTTGGGTAGTTTCTTGAGGGGCACAAAGTGGCACATTTTACTGAAGCGGTCTACCACCACCCACACCACCGACTTGCCTTGGGATGGAGGCAAATCGGTGATAAAATCCATGGAGATATGTGTCCAAGGTCTCTGGGGAATGGGCAACGAACGCAGTAAGCCCGCTGGTCGGGACCTGGGAGTCTTGGACCTGGCACAAACCTCACAGGCGGCGACGTAGGCCTTAACGTCTTTAGGCAAACCAGGCCACCAATAATTTCTGGTAATGAGGTGTTTGGTACCCAGGATGCCTGGATGGCCAGATAGTGCGGAGTCGTGATTTTCCCTAAGTACCCTTAGCCGGAATTGCAGGGGAACAAACAGCTTGTTCTCAGGAAGGTTCCCAGGAGCTGAACCTTGATCAGCAGCAATTTCAGAGACTAAATCGGACTCGATAGAGGAAATGACTATACCTGGAGGCAAAATACAAACAGGATCTTCCTCCGAAGGAGGGCTGGCCATGAAGCTACGCGACAGTGCATCCGCCTTAATATTTTTAGACCCGGCCCTATAGGTAACCAAAAAATTGAATCTGGTAAAAAACAACGCCCATCGAGCTTGTCTCGGGTTTAGCCTCCGGGCAGATTCTAGGAAAACCAGATTCTTGTGGTCGGTAAGGACCGTTACCTGGTGCCTAGCCCCCTCCAGGAAGTGGCGCCACTCTTCAAATGCCCATTTAATGGCTAAAAGTTCGCGGTTGCCAATATCATAGTTACACTCCGTGGGCGAAAACTTCCTAGAAAAGTAAGCACAGGGGCGGAGATGGGTGAGGGAGCTGGTACCCTGGGACAAGACGGCCCCCACTCCCACCTCGGACGCGTCAACCTCCACAATAAATGGCTCCCTTTGGTTGGGCTGAACCAGCACGGGGGCCGAGATAAAGCACTTCTTGAGGGTCTCAAAAGCCTGGACGGCCTCAGGGGGCCAATGGAGGACATCAGCACCCTTGCGAGTGAGGTCCGTAAGAGGCTTAGCGACGACCGAGAAGTTAGCAATAAATCTCCTGTAATAGTTAGCGAACCCCAAAAAACACTGTAGCGCTTTCAGGGAGGCAGGTTGGACCCATTCGGCCACAGCCTGAACCTTGGCAGGGTCCATGCGGAATTCATGAGGAGTGAGGATTTGACCTAAAAATGGTATCTCCTGTACCCCAAATACACATTTTTCGATTTTGGCAAACAGTTTGTTTTCTCGAAGGACCTGGAGCACTTTCCTGACATGCTCTATGTGGGAGGACCAGTCCCTGGAAAACACCAATATGTCATCAAGGTACACTACAAGAAATATCCCCAGGTAATTTCTCAAAATCTCATTTATGAAGTTCTGGAAGACCGCAGGGGCATTGCACAACCCAAAGGGCATGACGAGGTATTCGAAATGGCCTTCGGGCGTGTTAAACGCAGTTTTCCACTCATCCCCCTCTTTGATGCGAATAAGGTTATACGCCCCCCGTAGATCCAATTTAGAGAACCATTGGGCCCCCTGAACCTGATTAAAGAGATCAGGAATCAAAGGAAGGGGATACTGGTTCCTTACCGTGACCTTATTCAGGCCACGGTAGTCAATGCATGGCCTAAGACCCCCATCCTTCTTCCCTACGAAGAAGAAGCCAGCACCTACCGGAGAAGAAGAGGGACGAATGTAACCCTTGGCCAGGGATTCCTGGATATACTCCCTCATGGCTTCACGTTCGGGACAAGAAAGGTTAAATATCCTACCCTTAGGAAGCTTAGCTCCTGGTACCAATTCGATAGCGCAATCGTATTCTCTATGAGGCGGTAATACTTCGGAGGCCTCTTTAGAGAAAACATCAGCGAAGTCCTGAACAAACTCGGGTAGCGTATTCACCTCCTTAGGGGGAGAAATAGAATTAACAGAAAAACATGACGTACAACATTCATTACCCCATTTGGTTAGCTCCCCAGTATTCCAGTCAAACGTAGGATTATGCAACTGCAACCAGGGAAGACCTAGAACCAAATCGTACGATAATCCCTGCATCAATAGTACAGAGCATTGCTCCAAATGCATGGAGCCAACAAGGAGTTCAAAAACAGGGGTATGCTGTGTAAAATAACCATTAGCAAGAGGAGTGGAGTCGATACCCACTACCGGAACAGGTTTAGGCAAATCAATCAGAGGCATATCGAGAGACATAGCAAATTCCACAGACATGATATTAGTAGAGGACCCTGAATCCACGAAGGCACTGCCGGTAGCAGACCTACCACCAAAAGAGACCTGAAAGGGAAGCAATATCTTAGTACGTTTCATATTTACGGGAAATACCTGTGCGCCCAAGTGACCTCCCCGATGATCACTTAGACGCGGGAGCTCTCTGACAGCATTCTTACGCTTGGGACAGTTGTTTACTTGATGCTTGACATCCCCACAGTAGAAGCAGAGACCATTCTTCCTGCGGAATTCTCTACGTTGTTGAGGGGACACGGAGGCCCCGAGTTGCATAGGTATTTCTGAGTCTTTAGGGGAGAAACGAAGCAACGGAACTTCGGGAGGCATCATGGGGGAGTCGGAGGAAAAAACACATAAACGTTCACGTTGTCGTTCCCTGAGACGTCGGTCAAGTCGTACCACTAAAGCCATAACCTGGTCTAAGGAGTCAGAAGAGGGATAACTAACTAGCAGGTCTTTCAGGGCATTCGACAGACCCAACCTAAACTGGCACCTTAAGGCAGGGTCATTCCACCGAGAAGCTACGCACCACTTCCTAAAGTCAGAGCAATACTCCTCAACAGGTCTCTTACCCTGACGTAAGGTCACCAGCTGACTCTCGGCAAAGGCAGTTCTGTCAGTCTCGTCATAAATAAGTCCGAGGGCAGAAAAGAAACAATCAACGGAGAAAAGTTCAGGGGCGCCAGGAGCCAAGGAGAAGGCCCACTCTTGGGGCCCTTCCTGGAGCCGGGACATAATTATACCCACCCGCTGGCTCTCAGAACCAGAGGAGTGAGGCTTTAAGCGAAAGTAAAGCCTACAACTCTCCCGAAAGGAGAGAAAAGCCCTCCGGTCACCTGAGAACCGGTCGGGCAACTTGAGGTGGGGTTCAAGGGGTGCGGTGAGGGGAACTACCAAGGTAGCATCAGGCTGGTTGACCCTCTGAGCCAGGGCCTGGACCTGTAGGGAGAGACCCTGCATTTGCTGAGCCAGGGTTTCACGGGGTTCCATAATGGTGTCAGGGACCAGGGTAGACTAGGTATAAGGCTTGTGAATTTGTAATGGTGGGGGGGGGGGTAGGGAACGGACAAGTGAGCCCTAATCTACCCGCCACTCTGTCCCTGCCTACTTGCAACGACCCGCCCTAGGCGACGGGGTACAACTGGGCGGCGGTCCCTGCGCTCAGTAAGTGCATGACAAACAAACAAGGGAATACAAGCAAGGGAAATGGGCAGTTGCTCGCGGAAACACCGTGAGCAACAGAGTAGTGAACGAGCCGAGTCAAGCCAGGAGAGTGCGAGGTACAAAGCGAAAAGCAGAAGAGTAGTCGGTAAGCCGGGGTCTGAATGGAGCAGGATCAAAAGTAGCAGGAGCTGTAGCTGGGCCAGGAAACCTCAAGGAAAGAATTCACAAGCACAGATGGACAGGAAGAGCAGGCTTAAATAGACCGAGGGCGGGAGCTAGCTGAGTCTGGCCAGGTTGCGATAGGCTCTCCCACTCCTAAGCCTGCCAGCCTGAGTGGAGGAAGCTGGTGTCTGTCTCAGGGATGTACACTCAGGTGTTGACTGATTAATTCTGGGAATTAACCCCGAAGCAGTGCCTGGCAGATCCTTTACAGCTACAGTATCTCTACTGAGGGATCGGACCAGACAGCTATCCTTCACTCACAACATGCATCAGGGAGCCTTGGGCGCCCATGACCCTATAACTGGTTCACCAGTTCTCGTTCCTTGGACCACTTTTGATAGGTACTAACTATTGCATACTAAGAACACCACACAAGGCCTGCCATTTTGGGGATGCTCTGAACCAGTCGATTAGTCATCAGAATTTGGCCCAGGTGTAATGACGGGGGTAGAGAAACGAACAAGTGAGCCCTAATCTACACGCCACTCTGTCCCTGCCTACTTGCAACGACCCGCCTTTGGCGACGGGGTACAACTGGGCGGCGGTCCCTACGCTCAGTAAGTGCACGAGACAAACATACAAGGGAATACAAAGCAAAGGGAAAGGGGCAGTTGCCCACGGTAACACCGTGAGCAACCAGAGAGGTGAACGAGCCAAGTCAAACCAGGAGAGCACGAGGTACCAAACGCGGAGTAGGAGAGTAGTCAGTAAGCCAGGGTCAGTATGGAGCAGGATCAAATAGTTAGGAGCTGTAGCTGGGCCAGGAAACCACACGAGAAGAATCACAAGCAAAGGAGGAACAGGAAAGGCAGGTATAAATAGACAGAGGGCGGGAGCTAGCTCCGTCTGGCCAGGCTGCGATAGGCTCTCCCACTCCTAAGCCTGCCATCCTGAGTGGTGAAAGATGGAGTCAGTCTCAGAGACGTAGATTCAGGTGCAGACTGATTACCTATTGGAGTTAACCCCGAAGCTGTGCCTGGCAGATCCTTTACAGTACCCCCCCTTTTATGAGGGGCCACCCTTTCTAAGTGGACCTGGTTTACTGGGGAAACGAAGGTGGAACTTCCTGACCAATACCCCAGCGTGAACATCCCGGGCGGGTACCCAAGTCCTCTCCTCAGGCCCGTATCCTCTCCAATGGACCAGGTACTGGAGGGAGCCTTGGACCATCTTGCTGTCCACAATCTTGGCCACCTCGAATTCCACCCCCTCAGGGGTGAGAACGGGAACAGGAGGTTTCCTCGAGGGAACCAAGGACGGGGAGCAGCGTTTAAGGAGGGAGGCATGAAACACGTCGTGTATACGAAAAGATGGGGGTAACTCCAGCCGGAAGGAGACAGGATTGAGGACTTCAATGACCTTAACCGGCCCAATAAACCGGGGAGCAAACTTCTTGGACGGGACCTTAAGACGCAAGTTCCTAGACGATAACCACACCAGATCCCTGACCATAAACAAGGGGCTAGCAGAACGTTTTCTATCAGCCTGAGTTTTTTGTATGCTCTGGGACGCCTCTAGGTTCTTCTGAACCTGGGCCCAGACTGTGCACAGTTCCCGATGAACGACCTCTACCTCGGGATTGTTGGAACTACCAGGTGAAACGGAGGAGAACCGTGGATTAAACCCAAAATTACAGAAAAAGGGGGAGACCCCTGACGAGTTACTGACCCGGTTATTAAGGGAAAATTCGGCGAGGGGAATGAATGAGACCCAATCATATTGACAGTCAGAGATAAAACACCTTAAATATTGTTCTAGAGATTGATTACTCCTCTCAGTTTGGCCATTGGTTTCAGGATGGAAGGCTGAGGAGAAGGACAGATCAATCTCCAACTTTTTACAGAAGTCTCTCCAAAACAAAGAAACAAATTGTACCCCTCTGTCCGAAACAATATTGACAGGGACCCCATGGAGACGCAGGATGTGTTTGACAAACAAGGTAGCTAACGTCTTGGCGTTGGGTAGTTTCTTGAGGGGCACAAAGTGGCACATCTTACTGAAGCGGTCTACTACCACCCACACCACCGACTTGCCTTGGGATGGAGGCAAATCGGTGATAAAATCCATGGAGATATGTGTCCAAGGTCTCTGGGGAATGGGCAACGAACGTAGTAAGCCCGCTGGTCGGGACCTGGGAGTCTTGGACCTAGCACAAACCTCACAAGTGGCGACGTAGGCCTTAACGTCTTTAGGCAACCCAGGCCAGCAATAGTTTCTGGCAATGAGGTGTTTGGTACCCAGGATGCCTGGATGACCAGATAGTGCGGAGTCATGATTTTCCCTAAGTACCCTTAGCCGGTATTGCAGGGGAACAAACAGCTTGTCCTCAGGAAGGTTCCCAGGAGCTGAACCTTGATCAGCCGCAATTTCAGAGACTAAATCAGAATCAATAGAAGAAATGATTATACCGGGAGGCAAAATACAAGCAGGATCTTCCTCCGAAGGAGGGCTGGCCATGAAGCTACGCGACAGTGCATCTGCCTTAATATTTTTAGACCCAGCCCTATAGGTAACCAAAAAGTTGAATCTGGTAAAAAATAGCGCCCATCGAGCTTGTCTCGGGTTTAGCCTCCGGGCAGATTCTAGGAAAACCAGATTCTTGTGGTCGGTAAGGACCGTTACCTGGTGCCTAGCCCCCTCCAGGAAGTGGCGCCACTCTTCAAATGCCCATTTAATGGCTAAGAGTTCGCGGTTGCCAATATCATAGTTACTCTCAGTGGGCGGAAACTTCATGGAGAAGAAGGCACAGGGGCGGAGATGGATGAGGGACCTGGTACCCTGGGACAAGACAGCCCCCACTCCCACCTCGGATGCGTCAACTTCCAAGATAAATGGCTCCATTTGGTTGGGCTGAACCAGCACCGGGGCCGAGATAAAGCACTTCTTAAGGACCTCAAAAGTCTGGACAGCCTCAGGAGGCCAGTGGAGGAGATCAGCACCTTTGCGAGTGAGGTCCGTAAGAGGCTTAGCGATGACCGAGAAGTTAGCAATAAATCTCCTTTAATAATTAGCGAACCCCAAAAAACACTGTAACGCCTTCAGGGAGGCAGGTTGGACCCATTCCGCCACAGCCTGAACCTTGGTGGGGTCCATGCGGAATTCATGAGGAGTGAGGATTTGACCCAAAAATGGTATCTCCTGTACCCCAAACACACATTTTTCGGTTTTTGCAAACAGTTTGTTTTCCCGAAGGACCTGGAGCACCTTCCTGACATGCTCAATGTGGGAGGACCAGTCCTTGGAAAACACCAGTATGTCATCAAGGTACACTACAAGAAATATCCCCAGGTAATCTCTCAAAATCTCATTTATGAAATTCTGGAAGACCGCCGGAGCATTACACAACCCAAAGGGCACGACGAGGTATTCGAAATGACCTTCGGGCGTGTTAAACGCAGTTTTCCACTCATCCCCCTCTTTGATGCGGATAAGGTTATACGCCCCCCGTAGATCAAACTTAGAGAACCATTGGGCCCCCTGAACCTGATTAAAGAGATCAGGAATCAAAGGAAGGGGATATTGGTTCCTTACAGTGACCTTATTCAGGTTACGGTAGTCAATGCATGGCCTAAGACCACCATCCTTCTTCCCTACGAAGAAGAAGCCAGCACCTACCGGAGAAGTAGAGGGGCGAATGTAACCCTTGGCCAGGCATTCCTGGATATACTCTCTCATGGCTTCACGTTCAGGACAAGAAAGATTAAATATCCTACCCTTAGGAAGCTTAGCTCCTGGTACCAATTCGATAGCGCAATCGTATTCTCTATGAGGAGGTAACACTTCGGAGGCCTCCTTAGAGAAAATATCAGCGAAGTCCTGAACAAACTCAGGTAGCGTGTTCACCTCCTCAGGGGGAGAAATAGAATTAACAGAAAAACATGACGTCAAACATTCATTACCCCATTTGGTAGGCTCCCCAGTATTCCAGTCAAACGTGGGATTATGCAACTGCAACCAGGGAAGGCCTAAAACCAAATCGGACGATAATCCCTGCATCAACAGTACAGAGCACTGCTCCAAATGCATGGAGCCAACAAGGAGTTCAAAAACAGGGGTATGCTGTGTAAAATAACCATTAGCAAGAGGAGTGGAGTCGATACCCACTACCGGGACAGGTTTAGGCAAATCAATCAAAGGCATAGCAAGAGACATAGCAAATTCCACAGACATGATATTAGCAGAGGACCCTGAATCCACGAAGGCACTGCCGGTAGCAGACCTACCACCAAAAGAGACCTGAAAGGGAGGCAAGATCTTATTACGTTTCATATTTACGGGAAATACCTGTGCGCCCAAGTGACCTCCCCGATGATCACTTAGGCGCGGAAGTTCTCCGGCTGCATTCTTACGCTTAGGACAGTTGTTCACTTAATGCTTGTCATCCCCAAAGTAGAAGCAGAGGCCATTCTTCCTGCGGAAATCTCTACGTTGTTGGGGGGACACGGAGGCCCCGAGTTGCATAGGTACCTCTGGGTCTTCTGGGGAGAAACGAAGCAACGGATCCTCGGGAGGCATCATGGGGGAGTCGGAGGAGAAAACACATAAACGTTCACGTTGTCGTTCCCTGAGACGTCGGTCAAGTCGTACCGCTAAAGCCATAACCTGGTCTAGGGAGTCAGAAGAGGGATAGCTAACTAGCAGGTCTTTCAGGGCATTCGACAGACCCAACCTAAACTGGCACCTTAAGGCAGGGTCATTCCACCGAGAAGCTACGCACCACTTCCTAAAGTCAGAGCAATACTCCTCAACAGGTCTCTTACCCTGACGTAAGGTCACCAGCTGACTCTCGGCAAAGGCAGTTCTGTCAGTCTCGTCATAAATAAGTCCGAGGGCAGAAAAGAAACAATCAACGGAGAAAAGTTCAGGGGCGCCAGGAGCCAAGGAGAAGGCCCACTCTTGGGGCCCTTCCTGGAGCCGGGACATAATTATACCCACCCGCTGGTTCTCAGAACCTGAGGAATGAGGCTTTAAGCGAAAGTACAGCCTACAACTCTCCCGAAAGGAGAGAAAAGCCCTCTGGTCCCCTGAGAACCGGTCGGGCAACTTGAGGTGGGGTTCAGGAGGTGAGGTGAGGGGAACTACCAAGGTAGCATCAGGCTGGTTGACCCTCTGAGCCAGGGCCTGGACCTGTAGGGAGAGACCCTGCATTTGCTGAGCCAGGGTTCCAAGGGGGTCCATAGTGGTGTCAGGGACCAGGGTAGACTAGGTATGGGCTTGTGATTATGTAATGACGGGGGTAGGGAAACGAACAAGTGAGCCCTAATCTACCCGCCACTCTGTCACTGCCTACTTGCAACGACCCGCCCTAGGCGACGGGGTACAACTGGGCGGCGGTCCCTACGCTCAGTAAGTGCACGAGACAAACATACAAGGCAATACAAAGCAAAGGGAAAGGGGCAGTTGCCCACGGCAACACCGTGAGCAACCAGAGTGGTGAATGAGCCAAGTCAAACCAGGAGAGCACGAGGTACCAAACGCAGAGCAGGAGAGTAGTCAGTAAGCCATGGTCAGTATGGAGCAGGATCAAATAGTTAGGAGCTGTAGCTGGGCCAGGAAACCACATGAGAAGAATCACAAGCAAAGGAGGAACAGGAAAGGCAGGTATAAATAGACAGAGGGCGGGAGCTAGCTCCGTCTGGCCAGGCTGCGATAGGCTCTCCCACTCCTAAGCCTGCCATCCTGAGTGGTGGAAGATGGAGTCAGTCTCAGAGACGTAGATTCAGGTGCAGACTGATTACCTATGGGAGTTAACCCCGAAGCTGTGCCTGGCAGATCCTTTACACCAGGTCAGTGTAACTAGAGTCAGTGTAATTGGCGGGATCCTGCTCATTTACACTGAAGTGTCGGCTGTAAGGCTTTTTACAGCTTCATACTCCCCCACCACACGAGCGCCATATATATATATACAGTGGGTGTCAGGAAGGGGTTAGACTAATTAACTGGAGCCCCCAGCCTACAAAAAGATGTCTAGTCCCTCCCACCATGTGTTTATTATAAAGTAGTAGCCTTAATTAGGGCGGGAAGCTTTTGCTGCTGTTAGGACTAAGGGAAAACAGATTAACACTAGAAACCAACGTTTCCCTTACATCCTACCAGCAGCACAATAATGGGGATTTAGCAAGAAGTAACCCCATAGGGAGGGCCCTCTTGTCTGATGGAACTCAAAATTGACAGTACAAGACCGTCTTCTCGGAGAACCAAAAATTCAGCCTATAATGGTTCATAAATATTAAGTGCGAGCTCCAAGCTTCACAGCAAATCTGACCCAGCGGGATCAGACTTTATTCAGCGTAAAAGGTGGTCTCTGCTCTAGTAGAGTAGGTTCTAGAAAAATGAGGTGGACCAAACATCTAACAATGCAAAGCAAACAAGTTGTGCAAACCATCTATCCAAGTTCACAGGACAGAAAAACACAAATTGGGAGGGGCTCATTGCCGTATTTAGAGTTTGTGCTGACCTAGGCACTTTTAGGGCTAATGCCCCCGATAATGCAGCTTTTCCGCCGCAAAAATCGCAACATGTGCTAATTGTTGCCGGTTTTACCTCCCCAATGAATTCAATAGGGAAAACCTGCAACAGAAAAAGTTTGTTCAAATATCATCCACTCTACTGCTACTGTATTACTCTGCGGATTTTTCGTAATGAAAACCGTTGCGTAAAATCTGCAGTGTTTATGCTACATGTGGACATACCCTAAAAGAAATGCTCAGTGCTACCCCATTGACATTACCTCCACTGCTCCCACATGAACACTGGGGCCCATTCCCCCTATTATTGATCGGGTCACAGTTTATTATTTCAATGGACCCTGGGCTGTCTGCCCATATATGGTATGTCCCTCAGTCGCGTTACAGGGATTGCCTGTGACGCGATCCAAGGGACATCCCACTTCCCATTCAAGTGTGTGCGCGCGGTCAGCATGAAGTGATGTGACCAGTGCTGTACTAATGAGCGGAGGCGCAGGCACTGAAGACAGAAAACATGGGGGTTTTTCAGTGCGCCCACCATGTTCTCTGTCTTAATTGTTGGCGCTCATTAGTGCAGCGTCAGCCGCATCACCTCATGCTGACCGCGCGCACCCTTGTCAGGAGCGGAGCAATGGCTGTATTACACAGCCGCAGCCCCACTAACTACATTCATGTATAACAATACTAAGCTGTGCGGCCACAGAGCTTATTATGGCAATACATCAATTAACGGTATTGAAAAGTTTGAGTGTGCACGGAATCGAAATAGTATTGATGCATCTTGCAACCCAACTAGAGATGAGCGAACTTATGAAAAGATCGGTTCGGCTGGTTCGCCGAATTTCACGAAAAAGTTTGATTCGGACCGAACTAGTTCTGACCGAACCTGTAATTTCCGTGCGCCGAGCATGGTACTGTCCAGGGTGCTGAAAGAGTTAATGGGCTGCACTAACTCTTTCAGCAACCTTGACAGTACCATGCTCGGCGCGCGGAAAATACAATTTTAATGTAAAAAAAATAAATAAAAAATACTTACATTCCTCCTGTCCGGCCTCCAGCGATGACGTTTCATCCATGTCGCCGCTGCAGCCAATCACAGGCTGTAGTGGCGGTCACGCACGTCACGTGACCGCCTCTGCAGCCAATCACAGGCTGCCGCGTCAGGAAAGAAGGTCGGACTGGAGGAAGAAGAGGGCACCGGGGCACGTATGAAATGCTTTTTATTTTATTTTCAATCAGCAGCCTCTTTTCTATATCAGTGATTGATAGAGACAAGTGGCTGCCGATTAGAATAATATTTTTGTAATGTTTTTTCTGCCCGCCCGGGTTCGGTCAAAATGTGTTCGGCCGAACCCGGTGAAGTTCGGATTCGCTGCGAACCGAACTTTTCGCGATGTTCGGACCTAAACCGGGTTCGGTTGTCCCGGTTCGCTCATCTCTAAACCCAACACTACACTACTTTACATTAAACATGTAGTAATACTTACCTGACCTGCTGCGGTGCCCTCCTGTCCTTCTCTGCCGTCCGCTACCCCTACACAGCGCTTCTTAGACTGAGTCTAAGACATGCCCACTCTTCTCGGATTTACAGAGATGTAAGTATCCCATTTGTAGAGCACGGTTATGGATGACACATATATATATATATATATATATATATATACATATATATATATATATATATACATATTCTGTGGTTATAGCCCCCTGCAGTGTACTCTCCCAGGACAATTCTATCTTCTCAAAGTGGAAAATTAGTGAAGCTATGCATTCAACTTCTCTGAAATCCAATATTTTGTTAAATTGTGTCCCCATGAGAAGTCTTAACTCCGTTTGAGTTATGTAGTGTTCAGCCTGCAGGGCTCCTAGATGTGTCACTTCCACTTTATATAATTGTTTCCTAATCACTGAATTCACACCATTAGGCAGCTCTGTATCCCAGTGGAGAAACTGCTCGAATACTCCATTCCAGGATTGCTTTGAAATTTTTGATCTTGCTTTTAATATATGTGTCTTTACAGTATCAAACATGTATGTACGAAACTAATACCTGCTATATAAGATTAGATAGATAGATAGATAGATAGATAGATAGATAGATAGATAGATAGATAGATAGATAGATAGATAGATAGATAGATAGATAGATAGATAGATAGATAGATAGATAGATAGATAAAATACCATATAGGCAGGGAGATAGATATGAGATAAATATTAGCTACACATGTGAATGATGATAAATATATTGATAGACACAGTAGGTTTAGCTGCAGTCGTATGTAAAACCACAGATTGCATAGGTGATATCACAATTATTTCTACCAAATAAGGCTCTGAAAATCTCCCAACATATGAGCTGAATGTAAACCCCCCGACATATGCAACTGTATACGATACCATTGCATACGTCGTCCATAGGCCACAATTGTAATAACACATATACCGCACATGTTTTTTACCGTTACCAAATACACAGGAAAGCACAGCAGGCTACACATTCTTATACAGTAAAAAAAAAATAATAATACTGGCGTATGGCTGCCCTGCAGATGTCAAAGGGGCAGTCTTTTGGAATCCCTCTGGCCAGGGCTGCACCGTCCATGGGGCGAGATGAGCTTCCCGCCTCAGGCAGTGGCCTGCTGCCTTTCTGAGAGAGCGGCGGCGCCACTGAAACCAGCCGCCGCCACCCCCTCCTGCACTATAATTGTACCTGCGTCTACAGGACAGAGATACAATAACGTGCTTAAGAGCTGAATGGCCGGGCATGTTCCATGCCCAACCATTCAGCGCCTTTCAGTTGCCACGCCGTCCTGTGGCAATGCAAGCCTGCTCTCTTCTGAGCAGGTGTGCTGGGGCTGAATGACACAAGCAGCCCAATGACATCATCACATCGCTTACGTCATTGAAAGGCTACAAAAGTGGCACGATCATGACATCGCGCCACTTGCACGTTGAACGGCGCTGATAGGCAGGGCAGAATGATTTGCCCTGCCAATCAGAGCCTTTCAACGACGCAAGTGGCGCGATGTCATTATCGTGCCACTTTTGTCGCCTTTCAACGACGTAAGCGATGTGATGATGTCATTGGGCTGCTTGTGTCATTCAGCCCCAGCACACCTGCTCAGAAGAGAGCAGGCCTGCATTGCCACAGGACAGCGCGGGATCGGGAGCAGGTGAGTATGTAAAAACATTTTTTCCTCTCAAAAGTGTCTACAGGGGGGGCTCTATCTACAGGGGGCACTATCTATAGGGGGAGCTATATGTGGGGCACAATCTACAGGGGGTTATATGTGGGTCACTATCTACAGAGGGGCTATATGTGGGGCATTATCTACAGGGTGTCTTTATGTGGGGCACTATCTACAGGGGGCTATATGTGGGGGCACTATCTACAGCGGGGGCTATATGTGGGGCACTTTTTACAGGGGACTATACGTGGGGCACTATCTACAGGGTGCTGTATATGAGGCATTATCTACAGGGACTACTATCTACAGGGTGATCTATGGTGGCCACTATCTACAGGGAGATCTATGTAGGGCACTATCTACAGGGGGCTCTATGGGGGGACTATGGGGCTCTATGGGGTTACTATCTACAAGACGCAGTGTGTGTGTGTTGTACACAGTGTATGGTGCTATAATAATCAGGGACAAAGTGTATGGCACTATTATAATTAGAGGTGCCGTGTATGGCGCTATTATATTTAGGGGTGTAGTGTGCGGCACCATGAGAATTTTATCTTCGTTTATAGGTGCAGAAATGTTTGAAAAGTGAGTAGCTGAAGGCATCTGAGCGGTAAACTGCAGCAATGGGCTGTGGCTGTAAGAAGTCATCATAGAGGTCTGGACCGAATGGAGAAGAAAAGAGAAAAAGCACAACTAGAATCTGAGAAGACGACACCTGTAAGTCCCTCAATCTAAATGTTTATTCTGCCCCTAATCAGCATTATAGTCACTGTATGATCTACAGCGAGATGATGGGTGGTATGGTTTTTGTTTTTTGTGAAACAGCAACTCCCAGCATATCCTTTCCATTGTTCGGGCCATGCTGAAACTATAATTTTATGCCGTACAAACCTATGCGGCATGGGTTGCACTAAATTGAACTGTATTTGTGCTAGTGTTGTATTTATGCTATGACCTTGGTTCTAGTGACGTATTTATGTACTGAGCTTGGTTCAGGTGTTTTATATATGATCTGAGCTTAGTTCTAGTGCTGTATTTGTGTACTAAGCTTGGTTCTGGTGCTGTATAAATATGTACTGAGCTTGGTTCTCGTTCTGTATATATGTAGCAAACTTTGTTCTAGTACTGTATTTATGTACTAAGATTGGTCCTGGAGCTGTATTTATGTACTAAGCTTTGTTCTAGTACTATGAGATTGGTTCTGGAGCTGTAATTATATAGGATATATTTATAATAACAAAATTGCAGGGCAGATGGAATTGTTTTCAATTCATTGTATATTTAATGGGAACCTGTCCGGTTAACCCCTTGAACCACCACTATGCGGTAATACATGACCTGACAATATTTAAAAACGTTCCCTTGTAAGTTTTTTTCAGATGCAGCAAAATCTATAAAATCAACTTTTAAAGCGGTGCACATTATATGTTAATTACCCATAAAACGGTCATGGGGCGGTGCCGCTATCCTGAAGAGTAACATAGTCCTGCCACAAAAAACACCTTTCTATGCCTGATTGACATCCCCCTGGCTGTTATACATCACTACCAGTCTCCTCCAACTTTCTCGGATGCGCCATTGCCTTGTACTACTTGGGCACGCACCGTGCAGTGAGGTGTACTCTGCCCGGGTTCATCGCTGCACCACGCATTCCAGGGGATACAAGGCAACGGCGCATCTGCAAGAGTTGGAGGAGACTGCTAGTGATGTAGAACAGCCAGGGGTATGTCAATCAAGATCTGGGGGGGGCTATTTTAATTTTTGCCTCAGCTAGCAGAAAAGCTAGAATCGGCCCTGCCTCCAGCGCATAGGGAACTATAGAGACGGTTAACATATATTACAGGAGCAATTCCTAACACATTCGCTGAATGTACGCACCAAACCCGGTGTTCCTAACAGAGGATAGATATGAGACAGATACATATAAAAAATATAGATATGATATAGATATACATGATATAGGAATGAGATACATGGTAGATGACTGATGGATAAATAGAATAAGATACGGTGTGTGTGTGTGTGTGTGTGTGTGTGTGTGTGTGTATGTGTATGTATATATATATATATATATATATATATATATATATATACACTACCGTTCAAACGTTTAGGGTCACTTAGAAATTTCCTTATTTTTGAAAGAAAAGCACAGTTTTTTTTCAATGATGATAACATTAAATTAATCAGAAATACACTCTGTACATTGTTAATGTGCTAAATGACTATTCTAGCTGCAAACGTCTGGTTTTTAATGCAATATCTACATAGGTGTATAGAAGCCCATTTCCAGCAACCATCACTCCAGTGTTCTAATGGTACATTGTGTTTGCTAACTGTGTTAGAAGGCTAATGGATGATTAGAAAACACTTGAAACCCCTTGTGCAATTATGTTAACACCGCTGTAAACAGTTTTGTTGTTTAGAGGAGCTATAAAACTGACCTTCCTTTGAGCTAGTTGAGAATCTGGAGCATTACATTTGTGGGTTCGATTAAACTCTCAAAATGGCTAGAAAAAGAGAGCTTTCATGTGAAACTCCACAGCCTATTCTTGTTCTTAGAAATGAAGGCTATTCCATGCAAGAAATTGCCAAGAAACTGAAGATTTCCTACAACGATGTGTTCTACTCCCTTCAGAGGACAGCACACACAGGCTCTAACCAGAGTGGAAAGAGAAGTGGGAGGCCCCGCTGCACAACTGAGCAACAAGACAAGTACATTAGAGTCTCTAGTTTGAGAAATAGACGCCTCACAGGTCCTCAACTGGCAGTTTCATTAAATAGTACCCACAAAACGCCAGTGTCAACGTCTACAGTGAAGAGGTGACTCCGGGATGCTGGCCTTCAGGGCAGAGTGGCAAAGAAAAAGCCATATCTGAGACTGGCTAATAAAAGGAAAAGATTAATATGGGCAAAAGCACACAGACATTGGACAGAGGAAGATTGGAAAAAAGGGTTATGGACAGACGAATCGAAGTTTGAGGTGTTTGGATCACACAGAAGAACATTTGTGAGACGCAGAACAACTGAAAAGTTGCTGGAAGAGTGCCTGACGCCATCTGTCAAGCATGGTGGAGGTAATGTGATGGTCTGGAAACATCTGAGGGGTCATACCAATTATGGTTTTCATGTCTTATTAAAAAGTTTTACAAAGAATAGTTTTATAATTCCTTCATACTATTTGGAAAACAACGTCAACAATGTCTGTTGTTTCTTCTGCTAGGTGAACTAATACATTACGGAGAATTTCAGCCATTAGCTGTTCTATTTATCAGTTACAATGAGATCATGTCACACATTTTCCAGTAAATTCTTCCTAATTGAATATTCTACTTTAAGACTTCAAAAGATTACGGCCTTCTAGAGCAATATTTTATCCATAATGAATTGTGGTTGAAAACATTTGCCTAATTTTGTGAATGTTTTAGAGCTGTTTGTGCATCAGTACAGGATAAAAAAAAACATCACAACAGCGACATGAAAAATGCATCATCTTGAAAGACAATGTCCTGGTGTTATTACACTACAATACACAGGGAAAATCTTTATAGGTTGACATCGCCCTGGAGAGAAGCAAACCTTAGCTGGGCTCTAACCCACACTCTGTCCCATAACAGCCATATGACCTGTCTCTTTGATATGTATTCATTTGATTTAATAGATTTAGACTGCACAGTCTGCACCACGTCCACCATAGGTAGTATGTTTGAAAAAAGACATATGTCCATCTAGTTCAACTGTGGAGGAAAAAAGTATGTGGAAGAGAAGAAAGAGAAATGTAAGAATTATCAATTTCCTCCTGAATCCATGTATTTACATAAGCATTTGTGTTTTTCTTGAAGTGAGCCGCTGTTTCCACTAAAACCAGATCCTTCAAATTGGCAGCAATGAGAAAGTTAGAGGTGGGTGGTAGGTCAAATGACTTAGGTTACAAGCTTTAGGGCAAGGACCTCAAATGTAGAGTTAAATACTACCTGTTCCATGTGCCACACCATAAACAAGTGGGTAAAGAACTGAAGGGAGGAGAAGGTTCTTGGAGAACTGGGTTGACTTCTCTGTTGGCTACAGGCCCAAATCCTCTAAACTGCATACTGACCAATGCTAGAAGCCTAACAAATAAAATTGATGAACTGGAATTAATAATCTCTAAGTAAAAATATGAAATAGTGGGGTTTACTGAGACCTGGTGGGAGTGCCCTTTTTTACTTTATATTAAACAATATATCTGAAAGAATAACAAAGGTGCAGGTTGAGGAGCACCTAGGGAATAGTGACCATAATATAATAAAATTCCACTTGTTTTTCAATAGGATGTATTGTCGAGGAGCCAAAAAAAACTGAACTTCAGGAAGGCAAAGTTTAATCAGCTTAGAGATGTCCTTAAAGAGGCTCTGTCACCAGATTTTCAAACCCCTATCTCGTATTGCAGCAGATCGGCGCTGCAATGTAGATTACAGTAACGTTTGTTTTTTTTCAAAAACGAGCATTTTTGGCCAAGTTATGATCATTTTTATATTTATGCAAATGAGCCTTTCTTAAGTACAACTGGGCGTATTTAAAGTTAAGTCCAAGTGGGCGTGTATTGTGTGTGTACATCTGGGCGTTTTTACTTGTTTTACTAGCTGGACATTGTGAATAGAAGTGTATGATGCTGACGAATCAGCATCATCCACTTCTCTTCGTTAACACCCAGCTTCTGGCAGTGCACAGACACACAGCGTGTTCTCGAGAGATCACGCTGTGACGTCACTTCCTGCCCCAGGTCCTGCATCGTGTCGGACGAGCGACAGAGGCTACATCGACTTACCTGCAAACGCCGATGCTGCTGCAGAATCAACTGTAGCCTCTGTCGCCTGGTGCCGATGTGTCCTCGCTCGTCCGACACGATGCAGGACCTGGGGCAGGAAGTGACGTCACAGCGTGATTTCTCGAGAACACGCTGTGTGTCTGTGCACTGCCAGAAGCTGGGTGTTAACGAAGAGAAGTGGATGATGCTGATTCGTCAGCATCATACACTTCTATTCACAAAGCCCAGCTAGTAAAACAACTAAAAACGCCCAGATGTACACACACAATACACGCCCACTTGTACATAACTTTAAACACGCCCAGTTGTACTTAAGAAAGGCTCATTTGCATAAATATAAAAATGGTCATAACTTGGCCAAAAATGCTCGCTTTTGAAAAAAAACAAAACGTTACTGTAATCTACATTGCAGCGCCGATCTGCTGCAATACGAGATAGGGATTTGAAAATCTGGTGACAGAGCCTCTTTAACCTCATTATTTGGGACAATGTTCTCAAAAATAGGAGTAAAGATACTAGATGGAATTTTTTTTAAAAGCATCTTAAATTTTCATTGTGAGAGGTACATGCCGTCTAGAAATAAAACGATTGGAGAGAACCAATGTGGATAAATATAAATACAAATGTAAAGAAGTGTAAGGCGGGATTCACATGACCGGGTCGCGTCCGAGCCCGAGTGCCGGCCGGTAAAATCGGCCATTCTGCCCGGCCGGTTTGCATAAAGTTATGCATCCGTGCCGGGCCGGGCAGATCCGGACAGTGACATCATCGGCAACTCCTGAAGGGGAATCCCCATGTGTTCGGGGATTCCGCTTCTGGAGTTTCCCCTGATGTCACTGCCCAGATATGGACAGAGACATCAAGCGCTCTGTCCAGGAGCGGAATCACCGAACACACGGGGATTCCGCTCCTTCAAGGAGCTAAGTGCGGCTAGCACATAGCAGAGCGGGGAGATACCTCCCCGCTCTGCTATAGTGGCGTCGCTACAGTAGTAGCAGCCGCTGCTGCAGCTGCTAGCGGCGCCATCAAAGGTGTCGCCGGGCCAGGGCGCTTTTAACCTGCTGTACACCACGGCCCTGCCACACCGTGTACAGCGATGCCATTCGTCAGAATGGCATCAACTCCTCCTCCTCACATGCACTCTGCGCTGTGAGGAGGAGGAGATAGAGCGCAAGAGCCGGAAAACCCGGCCGTCACTCGGGACACATCCCGGTGATGGCCGGGTATTACCCGGCCCCATAGACTTCTATGGGAGCCGGGCGGCCGGGTACCCGGGCGAAAATAGAGCATGTCCTATTTTTTGACGGGCGGTTTTCCCGGCCGTCAAAAAATCGGCCGTGTGAATAGCCCCATTAGGAGTCTATTATTCCTAATGCAGCCGGGTGCCGGCCGATTTATGAACGGCCGGCACCCGGCCGGGAAACCCTGCCGTGTGAATGAGGCCTAAAAAATAACAGAATGTAAATAAATAACAAAAATGAAAGCATTTTGACTAAAACATGTAGGGAGTAAAGAAGCACTAAAAACAATATAAGGCTATGTTCACACGGAGTATTTTGCAGGAGGAATATCTGCCTCAAAATTCCGTTTGGAAGTTTGACGCAGATTTTCCTCTCCCCGCACGCCGATTTTCTCGCCGTTTTTCGCCCGCGGCCATTGAGCGCCGCTGGCATAAAACACAGCGAAATACGCTTTCTCTGCCTCCCATTGAAGTCAATGGGAGGTCAGAGGCGGTAACGCCCGAAGATAGGGCATGTCGCGTCTTTTTCCCGCGAGGCAGTTTTACTGCTCGCGGGAAAAAGACGCCGACGCCTCCCATTGAATTCAATGTGAGGCATTTTCGGGCAGTTTTTGCCGAGTTTTGGAAAGAAAATTTGAAAAACAGAAAAAGGTAGCAAAGCTAGAGAAGAGAGACTCGTTGCTAAAGAGCAAAACTAACCTTTAAATGTTCTTTATTCATATAAATAGAAAAAACTTTAAAGATCAAAGTTGTGGCCCTTTGAAAAGTGATGAGCGAAAACTGTGGAAAGTGATGAGGAGAAAGTAAATTTATTGAACATATTTCTCTGCTGTATTTACAGAGGAAAATTAAATATCAGGTGAAATGCATGGAGATAAAGTAAATTCCCAGTTAAATTTCACCTGGCTAAAGCAGGAAGAAGTGCAGCACCGCCTTAAAAAGGTTAAAATAGAAAAATCACTGTGTCGAGATGGCATACACCCCTGTGTTATAAGGGAATTAGGTACAGTGGTAGACAGACTATTAATTCTAGTATTTAAAGAGTACCTAACTTTTCAGGTGACTTTGCAGAATGAGCTGTCATATGTGTGTACAGGAGGAATAACACTATTTCTGGCCTTTATATGACTTGTATTTTGTTGTTTTTAGCAGTTTTCCCTTTTTCAGGCTCTCTCTAAGGGCGGGTTCACACATAGCGGAATTTCACTTAAATTCCGCTGCGGACACTCCGCAGCGTTAATCCGCAGCGGAGCCGTTTCTCCATTGACTTTCACTTTAATTTAGCAGTGTTCGTTTACACGATGCGTACAATTCCGCTGCGGAGCATAGGCTGCGGAGCGGAATTTGGTGTCCGCAGCATGCTCTGTCTGTTGCGGAGCAGTGGCGGACTCATGGCGGAATTTCTCCATTGACTTCAATGGAGATTCAAAGTTCCGCAATGAAGTCCGCAGCTGTCATGCACATGTCATGTGTGCTGCGGATGCGTCTTGCTTTTTTAACTTGACATTTCTTCATTCTGGCTGGACCTATGTATTTCTAGGTCTACAGCCAGACTGAGGAAGTCAATGGGGCTCCCGTAATGACGGGAGCGTTGCTAGGAGACGTCTGTAAATAGTCACTGTCCAGGGTGCTGAAAGAGTTACGCGATCGGCAGTAACTGTTTCTGCACCCGGGACAGTGACTACCGATCTCAATCTACATGTATCTGTAAAAAAACATATAAGTTCATACTTACCGAGAACTCCCTGCGTCTGTCTCCAGTCCGGCCTCCCAGGATGACGTTTCAGTGTAAGTGACGGCTGCAGCCAATCACAGGCCAAGCACAGGCTGCAGCGGTCACATGGACTGGTGCGTCATCCAGGGAGGTCGGGCTGGATGCCGAAAGAGGGACGCGTCACCAAGACAACGGGCGGTAAGTATGAAAATCGTTTCCTTTCACTAGGGAAAGTGCTGTCCCTTCTCTCTATCCTGCACTGATAGGGAGAAGGGAAGCACTTTTCCCGCAGTCCGCAGCAGCTAGTCCGCATCAATGTACTGCACATTTTGTGCAGATCCGCTGCAGAATCTGCAACGCAGATTCTGTGCGGCATCGATGCGGACAGTTGCGGAGGAATTCCGCCATGTGTGGTCATGCCCAAATTCTCAGTTGTCTCTGAGCTAGTGGGTGGAGTCTAACGGCTATCATGTCTGTATTACACAGCACACATAGAAGAGGAGAATCCTGCTGTCCTATCTCTATCTGACACGGGTATATATATATATATACCCATGCCGCCTCCCCCATTAAATAGTGTCTGCATCCTTAGGACGCAGATACCATTGAATACTATGACAGAATAGGGAGGTATCTCCCTGCTCTGCATGTACTAGGCTACAGTCCACGTTCGGCCTGCAGCTTATCAGGGACAGGATCGCTGCGCAGGCCGGCGTGATGAAGTCACTGGATCAAGTCACTGGATCACGCCGATGTACGCAAGTATCCGGTCAGCATTGAGGATGTTGTGGAGCAGCTCCATTCGTCACAGGAACAGGACCTAGGTGAGTACAATCATTTTGTTTTATTTGATTGGGGTGCACTATCTACAGGGGGCTGTATGGCACAATCTACAAGGGGGAGGTGGGAGGCACTATCTACAAGGGGGCGATGGGGGCACTATCTACAAGGGGGAGGTGGGGGGCACTATCCACAAGGGGGTCTGTATGGCACTGTCTACAGGGGGACTGTATGCCACTATACAGGGGAGCTGTATGGCAGAATCTACAGGTGGGGCTGTATGGCACAATATACAAGGGGGCTGTATAGCAGAATCTACGTGGGGGGGGCTGTATGTCACTATCTATGGGGGCTCTATGGCACTGTCTACAGGGGGGCTGGATGGCAGAATCTACAGGGGGCTGGATGGCAGAATCTACAGGTGGGGCTGTATGGCACAATATACAAGGGGGCTGTATAGCAGAATCTACATGGGGGGCTGTATGTTACTATCTATGGGGGCCTGTATGGCACTATCTACAGGGGGGCTGGATGGCAGAATCTACAGGTGGCTGGATGGCAGAATCTACAGGTGGGGCTGTATGCCACAATATACAAGGGGGCTGTATAGCAGAATCTACATGGGGGGCTGTATGTTACTATCTATGGGGGGCTGGATGGCAGAATCTACAGGGGGGCTGGATGGCAGAATCTACAGGGAGGACTGCATGGCAGAATCTACAAGGGCACTGTATGGCAGAATCTATAGGGGGCTGTATGGCACAATCTACAGGGGACACTATCTAATTAGTTGTGTGATATCACGCTGCAGCAAGTTATCAGATTCAAGATAAAGATGGCTACATCTGTACAATGAAAGTGTCACCTAGTAATTAGACATAACAGGGAAAAATAATTCCCCATAATGTAACTCTGCTACCTGTCAATGGAAAAATCATCCGCCAGAGGGAAAATGTATCCCCATGGCAGAGTATCACAAAGAAACACCTGGGATTAGACATGACAGGGAAACATTTTTCACTCTGTTGGATGACTTTTCAGTTGACAGGTAGCAGAGTTACTTGATGGGGAATTATTTTTCCCTGTAATGTCTAATTACCAGGTGATGCTTTCATTGTGTTCCTCCATAGGAAATATTTTTCCCTCTGGAGAATGACTTTACAAGTAGCAGAGTTACTTGATGGGCAATTATTTTTTCCTGGTTGTGTAACTCTGCTACCTGTCAATGGAAAAATCATCTGCCAGAGGAAAAAATGTTTCCCCATGTAAAAGCACATTGAAAGCGTCACCCAGTAATTAAACATGACAGGGAAAAATTATGTAACTTTTTTCCCTCTGGTGGATGACAGTACGAGAGGTAATGAAAGGGAAGCAGTACTTGTACGAGCGCTGTGGCCCCTTCAAAATAGCCGATCGGCGGGGGTGCCGAGAGTCGGACCCCGACCGAACAGATATTGATAGACTATCCTGGGGATAGACCATCAATTTCTTATGAATGGACAGTTCAATGTGACCGCT
Source organism: Rhinoderma darwinii (assembly GCF_050947455.1). NCBI lineage: Eukaryota > Metazoa > Chordata > Amphibia > Anura > Rhinodermatidae > Rhinoderma > Rhinoderma darwinii. Next base: position 364,046,986 of record NC_134690.1, on the reverse strand, counting down.
ATTACTAGCCGTCACATTGAAAGTAGGTCACTGTCCTGTTTTCAATATGACTGCTAGTAACCCAGGTCACATTGAATTGTTAGGTGTTCCTGCATTCACAGAGGATGGGGGACCGGCAATTCATTTGAATTGGCGACAGCTCCTGCGATTACTGCAATGATGGCGCCCGTCCTCCTGCTTGAAGTGAGGGTCGCCGTAAACTGTGCATGCCACAAAGCAGATCACAGCTGGAACAGCTCCAGCTTAAGAGATAGGGTCGGCTCCCATACCTAGTCTCCTATGCCCTGGGTGCGCCATATAGCACCTGTGTATGTGTACTGCAGAGACAAATAAACTGATGCTAAAAAAGATGGCTGTCCCCACAAAAGTAAAAGCACAAAAATAAATAAAATTACATTAGGGAACATATTAAAATAATAATAAAAAAATAGACCCATAATTTAAAGCACATAAAATAAATAAATGTAAAAAAATGGTGACACCTTTCCTTTAATATTAAGTAGTCATATGTCATGAGGATTCCCCATGTATCCTATTTCTAGTGGTTACTGAACTGAATACAACCCTTTTCACAAATAAGTTAAATAATACATTTATGTCGTATCTGGGTGAATAGAGGCTGGTGAATCTATGTCAGAATCTTGCCAGATGTTATTTCAGTCTGTTTGTTGTGTCCCCAGACGACACAATCCTTCAATATTTTGGAGGTTGTCCATGATTTTTTTTTAAAGTCGAACCAAAACCTTTTTAAATCCTTATAAACTTCTTAAAGTATTCTGTTCTTTGTACCCGGAAGCAATGTCCTGGGGGGTTTGTTTCTTTTTTTAACATATCAGTAACCCTGACATTTCAGTGGGAATCCTCGTCAAACTTTTTATTAAATGTTGGATTATAGTCTATTATCTGTCAAGGTCTAGACGGTCTTCAAAGCATTTAGGAAGAAAAAAAATAAAAGGATTTTAAGCTTATATTAGATTATTTGCATTACAAAGAGAATAAAAGTCAAAATTCATGAAAGAAAAAAATGAAATGAGTTAAATACAATGTATCACAGAATAGTATAGAATGGTAGATATAATAGTATAGAATGGTAGATATAATAGTATAGGATATTACTGTTTGTACAGTATATCTGGGGTTTAGTGTAGTCCAATATTATTTTTTTATTATGGCTACTATTAGTAGATGTCTTTGTCTCTACTCATGCCCAGAGCTACATTTTGAATCGTGTTGACTGCCACTTGTAGTCAGTCAGTCCTGTGCCAAAAGGCATAATTTAACATTTCACCCTATAATGCAGTGTACGCTACTGCGGAGCAATATGAAAAATATCAGACTTCTGTACAGAGTGTCCTGGAAACACTACAACTCCGAGAATGTACCGCAGCTGAGCATCTGTACTGGCACCGAACCAGCAGGGGGAAGAATATATGGGGCCACTCAATAGTAATATAAATTTGAATGCAGCTCTGGATTTGAATGGAGTAGACACAATATAACTCAGGATCAGTGGAAAGTGAAATAACTGCCTTTTTATATACATTTAAAAATATGTTCAAAAGCAGAACTCCACTTTGACATTAAGAAATCAGCATGAATACAGAAAATGTTGTTAGGCTATGTTCACACGGGGTCTTTTGCCGAGTTTTTTGACGCGGAAACCGCGTCGCAAAACTCGGCAGAAACGGCCCGAGAACGCCTCCCATTCTTCGGGCGCTTCCGTCTCCGACCTCCCATTGACTTCAATGGGAGGCAGGAGAAAGCGTATATCTCGCTGTTTTATGCCCGCGGCGCTCAATGGCCGCGGGCGAAAAACGGCGCGATAATTGCTGTTCACACGGAGTATTTTGCGGGAGGAATATCTGCCTCAAAATTCCGTTTGGAACTTTGAGGCAGATATTCCTCCCCCAAAATACTCCGTGTGAACATAGCCTTAGATTGTAAATTGTTCTTTACCAGCTAACCATTTACCATATGAAAATATTTCGTTAGGGCTTGTTCTACAGAAGTATTATGGGGTTGTATGTACGGATGCAACAGTACACAATAAATAAAGCATTTTTTGTATCCCACTAAAATAAGGCAATTGAAATCAAAGTCCAATTTTATTAGTTCCCCAAAACTGTACAAAATTGTTTCAGATTCATCAATTATTTTAAAGAGGCTCTGTCACCAGATTATCAAATCCCTATCTCCTATTGCATGTGATCGGTGCTGCAATGTAGATAACAGTAACGTTTTTTTTTTTTTTTTAAAACGATCATTTTTGGCCAAGTTATGAGCAATTTTATATTTATGCAAATGAGCCTTTCTAATGGACAACTGGGCGTTTTTTCTCCTATTTCCAACTGGGCGTGTATTGTGTTTGTAACATCCGGGCATGTTTACTCGTTTTACTAGCTGGACGTTGTGAATAGAAGTGGATGATGCTGACATATGATGCTGACAAAGGCTATGTTCACACGGGGTCTTTTGCCGAGTTTTTTGACGCGGAAACCGCGTCGCAAAACTCGGCAGAAACGGCCCGAGAACGCCTCCCATTGATTTCAATGGGAGGCGTCGGCGTCTTTTTCCCGCGAGCAGTAAAACTGCCTCGCGGGAAAAAGAAGCGACATGCCCTATCTTCGGGCGCTTCCGCCTCCGACCTCCCATTGACTTCAATGGGAGGCAGGAGAAAGCGTGTTTTATGCCCGCGGCGCTCAATGGCCGCGGGCGAAAAACGGCGCGATAATTGCTATTCACACGGAGTATTTTGGGGGAGGAATATCTGCCTCAAAATTCCGTTTGGAGCTTTGAGGCAGATATTCCTCCCCCAAAATACTCCGTGTGAACTTAGCCAAACACTTCTATTTAAGATCCATTTAAGTGAAAGCGGCAGTGCTGCTATTTCATGTACAGCGGATGTGCAGAGAAAATCTGTCATATTGCCTAAAATATTACAGGTTACAGCTGACCGATACAAGTCCCAGCAGCAGGACACCCTGTGATCAGATTATCTTCGGGCAGGGTCGGACTGGCCCTCCAGAGTACCAGAGGATCCTCCTGGGGGCCTAGACTCTGACTCATTAATGGATCCTAAAATGTCTTGCAGAAGATAACCCTATTTGGAGATGACCTGTGAACCAAGCACTGACCACTAGAGTTTATTTCTTATGGGTGATTCACAAATAACCTATTAGACATTAAGGACAATATGTCATATGTGTACAATGATAACAACAAGTACTGTAGATATGCACATATTCTGTAGAGATGGTGGGTGGGCCCACAGAATCATTCCCTCTGGTGGCCCAAAGGACCACAGCCCAACGCTGTCTTCGGGCTGACCCTTTGAACAAAATGAAGTCCAAAGTGGAAAAGACATTTAAGATATTAGATTATGGGATTAGATTAGACAACTGTTACCTAATACCTATGAGAATCACTCTACATAGCCCTCTCCTTATAACCACTAAACTATGTTCATATAAACCTCATGTCTTTTTTCACATTATTAAATTAACACCCTCTAGGTTATAAAATATAGGTGCAAAGGGACTCCTATGTATGGTCTGATTTAAAAATGTTGCCATCTCTGTGTTGCAGTTTGTTTCCTGAGAAAGAATAATGTATTGTGTACCAGCCAAGGAAAATGGCATTTGCAATGCCCCAAAGGTCCATGCTAGTTTTAAAATTAGAACAATACAGTTCTAAAAATACGAAGTTTTAACCTTTAGACACCACTTAATGTTTCTGATACTTTGATATACAGTCTCAATCCAGCTGTTGTTTGTTATGTGTGTGCACAGTTTTATAATATAGACATAGAGTTTAATTGTAATTTGCTAAAATTATTATCTTGATTTACATTTTATCTTTTTTTTTCTCAAGCACAGTTTGAGTGTTTAGAGAAAGTAACGTGTGTCTGCTCATAAGGATTTCATTGGGACAATTGGGACATCTTTAAGAGGGGCATACGCAGGAATCATAGGTCTCCATGTCAAAATTCAGCATAAGTCCCACTTTTTACTGACAGTTCTGCCAAAGGGACTACTCTTTTATTAAGCTTAATGTCCACCATTCTGTGCTGTTTAATTGAATAATGTACAGGGGTTTTTTGGGACTTGATAAATGATATAATCCTGGCTTCCTGTAGCCACCATGAGCTAATGCTAACTGCATATTTATTTATACGGGCTGGTACGTCTGGTCGGATCCCACAGAAGAGCCAGATTGCTGAAAATTTTTAATTCTGTGATAGAAAGATGTCAGGACACACAATTGCAGTAAGCTTCATTTGCGGCTGCGTGACTGTAGAACGGTCAGTGCCCATGCTGACCCGTCCTCTGCCAAAAGCGCCTACAATGGGCACATAAGCATTGGAACCGACCCATTGAGCAATGGAAAAAGGACTGGTATGATGAATCAAGTTTTTTTTTTTATATCATATGGACTAGATCAGGGGTCTCAAGCACGCGGCCCGCGGGCCACATGCGGCCCCTGGGGCTGTCATCTGCGGCCCGTGGGACACAGAGCCGCTAGTATCGGCTCTGCTCCGAGACTCTGGAATACCCTGACATCGCTGTCCACATATGAACAGCGATGTCTGGGTCTTCCCCAGAGCCGGAGTCCCAGGCAGAGCGCTAGTACAGGCTCTGCTCCGGGACTCTGTGGAATTCCCTGACATAGCTGCCCATATATGGACAGTGTGTCAGGGTCTTCCCCAGAGCGGAGACCCAGGCAGAGCGCTAGTATCGGCTCTGCTCCGGGACGCTGCGGAATTCCCTGACATCGCTGCCCATATATGGACAGTGTGTCAGGGTCTTGCCCAGAGCAGAGTCCCGGGCAGAGCGCTAGTATCGGCTCTGCTCCGGGACTCTGTGGAATTCCCTGACATTGCTGTCCACATATGAACAGCGATGTCTGGGGCTTCCCCAGAGCCGGAGTCCCGGGCAGAGCGCTAGTACAGGCTCGGCTCCGGGACTCTGTGGAATTCCCTGACATCGCTGCCCATATATGGACAGTGTGTCAGGGTCTTCCCCAGAGCGGAGTCCCGGGCACAGCGCTAGTACAGGCTCTGCTCCGGGACTCTGGGGAAGCTTCTGACATCGCTGTCCATACATCGACAATGATGTCAGGGGCTTCCCCAGAGCAGGAGTCCCAGTGATGTCAGGAGCACAGCTGGAGTCCCAGGAAGAGCCTACTAGCGCTCTGCCCGGGACTCCAGCTCTGGGGTTGTCCCTGACATCTCTGTCCATATATGGACAGTGGTGTCCAGAGCAGAGCTGGAATCCCAGGCATAGTGCCAGAAGCGGCTCTGCTCCGGGACTCCAGCTCTGGGCAAGCCCCTGACATCACTGCGGCAGCATCCACAGAGGGCACTGCGGCAGCAACCACAGAGGGCACTGCGGCAGCATCCACAGAGGGCACTGCGGCAGCATCCACAGAGGGCACTGTGGCAGCATCCACAGAGGGTACTGCGGCAGCATCCACAGAGGTCTCTGCGGCAGCATCCACAGAGGACTCTGCGGCAGCATCCACAGAGGACTCTGCGGCAGCATCCACAGAGGGCACTGCGGCAGCATCCACAGAGGGCACTGCGGCAGCATCCACAGAGGGCACTGCGGCAGCATCCACAGAGGCAGAATCTAAAAAGGGGCTGCCCAATCTTGACATGTGTGCTAACTGAGCCGCCGGACTGCATTTAGCGACACTTAAATTGGACAGCTGGATTGTTGAAATAAGCACGTGGAGAAATATCTCAAATTTTAAACCTAGCGGTATTATTATAGTAATGTAGTATTATTATTATAGTAATATAGTGTTATAGTAGTTCAAATAACTTATTGATTAACAATAATTTTGTATTGTATCAAATTTAAAAGTAATGCGGCCCATCAACTTCCCATTTTTTCTATATGCGGCCCACTTACCCGGCCAAGCTTGAGACCCCTGGACTAGATGGTGTACAGATGGAACAAGGACGCAGTATGGGAAGATAGATAGACAGCGGAGGCAGTGTGATGCCCCAGGCAATGTTTTGCTGGGTCCTGGCATTGATTTGGATGTTACTTTAACTCGCACCACCTACCTAAACATTGTTGCAGACCAAGTACATTCTTTAACGGTAACGATATAACCTAAAGGCAGTTGTCTCTTTCAGCCGGATAATGCCCTTGACTCAATCCGATCGAGTATCTGTGGGATGTGCTGGAAAAACAAGTCTGATTCATGGAGGCTTCACCATGTAACTTACAGGACTTAAGGGATCTGCTGCTAACATCTTGATAACAGATACTACAAGACACCTTCAGAGGTCTTGTGGAGTCCATGCCTCGATGGGTCAGATCTGTTTTGGCAGTACAAGGGGGATCCTCACAACTGTATTACAAACTAAGGGTAGTGTCTGGTATTGCAGCTTGGCTCCATTAAAATGAATGGGGCTAAGTTGCAATACCACACACAAACTGTGGAAAAGTGTGTTGCTATTTTTGGAAGAAAGAAGCAATGTTTTTCTAATCCTGTACAATCCTTTTAAGGGTATGTTCACACGGCTTATTTTCGGACGTTTTTCGAGCTGTAATTGGCCGAATAATGGCTGGAAAATCAGAAACAGAACGCCTCCAAACATATGCCCATTGATTTCAATGGGAAAAATGGCGTTCTGTTCTGGCGGGTTTTTAAAAACGGCTGCTTAAAAAAAACGGCAGCAAAAAAAAAAGTGCATATCACTTCTTGAGCCGTTTTTTATTGACTCTATAGAAAAACAGCTCCAAAAACAGTGAAAAACGTGAGTTGCTAAAAAAAAAAAGGCTGAAAATCAGGAGCTGTTTTCCCTTGAAAACAGCTCTGTAGACGTTTTTTGCTAAGCGTGTGCACATACCCTAACATTCCTCCTGCAACTCTAGTTTCGCAAAGCAGGAAAGATTTCTACCCTATCCCCGATAAATGAGCTTTGACGTGAATAGGATTTAAGATTCGTCGGATAGGTTTCTGTTCAAAAGTTTACTAAATTACTGTTGTCATTAAGCCATTAAATAGAAAGCTCGCTTTGCAGGCGATGTTATACGTGCTGAGGTCTGGAATAGCTAACCCACCTTTCATTTTCTAAAAATCTTTGAAGCGCTTTAAATTATTAACATCCATATGTTTTAACAGGACTGGGATCATTTGCTGATCATCTTAATTAAAGGGGTTGTCCCAGTATTAAATGTTATTGCAGTATAATTCAGCATAAAAAAAATTAATTCGCTTTGTAATTTACGTTATATTACAAAATTCTCCATTTGCCAGATATTCCCTTTACTTAATTATATTGGTGCCCCTGGTGTTCAATACTGTATAGCAATGTGCACATCCTCCTACAGAGCTGAATGAGGGAGAACGCACATGCTCATTTCCACTCTTTATCTGCCACCAGCCAATAGAAAATGTCTTCTCTGCGTGTCAGTAAAGTAGTAGAAAAGAAGCTTTTAATCAGGAACACAGCTTGTAGTGCGGATTGAAACTCACACAGTAACGGAGTTTTCTTAGATGAAGAGAGAGCCTGTATACAGCACTGTTTACATACAGCATTGAGCTCTCCCCTCTCCTGCTCATCCTCCCACTGTGTGTAAGCTGCAGGTTCTCCCTCCTCTTGAGCTATATAGGGCTTGGCTCTCCCTCTTCTTGATTTATATATGGCTGGGCTCTCCCTCTAAAAATACATGTAATGGGGGCATTTGTAAAGCTTCTCCTAGAGAAGAGGCAGATGCAGTAAAACAGAACAATCTGCATGTATAAACTATGACAGGAAGGGGGAGGAGCTGCAGCAGAAAGGACACACCCCTGATCTGCGAGCCTGAAGAAAATCTAGCACAACAATTGGACCAATGAATTGGAAGATCTCTGAATCCATGTAAGACACAGTGCTGGTTCTAGCTTTGTTAGAAAGAGATTGTCATGCACTATATTATATCTGGTTTTAATTTTTATTAATTAATTCTGGGACAACTCCTTTACGGTCTTTCTACATATTTAATTCCTATTTTATTTTTTCAAACATAGGGGAATATGCAATATTTGAAATCTTTTAAATTTTTTCACAATCTGAGAAATTGTTTTGGTTTTAGATAACCAGAAAGAAAACATATTATGGGTGGTAGACAGAGGGTAGAATATCTCAAGACGGGGCATAACCACAGTCAATAATAACTAGCCTCTTTAATTGTAGTATTTTATACTAACATTTCCCAATGGTTAACCTACAAATTAGAAAGCCTTGGGCTCATTTTCATCACCTTTTCATCACCTTTATTGTCAAATTGAAGATACCTAAGTAGAATTGTGTGTTTTGATTATTTTTCCGTATGCTCTTTTCAATGTTAATTCCACCTTTGAGTCCATCGTGAGTCATGGGGACTGAAATCCTTATTTACCAACTGTCAAGATCTCAGGACGGATCCTTTTGTTTGTTGATCTATTCAAATGTTCACATTTTATTAAGCCGTACCTCTCCTTGAGCTATAATATCGCCTGTTATCATGTTACAGTGTCATAGTATAATAATTGACCATTTGAAGTATGTATAAATAGGTTCTATTAACATTTTGCTTCATGCCAGAGAGTCTCGAAAATGCCTTTTGAGAGCAATAATCAAACACAAGGCCGGATTTAGTCAAATCTGATTGTGAACACCTGGGATTCAATTAAACGAACTAATTACTCAAGTCTTATGAATTATTTATTTGATGGTTGTAGCATGACGAAACTCTGGTGTACCAGAATATTTTGTATGGGATATTTTGCATTGAGCTCAAAAGACCTATTCCTAGAGGCCCCCATGGATTACAGTCACAGATGCAGCATTGCTTATAGGTCATTATCCCATGTTCTTTGTTTAAAAATATTCTACTGCATTTATATGCTCTGCAGAACTTTCTAAGGCTGTTCCCATTTGTACCGTGGCATTCATTTATAATGGAATCCACAATTCTGTGACAAATTCATTGCCCAACGGACCTCATTGACTTATAATAGGGTCCATCGGGTTCTACCAAGGTGTCCGCCATTTTGAATGGAGCCTCTGATGCATATGTGAACATAGCCTTAGCTGGAAAGAGGTATATAGCACTGTTCACATTGATGCATGGAAAAAAAATAATTGAATTATGGTGCAGAGAGGGAGGATAGGAAGGATGTAATTTAATATTTCCCCAAAATTTGTCTTATCTAATAAGTACAATGGATCTCATACTATCAAACCCCCCACCCACCCTCAAAAAAAGGAGGAAAAAAGTATAAGCTTTTTATTCAAGGCAAAAATTGTATGTTGTGGCTCTCCTCAAGCTTTTAAGCCAAATAAATGTGTATGACAATATATGTAACGGGTTAAACGGCCACGATTGAAGTAAACTTCGACCGCGGTCGTTGGAGCAGGAGCCCGGCTGTCAACAGACAGCCGGCCCCCGGCTTCAGCCTGCACGGGACACCCGTGCAGTGCTTAGACCATGAAAAGGTGGCGGCCTAGCCTAAGGACCGTTAGTGACCGCCGTGAAAAGGCGTATTGATGATCACTAAGGGGTTAAAGGTATAAATTAGGCTGAAAATATAAATCAAAGTGGTATCCTAGACAGATGGAAAGAAAATAAATATGTCTTTCATAACAAACAAAAGGAAAGAACTTGTTTGTTCGCTGGCTCATACAATTATTTTCTTTGCTTTCATTTTGCGTTTTCTCATTGTCATTGTGTTTGATGTTTAGCCTTGCTGACGTCCTTTAACCCCTTAAGGACGCAGCCTAGTTTGGGCCTTAAGGCTCAGAGCCCATTTTTCAAATCTGACATATTTCACTTTATGTGGTAATAACGTCGGAATGCTTAAACCTATCCAAGCGATTCTGAGATTGTTTTCTCGTGACACTTTGGGCTTCATGTTCGTGGTAAAATTTGGTCGATATATTCAGTGTTTATTGGTGAAAAATTGCAAAATTTAGAGAAAATTTTGAAAAAATTGCATTTTTCAGAATTTAAATGCATCTGCTTGTAAAACAGACGGTTATACCACCCAAAATAGTTACTAGTTCACATTTCCCATATGTCTACTTTAGATTGGCATCGTTTTTTTAACATTCTTTTATTTTTCTTGGACGTTACAAGGCTTAGAACATAAACAGCAATTTCTCATATTTTTAAGAAAATTTCAAAAGCCTTTTTTTTAAGGTACCTCTTGAGTTCTGAAGTGGCTTTGAGGGGCCTATGTATTAGAAACCCCCATAAAACACCCCATTTTAAAAACTAGACCCCTCAAAGTATTCAAAACAGCATTTAGAAAGTTTTTTAACCCTTCAGGCATTTCACAGGAATTAAAGCAATGTGGAGGTGAAATTTGCAAATTTCATTTTTCTTGCTGAATTTCAATATTATTCCATTTTTTTCTGTAACACAGAAGATTTTACCAGAGAAATACTACTAAATATGTATTGTCCAGATTCTGCAGTTTTTAGAAATGTCCCACATGTGGCTCTAGTGCGCTCGTGGAATAAAACACAAGCCTCAGAAACAAAGGAGCACCTAGTGCATTTTGAGGCCTCTTTTTTATTAGAATATATTTTAGGCAGCATGCCAGGTTTGAAGAGGTGTTGAGGTATGAAAGCAATGGAAACCCACCAGAAGTGACCCCATTTTGGAAACTAGACCCCTCAAGGAATTCATTTATGGTTGTTGTTATCATTTTGACCACACCGTTTTTTCACAGCACCTATTTGAATTGGGCTGTGAATTAAAAAAATGATATTTTTTTCCATTAAGATGTAATTTTTGTTCAAAATTTCTTATTTTCACAAGGAATAAAACACCCCATTTTGTTGCCCAATTTGTCCTGAGTGCGGCAATACCCCATTTGTGGTGATAAACTGATGTTTGGGCCCATGGCAGGACTCAGAAGGAAAGGACCACCATTTGGCCTACTGGAGCTTTTCTTGTGCTAAGTCATGTATGCAGAAGCCCCTGAGGTACCAGTACAGTTAAAACCCCCGAGAAGTGACCCCATTTTAAAAACTACACCCCTTAAGACATTCATCTAGTGGTGTAGTGAGCATTTTGACCCCACAGTTATTGTGTAAAAGGTAATGCGCAGCAGATGGTGCAAAGTGAGATTTGCAATTTCCTATGCATATATGCCATTTCAGTGTCTGATATATTGTGCCCAGCATGTGCCACTGGAGACATACACCCCATAAATTGTAATGTGGGTTCTCCCGGGTACGGCAATACCCTACATGTGGCTGTTATTAGCTGCCTGGGCACACGACAGGGCTCAGAAGGGAAGGACCACCATTTAGCCTACTGGAGCTTTTCTGGTGCTAAGTCATGTAGGCAGAACCCCTGAGGTACCAGTACAGTTGAAACCCCCGAGAAGTGACCCCATTTTAAAAACTACACCCCTTAAGACATTCATCTAGTGGTGTAGTGAGCATTTTGACCCCACAGTTATTGTGTAAAAGGTAATGCGCAGCAGATGGTGCAAAGTGAGATTTGCAATTTCCTATGCATATATGCCATTTCAGTGTCTGATATATTGTGCCCAGCATGTGCCACTGGAGACATACACCCCATAAATTGTAATGTGGGTTCTCCCGGGTACGGCAATACCCTACATGTGGCTGTTATTAGCTGCCTGGGCACACGACAGGGCTCAGAAGGGAAGGACCACCATTTAGCCTACTGGAGCTTTTCTGGTGCTAAGTCATGTAGGCAGAACCCCTGAGGTACCAGTACAGTTGAAACCCCCGAGAAGTGACCCCATTTTAAAAACTACACCCCTTAAGACATTCATCTAGTGGTGTAGTGAGCATTTTGACCCCACAGTTATTGTGTAAAAGGTAATGCGCAGCAGATGGTGCAAAGTGAGATTTGCAATTTCCTATGCATATATGCCATTTCAGTGTCTGATATATTGTGCCCAGCATGTGCCACTGGAGACATACACCCCATAAATTGTAATGTGGGTTCTCCCGGGTACGGCAATACCCTACATGTGGCTGTTATTAGCTGCCTGGGCACACGACAGGGCTCAGAAGGGAAGGACCACCATTTAGCCTACTGGAGCTTTTCTGGTGCTAAGTCATGTAGGCAGAACCCCTGAGGTACCAGTACAGTTGAAACCCCCGAGAAGTGACCCCATTTTAAAAACTACACCCCTTAAGACATTCATCTAGTGGTGTAGTGAGCATTTTGACCCCACAGTTATTGTGTAAAAGGTAATGCGCAGCAGATGGTGCAAAGTGAGATTTGCAATTTCCTATGCATATATGCCATTTCAGTGTCTGATATATTGTGCCCAGCATGTGCCACTGGAGACATACACCCCATAAATTGTAATGTGGGTTCTCCCGGGTACGGCAATACCCTACATGTGGCTGTTATTAGCTGCCTGGGCACACGACAGGGCTCAGAAGGGAAGGACCACCATTTAGCCTACTGGAGCTTTTCTGGTGCTAAGTCATGTAGGCAGAACCCCTGAGGTACCAGTACAGTTGAAACCCCCGAGAAGTGACCCCATTTTAAAAACTACACCCCTTAAGACATTCATCTAGTGGTGTAGTGAGCATTTTGACCCCACAGTTATTGTGTAAAAGGTAATGCGCAGCAGATGGTGCAAAGTGAGATTTGCAATTTCCTATGCATATATGCCATTTCAGTGTCTGATATATTGTGCCCAGCATGTGCCACTGGAGACATACACCCCATAAATTGTAATGTGGGTTCTCCCGGGTACGGCAATACCCTACATGTGGCTGTTATTAGCTGCCTGGGCACACGACAGGGCTCAGAAGGGAAGGACCACCATTTAGCCTACTGGAGCTTTTCTGGTGCTAAGTCATGTAGGCAGAACCCCTGAGGTACCAGTACAGTTGAAACCCCCGAGAAGTGACCCCATTTTAAAAACTACACCCCTTAAGACATTCATCTAGTGGTGTAGTGAGCATTTTGACCCCACAGTTATTGTGTAAAAGGTAATGCGCAGCAGATGGTGCAAAGTGAGATTTGCAATTTCCTATGCATATATGCCATTTCAGTGTCTGATATATTGTGCCCAGCATGTGCCACTGGAGACATACACCCCATAAATTGTAATGTGGGTTCTCCCGGGTACGGCAATACCCTACATGTGGCTGTTATTAGCTGCCTGGGCACACGACAGGGCTCAGAAGGGAAGGACCACCATTTAGCCTACTGGAGCTTTTCTGGTGCTAAGTCATGTAGGCAGAACCCCTGAGGTACCAGTACAGTTGAAACCCCCGAGAAGTGACCCCATTTTAAAAACTACACCCCTTAAGACATTCATCTAGTGGTGTAGTGAGCATTTTGACCTCACAGTTATTGTGTAAAAGGTAATGCGCAGCAGATGGTGCAAAGTGAGATTTGCAATTTCCTATGCATATATGCCATTTCAGTGTCTGATATATTGTGCCCAGCATGTGCCACTGGAGACATACACCCCATAAATTGTAATGTGGGTTCTCCCGGGTACGGCAATACCCTACATGTGGCTGTTATTAGCTGCCTGGGCACACGACAGGGCTCAGAAGGGAAGGACCACCATTTAGCCTACTGGAGCTTTTCTGGTGCTAAGTCATGTAGGCAGAACCCCTGAGGTACCAGTACAGTTGAAACCCCCGAGAAGTGACCCCATTTTAAAAACTACACCCCTTAAGACATTCATCTAGTGGTGTAGTGAGCATTTTGACCCCACAGTTATTGTGTAAAAGGTAATGCGCAGCAGATGGTGCAAAGTGAGATTTGCAATTTCCTATGCATATATGCCATTTCAGTGTCTGATATATTGTGCCCAGCATGTGCCACTGGAGACATACACCCCATAAATTGTAATGTGGGTTCTCCCGGGTACGGCAATACCCTACATGTGGCTGTTATTAGCTGCCTGGGCACACGACAGGGCTCAGAAGGGAAGGACCACCATTTAGCCTACTGGAGCTTTTCTGGTGCTAAGTCATGTAGGCAGAACCCCTGAGGTACCAGTACAGTTGAAACCCCCGAGAAGTGACCCCATTTTAAAAACTACACCCCTTAAGACATTCATCTAGAGTGTAGTGAGCATTTTGACCCAACAGTTATTGTGTAAAAGGTAATGCGCAGTAGATGGTGCAAAGTGAGATTTGCAATTTCCTATACATATATGCCATTTCAGTGTCCGATATATTGTGCCCAGCATGTGCCACCGGAGACATACACCCCATAAATTGTAATGTGGGTTCTCCCGGGTACGGCAATACCCTACATGTGGCTGTTATTTGCTGCTTGGGCACATGGCAGGGCTCAAAAGGGAAAGATGAGGGGGATAAGCTGTGCGGAGTGCATCAGGGTAAATTAAAAATCAATGGATGTATGGTAAATTTTAAAACAATCTTTCATACAGAGCCCTGGTTTTTCGGGACACGTGTCGCATTGGTATGTTGTGTCCTTCCTTATCCCCCTCTTATAGCACACTTTGCACCTCTTTTGACTTTTTCCCTTCTTGCCAGTTTGGGGAACTTCTCCTGGAAAGTGTTGCCCTGGTACGATGCGTGTGGCCTCGCTTCCAGAAGTACTGGGTGCCCCTCCTTCCTGGTCGCCAAAAATTAGGTTCTTTATAACCACCTCTTGAAATTCCAGGAAAGTTCCCCTCTGGCCTGCACATCGACGTAGCACGTACGCATTGTACAATGCCATCTGTATGATGTGCACGGCCAGCTTCTTATACCACACCCTCGATTTCCGCGTAGCGCTGTAGGGCTTCAGGACTTGATCTGACAAGTCCACCCCTCCCATGTACCTATTGTAGTCCAGGATGCAATCTGGTTTGGGGGTCTCTGTACTGGTACCTCGTACAGGTACATGGGTACTGGTGTGGCCATGTATTGTTGTCAATACAAGGACATCTCTCTTGTCCTTGTACTTGACACACAATATGTTGCTACTAGAATGTGCCCTGCTCTCACCCCTTCTGAGTGTTTGCCCAAGCAGTGTTTTAGGGAGGCCTCTAAGATTTTTTCTAGCAGTGCCGCATGCCGCAGTCCTTCTGGAAGCGAGGCACTTGAAGAGCGGGACGCTGGTATAAAAATTATCCAGGTAGAGGTGGTAACCCTGGTCCAGCAGTGGGTGCACCAAATCCCACACAATTTTTGCGTTAATTCCCAGTAAGGGGGGGCATTCTGGGGGCTGAATACTGCTGTCCTTCCCTTCATATATCCTGAATTTATATGTATACCCTGATGCACTCTCGCACAGCTTATACAACTTCACGCCATACCTTGCCCTCTTACTTGGCAGGTATTGGCGGAATTGAAGCCTCCCTTTAAAATGTACCAGGGACTCATCAATGGAAATACACTTCTCGGGGGTGTATGCTTGGGCAAACCGGGCACTGAAATGGTCTAATAGGGGTCTCAGTTTATATAAACGGTCAAAACTGGGGTCATCTCGGGGTGGGCACTGCTCATTATCGGCATAATGTAGGAAGCGAAGTATTGCCTCATAACGCATCCTGGACATGGCCATACGGTACATCGGGGTGTGGTATAGGATGTCCGTGCTCCAGTAGGTCCTAATGGATGGCTTTTTTAGAAGCCCCATGTTCAAGAGCAGTCCCCAGAACTTGCCCAACTCTGCTGCGTTTACAGGAGTCCACCTCTGGGATTGGGCATAAAATGAGTTGGGGTTCTTGGTGATATACTGTTGGGCATATAAATTAGTCTGGGTGACCATTAGCTCTATAAAGTTATCAGTGAAGAAGAACTTGAAAAAGTCCATCTCACTGAACCCTGCCGTGTTAAATTTGATGCCTGGGCTGCCCGTGTACTCAGGGATTTGGGGTTCATAATGGTCTGGTGTGGGTGTCCAAATGGGGTCACTTCGCTCAGGGGTATCACTTGTTGTGGGGTCACTTCTCTCAGGGATTTCTACTATGGTGGTGGTCCTGGGGCGTCTCCTAGGGGGTCCCTCCTCTTCATCGCTGGATGAGGAGGTAGACAAATAAAATACTGTATCGCCATCCGACGAGTCTGTGTCGGAGGCCAGAAATGCATACGCCTCTTCAGCAGTAAATGTCCGTTGGGACATGCTTGTTGTGCGAAGACAAAATTTATATACTGCAAAAAAATAAATCCCTAACTGGGAGCAATAGGATAGCACAACTAGCACAAATGTGTGTTTTGTTTTTAGAGAGCAAGTGGACTTCCCTGACACTAAAGCTAACTAGGGCGAGGGTTCCTAACACTAAACCTAACTAAATTTTATGTGGACTTCCCTAACGCTAAACCTAACTACGGCGACGATTCCCTGACACTAAACCTATCTAGATTATTTCAAGCTTCCCTGACACTAAACCTAACTACGGTGACGGGTGCCTGACACTAAACCTATCTAATTATTCCGAGCTTCCCTGACGCTAAACCTAACTACGGTGATGGATCCCTAACGCTAAGCCTATCTACGGTGACCGATTCCTGACGCTAAATTCCCTGACACTATACCTAACTACGCTTTTTGACGGTTCCCTGACACTAACTAACCCTAATACTAAACTAACCAGTTAAATTTTCAAAATTGGCTAAACTAACTATTTTTTTTTGTTTCTTTTTTTTCTTTTTATATTTTTTTTTTTGTTTTATGTTTTATATAGAAAAAAATGAAAAAAAAATCCCCAGGGACCAAGAAATGTGGTCCTGAAGACTGAAAAGTGGTCAGTGATAGGAGATCACTGACCAAAAAACGTGGGTAGAACTCAAAGAGGAAGGGAACAGGAGTGGGTAGTGGATGGGGTGGTGGGAAGCAAAAAAAACGTTGTTTTAGAAACTTTTTTTCACTTTTTTTCACTTCTTTTCTCTCTGACTCTCTGCTCACAACCGATCTCAACGCCTCGCTAACTCCAACAGGGCGTTCAGGGCGGTTGCAGCAGGATGTGAGGTCAGAGAGAGGAAGTGACGAGAATGATCGCTGCTATTGGCTAGTTACTCACTGACTAGCCAATAGCGGCGATCGGCGAGGCGGGACCATAGTAAATGGTCCCGGCCCATTATGCTGTGATAGCATGCTGTCAGAAACAGCAGCTATCACAGCTCAGGAACGCCGGGCTCGAGCACTGCTGTGCTGAATGAGACCGATCGCTGCTATTGGCTAGTTACTCACTGACTAGCCAATAGCGGCGATCGGCGAGGCGGGACCATAGTAAATGGTCCCGGCCCATTATGCTGTGATAGCATGCTGTCAGAAACAGCAGCTATCACAGCTCAGGAACGCCGGGCTCGAGCACTGCTGTGCTGAATGAGACCGATCGCTGCTATTGGCTAGTTACTCACTGACTAGCCAATAGCGGCGATCGGCGAGGCGGGACCATAGTAAATGGTCCCGTCCCATTATGCCGTGATAGCCTGCTGTCAGAAACAGCAGCTATCACAGCGCATGAACGCGCCGGGCGCGCGCACCGCTGTTCTAACTGCAAGACGTACTATTACGGCATGGAGCGCGAACGATAGAGCTGCCATGACGTAATAGTACGTCAAGGAGCGGGAAGGGGCTAATACTAAACTAACCAGTTAAATTTTCAAAATTGGCTAAACTAACTATTTTTTTTTGTTTCTTTTTTTTCTTTTTATATTTTTTTTTTTGTTTTATGTTTTATATAGAAAAAAATGAAAAAAAAATCCCCAGGGACCAAGAAATGTGGTCCTGAAGACTGAAAAGTGGTCAGTGATAGGAGATCACTGACCAAAAAACGTGGGTAGAACTCAAAGAGGAAGGGAACAGGAGTGGGTAGTGGATGGGGTGGTGGGAAGCAAAAAAAACGTTGTTTTAGAAACTTTTTTTCACTTCTTTTCTCTCTGACTCTCTGCTCACAACCGATCTCAACGCCTCGCTAACTCCAACAGGGCGTTCAGGGCGGTTGCAGCAGGATGTGAGGTCAGAGAGAGGAAGTGACGAGAATGATCGCTGCTATTGGCTAGTTACTCACTGACTAGCCAATAGCGGCGATCGGCGAGGCGGGACCATAGTAAATGGTCCCGGCCCATTATGCTGTGATAGCATGCTGTCAGAAACAGCAGCTATCACAGCTCAGGAACGCCGGGCTCGAGCACTGCTGTGCTGAATGAGACCGATCGCTGCTATTGGCTAGTTACTCACTGACTAGCCAATAGCGGCGATCGGCGAGGCGGGACCATAGTAAATGGTCCCGTCCCATTATGCCGTGATAGCCTGCTGTCAGAAACAGCAGCTATCACAGCGCATGAACGCGCCGGGCGCGCGCACCGCTGTTCTAACTGCAAGACGTACTATTACGGCATGGAGCGCGAACGATAGAGCTGCCATGACGTAATAGTACGTCAAGGAGCGGGAAGGGGTTAAACAGTGAAAATGGAAAAAGAAACATATATAAATGCAGTTGGCAATCTAACCTGTGTGATGCAGCCATTTAGGGACGGATTAGTTGCAGATTTTCCGCAGCATTTCCGACCTGTGTGAACATACCCTTAGAGCATTTCTCCAGTCAGAAATAACTGACTAGAGAGCCATGGACAAACATGCTGTACGCACTCCGTGTGCCACCATAAAAATACCTCTGTAATATGGAATGCTGTGGAATATGCCATGAGTATGAGAATTAATATTTTTAGCAGTCTATAGGCACCATATGACATAATGCTGCGATGTCCAAGGGTCCTTTGTCTAAGATTAACTCTGGGAAAAAATAATATATTGTGTTATGCCTAGTGCAGGTCCCGAAGGGGCAGTGCATGACACAGGGATTCAAAGAACACCAAAGAGAGAATCCCTCTTGGTCAGAGGAGAGCAGTTACAAAGACCTGTACTGCATTACACAGATAAAACATTGATTTAATTGGACACTGTGTAATCCCTAATTTTCCCTGTGGTGGCGCTGCAGGGAAATTGAACAGTCACTGCCAGGCTTCCCTACAGTTTACATCTTATCGCTGAGGATCCAAAATGTGACATGTGTGATCAGCTTACTGTCAGGTGACTCTTCTAACAAGTAGGGATTGTCCAAAGCGGAGAACCCCTTTAAGTGTTACATTGATCATATGACATTAGTGAACATTTGCACAAATGATTGCATCTTCTTCATGATAAATAAGTGGCACTGTTTTTCTATGAAAGTAGACAAGTTTTTCTAATCTCATGTAAAACCTTTAAGGGGAAGACATACACCCATTGATTTAACAGACAGGGTATGTTCACACGGCAAATGAAAAACAGCCGTAAAATACAGAGCTGTTTTCAAGGGAAAACAGCCTCCGATTTTCAGCCGTTTCTCATGCATCAAGCGTTTTTTTTTTAGTTCAATGGGAGATGTTTGGAGGCATTCAGCCCCCCCCCCCCGTATTTTCAGCTATTTTTTGGGGCGTTTACAGCCCGAAAAACAGCTGAAAATAAGCCGTGTGTACATACCTTAAGGCTTTGTTCCCATGATCCAATTTTTGTAATTTTATGGATCACTCCCTTTTATTTAACATTTAGCTGTTTATGTTGGAAAATATCATTATTTTTATATTGATAAAATAATAATCATCATTCATATTGTGTTAATATTTTTATTTGTCCTTTGGATCTGTGTTGAAAGCACAAAGTTACAACTGGAAGAAACACCATGCCACAAAATTGCATAGAATTTTTACCCCAAAGTAAAATTAAATTGTGCACTATAAACCAATTGGAAATAAACAACCTAACAACATAGGTAACTTTTATTCCTATGCCTTTGACATATAAATCACAAAGTCCATTAAATCACAATATTAATACTTTTCCGAATATGACATTCATTTTGCAATTTTAGACAATGTCCCTTTAGTGAGTGAGCATTTAGAAACTTAAAAAATGAAGAACAATAAATTCAATATGGTGGCCATTGGTTAAGAGATTATGGTCAAACTGTTTTTGACTTAGAAAACCCAACCTAATTTCAGTAGTATACAGATAACTAAAACGTATACAATCTGGAATATTCATTGTATATATGTGTACATGACGTAAAATTTACGATAAACAATTTCACACATTCAACACGTAACAAGGCAAATACAGAAAGGCACAAGACTAGTACATCAGAAAGACCCTTTTAATTGTTTAAAATCTAGTTCAAGTATTATTAAAATGTACTGACCCTCACATACAATAAAGGCAGCCGTCTTGTAGCCTGAACCAATACATAAGCTATCATTTACAGTAAGTATTGTCATGAGCTTCATTTCAATAAATATGATCTTATATACAGATGTAGTAGAGCGGAGTTTGTCAGTACAAAACATCTGAGTTTGTTATCTGGCACAGCCCATTGTGTGGTTTTCCATAGAACTGCGGGTAATTCTATTGTACTGGTATAATGATACACAAAATAAAATGTCAAATTACAAATTCAGCTCTGCTACACCTGTACACGACCCCAAAAATGGCTGCCCTCCGATGCTTGTAGATTACAGGAGTTCTTGAAAATTGTTACTGATCTATGTTTCATGGTTAAAACCAAAGCAATGCAAGATGTGTAACACGTTACATTACTATTGCAAAAAAAAGTGTCACTTCATAGATACAGTATAAAAAGTTATGTACATTAAATGACTATTATATCTGCTTTTTTTTTTACAGCCAAAAAACATGTCTCATCTAATATAGTATTTATCTGGAAATAAAATGGTGACTGAATTTTGTGTATTAAATAACTGTCAAATTAGAAACAATTCTCAGTCTATGGAGTCACTAATACATCAGGCATTGTTAGACATCAAACCCTGCTGTATAAAACCTGCCAAATACATTGTAACAAAAGTCCTAATTTCCACTATCATAGATTCTATAGTGTATCAATATATTCAATTACAGAATACTTCATAATAGTTCCACAAGTGAACAATAGATGTAAAATAAAATGATCAATAGCAAAGTCAGAATAAGACAATGGTATGAGAACTAATGTCTCTTTTCCTCAATGGAGGTAAAACAATACTTCCAGGACCTAGTCACTACAGAGTTACAGGGGAAGCAAATATTCTGAACTCAATTCTTAAACAGCTAAAAAAAATAACTATGAGCATATTCTGTACATTTAAAACATGCAAAAGGGTACAGTGATAGTCAGGAAATAACAGCGGGTGGACTGTGCAGACAGCAGGAGGTATTATTATCTGCAAGGGCACAGTGGGGGCACTATTACATTTGTGGTGGAAAAAGTGGAATTATTAATTTTTAGGGGCACTATTACCCTGCAGGGGCGACACAAAGGGAATTATTACTATGGGGGCAAAAAGAAGGGCACAATTACTGTGGTGGAAAAGAGGGCATTATTACTTTGTGGGGGAAATATTTACTGTGTAGGAGCACAAAGGGGCAGTTATCACTTTGGGGGTATTATTGTGTGGGGGTCACAAAGGAGGGCAGTATTACCATAGGGCACAAAGAAGGGTATTTTCACATGTAGCCTATACTCACGTCTCATGGTGCTGCCATAGAAATTCATCCCTGCTCTTCCGGCTGATCAGGGTGCAGTCTGCACCCCATAATAATGTTTCATCCCATGTGACTCATGCTTCCAATTACAGAAGAACAGATATCACAGGATGTCGCCTGGAAAAAGAGCAGCCGGAAGAGCAGAGACGCCTAAGGCCTGTTCACATTTGCTTTGGAGGCTCTGTTAGGAGCCTCCGTTGAACATTCCATAATTTTTGTCTGGAAAAATAGTGGTATACTGCGTTATTTTGTCCAGCAAAGCGACGGACACCATGACGGAAAACCGATGGAACCCATTAAAGTAAATGGATTCCGTAGAGCGCAGTTGGTGTCTCTTATGCGATGGATCCTGCACTTCCGTTGTTCTGCTGCTATGAGGGAGCAGAACAATGGAAAACAAGTATGCAGATGTGAACAAAGCCTAAGATGTACAAAAATAGAGAACAATTGTCAGTGCCACAGGGCAGGTGAGATGCAATTACATTGGCTAGTAAAATTTGTTGAGGCACTGTGACTATTACTATGGGGGTTACTATGTGATTGTTGGGAGGTATCATTTTACGGGGGCAGTGTAGCTGATACGATTTTATGGGGGCACTATGGCTGTTTTTTCAGGGTTACTTTGTCTGGCTCTGTTATGGAGGTGCTATGGCTACCATTGTGTGGGCTCTGTAGCTCTTATTATGGTGGCACTGTGACTGTGTTTATGAGGACACAGTGGCAGAATCTCTTACATTGTTAAAGAGGCATTCACATCTTGTAATGTTATGCCATATCGCTAGAATACTCCATAACATTACAGTTGGAGGAGGGTCTGACATCAGGATAAACGCCGATCCTGAGAACGAAGGTATTAATGTCCCATCTCTGCTTTTTCCCTACACAGTGGCGGGAAAACACCTTTAAAAGAACACTCTGGGCAAAACTGATGCACTGTATAATGCCCAAGGCAGTGTCTGAAGGGACACGGGGATTTAAAGAGAATCAAAGAGAGAATATCTGTGTCACACATCGCCCCCTAAGACCCTACACTAACACAATGAATCAGTATTCCCCGGACTGTACCTTTAAAGCATTACTTGTCTATTTCCCTAAAATGTTTAGACCTCTCCAGGAAGCACAGAGGAAACTTTGCAGGGTAGCACAATGGTCATGGCACTATGTGGTCCAACTATGGAGGCAATTGTTAGTATATGTGTGAACTACTAGTTCCGTTCATGGCCATTAGAAGGTTTGTTGTCCTAAGCAGACATAAAGTAATGTCTTATGAGTTTGGCTAGCGATAGTGCTGCACCATCAGAGTATTGGAGGGCAAAAACTTGCTGCACCATCAGAGTAATGGAGGGCAAAAACTTGCTGCACCATCAGAGATTTGGATGGCAAAAATTATGTAAAAAAAATCTGTCACATCTTCTTTCTACTTATTTTCTTAAATGTAGGCAAGTATAGCTTGCACACATCTGATCTCAAGAGGTGGGGTTTGTATATAAACAACAACCCCCCCCCCCCCTGTATCCGAGGCCTCCAATATTAGCACTCAGAGGGAGGCTGAATGTTAGCAGAGGGTATATTAGCAGTTCTGAGCAAGACATTAAATCGTATTTATTTATTGAGGATTTCAATCCAAGACCTAAAATTGGCCGTATATTAGTAAATCAGGGGTTATAATAGCCAAGGTTTGGTAATTATGCCCGTTTCACTTATAGATTTTAATATTGTTCTGCTTACAATTTTAGTTGCTATAGCAACCTTGGCGTGGTTTGGTGAAGTATGGAGGCGTGATCGACGCCACCGGGGTATAAGGATGACCACTGTTATATGTTGTGTTAACTATGACATTGGCTTGAAAAAGGCCCTGCGAGGTAGAAACTTTGCCTTTTTATTATGTTTTGATAAAGGTTAAAGATGTTGTCCAGCTATTTTTTTAAAAGTGACAACAGGAAGTGCTGCCATATTTGTAGTCACCATTGAATTAGCTTCTCTGACACTGATATTAAGGGGGTTCTCCGAGATAGGCAAAAATCCGGGAAGGGGGACAAGTGTCTAAAACAATAAAAGACCCATCGACAAATTCCCCAGGCATTCCAGCTCAGCTGCTCCAGTGCTTGCCGCTGCTTTTTGTTGACAGTGCTGCAGCAATAACAATCCCGTATACCCATGTGATCGCTGCATCCAATCACGGGCCTCAGTGGTATACGGCATAGAGGGTCTGTGCTGGAACACCTGGATATTTTTCATGTGAGTAATGGCTATGTTATTGTTTTATGGGATTTCCCTCCATTGGCCAAATTTTTTTTTCTTTCTTGAAAAACCCTTTAAGGGTAGAAACACACTAGGCGGACACACTGCGTATTTTCCGCAATGGAATTAATTGCGGAAAGTCCAGAGCATAATACAGTAGCAGCAGTGTGGGTGAGATTTGATCAAATCTCATCAGCACTCAGCGGAAAATATCCGCATGAAAAAAACTTTCATAAATTGACCTACGGTGCGGTTTTTGAAGCCGTAGCCGGAGCAATTTATGCTCTTGTGGGTTTTCCTCATTAAATTAAATGGGGAGGTAAAACCCACAACGAAGAGGTATGTGTTGCCACTTTTGCAACGGAAACCCTGCTATTTTTTATTTGAAATTAATAAATAAAAGTTCCTACTTACCAACCTGTCGTAGTCCTAGCGATGCCATTCTGCGAACCCCGGCCTCCTGGGATTATGTTTCTTCCCATGTGACTGCTGCAGCCAAAGGTTACAGCAGTCACATGGACTACAGCGTCATCCTAGGAGACCGGGCTACGCTCAGGAGAGGGACGTGTCGCCATGACTACGGCCAGGGTAAGTTTAAACTATTTTTTTTTTATTGCTGCAGGTTTTCTGCAGCGGACATGCCACCCGAAAAACCTATCCACAATTTGGTGAGGTTTTTCTGGTGGAATTGCCTGCGACTACCAGGGTGGATACGTCTGTAGTTATACGCAGTGTATCGGCCTAGTGTGTTACTATCCTTAAGTTGTCATTCTGTCAACATCTGCCATCAATAACACAGTTGACGTATTACCATCTGTTTTCTGATAAAAAATAATTATTTTTTTTCATTTCGAGCCTAGAGGAGCTTTCATAGCAGCATAAATAAAAATCACAAGACTTTATTGCACAACTAATTCTACAGGAAGTAAAAATGTATGCAATATAATTGATATCTACTTCTATATTAAAACAATCCTGCTGAAAATATATAAATAAAGGTACAACCTATAATGGTGAAACCACTGTTTTTGACATCTTTCGTATAATATCATGATAAAATAAAAAGTTTACGTTAATAAATGTAGTAGAAACATATTGATACAATTACTGTAATTACTACAAAAAGCTTATGGCAATGACAATATATACATTTCCTGCTCTGTTGATTCAGTAAAATGACTGAAGTGTTATATAGGAAAGAGTTTAAAATCACGACCTGATTGTATATACGGCCAACTCCATCACCTCAGGTAAAAAAAACATCTTTCATGTACAGCGTACCATTTATCAAAACTAATAGAAAACTGGTCTTGTTGCCCATAGCAACCAATCAAAACTTAGGTTTTATTTCAAAAACTGCTCTAGAAAACGGAAAGCTGCACTGTGATAGGTTGCTATGGACAACAACACAAGTTTTCTGTTGGAATTGATAAATGAAGCCCCTTGGCGGGGGGGGGGGATTTATAGACACAGGTGCAAAATAAGAGTAGAGGAGGTGCTATTTCCAACCAATCAGGTTGTTACTTATCTTAACTAAAGAGCCTTAAAACGTGAGAGTTGCAATCTGATTGAAACCTATGGGTGATGCTCTGTTTGTGTATCGTTTATGCACCTGGTGTATGCGCCAATCATCTCCATAGGGCCCTTTTTAATTAACAGATGACAAAAGCGTTTCCATATGAGATTCACCGGGGCAGACACCAAAAGAGTGTCCTTTTGAGATCCACCGGGCCAGTATGCTTCGGCCCCCTTTTTTACTGTACACAAAAGCATAATCTAATGCATTATCCTATACAGAGGCATACAGTAAAACACATATACCGAGCAGTATAATTTTTTTTTTACAATGTGTGAAGTATGCCACTGTATGCCTAGGAAAGACAAAAACGATATGTGAACAGAGACTAACAACACTGCTTTATTTGCAATAGTAGTAGGCCTTTTTATCAAAACTGCCCATAGCAACCAATCAGAGCTCAGCTTTCACTTAGTAATCAGCTCTGGAAAAATAAAGGCTACACTGTGACTGGTTGCTATGGGTAACAAGGCTAGTTTTTCTGTCAGACAGTTCTGATAAATAAGGCCTGTTTTAAATAGCTCCCCCCATTGTAGACGTACATGGTGCAGCACATACTGTTCCATCTATATCTACATAAATAGAAAATGTTGTTTTAATGAACATTAGGGGAGTTCATAAACAAGAATCACATGATATACTGTCATGTTATTAACAGAAACACTCAGAACTGTCCGCAGGACAACCATTGGAAATCTAAGACCCCCCACAGCCCGACAGGTTATGATCAGAAAACCCAGCAGATAAAGGGAGCAATTCTGATATCATTATCATAGGGTATGGTTACTTATGCAGTTGCCTCAATATTTTGTAAGACACCCATTTATTACACATTTGTGATTTAGCTTTTAAGTGTAATGTTTTTAACTCACTATTTTACCAAGAAAAATGCTGTCCATTGAGCGGACAGTGTGGACCCAACGACTAGTCATTTTATTTCCGAATACAGCACAATATTTCTTAACATACATTTCTCCAGGATTTCCTATTTGCACTGTGTACAGTTTTCAGAAAAGTCTACATAAACTATAATAGTTTAAAATCAATATTTTTGATCCTGCAAAATATATATTTTATATATATATATATATCTATATATTTTTTTTTAAATTTATATCCTAAGACTGATTTAACATACAGTACAACACAAATTAATACCACAGAAAAACGACGCTTTTTACACCTGTTATGTTACTAATTTGCAGAATCTAACTATTCCGTTAGTATTCTTTGTTCTGACATGCACATTTGACTTCCTCCTTCCCAGGGGGAACTGCATCCCATAAAAACCCACATGCTCAACACCTCTGTGTTCATGTGATATACTGTGGGTATAGTCTACATCAATAAATATTTGCTCCAATGGTCTCCAACTATGGACCATATTGCCCCAAAAAACATCAATCACTTATATTACAGATACATAAAATATCAAAAGAGCAAGCAACCAGTGCTTGCAAAGCAAAATGTTTAATCTCTCAGTGCAACATAAAGCAAATATTGAGCAGTTTAGGTACATAAAGAACTAAATACGGGATAGCACTGAAAATTGTTCCAGTGATTACTGTGACCAAACGTATCATCGTCCATCGAAACCAATCAGATAAGCGTTTCCCCATCAGAACATACTGGTAAATAAAAGGTACGAGTGAATTGGTTGATATGGGTAACACTTCATCTTGTACACAAGGTAGAATAGTCTTTATCACATCCTTATGTTTCGGCCTTACACAGGGGTTGGCCTATATCCCACTATATTAGGACTCTGCACAGAATAAAGGTCTTCCACCTCCATTCTTTATAGTGCGCATGGACCGGAAGTTACTTTTTTTTTGCCTATTCACATACACCAACAAAGAAGCACTATATGGTAATACATGTATGTTACTACTTCACAATAAATGCACCAAGACTCAGAATAATAATAAATACCTAAAAAATGGACAGCTGAGTGCAATAGAAAACTGCTTCTCTTGGAAGTGTGCATTCAAAAGAGCACTGTAAGCTTCCGTCACGTAACACTATACAGAGGCGGTATCAGATTGCCAAGATAAATAATAGACAATGTGTAAGCCTCCGACAGCACAAAACGTATTGCGACCTCCGAGTCCCAGTTAGAGTGATGTATCAAATGCCTTTACTGGAGCCTCTTCTTCACCTTCCTCTTCATGATCCAGACTTTTGTGATTTCCCGAGTTCCCCACTGGAGACTTCCCACTGTCAGGTGTTAAGAGAGAAGAACTATGTTCTCCATCTTCACTGAATTTTCCTTTCATGGCCTCTTGAACAAACTCCTGAATTTCCATTGGAAGTCGTTTGAATTTGTCCTGGTATTCCTGATCGAGTTCAACCTGAAACTGGAAAACAGAAATAAAATGTTAAATAACCAAATGTTCCAAGAGTTCTATTGCCAGTTGTGTAGACAGCAATTTAGGGAACGAGGAAAGACATATTGGGGATGAATATAATATTCCAACACCGCATACAGTGATAAAATGTTAAAATACCTACAATAGACCTGTTTATAAAAGTATTGATGGATACCAGGGTTATGTGGGTGCCCAGAGGCATAACTTGAAGCTCTAGGGCTCCAATGTAAAACCTGGATTGAGGCCATCCAACTATGACATGTCAGGGACAGTGCTGATGGCCTCTCAAGAGGTGGAGAGGGAATTGGGCCCCTGTGGCACCAGGCTTCAGGTGTGACTGCAACATTTGCATCCACTATAATTACGCCCAGTGGGTGCCTACAGAGATTATCTGTGATACTTGTAAATGCTATCTTATGTCTTTGACATTGCTGGCTATTTAAGACTAGGGCTACATAGCGACATTTAGTTGAGTAGTAGGAAAATAACATTACACCCAACCTCAATGTTTTCTTATGAGAAAAAGATCTGGAATTCTTTCAATTGTTGCATGACTTTTTCCCTCATCGGAAGGCATTGAGGTCACAAGCAAGTTGCGTATAACGTTGGAATCTTATCACGACTTGCGGGTGACGAAAAGTCGTTATCCTTAAAGAATTTATCCGGGTTCTGAATTTTTTTTTCCTAATTTCTGAAAATGACATGAGTTAGGCCTGTTTGGTCTGTGATATACTAACCATGTATAGGACGTATTTCCCAGACCGACCACAGTTCAGGGAGCCGGGCTCCTAGCATTATAGTTATCTATGATGCTAACAGCAATATGTCAGAAATACGATTAGCCACTGTTGAGTCAGCCCTTTAAAGGGGTTTTCCAGTCATAAAAAATGTATTGCCCATCCTCAGGATAGGCCATCAATATCTGATTGGTGGGGGTTCGACTCCCGGAACCAGCTGATTTTCGTATGAGCGCTGCTTCCCATTCATTACTGTCACTGCTCATAATGTGTATCGCCGACATACTTGTATACTTGTACAGCGGTTTACAGTATTATAGCCTTCTTCCATTGAAGTGAATGGGAGAAGGCTATAATACACTGAACTGCTGATATAAATGTGTCAGAGATTTACAGTATTGCCTGCAGACAACCAAGCCCAATTTCCCAACTACCGATTAATAGTAGAACAAACTTTATTAACCCCTTAGTGACCACCAATACGCCTTTTCACGTGAGTCACTAATGGGCTTTAGGCTAGGCTGACGCCTTTTCACGTCAGCCTAGTCTAAGTCCTGCACGGGTCTCCCGTGCAGGCAGGAGCCGGGGCTCTGCTGTCTGATGACAGCTGAGCTCCTGCTCCAACGCCCGCGATCGAAGTTTACTTCGATCGCGGCCGTTTAACCCGTTAAATGCCGCCGTCAATAGCGACCGTGGCATTTAACTTTGTTTACAAAGGGAGTGCGCTCCCTCTGTCACCCATCGGCGGCCCGCGAATGCAATCGCGGGTCTCCGATGGGGTGTCATGGCAGCCGGGGGCTTGATAAAAGCCTCCAGGTCTGCCCTGGACATATGCCTGTTAGGACGCGCCGGAGGCACGTCCTAACAGATTGCCTGTCAGATTTACACTGGCAGGCAATAATGCTCTGGTATACGAAGTATACCAAAGCATTATAGCAGCGATCGGAACATCGCACAGTAAAGTCCCCTAGTGGGACTAATAAAATAAGTCATCATAGTGAAATAAAGATTATTAATAAAAAGTACAGTCAAAAAATAAATAAAATCATTTTTTTCCATAAAAAGTGGTTTTATTTAGTAAAAGTGTAAAAAAAAAAAAAAAAAAGTACACATATGTGGTATCGCCGCGACCGTAATGACTCCATTAATAAAGTTAATATGTCATTTAAACCGCAAGGTGAACACCGTAAAAAAAAAACGCAAAAAACCATGGCGAAATTGCAATTTTTTTCCATTGCCCCCCAAAAAAGTCATAATAAAAATGAATCAATAAGTCCCATGCACCCCAAAACAGTACCAATCAAAACTACGTCTTGTCCCGCAGAAAACAAGCCCAAAAAAATTACTACATTGATGGAAAAATAAAAAAATTACGGCTCTTGCAAAGCGACGATGCAAAAACAAATAATTTTAGTTCAAAAGTGTTTTTATTGTGCAAAAGTCGTAAAACATAAAAAAACCTCTACATATGTGGTATCGCCGTAATCGTACCGACCCATAGAATAAAGGTAACATGTTAATTACGTCGCACAGTGAACGGCGTCAATTTAAAAACGCATAGAACAATGGCGGAATTTCAGGTTTTTGTTATAATCCCCCCCAAAAAGGTTAATAAAAGTTAATATAAAAATTATATGTACCCAAAAATGGTGCTATTAAAAAGCACAACTAATCCCGCAAAAAACAAGTCCTCATACAGCTATGTAGACGAAAAAATAAAAACGTTATAGCTCTTTGAATGCGACTATAGAAAAACGAATAAAATAGCTTGGTCATTAAGGCCTAAAATGGGCTGGTCACTAAGGGGTTAAGCTACGTATAGCAAGACAGACCACATAGAATTGTATTAAAATTATCACTACCTAGGACCGGACATAAAGGTAGATTACCTGTATGATTACAGGCATGCATGGTAATAGAGATAGGAGCACGGATTCCTATCATTAGCAAGTTAAATTGACTAATAGGTGAACAGTAGGTCCGGTCAGCGGTAGGTATTAAAATCTTGACAGCCCCCTCTAGAGTGAGGTCTGAGACAACTAGATGAGGGTCTTACAACTTGATGAGGGTCCTAAATGGGTTCAGAAAACACAAACCCACAAAGAAGAACCCTTTGAAAAATGAGTCCGTTTTAGGCCGGATTCAGACGAACGTGAGCGTTTAGCGCGCGCACAATATGCTGCGTTTTGCGTCAGTGGCAGCAGCGTGTCAGCTCCGTGTGCCCTGTTCATATGGATGCGCGGCTGCGTGCTTTTCGCGCAGCCGCCATCATTATGACACTCCATTTGGATGTTTGTAAACAGAAAAGCACGTGGTGCTTTTCTGTTTACATTCATTCTTTTACTGCAGTTGCGCGAATAACGCGCGTCCCACGGAAGTGCTTCCGTGGGGCATGCGTGATTTTCACGTAACCATTGACTTCAAAGGTGTGCGTGATGCGCGAAAAATGCTGAAATATAGAACATGTCACGAGATTTACGCAGCGGACTAACGCTATGCAAAAAAAACGGACTGTCTGCACTGCCCCATAGACTTGTATTGGTCTGCGCGAGCCACATGAAAACCATGCGGGCTGCACGGACGCAAATCAAGTTCATGGGAATCCGGCCTTATGTGCATATAACATTTCATATAGATGTGCTGTATTATCATACTCTGTTCACATCTGTGTTGGGGTCACGTTCTGACGTTCGGTCTGAGGTTTCCGTCAGAACGGGACCCCGAGCAGACACAAACTGTCACCGACAGAAACCAGAGTTTTCCATTTCCATCACAATTGATTTCAATGGTGATGGAGCCAGTGCCCGTGGTTTCCGTTTGCCTGTTTTGTGCACCGGACACGTCGTTTTGCCGGAAGCAATAGCGTAGTCGACTGCGTTATTGATTCCGTCGGAAAACCGGAAACCAGACGGAATGGTGACGAACGGAAAGCATTAGCGATGTTTCCGTCACCATTGAGATTAATGGTGACTGAAACGGAAGCTGTTCTGTCACTTTCACTTTCCGTTGCGGGGTTCACCCGACGGAACCCTCCGACGGAACCCCTTAACGGAAATGAACGGTGATGTGAACATGCCCTTATTCACATGAACTTATTTTACGTCCGTGATACGCTCGTGAAAATCACGCACGTTGCACGGACTTATGTAACTCAATGGGGCCGTTCAGACAGTCCATGATTTTCACGCAGTGTATGTCCGCAACGTAAAACTCACGACATGTCCTATACTTGGCCGTTTTTCGCGCATCACACACCCATTGAAGTCAATGGGTGCGTGAAAATCGTGTACAGCACACGGAAGCACTTCCGTGTGCCGCGCGTGATTCGCGCTACAGTTGTTACATGAATGAAAGTAAAAAGAAAAGCACCTCCTTTTATGTTTCTAAACATAAAAATCGAGTGCCATAACGATGCCATATGCGCGGAAATCACGCAGGCATGCAGCAAATACTGATGCTACACGGAACTGCTACGCACGCAAAACGCAGCATTTTTTGCGCGCACAATACGCACACGTTCGTGTGAATAAGGCCTAAGGCTGGAATCACACACAGCGTTTTTCTGCATTATTGTGTTGTCTTTTATGGCTTTTTAACAGCGTTTTTTATGCATTTTTTTAGTGCAGCCAGAAGGTACATTAAAGTCTACAGTAAAATATAAAATGCACTACACACAACTGTGTTTTGGTTTGTAGCATTTTTGAGGCAATTTTGTGGTCAGTGGCGTTTTCTTCGAAATGCAGCATTGCGTTTTCTATAGGACTTAAAAAACGCTAGTAAAAAGCATGTACAAAATGGAACTGAAGGAATAAAGCCACTAGAGACGTCATAAAAAACGTATGTTCATTTTAATAACGGTGTTTTTAGAAGCGTTTTCAGATGCAGTTTATATAGACAGAAAAATTCACAGTGATACCCCAAGGAATTGTGCCAACTAACAAACTCATCTTTGCTACAACTGACAAACACAAGTCTGCTAGTAAAGAGGTTTGTAAGATTATCTAAATAGGAGTATGTTATTTTTTCTTTATTTCACGCATATTTTATTTGCCGATTCCATCCAACAATGAAATGTCAATGGGAGCTACCAGATAGTTCCCCAATGCCTTATTTTGTGGTAAACACAATTCACAGGTTGGATTATTCCTGTATAATATATTTTCCTACTATATCCCCTTGAAAATAAGCATCATCAGAGTGTGTCCGGCTGATTGACTTCTCCACCGCTCTATTAAAATAGCATGCAATTTCGGCCAAGCCGATAACTCAGAATTCATGGCCATCTAGTACTTGTCTCTTTGTCAGACATGCTTGATAGTGGCTTTTGCAATACTTGAAAGCAATCTACTGCTCCCGTTAAGCAGCCATTCAAGGCTGAGAAGAGGCCGAGTGTAGTATTAGTGACTACAAGTCCCGAAAAATGTCTACCCTCGTGATTACTGCTTCATCTCAAGTATCTTCAGCCCTGACAATGTCCAGAAACGTAGAAGCATTTGTGAGCAATATTAGTGTTTCATAATTCTTTTTCCTTCAGGTTTCATGCTCCTGTATACATTATAGATGTATGCAAATAATATATGTATTTATCTTATAATATCTCAGGATCATATATATTATTTTACTCGGAAACTGCATATTCTGAAATTGAGATCGGTGTATAAATCTGACATGTACTGGTTCGAACATACACTAAATTGTTTACACTGGTATTAAAAGGCTTTTCAATAGACGGCCTACCCCTAGGATAGGCCATCAAGGTATGATCAGTGGGGGTCCGACACCCAGGATTCCCACCGATCAGCTGAAAAAAGCATTTGCTGGAGTATTCTGGCCCCTTCATTGTTTATCTACGCTCTACATGAGAGTGCCTGGGCCTGATACTGCAGCTTAGCCAATTCATATTAAGGGTATGTTCACACGGCCTATTTACGGACGTAATTCGGGCGTTTTAACCCCCGAATTACGTCCGAAATTACGGCTTGAAAGCGTTGACAAACATCTGCCCATTGAAAGCAATGGGCTGACGTTTGTCTGTTCACACGAGGCGTATATTTACGCGTCGCTGTCAAAAGACGGCGCGTAAATAGATGCCCGCGCCAAAGAAGTGTCATGTCACTTCTTCAGACGTAATTGGAGTCGTTTTGCATAGACTCCATGGAAAACCAGCTCCAGTTATGTCCGTAATGGACGCGGCGTTCAAGCGCCTGCACATGCCGTTACGGCTGAAATGACGGGGCTGTTTTCTCCTGGAAACAGCCCCGTAATTCCAGCCGTTACGGACGCTGCCGTGTGAACATACCCTAACAGGTGTAAGGGATTGTGCATGGATAAACATTAAAGGGCCCTTTGTTCTGCTGGGGGGGGTCACAGGGTCGAATCCCCAAAGATCATACATTGATGGCCTATCCTAAGTAATCACCCCCAGAGATTGCTTCAGTCTCTAGTTATACAGAGATAAATGTGGTTCTATACAAAATCTCAACTTTTTAAATATCTGCTGTTAATGAAATCATGGACCCAACCAGGACACCAACATTGATTCTGGAAAATAAACACATTGACCCCTATGACAATGAGGCCTGGTGGACTTGAATGTGTTTACTGGAAATGGCGTATCATCAGGATAGACCATCTATATCTGATCAGTGGGGATCTGACTCTCGGTAACCCTGTCGATCATTCCTTTCACTGCTTCATACTGTCATACGCCGACACACTTGTAGCGGCGTTTCACAGGATTACATTTTTACCATGGGCCAATCAGATAAAGCCAATCAGATATGCCCACCCCATGTTCCCGCTCTCCCCTTACAGCATGTAGTCTCAAAGACACACTATGGTAGAGAGACTGCAACATAATCTTCTGCTCCTCCCTCACATCATGAATGTCAAACAGACACCGATGAAGTGTTGCTGCTGCAGTTTCCCCTTCTTTCCTGTTTAATATTTACTGTTTAAGGGGGAGTTCACAGAGTTTTTTGACGCGGAAAACCGCGTCGGAAAATGCACCTAAAAACGGCCGAAAATGCCTCCCATTGATTTCAAAGGGAGCCGGAGGCGTTTTTTTCCCCCGAGCGGAAAAACCGTCTCGCGGGAAAATGAAGGGACATGCCCTATCATCGGGCGTTTACGCCTCTGACCTCTTATTGACATCAATGGGAGGCAGAGAAAGCGTATTTTGCAGTGTTTTTGCCCGTGGCGCTCAATGGCCGCGGGGAAAAACGCAGCGAAAATCGGCGTGCAGGCAGACCAAAATCTGCCTCAAAATTCCAAACGTGCACCACAGCTTGTACATTGATTTCTATGGTCAAGACGGATGCCCTAATGGTATAGTTTGTGCATATGTTTTGTGTGCTTAGGTTCTATCCTTTTTTTCCCTTGTCGTATGCAATCTTAACCCCTTCCCGCAAATGGGCGTTACTGTACGTCCTTTTTAGCGGTGCATTCCCGCAAATGGCCGAACAGCAACGCCCTGAGGATGAAGCGGGCACAGGAGCAGTGCGCGCTTCATCTTCGGCAAGCGTCGGCTGTAATATACAGCTGAGATCCCACTGCAAAAGGGCCATCACAGTTATCTCAGATCTATGCCGTTTAACCCCTTAAATGCTGCTGTCAGTAGGGAAAGCGGCATTTAAGTGATTGACACTCCCTCTGTACCCCGTTAGCCCCCGCAAAAAATTGCGGGGCGCTGATGGGTGCTATGGCAACCAGGAAGCCTAGCAAAGGCTTCCTGGTTGCCAGGTACGGGAGCCTATTAGGTCCTGCCCTAGGCAGGACGTAAAAAAATGTTTTAGATAAATAAATAAATAAAAGTTTTATGCAATAAAAAACAATAATTGCCCTGTTTCGCTGATCAAGCCCTTTATAATTAGAAAAAATGAAAAAGTAAAAAAAAACTATACATAATAGGTATCGCAGCGTTCGTATAATCCTGACCTATAAAAATATAATATTATTTATCCCGCACGGTGAACACCGTAAAAAAAATAATTAAAAACAATGGGCAAATTTCCTTTTTTGGTCATGTTGTTTCCAAAAAAATGGAATATAAAGTGATCAAAAAGTTGCACGTAACCCAACACGGTACCAATAAAAACTACTAGAGTTATGGCTCTCAGGATATGGTGACACTAAAACATTATTTTATTTAGAAAAAAGTGTTTTCATTGTGTAAAACATATAAAAACGATATAAATTTGCTATTGCCGTAATTGTATGGAACCGCAGAATAAAGTAAACATGTTGTTTATACTGCACAGAGAATGGAACCACAAACATGTGCACAAAACAAGATGTGAACTGAGCCTTATACAGTTCTTGACTGTCTCTACCACAAACTGTGCAGTTTTAATTCAGGAGAAGGAGCCTTGCTTTGCTCAGAAACTTAGAACATGTAATTACTCCTTCTTCAGTTATTGCATGCTGCCTGCTCAACAACTCTGAGAGAGTCTTATCCACTTCAAAAGTCAGCAACTTGGCCTTAATTAATAAATTCTCCCTTCCCTGCTCTTAATAACCGTTAAGCACTAATGCTTTTCTGTGTGTTTTTATTAACTCAAATTCCTATTTGTCACTCTGTGTGTGTGTGTGTGTGTGTGTGTGTGTGTGTGTGTGTGTGTGTGTGTGTGTGTGTGTGTGTGTGTCTGCGTGTGTGTCTGTGTGTGTGTGTGTGTGTGTGTCTCTCTATGTCTCTCTATGTGTGTGTGTGTGTGTGTGTGTGTGTGTGTGTGTGTGTGTGTGTGTGTGTGTGACATAGATATTAAAGGGGTTGTCTAGTTCTAAAACCAATTTTCACATTCTCTATTGGGGAATAACTTAAAGGGGCTGTCTGGTTTCAGCAAATTAATGTTATTTTTTGTATGATTCAAAGTTATACAATTTTCCAATATACTTTCTGTATTAGACTCTGTTGTGTGACTCCGTTGAGACCCCTGAGGACGCCGTTCTATCGGTGAAACATGTCGGGTTGGCCGACAGTGTCTGATTTTTAAACACCCATGTGAGTTTTGTATAGGATGGTTCTTTGTAGCCTGAGCAATTATGTGCAAGAAGTTGAATCACAGTGATAATTAATAGCATTTAATATAATAAACGCATGGAGGATTGGAAATCCTCCGCTCCTTAGAGACCACACTATAAATACCTAGCCAATCAGTAGCACAGAATTACCAATGCAACTATACCACGCCTCTTTTAATTATAAATATTTTTTTTTTAAAATAGTGTATGTGTCAGGGTATGTTCACACGAGGTCCTTACGTCCATAATTGACGGACGTATTTCGGCCGCAAGTACCGAACCGAACACACTGCAGGGAGCCGGGCTCCTAGCATCATAGTTATGTACGATGCTAGGAGTCCCTGCCTCGCTGCCGGACAACTGTCTCGTACGGAAAACATGATTACAGTACGGGACAGTTGTCCGGCAGCGAGGCAGGAACTCCTAGCGTCGTACATAACTATGATGCTAGGAGCCCGGCTCCCTGCACTGTGTTCGGTCTGGGACTTGCGGCCGAAATACGTCCGTCAATTACGGACGTAATGACCTCGTGTGAACATACCCTTAGGTGAATATTTGAAAGCAGTTATTAAAAGTTAAGCTCTAATACTCCAGCAGGTAGTGGGGAATCCATTTTTTGGACTACTGGATGTAGTCTATAGGGGCTTTTGAAATTTTTACAATATCGAAGTCCCTCTGCAAAAGGTGTCTAGTCGGACACACTGTCCTATAGTTTTTAACCCCTTTAATAGAAAGGAATGCCCTTTTCAGGACGCATATCTATTAGCTTGATTGGAGGACAGCTAAAACCAGCCTCTCTCTTGCTCTGGATGATCCCGTCCCTCCATTGACTTCAATGTGCACTGTGTAATGCTTCATTTCAACTGTGGTGGTGCTGCAGCAATATTTAACACTTAGGGTATGTTCACACGGCTTATTTTCGGCCGTTTTTCGGCCGAAAAATCGGAAGCAGAACGCCTCCAAACATCTACCCATTGATTGCAATGGTAAAACGGCGTTCTGTTCCGACGGGCCGTTTTTTTACGCGTGAAAAACGGCCACTTAAAAAAACGCCCGCGAAACAGAAGTACATGTCATTTCTTGAGACGTTTTTGGAGCCGTTTTTCATAGACTCTATAGAAAAACAGCTCCAAAAACGGCCGTAATAACGGCCGCGAAAATCGCAAGTGGCTTAAAAAAAACATCTGAAAATCAGTAGCTGTTTTCCCTTGAAAACAGCTCTGTACTTTGAGACGTTTTTGAGTTTTTGTGTGCACATACCCTTAGGGTATGTGCATACGAGAACTGTCTTTTACGTCTGAAAAGACAGACTGTTTTCAGGAGAAAACAGCTGCGTCGTTTCAGACGTAAAAGCTCCTCCTCGCATTATGAGAGGCGTCTTTGACGCCCGTAATCTTGAGCTGCTCTTCATTGACTTCAAAAAATAACGGCTCAAATTACGTTGCAAAGAAGTGTCCTGCACTTCTTTGCTGAGGCAGTCAATTTACGCGTCGTCGCTTGACAGCTGTCAAACGACGACGCGTAAATGATAGGTCGTCGGCACAGTACGTCGGCAAACCCATTCAAATGAATGGGCAGATGTTTGCCGACGTATTGTAGCCGTATTTTCAGACGTAAAACAGGCATAATACGCCTCGTTTACGTCTGAAAATAGGTCGTGTGAACCCAGCCTTAGGGCATGACCACACGTGGCGGATTTCCTCCGCAACTGTCCGCATCAATGCCGCACAGAATCTGCGTTGCAGATTCTGCTGCGGATCTGCACAAAATGTGCAGAAAATTGATGCGGACTAGCTGCTGCGGACTGCGGGAAAAGTGCTTCCCTTCTCCCTATCAGTGCAGGATAGAGAGAAGGGACAGCACTTTCCCTAGTGAAAGTAAAAGAATTTCATACTTACCGGCCGTTGTCTTGGTGACGCGTCCCTCTTTCGGCATCCAGCCCGACCTCCCTGGATGACGCGCCAGTCCATGTGACCGCTGCAGCCTGTGCTTGGCCTGTGATTGGCTGCAGCCGTCACTTAGACTGAAACGTCATCCTGGGAGGCCGGACTGGAGACAGACGCAGGGAGTTCTCGGTAAGTATGAACTTATATGTTTTTTTACAGATACATGTATATTGAGATCGGTAGTCACTGTCCCGGGTGCAGAAACAGTTACTGCCGATCGCTTAACTCTTTCAGCACCCTGGACAGTGACTATTTACAGACGTCTCCTAGCAACGCTCCCGTCATTACGGGAGCCCCATTGACTTCCTCAGTCTGGCTGTAGACCTAGAAATACATAGGTCCAGCCAGAATGAAGAAATGTCATGGTAGTAAAACCAATACGCTCCGCAGCACACATAAGATCTGCGGACTTCATTGCGGAATTTTGACTCTCCATTGAAGTCAATGGAGAAATTCCGCCATGAGTCCGCCACTGCTCCGCAACAGACAGAGCATGCTGCGGACACCAAATTCCGCTCCGCAGCCTATGCTCCGCAGCGGAATTTTACGCCTCGTCTAAACGAACACTGCTAAATTAAAGTGTAAGTCAATGGACAAACGGCTCCGCTGCGGATTAACGCTGCGGAGTGTCCGCAGCGGAATTTAAGTGAAATTCCGCCACGTGTGAACCCAGCCTTACTGTGGATTTCCCCACAGGTTACAGCTGGTCATGGTGGGTCTCAGCTGCTTGACATTCTGTGTTCAGCTTATGGTCGGGGACCCTTCTATAAAAAGTGGATTGTCCAAAGCGAACAACCCCTTTCAATTCAGTATTGGAAAATAATATTTTATTACAATATAGTATGGTTTAAAAATAAAAAAAATCAGTATATTTTCCAGTAATTTAAAGAAAAGGTGCAGTGGGTGGGGTTTTTATAGATTCTTATAAATGTTTATATGAAAGTACAGGCCTGTCCCGAGGATATAATAGTCTGTATGGTACTTGCAATATGCTTAGCTAAAATACATAATAGTCGATTGAGCACATAGGGCCCTGTAAGTTACTATTGTTAAAAATATAACTTGTCCTGAAACCTGTAAATCCAGTTTCATAAATAGAGAAAACATATAAAAGCTGAAAGCCAGTACTCCCACTCTGTAAACAACCACGGTGTGATTTATGATTCCTAGTACATACAGTTTAAGCAGGCCTTTCTATTATGCCTGTATTAGCGGAGTGCAAAAGTCAATTGTTTGTCTCTTGTGTTGTCACAGAATTAACTTTTATTCATTCTGCACATAACAACATATCTAGACATAGCTTTATAAAGTAAGATAGATTCCTAAACAGATATAAAAGTTCCATAGTCTTAGGTCTGGCTTAGAGAACAATTAGAGCATCCTGCGTTATTACAAGCTAGTCCCCCATTCTGGACCTCCACCAATAAGTTGAGGAAGAGAGCGGCTAGAAAGATCTTCTTTCTCTCTGGAGGACGCACCTATCTATGTGTTACACAGACGACCAATTGGTTTTAATGCACACCATGTAATGCTTCATTCCCTCTCCGGGGGTGCTACAGGAAAATTAAACACTTGCTA
The DNA here is from genome assembly GCF_050947455.1 of Rhinoderma darwinii. NCBI lineage: Eukaryota > Metazoa > Chordata > Amphibia > Anura > Rhinodermatidae > Rhinoderma > Rhinoderma darwinii. The sequence continues at coordinate 364,007,041 of NC_134690.1, read as the reverse complement.
TTTGAACACAGTAGCAGAATTACCTGGGATCAGTTTATTTTCAGGGGACCCGGACAAGCCCTTTAACTCCTTAATGACACGGACAATTTTTGTTTTTTTATTTTTGTTTTTGCCTCTCAGCCTTCCAAAAGCCATAACTTTTTTATTTTTTCCATCGACATAGCCGTATAAGAGCTTGTTTTTTGTGGGACAAGTTATAGTTTTTCATGGCACCATTTAATGTCCCACATGATCTACTAGAAAACTGAAAAAATTATATTTGTGGGGTGAAATCGGCAAAAAACAGCGATTGTAAAATATTTTGGGGGTTTCATTTTTTCGTGTGGCAAAAACTACATGTTCACTTTATTCTACAGGTTGATATAATTACGACGATACAAAATTTATAGTTTTTTTGTTTTGCCACTTTTATATATTAAAAAAACTATTCGTAAAAAAAAATAGTTTTCTGTAGTTATATTCTGAGAGTCATAACTTTATTTTTGCATCGATTGAGCACAGTGTGAGCTTGTTTTTTGCAGGGCGAGCTGTAATTTTGATTGGTACAATTTTAGGGTAAATGCTACTTTTTTAGCACTTTTTATTCCCTTTTTTTGGGCAGCTATAGTTACCAAAAAACATAAATTTTGTAGTTTGAATTTTTTTTCCACGCTGTTTTCCAAGCAGGTTATATATATATATATATTTATTTATTTATTTATTTAAAAAAACTTTATTTAATGGTCTTTTTTTTTTTTCAGAAGTCTACCTAGGGGACATAACCCAGCTTACATAATATACTGCAATAATATACTACTCTGGCAGGGCTTCATCATAGGAGTATAAAGATTGCAGACCATTGGCACCACGAGATTATGTCACGGGGAGGGGGGGTGATGGAACGTCTGAGGGGGCAGCCCCTTTCATTCTAACGCTAAGGCTGGATTCACACGAGCATGTTCGTTCCGTAATGGATGGAACGTATTTCGGCCGCAAGTCCCGGACCGAACACACTGCAGGGAGCCGGGCTCCTAGCATCATAGTTATGTATGACGCTAGGAGTCCCTGCCTCGCTGCGGGACAACTGTCCCGTACTGTAATCATGTTTTCAGTACGGGACTGTAGTTCCACGGAGAGGCAGGGACTCCTAGCATCGTACATAACTATGATGCTAGGAGCTCGGCTCCCTGCAGTGTGTTCGGTCTGGGACTTGCGGCCGAAATACGTTACGTCCTTTATGGACCGAACATGCTCGTGTGAGTCCAGCCTTTAGATACAGATGTTGGGATTGACTGCGGCATCTAAGGGATTAAACAGGCGTAATCAAAGTGGTTTATGATCCTGCCTGTTGCAGTGGGGTGTCGGCTGTATTACACAGCCGACACCCGCTAAGTATGAAATACTTCTAGAGGATGACAATTTGTATTGGTCATGTGTTGATCACACAGGTGAAGTGTTCGTTATAAGTACAGTAGGACTGTCCACCTTTGTTTTGGGGCTCTATTCTGAGCCTGTATGGCAAATCCATCAGATTTGATGGTAGGAATAGCACTGCATGCTACACCATGAGAGAACCCCGATACACAACATTGTAAATCAATGGAGCCATTGGGCAAAAATGGTATCCATCGTACGACAGATCTGGCCATGACGCAGATGTAAATAGAGCCTTATCAGTACTACTAAACATTGAAGATTTCCAATTAATTACAGCAAACAGAGAACTTGAAGGGGTTGTCCAATATTTAAAAAACATGGCTGCTTTCTTAAAAAAACAACGCCTCATCTGTCCACAGCTTGTGTGTGGTATTGCAGGTCTGTCTCCATCACTTTAATTGAGCTGAGCTGCAATTACAGACAACCCATGGATAGATGTGGTGCTGTTTTTGGAAAATAGCAGCCATGTTTTTATAATCCTTGACAACTACGGTATTTTAAAAACCTTGAGGAATTTATACAGAAAGTACATTAGAAAATTGTATAACTTTTCATTATACAATAAATAAGCTTTATTTCCTGAAGTCATAATATCTTTTTAAGTCTGTGTTGGTTTTCAGGCCCCTATAATTTAGAGCACTAACATAAGCTATTGAAAATATATGGTGACTGCCCATCCCCCAGTGATCCCTCTTTTCATCAAACAGCACTGAAGTGGCTCATGTGACATGTTTCTGCCCATAGCAACCAATCAGATTACATCCCTCTTTTTCCAAAGGGTTTTAAGGAAAATGAGAGATGAAATCTGATTGGTTGCTATCGGCAATTGTTCCACTTTTCCTTTGCACTTCTTTTGAAAAATCTCCGCCATGGTGTCAAACAAAGCCAGATGAAAAAAATTGCAAATGGGCAACTGCTTGCGGTCTCCATGATCTAGGGTCCACCAAGGCCAAACAAAATGTGTGCATTGTTGTGATGTGTTTATTTAGTGGAGCTATACAATATTATTAGTAGCCTAATATTTCTTAGAAGTTCTATTTCTTCCATATAATTAATTTGTTTGCTAAGGGGCCTTCACAGACCGTGATATGTTACTGTAGAATATGTACCTTCCAAATCATCTCATTATAGTGGTAATTCTACAGTATATGTCTGACCATTAGTCAGTTCCCGAGGTTCAAAATCAAGTCATCAAAATCATAAAACGCAATAATAAATCTGTGGTAAAGACTTGGCTCCCAATCCAGTGCTTTTCATTTAACAATCATAATACAAATTGCCATAACCAAAGCACTAGTTTCCCATGAAGCTCTTCAATGGGACGTACATAGAGTACACAGCACTCCAAGTCAATTTTCAGAGCAAAAAAAAAATAACTATGTTCCCAGAGGAGAAAGATTTCCGAATCCACAGTTACCCTTTCCCATGACTATACAGAAAACACTGCATGGTACTATAAGAGTCCACACGGCTTTCATTAAATACAAAAATGTATCACTTCATTACTAATGGTTAAAAACAAAATACCACATATCTGGGGAAACACATGGCTGCCTGTCAAATATCAATAATTGTTCCTATTTGTCGTACTGGAAACACTAAGCCCAGTTGCACACGGTCGAGTGCATTAGGGCTTAGAAATATGTTCTGTGGCAATCCTCAATGTAAAGCATTACTCCGGCCACTGAATTTTGGTTGAGAATGACATGTCAGTATCTTGACCACCACGGGTATCAACATGGGGCAGGTGATGTATTTCATCCTAAAGGGTGAACGTTTTTGGCAGGTTAATAACAAGGGCCACAAAACATCAAAAGTTTCTTTCAAATAGTGTATGTCCTACATCTTATATTTTTGTGGGGGGTTCCCCTAATCATTCCACTTGGGAGCAAATTTTGGCAGAGAAAACCATTCACTTAGGGCTCATTCAGACAAACGGTATATACGTCCGTGCCACGCGCGTGATTTTCACGCGCGTCGCACGGACCTATATTAGTCTATGGGGCCGTGCAGACATGTGCATGATTTTTACGCAGCATTGGTCCGCTGCGTAAAAGTCACGACATGTCCGTTCTTTGAGCGTTTTTCGCGCATCACGCACCCATTGAAGTCAGTGGGTGCGTGAAAATCACGAGCACCACACGGAAGCACTTCCGTGCAAACAGCGTGATTCGCGCAACAGCTGTCAAAAGGATGAATGAAAACAGAAAAGCACCACGTGCTTTTCTGTTTACAAACATCCAAACGGAGTGTCATAATGATGGCGGCTGCGTGAAAACCACGCAGTCGCGCATCATATGATGCTGCCACACGGAGCTGTCAAGTGCCTTTTGCGCAGGCAAAACGCCGCGTTTTTTGCGTGCGCAAAAGGCACTCGCTCGTGTGAATCCAGCCTTATGGTAGAAACAGTACTAGGACCCTTTCCTAAATTTGCTTTCCAGAAAAGAAAAACTGTAAGGTTGTTAAGAAAATAGATCAATGAATCTTGAGTTAACAGAGAAAGAAATTTTATTTTATCCTAAGGGTATGTTCACACACAAACTCAAAAACGTCTGAAAATACGGAGCTGTTTTCAAGGGAAAACAGCTCCTGATTTTCATACGTTTTTTAAGCCACTCACGATTTTCGCTGCGTTTTTCATGGGCATTTTTGGAGCTGTTTTCAATAGAGTCTATTAAAAACAGCTCCAAAAACGTCCCAAGAAGTGACATGCACTTATGATTCGCGGCCGTTTTAAAAAAAAAAAAAACGGCCCGTCGGAACAGAACGCTGTTTTTTTCCATTGCAATCAATGGGCAGATATTTGGAGGTCATTCTGCTTCCGAATTTTCGGCTGTATTTCGGGCGTTTACGGCCCGAAAAACAGCCGAAAATAGGCCGTGTGAACATACCCTAAGACTGGACCATATAGAGGCAGCTAAAAACATCCAGGAGCCAACAGAACCTTTTAGTAGCCCAAGCAGTACATCCATCCATCTAAGTAGGAACAACACACGTTGAAGTGTAGGTTCACTTAAGAGAATTGCATGTATGGCATTCACTGTAGCTAATAAATAACTATTATTGGATTTTCTCCCTTTACAAGCAAAACCAAAGAAGCTGTAAATAATTTGAATTCTCCTTTGTTTTCTTTGAGAAAAATTTTGTTTTTTGGAGGTTTGCTGCTGCATTAAATGTAAAAAACACTATGGACTATGTATTGGCTGGCAGACAGACAAGTAGTTAAATAGAATTGTAAAAGATATGACATACAATCACTTATACAATATGTTTCTATAGCCAACCTCTGTTGGTTAATATATAGCAGAACCATTCTCTATACAGCATATAATGTGAAGCTTACCATATGATGATTGCTCATTACAAACTTCTCTCCATAAACAGGATGGTCTTGTGCCATATGAAAAACATAAACCAAAAACACAAGTATTATAGCATTTTGTTGGTATGGTTTTTCTTTTTTTCTTATCCATTACAATTGACATTAGTATAAACAAGTTCTAAGCCATAGTTTCCAATATACATTTCACCATATATACATTACTTCTATAGATAAAGTACATAATAATGCATCGTACACGCAGGTCTAAGTACAATGAATGTAGGCAATAATTTTTTAATGTGCAGGTGACATGAGGGAGACTTACCAAGGCTGGCATACCAGTTGTCAGGTATACCATATCCAGATGTGGGAAGGGACATTGCTGGTTTAAATATACTTGTTCATAGATGTGGAAGATACAGATGTAGAAGAGTTAAAAATGTAATTCACCTGTTTCCTTGCAGCTTCATGACAGATTTCAGATTTTACTCTCAGTAAAATCACAAATAATAATAAATATCTCAAGAAATTGTGCCAAGTGACAAACCCAGCTCTACTAGAGTCACAAACGCAGCCCAACAACATATGCTCAATCACAATGATCTATATAAGGGCTAATTTACACGAGTGTGTTAAATGTCCGTGGGACGGCCGTTGAAACAGCCCTATGTAATTCAATGTGGCCGTTCACACAGCCGTTGTTTCAACGGACCGTGTGAAAATAGGACATGTCCGTTCTTTTCGCGCATCACACATCCCTCCATAGACTCTCAACTATGGGGGATGCGTGACATCGTGTCCCGCAGCGCTGAGCACGGATGCACCTCGGACATGAAAAACTGCAGTTTTTCACGTCCGAGATGCGCAGCGTTCGTGTGAATCAGGCCTAAGACTACTATCATCGATTTCAATGTTTACCAACCAGGCTTTCAAAGGACTGTATAGTGTTTAATGGAACCTGCTGAATAGTTCTGCAGTAGAAAACAATGTCAGAGCAGTCACTTTTAGGGCCCGTTCACATCTGCGTTGGAGGCTCCGTTGGGGGCTTCCGTCGCGGATTTTGTGAAAAATACCAGTAAATCGATAGATACCCAGACTAAAACCCTATAGAACCCATTGAAGTCAATGGGTTTCGCCGGCGGTGTCTGTATTTCAACGGGATCGTTGTGTCCGTCATTCCCTTGTTCTGCTCCTCTGACACAGCAGAATAACAGAATGCACAGACGCAGATCTGAACGGGGCAGATGACAAATTGATCTCAGCCTGCTCAAACATAAATAAAAAAAACTTTCTAAATTATATGGTGGTATCATTAGACCCTAAAGGAAAATTCACACTTGGTTTTTACAGCATTTTTGAAAAACAGTTTTGTTTTTTTAATGAGATCTAAAAAAAAATATTTAATTTTTTTTTACAGCTTGCTGTGTTTTTCAGTAATGCTGAAGTGCAGATGCATTTCTCGTGATGTCACCAAGGTTATAATTTTGTGAAGCTGTCAGGTGCTTATTGGGTTCACTAATATCAAAATAATCAAAAGCCTGTTGAGATTAGCACTGGCCCCACTAACTTCAAAGCTGCTTGTACACCATCAGGGGCCTATACTTTTATAGTAAGCAAGGCTAATTCACCAGGGCACAGACCAAGCTTGTACTGAAATTAAGTCCTGGTGTGGACTTCTTGAGGACCCTGGATGTAGGCTTATGTGTGTTAGGGCATGACCCCACGTGGTGTATTTCTTCCGCAACTGTCCGCATCAATGCCGCACAGAATCTGCGTTGCAGATTCTGTTGCGGATCTGCCCAAAATGTGCAGTAAATTGATGCGGACTGGCCGTTGCGTATTGAGGTGAAAGTACTTCCCTTCTCTCTATCAGTGCAGAATAGAGAGAAGAGACAGCACTTTCCCTAGTGAAAGTAAAAGAATTTCATACTTACCGGCCGTTGTCTTGGTGACGCGTCCCTCTTTCGGCATCCAGCCCGACCTCCCTGGATGACGCGGCAGTCCATGTGACCGCTGCAGCCTGTGATTGGCTGCAGCCGTCACTTAGACTGAAACGTCATCCTGGGAAGCCGGACTGGAGGAAGAAGCAGGGAGTTCTCGGTAAGTATGAACTTCTATTTTTTTTACAGGTTGCTGTATATTGTGATCGGTAGTCACTGTCCAGGGTGCTGAAACAGTTACTGCCGATCGCTTAACTCTTGAAGCACCATGGACAGTGACTATTTACTGACGTCGCCTAGCAACGCTCCCGTAATTACGGGTGCACACACGTAGTCACCCGTAATTATGGGTGCACACACGTAGTCACCCGTAATTATGGGTGCACACACGTAGTCACCCGTAATTATGGGAGCCCCATTGACTTCCTCAGCCTGGCTGTAGACCTAGAAATACACATAGGTCCAGCCAGAACGAAGAAATGTCATGTTAAAAAACCAATACGCTCCGCAGCACACATAACCATGTACATTACATCTGCGGACTTCATTGCGGAATTTTGAATCTCCATTGAAGTCAATTGAGAACTTCCGCAATGAGTCCGCAACCAGTCCGCCACACGTCCGCAACAACCATTGTATGCTGCGGACACCAAATTCCGCACCGTAGCCTATGCTCCGCAGCGGAATTTTCCGCATCGTCTAAACGAACCCTACTAAAAAGAAGTGGAAGGCAATGGAGAAACGGGTCCGCTGCGGATTAACGTGGGGCCTTGCCCTTAGGGGGCCTGTTCATTAAGATGTTCCATAGATGTGATGCGTGCATATAGTAGGTTTCAATGGTTGTATTCAATGTCCAAAGCAATCTGTCAGCATGAGCACTGGCCCACTGGATTTGTAAGGGTATGTTCACACGCAGTGTTTTCAGGCATAATTCGGGCATTTTACGCCTCGAGTTACGCCTGAAAAAATGGCTCCATTACGCCTGCAAACATCTGCCCATTGCTTGCAAAGGGATTTACGATGTTCTGTTCCCACGAGCCTTTATTTTACGCATCGCTATCAAAATACGGCGCGTAAAATGACGGCTCGTCAAAAGAAGTGCAGGACACTTGTTGGGACGTTTTTGGAGGCGTTTTTCATTGACTCCATTGAAAAACGGCCGTAAAAAACGCAGCGAAAAACGTGAGTTGCTACAAAAACGTCTGAAAATCAGGAGCTGTTTTCATCATTTCACGTCAGATTTTCAATTGACAGGAAGATCTAAAGGTGATTTAACCCCTTCCACTCATGATCATACAGTATATTTATCATCAGCTTTGTAATATATTGACCAGGAGAAAGGTCATAGTTTTAGGAAAAAAGAGGAAACTGCGAGGACTAATTACTTGGGTGTCTTTGCTGCTACTTGCTTTGTATCTGTCCGATTTTGTTTCTGTATTGTTAGGCTTTAATGTGCACCAATTAATATATGACGTTACGTCAAACGAAGTTCTGTCAACTTCATCCCTGAGGACAGCAGTCCAGCAAAATAATTGCCACAATTATTACTAATAGGAAACATGTTTTATAAATGTTCAAACATACACATCAAAATACATGACCACTCAAAGAATAAAGTCCATTTTCTCGTGTAGTTTGCCTTAAAGAGACCTCTTTTTTCTATGCTGGAACCATTTCAATAATCACAATGTAAGACATGATGTGATACCTAGGAATATCTGAAATGGCTCTACTTTTGTCATCTCTGTGTCAGGCAGGGGCTTAAAGCTTTTGTGTATTTGTTGTAATCTTGAGAGGCAGCTGCTGTGGATACTACAATACACCAGGGAGGTGATAAATGTACACCTCATTAGTGCAGGCTTGCTCCTGTCGCCTGTATCTATGATATAACCATGGTCAACTTTCCATACTTTATTTGAATTAATCGGATGTTACTTGTGTTGCCAGATGGCAAAAGGATAAAGCACTTTCAGCCTATTCAATATGTGACCTACTTAAAAGACCAACAATCTGCCGCATAGAGCAGTGAGTAAATGTAGTTTTGATTTTTGATTGAAATGACTTATGCTGCAGCGGCTCTAATTTCTAAGTCATGTTACTTATCACAAAGCACAGATTATATAACTGTGCCACAAACAATTCATTATCACATTCATAAGCAATAATGTGGAAAAGTAGTTGCAAAATAACAATGTACAATCACAAGAATAGATCATGGGTGAATACAATACATTTCTCGGTTATTTCAAACATCCTTATCAAAATGGGCAAAAAGTGCAGGTGACCGTAGGTGCCAAGCCTTCATGTTCAGGTACATGCAGGATGGTCTGATAGGAAGCACATAGGTAAATTTACATGTGCTCAAGTAGGTTCCTGTCCTCTTAGTCTCATACTCTTGCTAACATGCCTGGGTATAGGAAAGTGAAACCATAGCCCGCTATCTTGTAATCCCCTTGTCAGCATACATACACTTTCCAGCTCTATCCTCCCTGTCTCCCTCTTCTCGCTTCATATCTGTCAATCTTGTTTATTTTACTACCAAAGTCATACCCTTATGCCTATTTGGAATAGTACACTCTTATTCTGAGATATTAATGTCCACGTGACGGCCCAAGATAGACACGCAAGCTCCCACATTTAATGTTTCAATTAAATTGTATCTCCAGAGTTGGCATCTCCTGCCAGTAGTACAGTATATGTGATAGCAGAAACCCAGCAAGCAGCTTTGGCGGTAGTGTTGAAGATGAACCAGTATCCCTTTTAAAACTGTATCGCCTGATCTGACAGCCCTGAAAGTACACTTTAATTTTAATACTGGAGTGACTCAGCAGAGATATATTACTGTATAAAAGCATGTTAGCACTGCACCTTAAAGCTCAACAACAAAAAAGTAAAAAATAATAAAACATATTTTTAATATTCTTTAACTGCAGATCTAATTAATTGTGTATTTAAGATCTTAAATCTTTCAACCAGTCTCATGTTAAACCACCTTCAACGAGCACCGTTCGACAATACAGCTTGTCAATCGGCGCTTGTTTGCTCCATTCATGAGGAGCAATGATCATTAAGTATAAGGGCGAACGATTGTTACTACAATCGTTCGTCCCCATACATTTGCATTATGTCGGCAGCACAGCTTTCTGTTGAAGCAGGGAGCTTTCTGTTTGGCCTGCATAAAAGATGCGATTAGCTGATGAACAAGTTTTTACTTGTTCATCGGCTAATCTTTGCCCAGTTTACACAGAGCAATGATCCGGAACGAGCGTTCACCCGATTATTGGCCAGTGTAAAAGGGTCTTAACAGTAAGTGATGATCGTAGATCAACATAGATAGTATCAAGTTCAACCTATTGTCCTACTGTGTTGATCCAGAAGAGGGAAGACTAAATCCTGTGAGGTGGTCGCTAATTAAAGGTGTTATCCGGGTTCCAAAAATATTTTGCTAATGGCCACAATAGTCAAATTTTATTTTACCAGTCATTTGAATTTCAAAGCAAGGAATAGGATAGTCAGTGTTGAACTAGCCAAAGTGTAAGACATGTACTGGGTGAACAATGCTGGAGTTATTCTTTACACCTTAATTATAGAGATGAAATACTATTCCTCAGATCGAAAAAGCAAAGTTATAGTGAGTTGTATTGAAACCTAAGGCTCATGCACAATGTCGTGTGCACAGAACCTTTACATTTTCACACAAAATCCCTATGGATCCATATTATGGACCCGCAGGCTCCATATTCCCTCCTACTATCAATACTTCCATAATATGATTGACCATGCCATGAACCATTTCAAATCTCTGTGTGCCTACATATAAAATCAGAGGAGGTTCAGTATGGCTCCATAGAAGGAGATAGGGACCGTATTTCGAATCTGTGCCAAACAAATCCGGAAGAGTATTTTCAGACGTTGCAGATTTATCGCGAATTTATAGTGTCGATTCCGTGGATGACTAAAATCTTGCGGAATTGTCACGGATCTTCACCTTGGGTTTCACTCATTGTGATGCAAATCTGCATCAAAATCTGCAAGTAAAACAAATAGGCGGTGGGAAAACTCTGCCGTGTCTGAGAATGCCCTTATACGTTCATGTACATAAGGACTTACTTATCTCAATAATGTGTAATAATTTATTAAAATATGCTAATTCTTCATTTCCGGCAGGGAAGACTTACTTACAATGAGTGTAATGCAGCCTGCAAGCTGCCTCCATAGATAAATAACCACACTTCTATTTTTTCTTTGTATATGTATAATGAAGGTATTAAAATGTCAAGTCACAGAGATATTGCAGCCTCAGAGCTCTTTTTTGTAGCATCTAAAGGTGGTACTAACTTGCGTCCATACATTCCTTCATTTCACCTCGTAGAATTGTTAGCATACTTAAAGGGTCAGAGCTCTGTTTGTTTCTTTTTCTGTTACAGAGCTCCAAATCCCGTTTTCTTTTGTCACAACCATAGTATTTAATGATAAAACACCGGCTGCCTGCAGGTGCCGCTAGGCAAAGTTTACTTAAGGCAAGTTTACACGGCTGCTACTGAATAACAATCCATTGTATTTTTCAGCGCTCCAGTTATCAATTATTTTGTGCTGTTTTGGCTACTAGGGTATGAACCTGTAGCTGTATTATGCTGCCCTTACATAGGGCAGTATATTAAGTTGACAGATCTGCTTTAAATCCACCAAGATAAGAGACCCACAAGTGGTGTGATACAGTAGTGTAGCTAGGGGATGGCTGGATACAAGGTGCCAGGTAGGCTCCAACAAGCCATTGCCTTAGTCAGGGTATTTAGATACAAGACTAAGGCTGGCCGTACACATTAGACAGCAGTCAACACGATCCAACCATGCACATGGACGCTCAGCTCAGACCATAATGCATGTATACTGAATGTGGAGAGGGTAGTAAGCCGCTGCCAGACACCTCTGAGAACAAAAGGATCAGGCATGTTAAAAACCAACTGCCCGGGGGGCGTGTCTTGGATGCCGAACAGAGCGGTCGCATCTCCCTGAGCTCCGCTCCGAGACCTCTCAGCTACGACATTAGCGACGATACATACCTCCGGTTTGACAACCCTCTCACCTCTGGAAACCGCGGCAGCATGATGACCCGGACGAAGTCCTCGAAAACGGGACCTAAACGTCTTACAGACTTCTTCCCCGCCAGGGAAAGCAAGCATGGCGGCGAGACAACCTCCGAGACCAACGTCCCGCCAGCCTCTCCTACCTTGCCTGAAGAAGATCGGGACGTCAACCCCTCTAAGACGACAGCCGAGGGTGAGTCTGTGCCCTGGGGGGAAGGGGAAGCAGAATCGCCTAAAGAGGCAACCATGGGGAAAGGACGCTTTGCTGCACTATCAAGTAGCCCCATATCTAAGATGGCGTCCTCACCTCGTGTATCAGAGGAGTCTCCTCCCCCCAGTCCTGCAGGACTTACAAGTGCACAAGCTCCTAGGGTGGAAGATATATTTACACAGCCTGTGGCCATTGAAGATATACCCTCATCGGATCAAGTGGCTTCAGAAGCCTTTATAAAAAATATGGTACTAGCCCTCCGAGGCTCCTTTCACAACGATTTATTAGGATTCACCACTAAACTCTCCAATGCTATTGACGACTTAGGAGACCGAGTAGACCACGTGGAGACAAAAATGAGTGAACTCACTAATGCACATAACGATATAGTGGATGCTCATATGTCTTTGGAGGAAGAAATGCAAGCTTTAAAATACAAGTTGGCTGATTTGGAGGATCGCAATAGACGGAATAACGTCAAATTTAGAGGAATTCCAGAGTCCGTCCAACCTTCCAACCTCACCGCTTACTTACAGCAACTTATTAAGGATGTATTGCCTAATTCCAAACCTGCGGATCTTATCATAGATAGAGCCCATAGGCTCCCTAAACCTAAATCTATTTCTGCTGATTTGCCACGAGATGTGATAGCAAGGATTCATTTTTATAATACCAAGGATTCCCTCATGTCTGCGGCACGAAGATTACCGGCTCTACCTGTACCTTATGAAAAGATACACATCTATGCGGATCTTTCCCAAGCGACCCTGCAAACTAGGAGGAAATTTCTGCCTCTTACACTGGCGCTAAGGAAGAACGACGTGGGATACAGATGGGGATTCCCTACCAAATTACTGGTGTATAGGAATGGAGTCCTGCATACCATGGCGGATGTAGAGGAAGGATCGGCCCTGCTTCATAAATGGGGACTGACGCCTATTCTGCCCAATACAGTTCCTACTAGAAGGTCCCCCTCGAGACTCTCACCGGAGTGGATTGGGAAATCTCGTCCTTAAACGTCCCGGGGTATGGGTTGCTACATGGAGGTCGAGATGGTGTCCAAGTAGACTTTTTCCCCACTTGTCTTCGGTGACTCTCAGCCGGATATCTGGCGGAGTTACTTTCTCACTACGTGATGTTATTCTTGCTACAGTTTCCAAGTTTTTACCTTCCTTCCCTGTCCTCCTTCCTTAAAATTGCTGTTATACGATTATTGTCATATATACCAGGCATGTTATGTTATGATCCTATCCTAGCTCGATTATGGGGTTTAATTCATATGAAGCATTTTACATGTATTATTTATGGCGGTTAAATTTGTATCTCTGAACACCAGAGGGCTAAATTCACCCTTCAAGAGAGCTTCGGTGTGGAAGGATGCTTTGGCTTCCAACTCTGATATAATCTGTCTACAAGAGACACATTTTGCCAAAGACCATTGTCCCAAATTTACTCATCCAAAATTTCCACTAATTTACCTCTCTAATGCTGATAAGAAAAGGGCGGGAGTGATGATAGGCTTTAAGGACACGGTATCCTTTCAATTGCAGTCTTCCATTAATGATGAGCGGGGGAGATTTTTGATACTGGTAGGTCTGCTTAACAACTGTCCCATCACTATTGCTAATATTTATGCTCCCAATACGTCACAAGTACGTTTCCTCAACAAGACTATGCGCAAAATTCGCAAAATTATGCAAGGGAAACTTATAGTCTGTGGGGACTTCAATATAATCCCGGACGCTAAATGGGACTCTACTAAACAGGGGAGAAGATCTCCCCCGACTCTGACCCCATGGTTACTTAAGGAAGATTTATATGACACGTTTAGATGTATGAATTCTTCTTCTAGAGAATATACTTTTTATTCCACAAGACACCGATCATTTTCTAGAATAGATCTTTTCTTGGTGGATAGGAATTCTATAGCAGGGATTAAAGCTTCTGAGATAGGACAGATAACTTGGTCGGATCACGCCCCCTCATATCTCCTTCTCTCTTTAGGGCCTGCCCCCTTACCAAGATCCTCATGGCGGATCAACAATTTTCTTATTAGTCTTCCCAAATATAAGGAAAAAATCTACTCTCAATTACAAGAATATTTTCTTTTGAATGGTTCTCCGGACCTAAACCCATTCACTCTATGGAATGCACATAAGGCGGTTATGAGGGGGTTCTTGATACAGCAAGGGGCACAATATAAAAAAATGAAAACGGCTGCTCTGACTTCTTTACTGTCTGATATACGCTCTGCGGAACAGGAACTCCAACTAAATCCATCTTCGTCATTGCATAACAAACTCATGACCCTTAGAAGGAAGCTGCAGGCCCTCCTTATAGACGAATTTGATAAAAAGATTGCTGCCTTAAGATTAAACTATTATACTTCTTATAATAAGTCCAGTAAACTGATGGCGAATAAAATTAAACAACGTCAGCAAAAAACTAAAATCACTCACTTAGTCGATCCAGCAGATGGGTCTAGGATCTCTAACCCACAAACTATAGCAGATCAATTTAGCTCCTATTATTCTAAACTATACAACTTGAAGTCTGATCCCCAAACTCCACAACCTTTGGATAAAGAAATCCAAACCTTTTTAGAGTCGGTTCAGTTGCCTTCCGTATCTCCGGATCAACTATCCAGTTTAAACGCTCCGGTATCACTTTTAGAGGTGTCCAAAATTATCAATTTATCTAAATCCAACAAATCCCCTGGTCCGGATGGGTTCTCCAACGAATACTACAGAACCTTTAATACCATTCTCGCCCCCCATCTAACCGCAGTCTTTAATAAGGCAATGTCAGAAGGTAATATGCCCCGAGAGATGCTGGAAGCCACGATAGTGACTATCCCTAAACCTGGGAAATCCCCTACAATCCCGGCCAACTTCAGACCCATTTCCCTCCTTAATTGTGATACTAAATTATACGCTAAACTTATAGCCACCCGCTTGATTGACATTTTACCCACATTAGTACATTCGGATCAGGTGGGATTCACGAAGGGGAGGCAGGCTCCGGATGGAACTAGAAGGGTAGTGGATCTTATAACTAAAATAAGTCTGTCTCGAGCGCCTTCTCTCCTCCTCACCCTGGATGCAGAGAAGGCGTTTGATAGAATACACTGGGGGTTCGCATTTTCGACGTTGACGAAATTTGGATTCGAGGGGAACATATTTAAGGCTATCCAGGCACTATATACTCTACCTACAGCTAAAGTTCTCTCTAATGGTTACTTATCTACCCCCTTTAACATTACTAATGGTACCAGGCAGGGGTGCCCGCTGTCCCCCTTATTGTTTACGCTAGTTATGGAACCATTAGCAGAATCTATAAGATCTAACTTGCTGATTCGGGGTATCCCAGTAGGGTTTCGACAACATAAAATTGGACTATTCGCAGATGATATAATTTTGACCATCACTGACCCTTTATCCTCCCTAAGGGAAATTTCTCAAGTCATCTCTAAATTTGGATTAGTATCCTACTATAAAGTGAATGCATCTAAATCTCAAATTCTTGGGATTTTCATCTCTCCGTCCCTGAAACAATCTATAATAACAGAGTTCCCATATCAATGGGAAAACTCTTCAATTCCTTATCTGGGAATTCAAATCAGCTACCCCTTGTCGCAACTTCCCAAAATAAATTTTGATCCTCTTCTAATGTCCTTACAGAGGGAATTGGATCAAATTGCTTTGCACGAGCCTTCATGGTTAGGACGCAATGTGTGCTATAAGATGTTCATACTACCCAAAATATTATACTACTTACGCACCCTACCAATCCCTATACCTCAAATATGGTTCTCTAGGTTCCAGAAGCAGCTTCAAAACTTTTTATGGGGAGGAAGGAGGCCTAGAATAGCAACGTCCCTCCTGTTGAAACGGAAGCATAGAGGGGGGCTGGGAGTACCTAATCTCTTAGCTTATCATAGAACATTTGTAGTAAAACAATCTGAAAAATGGTTTACTTGCTCTTCTGGAGTTAGCTGGCCAGCGATCGAACAACAATTGATAGGGGGGCTGCCGTTGTCTACAGTACTGATGGCCTATGCCTTGAGGCCTGACCTTCTCCTTCCCAACATCCCTACAATTAAAGTTGCAATACAATGTTGGCTTTATTTCATGGCGCAACCCGCGGGGATTCCGGGGAGAGGCACGACTCAGATACCGTTGGGAGTACTTGAAACATTAATCCCCAACCTAGGAATCAAACACTGGCCGGTGAACGGTATCCAGTACGTTTCTGATCTATTTTTGGGGAAAGAGATGAAGTCCTTTAACAACATTCAGAGACAGTTTGGGATCTCGAAGAGAGATATTTATAAATATACTCAGATTAAATCTTATCTGACGTCCTCGCCTCTGACCGGACTCCAAGCATCCAAATCAGCGGTGGCACTTCTGTCTGGATCTGGCTGGGGGGGTAGCAACCTTACGGCTAGAATATATGATGCAATGAATGGGGATGTGGAGACTTCTAGGCGAGCACACTTTCTGAACTGGGAAAGGGACATGGGGAAATCTTTCTCCATGGCACAATGGGAAACAGCGATTAAATGGACTTTGAAGTCCTCAGTTTGCATGAACCTTTTGGAAGTTTTCCATAAGGTTCTGTTGCGATGGTACTATACTCCGACCAAACTGGCGAGGATATATCCTCAAACCTCTAACCTATGTTGGCGTAACTGTGGTCAAGAGGGCTCGCTATATCATATATTTTGGGGATGTCCCCACCTGAGGACCTTTTGGGCCAACATTTTTCAACTACTATCAGAGGTCTTGAAGATTCCTGTTGTCCAGGAGCCAGGGGTAGCATTATTATCCTTGGAGATAGAAAAGTTCCCGCCGATTTACCGACCCTTAGTGTGCCATGTTTTGCTCACAGCGAAGTTATTGATAGCTAAAGCCTGGAAGTCTCCAATACCACCCACACAAGAGGAGGTAATAGCTAGGGTGTCAACGCATTGTGTATATGAACGCATTTTTTATCTAAGACAACAGAGATATGCTTCTTATATCGCCTTTTGGAATCCCTGGATAATATATCATAAAGTGGAGATGGAGATAACACAGATATCAGCAATTTCCCTTCCCTCCTAACCTTCCCCCCTGTACCTCCCCTTGTTTCTGGTTCTCTGTTAAAAGTTTTGCGTGCAAGAAGGACTATTTTGAAGCATTGATATATACTTGTATATGAAGCACTTTATGTAACATTTGTTGTTTATTTGAAAATTATAATAAAAATAATTGCAAAAAAAAAAAAAAAAAAAAAACCAACTGCCCGATCCTTCTCTCCCCCGACATCTGCCATTAAGGGATAGTTGGGAGGCCACCATACACATTAGATGAACATTAATCTAATGTGTATGGCCATCTTTAGCCTGCAAATTAATTGTTTATCCTGGAAGGGGAAGCCTAGCTACAACTCTGGTGTGCTACTTTCCCGCTACTCCTATCTGCTATTAATTTCTGTTTTCCTCTGGAGTGTTCTCGATACATCACCCTATTATTTGACCATTTGAATGATAATTCAGTATTGTCTACTCTTCTATAATGCACATGTACTTGTATATACAGTGCATTCTGAAAGTTTTCAGACCCCTTCACTTTTTAACAATTTGTTATGTAGAAGACTTGTGCTAAAATAAAAAAAATCACGTTTTTCCCCATCATTCTGCACTCAGTACCCCATAATGACAAAGTGAAAACAGAATTTTAGAAATGTTTGCAAATTTATTAAAAATAAAGAAGCTCAAATGTCGCATGGACATAAGTATTCAGACCCTTTGCTATGACACTTGAATGTATCTCTAGGGGCCTCCCATTTCTAGATCATCTTTGAAAGACACACCCCTGTCTTTATAAGGTCTCACAGCTGATGATGCATATCAGAGCAAAAACCAAGCAATGATTAGGAAAGAACTGCCTGTAGAGCTCAGAGACAGGATTGTGTGGCGGCACAGATCTGGAGAAGGGTACAAAAAACTTATGCTGCACTGAAAGTTCCCAAGAGCACAGTGGCCTCCATAATTCTTAAATGAAAGAAGTTTGGAACAACCAGGACTCTTTCTAGAGCTGGCCGCCCCACCAAACTAAGTAATCGGGGGAGAAGGGCCTTTGTAAGAGAGGTGACAAAGAACCCAATGGTCACTCTGGCTGAATTCCAAAGAACCCGTGAGCAATTGGCAGAAACTTCCAGAAGGTCAACCATCACTGCAGCACTCCACCAATCTGGGCTTTATGGCAGAATGGCCAGAAAGAAGGCTGTCCACAGTAAAAGACACATGAAAGCTCGCCTGGAGTTTGCAAAAAAAACACCTAAAGGGCTCTCAGACTGTGAGAAACAAGATTCTGTGGTCTGATGAAACCAAAATTGACATTTTTGGCCTCAATTCTAAGCGGCATGTGTGGAGGAAACCAGGCATGTCCCCAATAACATCCCTACAGTGAAGCATGGTGGTGGCAGCATCATGCTGTGTGGGTATTTTTCAGCGGCTGGGAAAGGGAGTTTGGTCAGGGTTGAGGGAAAGATGAATGGAGAAAAGTAGAGATATTCTTAATGAAAACCTGATCCAGAGTGCTCTAGACTTCAGACTGGGCCAAAGGTTCACCTTCCAATAAGGCAATGACCCTAAGCACACAGTCAAGACAACACAGGAGTAGCTTAGGGACAACTCTGTGATGCCCTGACTTGAACCCATTCAAACATCCCTGGAGGGACCTGAAAACGGCTGTCCTCATCCAACCTGACAGAGCTTGAGAGGATCCGCAGAGAAGAATGGCAGAAAGTCCCCAAATCCAGGAGTGCAAACTTTAAAGCATCAGACCCAAAAAGACTGGAGGCTGTTATCACTGCCAAAGGTGCTAAAAAAGTAAAGGGTCTGAATACTTATGTCAATGCAATATTTGACTTTTCCAAAAATTAGCAATGATTAATAACATTCTATTTTTTTGGTCATTACGGGGTATTGAGTGCCCAATGATGGGGAAAAAGTTGAATTTTTATTTTATTTTAGCAGAAGGCCTCAACATAACAAAAATTAAAAGACTCTCCGAATGCATTATACCATCATAATAATTGCCTTTTATGTAACGTATATATATATATATATATATATATATATATATATACAGGGCCGCCATCAGGAATTTCAGGGCCCCCTACAGCTAAATTTTCTGGGCCCCCCTACCGTGGCACCGCCTGTTAACGGTACTCCGTCCAGCACTATATTATGGTACCCAGGGCCGCCATCAGGGGGGGTATTATGGGTACTGATGTGAGAGGCCCGGCCAAACCTAATTGAAAGGGGGGCCCGGCAACTGCCGCGACTTGCCTTTGGTAGAAAAAAAACAGGCCCCTGCAATGGGGCTTGTTTTTTTCACCAAAAGAATGTCGTGAGCTGCGTGCCCCCCTTTCAATTAGGTTTGGCCGGGCCTCTCACATCAGTACCCATAATACCCCCCCTGATGGCGGCCCTGGGTAGCATGGGGGTCGTCAAACACTGCCGCCCGTGCGACCGATCGCGCACACCCGCAAACTCCCGCGCATGCGCACCCGCCTGGAACTGCGCACCAAATTTTGAGGCAGATTTTGACCTGCCCACACTATCTTGCCGCGTTTTTTGCCTGCGGCGATTGATGACAGCAGACAAAAAACGCAGCGAAAAATGCATTTTCTGCCTCCCATTGATTTAGATGGGAGGTCAGAGGCAGAACCGCGGCAAGAAAGGACGTGCTGATTTTTCTTTTTTCCGCGACTGGCTCCCATTGATTTCAGATTAAATCAATGGGAGGCGGTTTTGGAAGTTTTTTTGGTGCTGATTCTGACGCAGTGTCCGAGTCAATATCAAGGCCCAAAAACTCTGTGTACTGGGCCTTATTGTTAGGGCTTATTCAGACGAACATGTAATACATCCGTGCAACGTGCGTGATTTTCACGCGCCTCGCATGGACCTATATTACTCTTTGGGGCCGTTCAGACTGTCAGTGATTTTCAAAACTCACGACATGTCCTATATTTGTGCATTGTTCGCGCATCACGCACCCATTGACGTCAATGGGTGCGTGAAAATCACGCCCAGCACTTCCGCAGCAGTATAAACTATGAATGAAAACAGAAAAGCACCACGTGCTACAAACATACAAACAGAGTGTCATAATGACAGCGGCTGCGCGAAAATCACGCAGCCGCGCATCATACGCTGCTGACACACAGAGCTGTTATGGACCTTTTGCATGCGCACGCAAAAAGCACACGCTTGTGTAAATCCGGCCTTAGGGTAGGAACACACTAGGCATGAACGCTGCGGATTTTATGCAACACATTTTATTGTGGATAATCCGCAGCGTATGTGTATTACAGTCGCAGGCGAGTGGATGAGATTAGAACAAATCTCATTCACACGCTGCAAAAATAATGGACCTGCAGTGTGGCTTTTGGCTTTTTAAGCCGCAACATGTCAATGTATTCTGTGGAATCGCCGCTCCTCTGTTGCGGAAATGCTGCGGTTCTGCCGCAAAAATCACACATGAGAAAAAAAAAAAGGTACTTTTTTAAATTTATAAAAAAGTTTAGACTTGCCCCGGCCGTAGTCCTGGTGACGCGATCCTCTATTCCGGGCTGCGCTAATAATAGAGGATCGCGTCACTTGGACTACGGCCGGGGCAAGTCTAAACTTTTTTATAAATGTAAAAAAGTACCTTTTTTTTCTCATTTGTGATTTTTGCGGCAGAACCGCAGCATTTCCGCAACAGAGGAGCAGCGATTCCACAGAATAAATTGACATCCTGCGGCTTAAAAAGCCAAAAGCCACACTGCAGGTCCATTTTTTTTGCAGCGTGTGAATGAGATTTGTTCATATCTGACCCCCTCTGCTGCGACTGTAATACGCTGCGGATTATCCACAATAAAATGTGTTGCATAAAATCCGCAGCGTTCATGCCTAGTGTGTTCCTACCCTAAGGCCGGATTTACACGAGCGTGTGCTTTTTGCGTGCGCAAAAACGTGGCGTTCTGCGCATGCAAAAGGTCCATAACAGCTCCGTGTGTCAGCAGCGTATGATGCGTGGCTGCGTGATTTTCCCGCAGCCGCCATCATTATGACACTCTGTTTGTAGCACGTGGTGCTTTTCTGTTTTCATTCATAGTTTATACGGCTGCGGAAGTGCTGGGCGGGATTTTCACGCACCCATTGACTTCAATGGGTGCGTGATGCGCGAACAATGCACAAATATAGGACATGTCGTGAGTTTTACGCAGCGGACACACGGACATACGCTGCGTGAAAATCACTGACAGTCTGCACGGCCCCATAGAGTAACATAGGTCCGTGCGAGGCGCGTGAAAATCACACACGTTGCACGGACGTATTACACGTTCGTCTGAATAAGCCCTAACAATAAGGCCCAGTTCACACAGTTTTTGGGCCTTGATATTGACTCGGACACTGCGTCAGAATCAGCACCAAAAAACTTCCAAAACCGCCTCCCATTGATTTAATCTGAAATCAATGAGAGTAAGTCGCAGAAAAAAGAAAAAGCAGCACGTCCTTTCTTGCCGCGGTTCCGCCTCTGACCTGCCATCGAAATCAATGGGAGGCAGAAAATGCATTTTTCCCTGCGTTTTTTGTCTGCTGTCCTCAATCGCAGCGGGCAAAAAACGCAGCAAAAAACGCAGCAAGATAGTGTGGGCAGGTCAAAATCTGCCTCAAAATTCTTTAAGGAATATTGAGGCATATTTTTTCGGCCTGCAAAATACTCTGTGTGAACAGGGCCATACTTAAACAGCACTTTGACACACTTTACTCACCATGTCAGAAGAGCTGCTCCCACTCCAGTCCTCTTCAGGCGATGTCTTCGGTCCAGACGTCGTCCTTCACCTCCAGGCTCCAGAAAATGGCGGGGATCGTAGAACTGCCGCCGCGCAAGAACTAGACTCCTCCCCCTCTCCTTACGCAGCTACGCTCTGGAGAAGGAGGAGGAGGCGGAGTCGGACGAGGAGGCGGACGAGGAGGAGGACGAGGAGGCGGAGTCGGAGGCGGAGGCGGAGGAGGACAAGGAGGAGGCGGAGTCGGAGGCGGGCCAGCAGGTAAGTAACCGTGCGCCGCTGTCCCTGTGTGGCTGTCCTTCCCCGTCGATGTACTTGTGTTGCTCCCTCTCGGCGGCGCGCCTGGTTGTTCGCACGTGGGCGCGCGCTTGCGGTCGTGCGCACTCGTACGCGCGCAAGCGGTGGTGTTTCGCGGCGCGGCGGCGGTGATGAGAGGGGGGCCCGCAGCAGCTCACGACATTGTTTTTGTGAAAAGAACAGGCCCCATTGCAGGGGCTTGTTTTTTTCTACCAAAAGCAAGTCGCGGCAGTTGCCGGGCCCCCCTTTCAATTAAGTTTGGCCGGGCCCCCTACAGTACTACCCCTAATACCCCCCTGATGGCGGCCCTGTATATATATATATATATATATATATATATATATATATCCTGGATGTTTCTGTATTGGTTTAATGCCTGCTGCATGCAAAAAAAAAAAAAAATATCTATATAAAAAGTGAATTTTAAAGAAAGAAAAAAAATACTCATTTTCTACAGTGTGCTGATTTTCAGAATATATTTACCATTCCAAGCCTTATCAATAAGAAGAAACGCTCCTATTTAAATGCCTATTCATAAACTAAACAATACATGGTAATCTGCTTGTATTCAATTGCTAAAATACGTACTCTCACATTAGGAATATATTTCTCCAGCATAGTCGAGTGCATTCTAGAATAAGTTGAAAGCTTTAAAAAGTAGGTCACACAGTACTTCCATTTCCCTCTTTACATAAAGTAACTCGTTTTCATATGAACCACTGGGTAAGGTTGTGTAAAAGTCATAAATATATTCCTATGCAAAATGCTTTTTAGTTTAGCAGAATATTGAAAAGCTTCTCATAAGCAATAAAAGCAACTCAATAAATCCTAATTATTAAAGATTATTATTTTGTGTTTTCTGCGGAGTTTACCATGTGAGTGGATGAAGATTTTGATGCCTGAAAAAATATTACTACAATTGTATCAAAATTGAGTTTGTCATTTAGCACCAGTGATCGAATGTTTGTTACACCTGAGTTATCTAATCTAAGCGAGTTATCATGGTTCATGTAGCTCTGCTACATCTGTAGCTTCCTAAAAATTACTGCAAAACAGATTAACTCATTATTGCCATTGACTGATATGAAGGGGTTTTACCATTACATTAACATCATAGAGAGGGGTTCCACTGCTTGAGACCCTCTCTATTAGCCAGAGCAGAGAACCACTGCAAACAGCAGCTCTTATTCTGGTGGACCTGGCCTGTTCCTGTATTTCCAGATTTCCCCTGCAGCGGGTACTAAATTCTTGGATATTACATGCTTAAAGGAGCATTCCCAACTGAAACATTTATGGCATATCCACGGGATATCTGCTGTAATCTGTGGGATAGTCTGGCAGGAAGTGTGCAATTTCACTGCAGCGCCACCACAGGGAAGATGGAGCATCACAACATGTTCATTTAAATATTTAAGCTGCATGCGTAATGCACGGTGTGCTGGGTCCTCCAGAGTGAGATAAGCGCTTTGTAGCCGCCCTTTACTCTGACTAATATTCCCAAATAGGGTGTTCGAAGTTGTTATTATTATTATTATTATATTCTATCATTCATATCAGTCTGGATATTTCCAAAATGATAACGTGTAACAATTATAACAATGACTGTTTTCAAGGTGCAATGCTTTTATCAGATAATGTTTATCAGATGTATGATTGCTAGTATCTATTACAAAATAGATACTAGCAGGCCCCTTTAAGAATGATCATCTGTGACCACCATAGTTAGGACTGTTAGAAGATTATACTAAATGTCACGAAGCTGACAGGATTGACAGCTGTCAAGAGGAAGACATCATCAGCAGATGGGGGGCATCATACAGGAAAAGGACTGCAGTCACGTTACATGGCATGTTGTATCAGTCATATGTCACATGTTGTATCAGTCATATGTCACATGTTGTATCAGTCATATGTCACATGTTGTATCAGTCATATGTCACATGTTGTATCAGTCATATGTCACATGTTGTTTTGTCACTAACCAAAGGCCAAAAGTGAAATTCAATATGAAGTTTATAAGACAGAGAAGGCTTCTTACATTGTATTTACTGGTAAAATGTTTATGATACATCAAAGACGAATAGTTAAAAATTACATAACCAATTGAATTTCTCTCTGTCGGAGTGCAAAACAATAAGTGAAATGACAGTAGAACAAGTCCTTAGAAAAGCTAAAGCATTTGACCCTGACTCCACCATCTTTTTGTGCTTGTTCCTCACTGACATGTTCATCGTTTATAGGTTTTCTTTTTATACCAATTCTGCATCAGTTTTTATTTTTTATTTTCACCAGAACACAAATGAAGAATGTTGACCTAAAATTCTTAACAACAGAGAAACTGTTTCCCTACTCGGACACTGTATACCGTGCTTAAGTATCCCCATGTGGCGATGAAGACGTTGAGGTGACGGCATACTCTGCGGTCTCTTCTGGACCAGGCTCCTCTTAAAAAACTGAAAGCACGCTCTACTTGTACCATTATTTTAGGGGTGGCTACTGAAGTAGCCCTGACCCCAGTGTAGTAAAAGATCATAAATCTCCTTAGTGAATTATCACCTTGACAGAAATAACGTTCGTTCTTCATTTTAGAAAGAGTATATCGTTTGTCATGTAATATTATATCAATAGATAATGAGACGTTATGGGTGTGGGTTAATGCACACGCCGTAATCTGCCACATACTTTTGTTCCCATTGTAGATCTTCCAAATATCCTTACTATCCAGTCAATAACTTTGAATATACTTCCCACAATTTTAAAGGGAATGTAGCTCCTTAAATAAATTATAAAATATACTGAAATATACTCTTTTTTATATTCTATTTTTATTTTTGGACTGTAACATTTTTTATTTGGTTTTCATTACATGATTATTGATGCAGCCATTTTGCCTGAGTTGTTGCTCTGAGCTGTGAACGGCACTTGTAGAAATTTGCTTTACAGCAGCTACCTAGACATGGGAGTGTTGTGGGCATGCTCTGTGACAGGTTGCTGTTCAGGTATAGGGAGGAGCAGGTGAGCTGTCCCCTGTGTTATCTGCCTCTAGCTTCAGGACCACATAAATGTCTATGAATATGTAGACAACCTCTTTCATTTGAGTGCCGTTACAACAAATGGAGGAAGATGCGGCCTACTGCTGGGGAAATGTGGTATTCCATGCAGCAATTCAAATGGACAGCCATTTAGGTAATACATCGATGTACCAAGACTGCCAGAGCAAGAGCTGCTGATTGTAAAAAGCGCAGGATTTTGTGTATGCTGGGGAGAGGCGAGGAGATGTCAATCAAAAGTAAGGAGGCGGGGTTAACGCTGAAAGGCTCGAGGAATGACGATATTACTTTTTCAAACGAAAATATGACTCTTTTATGCTCATTAGCATACGGCACGGGAACACTAAAAAACTGAATACTAACGGTACAGAGCTACTTAGAAGACAATTATAGGTTATATAAAAATGATTTTTCACCCACTTCCTCCAGGTATAGCTGGTTTAATAGGTGAAATGCTGGTGACCGGTTCCCTTTAAGCAATTACAAGAAGCCTTGAGGGAACGGGTAAGAATCTATTTATCATCATAATCTAGGAAATTGCATTGACCTTACAGTAAACTCAAGTGCTGTGGATCTTTTACCTTGATTTAGACCTATTATAGTTCAACAGAATAGCATGAATATACTAGAGCAGACAATGTTTATTCCGCAGGATTCAGGAAAAACAAACATACAGGATATGTTCTCATGAATTACATTAGGTACCAATGCTGGTTTTGCTGAGAACGATGACGTCATCATATGCCCTTTGGTAAATAATAATATCCACATTAAAATGCACCGTTTATGCTGGAAATCTTCAAAAACATATTTTCTATATAACAACAACAGATGACCGCTCTATTGCTGGTCAACGACTTTCAGAAATGTAGTGAGGTGCTATGATAGGTAGAAGGATTGTGTGTGTAGGGTAATGTGGAATTAACTGATAATTTAGAGTACATTCACACACAGTGCCTAGGGCATCACGATCGGTGAACACAACCCTACAAGCACAGGCATAAAACATTGAAGTCACATATATTGTATATACGTAGAAAAGTCGCAATTGCCTCAAGAGTCATAACAAATTGTGACTTTTGAGACATTTTTGTCATACATGGCACTTTACTAAAAATTGTGTGGGGCTAAGCGGAAGGGCCGTGGACTTTAGCGCTCTGACAAACTTACTATAATTTAACTAAAATAGGTGCTTCTTTCTCCAGCATCTGAAACGCCAGTCTTAATAAATTCCCCCTATCGAGTACAAAAGCCGTATCCTTATGCCTATGCATTTTTTTCTTCATAAGACCTTTTCTTCTCCCTATCTATGGTGCCTTTGCTCCGAGCTTATACAATGATCAGGCCCCATCTTCTACTATTTGCCTGTTTTACGGGTAGGTCAATGGCGCTACAGGGAATAACTACTGGTAAGCACAGTTATTCTGTCTGTTATATGTATAGAGAGTGTGGTCACCAATACATGAAGTTACTGAAAATACATAATACACAAGAGTATAAAAAATAAATTAGGTTTATGCAATATATTGTAAAAATATAGTTAATAAATATGATGAAATATAGTTTGGGCCATTATCTTACATTCTTATATACTAACGGGAACAGGTTTTACTGATTTTTTTTTTACTTGTACTTCATTTTTTCTGAAAAGTGTCAACCACTGCAAAGAATGTTCTGTAGCTTTATGTATACTAAATATAATAAATAATCAAACAGAACAAGCATGCGTTTCATATGGCCAATAAGTCAACATAATCACATGAATGGAGAGGGGAAAAAGAAACATTGTGCGTATAGCTTGGGAAAAAGTCATCTGGTAAAATCAAGCCAAGCTGCTTGATATAAAGGAAAGATTTATTATTTTTTAGGAAGAAATGCAGTGCAATAGCTTGGTGTGGAAATAATCAAAAAACAGAAACTATTGAAATACCAGGCAGGGACAGGGCGGAGGTTCAAAATGTGAAATCTTGAAAAATAATCGTGCATACACTTGGGAGCTAAATGTTGAAGAAATGACAAGGCAACAGGGAACTTTTTGTTTATTTTCTGCTCTGCTTCCTTTCCTTTGGTAAGTTATTATAACTCTACCTTCAATGGTGGGAAGTTTCTCCGCTCACTTAATCTTCGCTCTGCCTAAGCCTTGGCAACACAAAAGGAAAATGCCCAGTACAAAAAATAACAAGAAACTAACTAGTAAATGACCAAATTATATTGGGTTTACAGTATTTAAACTATTCTTTCCACCTTTTTGTGCCCCATTTTGGCGACTAAACCAATAGTCATGTGAATTAGGGCAAGAAAACAAAATTAAATTGCATTATTAAAATGTGTTGTTTTTTTTGTGAGGAGGTTTACACTCTCCCTTGTGTTAAGATCTGACTCTCCCATGAGATCGATATAGACATGTGGGAGAGCAGATCTCCAGAATATGATGTGCAAGGGACTTAACAGATGCTCTGCTGTCTACTGTGGAATGGATACAGTGGGGAAGATTTATGAGGAGTGTATTAGGATGCATGCATTTATGAGTTGTGAAAATGGCATGAATTGCCCCCACATGGCATGAGAAATTTGGTACAACTTGACTTGAATTTGGCTGAGTTGTAATACCAGAACTGCCCAAGGACAATGGTGGCGCTGCTTCTGAATTAAAGGAAAGCCAAGTTTTCTCAAACAATTCCTTTAAGTTTGCTTATCTCTCATTATAGATTGACAATAGTAAATCTTTAACAGCATTAAAAACCCTCAAAGTGAAAAAAGGGATAGGACCTCCTGCTTTTTATGTGACATTCTGTTGAAAGCTCTTTGAGACAATACATCAAGAGAATAATGAATTCATATCATTGAACTTATTGATATGTTACTTAAAAAAAAATTGCTTAAAAATAAATTAAGTGACTGCTTTAGTAAAATGAGCAATTTGCAATTTTCTTTGCTAAGGGTTGAGTAAAATGAACGACTTGGCGCCACACACTGTACAGTTACGATGATGATGACTTATGTGCCCGTATCATCATCCACGGGAGGAAAGCTGTGATTGACAGACAGCTTCCCGCGGCAACATCCGAGATCACAGATAACGCTGGTCTCTGCCTTTTGACGCCTTAAATGCCACATTCAATAGTGAGAGCAATATCTATGCAATCAAGACAAATGGAAAGGGGCTCCCTTTGTCTTCCCATTGCTGACCCCCACGGCGCTCTCACAGGGACATACATTTAAATATAGAAGTCAGGAGCCTGAGGAAGACTCCCATATGTAGTAGTTTTTAGGCCATGTCTTAGGCATGGCCTAATGGGGGCCTGTAAGTTCTTCAATGAAGGACCCTAATGCATTTGAATATAGAGATATTCCAATACATTATTTGTTAGAAGTAAAATTATTAAGCAAAAGTAAAATAAAAAGACAAAGACAAAAAAAGTAAAAAACTAATTTTAAAATAAAAAATAAATAAACCAAAAATAAACATATTTTCATATAAAAATACAATTTATTAAATAAAAGTGATCAAACATAAAAAACAATACATATTTGGTATCACCATAAACGCAACGGCCTGCCGAGTAAAGTTAAGACATTATTTATACCAGAAGTAAATGGGGCTGAGCAGCAATACCCGGCTCAGCTCAAGAGGGAATTGGCAATTGTTTTGCTTTATATATTTCCACTCAAAATTGAAAACTACATTTTAAAGATTCATTTAGAAATAAGTCACCGGGGTAAAATAAATGAGTACATTTTGAGCCATTAGCATTGTGTAGAGGAGCACATATCACCTATCCAGCAAACAAAATGTAAAGTGCATAATGAAATATGAATGTTATCACACTTTAATTGCATATTTTAGGGACATGCCATCAATGTATAAAAGGTGCTGAACTCCTTCAGTGAGATATTGCTATAATAGCATGGTCACACAGAATATGATGAATAATCCATGTGTACAAAGTATCATATATAAACTGCTCAGTCATAACATTCAAACCAACTGCCTAAGGCCTTATTCACACGCACGTATGCAGTCTGCGCACGCAAAAAACGCTGCATTTTTTCACGCGCGTATCACGGACGTTAAACATGTTCGTGTGAATAAGGCCTAATATTGTGTAGGCCTGTTCATGCCACCAAAACAACTCTAACCCGTCGAGGCATGGACCCAACAAGACCTTTGAAGATGTTAGCAGCAGATATTTTAGGTCCGGTAAGTTGCATCGATGGATCATCGGATTTTTCCAGCACATCCCAAAGACGCTCGATCAGATTGAAAGTTGGAAAAATGGGAGGCCACGTAAACACCTTGAACCCATTGTCATGTTTCTCAAACCATTCCTGAACAATTTTTGCAGTGTGACGGGACATTATCCTGTTGAAAGAGGCCACTGCCATTAGGGAATATCGTTGCCATAAAGGGGT
Source organism: Rhinoderma darwinii (assembly GCF_050947455.1). Taxonomy (NCBI): domain Eukaryota; kingdom Metazoa; phylum Chordata; class Amphibia; order Anura; family Rhinodermatidae; genus Rhinoderma; species Rhinoderma darwinii. The sequence continues at coordinate 363,977,471 of NC_134690.1, read as the reverse complement.
GTACTTGGAGTACAACAATGCTTAGGTAGGTGTTTTGACGCCTTTCTATCATTGCCAGCATTAACTTTTTCACCAATCTGTTCTAGAGTAGATTTTCTGTGGGATTGGAGCAGAAGGGCTAGCCTTCTCTCTCCACACACATCATTGAACCGTGGGCGCTTATGACCCTATCACCGGTTGTCCTTCCTTAACCACTGCATACTGGGAACACCCCACAAGACCTGCTGTTTATGAGATTCTCTGACCCAGTCGTTTGCCCTTGCCAAAGTCGCTGAGATCCTTACGATTGTCCATTTTTCCTGCTTCCAACACATCCACTTCAAGAACTGACTGTTCACTTGTTGTCTAATATATCCCAACCCATGACAGATTCTACTATAATAAGATAATCAATGTTATTCGCTTCACCTGTCACTGGTTTTTATGTTTTAGCAGATTGATGTATAACTTATAAAGTATATGGGTGCGCTACTAACAATAACATTTTACATTTATTGTGACAAACTAAAAAATCAATATAATATTTAATGAACCATAATTTGCAGACTCGTAAAATCGTAACACACAATGAGATTGTAAGTCTAGAAATTTCTCATTTTAGCAAATTAAATTAGGGCCAGTATCTGATGTCCTCGTTCTTGTCCGAGTGATCAAAATCAAATGAAATTGCTGAGTTAAATTACATGTACATCGATTGCTTTATTAGTTTAGACAGAATCTGGGAAAGAGGAATACGCCAAGGATGCAGATTGTAGACTAGAGAAAGGCGATCATTAACAATATCCATTAATGCAGTATGGGATTTATGGCAGGTAGTTCCGAGTTATCAAGTTATTGGGCTATTTAGTAAAATATGTTAGAGAAAGGGATCAGTGATGTGAAATCTGTCTCTAATACAGAATTCTATAAGTACAAGTTATAGGCTATGGTAAGGATCTGAACATAAAATAATAATTTCACCACAGAAATGTAGTTTAAAGGGGTTGACCACTACTGGACAACAGATGACCTATCCACCGGTCATCCGTACATGATTTGTGGGGGTTCGACACCCAGAACCTACACCGTTAAGCCGCTTCGGCTGCCTCCGAGCACCGGACGTAAATGCCGGAAGCAGTTGGCTCCAGCCACTGAATAGCGGCGAGCTTCTGTATTGCAGCTCTGCTCCTATTCAAGTGAATAGGAGCAGAGCTGCAGTTCGGCAGCACAGTTGCTAGTCTATGTACGGAGCCAACTGCTTCCGGCTCCGTACATATCATAATGGGCCATAACATCCGATGAACGGAGATAGCCGGAGCAGTATTAACGGTGCAGGGTGCCGGGGTGTCGGACCCGCACTGATGATATACTGATGACCTATCTGATGGATAGGTCATCAGTTGTTCAGCAGTGGATAACACCTTTAAGTATTTCAACATAGTTGAATGCACAGGAAAATCTTACAAAGCTAAACAAATCCTGTCCTAATAGAGAATATATTGTACATTTTTCTAAGCCTTGTTTCATTTTACTATTAAGGGCCACTGATACCGCAACAATGGGAGCCATGTTGACTTCGCTCTCCATAGAAGCACTGAGCTCACCCCCCTCTATTATTGCCGCAATGTTATCAAATAATGGAGGTAGAAAACGCCAGAGGGATTGTATTCGGAGGGGGCAAACAAACGCAAGGCCCTCCTGTCCTGTGGAGGGGTTGGGGTGCAGCTGCGGCACGAGCCAGCACTTTTTTATGGAGCCCTCTCCACTTTGCACTGTACATCTGTCTGTTGCTAACCATTACATGGCTTATAAAAATGTGAAACAGTTATTGTACAATAGTTTATCCCACAGCAAATACTGTAAACAAGCATTAAGAAGGATTTCTTGCATCTAAAGCTTAGTATAAGACTATCTACACTGTAATGTCGTGTCTTTCCCTATAACAAACTCTTGGCCTTGTCTGCTGAACAGGAGCAATGAAACAAGGAACACACGAAGTGTCATTTATTGCCTCCATTTTCCGTAACTCCACATATAATCTGTAACAAAATTCTATCCACAGAAATGACCTAGACTTTTTAGATGCAAAGAATCCTATGAAATGGACGTTTTATCATCATTTTCACAACAAAGCCCTATTCAAGTAATTCAATTTCCAGTTACATGAAAAAACATTTTTGGCATTTTTGTCTCTAACAATGTGATCTGGAATAGGTAAAACACATTGTATGTCTTAACTTTTGTTTACTGTTTTTCCTTGTCACTTTGATCTATCTCTTATAAAAATGTTGATGTTATACTCCTACAATTCAAACCCTTTACTTGCTGTTTGCGGAGAGTACCAATGTCAGGCCCTACTAATCAGACATTTCTGGCATATATGAAAATGATGGGAGAACTCCACATAGTATTTTATAATTTTATATCAGTTTTGGTGTTTAGTTGCATGCACGGGAGTAACTATAGTCATGGACAGTGCTGCTGCTGCTACTGGACCAGAGGTGGCTCACTCCGGTGCAGGAATGTTAACGCAGAAAAATAACGCTGTTTAGCTCTACAATGTGGGTTTTCCTATGTGCAGAAGATCTGATATATGACACTACTATCCATCCTATAGTTGCTGATCATGTAAAATTTGTCATATTGATGTTTGCAGTACTACAGCAATTTATTGTCAACCAGGTCAGGAGCCCATTTCTGACTTCTGGCCATGGGACCTTATGAATTCTATTTAGCCTCTGGCTAAAATAAATTTTATTGCCTTAAAGAGGTTTTCTGCTTTTACCCTAATTAAGATTAGTCACTGTATAAATAAAAAGTTTTACAACTTTCTAATAGTTTTCTGCCATAGAAAAGTTGCAAGAGGGCCCAATGCAAATTGTGACTTTTCGCCTTGGGCTTCTCAAAAGAGGCGGGGTCAAAGTGGCCAAACAAATTTAGAAAAATTTGCACCAGAAAACTCTGAAGGACCTAGCAAGGTAAAGGCCCGTGTTGGGCCCCATACCTTGCCCCCCCCCCCAGATTGGACAATCAGCGCCCCTCTCTCTCCCTTCAGACAATTAAATAAATAAAAACCAAAATGATACTCACCTCACCGCTCCTTTTCTCCCCTCTGGGTCCCCTCAGCATGACATGGCTCATACAATGTACTGACACCGGGCAGCGTCAGGACATTGTATGTAGCACAGCATTGTTGACATTGAGTGCTGTTTCGCATATGGTGCTTAATGGCGCCAGGACCTTGTATGAGCCGCTGCATGCAGAGAGAACTCGGAGGGAGGTAGCGAAGAGGAGCTGTCAGGTGAGTATAATTTTTTATTTTATGTTTGATTGTGGTGTGGGGTAAATGGATGGTGCATGGCCGCTGTCACGGCCAGTGGGAATATGCTACAGATTTATTAAGTCGTGTGTCTCATAATAAATCTGTTGCATCTTACTCCAGTGGAGCAGATTGCTAAGATTGGTGTATGAAACGCCATTCTTACTAAATCTGACCCATATTTCAATTACTTACCATTTTCAAGGTATTTGTTTGCTTTCAGTGAATGAAAACATTCTGCTAGAGTCCAGGCTCACAGAGAATTGCCTAGACTAGATTCAATTGTCTCCATTTCTCAGGTAACAGCAGGACTAGGTATGTACCAGTTTTCTGCCTGGGTATTTTCTCATTCACTCACAGCAAACTAATATCCTGAAAATGGTAATTGAAAGAATTGAAACACAAAATATAACAGAAAGTTATAGAACTTTTCATGATACACGGATTTATATTTACACACAACCATAAAATTCCTTTAAGACATAGACATCCCTTAAAGGGGTTTCCCAGTCCCTAAAAATTTATGGCCTATCCTCAGGATAGGCCATCAATAGTTGATCGGTTGGGGTCCACTCGTCTGAGTGCTGCTTCCCCTTTATTTCTTATGTAGCCACAATTTACAGGTATTGCAGCCTTCTTCTGCCATTCACTTCAATGGGAGAAAAGCCTGCAATACCTGTGAATCGCCGCTACATCCGTGTCGACCATTCACAGTGAGCAAGTAGAAATAAAAGGGAAGCAGCACTCGTACAAGCGCTGCACCCGCTTCAAAACAGCTGATCGGTGGGGTTCCCGGGAGTCGGACCGAGACCGATCAGCTATTGATGGCCTATCCTGAGGATAGGCCATCAATTTTTAGGGACAGGAAAACCCTTTTAAAGTGGCTTCAAACATGAAACTTTCTTTGATGTGAGAATCATAGAACGAGATGTGTTGTGGAATCAGGGTAGCTGCTTTCTATGAAAATAATTATGTGAAAAAAATTAACAGTTGACCAATGTCTACATCTCTTATTCACCTGGAAAATAATTATCAAGTAACTACAATTATTCATAATGCAGGACATTAATTAGGATCCTAACCCTACATTTTTCACATCTCCATAAAGATCCCCTGAGGTCAGTATTGGACTGACATACACTCAGGCCCCATGCACACGAACGTAAAAACGCCCGTAATCACGGGCCGTAATTACGGGTCCATAGACTTCTATTGGCCACGGGTACCTCCCCGTATGCTAACGGGAAGGTGCCCGTGCCGTTGAAAAATATAGAACATGTCCTATTTCAGGCCGTAATTACGGCACGGGCAGGCCCATGGAAGTTGATGGGGCTCCCGTAATTACGGGTGACTACGTGTGTGCACCCGTAATTACGGGAGCATTGCTAGGCGACGTCAGGGGATAGTCACTGTCCAGGGTGCTGAAAGAGTTAAATGATCGGCAGTAACTGTTTCAGCACCCTGGATAGTGACTTCCGATCACAATATAGATCAACGTGTAAAAAAAAATAGAAGTTCATACTTACCCAGAACTCCCTGCTTCTTCCTCCAGTCCGGCCTCCCGGGATGACGTTTCAGCCCATGTGACCGCTGCAGCCAATCACAGGCCAATCACAGGCTGCAGCGGTCACATGGACTGCCACATCATCCAGGGAGGTTGGGCTGGATGTCGAAAGAGGGACGCGTCACCAAGGCAACGGCCGGGTAAGTATGAATTTCTTTTACTTTTACTACGGAAAGGGCTGCCCCTTCTCTTTATCCTGCACTGATAGAGAGAAGAGGCTGCCGATCTGTGCAGTGCAATTTTGCAGCGAATACGTGCCCGTAAATACGGGTGGAATACTGGTGACACCGGACCCGTATTTACAGGCACGGGTCCGTAAATACTGGTGCAATACGGGTCGAATACGTGTGACCAAGGACCCGTATTTACGCCAGTATTTACGGGAGGACAAAAATACGTTTGTGTGCATGAGGCCTCAGAAAGTAATCTTGCGGAAGATTAAACGTGATTGAAATAATCCTTACATCATAAAATCTGTAAGGTTTACCATTATATATTGACGGTTTTATTAGACTTTCCTTTTCATTCTGCAATATCCTTAGCTAACGTTCCAGAATGAGTTGTTGAAAATGGTCCAATGCCAAAGCCGCAGGTTATGTCCTGCGAGGTTTCCTGAAAAGAATCTATAACCTAATGACATTAGAAATACTGAATTTGATTAAGGGCCATAAAGTAGGAAATTAGCTAAAGAAGGCTTTCAGATAGGAAGTATAGTCTGGAGGTATTATGGCGTTTCAGTGCGTAAAAAAACCCACTGTATTAAGAATAACAATAAAGGGTATCTTTGATAAGTTCTAGAATATATATCAATATGCTACAACATATTACGCTGTACAATATCATGTATTTAAAGGGGAAATTCAGCAAAATCTAATCTCTAACATGTAAGACAGATATATCAGAAGATAGCAACCTTGAAAGAAAGACTTCTTCTTAACCCCTTAGTGACCAGCCTATTTTAAACCTTAATGACCAAGCAATTTTTTACTTTTTTCCATCGTTGCATTCCAAGAGCTATAACTTTTTTATTTTTGCATCGACATAGCTGTATACGGTCTTGTTTTTGCGGGACAAGTTGTATTTTTAATAGCACCATTTTGGGATACAAATAATTTATTGATTAATTTTTATTAACTTTTTTGCAAGGGTAATGGAAAAAACCCCATACATTTTGCCACTCTTTTTGCGTCTTAGATTTTCTCAGTTTACTGTGTGGCATAAATAACATAATATCTTTATTCAGAGGGTCATTACGATTGCGGCGATACCAAATTTATATAGATTTTGTATGTTTTACTACTTTTACACACTAAAAACACTTTTTTTTCAAAATGATTTGTTTTTGTGTCGCCATGTTTTAAGAGCCATCATTTTTTTATTTTTACGCCATTGCAGCTGTATGAGGGCTTATTTTTTGCAGGACGACTTCTAGCTTTTATTGGTACCATTTTGGAACACTTGCGAATTTTTGATCACTTTTTATCAGGTTTTTTTTAAAAGGCAGGATGAATAGAAAACAGAAATTTTGGCATTGTTTTTTATTTTATTTTTTTACAGCGTTCACCGTGCGGGTTAAAAAACATAATAGCTTTATAGGTGGGGTGGTTTTGGATGCGGCGATACCAGATATGTGTAATGTTTTCATTATTTTTCTTTTTTTCATAATAAAGTATTTTATAAGGGAAAAAGTGGGTTAAACTTTTTGATAACTTTATTTTTAGTCCCACTAGGGGACTTCTCTATGCGATCTTCTGATCGCTTTTAGAATAAGTGTATTATTGCCTGTCAGTGTAAAACTGATAGGTCATGCCTCAGGCCTAGCAGGCATCCACTACAGCCTGCTAGCCTTTGTTAGGCCCCCGGCTGCCATAGAAGCCATCGTCACCCTGCGATTGCGATTGCAGGGTGCCGGTGGGGTGAGAGGGAGCACCCTCCCTCAAAAACCACTTGGATGCGGCACTGGCTATTGAGCTCCACATATAAGGGGTTAAACGGATGGGATCGATGTCGATATCGATCCCGTCCGTTAGAGCAGGTGCATGGCTTTCCTTAGAGCGCCCGACACCCGCTTTAGCCGGCACAGCACACCCGTGCCGGGCTTATGTCACAGCGACGTGAAAAGGCGGCGCTCTGGCATAAGTACCCTTAACGGCCGCCGTGAAAATGTGTATTGGCGGTCATTAAGAAGTTAAATAAATCAAGGTTTTGTGTTTTTAAAGAACTTTAAATGGACTTTTATTACATTGTTTTTTAGTATTTACGATATAATTTCTATGTATCCTGTATACATAGAAGCTGTATCATTCTGTCTCGGTCGATTCCGTCAGTTCAGTTAAGTTATGAACTTAGATGTGATCAACATTAGCTGGATCTTGTGTGTCAGAGATAAGCAGGACCCAATCTCAGTTTAGCTATCAGCTTAGTTGAACCTATGGACTTGGCTCAGACAGAACAATACAGATTCTATGTATATAGGATACATAGAAGCTGTATCGTAAAAAGTTAAAAAAATAAAATAATAAAAGTCCTTTTAAAAGTTTCTGGGACTTAAACGTTTCCATCACTGGGACCAACACCTATCTCTATAACAGGGCCTTCTAAACCCAATTCTACTGCTCTGTGTTGCGGCTAAAGTGTGTGATTTCCGACCACGAATAAGAAAACAGCGCAGCTTGCTGAGCTACCCTGTTTCCGTAAGTCCCATAGAACCGAATGGTAATTACAGAAACAGCAAAGCCTGCGAGCTACGCTGCTTCTGTAACTGTCATTCACTACTATGGGACTTATAGAAACAGAGTAGCTCAGCAAGCTGCGCTGTTTTCTTCTTCATCATCGTCAGAAATCACACGCAGGGGAACACTTAGTTATCTGTTTTTGTCAAGAGACCCTTATTGCAAGAAAGGAATGTCCAAAGACAACCCTTTCAAGAACATCTGCCCTTTTTTAGGATATTCTTTTAGTTACTGGAAACTAGTGGAAAAATTGTTATCCAGGCTACTCAAGAACCAATCTACTGTATACACACTTAGAAACACGCCTCTGCCCTCTCTATTTAGGATACTCTTCTACAGAATGGCTATAACATAGGTAGTTGTCCTGTATACGCAGGGTGACTTGGAGTGGCGTATTTGATGAGGCGATGGCTTGAATATCGATGCACCTTATTATGTGGGGTTAGTGACTGCATCCATGTTTGTTCTTGCACTCCTCCCATTCTGCCCTGGGTGATTATAATTAGTTTAATGCTGGTTCCTACCATCCCCAGATATATATGTAGGCTTAGTCCTAGTTCTGGGTGTATGTGCAGAGTAGGTCCTCACCTTACAGAGGTCGCCTTGTTGTGACAGGTGGGCAAACACAATTTGATCAAAATGTGCGCTAAGAACCTCCCTATTGTAAGTAGATTTAGCAGTAATGCATATTTATTTATATTTAGCGGTTTAGGTGACATTGGTGTTCGCAGTGTGCTGTTGTCATTTTTTGTGTGCTGTATGCTCCTTATTAGGTAGATCTTTTACATTCAGCACATTCTTACACATGAACACCTGCAACTACAGACTGCAGTAGTGTCTTTTAGGAATTAAGCAGGTATTTCAAGTGAGTTGCATCTAATAGGGCATATTTTAAATTCTCTATTCCCTCCAAACTTTTGAATTTATGCTTTTTAATACATTTCCATACTGCATTTGCCAGTCTTTATTGATAAAATATTGCATTAGGGTGCTGTTAGGACACCCTGGGCTGGTACAACCAAAATTGTATTTGGTTTTTCCAAAAACTCTGAGCAAAAAATGCGTTTTATTTTAAACTGAGTTGACTAGGATTTTCGTAGCTCCCTGCCCTGCCATTCACCTTGCCAGCCTCTCCCGGGCTCTGACAATTTCCTACCAGCATCTGCAAATCGTCCTCCTGTCCTGAATGTTTGATACAATGCAAAATGTCTTAACCTTGAGTTCCAAGTTTATAGCTCACCGAGTATTGTCTTGACTGTATACAATTGTACAAACACTCTGTTGTGAGAACTATTAGTCCTGGATGGGTTGTCGGCCTCTATTTGTAAATAAAAAGGTTCTTATGCATTGACAGCAAGCTGAAATTTTGAAAATGATGAAATGATTTTCCTGCAATTTGCAGGCAAACACTTGATAAGGGAGGCTACCAACAGCAAGACGCTTCAAACATACAACTTATAGCTGGGGATTTACAATCTAATGTTTAACTTTAAATAAGGTATAAAAAATAAAAGCACAAAGAAATGCGAGGTATAAGAAGTAAGTAAATTATTTCTTAAAACCCTATTATTTGATGCTTCAAAAATACCAACATATTGACCTAAAAATATACTTATAAAAAAAGAATGATGGTTTTTCTAAACAGAGGAGCTTAATTTGTGTACTCTACTGATTATATATGTAGGTGTCCCCATGGACATTTGGATGCATATAGCTATATGCCATTTTTATGGAGCAGATAGTAAATGTTCCTTGTCCTCTGCTAACTGTCATTTTATATTGGATTCGCAGTGGAGAGTGCTTTAATCTAAGTTTTGGCACCGTGAAGAGTTCTTTATTTTACACGACAGTAGAGTAGCTATGACCATAGATCACATCAACAGATACAATATAGTCTGTGACTTACAAGTTCTATATCAGAAGAGTTAAATGAATATAGTGAGTGGAAATGAACAGGCTTTGCTGGCTCAAATCGCTAGTGCTAAAATGTTCTAAGAACTCATCACAGGGAAGGAAAGAAGTTCACCACTTATTGTGAACTACTGCAGTTACCACTGCAATAAATCTTTGCTATGAAGGTGTAGCTTGAACCCATCACGTGTCATATACAGTACTGCTATACTCTTATTTGGCAGAGGGGTCTTTGGGCTCAACCACCAAGGGAGGTTAGCAGAGTAGAAAGGGGCTGGCAAATGTGAAGTTTTCTTTATGCAGTGCTATAGTTTCTGGCCTCTTTTGAAACAGGGTGGATGGCCATTTAGAAGGAGCATTTTGCCCAGGTGAGTTCCACACTTTTCAAGAACGTAAAACATGTGCTTACTTAATAAGAGCCTGTTTAGTCCATTTCCCATCTATATCAAAAGGTAAATGGCTGGAAAAATATAGGGTGGGTATGTCAGGTTTATAGTAACGTTTTTGTTAGGCAAGGGGAATGGGAGCTCATCATTTGGTGTTGTGCCTGGATAGGCAAAACACTGTTGAAGAATTTAGTGGTCGGAAGGATGCTGCCTGTGTCGTTTTCCCAAGGGCGTCAGGTGTTAACCTCGCCAGGGAATAGACATAGGTAGATAAAAGATGGAGAGCAGGAAAGGAATCCACTGAGAACAATACTATTTTTCTCAATGGATTTCTTGCCTGGCCTCCATCTTTAATATACCTACATCTATATCAAATATCCACATTAAGTTTTATGCACAGTATATTTTTTAAAAGGAACACTTAATGTAAAAAATACACAGAACACTAAATGTAGAACATACACAGAATTTAGAGCAGAAAAAGAAAAGAAAAACAGCCATTTCTCCCTTCATCTACCCCTTTCCTTTTATCCTTTAACTGTATGTTTCATTTAGCAACCAAAACTGTGAGAACTATATAAATAATTATTTTATATGTGTTCCAGTAGATCAGCCATATCCCCCTCCTCTTTTTCACAAACCTATGTCTGGCAGTATAGCAACTGGCTGCAGAAGGAGCCTCCCCCACTGCTCTGCCTGCAGTAGCAGACCAGGAATACTAAACAATGCCCCTTAGCAAAGCTCCCCCCTAGCCATCTCTAAGATGAAAACAGAAAAGATCAGAAAGTAATTAACTGTGTCCTAAAATCCATGCAGATACATAAATATAATAAAATGTTTCATCACAGTGCTACACATGTATAGTTTATAACAACCGCTAATTTATGTTGCAACTCTCACAACTGTGATTCTTTTACTGTAAAACATAGCTACAAGTAATATGGACACCATATGAGCAGAACAATGAGTCTGAGTTATACATGAGGAGACAGCTACTCCCGCCTCTTCCCACCTCCTTACTGTTGAGTGACAGCAGCCACTGTATATAGTATATAGAGGTAGCAAGCAGTCACTTAACAGTGAGGAAGGCAGGAGAAGACGGGGAGCAGTCTCCTCATGAATACGTCAGAGTAATAAGTATTAGTCTGGAGTATTTTTTTACAGGGTTATTGGACAAACAGAACAATATTTTTTGTGTCATTTGTCCTAGTAACCCTTTGGACCTAGGCATATAATATATTAGCATTAACTAGGGCAGCAAAATACACTGACCGGTCCATTTTAATACATGTTTTAATACATATTTCAGGTCTGAATACTTTTGGATGTTCATACATAGAGGACTGAAGTAGAACTATTTAGCTAACTGGTACAAGATCACTCCAAAACAAATAATTTTTAATAAGCAATGCATAGCAAATCAACAAAAACATGGAAAAAAATCTACATCACAAGAAGTAGAATAAAAATAACTGGAGCAATATATGAAAACTATGGAGAAGAACTTGGTAAATAACAGGTAAGAATATTCACCATAACCTTACTTTATCCTATACTCTACAGAAGGACCCATTGTGACCTAGCTCTAAGCAATGATACCAGACCTTATTTTAGTTTCAAAAGTGCACATTTTAATTGTATAAAGTATAATAAATTCCAAAATATAAAATTAGAGTCTTTGCTAATCTGTGATTTTATCATGCAAAAACCGAGCTTCAATTGAGATACACAAAACTTTACCTTCGGCTTTTCGTCCAATATTTGCTGTCGAATCTCCTTGTGTTTTTCTATAAGTTTTTCTTGTCTTTTGCTTTGAGCATCTTCTAACTAGAAAATGTAAATAAAGTGAGTTTAGATGATTAAGAATGAAAAAAGCTAATTTCAGTGACAATTTTCATAAAACACAGCATATTATAAAAAAACAAAGATTCCAGTATAAAGCAGTAATGTCACATCAGGTGCCATGTAACACAATATTTCCCACGGAGTGGCTCACTCATCTGACTGTCTGCAGCGACATCAGCTGATCTCTGGAAGGGGTTGACCTGATTGGAGAATCCCTATATTTCTAGTCAGTTTAGATGTACCCAAACAAAATCCCATTATTTCTTTCCACCTGGTATCTGGAACAGTTATTGGGTACCTTTCCTAACCTGATTGTTTGCTCTTTTTCTGCTCATTACCCTGCACTCTACTATTTCTACCTTTGTCCTTTACCCTTTTCCTTTTTTCTATCTTTGCTTCTATGCTTCCGCTCTTGAACCTGGAAAAATGTTTCCCATTTCCCAACTATTGACAGTTCCACCTTTATGTTCCATTTCCCTACTCACACATCCAATGATTGCAATTCCATAATGAAGCTTTGTACCTTATCTTAAAGGACATATATAATGTCCAGCTAGGTAATTGAATGAGTTAGCACCAGAAATAAATTTTGCCAATTATCCTCAACATTGTTTCTTTTTATCAGCCTTTGTTTTTCTAACCTTCTTTTTTTCCATTGAAACCACTTTCCCTTAATTTTTCTTTGAAAGGAGAAATTCTGGCATGACATTTAGACATATTAGAAAATTACATTGGTGGATACTGTAAGGTTAGACCTCCGGTGCTTTCGCAGCAAGAAAATCTATTCAATGGTGCTTAGACATTTCCATCACAAGAAGTATCTTACACTTAAGGCAATGGTGCCCTGCTTAGAATCTTGTGTCAGATATTTCAAGTCAAGTACAGGGGAGTACCAAACAAATATAAAATTGGCTATATATAAGAAGATCAGAAGCTACAGTGCCACCAAAGTTTAATAATTATGTTTTATTTACTTACAGATACTGCCATTTAAAAAAAAAAAAAGTGACAACAGGAAGTGACTGGTGGTCACGTTGGAAATGGCTTCTCAGAAACAGATGGTAAAATTGTCACTTGAACATGTTAGTGAGTGAACATGAAGCCAAACGATAGAATGATAAATTACAAGTAATTTCTGACGTATTCAGAAGATCATTTTGGCTGGATTTCCTCTTTACATAGTTGTTAGTTTTTTTTGCACACGTGTGTATATATATATATATATATATATATATATATATATATATATATATATATATACACACACACACACACACGTGTATATGTACGTTTATATGTCTGTGTGTGTTTTTAATCTTGTCTTTATCTAATTTTTGACATCTTCTGGAAGGGCTCCTTAATTTCCACATGATATATATCCTGCTGACCATTAGTTATACATACTCCTAACATAACTGATGACATAAAAATAGTTTCCTTCTTATAATTTATCAACCAATTGAAATCAGCAAGGGGCTCTCAAGCTATCTTCAAAAAATCCTCCTGTGGATTGAAGTGGAATTCTGGCTTTAGAAGAATACAAGGACAATTTTTCTACCTTACAAGGACACTATATTATGTCAGTCTAGCCTTGGTTTTTCACATTAAAATGTCTATAGTTACTGATGTCCCTTGTATTTCATTTATTTACTTCTTTTTTTTTTTAGTAGGTTAAAGACAAGGAATACCGCAGCTGAATAATGGTAGTGTCAGTATAATCTAGTTCCTTCCATTGGCTGAACAGAAGATTCCTCTAGAAAATCAATGTATTAGATTAATATAATAGCATCTTTGTTGCGATCAGTCTTGTATAACACAACCAGTTTCTGCCATCAGGGTAGCCCATGCCCCGCAGCAACCAGCCAAAGTTTCCATTCCAACCACCTCTGAGAGAAGCATAAGAGACAACTGTTCTACTTGCCCAATATAAAGCAATACTGATTTCTTAGAAATATAGAGATCCAACAGTAAAACATATTTCGAAAGAACATGCTCTCTTTTTTATGGAGATTTGTAAATTTGTTTTTGGTGATATCTCCATGTACATGGCACAGAAAAGTGGACAGAGCCTGTAAGGAGTCATACAGTCTCTGCACCTTCATACTACAGAGAAATGGGCACTCTCTGTGCCACATTATAGCACCTCCGTACAGGGCCGGCCTTAGGATAGATAGCGCCCTGTGCAAAATTATCTTTCGGCACCGCACCCCATCATAAAAGAAAAGCCCCATAAAAAAAGTATAATGCCCCCACAGTATAATGCCCTATATAGTGCCCCCACTCAGTATAATGCCCCTTTAGTGCCCCCTATACAGTATAATAATAATAATATAATATATTATAACCCCTTCAAGGTCACAGTATTTTGTCCTCTAATTGTGCCCACACAGTATTATGCCCCCTAAGGCCACACACAGTATATTGCCCCCAGTAGTGCCCCTACACAGTATAATGTCCACTTAGTGGCCTCCACACAGTATAATGCCCCGCTCCGCTGACTGCCACACACAGCCCCCCATTGTAGATAGTGCCCCCATGTAGATTGTGCCATACAACCTTCCTGTAGACAGTGCCATAATCCCCCACCTCCCTCATGTAGACTCTGCGATACAGCCCCCCAACCTCCCCCTTGTAGACAGTGCCCCCCCCCCAAAAAATTTTTTACTCACCTAGGCCCGTTCCCCAGGAAGAACTGAGCTGCTCCACGACGGGATACTTGCGTGAGCCTAGTACAGCCTAGTACAGCGTTTCCCAACCTTTTCGGATTCGAGGCACCACTGAAAAAAATAAAATTTCCTCAGGGCACCCCTACCAAAAATTGTTTAGAGAAAGACAGAAAACGGCTAAAAACAAGCACTGCACTTGTAGGGTATATTCACACAGCATTTTTTGTAAGGCAAATAAAATCTGCCTCCAAATTCCTTCGGGAATTTTGAAGCAGATTTTGAATTGACAGCGTTGTTTGACCCTTTTTTAAGCCGTTGAATCTAATGCAAAAAAGCTCTAAACGAGCGCCGCAGGTATTTTCTGCCTCCTATTAATTTCAGTTGGATCTCAGAGGTGGAAACCACTTGAAGACTATCAGCCTCCCGCTCACACTAAAATTGCCATCAGCCCACCACACAGCCCCCTGTAGGTAGTGCCACTCAGCCCCCTGTAGGTTGTGCCACTCAGCCCCCTGTAGGTAGTGCCACTCAGCCCCCTTGTAGGTAGTGCCACACAGCCCCCTTGTAGGTAGTGCCACACAGCCCCCTGTAGGTAGTGCCACACAGCCTCCGGTAGGTAGTGCTACACAGCCCCCTGTAGGTAGTGCCACACAGACCCTGGTAGGTAGTGCCACACAGCCCCCTTGTAGGTAGTGCCACACAGCCCCCTTGTAGGTAGTGCCACACAGCCCCCTTGTAGGTAGTGCCACACAGTCCCCTTGTGGGTAGTGCCACACAGCCCCCTTGTGGGTAGTGCCCCACAGCCCCCTTGTAGGTAGTGCCACATAGCCCCCTTGTAGATAGCACTCCCCCCTTTCTGTAGATAGCGCCACTGCAGCTCCCTGAATGAGCAAAATCCCCTTGTGGCTGGGGATTCCGCTCCTGGAGCGCTCCGTTTGATGTACAGTGACATCAGGGGCAACTCCTGAAGTGAAATCCCCATCCACAGCATTGCCGACGCTGTGACCGGCGATTCCACTTCAGGAGAAGCCCCTGTCATCTGTGTCCATTTATGGACAGTGACGTCGCTGGATTCTCCTGGAGTGGAATTCTTGGTCACAGCGTCGGGGATTCCACTCCAGGAGAAGCCCCTGACGTCTCTGTCCATTTATGCACAGTGACATCAAGGGCTTCTCCTGGAGTGGAATCCCCGGTCACAGCGTCGGCAACGCTGTGGGCGGGGATTCCGCTTCAGGAGCTGCCCCTGATGTCACTGCCCATATATGGACAGAGACATCAAGCGGAGCGCTCCAGGAGTGGAATCCCCAGCCAGAGGGGAGCTACAGTGGCACAGTGCTCTGCTATAGGGGCGTCGCCACCGCTGTAGCAGCCGCAGCGGCTGCTAGTGGAGCCGCCAGCAATGGGGAGGGCGCTACGGGCCCGGTGTCGCCGCCAGCAACCGCTACGGATGCTAGGGCGGTAGCGACGCCACTGAGTGAAGAAGCACCAGGGCGGAAAGGCGGCTCCTGAGTCGCCGGGCCCGGGAACTTCTGAAATGAGCAGGGGAAGGGAGCCAGCACAGCGCCCCCTTCCACCTGCTGTAGTGATACGCCCTGTGCAATGGCACAGGTCGCACACCCCTAAGGCTGGCCCTGCCTCCGTACGACACCGCATTACAGCAATGCTCCTACAGGGGAATACCTCTGTAATATGGCATTGGATGGAGCATGCCACAATCTGTATAATTTCATGCGAAATCAAAAGCATACTGGAGGTACAGTACAGTGCAGTATACCCCATGCACTTTTATTGGTGCCATATTACAGTGTTATGGAGCCATGATGGGGTCACATGCATGAGCCCTAAGACAAAGAGGTGGAGAACAAGCATTACAGGATACTAGAAAAAAAGACAAAATAAATTATTTGCTACGATGTACTGGCATCAAGAATAATAACAGCATAAAGCACAGTCCCGAAAACATATCTTATAATTACAGAGTATAGTTATTATAGATCAGTAGGTTTAATATATGGTTGTTCGAGTACAGAACAACTCTCTTATTTGGTCTTTTACTACTTCTTATTCGTGGGTGTTAATTTTGGTTGTAACTACTTTATAGAGGTTTATGCAAGTAAATGGAAGTAACAACAATAGGGACAATTCTGCTTGTAGATCCAATGCTTTTTAAAAAGAATCTCAGCACCTACGTATATGTACTTCATAAGGTTAAAAATAACACCTCTCAATGTGCTAAATAATATTACAAACCACATAGAGGGCATCCATTATATACTGTAGTAAAGTCACAGACATGGCGGCACTGTTGAAGTATATGTTAACTGGTGGAATATGACATCACAACAATGTACAACCACCAACACTTTAATAGCATTTTATAACCATTGTCCATATATTGCATTACTGAGCTACGGTATGTACTTCTTCCCTCATATTACATATTGCCGCCTATTTATAGGGCACTGCAGAGCTGGCATGAGGTATGGTGTTTGGTGTATGCCAAAGCTACTTGTGATATCACAACTGGCCCCTACGTTTAGATTCTACATTCTCTCCAGAGCCTTCAGTTTGAGACCGGCTTTTTAGTACACCTCCTGGGATTTACTTGGTAAAATGTTTTAAACTACAGCCAAGATATGAGGATTTCCTGGCTGCCAATGCAAATATGTATTAGAATGACTTTGGGTAATTAAAAAGCTAATAAATAAAAATTGGCTTCAAGTACGTTAACCCCCTTATCAAATTTCATAATTCTAAAATGCTAATTCTTCTAAAAAAAATATAATACCACACACTGTAACAACTCAGTCTTAACAGTAGAATGGATGTACTGTATACCCTTCCTAATATATTTATGTAACACATTTAATTGGCGCTTCTGCTTCTTCGGGCCAATATCTGATATTGATATCTTCACATATAAGTTATTTATGCTCATAATATTGGTCAAACAACATCATTCTACCCTGAAATGGATCATTCAAAGCCTTCCTTGCAGCTTACTGAGTATAATGTATATACAGGACAGTTTAAGAAAGCCTTCACAATAGTGGCTTCAAATGAAAACTCATGGTAAAAATATGTAAAGTGTGAGGGATATATTATAATAATCATTATAATAATAATCAGAATAGGGCGGAGTACAAAAACTACAAAGTGGATGTAAATTAGGCAAAAGCGTATTGGCCATTCACATTAAGTAACCTAAGTAGATGAGCCACATGAGACCAGTGGATTTATTGAATTGTTAATATAGGTTTGCTTGTCATTAAAACCGCATACAGAGAAAAAAAAATATCTGCCTCAACAGTGTCAAGTGTCCGTTGTTCCTTCATCTGACTCCAGTGCTAGATAATCTTTTACATTTTTTGCAGGAAAATAGAGATTTGAAACATACAAAAATTACAGCATATAATCACCAAAAAGAGATACAATTATTCCTTCTTTCCATGCTTACCCGAGTTCCTCCTCGCCCCCCTCTCAAGTGCTACATAATATTCATGTCACCCTTGGCTGAGTGCTCCTGATAAAGGATTCACGAATTGGGATTCCCTCAAACAGATCCAAATTAGATATTAAAATTAGGTAAACCAATGACTACAAAAAGTCAATTCCCCAGAATATGGGCCCAAACAGCAGAATATTATGGCTAGTAAACAAGGAGGTCTTGATCAGGTTTTTTTATTCAGTTTTTAAAGTGGTTGATCAAATTCTGACAACTTATGACCTATCCACCGGATAGGTCATCAGTATGTCATCGGTGCGGGTCCGAAACCCGGACCCCGCATTGATAAGCCACTACGGTGGCCTGCGGACACCGGATGTTGTGGCACATAATGCTATGGACGGAGCCCGGAAGCAGTTGGCTCCATACATAGCATAGCAGCCGTGCTGTAGAACTGCTGGTCTGCTCCTATTCACTTGAATAGGAGCAGAGCTGCAGTACTGCAGCACGGCCACTATTCTGTGGCCGGAGCCAACTGCTTCTGGCTTGTACGTCCGATGCACGGAGGCACCAGACCAGCTGATCTGTGCAGGGCCCGGGTGTCGGACCGCCGCAGATTATGTACTGATGAGTTATCCGGTGGATAGGTCATTAGTTGTCAGAAGCTGGAAAACCCCTTTAAGCCAAACCCAGGTGTGGATCCTAAAGGGGGGGGAAGTATAAAGGACAGATACTAGTTCTCATTTTTTAATCTATTCAATTCTTTGAATTTTGGCATCAAAAACTGCTTCAAAGAACCTGATACAAGCCTGCATGTGTACAGGCAGCCTTAGGCCTTTTTTTGTCAACTTTCACCTCAAATTCCTGCTCTGACTACATGGGGGGAGTTATTAATAATTATCATTACAGCTATGGCCACTTTTCGAGGTCTTTGTTAATGAAGCATTACATGGTGTTAATTGAAATCAATGGAGTCATTGACAACACATTTGTGAATAATGATGCAGTCTAACTTAATAAAGTGTTACTCAAAATGCAATATGTTATCTATAATAAAGGATATATGCCCCTATTAATGGGGCTGTCACTCATCTCTATCACATACAATACTATCAGTTGAACCTTATAGGTTAAGCATTGAACTCATTGATATCAACGGTCATCTATTTTTTCTAAAGCATGGCTGAGGTCTACCCACCCAGAGTGCCATAGTGAATGATTGGGTTCTCTCCTCTCGGTATACCCTAATATTTTTTTAATACAAGCATTTTACATAATAAAAAAAAGTGCTTTCGATGACTTTACTGAGACAATGAGTTATATGTCCTCGTGCCTAAATTATTGCTATTAGTTCTGACAGATACTGCAAAGACCATCTAATGTCTATGCGGATTGTCAGACAAGTGTTATTTTTGGAGAAAAATGGAAAGGCCAGGATCAAGGGCGTACATAGAGGTGAGGGGAGCATATAGCAAACATTAAAATTGGGCCCCCCAGATACAAGTTAACACCATTACACTCCTAACAAAGGGAGGACTTGGTGCTGGTTTACCCTCATCACCTTTCCATTTGTTTAGGTCAATTCTCCACACCCTGGTTTGCTAACATTGCTTGGCTGGTGGACAGAGGCTCCCTGCACAGTAACATAAGTGATAAACTGTGCCCCCTATGCCCACGGGCCACAAAATAGTCGTATGAACTGCCTTTATGGTACTTAACTCCTTGGCAAGGATATATTTTGTCAATTGATTTTATTCTGTATTACTGATGTGAGCAGTTTTGTCAGATTTCATTCCCCCCTCTCCTGCACAAACAATATTAGGCAAAACGATAATGGGTGGATCATTGTTGTTGCTAATTGTCGGCCAAGAGATGCGCTACCTTACTGTAAGTCTAAGTTTTAGGTATTTGTTATGTTCAGAAATGAAGCTGCGTCATTTAAAACTAAGAGTCAAATATTTAGAAACTAAAAATCTAACATATTAAAATGTCAAAACTAAATCCAAAAGAATTTAATTGAAAAGGGAATTCCAAATGAATATTGAGAAGTAATGGATTTATTCTTAGAGAAATGGAAACTCATGTACGGTACAATACAATCAATCTGATTTAGTGCATACTGTAGCTGTTTCCAAAAAATATGTACACGAGGCAAAGCTGTCAGGCTCCGTCTAAAGAACAATCCTTTCATTTTACATAGGCCACACAATATAATGAATCCCACTGTTTTCTGTTCTTGCTGCTTGGCAAACTCAACAGTTCTGTATCTTCAGGCAAAGTTTTTGCAAACTTTATTCTTTGCGAATATTTTTAGTTGTGTGGGATGAAAAAAAGTATCCAAACACAGTATGTGAGGGATAGACTGCAATATGTGAAGACTAGTACATGCTTTAGGAACAAGAAGCTGCATTATAACTTAATATGAATGCATGGAACAATGTGTTCTATTATGACATAGATTTCCCTACAATACATCAATAAATTAGAATCATTGTTAGAAAAAGGGCAAACATGTATGTCCCATTGTTTTCCAGCCAAGGCAGGGTACGGAACAAATTAAATATTTTCGATTGTACAGATGTAGCAAACTTTAACTTGACGCCGATAAGTTATCACGCTTCAGCAAGTTATCACTTAACACAACAAAAGCCATTGAAAATGTCACGTTAAAGTTTCTTGCCACAGTGTATTTAACGCGTTGATTGTCAAGTAATAGATTGCTACATCTATGCTTGAATTGTTTTATATTAGGAACCAATGAAAAGGCTCATTTAAAGGCTATGTACACCTTCGAAAGTGATTTTTTTAATAAAAATGTCAGTGTGTTTGGTGCAGGTTTTCAATTAGTTTTTATTAAAAATTCTTTTAACTTTTTGAGATACAGCTGCTCTGTCTTTTTTATACAGACCGGCTGTATCGTTCGTTGATTCCTGTACCTGTCAGGTCCGCGGTACTGATGGGTTCAGTGCCAGCGGGTCTCAGACACGCAGTATCCACCTGTAATCGATCACATCTAAGTTATGAACTTAGATGTGATGGATAACAGGTGGATTCTGCGTGTCAGGGACATGAAGGACCTGCGGTCACTGAACCCATCAGTCCCGCGGACCTGACGGGTACAGGATTCAGCGAAAGATACAACTGAGCTGTACCTCAAAAAGTATAAAGACGTTTTAATAAAAACTAATTTGAAAGTTGCACCAAACACACTGACATTTTTATTCAAAGTTGTATATAGCCTTTAAATAGTAGCATAAAGTCTCTTTGAGATCTTACTTTCCAGCAAAATATAAACCCTTTCCAACTTTTTTTTTTTAAATAAAACAATGTATTATGATGTTTAATGCATCTTTTGAATAGTCTTTTTGTTCATTTTTTTAAAAAAACTTTTTTTAGATACAGCTTCATAACTTAGATGTGATAAAGACTCGTTACCGAAGCCGTCAGTGCTGCTAACCTGACGGTTTCGGCTTTCAGCGCAAGATACAGCTTCTATATATCCAGGATACCTAGACGCTGTATCTCAAAAAGTAAAACATTTAAATATAAAAAAAAATGCAAAAGTTGCATTAAACACCATAATACATTGTTTTATTAAAAAATGTAAAAAAAAAAAAAGTGGTGAAAGGTTTACATAGTCTTTAAAAATGTCAGACACTTTAGAGGTAAGGGGTTGAGTTTGGTATCACGAATTAAGGACTCAAAAAGAGATCTCGTCATTATGAAACAATGATGTGCCTGGTTCTAAGTCATATAAAATAATTTGGTATGAAGGTACAAGAGAAAAGAGTGTCCATTTGGCATATCGTTAATTCGGCCAGTATACATCAGGAATCCACAGCCCCAACTGTATAAAAAAGCCAGTCAACTACACTATTCAATACAACTGTAAAAGAAAAACATATACTGCCACTGAGTATATAGAATTATTATTTTTTTATTATTTTTTTTTTAAATGGCAGTCAATGACCGATGAATGCAACTGAATAGGCATACAGTTGAATACATCTTGCCAAACGTTTGGTGTGACCATTACAAACTGTGCCACAGAACAGGAAGCCTGTACGTGGTGTGAATCTGGCCTAAGCTAGTAATTAAACAAGCACAGGGTAACAAGGCCTGACAAAGAAATATCAGGCCTTATAGCAAAATTTAAAGTGGAACTTCACCCCACCATAACCATTTTCATCTGGGAGTTCAGAATATTCAACAATCATGGTTGTCATATCATTGCTCTATTACTTGTTCCTTTCCACACTTTATTGTACATAGATCGATCGATCGATAGATAGATAGAGATAGATAGATATCACTTACTTGAGAAAGGCCTTAATGGGGTTGTCCGAGATACGATCAAATTTTCAAAAAGTGTGTCATACATTACCCCTTATACAGACAACCTAAATAAGGAAGTATTTAAAAAAAAATCCACTTACCACATATCGTCTTTGAATTTAGCGCCGTTTGTTTACATGCACTCCAGGTCCGGTTTGTTGATGTTTCCTTCTCATGAAACTTATTTTCCCTGCATGCATTGCAAGAGTTCATGTGAGCTGTCCTTGCTCGTCCCCGCTGAGATCCTTCGTGTTTCCTTGCTGACCTTTTTTTGCACCCCAGCACCTCCGTAGATGTCATCCACCAACTCCATAGATGTCACACTCCCCTCCCCCACCTGTACCTAGCGCTATTGTACGTAGCGCTATTGTACCTCACCGAAGGAGCGGAATCCCACTGTGGTTGTGGATTCTGCTCCTAGACGCTTCGCTTGATGTCTCTGTCCATATATGGAAAGAGACATCAAGCGATCCGTTCTGGACAGGAATCACCGGCCACAGTGGCGCTATGTATATAAAGGCGGGGGGTGTTTGTGGGGGGTATCTACAAGTGGCTGTGTTTCGCAGGTGCCGTCCTTGTTCACTGTGAACATGCACAGGCGCGCTCACAGTGAACAACTACATAGGCAGGGCAAGCACTAAAGAATCAGCACCCGCAGAAACGACACGTCACCAGTGACGTGTCGTATACCATCCGAGGTCTCTCTGGTCCGAGACCATGTGATCGGTATACGATACGACAGTAGAGGAGGCAGAAAACGTGACGTCGGAGCTCATGTGATGAGCAGGAAAAAGCAGCCAGAGTGGAGAACCGAAGAAAGATTGCAAGGGTAAGTATATTATGAAATTGTAAATTGTGCAATGTGGTTTTAAATGTAAAAAAAATAATAATCTCGGACAACCCCTTTAATGTGTAGGCTGAATTGTCGCTTTTTTAAAATGGGCAAATAAAACTATTTTAAATTCACTCCAAATTAGAGTGCTGCAAATTTGTGATTTATAAATCACACTATACGGCCAAAAGTATGTGGACACCCCTCTTAATTATTGAGTTCAGGTGTTTTAGCCACACCCATTTAATCAAGCACACAGCCATGCAATCTCCAGTCAAATATTGGGAGTAGAGTAGAAGAGATCAGTAACTTTGAATGTCGTACTGTCATAGGATACTTTGCCACAAGTCAGTTGATAAATTTCTGATCTTCTAGATCTGCCACGGTCACCTGTAAGTGCTATTATTGTGAAGTGAAGCGTTCAAGAGATTTAGCTCAGCCACGAAGAAATAGACCACACAACTTACAGAGCGGGACCACGGGCTGCTAAAGCGTGTGGTGCATATGAATTGCCAATCCTCTGTCATCACTCCATCACTCACTACAGAAATCCAAACTTGCTCTGGAAATAACATCAGTACAAGAACTGTGCATTAAGAGCTTCATGAAATGGGTTTCCATTGTCGAGCAGCTGCACACAAGCCATGCATAGTGCCAGCTTGAGTGGTGTAAAACACACTGCCACAGTCTGATGGACGAATCCTGGGTTTGCTGATCTTAGGAGAATTCTCACTGTCGGAATACATAGTGCCTATTATAAAATTTGTTGGAGGAGGGATAGTGGTCTGGGGCTGTTTTTAAGGGTTTGGGTAAGGTCCCTTATTCCGTAAAAGGTAACGTGAATACTACAGCCTACAAAAACATTTTGTACAATTATTGATTCTAACTTTGTAGGCACAGTTTGGGGAAGGCTCTTCCTGTTCCAGCATGACGGTGCCCCAGTGCACAAAGCAAGGTCCATAAAGACATGCTTGGATGAGTTTGGTGTGGAGGAACTACCGTCGAGTGGCGCACAGAGCCCTGATCTCAATTTCATCAAACCATTTTGAGATGAACTGGAGCCGATTGTGGGGCAGACTTTCACTTTAAACATAAGTGCCTGAACTCACAAATGCTCTTTGGGCTGAATGGGCACAAATTCCCACAAACACTCCAAAATCTTGTGTGCCTTCCCAAAAGAGTGGAGGATGTAAAAGGGCGGACCAACTACATATTAACACCGATGGTTTTGGAATAGAATGTCCAATAAGCTCATAGAGGTGTGATGGTCAGGTGTTCACATGCTTTTTGCCCGATAGTGTACTGTATATACTTGTTTTTATATACCGCAGTGCCCCTTAGCAAAGGTATAAATCACAGTACATGGAATCCTTAACTATAAAACCACTCACATTGTCTGTGTATCTGAATATTCAGCAACAGACAAATATTTCATCCTTATGCTTCTCCAGACACATTTCCTGCTTATTGTCTTCTATTAGATTTCTATTCCATTATTTTTCTCCTGTGCCCTCTATTACTTTGCCACTACCTAATGCATTAAAGTCATTATCCAGCTGAAATATAACTGCTGTAATTAAAACAGAAAAACATAATGTCTATCTGCATTGGATCAGTAAACACATATTTATGACTGAGTGGAACACGGAAATTTCATATAAATGTAATAAACTCAGATACCGTACCCTTTTAATGTACTGCACCACTTCCTGGATATAGGATCTGATCATTTCTGTCTTCTCCCTATGGAAAAACAAAAACATGATTGTGAGATTAGATTTTACAGTACAATATTACTCTAGACAGAACACTATAGAAATGACAGTTCTTTATCTCAATATAAGTAATGTAGTAATATTCCGAGCAAACAAAAATATCTACACATTTAAAGGGGTCCTATAATTTTATACCAAGACCTCATGCATGGGGCCTTGGCAATGGCACAGAGTCCTATGACTCCGTACTAATGAGCCGTAGTCACTCCATATTCTATCTAATGTCATTGTATTATTGGGAGAAATTCTCCCTTAGAAACCATGCTTTAAAAAATACCTTGGTACGTGTGCAAATAATTTTTTTTTTGGTTCGATTCTATATACAGTGTTAGATTATTGCCTCATATACGTCTATGGTTGCAATATTACAGCTTGTATAGAGCCGTAATATGGCTGTGTGCATGATTCCTAATGTCAGTTTATATAAATGTTATTCTTCAAGTCTGGAGTTTAGGGGTTGGGAGTTTACAAATACAGTACTTCTCCATATGGACAGATTACAATGGTAGATCAATATAAGGTATTACAAAACACTACCTGCACAAATATTTAGCTAATATTAAAATGATTTCTCCAATTAAAATTATTATAATTATAGGGGGGGGGGGGGAATCACAAGTCACCAAGCATTTTCACCAAGTATTTATCACAGAATATTGGCAAGAGCTCTGATTATTGGTTGACCAAATTCTTTTCAGGTTGAACGCAGAGTTTTTGTTTTCCTGGCTATGAGTGGTGGGAACACTAGATACATAATGCACATTGCGGTTAAATATATGATGGGTACAGAGTACATGTCAATGTTTATCACACTGTACTTACTCCTCCATTTGATTCTTATCTTTTGACTTGGTTTCTGTGACTTTCTCTTGCCGCTTCTTGTCCATCTTCTTTTTTAACTCTTTCTTTTCCCTACGGGAATATAAAAAATATGGTAGAGGTAAAAAAAATAACCTATATTAGAATCCATTAGTATTTTATAGGCATTGAGATATAGTTATACTTTTCACATGTTTCCTTGAGTTTTTTCAGCTGGTTGTTCTGGCACTCCTCAGCCACGTCCGTCAGCTTCTGGATAAGCTGTAATGGAAATTATATATGTCAATAAGGGAAACAATGAGCAAAATTGTAGAATCAGTCGCCATTAATGTCCCTGATCTTGGTATGTTACACTATATTATTACAGTTTCCGCAAGTGAAGGTTTTTCTGTGTATACAGAAAGGTTTTTACATTTTCCAATACACTATTTATCAATTCCTCACCGTTTTCAAGATCTCTGCTTGCAGCCACTTTGAAGAACCTTCATTTTGTACTTGTAGTGAATATAAAATATCTGTCCTGGTCATGAGATTACACAGGTGAACTGCTCGTTACATTACAGTTATTACAGCTGTATCTTGTAACGAGCCATGCACCTATGTGATCATTTCATGACCAGAACAGATTATCATTATATAATAACAAACTATTTGCTAAAACCTTAATACCCCTTTCATAATGGTACAGATGTTCCTTCCTTACCTTCCTTCTTATCTGAACATATCTTGAGATGTGTGGCGCAAGATGACCAGCTTTAGAAAAAAAATCATGATTTTTCGAGAGGTATAGCTATGTATGACCACCCAGTGGTTGGGATGTAAATTACAGCATGTCAAGGGTTTTGCTAGCATGTCGTGATATTGTATTGAAATGGTTTCATTAGCATCTGGAGTCCTTAACCAACTTCAAGCAAATGTAAGGGTGGACACATCTGTATGTTTAATGCACTTACGGTATATAATCTGAACCAGCATTTATTTACACTATCCCTTTAGGTCTGGGTATGTTTTTGTACATGTTTTTACCATTCTTATGGATGGAACTGGGTGAGTGCCCAATTAACACAAGGTATAATGCTGTAAGGAAAGCTAGTATGATCCTGGGAGCCCAATTAGGGAATTCTATTAATGAAATGAGGTCCTTCGTTCAGGACCTCAATCAAATAGCAGGAGCAGAGATTGTAGATCCTCTCCAAAGTGACACATCCGTAATGTACTGCTTCATTTAACCTGCTGATTGCTGGGGCCCTAGCAGTGGAAAACCTGTCACTAGTTTATTTTCAAGGTCCCTTTTTAAATAAGATGGGACTGAATTCGTAGTTGACCTTGGGGTCTAAAGCACAATTTTGAATTTCCATTTACTATTCTAAAAAAGCCCTTCTTTTCTGGACATGTGCTATACGTAACTACAGTCTGCTTTAAAAACATTTTTGCTTTATTTTACAGAACAAAAGTGATTTTGACTCCTACTCCCCCTAACCTTGCAGACTATCTTCACATTAAGAACATTTAATACAAAAATAACCTGGTTCTTGACAAGCTCTGGTTCTTGAAAATAATGTAATATTTTCGATATATACTGTATGAATATATTTCAATACCTATGTGAGCTCTTCATGTGCGCCTTTGACTTTATATATCCTGATGCTTATATAGTGCCAACATATTCTGCATCGCTGTACAGAGTTTGTCATCACTCACGTCCATCCCTGTCTGCAATGTGTTTCACAATCTAATATCCCTATCTCTTAAACACACACACACACACACACACACACACACACACACACACGCACATACACGCCATTGGTCGACATTCTATTGAAGCTAAAGTTTCCAAAAAAAAACATATAGATTTAAAGAATTTAACCCAGGGAACATGGGCAATTTCTTATAGCAAATCCGGACCAGGTTCTATATTTTTCTATGAATTTTTGGGGAAATGTCCAATAATGTTCCTTATACCTAGCATACATAATAACTAATTGTTCATTAAAGAGGCTCTGTCACCACATGATAAGTGGCCTGTCTCCTACATAAAGATATGGGCGCTATAATGTAGGTGACAGTAATGCTTTTTATTTAAAAAAACGATCTATTTTTACCACTTTATTAGCGTTTTTGATTTATGCTAATGAGTTGCTTAATGCCCAAGTGGGCGTATTTTGTCTTTAGACCAAGTGGGCGTTGTACAGGGGAGTGTATGACGCTGACCAATCAGCATCATGCACTCCTCTCCATTCATTTACACAGCGCATAGGGATCCTGTTAGATCCTTATGTGCTGTCTTATACTAACACATTAACAATACTGAAGTGTTTAGACAGTGAATAGACATTCCACGGGATGTCTATTCACAATCTCTGCACTTCGTTACTCTGTCTGTGATAGTTACAGCAGAGGAAGCGTGATCTCGTTGTAACCAGTCATTTACCGCGTAATCTCGCGAGATTACGCATCCTCTGCTGTAACTACCACAGACAGAGTAACGAAGTGCAGAGATTGTGAATAGACATTCTGTGGAATGTCTATTCACTGTCTAAACACTTCAGTATCGTTAATGTGTTAGTATAAGACAGCACATAAGGATCTAACAGGATCCCTATGCGCTGAGTAAATGAATGGAGAGAAGTGCATGATGCTGATTGGTCAGCGTCATACACTCCCCTGTACAACGCCCACTTGGTCTAAAGTGAAAATACGCCCACTTGGGCATTGAGCAACTCATTAGCATAAATCTAAAAACGCTAATAAAGTGGTAAAAATAGATTGTTTTTTAAATAAAAAGCAGTACTGTCACCTACATTATAGCGCCGATCTCCTTATTTAGGAGATAGGGTACTTATAATGTGGTGACAGAGCCTCTTTAAGCCCCTTTATATGATGGGAGAGTTACAACAGGTTTATTATATGGCAGCAGACTATCAGTCTAGTATGTATCTGACTCGTACAGCGGAGGAAGTAAGATGACGGGTCCCAGGTATAACAGAGGGATTCCTTTTACCAGTTTATGAAGGCGTTCAAGTCATGACACAAATGGTAGCAATATATAAGCAGACATTAACAATGATAAGTAATGGGAACCTCTTAGTTATTCCAATCCACAACATGGTCTAAGTATAATGCATCAGCACTATAGAATTTTATTAGATATTAGTTTCCCTCTAAGTTCTTTATAGCAAATAGACTCCAATGAAAATCCATGTTCTGTAAGTATTTGTAAGTATTGTGAAGTGGAACTTAAAGCAGTGAGTATGGGATGTACAGGCTGTAAAAAATAAAATCCAAGTACAAACTAAAAAAGGCTATGCTAATAAAAATGTATAATATGAATTAGTGAATATGAAATATGGGAAGCAGTTGGACAATTTTATACTTGTGTCAAATATATATACTGTATGTATATAATCACATGGAGGGAAAGCCTTAAAGGGATTGTCCAGGAAAGCTGCTGGCAAGTCCTCGAAATCAAGCATTATACCATGGATACCATTGACATTAATGAGCCTTCTCTGGAGTGACAGCAAATCTAGAAAGGACCCGAACCTCACCCCAGATTGCATCCATATGGTATTTTAGGGCAGACAACTTCTTTAAGACCTTGCCAGGCAACATTAAAACGGGGTTGGGTAGAATTGTCCTAAAAAATATGCACATTTGCTACCTTAGGCTATATTTTGTACCTCAAGTGTTCATATTTCAGGGGAGATACAGTAAGACTATTAGTAATATGCAGAATAGAGAACAATATTGTAGTTGTCCAATAATGCTGCCGTCTTAGAGCACAGATACACCGAATATCCTTTACAATAAAGAAATGGATATGTGTTTATCAGGGTCCAATGTACCATAATGGGCCCCCCAACTTATGAGAGCTTCATAACTAAGGATCTGGAAGTGGAGCCAAGAACATTGTATAAATTGACAGCATTTCTTAAAGATTCCACTGTAGCGAACACCCATATTACTGTTAATGGCATGAACCTCCACAAACAAATGTTTCTACATTCCATAAATATGGAAATTCTAAACTGTGCAAGAATAGTAGAAATGAGGCAATAATTAGCCCAAAGCTTAACGCATGGAAACCGTAATTGCTTTATTGTTATTTGTAAGAGAAAAATCTCTCCAGTCTTAAACAATGAACAATTCATCAATGAAATACTTATTACAGGAACACTTGGCTCATTCATGTGTGAAGTAGATTTCATTCTGAACAAATATTAATTTAAATGGAGCCCTGGGGGATACCGTAATTGTACCTTATCCCAAGAACATTGCAGAAACACTGAGGATAATTAAACCACCCAGGAATGTAAATTGCCTTGAAATACTTTTAAATTAATTGCGAAAAGTGTGAATTGCTTTTTTAGGTAAAAAATAAAAGTTGACTAACATATGTAATATGGATGTTTCATTCCCGATTATCTACATTAGGTGATTTGGTTATTATGATTCCTATTCATTTCTAGCATCAAACAACTCCTTGTGAATGAGTGAGGCCTTGTGCACATGACAAAGCCCCGAGCATGGAGCCTATGTCTATATATTACTGTTTTCCCATGAGCAGCAGTATGGTACAGTGTGATGTGCTATAGGGACCTTAGATAAATGTCCGTCTTTCATAATCATGTTGTTAAGGTTCAAAATTCTGTGCTGGATAATTTCCATAGTGCATCTTTATAGAAGTCAATGCTTTGTTTTTCTGATAGAAAGCTCCAAGTCCCCTGCATAGACATATATTTGAAATATTCCATTCTAGCTGCCTACAGCCGCCACTAGAGGGAGCATGGGAGCTTACTGCATACTGTCTTATTATTGAGTTTAATGTATTTCAGAATGCTGTAAGCTCCAATCTGTCCCTAGTGGCAGCTGTATGGTATCTTTTATATCTATGTCTATGCAGGGAATTTGGAGATCTGTATTAGAAAAAAACAAGCTTTGACCGCAATAAAGATATATTACGAAATAAATCAGTATAGAATTTTGAACCTATTTTGATTTTTTTTCAAATGGTGTTTAAGGGTTGAGGCTCTATATAGAAAACACCTTTGACCTGTTGACACCTTTGGTCAGGGTTATAGAGATCAGAACCATTATCCGACACCCTAATTATCTATATTTTTTGTCTAGCCATTAATCAATAATATTTTGACTGTTTCCTAGCCACAGGGCCGCAGAAAGTAGGTGGTAGGCAAATATGATAACATGCCATAAACACTTCAACATCCAAATATTGACTTCAGTATCCAACATTTTGATTGAATGTAGGCAGTTTTCATGTACGGATTTAGTAGACTTGAATTTTTCATTTATCGGTTTGTTTGTGCACCAAATGACAAACTCAGCTTTGCTACATTTAGAAGCAGAGGTAAGCAGTGGCAGGTGACAATATGTATCCCTTTCTCAACTTCACTTCCACTTCTAGATATCTTTATGACATATCAGAAAATAGCATTGTAGTGGGTCATACACAGCTCACAACATGCACATTAAAGTGACACTGTCAAAATAACAGCCTTATTTCCCGATGAAATGTGCAGTCAGCGGTGGGAGATGCATCTCTAGACAGGGCAGTCCTGCTGCTGAGGCCATCCTATAACACCTGAAGCCAGTCCATGAAGTTAAGGTATTGTGATAGTGTCTCTTTAAGATTTCATATGGAAATCTCCAATCTATGAGTTGAAGGGGCAAGGCACTAGAAAGGGCACGGGGGTCCCTTGGTTCTAGAGATCAGTAAGAGTTCCAGGTAACAGACAACCACCAATACTATCTTCTGACATAATAATCATGACTATCAATGACATGTCAGAAAATATATGAAGAGGGAAATACACTCTAAAGGGAACCTGTCACCAGCATTTCACCTATTGAACTCTACTCACCCCTCGCTGGCCGCTGCTATCAAAAGTTAATTGCCGTTACCCCCTCTTCTAAACTCCTCCTCCGACCGTAAATAACAGTTTGCAAACATTTTGCGCTTTTTATGTTAATAATCCGTCAGTCTCGTTCGTTCTCCTTCGTATGCCTGCCCACCGCCAAAAACTGGCCCGCCCTGAATACCAAAATCTCGTCTGAGATAGCACGCATGTGCCCATCATGTATAATCTGACGCCCTTCCCTGCTTAGTCTGGGCCTCAAATCTAGTTACTGCGCATGCACCGCTATGGTGTCCGGTTGTGCGCACGCACCAGAACAGGACATCGATGCACAAGCACAGGATTTTGTGCATGCTGCAGGGTGGTGAGAAGATGTCAATCAAAAGTAAGGAGGCGGGGTTAACTCTGAAAGGCTTGAGGAATGAAGATATGACACTTTTCAAATGAAGATATGACTCTTTTATGCTCATTAGAATACGGCACGGGAACACTAAAAACTGAATACTAAAAGGTACAGAGCCTACTTAGAAGATAATTATAGGTTACATAAGACTGATTTTTCACCCACTACCACCAGGTATTGCTGGTTTAATAGGTGAAATGCTGGAGACAGGTTCCCTTTAACTAATGATAACGGTGCAGACTTTAGAAAGAAGACGTAAGGAAACAGTGAAGCCCATACAGAGCAATCTCATTCCTACTGACCTGTTTGATGTGCTCTCTTTTCTGATATTTCTCGCTGTAATACTGTTCTTGTCGGAGATTAAGAAGCTGCTGCTGCTGTTGTTCTTTCAGCTCCACCAATTTCTGGGCCATTTCTGCATCTAATGCGGCTAAATCTTGTTCTACAGTAGAAGAATTATGATCCGGACTCCCAGAATCACACCTGAAAGAAGAAAGCAGGGCACTATATAGTGGATACGATTCATAAACTTTTATAGTTTCTACTTACTTTTCCTGCCCTACTTTCTTTTTAAAAACCAAAAAAAAAGGTGTCTTTTTTTTTGCCAAGCTAAACCAAATTTTTTTTGTTTTTGCCTCTCGACATTCCAGCGGTCATAACTTTTTAAACTTTTAGTGGACGTAGTTGTATGTGGTCTTGTTTTTGCAGGACTACTTGTACTTTCTTTTAGTGGCATTTTGGGGTACATATGTTAGTGATTCATTTATATTGATTAATATTGTGACAGATTTAAAAAAAAAAATAAAGTTATAAATTTTATTTGCTGCCCAGTGCACCAAAAGTTTAAGTGCAGGCCTACGCTTAAACTCCAACTATTAGTGTTCTATGCCCCCATCTGGCAGTGGGTCAGATTATTATTCGTACCACTCTTGGCACACTGCTTTGTTTCCTCCAAATTAGCAAGTATTTCGAGTCCTGGCCAAGGGACAAGGAAAAAAAGAAATGCTGCTCTGTTCCATGCCACCCTTCTTCTTTCCAGACACCAGGCCGGGCTAAGTACCCACCTATCCTTCCACCCAGAGATCAGGACTACAATCCAAACGCAAGCAAAATAGTGAGAATGTGTATTAGTACTGTATAGAGGTAATATTATGCATTCTATAGCTGTAGTATGTAATTTATTAGACACTGTATGGAAGTGTTACTTGAGCTCTGGAGATAGAATTACTTAGGCCCTCTATGGCAGAATTATTTATGCACTGGTTGACAGTATTATTTGGGCACTGTATGATGTTTTTAATTAAGCACTGTATAATAGTATTATTTATGCACTGTAGGACAGTATTTTTGGGCACTGTATGGTGGTTTTACTTGGGCACTGTATGATGGCATTATACATGTACTGGATTGCAGTATTATTGGGCTCTGTATGACAGTTTGGCTACTGTATGATGGTATTAAAGGGGTTTTTCCATAATCAATATTTATCACCTATCCACAGGGAAGGTGATAAATCTCTGATCAGTGGGAGTCCAACCGCTGGGAACCCCACCGATCACGAGAACAGGTTCACCTGGCCGTTCACAGGAGCCCCTTAAGAAAGCGCTCGGCAGCTCCATAGAAACAAATGGAGTGGTAGCCGAGCATGCGCAATACCACTCCATTCATATGGGGCTCCCAGGAATGGCAAGCTAAGCCTATTCTCATGATCGGTGGGGGTCCCAGCAGTGTGACCCCTACCGATCAGATATTTATCACTTATCCTGTGGATAGGTGATAAATATTGATTATGGAAAACACCCTTTAATTTGGCACTGTTATATTTTTGGCCACTTTGTGGCATTATTATTTTAGCACTATGGTGGTATTATTTTGGGCTCTGTAGAGCGGTACAATTTGAGCAATATATAATTGTATTATTATTGGAGCAGCGTGTTTTACACTGGTGAAAGTTTCATATATGTAAATTTGGATACACCTATAGAATGTCTTATGAGGACCTTATTAATCGCTTTCATGTTTATCACCTAGAACGCTGGCTCAGTGCACCTCACCAAGATGTTCATTACTTCCTAATAACAGCTATAACCTCTGCATCTCAAAAGATCTCTATATTGGAATCTGTGAAAGAGAAAATTGCCATGTTTTCATTACAAGGCTCATAAGACTTCCAATTTCATAATTTTTACTGTCAGCAAAAATGTTTATTTTCTTTCTTTCTGAATGCAGCAATATCACCAAAAGAAGCAGTTCTAAGCCTTCATTCACTGTAAAATCCAGCAAAAAATGCTGATTGTCACATTGTGGCTCATGTTATTTTCTGCTACAAGAATCATTATTAATATCCATTGATAAACTTGTACTGTACATTGTATGCAGCTGCCAAAGAAAGATCTATCTAGTCACAAATTGCTTTTCCGATCCAGCATAATGTGAAAACCGACCCAGTCCCTCGCTTTTAAAGTTTACTGCTGGCTTAGGCTGCTGCACATTCAGTGTCTTAACGTTAGAAAGTGCATTACTTTAAAGGATATAAAAATGAAAACTTATATAACGGCTGTGAGCTTATTTTTCCTACTTATTTTAGGAAGGATTTTAAAGCATAGGATGCGTCAAAAAAACATCTTTCACTACCAATTAAGTGAGAACCCAAGTAAGTCTTAAAGGGAAAGAACACGTCAAATAATTTTGTGATACACCAAATAGATTTTTGGGAACATGATGTTAGTAAAACTTTAATTAACAGCATTTCTTGTAAGTGAATAATTGTGAGTACTGTGAAAACTATTACTTAAAGGGTTCCCATATTATATGGTAGTGCTGCCCAATAGGATAGAATCTAATGAATACCCCAGTCTGATGCTGCCTCTTGGGGGCTGTCTAACAAAACACCGTATCCACATCCATTAAGTATTATCAAAGAAGTACTCATGTTATAAAAGTGCTTCTGAATCCACAAGAGTATATGAAAAGTTTTCACCTTATTCCAAGTTTAGCCTTTGGGTTTGCCATATAGTATTATTCCCCTGTAATAGTATCAGATAATTATTTTACAATTTATTATAATTCACTAAATGTTTTCTTTATTTAATCAGTAAATGCCATTTCCACAAGCTAGGTAGATAAAAACAGTGGGAACCAGGTTGGATCCACTGTGAAAAAGCTACACCATCCAGGTGCAATACTTCCACGAGTCAAGCAATTTTTTTAGAATAAATTAAGTTATTGTATAAAACAATAGATCATGAAGATCATAATAAAATGTACATAAAAAGAGAGGGTCACTTGAGCTACTTTTCCACAAGATAAACAATCATCAGGTGCCCATATTTGATGGTTGTAGAACTATGGAATGTGGAATGGGCATAAGCTTAGTTAGGCTTTCCTTCATCTGGGGCAAAGATTCAGTTTATTGCCTTAGCCCTGCATTAAAATACTCTGGCCAAGGCAGAGTGACTTGTTAGTGTTGCTTCTGGCACCCAATAAACATGACCCAGTGGTCAGGATCGGCCTTACATTATGGTGCCCTGTGGAGTACCTGACTGTGGCGCCACCCTCAATATGGTGTACAGTCATATAGTTTACAAATTATTATACCATATAGGGCCTAATTATCAGCATCATATACCATTGTGCCCAATTTATACTGCCATACAGTGGGCAAATAACCCATCCACAGATTTGTTTAAATAACAATTCTAGACCATCCTGCCAGTGTATTTATAGCCGTAAAACTTAATGCCTGCGTAAATATCACCAAAAAATGCTCCACTAATGCCAACTTATAAGTAACAGCACCAAACAAAAAGTAATACTATAACACTGCTACACAATGTCTAAATAATACTGCTACACAACTGGTATATACGCTCTGAGGAAGTCACGTAAGTGACAAAACGCGTCAGCGTGCTGTGTGACATCACACACCGGAAACTGTTCTTTTGGTCTGGAGACATAAACACATGCTCAGCATGTACCTTGGACTTAGCCAGAGAACTGGCCGAAACTGCACATACCCGTCAGAGACCTGCGCGGATGATACCATAGCCAAGGTATAGGAACGACATACCCCGGTAGCCATTAGCACTCAGCACTTATGTTAAGTGCACTTGACCAGCTCCGAAAACTCCATTACCGCATTCCTGCGGGACCTTTCTGCCGTTCGGGAATTCCCTTAAGACGAACCTAGTGGAAGTGTGGCTGCCCTGCTATCATTCACTCCCGATATTAGGAAGGAACTTTCCTGAATTGTGGTTCCCAACTATAAGAGGAACGATACATTTGTCTCCACCATCTGGGATTCCCTACCTGGCTGCTGTACATCAAACCCTCTGGATAAGTATATTATACTACATGCTTACCTGATGGATCGATTTTCTTTGATTGTCTTATATAGCAATCCTTGTATGTGCAGCTTTTATGTATTTACATGATTTACTATATCCATGTGCAGTAGTTGCCTAAGAGTACTATACCATTTAAACCAGTACTCCATTTTCAGTCCATGATATTGTAGTTAGTCCATGGTACTATGTTATTTATGCTATTGTGCTATGATTCTTACCTTATTTGTATTGCATTACAGTGTCCATTGTGATATATATGGAGTCGAATGAGGCGAACAATTTTTTCTGCATTGTGAGCAAGATTGTTCTTCATACTCGGTGGATCATATTTACATTTACCCGGCCGGGCTTGTGATGTCTGTTTGTTTGTTTGCTTGCTTGTTCGTCATTTATGCAAGATCATACATTTTAGTCAAAATTAAATAAATTTATATTTTATAGTCAAATTGAGCCGAGTGCCTCTTTATACCAGGATTTGTCCCTTATCCCCATTCTTTCTCATTACTTATATGCCTGGATGGCACCGTAGAACTGTACAGAGCTCTGTGGCTGTTGAGATCCCTTGTCCTTTCTTTATTTACACAACTGGTATAAAGATTTGTGGTGATCAGAAGTCTCAGATGCCAAGCCATCTGAGGCGCCCCTTACAGCAGGCACGGCTAGTGTGCCAAGAGTAACGGCACCGGTTGCAATCTCCTAAGGCCAGCTCCAAACCAGTTACACCACTGCTTATCTCACATCATAATACAAAATATATGAAATGTTTTTTTTGGGCCAGACCATAGATGGCTTTTACGTATGTTTGATTTCAAGAGAGGCAAATTCAGTGCCTTGTCCGTGTCTCTATACACAACTTCATCATGTGGCTTTATTTATTGAAAATTGTGATTATGAAGGCACATTATGTTGGCTCAACTTTGCTCAAAGTCACTGTAATATCTGCTAACACCACCTTTCCAGACTCCTTGTCAACTTATTGGTCACTATGAAAGTTTGCCATACTTACTTCTTTTTGCTGTCTCTTCTCGCTGTTTTCTCCAGGATTGCCCGCCTCCTTAAGTAATCGTTCTGTATTTCATTGTATTTAGTGGTGTGCTCCTTGATCAGGTCAGTGGTTTTCTTATGGTGCTTTTTTACAAGATCCTTCATTTCCTTGTAATGTTTCTTTTGTAATTTAACAAAAGACTTCTGCTGTTTCAGTTCATCAATAGTTTGAGCTTCCACTTCTGTAAGAAAAAAAAGAGACTGAACTAAACCATACAAATGTAAAAGGCTACACGGGTTAAAAAACAAACAAACAAACAAACAA
Source organism: Rhinoderma darwinii (assembly GCF_050947455.1). Taxonomy (NCBI): domain Eukaryota; kingdom Metazoa; phylum Chordata; class Amphibia; order Anura; family Rhinodermatidae; genus Rhinoderma; species Rhinoderma darwinii. Next base: position 363,939,926 of record NC_134690.1, on the reverse strand, counting down.
ACAAAAAAACACCCTAATAATTTGTTATATGTTCTGGCCATGGCTTAGTAACAATGGATACAGCCAGAGGACAACAATGCTGGATTTCCAAGCAAGTTGTAGAGATCCAGTATGGTCAGTCACCTTCAGCAGAATGAATGGTGGCATGTAGTATTATGGTACACCAACACTGATGGCCCTGTCTGTGTGAAAGATGAAGGCTTCATTGCATGGTGTTTACTTATTTAATATGGTGGTAAAGGGTTAAGGTACCTATTTAGGACTTTTTCTTTAATGGAAATACATCATCAGAAAATTACCTATTATTTAAATCAGGTTTTACATAAAATATATTTTACATAAAATAATTGTTCGGTAGCGTTTTTTTTTTTTTTTAGTTTCCTTGATACTATATATATTTAAAAAAAACTTGCAGTTTTCACACTGCCCACTGAGCTCTCACAATAGACAGACACTTCCTGTTCTGTAGAGATCACTTTTCATCTCATTATTCTCAGGTGGCAAGGTTACAATAAGAGTATGTTCACACGGCCAAATTACGGACGTAATTCGGGTGTTTTACGCCTGGAATTACGGCTTGAATGCGTTGACAAACATCTGCCCATTGAAAGCAATGGGCTGACGTTTGTCTGTTCACACAAGGCGTATATTTACGAGTCGCTGTCAAAAGATGGCGCGTAAATAGATGCCCGCGCCAAAGAAGTGTCCTGTCACTTCTTGGGGCGTAATTGGAGCCGTTATTCATTGACTCCAATGAAAAGCAGCGCCAATTACGTCCGTAATGGACGCGGCGTTCAAGCGCCTGCACATGCCGTTACGGCTGAAATGACGGGGCTGTTTTCTCCTGGAAACAGCCCCGTAATTTCGGCCGTTACGGACGCTGCCGTGTGAACATACCCTAAGTGGTAACACCTCTATTATAAAACTGCAGGCAAATTTACACTGGATCACATAACTGACAATGGGTGATAGGGACAATTTACCTCCTCCCCTCTCTACACATTTCACAGAGCATGCCCACAACTCTCCCCTATAAAAGTATATAGGTCGTTTTCTAACTGAGGTTTTTTTATGCCCATGTGCCTGCTTTAAAGCGAATCTCTGAACTGCTGTATACAACTCAGAGCAGCAGGTCAGGCAAGATGGACTTTCAATAACTATGTACAGAATATAAAATAGAAATACAATCAAAAAATAAAAACAGGTTAAAAAAAAAAATCTGTTTTAGTATATCGTTTTATTTAGTAAAAAAAACCCAAAGAAGACAAAAGGTGATACTTGTTCACTCCCTGTACTTTCTTTCTTTCTTTCTTTCTTTGTGTGTAATAATGAGCTCCCTTTAGCCAAACGCATTAAGGATTGGAAGCAATGAAACGTGTAAGCAAATCGCAGAGTGGGGTTGGAATCACGCATTGCATTATCAGACCTCTGTCCAATATCATGACAGAGATCCACTCCTGTTTTGGACCTCCAGATTACAATGTAAAGGCTCTATGCACAGTTCTACAAATAATTATATAGCGAACGTCATACAGAAACATACAGTACACATCATACATTATGCATCTTACAGAATCATACAGTACACGTCATACAAAATCATACAGTACACGTCATACAGAATCATACAGTACACGTCATACAGAATCATACAGTACATGTCATACAGAATCAAACAGTACATGTCATACAGAATCAAACAGTACACATCTTATAGAATCATACAGTACACGTCATACAGAATCATACAGAACACGTCTTACAGAACCATACTGTACACATCATACAGAATCATACAGTACATATCATACAGAATCATACAGCATACATAATCATACAGTACACAGCATACAGAATCATACAGTACAAATCAAACAGAACCATACAGTACACATCTTCCAGAACCATACAGTACACGTCATACAGAAACATACAGTACACGTCATACAGAATCATACAGTACACATCATACAGAATCATACAGTACATATCATACAGAACCATACGTCATACAGAATCATACAGCACACAACATACAGAATCATACAGTACAAATCATACAGAACCATACAGTACACATCTTACAGAACCATACAGTACACATCATACAGAATCATACAGCATACGTCCTACAGAATCATACAGAATAATACAGTACACGTCATAAAAAATCATAAGGTACACATCTTACAGAACCATACTGTACACGTCATACAGAATCATACAACATACGTCATACAGAATCATACAGTACACGTTATACAGAATCATAGAGTACAAATCATACAGAACCATACAGTACACGTCATACAGAATCATACAGTACACATCTTACAGAACCATACTGTACACCATACAGAATCATACAGTACACGTCATACAGAATCATACAGCATATGTCCTACAGAATCATACAATTCATGTCATACAGAATCACAGTACAAATCATACAGAACCATACAGTTCACATCATACAGAATCATACAGTACACATCATACAGAATCATACAGTACACATCTTACAGAACCATACTGTACAGATTATACAGAATCATACAGTACACGTTATACAGAATCACACAGCATACGTCCTACAGAATCATACAGTTCACATCATACAGAATCATACAGTACAAACCATACAGAACCATGCAGTTCACTTCATACAGAATCATACAGTACACATCTTACAGAACCATACAGTACACATCATACAGGATCATACAACATACGTCATACAGAATCATACAGTACACGTCATACAGAATCATAGAGTACAAATCATACAGAACCATACAGTTCACGTCATACAGAATCATACAGTACACATCATACAGAATCATACAGTACACATCATACAGAATCATACAGTACACATCTTACAGAACCACACTGTACAGATCATACAGAATCATACAGTACACGTTATACAGAATCATACAGCATACGTCCTACAGAATCATACAGTTCACGTCATACAGGATCATACAGTACAAACCATACAGAACCATACAGTTCACTTTATACAGAATCATACAGTACACATCTTACAGAATCATACAGTACACATCATACAGAATTATACAGTACACGTCATACAGAATCATACAGTACACATCTTACAGAACCATACAGTACACGTCATACACTACGTGTCATACAAATCATACAGTACACAATATACAGAATCACACTACTAATTATACAAAATCATACAATACACATCATACAAAATCATACAGTACACGTCATACATAATCATACAGTACATGCCATACAGAATCATACAGCACACGTCATACAGAATCATACAGTACACGATATACAGAATCATACAGTACACATCATACAGAATCATACAGTTCACGTCATACAGAATCATACAGCATACGTCCTACAGAATCATACAGTACACATCATACAAAATCATACTGTACACATCTTACAATGTGAAGGTTCCCTGATCATAAGTAATTCAGTAGAGTGAGTGGAGTGTCCTGCACGGAGGGTGCAGCTATACCATGATTGAAAGCAAACATTTCATTCAATGCAACAAAGTGTATATGCATGAAAGCACCAGACCAGAACAGAAACAGAGTTTATCTACTGGGTATAGATTACATTTCCAATTAATTGATTTCTACTCCTAGAAACAGATGGCAAATACCTAACCTGTACCTCATGTAGACACAATAGTGACAGATTGGGAGGTCATTCCTCAATGTCTATTGTGGCCGCATGTGTTCTGCCTATGGAGCAGCTAGCACAGCCTGCCATAAGACATCCCGCTTATTGACTAGCAGGTAGGCCATAGGGAATTGCATTTCCCTGTACCATCCTTGCTCTATTATTGGATCACTTCCACTGGTAAATGGAGCCATTCCAATAAAAGTTGTATAATAAGTAACTGCTGTTTATATAATTGTTGAACATATGGATAACAGTAGAAATGACAATACCCTAATCTGACACGTTTCCCAGTGCTATATGTTATAAGAGGTCTTAAAGAGGATCTGAGCTCTCCTGGCATGTCCGTCCTAGAAAATACTTGCATTTTATAACATGACCATTCTGGAACATCTTTTATTAGAACTTTACATTGTGCTGTTCCTCTTTTATGCCTCCTGAAAATGTATGCATAAATTAACAACTAGGTGTTTCATTATCCCTTGTCATTACAGTGTTTCTCCAATCAGTGCTGTCAGAGTCTTAAGGGACACGTCCCATTGACAAAAGCAATACTAACACTCAGGAGGAATAACAGAGGAAAAGAACAATACAAAGTTCAAAGAAAAGATGCTCTAGAATGAATAGTTATTTTATGGGGAATATAAGTATTTACTAAAACAGACATATCAGGAGAAATATCAGGTACTCCTAAAACCGAGGAAAGCAGTGGATATGAATGCAAGTCAGCATATAATATAGAGGATCATTCAGTATTTAACATATACTGGAAAGGATGACCTCAGCAAAAGCATCTTTTCTAACCATATCAGGGTATCATTATCATTTACCTGTTAAAACACTCAATATGAGGTCCTCAGCAGGGGCAGTTTTGGCAGGAACTTTTACTGAACCTAGAAGAAAAAGACGACAATTTTTTCAGACATCTTCTAATAGGATCAATGTTTTGCTCTCCACTACCACCCTCCCTCCCCGGATCAATCTAAAGGTCCACCCTATTTGCCCATGCTTGATATTATATATATATATATATATATATATATATATATATACACACACACACATATATATACAGTACTGCACAAAAGTTTTAGGCAGTTGTGTAAAAATGCTGCAAAGTAGGAATGCTTTAAAAAATAAGAGCGTTAGTAGTTTTTTCTATCAATTAAGAAAATACAAAGTCAATGAACAGATTAAGAAATCTAAATCTAATCAATATTTAGTGTGATCACCTTTTGCCTTCAAAACACCATCAATTCTTCTAGGTACACTTGCACACTATTTTTGGAGGAACTCGGCAGGGAGGTTGTTCCAAACATCTTGGAGAACTAACCATAGATCTTCTGTAGATGTAGACGTCCTCAAATCCTTCCGTCTTTTTCATGTAATCCCAGACATACTCGATGTTGAGATCAGGGGTCTGTGGGGGCCATATCATCACTTCCAGGACTCCTTGTTCTTCTTTACGCTGAAGATAGTTCTTAATGATATTAGCTGTAAGTTTGGGGTCGTTGTCCTGCTGCAGAATAAATTTTGGAGCCAATCAGATGCCTTCCTGATGATATTGCATGATGGATAAGTATCTGCCTGTATTTCTCAGCATTGAGGACACCATTACTTCTGACCAAATCCCCAAACTTGCAAGGAACCTCCACCATGCTTCACTGTTGCCTGCAGACACTTATAATTATGCCGCTCTCCAGCCCTTCGGGGGAATAAACTGCCTTCTGTTACCGCCAAATATTTCACATTTTGACTCATCAGTTCAGAGCACCTGCTGCCATTTTTCTGCACCCCAGTTCCTATGTTTTTCTTGCATAGTTGAGTCGCTTGGACTTGTTTCCTCTTCTAAGGTCTGTTTTTTTGGCCGCAATTCTTCCATGAAGACCACTTCTGGCCAGACTTCTCCAAACAGTATATGGATGTACCTGGGTCCCTGACGTTTCTGGCAGTTCTGAGCGATACCACTGCTGGACATCTTATGATTTTAAAGGAAAGTAAGCATGATGTGTCTTAAATCTTTCTTTGGCTCACCGCTGCATTTATGGTCCTCAACGTTGTTGGCTTTTATGCTTCTTCAAAAGAGCTTGAACAGCACATCTTTAAACCCCAGTCTGCTTTGAAATCTTTGCCTGGGAAAGACCTTGCTGATACAGTATAACTACCTTATGTCTTATTGCTGTGTTCAGTCTTGCCATGGTGGACATGTGATATGAAACTGTCTCCCACAACCTCACCTTTGTAGCAGAGTTTGTCTGTTCCTCACCCAGTTTTAAGCCTCATACACAGCTGTTTCTGTTAAGGTAATGACTGTGTTTCAACCTACATATAAAAATGATGATAATTATCACCTGTTTGGTATAATTGGTAAATCATACACCTTATTATAATCATCCAAAATCCATCATTTTGTGCAGGTGTACGTAGAAGAAGTGATGCGGTTTTGACGGCAAAGTGTGGTCACAACAAATATTAATTTGATTTAGCTTTCACTTCTGTTCATTAACTTTGTCTTTTCTTAATTTATAGAAAAAAAAAATACTAACACTTTTTGAAAGCAACTTTGCAGCATTTTTCCACAACTGCCTAAAACTTTTGCACAGCACTGTATGTATATATCAGCTATTTCAGAGAGAGGCTACTTATTTCAGTCCCCTTGATGCAACAAGGAGAAAATTATAAAAATAAAAAATGAATCATGATTAAAAAAAAATTCAATTTCAAATTTTTTCAATTTTGTAGCAGATTGCAAATCATAGGCCATGGGAAGGGAAGAGCTTTTTTCACCTGGAGGTGGCTGACTGTGAACAGACTGAGATGACGGCTTCGGTGTTAGAGTAGAGGCATGATTCAAGCCATTTTCTGCTGGTGCCGGCCTTGGTTCACTGTTAGCTTCTGATGGAGCATCACCAGATTCTGCCTACAAAAGATGCCATTATGTACTATTAGTATTTGCCAGATTACACGGCATAACCTGCTGACAACATGCTTTCACAAGGTAGTTAAAAATATATATATATTCTCCTTACATTTTACTTTATTATACTGCAACATTGCTAGTACTACAGATTATTTTATCATGTTCAGAACATGATTGTGCCACGTGATGCCCTGTCTAAAGGTGTGAATAAAATGACACAAATATTAATGAGATTCGAGTCACAAATGTGTTTCTCCAGTATAGTCTTTGAGAAGCTGCGGAAACAGTGTCTGTCTCTGTACTCCCCCATAGGTTACAATGGGGAGTCTATAAGAATAGCCCTTTATCACCCTTTATGAGTAGCCAGTAGCAACATTGAAAAGATGTATAGCATGTTACACCTAGCGCAGCTTGTTGGCAAAAAAAATTGCATAAGAAATACTCTGTATTCGAGATAAAATAAAATAAAAATTTAAAGGGCATATTTTGTTCATCAAGGGGACAAACACATATTTTAATAATGATAGAAAGGGGGCACTGTGATTGCACTGCTGTCAATGCTTTTACTGATATAGTCGATATTTTCGTGATGTTCTGTGAAGCAGTAAATGTTCGACAAGGCCTTTATATAACTTTTCCATCAGCAACATGAACTATACTTTGGCGCCATCTAGTGATTGTAACATATACTGCAAGTGATAGGGGGAAAAAAGGACATAGTCTGTTACTGTGATTTCCCAACTCCTCTTCAAGATCTTCATCTTATTACCCCCTTACAAATTAAGCCTGTTACACATGGCCGTGTTCGGTCCGTGAGATACAAACCTCTTGTCGGTCGTATTTTCCTGACCGAACACAGTCCTAGCATCATAGTCATTCACTGCCTCCTTGCGGGACTATTGTCCCATACTGTAATCATGTTTTCGGGAACAGTAGTCCCATGGGGAGGCAGTGACTCACAGCATCATGGGTGGCTATGATGCTAGAAGTCCGGCTCCCTGAACTGTGTTTGGTCCAGGAAATACAGCCGACATAGTGTCCGTATTTCACGGACCAAACACGGCCGTGTGAAGCAGGCCTTAGAGGGGATATGTGTTCTCTGATTGTCACATTAAGGCCTTGTTCACACAGTGCAAGTTTGCTGCAGATTATGCCATTATTTTTCAAGCCAAAACCAGGAGGGGAACCTAAACAGAAGAAATACATAAAGAAAGGCCTTATAGGTCTGCTCCCCTGGATCCAATTCTGGTTTTGGCTTAAAAATTGCAAGCAAAATCAGCAGAAAATCCGCGCTGTGTGAACTTACCTTTTTTTATTCCTACTAAAGATGTGAGAAGGAAAACAGTTGCACATGTGATAACCCCATGAGCCAAATCAGGCAATTTTTTGGTCTATTTAGTTCTGGTGGTTATATGAAGATATGTACATGTGGTCATGCAGGTTTTATTTGTGTGTTAATAGTGTGAAAATTGTCTCGGCAGTGAAAAGGGTTAAATAAATTGACATTACAAAATGACATACAAGGTCCATGTTAAGCACAGGTAGTTATGTGAAGGCACTGGGAGCACATAATGCTCCATATTAACATCAACAGGTTCTCTCTTATTTTACCAGAGAAAGGTCACAGATGAATAATGTTCTCCAAAAATAGTATCTCCAGAGAGAGATGTCCTAGATAGAGCGGTCCTAAGAGACCTAAGTCAGGTCTAGTGTAATGTCCTCATTCACACTAATGTTTCCTTGTAGAAGGACGGAAGCACAGCTTTCCTTGTAACAGAACTTTCCCAGCGTGCGTACGTCTGCATTGCACCAAATGTAGGTCAAACGGCAATAAGTCATTTATAATTCAAAGGAAAGTTCCGTGTATTTTTATCCTTACAATTAAGAGGAGTCAATTCAGTGCACATGACAGATATTACATCTCCATGTACAGTCGTGTGTGGGCGGACTGAGCACTTAAATACATTATTTACCATGTTATACACTAGAGCAGAGTCAGTTCCCAAATAGTTGTAGAAAGGCTAGTGCTGGTAGGTGGATAACATGGTATACTACTGTACATATACTGCTGGTAGGGGGATAACATGGTATACTACTGTATATATACTGCTGGTAGGTGGATAACATGGTATACTACTGTACATATACTGCTGGTAGGTGGCTAACATGGTATACTACTGTACATATACTGCTGGTAGGTGGATAACATGATATACTACTGTACATATACTGCTGGTAGGTGGATAACATGGTATACTACTGTACATATACTGCTGGTAGGTGGCTAACATGGTATACTACTGTACATATACTGCTGGTAGGGGGATAACATGGTATACTACTGTACATATACTGCTGGTAGGGGGATAACATGATATACTACTGTACATATACTGCTGGTAGGGGGATAACATGGTATACTACTGTACATATACTGCTGGTAGGGGGATAACATGATATACTACTGTACATATACTGCTGGTAGGGGGATAACATGGTATAATACTGTACATATACTGCTGGTAGGTGGCTAACATGGTATACTACTGTACATATACTGCTGGTAGGTGGATAACATGGTATACTACTGTACATATACTGCTGGTAGGTGGATAACATGGTATACTACTGTACATATACTGCTGGTAGGGGGATAACATGGTATACTACTGTACATATCCTGCTGGTAGGGGGATAACATGGTATAATACTGTACATATACTGCTGGTAGGGGGATAACATGGTATACTACTGTACATATACTGCTGGTAGGGGGATAACATGGTATACTACTGTACATATACTGCTGGTAGGTGGATAACATGGTATACTACTGTACATATACTGCTGGTAGGGGGATAACATGGTATACTACTGTACATATACTGCTGGTAGGGGGATAACATGGTATAATACTGTACATATACTGCTGGTAGGGGGATAACATGGTATAATACTGTACATATACTGCTGGTAGGGGGATAACATGGTATACTACTGTACATATACTGCTGGTAGGGGGATAACATGGTATACTACTGTACATATACTGCTGGTAGGTGGATAACATGGTATACTACTGTACATATACTGCTGGTAGGGGGATAACATGGTATACTACTGTACATATACTGCTGGTAGGGGGATAACATGGTATACTACTGTACATATACTGCTGGTAGGGGGATAACATGGTATACTACTGTACATATACTGCTGGTAGGTGGATAACATGGTATACTACTGTACATATACTGCTGGTAGGTGGATAACATGGTATACTACTGTACATATACTGCAGGTAGGTGGATAACATGGTATACTACTGCACATATACTGCTGGTAGGTAGATAACATGGTATACTACTGTACATATACTGCTGGTAGGTGGATAACATGGTATAATACTGTACATATACTGCTGGTAGGGGGATAACATGGTATACTACTGTACATATACTGCTGGTAGGTGGATAACATGGTATACTACTGTACATATACTGCTGGTAGGGGGATAACATGGTATACTACTGTACATATACTGCTGGTAGGGGGATAACATGGTATACTACTGTACATATACTGCTGGTAGGTGGATAACATGGTATACTACTGTACATATACTGCTGGTAGGGGGATAACATGGTATACTACTGTACATATACTGCTGGTAGGGGGATAACATGGTATAATACTGTACATATACTGCTGGTAGGGGGATAACATGGTATACTACTGTACATATACTGCTTGTAGGTGGATAACATGGTATACTACTGTACATATACTGCTGGTAGGTGGATAACATGGTATACTACTGTACATATACTGCAGGTAGGTGGATAACATGGTATACTACTGCACATATACTGCTGGTAGGTAGATAACATGGTATACTACTGTACATATACTGCTGGTAGGTGGATAACATGGTATAATACTGTACATATACTGCTGGTAGGGGGATAACATGGTATACTACTGTACATATACTGCTGGTAGGTGGATAACATGGTATACTACTGTACATATACTGCTGGTAGGGGGATAACATGGTATACTACTGTACATATACTGCTGGTAGGTGGATAACATGGTATACTACTGTACATATACTGCTGGTAGGGGGATAACATGGTATACTACTGTACATATACTGCTGGTAGGGGGATAACATGGTATAATACTGTACATATACTGCTGGTAGGGGGATAACATGGTATACTACTGTACATATACTGCTGGTAGGTGGATAACATGGTATACTACTGTACATATACTGCTGGTAGGGGGATAACATGGTATACTACTGTACATATACTGCTGGTAGGGGGATAACATGGTATAATACTGTACATATACTGCTGGTAGGGGGATAACATGGTATACTACTGTACATATACTGCTGGTAGGTGGATAACATGGTATACTGCTGTACATATACTGCTGGTAGGGGGATAACATGGTATACTACTGTACATATACTGCTGGTAGGGGGATAACATGGCATACTACTGTACATATACTGCTGGTAGGTGGATAACATGGTATACTACTGTACATATACTGCTGGTAGGTGGATAACATGGTATACTACTGTACATATACTGCTGGTAGGGGGATAACATGGTATACTACTGTACATATACTGCTGGTAGGTGGATAACATGGTATACTACTGTACATATACTGCTGGTAGGTGGATAACATGGTATACTACTGTACATATACTGCTGGTAGGTGGATAACATGGTATACTACTGTACATATACTGCTGGTAGGTGGATAACATGGCATACTACTGTACATATACTGCTGGTAGGTGGATAACATGGTATACTACTGTACATATACTGCTGGTAGGTAGATAACATGGTATACTACTGTACATATACTGCTGGTAGGTGGATAACATGGCATACTACTGTATATATACTGCTGGTAGGTGGCTAACATGGTATACTACTGTACATATACTGCTGGTAGGTGGATAACATGGCATACTACTGTACATATACTGCTGGTAGGTGGATAACATGGTATACTACTGTACATATACTGCTGGTAGGTAGATAACATGGTATACTACTGTACATATACTTCTGGTAGGTGGATAACATGGTATACTACTGTACATATACTGCTGGTAGGTGGCTAACATGGTATACTACTGTACATATATACTGCTGGTAGGGGGATAACATGATATACTACTGTACATATACTGCTGGTAGGTGGATAACATGGTATACTACTGTACATATACTGCTGGTAGGTGGCTAACATGGTATACTACTGTACATATATACTGCTGGTAGGGGGATAACATGATATACTACTGTACATATACTGCTGGTAGGTGGCTAACATGGTATACTACTGTACATATACTGCTGGTAGGTGGCTAACATGGTATACTACTGTACATATATACTGCTGGTAGGGGGATAACATGATATACTACTGTACATATACTGCTGGTAGGTGGATAACATGGTATACTACTGTACATATACTGCTGGTAGGTGGATAACATGGTATACTACTGTACATATACTGCTGGTAGGTGGATAACATGGTATACTACTGTACATATACTGCTGGTAGGTGGCTAACATGGTATACTACTGTACATATACTGCTGGTAGGTGGATAACATGGTATAATACTGTACATGTACTGCTGGTAGGTGGATAACATGGTATACTACTGTACATATACTGCTGGTAGGGGGATAACATGGTATAATACTGTACATATACTGCTGGTAGGTGGATAACATGGTATAATACTGTACATATAATGCTGGTAGGTGGATAACATGGTATAATACTGTACATATACTGCTGGTAGGTGGTTAACATGATATACTACTGTACATATACTGCAGGTAGGGGGATAACATGGTATACTACTGTACATATACTGCTGGTAGGTGGCTAACATGGTATACTACTGTACATATACTGCTGGTAGGTGGATAACATGGTATAATACTGTACATATACTGCTGGTAGGTGGATAACATGGTATAATACTGTACATATACTGCAGGTAGGTGGTTAACATGATATACTACTGTACATATACTGCAGGTAGGGGGATAACATGGTATACTACTGTACATATACTGCTGGTAGGTGGCTAACATGGTATACTACTGTACATATACTGCTGGTAGGTGGATAACATGGTATAATACTGTACATATACTGCTGGTAGGTGGATAACATGGTATACTACTGTACATATATACTGCTGGTAGGTGGCTAACATGGTATACTACTGTACATATACTGCTGGTAGGTGGATAACATGGTATACTACTGTACATATACTGCTGGTAGGTGGATAACATGGTATAATACTGTACATATACTGCTGGTAGGTGGCTAACATGGTATACTACTGTACATATACTGCTGGTAGGTGGATAACATGGCATACTGCTGTACATATACTGCTGGTAGGTGGATAACATGGTATACTACTGTACATATACTGCTGGTAGGGGGATAACATGGTATACTACTGTACATATACTGCTGGTAGGGGGATAACATGGTATACTACTGTACGTATACTGCTGGTAGGTGGATAACATGGTATAATACTGTATATATACTGCTGGTAGGGGGATAACATGGTATACTACTGTACATATACTGCTGGTAGGGGGATAACATGGTATACTACTGTACATATACTGCTGGTAGGTGGATAACATGGTATACTACTGTATATATACTGCTAGTAGGGGGATAACATGGTATACTACTGTACATATAATGCTGATAGGTGGATAACATGGTATACTACTGTACATATACTGCTGGTAGGTGGATAACATGGTATACTGCTGTACATATACTGCTGGTAGGTGGCTAACATGTTATACTACTGTACATGTACTGCTGGTAGGTGGATAACATGGTATACTACTGTACATATATACTGCTGGTAGGTGGCTAACATGGTATACTACTGTATATATACTGCTGGTAGGTGGCTAACATGGTATACTACTGTACATATACTGCTGGTATGTGGATAACATGGTATACTACTGTACATATACTGCTGGTAGGTGGATAACATGGTATACTACTGTACATATACTGCTGGTAGGTGGATAACATGGTATACTACTGTACATATACTGCTGGTAGGTGGCTAACATGTTATACTACTGTACATGTACTGCTGGTAGGTGGGTAACATGGTATACTACTGTATATGGTAGGTGGCTAACATGTTATACTACTGTACATGTACTGCTGGTAGGTGGGTAACATGGTATACTACTGTACATATATACTGCTGGTAGGTGGCTAACATTGTATACTACTGTATATATACTGCTGGTAGGTGGCTAACATGGTATACTACTGTACATATACTGCTGGTAGGTGGATAACATGGTATACTACTGTACATATACTGCTGGTAGGTGGATAACATGGTATACTACTGTACATATACTGCTGGTAGGTGGCTAACATGGTATACTACTGTATATATACTGCTGGTAGGTGGATAACATGGTATACTACTGTACATATACTGCTGGTAGGTGGATAACATGGTATAATACTGTACATATACTGCTCGTAAGTGGCTAACATGGTATACTACTGTACATATACTGCTGGTAGGTGGATAACATGGTATACTACTGTACATATACTGCTGGTAGGTGGATAACAAGGTATACTACTGTACATATACTGCTGGTAGGTGGATAACATGGTATACTACTGTACATATACTGCTGGTAGGTGGATAACATGGCATACTACTGTACATATACTGCTGGTAGGTGGATAACATGGTATACTACTGTACATATACTGCTGGTAGGTGGATAACATGGTATACTACCGTACATGTACTGCTGGTAGGTGAATAACATGGTATATTACTGTACATATACTGCTGGTAGGGGGATAACATGATATACTACTGTACATATACTGCTGGTAGGTGGATAACATGGTATACTACTGTACATATACTGCTGGAAGGTGGATAACATGGTATACTGCTGTACTTATACTGCTGGTAGGTGGCTAACATGTTATACTACTGTACATATACTGCTGGTAGGTGGATAACATGGTATACTACTGTACATATACTGCTGGAAGGTGGATAACATGGTATACTGCTGTACTTATACTGCTGGTAGGTGGCTAACATGTTATACTACTGTACATATACTGCTGGTAGGTGGATAACATGGTATACTACTGTACATATACTGCTGGTAGGTGGATAACATGGTATACTACTGTACATATACTGCTGGTAGGTGGCTAACATGGTATACTACTGTACATATACTGCTGGTAGGTGGATAACATGGTATACTACTGTACATATACTGCTGGTAGGTGGATAACATGGCATACTACTGTACATATACTGCTGGTAGGTGGATAACATGGTATACTACTGTACATATACTGCTGGTAGGTGGATAACATGGCATACTACTGTACATATATACTGCTGGTAGGTGGCTAACATGGTATACTACTGTATATATACTGCTGGTAGGTGGCTAACATGGTATACTACTGTACATATACTGCTGGTAGGTGGATAACATGGTATACTACTGTACATATACTGCTGGTAGGTGGATAACATGGTATACTACTGTACATATACTGCTGGTAGGTGGCTAACATGGTATACTACTGTATATATACTGCTGGTAGGTGGATAACATGGTATACTACTGTACATATACTGCTGGTAGGTGGATAACATGGTATAATACTGTACATATACTGCTTGTAGGTGGCTAACATGGTATACTACTGTACATATACTGCTGGTAGGTGGATAACATGGTATACTACTGTAAATATACTGCTGGTAGGTGGATAACATGGTATACTACTGTACATATACTGCTGGTAGGTGGATAACATGGTATACTACTGTACATATACTGCTGGTAGGTGGATAACATGGCATACTACTGTACATATACTGCTGGTAGGTGGATAACATGGTATACTACTGTACATATACTGCTGGTAGGTGGATAACATGGTATACTACTGTACATGTACTGCTGGTAGGTGAATAACATGGTATACTACTGTACATATACTGCTGGTAGGGGGATAACATGATATACTACTGTACATATACTGCTGGTAGGTGGATAGCATGGTATACTACTGTACATATACTGCTGGTAGGTGGATAACATGGAATACTGCTGTACTTATACTGCTGGTAGGTGGCTAACATGTTATACTACTGTACATATACTGCTGGTAGGTGGATAACATGGTATACTACTGTACATATACTGCTGGTAGGTGGATAACATGGTATACTACTGTACATATAATGCTGGTAGGTGGATAACATGGTATACTACTGTACATATATACTGCTGGTAGGTGGCTAACATGGTATACTACTGTATATATACTGCTGGTAGGTGGCTAACATGGTATACTACTGTACATATACTGCTGGTAGGTGGATAACATGGTATACTACTGTACATATACTGCTGGTAGGTGGATAACATGGTATACTACTGTATATATACTGCTGGTAGGTGGCTAACATGTTATACTACTGTACATGTACTGCTGGTAGGTGGATAACATGGTATACTACTGTACATATATACTGCTGGTAGGTGGCTAACATGGTATACTACTGTATATATACTGCTGGTAGGTGGCTAACATGGTATACTACTGTACATATACTGCTGGTAGGTGGATAACATGGTATACTACTGTACATATACTGCTGGTAGATGGATAACATGGTATACTACTGTACATATACTGCTGGTAGGTGGCTAACATGTTATACTACTGTACATATACTGCTGGTAGGTGGATAACATAGTATACTACTGTACATATACTGCTGGTAGGTGGCTAACATGGTATACTACTGTACATATACTGCTGGTAGGTGGATAACATGGTATACTACTGTACATATACTGCTGGTAGGTGGCTAACATGGTATACTACTGTACATGTACTGCTGGTAGGTGGATAACATGGTATACTACTGTACATATATACTGCTGGTAGGTGGCTAACATGGTATACTACTGTACATATACTGCTGGTAGGTGGCTAACATGATATACTACTGTACATATACTGCTGGTAGGTGGCTAACATGGTATACTACTGTACATATACTGCTGGTAGGTGGATAACATGGTATATTACTGTATATATACTGCTGGTAGGGGGATAACATGGTATACTACTGTACATGTACTGCTGGTAGGTGGATAACATGGTATACTACTGTACATATATACTGCTGGTAGGTGGCTAACATGGTATACTACTGTATATATACTGCTGGTAGGTGGCTAACATGGTATACTACTGTACATATACTGCTGGTAGGTGGATAACATGGTATACTACTGTACATATACTGCTGGTAGGGGGATAACATGGTATAATACTGTACATATACTGCTGGTAGGGGGATAACATGGTATACTACTGTACATATACTGCTGGTAGGTGGATGACATGGTATACTACTGTACATATACTGCTGGTAGGGGGATAACATGGTATACTACTGTACATATACTGCTGGTAGGGGGATAACATGGTATAATACTGTACATATACTGCTGGTAGGGGGATAACATGGTATACTACTGTACATATACTGCTGGTAGGGGGATAACATGGTATACTACTGTACATATACTGCTGGTAGGTGGATAACATGGTATACTACTGTACATATACTGCTGGTAGGGGGATAACATGGTATACTACTGTACATATACTGCTGGTAGGGGGATAACATGGTATACTACTGTACATATACAGCTGGTAGGGGGATAACATGGCATACTACTGTATATATACTGCTGGTAGGTGGATAACATGGTATACTACTGTACATATACTGCTGGTAGGTGGATAACATGGTATACTACTGTACATATACTGCTGGTAGGGGGATAACATGGTATACTACTGTACATATACTGCTGGTAGGTGGATAACATGGTATACTACTGTACATATACTGCTGGTAGGGGGATAACATGGTATACTACTGTACATATACTGCTGGTAGGTGGATAACATGGTATACTACTGTACATATACTGCTGGTAGGGGGATAACATGGTATACTACTGTACATATACTGCTGGTAGGGGGATAACATGGTATAATACTGTACATATACTGCTGGTAGGGGGATAACATGGTATACTACTGTACATATACTGCTGGTAGGTGGATAACATGGTATACTACTGTACATATACTGCTGGTAGGGGGATAACATGGTATACTACTATACATATACTGCTGGTAGGGGGATAACATGGTATAATACTGTACATATACTGCTGGTAGGGGGATAACATGGTATACTACTGTACATATACTGCTGGTAGGGGGATAACATGGTATACTACTGTACATATACTGCTGGTAGGTGGATAACATGGTATACTGCTGTACATATACTGCTGGTAGGGGGATAACATGGTATACTACTGTACATATACTGCTGGTAGGGGGATAACATGGTATACTACTGTACATATACTGCTGGTAGGGGGATAACATGGCATACTACTGTATATATACTGCTGGTAGGTGGATAACATGGTATACTACTGTACATATACTGCTGGTAGGTGGATAACATGGTATACTACTGTACATATACTGCTGGTAGGGGGATAACATGGTATACTACTGTACATATACTGCTGGTAGGTGGATAACATGGTATACTACTGTACATATACTGCTGGTAGGTGGATAACATGGTATACTACTGTACATATACTGCTGGTAGGTGGATAACATGGTATACTACTGTACATATACTGCTGGTAGGTGGATAACATGGCATACTACTGTACATATACTGCTGGTAGGTGGATAACATGGTATACTACTGTACATATACTGCTGGTAGGTAGATAACATGGTATACTACTGTACATATACTGCTGGTAGGTGGATAACATGGCATACTACTGTATATATACTGCTGGCAGGTGGATAACATGGTATACTACTGTACATATACTGCTGGTAGGTAGATAACATGGTATACTACTGTACATATACTGCTGGTAGGTGGATAACATGGTATACTACTGTACATATACTGCTGGTAGGTGGCTAACATGGTATACTACTGTACATATATACTGCTGGTAGGGGGATAACATGATATACTACTGTACATATACTGCTGGTAGGTGGATAACATGGTATACTACTGTACATATACTGCTGGTAGGTGGCTAACATGGTATACTACTGTACATATATACTGCTGGTAGGGGGATAACATGATATACTACTGTACATATACTGCTGGTAGGTGGCTAACATGGTATACTACTGTACATATACTGCTGGTAGGTGGAGAACATGGTATACTACTGTACATATACTGCTGGTAGATAGATAACATGGTATACTACTGTACATATACTGCTGGTAGGTGGATAACATGGCATACTACTGTATATATACTGCTGGCAGGTGGATAACATGGTATACTACTGTACATATACTGCTGGTAGGTAGATAACATGGTATACTACTGTACATATACTGCTGGTAGGTGGATAACATGGTATACTACTGTACATATACTGCTGGTAGGTGGCTAACATGGTATACTACTGTACATATATACTGCTGGTAGGGGGATAACATGATATACTACTGTACATATACTGCTGGTAGGTGGATAACATGGTATACTACTGTACATATACTGCTGGTAGGTGGCTAACATGGTATACTACTGTACATATATACTGCTGGTAGGGGGATAACATGATATACTACTGTACATATACTGCTGGTAGGTGGCTAACATGGTATACTACTGTACATATACTGCTGGTAGGTGGCTAACATGGTATACTACTGTACATATACTGCTGGTAGGTGGATAACATGGTATACTACTGTACATATACTGCTGGTAGGGGGATAACATGGTATACTACTGTACATATACTGCTGGTAGGTGGATAACATGGTATACTACTGTACATATACTGCTGGTAGGTGGATAACATGGTATACTACTGTACATATACTGCTGGTAGGTGGATAACATGGTATACTACTGTACATATACTGCTGGTAGGTGGATAACATGGCATACTACTGTACATATACTGCTGGTAGGTGGATAACATGGTATACTACTGTACATATACTGCTGGTAGGTAGATAACATGGTATACTACTGTACATATACTGCTGGTAGGTGGATAACATGGCATACTACTGTATATATACTGCTGGTAGGTGGCTAACATGGTATACTACTGTACATATACTGCTGGTAGGTGGATAACATGGCATACTACTGTACATATACTGCTGGTAGGTGGATAACATGGTATACTACTGTACATATACTGCTGGTAGGTAGATAACATGGTATACTACTGTACATATACTTCTGGTAGGTGGATAACATGGTATACTACTGTACATATACTGCTGGTAGGTGGCTAACATGGTATACTACTGTACATATATACTGCTGGTAGGGGGATAACATGATATACTACTGTACATATACTGCTGGTAGGTGGATAACATGGTATACTACTGTACATATACTGCTGGTAGGTGGCTAACATGGTATACTACTGTACATATATACTGCTGGTAGGGGGATAACATGATATACTACTGTACATATACTGCTGGTAGGTGGCTAACATGGTATACTACTGTACATATACTGCTGGTAGGTGGCTAACATGGTATACTACTGTACATATATACTGCTGGTAGGGGGATAACATGATATACTACTGTACATATACTGCTGGTAGGTGGATAACATGGTATACTACTGTACATATACTGCTGGTAGGTGGATAACATGGTATACTACTGTACATATACTGCTGGTAGGTGGATAACATGGTATACTACTGTACATATACTGCTGGTAGGTGGCTAACATGGTATACTACTGTACATATACTGCTGGTAGGTGGATAACATGGTATAATACTGTACATGTACTGCTGGTAGGTGGATAACATGGTATACTACTGTACATATACTGCTGGTAGGGGGATAACATGGTATAATACTGTACATATACTGCTGGTAGGTGGATAACATGGTATAATACTGTACATATAATGCTGGTAGGTGGATAACATGGTATAATACTGTACATATACTGCTGGTAGGTGGTTAACATGATATACTACTGTACATATACTGCAGGTAGGGGGATAACATGGTATACTACTGTACATATACTGCTGGTAGGTGGCTAACATGGTATACTACTGTACATATACTGCTGGTAGGTGGATAACATGGTATAATACTGTACATATACTGCTGGTAGGTGGATAACATGGTATAATACTGTACATATACTGCAGGTAGGTGGTTAACATGATATACTACTGTACATATACTGCAGGTAGGGGGATAACATGGTATACTACTGTACATATACTGCTGGTAGGTGGCTAACATGGTATACTACTGTACATATACTGCTGGTAGGTGGATAACATGGTATAATACTGTACATATACTGCTGGTAGGTGGATAACATGGTATACTACTGTACATATATACTGCTGGTAGGTGGCTAACATGGTATACTACTGTACATATACTGCTGGTAGGTGGATAACATGGTATACTACTGTACATATACTGCTGGTAGGTGGATAACATGGTATAATACTGTACATATACTGCTGGTAGGTGGCTAACATGGTATACTACTGTACATATACTGCTGGTAGGTGGATAACATGGCATACTGCTGTACATATACTGCTGGTAGGTGGATAACATGGTATACTACTGTACATATACTGCTGGTAGGGGGATAACATGGTATACTACTGTACATATACTGCTGGTAGGGGGATAACATGGTATACTACTGTACGTATACTGCTGGTAGGTGGATAACATGGTATAATACTGTATATATACTGCTGGTAGGGGGATAACATGGTATACTACTGTACATATACTGCTGGTAGGGGGATAACATGGTATACTACTGTACATATACTGCTGGTAGGTGGATAACATGGTATACTACTGTATATATACTGCTAGTAGGGGGATAACATGGTATACTACTGTACATATAATGCTGATAGGTGGATAACATGGTATACTACTGTACATATACTGCTGGTAGGTGGATAACATGGTATACTGCTGTACATATACTGCTGGTAGGTGGCTAACATGTTATACTACTGTACATGTACTGCTGGTAGGTGGATAACATGGTATACTACTGTACATATATACTGCTGGTAGGTGGCTAACATGGTATACTACTGTATATATACTGCTGGTAGGTGGCTAACATGGTATACTACTGTACATATACTGCTGGTATGTGGATAACATGGTATACTACTGTACATATACTGCTGGTAGGTGGATAACATGGTATACTACTGTACATATACTGCTGGTAGGTGGATAACATGGTATACTACTGTACATATACTGCTGGTAGGTGGCTAACATGTTATACTACTGTACATGTACTGCTGGTAGGTGGGTAACATGGTATACTACTGTATATGGTAGGTGGCTAACATGTTATACTACTGTACATGTACTGCTGGTAGGTGGGTAACATGGTATACTACTGTACATATATACTGCTGGTAGGTGGCTAACATTGTATACTACTGTATATATACTGCTGGTAGGTGGCTAACATGGTATACTACTGTACATATACTGCTGGTAGGTGGATAACATGGTATACTACTGTACATATACTGCTGGTAGGTGGATAACATGGTATACTACTGTACATATACTGCTGGTAGGTGGCTAACATGGTATACTACTGTATATATACTGCTGGTAGGTGGATAACATGGTATACTACTGTACATATACTGCTGGTAGGTGGATAACATGGTATAATACTGTACATATACTGCTCGTAAGTGGCTAACATGGTATACTACTGTACATATACTGCTGGTAGGTGGATAACATGGTATACTACTGTACATATACTGCTGGTAGGTGGATAACAAGGTATACTACTGTACATATACTGCTGGTAGGTGGATAACATGGTATACTACTGTACATATACTGCTGGTAGGTGGATAACATGGCATACTACTGTACATATACTGCTGGTAGGTGGATAACATGGTATACTACTGTACATATACTGCTGGTAGGTGGATAACATGGTATACTACCGTACATGTACTGCTGGTAGGTGAATAACATGGTATATTACTGTACATATACTGCTGGTAGGGGGATAACATGATATACTACTGTACATATACTGCTGGTAGGTGGATAACATGGTATACTACTGTACATATACTGCTGGAAGGTGGATAACATGGTATACTGCTGTACTTATACTGCTGGTAGGTGGCTAACATGTTATACTACTGTACATATACTGCTGGTAGGTGGATAACATGGTATACTACTGTACATATACTGCTGGAAGGTGGATAACATGGTATACTGCTGTACTTATACTGCTGGTAGGTGGCTAACATGTTATACTACTGTACATATACTGCTGGTAGGTGGATAACATGGTATACTACTGTACATATACTGCTGGTAGGTGGATAACATGGTATACTACTGTACATATACTGCTGGTAGGTGGCTAACATGGTATACTACTGTACATATACTGCTGGTAGGTGGATAACATGGTATACTACTGTACATATACTGCTGGTAGGTGGATAACATGGCATACTACTGTACATATACTGCTGGTAGGTGGATAACATGGTATACTACTGTACATATACTGCTGGTAGGTGGATAACATGGCATACTACTGTACATATATACTGCTGGTAGGTGGCTAACATGGTATACTACTGTATATATACTGCTGGTAGGTGGCTAACATGGTATACTACTGTACATATACTGCTGGTAGGTGGATAACATGGTATACTACTGTACATATACTGCTGGTAGGTGGATAACATGGTATACTACTGTACATATACTGCTGGTAGGTGGCTAACATGGTATACTACTGTATATATACTGCTGGTAGGTGGATAACATGGTATACTACTGTACATATACTGCTGGTAGGTGGATAACATGGTATAATACTGTACATATACTGCTTGTAGGTGGCTAACATGGTATACTACTGTACATATACTGCTGGTAGGTGGATAACATGGTATACTACTGTAAATATACTGCTGGTAGGTGGATAACATGGTATACTACTGTACATATACTGCTGGTAGGTGGATAACATGGTATACTACTGTACATATACTGCTGGTAGGTGGATAACATGGCATACTACTGTACATATACTGCTGGTAGGTGGATAACATGGTATACTACTGTACATATACTGCTGGTAGGTGGATAACATGGTATACTACTGTACATGTACTGCTGGTAGGTGAATAACATGGTATACTACTGTACATATACTGCTGGTAGGGGGATAACATGATATACTACTGTACATATACTGCTGGTAGGTGGATAGCATGGTATACTACTGTACATATACTGCTGGTAGGTGGATAACATGGAATACTGCTGTACTTATACTGCTGGTAGGTGGCTAACATGTTATACTACTGTACATATACTGCTGGTAGGTGGATAACATGGTATACTACTGTACATATACTGCTGGTAGGTGGATAACATGGTATACTACTGTACATATAATGCTGGTAGGTGGATAACATGGTATACTACTGTACATATATACTGCTGGTAGGTGGCTAACATGGTATACTACTGTATATATACTGCTGGTAGGTGGCTAACATGGTATACTACTGTACATATACTGCTGGTAGGTGGAGAACATGGTATACTACTGTACATATACTGCTGGTAGGTGGATAACATGGTATACTACTGTATATATACTGCTGGTAGGTGGCTAACATGTTATACTACTGTACATGTACTGCTGGTAGGTGGATAACATGGTATACTACTGTACATATATACTGCTGGTAGGTGGCTAACATGGTATACTACTGTATATATACTGCTGGTAGGTGGCTAACATGGTATACTACTGTACATATACTGCTGGTAGGTGGATAACATGGTATACTACTGTACATATACTGCTGGTAGATGGATAACATGGTATACTACTGTACATATACTGCTGGTAGGTGGCTAACATGTTATACTACTGTACATATACTGCTGGTAGGTGGATAACATAGTATACTACTGTACATATACTGCTGGTAGGTGGCTAACATGGTATACTACTGTACATATACTGCTGGTAGGTGGATAACATGGTATACTACTGTACATATACTGCTGGTAGGTGGCTAACATGGTATACTACTGTACATGTAGTGCTGGTAGGTGGATAACATGGTATACTACTGTACATATATACTGCTGGTAGGTGGCTAACATGGTATACTACTGTACATATACTGCTGGTAGGTGGCTAACATGATATACTACTGTACATATACTGCTGGTAGGTGGCTAACATGGTATACTACTGTACATATACTGCTGGTAGGTGGATAACATGGTATATTACTGTATATATACTGCTGGTAGGGGGATAACATGGTATACTACTGTACATGTACTGCTGGTAGGTGGATAACATGGTATACTACTGTACATATATACTGCTGGTAGGTGGCTAACATGGTATACTACTGTATATATACTGCTGGTAGGTGGCTAACATGGTATACTACTGTACATATACTGCTGGTAGGTGGATAACATGGTATACTACTGTACATATACTGCTGGTAGGGGGATAACATGGTATAATACTGTACATATACTGCTGGTAGGGGGATAACATGGTATACTACTGTACATATACTGCTGGTAGGTGGATGACATGGTATACTACTGTACATATACTGCTGGTAGGGGGATAACATGGTATACTACTGTACATATACTGCTGGTAGGGGGATAACATGGTATAATACTGTACATATACTGCTGGTAGGGGGATAACATGGTATACTACTGTACATATACTGCTGGTAGGGGGATAACATGGTATACTACTGTACATATACTGCTGGTAGGTGGATAACATGGTATACTACTGTACATATACTGCTGGTAGGGGGATAACATGGTATACTACTGTACATATACTGCTGGTAGGGGGTTAACATGGTATACTACTGTACATATACAGCTGGTAGGGGGATAACATGGCATACTACTGTATATATACTGCTGGTAGGTGGATAACATGGTATACTACTGTACATATACTGCTGGTAGGTGGATAACATGGTATACTACTGTACATATACTGCTGGTAGGGGGATAACATGGTATACTACTGTACATATACTGCTGGTAGGGGGATAACATGGTATACTACTGTACATATACTGCTGGTAGGTGGATAACATGGTATACTACTGTACATATACTGCTGGTAGGGGGATAACATGGTATACTACTGTACATATACTGCTGGTAGGTGGATAACATGGTATACTACTGTACATATACTGCTGGTAGGGGGATAACATGGTATACTACTGTACATATACTGCTGGTAGGGGGATAACATGGTATAATACTGTACATATACTGCTGGTAGGGGGATAACATGGTATACTACTGTACATATACTGCTGGTAGGTGGATAACATGGTATACTACTGTACATATACTGCTGGTAGGGGGATAACATGGTATACTACTATACATATACTGCTGGTAGGGGGATAACATGGTATAATACTGTACATATACTGCTGGTAGGGGGATAACATGGTATACTACTGTACATATACTGCTGGTAGGGGGATAACATGGTATACTACTGTACATATACTGCTGGTAGGTGGATAACATGGTATACTGCTGTACATATACTGCTGGTAGGGGGATAACATGGTATACTACTGTACATATACTGCTGGTAGGGGGATAACATGGTATACTACTGTACATATACTGCTGGTAGGGGGATAACATGGCATACTACTGTATATATACTGCTGGTAGGTGGATAACATGGTATACTACTGTACATATACTGCTGGTAGGTGGATAACATGGTATACTACTGTACATATACTGCTGGTAGGGGGATAACATGGTATACTACTGTACATATACTGCTGGTAGGTGGATAACATGGTATACTACTGTACATATACTGCTGGTAGGTGGATAACATGGTATACTACTGTACATATACTGCTGGTAGGTGGATAACATGGTATACTACTGTACATATACTGCTGGTAGGTGGATAACATGGCATACTACTGTACATATACTGCTGGTAGGTGGATAACATGGTATACTACTGTACATATACTGCTGGTAGGTAGATAACATGGTATACTACTGTACATATACTGCTGGTAGGTGGATAACATGGCATACTACTGTATATATACTGCTGGCAGGTGGATAACATGGTATACTACTGTACATATACTGCTGGTAGGTAGATAACATGGTATACTACTGTACATATACTGCTGGTAGGTGGATAACATGGTATACTACTGTACATATACTGCTGGTAGGTGGCTAACATGGTATACTACTGTACATATATACTGCTGGTAGGGGGATAACATGATATACTACTGTACATATACTGCTGGTAGGTGGATAACATGGTATACTACTGTACATATACTGCTGGTAGGTGGCTAACATGGTATACTACTGTACATATATACTGCTGGTAGGGGGATAACATGATATACTACTGTACATATACTGCTGGTAGGTGGCTAACATGGTATACTACTGTACATATACTGCTGGTAGGTGGAGAACATGGTATACTACTGTACATATACTGCTGGTAGATAGATAACATGGTATACTACTGTACATATACTGCTGGTAGGTGGATAACATGGCATACTACTGTATATATACTGCTGGCAGGTGGATAACATGGTATACTACTGTACATATACTGCTGGTAGGTAGATAACATGGTATACTACTGTACATATACTGCTGGTAGGTGGATAACATGGTATACTACTGTACATATACTGCTGGTAGGTGGCTAACATGGTATACTACTGTACATATATACTGCTGGTAGGGGGATAACATGATATACTACTGTACATATACTGCTGGTAGGTGGATAACATGGTATACTACTGTACATATACTGCTGGTAGGTGGCTAACATGGTATACTACTGTACATATATACTGCTGGTAGGGGGATAACATGATATACTACTGTACATATACTGCTGGTAGGTGGCTAACATGGTATACTACTGTACATATACTGCTGGTAGGTGGCTAACATGGTATACTACTGTACATATATACTGCTGGTAGGGGGATAACATGATATACTACTGTACATATACTGCTGGTAGGTGGATAACATGGTATACTACTGTACATATACTGCTGGTAGGTGGATAACATGGTATACTACTGTACATATACTGCTGGTAGGTGGATAACATGGTATACTACTGTACATATACTGCTGGTAGGTGGCTAACATGGTATACTACTGTACATATACTGCTGGTAGGTGGATAACATGGTATAATACTGCACATGTACTGCTGGTAGGTGGATAACATGGTATACTACTGTACATATACTGCTGGTAGGGGGATAACATGGTATAATACTGTACATATACTGCTGGTAGGTGGATAACATGGTATAATACTGTACATATACTGCTGGTAGGTGGATAACATGATATAATACTGTACATATACTGCTGGTAGGTGGTTAACATGATATACTACTGTACATATACTGCAGGTAGGGGGATAACATGGTATACTACTGTACATATACTGCTGGTAGGTGGCTAACATGGTATACTACTGTACATATACTGCTGGTAGGTGGATAACATGGTATAATACTGTACATATACTGCTGGTAGGTGGATAACATGGTATACTACTGTACATATATACTGCTGGTAGGTGGCTAACATGGTATACTACTGTACATATACTGCTGGTAGGTGGATAACATGGTATACTACTGTACATATACTGCTGGTAGGTGGATAACATGGTATAATACTGTACATATACTGCTGGTAGGTGGCTAACATGGCATACTACTGTACATATACTGCTGGTAGGTGGATAACATGGCATACTGCTGTACATATACTGCTGGTAGGTGGATAACATGGTATACTACTGTACATATACTGCTGGTAGGGGGATAACATGGTATACTACTGTACATATACTGCTGGTAGGGGGATAACATGGTATACTACTGTACGTATACTGCTGGTAGGTGGATAACATGGTATACTACTGTATATATACTGCTAGTAGGGGGATAACATGGTATACTACTGTACATATAATGCTGGTAGGTGGATAACATGGTATACTACTGTACATATACTGCTGGTAGGTGGATAACATGGTATACTGCTGTACATATACTGCTGGTAGGTGGCTAACATGTTATACTACTGTACATGTACTGCTGGTAGGTGGATAACATGGTATACTACTGTACATATATACTGCTGGTAGGTGGCTAACATGGTATACTACTGTATATATACTGCTGGTAGGTGGCTAACATGGTATACTACTGTACATATACTGCTGGTATGTGGATAACATGGTATACTACTGTACATATACTGCTGGTAGGTGGATAACATGGTATACTACTGTACATATACTGCTGGTAGGTGGATAACATGGTATACTACTGTACATATACTGCTGGTAGGTGGCTAACATGTTATACTACTGTACATGTACTGCTGGTAGGTGGGTAACATGGTATACTACTGTATATGGTAGGTGGCTAACATGTTATACTACTGTACATGTACTGCTGGTAGGTGGGTAACATGGTATACTACTGTACATATATACTGCTGGTAGGTGGCTAACATTGTATACTACTGTATATATACTGCTGGTAGGTGGCTAACATGGTATACTACTGTACATATACTGCTGGTAGGTGGATAACATGGTATACTACTGTACATATACTGCTGGTAGGTGGATAACATGGTATACTACTGTACATATACTGCTGGTAGGTGGCTAACATGGTATACTACTGTATATATACTGCTGGTAGGTGGATAACATGGTATACTACTGTACATATACTGCTGGTAGGTGGATAACATGGTATAATACTGTACATATACTGCTCGTAAGTGGCTAACATGGTATACTACTGTACATATACTGCTGGTAGGTGGATAACATGGTATACTACTGTACATATACTGCTGGTAGGTGGATAACAAGGTATACTACTGTACATATACTGCTGGTAGGTGGATAACATGGTATACTACTGTACATATACTGCTGGTAGGTGGATAACATGGCATACTACTGTACATATACTGCTGGTAGGTGGATAACATGGTATACTACTGTACATACACTGCTGGTAGGTGGCTAACATGGTATACTACTGTACATATACTGCTGGTAGGTGGATAACATGGTATACTACTGTACATATACTGCTGGTAGGTGGATAACATGGCATACTACTGTACATATACTGCTGGTAGGTGGATAACATGGTATACTACTGTACATATACTGCTGGTAGGTGGATAACATGGCATACTACTGTACATATATACTGCTGGTAGGTGGCTAACATGGTATACTACTGTATATATACTGCTGGTAGGTGGCTAACATGGTATACTACTGTACATATACTGCTGGTAGGTGGATAACATGGTATACTACTGTACATATACTGCTGGTAGGTGGATAACATGGCATACTACTGTACATATATACTGCTGGTAGGTGGCTAACATGGTATACTACTGTATATATACTGCTGGTAGGTGGCTAACATGGTATACTACTGTACATATACTGCTGGTAGGTGGATAACATGGTATACTACTGTACATATACTGCTGGTAGGTGGATAACATGGTATACTACTGTACATATACTGCTGGTAGGTGGATAACAAGGTATACTACTGTACATATACTGCTGGTAGGTGGATAACATGGTATACTACTGTACATATACTGCTGGTAGGTGGATAACATGGCATACTACTGTACATATACTGCTGGTAGGTGGATAACATGGTATACTACTGTACATACACTGCTGGTAGGTGGCTAACATGGTATACTACTGTACATATACTGCTGGTAGGTGGATAACATGGTATACTACTGTACATATACTGCTGGTAGGTGGATAACATGGCATACTACTGTACATATACTGCTGGTAGGTGGATAACATGGTATACTACTGTACATATACTGCTGGTAGGTGGATAACATGGCATACTACTGTACATATATACTGCTGGTAGGTGGCTAACATGGTATACTACTGTATATATACTGCTGGTAGGTGGCTAACATGGTATACTACTGTACATATACTGCTGGTAGGTGGATAACATGGTATACTACTGTACATATACTGCTGGTAGGTGGATAACATGGTATACTACTGTACATATACTGCTGGTAGGTGGCTAACATGGTATACTACTGTATACATACTGCTGGTAGGTGGATAACATGGTATACTACTGTACATATACTGCTGGTAGGTGGATAACATGGTATAATACTGTACATATACTGCTTGTAGGTGGCTAACATGGTATACTACTGTACATATACTGCTGGTAGGTGGATAACATGGTATACTACTGTAAATATACTGCTGGTAGGTGGCTAACATGTTATACTACTGTACATATACTGCTGGTAGGTGGATAACATGGTATACTACTGTACATATACTGCTGGTAGGTGGATAACATGGTATACTACTGTACATATAATGCTGGTAGGTGGATAACATGGTATACTACTGTACATATATACTGCTGGTAGGTGGCTAACATGGTATACTACTGTATATATACTGCTGGTAGGTGGCTAACATGGTATACTACTGTACATATACTGCTGGTAGGTGGCTAACATGGTATACTACTGTACATATACTGCTGGTAGGTGGATAACATGGTATACTACTGTACATATACTGCTGGTAGGTGGATAACATGGTATACTACTGTACATATACTGCTGGTAGGTGGATAACATGGTATACTACTGTACATATACTGCTGGTAGGTGGATAACATGGCATACTACTGTACATATACTGCTGGTAGGTGGATAACATGGTATACTACTGTACATATACTGCTGGTAGGTGGATAACATGGTATACTACTGTACATATACTGCTGGTAGGTGGATAACATGGTATACTACTGTACATATACTGCTGGTAGGTGGATAACATGGTATACTACTGTACATATACTGCTGGTAGGTGGATAACATGGCATACTACTGTACATATACTGCTGGTAGGTGGATAACATGGTATACTACTGTACATATACTGCTGGTAGGTGGATAACATGGTATACTACTGTACATATACTGCTGGTAGGTAGATAACATGGTATACTACTGTACATATACTGCTGGTAGGTGGATAACATGGCATACTACTGTATATATACTGCTGGTAGGTGGCTAACATGGTATACTACTGTACATATACTGCTGGTAGGTGGATAACATGGCATACTACTGTACATATACTGCTGGTAGGTGGATAACATGGTATACTACTGTACATATACTGCTGGCAGGTAGATAACATGGTATACTACTGTACATATACTGCTGGCAGGTGGATAACATGGTATACTACTGTACATATACTGCTGGTAGGTGGCTAACATGGTATACTACTGTACATATATACTGCTGGTAGGGGGATAACATGATATACTACTGTACATATACTGCTGGTAGGTGGATAACATGGTATACTACTGTACATATACTGCTGGTAGGTGGCTAACATGGTATACTACTGTACATATATACTGCTGGTAGGGGGATAACATGATATACTACTGTACATATACTGCTGGTAGGTGGCTAACATGGTATACTACTGTACATATACTGCTGGTAGGTGGCTAACATGGTATACTACTGTACATATACTGCTGGTAGGTGGCTAACATGGTATACTACTGTACATATACTGCTGGTAGGTGGATAACATGGTATACTACTGTACATATACTGCTGGTAGGTGGATAACATGGTATACTACTGTACATATACTGCTGGTAGGTGGATAACATGGTATACTACTGTACATATACTGCTGGTAGGTGGATAACATGGTATACTACTGTACATATACTGCTGGTAGGTGGATAACATGGCATACTACTGTACATATACTGCTGGTAGGTGGATAACATGGTATACTACTGTACATATACTGCTGGTAGGTGGATAACATGGTATACTACTGTACATATACTGCTGGTAGGTAGATAACATGGTATACTACTGTACATATACTGCTGGTAGGTGGATAACATGGCATACTACTGTATATATACTGCTGGTAGGTGGCTAACATGGTATACTACTGTACATATATACTGCTGGTAGGTGGCTAACATGGTATACTACTGTACATGTACTGCTGGTAGGGGGATAACATGGTATACTACTGTACATATACTGCTTGTAGGTGGCTAACATGATATACTACTGTACATATACTGCTGGTAGGTGGCTAACATGGTATACTACTGTACATATACTGCTGGTAGGTGGATAACATGGTATATTACTATATATATACTGCTGGTAGGGGGATAACATGGTATACTACTGTACATGTACTGCTGGTAGGTGGATAACATGGTATACTACTGTACATATATACTGCTGGTAGGTGGCTAACATGGTATACTACTGTATATATACTGCTGGTAGGTGGCTAACATGGTATACTACTGTACATATACTGCTGGTAGGTGGATAACATGGTATACTACTGTACATATACTGCTGGCAGGTGGATAACATGGTATACTACTGTACATATATACTGCTGGTAGGTGGCTAACATGGTATACTACTGTACATTAACTGCTGGTAGGTGGATAACATGGTATACTACTGTACATATATACTGCTGGTAGGTGGCTAACATGGTATACTACTGTACATATACTGCTGGTAGGTGGATAACATGGTATACTACTGTATATATACTGCTGGTAGGTGGCTAACATGGTATACTACTGTACATATACTGCTAGTAGGGGGATAACATGGTATACTACTGTACATATACTGCTGGTAGGTGGATAACATGGTATACTACTGTACATATACTGCTAGTAGGGGGATAACATGGTATACTACTGTACATATACTGCTAGTAGGGGGATAACATGGTATACTACTGTACATATACTGCTGGTAGGTGGATAACATGGTATACTACTGTACATGTACTGCTGGTAGGTGGATAACATGGTATACTACTGTACATGTACTGCTGGTAGGTGGCTAACATGGTATACTACTGTACATATACTGCTGGTAGGGGGATAACATGGTATACTACTGTACATATACTGCTGGTAGGTGGATAACATGGTATACTACTGTACATATACTGCTGGTAGGTGGATAACATGGTATACTACTGTACATATACTGCTGGTACGTGGATAACATGGTATACTACTGTACATATACTGCTGGTAGGTGGATAACATGGTATACTACTGTACATATACTGCTGGTAGGTGGATAACATGGCATACTGCTGTACATGTACTGCTGGTAGGTGGATAACATGGTATAATACTGTACATATACTGCTGGTAGGTGGCTAACATGGTATACTGCTGTACATATACTGCTGGTAGGTGGATAACATGGTATACTACTGTACATATACTGCTGGTAGGTGGATAACATGGTATACTACTGTATATATACTGCTAGTAGGGGGATAACATGGTATACTACTGTATATATACTGCTGGTAGGTGGCTAACATGGTATACTACTGTACATATACTGCTGGTAGGTGGCTAACATGGTATACTACTGTACATGTACTGCTGGTAGGTGGCTAACATGGTATACTACTGTACATATACTGCTGATAGGTGGATAACATGGTGTACTACTGTACATATATACTGCTGGTAGGTGGCTAACATGGTATACTACTGTACATATACTGCTGGTAGGTGGATAACATGGTATACTACTGTACATATACTGCTGGTAGATGGATAACATGGTATACTACTGTACATATACTGCTGGTAGGTGGATAACATGGTATAATACTGTACATATACTGCTGGTAGGTGGATAACATGGTATACTACTGTACATATACTGCAGGTAGGTGGATAACATGGTATACTACTGCACATATACTGCTGGTAGGTAGATAACATGGTATACTACTGTACATATACTGCAGGTAGGTGGATAACATGGTATACTACTGTACGATAGACTACTAGTGGGTGGATAGCATGGCAGGCTACTGTGCCATATACTGCTGGTAGGTGGAAAACATGGTATACTGCTGGTAGGTGGATAACATGGTATACTACTGTACATGTACTGCTGGTAGGTGGATAACATGGTATACTACTGTACATATACTGCTGGTAGGGGGATAACATGATATACTACTGTACATATACTGCTGGTAGGTGGATAACATGGTATACTACTGTACATATACTGCTGGTAGGTGGATAACATGGTATACTGCTGTACATATACTGCTAGTAGGTGGATAGCATGGCAGGCTACTGTGCCATATACTGCTGGTAGGTGGTTAGCTTGGCATTTTGGAGCTTTTCAGAGGCAATACAGCTAGGGCTCCACAGCGACACTGAAGCTCTCATGATACCCGGTAAAACCACAGCATTGCAGCGACCTGCAGGCAGCTTCAACGCTTTCTTAAGCAAAAGAAAGTTGCAAGCGACCTTGTGAATAATGTGCAAAATTTTATATGGATGTATTACAGTTAGGCGTTATTCACACAAGAGTATCTGATATTTGTATGCAAAAAAACGGATCGTTGTTTATCCATATGACTGTCCGTGTTGTGCCAGTATGGATTCCATGGGTCATCCTTCTTTCTCGTCCGTTTTGCTCCTCTGCAAGCACTTCTCCCTCATTTTTTTTCGGCATTTCTGTGAAAAATGGAGAGCACACGGATATCGGGGCAATAGAATTCAATGGGCGAGTCTGGTCCGCAAAAAGAACCAGAATAGTAGATGTTTCTAGCACAGATATACGCTCCGGGAAAAAAAAAATGGCCGTGTTAATAGCTCCACTGACATGGTCAGTGTACTGTGCATTGCTAAAACTGATGAGAGATACGTTGGTGTGAATAAGGCCTTACTGTCAGTGGCGTAACTACCTCTGTAGTAGCCGTAGTTGCTGCTACGGGGCGCGCGGCATGTGGGGGCCTGTTCCGCCTGCCGACACAGGTGCCACCCATGCCCGGTGGCGCCACTAGCAGCTGTTATGGCTGATATAGCAGTAGAGACGCCAGTACAGGGCCCGCGGCGCCCGGCCTCTAACATTTATGGGCCAGCGGCACGGGCCCTCTCATGCCCGGTGGAGTCGCTAGCACCGGAGGGGGCCACGGTGCTAGCGACAGCCACCCCCTCTTGCACTATTTGGACCTGCGTCTATATCACGCAGGTACAAATACATACATTAGCTCTGAATGGCCGGGCACGTTTCGTGTCCGACCATTTAGTGCCTTACAATGAGGCTGATTGACGGGGCAAAATGACTTGCCCTGACAATCATGAAGCGCCGCTTCCGTTGTTGAAAGGCGCTGATTGCATCGCACTTGCGTCGTTCAGCCCCAGCAGAACTGCTCAGAAGAGGGCAGGTCTGCATTGCCATCGGACGGCACGGGAATGGGATCATGTGAGTATGTAAAGTTTTTGGTTTTTTTTCTCATAAAACTGAGTGGCATTATCTACAAGGAGGTCAATATGTGGGGATATGGAGCACTATATACAAGGGGAGCTATATGTAGGGCACTATCTACAGGGGTGGGCTATAAGTGGGACACTATATACAGGGGTGGGCTATATGTGGAGCACTATCTATAGGGGGAGCTATTTGTAGGGCACTATCTACAGGGGTGGGCTATATGTGGGACACTATATACATGGGTGGGTTAGTTGTGGGGCAATATCTACAGGGGGCTATATGTAAGGCACTGTCTACAGGGGTGGGCTAAATGTGGGACACTATATACAGGGGGAGCTATATGTGAGGCACTATCCAGAGTGGTGGGATATATGTGGAGCACTATCTATAGGGGGAGCTATATGTAGGGTAGCACAGTGGCTCAGTGGTCAGTACTATTGCCTTGCAGCTCTGGAGTCCATATGTGAGCACTATCTACAGGGGGGCTGTATGTTGGGCACTATCTACAGGGGGCTGTATGTTGGGCACTATCTAAAGGGGCTTCTATGTAGGGCACTATCTACAGAGGCTCTAGGGGGCCACTATCTACAGGGGGGCTATGGAGGCACTATCTACAGGGGGCACGGTGTGTGTGTGTGGGACACAGTGTATGGCGCTATTATAATCAGGGACACAGTGTATGGCGCTATTATAATCAGAGGTGCATCGTATGGCGCTATTACATTTAGGGGTGTTGAGAATTTTATATTCGTTTATAGGTGCAGTAATGTTTTAAAATTGAGAAGCTGAAGACATCTGAGCGGAAAACTGCAGAAATTGGTTGTGGCCGGGAGAAGTCATCATAGAGGTCTGGACCGGATGGAGAAGAGAAGAGAAAATGAACAACTACAATCTGAGACGTCACCGGTGAGTCACTTAATGTAAATGTTTATTCTGCCTCTAATCAGTAATGTAGTCACTGTATGATCTGCAACGAGATGATGGGTGGTATGATTATGCAATTTTTTTTTGTAAAACAGCAACTCCCAGCATATCCTTACCATTGTTTGGGCCATACTGGGAGCTGTAGTTTTACGCCGTACAAACCTATACGGCAGGAGTTGCACTAAATTTAGCTGTATTTGTTCTGGTGCTGTATATATGTACTGAGCTTGGTTATGGGGCTGTATATATGTACTGAATTTGGTTCTGGGGCTGTATATATGTACTGAGCTTGGTTCTGCCATTGTATATATGTACTGAGCTTCTCTTTGGTGCTGTTTGGAGCTTGGTTCTGGTGCTGTAATTTTGTACTGAGCTTAGTTCTGCCATTGTATATATGTACTGAGCTTCTCTTTGGTGCTGTTTGGAGCTTGGTTCTGGTGCTGTAATTTTGTACTGAGCTTAGTTCTGGGGCTGTATTTATGTACTAAGGTTGGTTCTGGTGCTGTGTATATGTAGTGAGCTTGGTTCTGCCATTGTATATATGTACTGAGCTTTTCTTTGGTGCTGTTTGGAACTTTGTTCTGGTGCTGCATTTTTGTACTGAGCTTAGTTCTGGGGCTGTATTTATGTACTGAGGTTTGTTCTGGTGCTGTATATATGTAGTGAGCTTGGTTCTAGTGATGGATATATGTATTGAACTTTGTTCTGGTGCTGTATTTATGTACTGTGGTATGTTCTGGTGCTGTTTATATGTACTGAGCTTGGTTCTGGTATTGTATATGTGTACTGAGCTTGGTTCTGGGGCTGTATATATGTATGAGCTTTGTTCTGGTGCTGTATATGTCTGAGCTTGGTTCTGAAGCTGTATATATGTCAGCACTTGGTTCTGGAGCCGCATATGTCAGAGCTTGGTTCTGATGCTGTAATTATGTAGAATATATTTATAATAACAAAATTGCAGGGCAGATGGAATTGTTTTCAATTCATTGTATATTTAATGGGAACCTGTCTGGTAGTTTCAACCCATTGAACCGCCACCATGCGGTAATACATGACCTGACAATATTTCCAAATATATGTTTTTTTCAGATGCAGGAAAATCTATAAAATCAACTTTTAAAACGGTGCACACTATATGCTAAGTACTCATTAAATGGTAATGGGGCGGTGCCGCTATCCTAAAGAGTCACATAGTCCTGCCTCCAAAACCACCTTTCCATGTTTGATTGACATCCCCCTGGCTGATACAACTTACTCGGATGCGCCATTGCCTTGTACTGCTTGGGCACGCACCGTGCAGTGAGGTGTACTCTGCCCGGCTTCATCGATGCACCGCGCATGTCAGGGGAGTACAAGGCAAATGGCGCTTCCGCAAGAATCCGAGGAGGCTGGTAGTGATGTAGAACAGCCAGGGGGATATCAATCAAAATCTGGGGGGGGCGCCATGTAAATTTTCGCCTCAGACAGCAGAAAAGCTAGAATCAGCCCTGAGGCTGCAGCCACTTTAGACCTGCAGCCCATAAGGTGCTGGGAAGACTCCCTGCGCAGGCCGGCATGATGTCACTGCATCACGTTGGTCTGCGCATGTTTCCCGACCAGAGCCTGTGCAGCGCTCCGTCCGTCGCAAGAACGTGGCAAGGTAAGTACAATATATTTTTTTTGTGGGGGCGGGGCTGTGTGGCACAATTTACAATGGTGGGAGCAGGGTGGCACTATATTCAAGGGGGGAGCAGGGTGGCACTATATTCAAGGGGGGAGCAGGGAGGCACTATATACTAGGGTGCTGTGTGGGACTACATACAAGGGGGGGCTGTGTGGCACTATACACAAGGGGGAGATGAGTGGCACTATACACAAGGGGTAGCTCTGTGGCACTATATGGAAGGAAGGTGCTGTATGGCACTATTTACAAGGGGGAGGGTTGTAGCGCTATCTACTGGGGCTCTGTGTAGAACTATCTACTAAGGGGAAGGGCTGTGTGGCACTATCTACAAAGGGGGGGCTGTGGCACTATATACAAGGGAGGGGGGCTGTGTGGCACTATATACAGGGGGCATTATGGCGATATCTACAGGGGGGCTATATGGCACTATCTACAAGGGGAGGTGGGGGTGCTATCCACAAGTGGGTTGTGACACTGCCTACAGGGGGGCTGTATGGCACAATCTACAGGGGGCACTATGTATAAGGGGGGCTGCGTGTGGCACCTGGGGGGGGGGGCTCAGTCAAAAGTTTGCTATGGGGCCCAGTCTTTCCTAGCTACGCCCCTGCTTACTGTTAAATGTGCTCTCACTTGTGCTGACATAGTAAAAGTTGACTAAACCTCTTGTAGAATTACTTTACCTCTTTCTTTATTTCTTCTTCATCTTCCAGTGTGAGTGCAGCCAGCTGTCTTGATCTTTGTTCCATTAAATTTACATATTTAATTGGATTTGACAGAGCTTCAATTACATCTGAAAGAATGATACATAAAAAGCAACAGGGATCATTATCAATCTGAATATGACAAATATTGGAGCAAATATGGCGTCGGTGACATGCATCATATTTATCACCTTTCTACAATTTATTTTACAACAAATACAAACAGTCGAGGAGCCAAGCAGCTGCAATATTGTGATATGAGTACCACATCAGTGTGCCAGCCCTGTTAAAAGGATTTCCTCCAGTCCAGGCTATAATACCTTTATGGCGTGTTTTTCTATATACACACTCCTCAACTTTGAAATTACACCAAGAAGCTTATGCATATCGAGGAAGTAGCAGGTGTCGCTAAGATCTGAAAATTATCAAATTTCCGAGCACCTAGCTCCAATCTGTGGCATGTGGGAGGCATAAAAGCCAGATCGAAAGCAAAGCTTTTTAGCCACACGTAACCTCAAAATACACATCAAGTGGTGTGGGATGATTGTGTGATGCCTCCTGCTCATCTATGTGCCAGATATCGACACTTATCGCAAACTGAGAGGGACAGAAGTTTTGAACTGAGAGACCTTGGTTTATCACTCCGGCAGATCGCTAGGCCGAGATGTTAGAACTGTTCAACTTTGCGTGTAACGACAACTAACGGGAATGACAGCAAAAGGTGTGTGGAGGCAAACCTCTGCACGGATGGATCGTCTGATTGGAAGAATGGCACATAGTGATCCATTCTGTACTGATTGGACGTCACATCCCAAGCCTAGGGCAGCATTCAGCATCAACACAAACCATGAGAAGGTGTTTGTACGACATTGGGCTACGAGCCAGACGTCCAGCTACAGGTGTTCTATTGACCACACGCAACCGCTCTCAAAGGTTATCATGGTGCAAAGCAAAATACCAATGGAGCCTGGAATGGAGGTCTATCCTCTTTAGCGATGCGTTCTGCTTTTGCAATGATAACCGGAGATCGGTCTGGAGATCTTGTAGGCAACGCCATGAAGTGGCCTTCACAAGGGAATGTCACACCAGTGTTATTCCTGCAGTCGCTGACTGCCGGCATGTCCTACTCACAGGCAGCTCCGACGGCAGGACACTCAGAGTTTGCCGGCGTCTCCCTCCCTCTACCTTGCTGGCTGCAGCCGCTACTGCTTCCCCTAGGGTGCGTGCGCGCTTTCGTTCCCAAGTGTCAGCCAAGTCAAGTGTCTGCCAAGTCAAGTGTCTGCCAAGTCAAGTGTCTGCCAAGTCAAGTGACTGCCAAGTCAAGTGACTGCCAAGTCAAGTGTCTGCCAAGTCTTCTATCCAGGTACTCTTTTCCTAAAGACTTTCATTGACTCTTGTTTGGCTAGCTACTACCCTGCCACAGCGGAAAGGCCCAGTGGGTCCACAAACCCCAAAGTCTTTACAACCGGTGCTACTCCCGGGATTATGGTGTGCAGTGGCGCAATGTACAGTAGCCGGATCCCTCTGGTCTTCATTTCAGGTACACTAACAACTCGGCGTTACATTGATTTGGTCGTGGAACCAGTGGTATGGCCATTTGTCCAAAGTGTCCCAGAAGACGTTTTTCAACAGGACAACGCCGGGCCGCATGTTGCTCGTGCTACGGTGAGCAGCCTGCTTGGTCTAGACATGCTACCATGGCCTGCAGCGTCTCTGGACTTGTCTCCCTTCGAGCACATCTGGGACGTCATTGGTAGGCAATTGCAAAGGGACCTGCCAGCAGCCAATCTTGATGATTTGCGTGCCTAACCCATTCAGCGTGGCATAACATTCCTCAGACAACCATGAATAACCTCATTGATAGCATGCCAAGGTGTGTAAGGGCGTGTATTTCTGCCCGTGACGCTCATACTAGATACTGAATAAATCAAGCTCTTTTTAATATTTTGTTTCCATTTTTTTTATCATTTGCATTTCATTAACATGGCTATCAATCCTGTGATTTCCACATTTCCAAAACTTTTCCTTTTTGTTGTTGCAATTTCAATATTGCGGAGTTTATGTTGCAGATTCCGTGGCATCAAGATTAAAACAAACGTGACAAACAACTGTTGTAACATAACCCCTGATATGTTAGTGATATACGAGTTCTACTCAGGAACTGAGCTGCAGTCACCACCTAGTGGTTAAGAAGTTTAGTTGCGCTATAAAAGTAGTTTTTCTGGGACTTTAAAATTGATAGCCTATCCTTAGGGTATATGGTGGAAATAGAGGGGTTCCCTAGATCAGCACCTAATTTTAGACTTCAGCAATAACAGCTGATCACAGAGGGTCCCAGCAATGACACGCTATGGGTCTTGGCTTGCCACATGTACATGGGTTGGGCAACCAGCTGTGTACAGGGAAGGGGGGCAACAACAGCTCTGCAAACTATTTTAGCAGGCAATGTGGTTTTGTCATCTTCTATTTCATATCTTGAATTATAGTTTTTATTTAATTGGGTGGAATTACTGCAAAGTTTTATTTTATATCTTTTTTTCTACTCAACACAAAGACAATAGAGGAACCGTACCTGCAAATGTGTCTGGGACGTAATCCTTCACCTCTATGCACACGAAGATTGCTGGTAGAGTGAGCGGCACATTTTTCTCATTTCTCAGGCAGATATAGTGATAACCTGAGAAGGAAAATGATAAATGTTTCATTAAGTTTGAAGAAAGGGCAGAGAGATTTGTCTTTCAGTATGAAAAATTGCAGCTGGGTATCTTTGTGCTTTGGGATCTACATAATAGAAATCCTGAAGCATCAATCAAAAAAGTATCCATTGAACAATAGTTTGTAATTTCTTAAAGGACCCTAAAAGTTTCTCTTATTACCTTTGCTGTGCAGTTAAACAAAATCTATTGTTCCCTGTTTTCAGCCATTTCCGGCTTTGAAGATTCCGACTGTAGTGTTCTATAATTAAATGACTAGAACCCCCATGATCAATACTTTCCAATATTTCCAGTTCTGAGGACCTCCAGAAAAATGTACATAGATGTGTGTGAATGGTATTAGTAGCATAGTTTAATTTTAGTTTTAACGCTCCTTTAATAGGGGTTTTCCCATTTGCCATCTTACGTATTTATAGCATATCCACAGAATGTGGCACAAATGCATGATACATAGGTGCAGGTCCCACCTCTGAGACCCTCAACTATTGTGAGATTGAGGGTCTCATGACAACCTTTTGATGATTCTGTGCATTTGATGGCAGTTACGGAAAGAGCTGAGCAATCAGCGCCTGGTTGTACTCATTTAGACTTCAACAACCTCTTCATTAAAGGGTAACTACACTTTTAAAAAAAAGAATTGTCATGTCATAGTGACATATCAGAAGTTTTGATTGGTGGGGGTCCAATTACTGAGACCCCATTGATCGCTAAAATGAAGTGGCAGAAACACTCGGGTGAGCTCTGTGACAGCTTTCCTGGGAGCAGTGTACAGGCTCAGCTTTTCGAGCTACCCGAGCGCTTCTGCCGCTTCGCCTTAGCAAACGGTGGGGTTTACGTGCTCAGATCCCCACCAATCAAAACTTTTAACATGTCACTATGACATGTTAAGAGTTTTTTTTAGTTACCCTTTAAGTTGTATGGAGACAGCGGATGCACAAAATCTACAAGCGGAGGTCACTGGATGCCCCTTCTCCCCGGAGGAGAGACCTGCAACTTTCTTTGTGGATATGCCATACATGTGTGAGTTAGGAAAACCCTTTTAAGAAAAACAACTTGAACCGTATCAGAACCTGATCTTGTCACCTCTAGACTCCGCAGGAAAGCCTCTTGACAGCCCAGATCTCATTAGGTATTTATATTTTACGATATACATAGTTTAATTTGTTATTCTTGTTCCGTTATTTCGTTAAAACATTTTGATATATAATGTCATTACCTGGACGGATCGCAGAGACAGGTAATATCCGGTGACCAATGAATTTCCCTCCTTCTTCATATGCCGATATTCTCAGACATGCGAGGGAGGGGAGCACTACCTAACCGGAACATGACATATACAATGGTTAATAAGAT
The DNA here is from genome assembly GCF_050947455.1 of Rhinoderma darwinii. Classification (NCBI taxonomy): domain Eukaryota; kingdom Metazoa; phylum Chordata; class Amphibia; order Anura; family Rhinodermatidae; genus Rhinoderma; species Rhinoderma darwinii. The sequence continues at coordinate 363,896,100 of NC_134690.1, read as the reverse complement.
GATTCATTTTACAAATTTATGGATTTAGTTACATTAGTCATTATGCAGTTTAAAGGGGTTACCAAGTTTGTGGGTCGCCTTCAGAATAGATGGTCTTGGGGCTCGGCTGCTTAGGCTGTTCCCTAATATAATATGTATTGCATCTGAAAACCAGTGGTACTCTAAGGACCAGTTCACACTAAGTTTTTTCGCGCTGATTTTGACGTGGAAATTGCATCGAAATTAGCACCAAAAAAAGTCTGAAACTGACTCCTATTGAGGCTTTTACCCACCTTTGGGAAAGGAAGCGTCATGTTCTTTCTTACCGCGGTTCTGCCTCTGACCTCCCATTGAAAACAATGGGAGGCAGAGAAAGCACTTTTAGCAGCGTTTTTTGCCTGCGGCCCTCAATGCGGCCACGGCTGAAAAACACCACGAAAACCGTGGCAAGAAAGTGCAGGCAGGTCAAAATCTGCCTCAATATTCCTGAAGAAATTTTGAGGCAGATTTTTTTATGCCTAAAAATTCCTCTGTGTGAACTAGGCCTTAGACCTCATGCACACAGAGGAAATGCTTCTAGAAGAGAGTACATCTTTAATATCTGATGGAACATGGTAAAATATTTTCATAGTAACAAGTCAGAAGTTTGGATTGGTGGGGGTCCGAACACTGAAACCCCCACCAATCTCTAGAACGAAGCAGCTGAAGCGCTCGTGTGAGCGCTCAGCCGCTTCATGTCTGTTCGGCTTTTTCTGGAAAGCCGATGTATCGGAGTACGGGCTCAAATACTTTTTATTGAGTCCGTACACTGATACATTTATTTCCAGAAATAGCCGAACAGACACAAAGCGGCTGAGCGCTCACACGAGTGCTTCAGCTGCTTCGTTCTAGCGATTGGTGGGGGTCTCAGTACTCGAATCCCCACCTATACATGGTCAGAAGTTTGTCTAACGTTTAGCTACACTTTAAATATGAAAATGTTGCATGACTTCACATTTTAGAAAAGAAAAGACTTCAACTAACTTATTAAAGAAAAACATTGAATCATTAACCTTTTTAAAAACAATGGGCTCCTCTTCCCACACCGGGTTCACGGCATTGCCTTGTGATGTCTTTGTTTTGAATGCTTTTCTCCTGGTGTCAACTGGTAACCCAAACATATCCACTTCCACATACGTGCCAACCTTCTTATCTGACAGGAACTGTCCTGAAATGATCTACAAGAACAAAGAACATTGAAACTCAGTTGTACCACAAAATAATATAGAATAAAATCAGTTTCCCAAAAACAGAATTCACTGAAATATCAGCACAAACCACATGAACAGGATCTTTACACCTTCATGTCACTTTATGTGGGCAGAACAGTGAAATACTTAAAGGGGTGAGAGCCACCGCTTGCTGCTGGCTCCCGGCTCTGACTCATAGAGGGGGGTTCTGAGCGGAAAACTCCCCTCCATAACATCCATAAGCCCTGATGGGGCATATCTGTACTTCCTATAGCCCAATACACAAAAAATGAACTGCAAGTTCGATTTTACGTGACAACATAAAGAGCTTGATGTCAATAAGTTTCAGGACCTGTTTGTAACTGTACAATTTATAGTTGTATAGAAGCAAAATAGTAACAGTGACCACTTTTAGTCTGCTCATAAAATAGATAGATAGACAGCAGTAGTCACGGTTTCAATTTCAGTGACGACTATTTCAGTGATTTCTGCTGCTCTGCCAGTGACGCTATCAGCACTAAGGTAGTCACAGAAAAACGAAGATAGATAGATAGATAGATAGATAGATAGATAGATAGATAGATAGATAGATAGATAGATAGACATATACAGAGTCAGGCAGCACTGTCAGCGTGTGGGTGCAAGCTCTGAGGAACAGACCAAGTTCCAGGTACATACAAATCAAAGGCTTTCTTGAGAAAAGCTCCAGTGGACGGAGCTGAAACGTCGCACGGGCAATAAAGTACCCATTTTTTGCACTTGATCCTTGGAGTTGCAGCTCATTTTTCGATAGATAGATAGATAGATAGATAGATAGATAGATAGATAGATAGATAGATAGATGAGATTATTTACCTTCACAGACAATGTGTTTGCAACTATTCCATCTACTGTGGTCTCAGTAAATGGATCAAAGTGTTTATCTGGCCTTCTCATAAACTCTGGTTTCAGTCGATATCCACATTTACCATTATATTCATACATGCCCATATTAAGTTGCATAGAAAAATCTGTAAATGAAAATAAATCATCAGCATTTTAACAACAGTGTCTCTATAACAAATATGTGACTAACAGAAATATATACAGAAATGTTGTACTTTTAGCTTCGCCTTCAATAACCTACAGTGTAGGATTCTATGGAGATGTGGGTAAATACCCATCTTACACAATTAATGGCATATGCACAAGATAGGTCATAAATGTCTGATAGATAAGGGTCCTGCCACTGGGACCCGCACCTATCAGCCCTGACTCCATCCTGCCTGGTGAGGGGGCCGCTGGATATAATGGTGAGGTGGCCGTAATTACAGAAAAAGGTGAGCTCGCTGTGCTTGTCTGTTTCCGTAAATCCCGGAGAAGTGAAAAAGAGTTACGAAAACAGCGTTGCACAGCGAGCTACTCTGGCCCCGTAGCACCTGAGTTGCAGAAACATGATAGCTCGCTGCGCTACGCTGTTTCTGGGAACTTCCATTCACTTCTATGAGAGTTACAGAAACAGCGTAGCTCAGTAACCTCAGCTGTTTCTGTACTCCTGGCCACCTCACAACTCAGTGGCCACAGCCCAGCGACAGAAGATAGGACAGGGATCAAGGGGCTTGGTGCTAGAGATACGTGCGAGCCCCAGAGGTGGGACCCTCATCTTTTAGAAATTTATGGCATATCTTTGGGACATGCCACAAATGTCAAACATGGGAATACCCCTTTAATGGTTGCGACGAGAACTGTTGCAATCAATGACGAAAACTTTACCAATAACCATATGGGTCTCATTGGAGCTTTAAAGGGGAAATCTTTTCAAAATGATCATCTGATATTTAATAGATACATGTGAAAAGATCACATTGCGGAAGTCTTTGATTTTGGACCACCACGATTTCCAGAATGAAAGGGATCTAGAAAGAGTGGCTCCCTCTATAGTGGACGCTCATTCATTTGATGACATTGCAGGAAGGTGGCCAACACGTTTCCATTGCAATGATATCAACTGATTGTTCAGCAGATGACTGGTGGATTTACTCATAGAAAAGGGGATAACCTGATTTGCCAACCCCTTTAATGTAAAGAAGTGAAGACACCAACCACTGCCCCTCCCCCATTCTGTCTTCTGATTTCTTCCCATATATGTGGATTCAAGCACCTGTGTAAGCATTAAGATGATGATAGGGCTACGTGCACATTTTTACCTTTTCTTCCCTGGCCCCAATTAAATGAAGGGTCTGGCAGGACGTTTTAACTTCCATTAATAAAGCTTGGAGATCCCTATTGTGAACACATTACATTGGCAATATCATTCCCATCATTCTCTGAGGTCCAGAGCTACACACATTTATGGGCGACTTAAACCATTACATGGTACATACGTTCCTCTTACCTATTGTCTGGAAGTTAAGGGCTACCATTTGACAACCTGCGTTCCAAAAGACCTGAGGCATGTAGTTAGATGAATCTACTCGGGTTCCTTTTGGATAAATTCTACTAAGCTGCATTTTGTTATATCTGTAAATCTCTAGTTAAGAATCTTAAACATCAACACAGAAAAAAAGATCTTCATCAATGATATCCGCATGCGTTACAATAGAGTTGAATGTGAGAACATATTACAATACAGTTGTTTATGTGCTTGTTCTTTTCTCCATTGTGATCATTCTCTTATCGCTCTCTAAGTATTTCACTATATTGTAATGTTTATTCCAACTCTTGTTCAAATCAAGGAATGCCTGAAATTTATTTAGTCCCCTATTTCAGCAAATATGCACCTGGACGAGGAGGCACATACGTACCGCTTACATAATGTAGTTGTACAGCAATGGACACAGATGTAGCAGCGTTTAAGAAACTCCAGCAGACACATAAATTAATTCCCACTACTCCATAACCTGGTCCTCATTATAACAGTGTTCTATTTTTGCTTGATGCCACCTGTATGAAAATAATCCAGTTTCTGTCACTATCTTGAATGTAAAAATCACTGTTAGCAGGCAGCACATCTGGTATCTACATGTCTAATGATGCCTTGACCAGATCACAGCTGTCATAAGCTATAGTCGTCTTCATCATCACAAATTGTGAGCAGGATGCTGCAAAGACACAGATGCAGGTATGAGGCCCAGGAGAAGCTGCAGACTGTGCACTGTGCAGCAGCATGCATGTCACAGGCAGTGGGTAAACGCTAACCCTCTGCAGGGAGGAGCACAGATGATTGGTTGGCAATAGATTTACATCATCTAAAAGAAATAAAAAGCAACCTGGAGAAGATTCAGTAACAACAGCAGAATACACAGGGCTAAGCAGATTTGTGGTTGTTACCCTGTACATTATTGGATTGTTGCAATACAATGGCCCAGTCACATTCTATCGGATATTGTATTATTTAGAAACTTACAAGTAACAGCAGTGGCATTAGACATCATGAGTATAGATGTCAATTCAATGAGATCTGTCCTCATATTATGCTGCTTTATGTAAGGGCAGCAAAGCATGGGGACAGGTCCGCTCTACTATTAGCCTAAGTGGTAGAAAAATATATTGTGCCATTTGGCTAATAGAAGCTAGCAAAGAATACAGCAAACTCATCCGCTGTATTCATGAGGGGAGCACTCCCCCACCCCGTCACTTGTGATTGATGGCTGCCTCGTGTACATGCAGATACATGAAAGCTGTCATTCATTGGTGAGAGTCTGGGTGTGTTCTTTTGTTAGGCTCTATTAGACATATTGCACAATGGCGGGAAATGTATGTAAACAGCCTAGCACAGCGATCTACGCGGTTTACGGAATTCGGAAGCTATGGAAACAGCGTCATTTGCTATACTACCTTGTATCCATAACTCCCATAGACTTCTATGGGAGTCACAAATGCAGTGCAGCTCAGCAATGTCGACTGCTTCTGTACTTTCAGCCACCTCGTCAGACAGTGGCCGGAGCCCAGCGACAGCGGGAGAAGGTAGGACGGGGTTCAGGGATCCCAGTTCTAGAGATAGGTGCGGTTCCCTGAGGTGGGACCTGCTTCGATCAGACATATATGGCATATTCTGTGGATATTTGATATACCATAAAAGTCCGAGATGGGGATATCCCTTTAATAATTTCTTCATCCATTGTGAAAACCCCCTGAGGTCAGATCATGCTGTAAATTTAGTTGTGCCTTGGAAAACCACAGCTAAAACACTGCGATACCAAGAAGTGTGGTGTCAAAAGAAAAACTGCTAGCTCTACCACATTGACAATCTTATGCCTCATGCACACGACCGTGTGCGCCGTCCGAGTCCCGTGAGTGATCCGAGGAAAGATAGGACATGTTCTATCTTTCCTCGGATCTGAGACTCGGACCATTTTTCACTGACCCGATTCACCCGCTAAAGTGAATGGGTCCGTGAAGACTATCGGATGCCGTTAAAAACGGCCCGAGTGGCACAACGGTCGTGTGCAAGAGGCATTAGCTGCACTAGGGGTGTACATTTTTTATATATTTTATATATTTATACTTTTTTTTCAGACAATAAAACCTGCATTGCCAATCTGGCATCTCACACCCTTACCAGTAAAGCTGCTATATAAAAGTACAGTACATGCTATGTTACAATATAAAACTGATAAACCAGTTATGAAAAAGATACTCTACAAACTCTACTGGAGATTTTGTTAGCTGCTCAAGACCCTTTGTTTCCACAAAGGAGGACATTTCATAGCTCTTGTTTCTTTCTGCAAAGGAAACATAACATATTATATTATATTACTTGACATTATATTATTATATCACCTTAGATATCATTAATATAATTATTAATCCAAGAATTTAAATGGCATTATTTCCTGGTGGTAGGTAGGCACAAATTCGCCCCGACTGAGTGGTTTTCTCATTTGAACAACTACTTTCAAAATTCTATATTGGTCATATGGACGCCGTAGTTCAGAATTTACTTGGGATATTTGGTTAATTGCAAAGAGAAGCTTTCGCTCTGCTGGACCTGGCGTAACCCTGTATTACACCGTTGCCGATTCTTTTGTATGGGTGGCGTATAATATACAATGTCCCCTGCAGCATGGCCCCTGCATGATCTGTATTAGACAACAAAACAATGTCATACAATGACATGTTCTGATTGGCGGTTTATTACATTTTGGTAGGAGAACCTCTTTAAATTTATATAAAATTCAGATCTATAATACCAAGATCTGATAATAAACAACCGCCTTCAAATATTAACCAAGACATGTCTAGATTCACAATAGTATTCATACAATCTGTCGTCATAGTATTATCACATTGTCATCTAAGAGTACAATTCATATCATGCTGTCATGAGAATATATTTCCCCAAGAGCAGACATCTCAGCAGATTAATCTTACACAATACACTCACATTGACTACTATATTAGTATTACTCAGCGCATTGCTTGTGTTACCGGCTGACAGGTTCTAGGCTTAGTTCCTTCACTACTTACAGTCATAGTAACCTAGACGAGGAGCAGATGTGGTGTGGATGGATCTTACTGTAAATGTTAATATTAATGTAAATGTTGAAAAGTTTACAGTAATAAAAGGCAATGAATAAAAATAGGGGGCACAGGCGCCAATCTAACAGAATGGCGTAGGTATTTGGTTCAGCTAGGCCCATTTTATATATACCACGTCATAGACTGGTCACAAAAGTGGCTGTGATTCTCTTTTGCTAGACAAATAGGGGAAAGGCACGTGTATTTTATATATATGTTGGGGAAAGGCCCCATGGAGTAGGGCTGAAACGTCGCATGTGGTGATTAAAGTGATCCTATTTTTCACTAAATTGGGGTGCTGTCTTGTATTTTGGAGTTTGTCATATACATATATATATACACTAGTGCTTCTCAATGAATTAGAATATCATCAAAAAGTTAATTTCTCTCAGTAATTTAATTAAAAAAGTGAAACTCATATATTCTATAGATTCATTACACACAGTGTGATCTAGTTCCAGCATTTTTTTCTTTTAATGTTGATGATTATGACTAACAGTTAATGAAAACCCAAAATTTAGTATCTCAGATAATTAGAATATTATATAAGCCCAATTTCAAAAATGATTTTTAATACCGAGGTGTTGGCCTACTGAAATGTACTGTATATGCACTCAATACTTGGTCGAGGCTCCTTTTGCATGAATTACTGCATCAATGTGGCGTGGCATGGAGGCGATCAGCCTGTGGCACTGCTGAGGTGTTATGGAAGCCCAGGTTGCTTTGATAGCGGCCTTCAGCTCGTCTGCATTGTTGGGTCTGGTGTCTCTCATCTTCCTCTTGACAATACCCTATAGATTCTCTATGGGGTTTAGGTCAGGCAAGTTTGCTGGCCAATCAAGCGCAGTGATACTGTTGTTATTAAACCAGGTATTGGTACTTTTGGCAGTGTGGGCAGGTGCCAAGTCCTGCTGGAAAATGAAATCAGCATCTCCATAAAGCTTGTCAGCAGAGGGAAGCGTGAAGTGCTCTAAAATTTCCTGGTAGACGGCTGCACTGACTCTGGGCTTGATATAACACAGTGGACCAACACCAGCAGATGACATGGCTCCCCAAACCACCACTGACTGTGGAAACTTCACACTGGACCGCAAGCAACTTGGATTGATGTCTCTCCACTCTTCCTCCAGACTCTGGGACCGAGATTTCCCAATAAAATGCAAAATTTACTTTCATCCGAAAACAGGACATTGGACACTGAGCAACAGTGTTGGTCCACTGTGTTATATCAAGTCCAGAGACAACGCAGCCGTCTACCAGGAAATTTTAGAGCACTTCATGCTTCCCTCTGCTTAACTTTTCCATCAATGTACCTATGTGTGGGCTTGTTTTTTTGTTTGACGAGTCTTAATTTGTAATAAAACCATTTTCAGGTACATACATAAAGATGACTAATTCACCTTCATGAATTTTTTGGTACCGGAATGTCCACCATTGTTTTTTGAGTTTTTTTTTTTACAGCGTTTCCCGTGCAATTTAAATAAAGCATTACATTTATTATACGGGTCATTACGATTGCATCAATACCATATATATGTATTTCTTTAACACTTTTATGTCATAATACCACTTTTTATTGAATTTTTTTCTTATCGTTACTGTAAACACTTTTTTTTCTTTAAATAAACTTTATTTGATGCATTTATTTAAGTCCCACTAGGGGGCTTTAAAACACGATCTTTTGACCGCTATTATAATGCTTTGGTATGCTCAGTATACCAAAGCATTATTGGCCGTCAGTAATAAACTGACAGGCAATCTAGTAGGCCGTGCCTGGCGGGCCTTTGTTAGGCCCCCAGCTGCTATTGCAACCCATCCCTCTGTCAAATACCTTAGATGCCACGGTCACTATAGACTGCGGAATCTAAGGGGTTATAATACCAGGAACAGAGTTATCTCCGATCCCAGAAGTTGCAGCAGCGTTGTGTCAGTGCACGCGCGAGGTCAATATGACAAAAATGTACGTCACAGCGCAGGAATTAGCACCCGACCTTGACGTATATTTTTGGCACGGGTCGTTAAGGGGTAAATACAGGGATGGAGCTTTGCTCTATTATTAATCATACACCCATATTATATTTGATCTTCTCATATTGTTTGTGTGTGTGGCCTCAGACTTAGTATGATACGGTATATAATATAAATGTCATGTTAAAGGGATTCTGTACTGATGTAAACATACTATGGGGGGTATTTGTTAAACGATTTATGGAAGTTTCCTGGCATTAAAAATTAGCACATTTTGGTGCGCGTCATATTTGAGCTAAAATTTGCAACTTTTCACTCCTCTAGCCAGTCTTAATCTGGAATATAATAAATTAACCCAAATAGTTGCATGCCTCTTAATAAATTGTCTGCATCTTGGTCTATTCTAAAGCCAGAGATTGTCATATACGCCTGCTATGAGCAGGCGTAGATTTGCACCGCTTTTAGTGTAAAAGCCAAAAGATGATGATAGACGACTATATACGCACAATACTGGCACTTGGGTGGCTCTCACACTAACTGTACTAGTTGATATATCCTCCCTGTACACACTTCTCACTGTCATGAATATTAGTGGGGGAGGGTAATGTGGGAATCAGACTGTTCAGCTTGTACTTTGTATACCTGACAAGTTCTGGTTTATCGGCTCAGTTATAGGACATACAGTCATGTAAGCCATGGAAGTCTTAACCTAACCAGACATAATTAGTTTGACATTAAAATAAAACATCTCTTTTTATTATGTACAAATGATGGGTCCCAGAATTGCACTGGGTTTGTACTAGGAGTGATTCCTGCATAATAGATGTGTGCTGCTGCCGTATGTATGAAATCCACCTCGTTCCCTGAGCGTCCTGTCCTAGGCAATGATCTGTGATCTGAATTTGTCACTTACTTTTAGAATTCTCAAATGACTCAAACTTCACCGGCTGAATGTAGTTCACCAGGTTAGACATTTCCTCCGTGGCACTGGCTTCATTTCCAGCGGTGCCCTACAAAGAACAAAGTGTGTTATCTTAAAAAAACCGACTTGCTCGTGAAAACATGTATTTGAACTGTAATTCTCAAACAGAAGAACAAAGAAAGAAAGAAAGAAAGAAAGAAAGAAAGAAAGAAAAAGAAAGAAAGAAGGAAAGAGAAAGAAAGAAAGAAAGAAAGATAGAAAGAAAAAAAGAAAGAAAGGGAAAGAAAGAGACAGAGAGAGAGAGAGAGAAAACGAACGAACGAACGAACGAACGAACGAACGAAACAAAGAAAAAAAAGAAAGAAAAAAGAGGGTAAGAAAGATAAAAAGGGTAAGAAACAAAAAAGAAAGAAAGAATGAATAGGGAATTGGACTCAACCGATGACTTTAACTCTGACTCTTGGAAAATAAGGACAACAACCCAGAACACTATGTTATTGTGTAATGCATTTGTGAATACACTACAGTTTTGCCTGCTCTAAAAAAAAAAAGGGGGGGGGGACAGGTGTGAACACAAAGAAATCATCGGGTGTGCAGTCTTAATACAACACTACGTATATTTTATTACAGACATATGCAATTAATTTATTGATTCCCATAATTTTCTGCTGCAGTCCTGCTTAATGCATGCACCGTCTGGTCACCTGCAGTTGCTCTTGGGCCCATGACGGGATGGGGAGGGGTGAGTCAAACCTCAATTAAGCCCCACACACCTCCATAAAACTAGAAGGCCTCATTCACACGACAGGGTCCGAGTGTCGGCCGGAAATCGTAAAAACACAGCCAGCGGTCGGGAACCGTAACAAGCAGGGGAAGGGAGCCAGCGCAGCGCTCCCTTCCACCTGCTGTACACCCCGGCCCTGCCACACAGTATCTCCAGCGTAGCCATTCGTCCAAATGTCATCAACTCCTCCTCCTCACATGCACTCTGCGCTGTGAGGAGGAGGAGAGAGTGCACGAGTGACGGTAGACCCGGCCATCACTCGGGACACATTCCGGTGATGGCCGTGTATTACCCGGCCCCATAGACTTCTATGGGAGCCGGGCGGCCGGGTACCCGGCCGAAAATAGGGCATGTCCCATTTTTTGACGGCCGGTTTTCCCGGGCCATCAAAAAATCGGTCGTGTGAATAGCCCCATTAGGGGTCTATTATTCCTAATGCAGCTGGGTGCCGGCCGATTTTTGAACGGCCGGCACCCGGCCGGGAAACCCTGTCGTGTGAATCCCGCCGAAGGCTCAAAAAAAAACTTATTTAAATGGTTCCCTCTGAACTGCAGCTCACAGGCAGTTTTCATAGTGACATTCTTAATTTAAAGTTATTCTAGTGCCAACTGTGTGATTTTTATTGACCAATCAGAGAAGAAGGATTTACTGCTTATGCACTGACTATGACTATAAGGTGTATAAGGAGCCCGCTTTTGAAATGTTTGCCTCAACCTTCCTGGAATTTATGGATGCTGAAGCGTATGGTTGGCCAAGCCACCATGTGTAGATAAATAACCAATAGTTTTGTTTCAGGTTCCAGTTCCATTGTGTTGCCGAAGATGGCATCAGTTAAACCCAGGAGGAGATGTAAGGTATGCCTAGGGGCACCAAATGTAAATGTGACTACTTTTATCTATGCAATTTCTTAGCAGGTTCAAGACCAAGCATGTGTCTGTAAATGTTGGTCTTAGTCACAGTTCTATGTAATTTTAATGCATTCCTGCCACCTAGTGGCCAAATTACATTAGTATTGCATTTGGGGTATCCTCCACATCATTACTGACCGAGATCAACCTCAATAAATCTTTTTTATTGCCACTGCGGTGAGTGCCTCGTATTTCCTATCTTTCTTCAATCAGTATTTCATTTGTGCTGTTGTACTTTATGTAGATAGGACCTGTGGTCACATGACCAGGATGTGCAGGTCCACAAGTTAGTGTTCCACTTAAGATGCTATTGTTGACAGGCTGTGGTGGTGCTCACTTGGCGGGAGGGAGATGCAGCCCCAGGCTCCAATATTAAGGTGGCAGGTCTCATGAAGTTGAACTTTGCAGTTTGTGGAATGTGAGGCGTGAATACATGGATACGCAACGCTCACACTTTCAGGAGGTGGACCAAACTGGAGTTTACCAAAGTAAGTGCAGTTAGGCGTATGACTGTGAGGGAAGAAGGTACCTGACAGTGATTGTTTAGCAAGTGGTGACGAAGCACAACAGAGCAGGCCTAGAGTGGACCAGAGATATTGTGACGTGAACGGTGTCTGAGCATCAGAGGTCGTAGTAGTAGTTTAAGAATCGCTACGTGATCTGAACAACAGACTGACAGAGGCGGAATGCCACAATCCTGAGCCGGAGTCACGAAGAATAAGCTACGACTGATTGGCTGAAGATGGTGTCAGGGACCCGACGCGTTACCGTGCAGTGTGAAAGAACAATCCTAGTCCTACTTAGGCAGTCTGGGTGTCTGTCTGCCATTCCTTTGTGCCATAAAAGTTCCTGGGACAGTATCCAAGTTAAATTGAAGCCCTTTCAAGCTCAATAACACCAAGCTAGCCTATTTCATATCACGTTAAATGGCCTACATTTGACATATACGCCGGGAAAATTTCCTGACCATTATGTTAAATGTAGGCTTTGATGGGTGCCCTAACAGTGGCATCCATCACCATAGACTGTAATGCTAACCGTTAAATGGAATACGTCATGAACTGAAGTCATGACATTTCATGACGTATTCAATGAACGGATACCCTTGTAGTCTATGGGTGACGGATGCCACTGTAATGCATCCATTTAATGTATTAGTTACACATAGACAAGTGAGAGCAACATATATGGGTAGAGGGAAGGATAACTGCAGTGAATTTTGGGTAGGCTGCCTTTAAAGTGTAGCTAAACGTTCGACAAACTTCTGACATGTCATAGAGACATGTCATAAGTTTGGATTGGTGGGGGTCCGAGCACAGAGACCCCCACCAATCACTAGAACGAAGCAGCTGAAGTGCTCGTGTTCTCACTCAGCTGCTTCATTTCTGTTCGGCTTTTTCCGGAAAGCCGATGCATCGGTGTATGGGCTCATAGCCTTTGTATTGAGTCCGTACACCTATACATTTATTTCCGGAAATAGCTGAAGAGATACGAAGCAGATGAGCGCTCACACGAGCACTTCAGCTGCTTCGTTCTAGAGATTGGTGGGGGTCTCAGTGCTCGGACCCCCACCAATCCAAACTTCTGACATGTCACTATGACATGTCAGAAGTTTGTCGAACGTTTAGCTACACTTTAAGGTATTACGGGAAAGCCCGCCCGAGGTCAAGAGATCCTTTTTGTCATTTTTCAAATGGCCGGCATTTTTACTGCGATTCGGGAAACCTGAACGTTTTGAAATTTGCAGAGCCCAAAACTTTGATTTATGTAGAATCGATTCACTCCTCTCTAGTAGGAATGTTTTTGCCATAAATCTGATAAACTATAATTATTGTCGGAAAAATACATTATATTATTATTATGATTATTGTTTTTATTATTTTATTTGTGTAACAAATAGCAAGTGCACTTCAAATTTTCCATTTATATGGTTTCAGTGGTATTCTCAAGCTAAGCATCAATTTCCCAAACCATCCATTTGTTACTGGGTTATTCAGCAAATGCATTGTGGTGGAAAACCTCTTTATAAATTATGAACATTCCACAGTACATTGAGGCGCCATAGCAATGGATATTTAATATTCACTTATTTCTCAACTTTGAGAAGTGGCATGAAAGAGGTGCCCTGACCATGCCTCCTACTCTGCCACCAAGGCCACCCAAAGCTTCACGTTATAGAGCACCCACTCATCTGTTGCTTATCTTGGCTATAATGATGTTCCAGGTATCAAATCGGCCGTAAAAAGTGACAGTTTTTCATGGCCGATTTGCACCTGTGCGGGACCCGTTTTCACGGATTCCTCATAGACTTGAGGTAGGTGAAATCTTTGTAACATAAGTACAGATCAAATACTTTGATGGTTCATGGCTTAGCTGAGATGGCAGGAGAAATGTATAAAAGATGCAACGTCTGACATTGTGGAGTTGTCAATGGAACGTAGCGGGTGAGGAGCCGATGCTGAGGCGGGCACTCCTGGTTTACAGGGAAACGAGACATCTGCCATTCACAGGAACTGATGTTTGGCAGTGATGTTCATAGGAATGTATGCATCTCAATGAAACCACAACAATGGCAAAAAAAAAATTGCAGTAGACTGTGACAGTCACATTCCAAATGAAATTACTGCACAAAATTCATAGTGCAAATCAAAAAGATTGTGAAAAAAACGGAAGTGAAAAAAAAAGCTACAGATTATTTATGCTGTGTCTTATAAGGTTCCCATCAGTGTTAAAAAAAATAATAATAATTCAGGTCCTCTAGAAGGGGGCAAATGCTTTTTCACTGGGACAGATGAACTCGTAGGCTTGTTTTGCTTTGAAATAATTAGGTGTTTGAAACAATTTAATGTGAAAAGGGTAAGGGCCTGTTCACATCATCGTTGTCTTTCCGTTGAGGGGTTCTGTCGGAGCTTTCCGTTGGCAGAACCCCTCAACGGAAAGGCAAACAGCAAAAGAAACCATAGCTTCCGTATGCATCACCACTGATCTCAATGGTGAGATACTTTGCTAATGGTTTTCGATTGTCACCGTTGTGAAATGGTTCAATTTTTTTGACAGAATCAATAGCACAAAAAAAAAGCCTATTGATACCTATGAACTTTGGTTTTGGTGAAGTCTTTTGTTAGTAAAGTACATTGCAAAGAAAACAAACACATGGATGCTTGACCAAACCAAGACCAGGGGCGTAGCTAGGGGGGGGGGCAGGCGGGGCATGTGCCCCGGGCGCAACCCGGTGGTAGGGAAGGGGGGGCGCCAAAGAGCAGCTGATCGCTGCTGATAGGCGCCCCGTATGTCGGACACCTGCAGCAGCTTAGGAAGAGCCAGGACATTATGGCGTTCTGACTGGGGTCTGTGACGGCCAGGGAGTGGACCAGTCCAGTCACCTGACCTCACGTCAGTGACATGAGGTCAGATGACTCAGGTCAGGGGACAGGTCCACTCCCGTGCTGCAGACTTCCAGCTCTGCCTCTACTCTGTGCTCTGCTGAGAAGCAGAGGAAGCTCCGCCCACACACAGCCCGTCCTGACCTGTGATGCTGTCAGCAAGGAGACATAGTGAGTGTCTGTGTGTGTAGTGTGTAATGTGTGTCTCTGTGTTTGTATGTGTATATGTTACAGTGTGTGAGTGTGTCTCTGTCTGTCTGTGTCTCTGCATGAGTTTGTCTCTTACATCTACTACATTATCTGTACTCAGAGAGTTATCCCTGTGTTATCTGTGGTGTTACATAGGACTGCAGGTAACACTACTACATTATCTGTACTCAGAGAGCTATCACTGTGTTATCTGTGGTGTTACATAGGACTGCAGGTAACATCTACTACATTATCTGTACTGTGTGCTAAATTACAATCTCAGCTCTGCTACACAGTACAGATAATGTAGTAGTGTTACCTGCAGTCCTATGTAACACCACAGATAACACAGAGATAACTCTCTAAATACAGATAGTAGATGTTACCTGCAGTCCTATGTAACACCACAGATAACACAGTGATAACTCTGATTACAGATAATGTAGTAGCTGTTGCCTGCAGTCCTATGTAACACCACAGATAACACATTGTGCTAAATTACAATCTCAACTCTGCTACAATGTGTTATCTGTGGTGTTACATAGGACTGCAGGCAACAGCTACTACATTATCTGTACTCAGAGAGTTATCACTGTGTTATCTGTGGTGTTACATAGGACTGCAGGTAACACTACTATCTGTATTTAGAGAGTTATCTCTGTGTTATCTGTGGTGTTACATAGGACTGCAGGTAACATCTACTACATTATCTGTGCTGTGTACATATGTGCCTGTGTGCGTATATATATGGGTCTGTTTGTGAATGTGTCTTTGTGCTTGTGTATATGTGCCTTTTATGTATTTGTATATGTCCCTGTCTGTGTATTTATCTGCCGGTGTGTGTGCGTATATGTGTCTGTACACCTAAATATCTGTCTTTATGTATGTACAGTATATATGTTCCAGCGTGTCCATATATGTGGTTCATTTTTGGTTTGTGTAGGGGGCGGCAATAGAGAGTCCCGCACAGGGCGCCATCCAACCTAAGACCGGCCCTCGCTGTCACCAACGCTAGTCAGAAGAAACTCCGCCGCTGCCTGCGCCGCATGACCTCCTCGGGTCCTCCGGTAAGTCACACCAGGCAGAGCGGAGAGTGGTAGCGGTAGCCTACCGCTCACCGGTCTGTTCAGTGTGGCGCTAAGTACAAGGGGTAGGAGTGTGGCGCTTTTTAAAAGGGGGGGAATGTGGCACTATTTACAAGGGGGGGGGGGGAGTGTGGCGCTATTCACAAAGGGGCAGCGGGCTGTGTGTGGCACTATCTACAAGGAGGGGGAGTGTGCTGCTATCTACAAGGGGGGGAAGCCGGCTGTGTGTGGCACTATCTACAAGGGGGGCTGTGTGGCACTATCTACAAGGCGGGGGAGTGTGCCGCTAGCTGTGTGTGGCACTATCTACAAGGGGGGCTGTGTGTGGCACTATCTACAGGGGGCTGTGTGTGGCACTATCTACAAGAGAGGGGCTGTGTGTGGCCTCTTTAATTTATTTTTATGTTAATTACATTATAGAACTATATCGCTTGTAAAATGTAGAAATGCTTTTATACTCGAGTTACATTAAAAAAAATTGTGAAAAAAAATTACATCTCATTGATTGGTAGGGAAAGAAAACATGGCGAGGGGGAAGGAGATGTCGGGAAATAAGTTGGGGTGGGGGGTGCCAATCTGAATCTTTGCCCCGGGTGCAGGAGAATCTAGCTACGCCTCTGCCAAGACTAACCTACAAACGACTAATTTGAAATTTTCTTATATGGGATGTATCATGGGAAGATCCAGCAGTTAGATAAAATGAGAACAATCATGCTTAGAAGTTCAAAACAGAAGAGGACGATGTACAACAAGACGCATGAATAACAGAAGTCGTGACCATGCCTTTGAAAAAAAGACCTAAACAGAAGACAAAACTTACTCTAGGGTAGACTACTAGAAATTGTCAAAGTAAATTAATGCACAGGATAAGTGATAAGCGTCTGATCGCTGGGGGCCCCACCAATAACTAGAACGGGGTCCTGAGTCTCCCGCTCCTCCACACAACGCGACCACAGTAAGGAGACCGTGAGTGGTATAGTTGCCTTCAAAGTCTATGGGAGACAGCCACATACAGCGTTCGGCTGTTTCAGTCAGTTCTATAGACATGGAATAGAGAAGCAGTACGCATCCTCATCCTCTGCTTCATTAAAGCCCCTCAGTGTGGGTGGGGGGTGCAGTGAGGAGAAATGGGGCCCTCAGGACCTCTGTTCTTGGGATTGGTGGTGTCCCAGCGGTCTGACACTTATCACCTATCCTGTGAATAGGTTATAAATGTAGACTCTGAGAAAACCCCTTTAACCCCTTAATGACCGGGCCTGAAAGGTCTTAATGGCCAGCTACATTTTTCAGTTTTTACCTCTCTGCATTTCAGCAGCCATAAAGTTTTTTATTTTTTCATTCACATGGCCATATGAGGCCTTGTTTTATGATGGAGAAATTGTATTATTTTTTTCATAGTTTGGAGGTAGATAAAAATAATTTTTACGGCGTGAATATATGAAAAAGTGATTCTCGGCATAGTTTTTCTTGTTTATTTTTTATCCCGTTCACGTTTCACGCTAAATAACCTGTTAGATAAATTCGTCAGGTTATTACGGTTGTTTAGATACCTAATATGTGTAGGTTTTTTGTTTTTATTTATTTTACGGGCAATAAAAAATATTGAATGCAAAATAATGACTTTTTTTGGACTTTTTTTTATGTATTTATTTATTTTGTTACTTTTTTTAAATCCCATTAAGGTATATCTTTATTTATAACTTTATTTTTTACTTGTAATATATTAGTATACTCCTATATGCTAATACATTACACTGTGTCACTATGACACAGGCTGCTGTTAGGGCAGCACATAGACAGCCCAGGGGTACTTTATAGGTCCCCAGGACTGACTGCAGAGGGATTCCCTGGTGTTTGATCATGTCACCGGGTTTGCGATGACGAGATCAAAGCGGGGAGTTCCCTTTGATCTTGCCGTGGTCACGGACCGTGGCGATCAAGGGGTTGAACAGCTGGGGTCCGAATGTTTTCCAACCCCAGCTGTATTCAGCAGGCTCCTCTAAGATCAGGAGCTGTAAGTTACAGCTCCTGCTTAGAGGATGAGCGCACACAGGAGCGCTCATCAGGCTCTTCTACAAAAGACGTCGCTGTAGACTAAGCACATGTATCAAAAGATGGTGGGAGGTCGTTAAGGGGTTAATAATAGTTATAATAGTGTTGACTAGGAAGAACATTTTCCTATTTTGCACAAATAGAGGCAATGACCTAAATTGCCTTGTCTGGCTGCACCTCAGCTCAGCGTTTTCAGAAAATTATAACTGCTCTGGGTGCTTTGCTCTGGTAGAGGTGATTTGGGTGCTGTGCTCTGGTTGAGGTGCTCTGGGTGCTGTGCTATGAGTGCTGTGCTCTGGGTGCTTTGCTCTGGTTGAGGTGCTCTGGTTGAGGTGCTCTGGGTGCTGTGCTCTGGTTGAGTTGCTCTGGGTGCTGTGCTATGAGTGCTATGCTCTGGGTGCTGTGCTTTGGTTGAGGTGCTCTGGGTGCTGTGCTCTGGTTGAGGTGCTCTGGTTGAGGTGCTCTGGGTGCTGTGCTCTGGTTGAGGTGCTCTGTTTGCTGTGCTCTGGGTGTTATGGTTGAGGTGCTCGGTTTGTTGTGCACTGGGTGCTGTGCTGTGGGTGCTGTGCTCTGGTTGTGGTGCTCTGGGTGCTGTGCTCTGGTTGAGGTGCTCTCTGTGCTGTGCTCTGGTTATGGTGTGCTGGGTGCTGTGCTGTGGGTTTTGTGCTCTGGGTGCTGTGCTCTGCTTGAGGTGCTCTGGGTGCTGTGCTCTGGGTGCTGTGCTCTGGGTGCTGTGCTCTGAGTGATGTGCTCTAGTTGTGGTGCGCTGGGTGCTGTGCTGTGGGTTTTGTGCTCTGTGTGCTGTGCTCTGCTTGAGGTTCTCTGGGTGATGTGCTCTGGGTGATGTGCTCTGGGTGCTGTGCTCTGGGTGCTGTGCTCTGGGTGCTGTGCTCTGGGTGCTGTGCTCTGGGTGCTGTGCTCTGGGTGCTGTGCTCTGGGTGCTGTGCTCTAGTTGTGGTGCGCTGGGTGCTGCGCTCTGTTTGAGGTGCTCTGGGTGCTGTGCTCTGGGTGCTCTGCTCTGGTTGAGGTGCTCTGTTTGCTGTGCTCTGGGTGCTGTGCTCTGAGGTGCTCTGGGTGCTGTGCTCTGGTTTAGGTGCTCTGTTTGCTGTGCTCTGGGTGCTGTGCTCTGGTTGAGGTGCTCTGGGTGCTGTGCTCTGGTTGTGGTGCCCTGGTTGTGGTGCTATGGTTGCTGTGCTCTAGTTGAGTTGGCCCTGGGTGCTGTGCTATGAGTGCTATGCTCTGGGTGCTGTGCGCTGGTTGAGGTGCTCTGTTTGCTGTGCTCTGGGTGCTGTGCTCTGGTTGAGGTGCTCTGGGTGCTGTGCTCTGGTTGTTGTGCTCTGGGTGCTGTGCTATGGGTGCTATGCTCTGGGTGCTGTGCTCTGGTTGAGGTGCTCTGTTTGCTGTGCTCTGTTTGCTGTGCTCTGGTTGAGGTGCTGGTTGTGCCTAAGTGTTTCGGACAAAGCTTGTGTCCTTACTCATGGCATGTCATAAATGAAATAGTGGCATCCTAAAGCTTATATCCGGTTAAGCATACCAAGAGTAATCTGATCTAAATACAAGGACCCAGAATAAAGGACCCATCCCTCCTTTCCTATTTACTCTTGAGCACAATATATGATAAGCATCTATCTTATATCTAAAATATTCTGAGGAAGCAAATGTAAAGTCAATAGCAGGTAGTATAGGATATTCCCCAAAAATATTAGGAGTCTTACTTCATCCATGGAAGATTTCTTACAGTCATCATCATCGTCATCATCATCTTCCTCACTCTCAATTTCGGCTTCACCTGTAAGGAATATCGAACCAAAATCAAAATTAAAAATTCAAGGTGCTAGAAGGAATATGCAATACAACAGGTTAAAAGTGAATAGGAGACAGATCATTAGCAGGATTATAATAAAAGAAAATTGTGGTTAGGTTATATCCGTTATTTGTGCCTTTTTTTTGGTAAAAGATGTAACTTTTTTTTTTGCTCTTTTTATGTTGCTGAAATACGGATGTAAAGAGATGGAACAAACATGTACATATGAATTATGGAAAAACTGACATGCTTTATTAAAATCAACGAATTTACTTCTATGAGCTAAAAATGGTACCAATACGGATCCACTGGTACATGCTGTATGCTAACGAAAAACTGACTTGCGTATAAATGTGCATATAAAAAAGGAAATGTGTTTTTTTTTATTGTACTGCCACCGTTTCAATAAAAACACAAAATACACTTTGATATGATATACCAAAGTGTGAATAAGCCCTTAAGATTTTATGTCGTTTTGTTTTCACTAAAACAGATGAGAAGTATAAGGCTATGTTCACACGGAGTATTTTGGGGGAGGAATATCTGCCTCAAAATTCAGTTTGGAACTTTGAGGCAGATTTTCCTCTCCCTGCACGCCGATTTTCGCGGCGATTATCGCGCCGTTTTTCGCCCGCGGCCATTGAGCGCCGCGGGCATAAAACAGCGAGAAATACGCTTTCTCCTGCCTCCCATTGAAGTCAATGGGAGGTCAGAGGCGGAAGCGCCCGAAGATAGGGCATGTCGCTTCTTTTTCCCGCGAGGCAGTTTTACTGCTCGCGGGAAAAAGACGCCGACGCCTCCCATTGAAATCAATGGGAGGCGTTCTCGGGCCGTTTTTGCCGAGTTTTGCGACGCGGTTTCCGCGTCAAAAAACTCGGCAAAATACCCCGTGTGAACATAGCCTAAGCCTTTCCTTTATTTATTACTTTTTTATTCATTATGTAGCGCCAACTTATTCCTCAGCACTGTACAAACATTATTATCACTCACATCAGTCCCTGACCCCTCACAATCTAATTTCTGTATGTCAGTCACAAATATACAGTACACACATTCACACAGTAGAACACATTTTATAGTCTTTTTTTTCTAACAGTATATTTTTGGAATGTGGCAAGAAACCAGAGTATTTGGAGGAAACTGGCGTAACGATCGTCATCACACAGGTGGTCTGTGACAAGGTCCTGACGCCAAAAAGGATCAGGACATTATATGTGACGCAGCAGCTTTGCATGTGCTGCGTCACAGCCGGTGAGCCATATAACCACATTTTATGAAATAATAAGTTGTTTATCCCAATCTACATTCATATAATCATATTGTATAAAATAAGGGTTACATGTATATTATATATTTTAAATGATAGTTGAACCTTGTACTTTAGGGTCACGTGGCTATGTCACTCTCAGACACCAATACGTATCTGATCCCCACCTTATTTGTCCTATTGAAATAGGAGGTTTATTGTTATATTGTGGATTCACATTGTGAAGATTTGGGGTTATGGATCTTGTGCTCATACAATATGGATATAATTGGCTTGATCCCTCACGGCGTCCTAGCCATAGTATGCCACTTCCTCACATACTTAGATGGTTCTGCCCGGGAATTTGTCCTAAAATCTGTTCGACATGTGACACGGGTGGATGTCGTGTCTTTGATGCAGGGAGTAGGAGGAGATAGGATTGCGGTATGTTGATGAGTTTAAAGTAATTCTTATGAGGCCCGTGTGAAAGAGAGGAATAAAGCGTCTCTCTATTGGATGGAACAGGTTACGCGATCGGCACAATATGAGACAAGCCTTTTATGAGTGAAACAAATAATAACATTTGAAAACTTTTCATTGGCCTGAATATGTCTTGCGATCGGAAAAAATCCTTATAAATGAAACACAGTTGGGCTAGTTGATTCCATTACCAGATAATATGTGAACGGGTAAAAAAAAAAAAAATTTCTTTAAAGGAAGTTTCTTGGTATAAGAAAATTATTTGAATTTCTAAGTACGGGAAAGAATATAGAATGTTAAAGTAAAAGTTAAACGCTTTTATGGAGTATAACCGTAACAGCAGAACAATGGATATATGTATCTTTTAATTGATAAAAACGCCTGAAAAGTGAATGTGTATGTAGTGCAATTTATTTTAGGAATTTGAACGAATGTGTAAAGTTTTTATTGGTTTATTGGAGCGGCAGTTTAAATCATCTTAAATTAAGAAGGTCTAGTCTGCCCCGGTAGAAGTTGCAAAGGCAAAACCCAGGGTTGGGCAGAAGGCTTGGCATGCTGCGTGGATATTATATTCTATAGTTGTTTTTAAATTCTGTGAGTAATAAAATATTTTATGGAATACCTGTCTCGTACGGACCTGCTCTATGTTACCATTACCTTCAAGGTAGCTGGATTGTGATGCGGAGGTGAGTCCGCCAGAAACACCTTAATGGATGGAACCACAGAGTCCAGCAAACCCGAAGAATCAGTACTCGTGACATTTATCACCTACTGCATGCTGTGAATGGATGGGGAATCTGAGCCATATTGAACTGAATCTGGTGAACGTCAACATAATAAAAACAAACGACTTTTGTTTTGCTATGTACAGGTCCGCAGCCTCTAAATGTAAACAAGAGTGTTCATATTCACTGACTGCAAACAAATATATTTCCAATGGTGAGGAATTGAAATAAAAAAGTATATTAAAAAGACGTATATCTTTTCACGGATACAGTCATTAAGGGGAGTCGTCTCACCATTAATCATCATATTTATTGTATAGACCATCAAAAATGACCAATGTTTGCAATTTACATGCTGTGGAAAAAAAACATTTGCTTACATTAGTGTATGTCTAAAGTCTATTGCAATGTGCATGTTCAACAACTGAGCTGAGTGCCGGTGGACACACATGTTTAGTCACTCACCAAATAGCCAGGTCCTCTGTTCCCTGCAGAGAAGCCAATAGAAATAACTTTTTGCCCTGCTTGTCAGGGAAGTAACAGAGTCTCTGTAGTAGAAAAGCAGCATAGCTGTGGAGACTCCTTCTTAGCTTGTTAGGACTGTAAAGCTCTCCCTCTTGACAGCTGATATAAACCCTGCACATGCCCACGGTCTTTAATGTTTTATTTCATTAGATTTTCATTGGTTTTTAAAGGAGTGCATACTGTGTATGTCACACTGTGAGTATCTTCACTACTCTGGTTCCCATGTTACTTATCTGCAGGGAAAGTAAGTAGGGACTATATTGTCAGCTGTCCGAGGAAGGAGGAGAATTATTGAGCTCATAAATCGCCCCGAGCAGCACAGATTAGCAGTAGCGCCAAGGGGGACACAGGGAAGCAAAAATGAGGTAAGAACGGTATTTTGTATGCTAGGAACACTGCCAATTACCTTAAAACGGCTACTGTATTTACAACATTTCTGGACTATTGCTATTAAAATGATTGCTGGGAAAAGCTGTGTAATTTTTATATATAAACTGTTAAATTGCATTTTAAGATAAACATATGCTTTTTATATTGTCACTTTTGATTATGATAAAATAGACTTCCAGCAGAAACTACACATTGGAAAATTTTCTCAATGCAATCTAAGTTGCGATCTGAAAGTCAAGTACTTCATTTTAGTCAATTTATTTAATACAAAAGTTTATACAAAGTCAGTTTAATAACAAATGACGATATAGATGTAACATTTGATTTGGCAAAAAAGTGAAAATGAGACATAGCATTGTTTATGCCAGCTGAGCAACATGTGAAAGGTGCTTCATACCTTGTGAGCAATAGCAATTATATATAAATCACGAGTTTGTTTATCTGCCTCTAAGTTTAGATGTAAGCCTGCCATGTAAGGCTATGTTCACACAGAGTTTTTTGCAGGCGGAACTTCTGCCTCAAAATTCCATTTGGAAGTTTGAGGCAGATTTTCCTCTCCCTGCACGCCGATTTTCGCAGCATTTTTCGCTGCGTTTTTCGCCCGCGGCCATTGAGCACCGCGGGCATAAAACGCAGCGAAATACGCTTTCTCTGCCTCCCATTGATGTCAATGGGAGATCAGAGGCTTAAACGCCCAAAGATAGGGCATGTCACTTTTTTTTCCCGCGAGGCGGTTTTACTGCTCGTGGGAGAAAACCGCCCCCGCCTCAAATTGAAATCAATGGGAGACATTTTGGGGCCGTTTTTGACGAGTTTTGCGGCGCAGTTTCCGCGTCAAAAACCGCGACGAAAGTGCATTGTGTATGTCCTGCAAAAGGAACTTTAGACATAAGGTCACATGACCTTAACTTGTTATCTCTGAAGTTCTTACTATTGCTTAGAGACCTGCTGGTCACATGACCGCAGGATTTCCAGCAGCAGCGACTCCACAGAGAAGACTGACTATGTAAGTATAAGGGGACTGATTTGTTTAATGGGTCTGTGTTTAGGGGGACTGTATTTGGGGGGGTCTGTGTGGGGTATGTATTTAGGGGGCCTGGTTTGGGGACTGTATTTAGGAGGTTTGGTGTCTATTAGTTTAAGGGGTCTGTATTTAGGGGGTCTGGTCTGGGGTCTGTATCAGTTTAAGGGGTTTAGGGTCTGTATATTTAGGGGTCTGTGTTAGTTTAAGTGGTCTGGGGTCAGTATTTAGGGGGTCCGTTTTAGTTTTAGGTTTGGGGTCTGTATTAGTTTATAGGGTCTATTTAGGGGGCCTGTTCTAGGGTCTGTATTAGTTCAGGGGTCTTTATTTAGGGGTCTGTATTTAGGGGGTCTGATCTGGGGGTCTGTATTAGTTTATAGGGTCTATTTAGGGGGCCTGTTCTAGGGTCTGTATTAGGTTAGGGGTCTGGTCTGGGGTCTCTATTAAAATAGGGGATCTGGTCTGGGGTCTGTATTTAGGGGGTCTGTATTAGTTTGAGGTCTGATGTCTGTATTTAGGGAGTCTGGTCTGGGGGTCTGTATTTGGGGGTGTGGTCAGGGGGCTGTATTAGTTTATGGGGTCTGTATTTAGGGGTCTGTATTAGTTTTGGGGTCTTTATTTAGGGGTCTGTATTAGTTTAGGGGTCTTGTCTGAGGTCTGTATTAAGGGAGTCAGGTCTGGGGTCATTATTAGTGTAGGGGGTCAGGTCTGGGGTCTGTATTTAGGGGTCCGGTCTGAGGTCTGTATTTATTCAGGGTGCTTGTTCTGGGGTCTGTATTTGTTTAGGGGAGGGGTCTGGTCTGGGGACTGCAATAGTTTAGAAGGTCTGGGGTCTGTATGTATTCTATCATCTAGTCTGTGGTCCAAATTTATTAGTCTGAACATAAGGGGTTGTCCGGGCACATCGATAGGTCATCAATATAAAAACCGGTCTGTGCCCAGACAACCCCTTTAATGTATGGTTTCTACAGGGGCTGGAAATGGCTGCAGAAGTGATGGGCAAAGCTGTCTCATCAGGAGAAGTCGCCATAATGATCTGCGTTAGATTGAGAAGAAAAGAAAACGGCTCCCATCAGAGAAGACGTCACTGGATCTATAGAGGATCTCCTCTCCTGACATGTCTGTTGCAGGTAATCCTTGTAGTCTACATATCTCTGTGTACCCAGAGCTAATAGACAAATGCGTGTTACCATTCCCATTGTCAGGAGGAAGTGTCCCTGAACAGTGTTATACTGTCAGCAATGGTTGGAGACTGTCAGTATGTAGGGACACAGCCCTTTGACAAGGGGAATCGTAACAACTATTTGTCAATGCTCACACAAAAAGGTGGTGTTCACTATAGACACGGCAGAGCGGCGGTGGGGAAGGGGGACCCAAGTTTGTGGAACAGCCCAGGGCCTATGGTCTACTTTATCCGCCACTGCCGGCCATTCAGCACCTTTCTACGAGTGAAGCAGCGCGATACTTTGCGCCGCTTGCGTCGTTGAAAGGCGCTGATTGACAGGGAAGCGTTCAACCCCAGGAGACCTGCGCAGAAGAGAGCAGGTCTCCATTGCTGCAGGACGGCGTGGGAACGGGATTAAAGTGAGTTTGAACAGTTTGTTATTTTATCGTAATAAAAAGTGTGTGACATTATCTACGGGGGGGGGGGGGGGCTATATCTACGGGGGGGGGAGGGCTTTTCTATGGTGGGGCTCTATCTACAGGGGAGGCTATATACTGCGGTGGGCTATATGTGGAGCACTTTATTCAGGGGTGGGCTATATCTACAGGGGAGCTATATACAGGGGTGGGCTATCTGTGGAGCACTATATACAGGGCTGGGCTATATCTACAGGGGGGCTATATACAGGGGTGGGCTATCTGTAGAGCACTATAGGGGGAGCTATATGTGGGACACTATACAGGGCTGGGCTCTATGGGGGGCACTATCTACAGGGGGCACAGTGTGTGTGTTTGTGTGTGTGTGTGGGACACGGTGTATGGTGCTATTATAATTAGAGGTGCAGTGTATGGCACTATTATATTTAGGGGCGTAGTATGTGGTATAATGAGAACTTTATCTTTATTTATAGGTGTAGAAATGTTGGAAAAGTGAGAAGCTGAAGACATCTGAGCGGAAAACTGCAGAAATGGTCTGTGACCAGGAGAAGTCATCATAGAGGTCTGGACCGGATGGAGAAAAATAACTAGAATCTGAGACGTCACCGGTGAGTCACTTAATGTAAATGTTTATTCTGCCTCTAATCAGCACTGTAGTCACTGTATGATCTTCAGCGAGATGATGGGTGGTATGATTATGATAAGATTGATTTTTTTTGTGAAACAGCAACTCTCAGCATATCTTTACCATTGTTCAGGCCATGCTGGGAGCTGGAAACAATTTAGTGTGAACCTATATGTCAGGGGTTGCACTAAATTGAGCTGCATTTGTGCTAGTGCTGTATATATGTACAGAGCTTGGTTCTGGGGCTGTATTTATGTACTGAGCACTATTCTGGTGTTGTGTATAGAATTATATTGCTTGTAAAACGTACAAATGTTTTTATGCTCGAGTTACATAAAAATAAATGTGGAAGAGAAATGACACGTCGATTGATAGAGAAAACAAATATGGCGAGGGGGAAGGAGATGTCGGGAAAGAGGTTGGGGGTGGGGGGCGCCAAACTGAATCTTTGCCCCGGGTGCTGGAGAACCTAGCTACGCCTCTGTCAAGGTGAATAATATTATTTCTCACACTGAGAGTAAAGACAAATTGATTGATACCAGAATGCCACACTCTGTTATTATAAAATAATTGTATCTAATTATGTAAAGGAAGTCAGCTGAGGTCTGCTGCAGAATACAAATGGAACAAGGATGTTGTATAAGTTGAATAGCTTTGCACTAGCCATATAGATGTCTTAGGCCTTGTTCACAAAGTGCAGATTTGCTGGAGATTTTGCATTCATTTTTTTAAGCCAAAACCGGAATTGGATCCAGAAGAGGAAACACTTTACAAAACCTTCCTTTATATATTTCTTCTGTTTTGGTTCTATTCCTGGTTTTGGCTTATAAAATTCATGCAAGATCTGCATCAAATCTGCATTGTGTGAACAAGGCCAAAGGGTGCAGTCACACACGGCAGATTTTGTTCCAAAAATATTCTATTGTAATCCGTTCCATTCATCTGAATGGGGTTGTTTCTGCAGCAGGCGCCTAAATTTCTACACTTTCCATTCAGATAAATGAAAATGATTTTCAGTCGCAGAAAATATAGCAACAAAATATGCCGCATGTAACTGCACCCTTAGGGCTAGTTCACACAGAGTTTTTTGCAGGAGGAAAATTCCTCCTGCAAAATCTGCTCCAGGAATTTTTTGCACAGTGGTTTGACAAAAAGGTGTCAAAACACTCGTCGAGGCGTTTTTTTCCCTTCTCTCACTGATTGAAATGGGGTTTTGGAAGCGGAAACCGCCTCAAGATAGGTCATGTCGCTTCTTTTTACCGCGAGGCAGTTTTTCCGCTCGCGGTAAAAAAATCTCCTCCGCCCCCCATTGAAATCAATTGGAGGTATATTCGGGCGTTTCAGCACCAAAAAAATCGTCAGAAAACTCTGTATGAACCCTTAAAGGGGTTTTCCTATCAGAGACATTTATGACATATCCACAGGATATGTCATAAATGTCAGATAGATGCGGATCCCACCTCTGGGAATCTCACCTATCTCTAGAGCAGGGTCCCCTAAACCCCATTCTAGCTTTTTATACTCACGCTGCCTCTTGGCCACTTCCTAATTACATGGTCGGGAGTTACGGAAACAGCGTAACTCCCATAGTAGTGAATGGCAGTTATGGAAGCAATGTAGCATGTAGCATCTATCTGACATTTATGACATATCCTTTTATAGGTTGTAAGCCAATTTCAAATACAATAGATGCACCTATCTCTAGAACACGCCCCTTTACCGCTGTCTTACCTTCTGCCACTGTTGATGGGCTTTGGCCACTGAGTTATGAGGTTGGCGTGTTTTCCGGAAACAGTTAATCTCGTTTGCTGCGCTGTTGCTGCGCTGTTTCCAAAACTCTCGTAGAAGTGAATAGAAGTAACAGAAACAGCAAAGCACAGCAAGCTACGCTGTTTCTGGATGTTTCCGGAACTCCCATTTGTTTCTATAGTAGTTCCAGAAACCGCAAAGCAAAACGTGCTCGGCTTTTTCCGTACTTCCGCCCACATCGGAACGTAAAGAGGCTCTTTTACCACATTATAAGTGTCCTATCTCCTACATAAGGAGATGGGCGCTATAATGTACGTGACAGTAGTGCTTTTTATTTAGAAAAACGATCTATTTTCGCAACGTTATTAGCGATTTTAGCTTTATGCTAATGAGTTTCTTAATGGACAACTGGGCGTGTTTTACTATTGACCAAGTGTGCGTTGTACAGAGGAGTCTATGACGCTGACCAATCAGCCTCATGCACTCCTCTCCATTCATTTGGTCAGTGCATAGGGATCCTTTTAGATCACTATGTGCTGTCTTATACTAACACATTAACAATACTGAAGTGTTTAGACAGTGAATAGATATTCCACGGGATGTCTATTCACAATCCTGACACTTCGTTAATGTTTCGGTGGTAGTTATAGCAGAGCAAGCGTAATCTCGCGAGATCACGCTGTAAATGAAGAGTTACAGCGAGATCACGCTTCCTCTGCTGTAACTACCACAGAAACATTAACGAAGTGTCGGGATTGTGAATAGACATCCCGTGGAATGTCTATTAACTGTCTAGAGAAAGCGAAACACGGCGCCACATGGTGCAGATTACCCAAGTGGGAATGGATAATTTGAGAAGAGTGATGCTTACCTTGAAGCAATGAAAATCGAGCGATGGAGAGAAAGGTGCTGCTGCTGCCAGGACTCGAGGCCGGTGATTCAAGATGAACGACCGCAGATACTATGCTGGGTGAGCTGGAGAAAAAGAGTCTGCAAGGGCGCTGCTGAATATTTTCATCGAATATTATTATCATCATTCCGAAGTTTTCACTTCGGTCTCATCCGTGTGCAGCAGCGCCCTTGCAGACTCTTTTTCTCCAGCTCACCCAGCATATTAACTGTCTAAACACTTCTGTATCGTTAATATGTTAGTATGAGGGCTTCTTCAGACGAACGTATAATACGTCCGTGCTACGCGCGTGATTTTCACGCGCGTCGTACGGACCTATGTTAGTCAATGGGGCCGATCAGACTGTCCGTGATTTTCATGCAGCGTATGTCCGCTGCGTAAAACTCACGACATGTCCTATATTTGCCCGTTTTTCGCGCATCACGCACCCATTGAAGTCAATGGGTGCATGAAAACCGCGCACGGCACATGGACGCACTTCCATGTGCCGCGCGTGATGCACGCTACAGTAGTCAAAACTATGAATCAGAACAGGGTGCTTTTCTGTTTACAAACATAAAAACAGAGTGTCATAATGATGGCGGCTGCGCAAAAATCACACAGCCACGCATCATACGCTGCTGACACACGGAGCTTTTATGGACCTTTTGCGCGCGCAAAATGCCGGCCTAAGACAGCACATAGTGATCTAAAAGCATCCCTATGCACTGACTAAATGAATGGAGAGAAGTGTATGATGCTGATTGGTCGCTGATTGGTCAGCGTCATACACTCCTCTGTACAACGTCCACTTTGTCAATTGTAAAACACGCCCAGTTGTCCATTAAGAAACTCATTAGCATAAAGCTAAAAACGCTAATAACGTGGTGAAAATAGATCGTTTTTCTAAATATAAAGCACTGCTGTAACCTACATTATAGCGCTGATCTCCTTATGTAGGAGATAGGGCACTTATAATGTGGTGACAGAGCCTCTTTAATTGCTGGAGCCCAGCAACATCCTAGACATAGGTGTTGTGGATCCTGTCGATATTTCATTCATAAATGCCTGAGATGGGTATATCCCTTTTCATCCAGAATATTAATATTAATAAAGCCTTAAAAAAAGTAAGAAACTTTAACTTTTTTAATGGTTTTCAATGGCGTGATAAGCTATCACGCTGCAGCAAGTTATCAGTCACGATCAGGATTGCTACATCTGTAGTATATTACATAAAAACCTGGTGAGGATAACACATTATAGCCTAAAGTTATTTTAAATTCTTGAAACTAATGAAACATACATTACTAAGAACAGTATGAAGCTAAGAAACTGAAGAAAAGGCAGAACAGAGGAATACAGTGGGGAAATAACACGACATAAACGGCCTTCGGCACCACAGAGGAGTTGAGGTGATTTGGACAAAGAGCGCAACTGACAAAGTAAAATGCTTTTCTGCTGAACCGAGACGCAGAATAAAGGACGTGTAAAATAATGTAAGGGGCTGCTGCTGAGCATTTCATTCCCCAAAAAGAAAATGCCAGAACAATGGCCCCTTTCTTACTACTAACATTTATTATATCAAATCTCCTGTCTGTAAAATAATTTATAAAGAAAAATAAGAACAGACTATAAATCTGCACAATTATTTCAGAAATAAAGTCAAAGTTGAACAAAGAACATTAGAGAAAAGAATGAATTCGGCAGAGACTGTAATCCAGAACTGTATCTTGGTGGGTGACTCGGCTCTGTACAGGCAGCAGCTGAAGAGCAATGATTTTTTTTAAATGTTGCTCCCCTCCCCACCCCCCCTGGCTTGCTCACTTACTGTCCGCCCCTGGCCCTCCATAGAGCCCCTGACCAGCTATCCCCCCCTTTCCCTACACAGAACCCTTTTCAGGTTGCGTCTCTCCCCTTCGTCCCACTCCTGCCACTGACACTTTCCATTAACCCATCCCTCTTCTCTCCCCACAAAGCCTGCCACCTAGTCTCTCCTCCTTTCCAGGTCATGTACCTGCCAACCTACTGCCTCGGCCTTTCCCCTCAATGGAGCCTCTGCCACTCCTCATCTCTGAAAACCCTCTCCCAATAATGAGAGGGGCCTTTCTTGTATGGCGCAAATAATTTCCTGATGGGGCACTGATTATGCACAAATCTCTTTGGTAGTTTGCTACAATGTATCAGTCTGGAGTCCAGGCTGTTTAGCTCACAGATCAATGGCTAGATCAGGGGTCTCAAACTCGGCTGGGTAAGTGGGCCACATATAGAAAAAATGTGAAGTTGACGGGCCGCATAACTTTCACATTTGATACATTACAAAATTATTGTTAATTAGCTATTTGAACTACTATAACACTATGTTACTAGAATACTATATTACTATAATAATAGCGCTAGGTTTAAACTTAACGGAAATTTGCGAGATTTCTCCACGTGCTTATTTCAACAATCCACTTTTACAGTTTGTGTCGCTAAATGCAGTCCGGATGCTCAGTTGGCAGCGTTTGGCAGACACACAAATGTCAAAATTAGGCAGCCCCTTTTTAGATCGTGCCACAGAGCCCTCTATAGATACTGTCACAGCGCCCTCTGTAGATACGGCCACAGTGCCCTCTATAGATACTGCCACAGTGCCCTCTCTAGATACTGCCACAGTGCCCTCTCTAGATGCTGCCACAGTGCCCTCTCTAGATGCTGCCACAGTGCCCTCTGTAGATGCTGCCACAGTGCCCTCTGTAGATGCTGCCACAGTGCGCTCTGTAGATGCTGCCTCAGTGCCCTCTGTAGATGCTGCCTCAGTGCCCTCTGTAGATAATGCCACAGTGCCCTCTGTAGATAATGCCACAGTGCCCTCTGTAGATGCTGCCACAGTGCCCTCTGCAGATGCTGCCACAGTGCGCTCTGTAGATGCTGCCTCAGTGCCCTCTGTAGATAATGCCACAGTGCCCTCTGTAGATAATGCCACAGTGCCCTCTGTAGATAATGCCACAGTGCCCTCTGTAGATAATGCCACAGTGCCCTCTGTAGATAATGCCACAGTGCCCTCTGTAGATGCTGCCGCAGTGCCCTCTGTAGATGCTGCCGCAGTGCCCTCTGTAGATGCTGCCACAGTGCCCTCTGCAGATGCTGCCACAGTGCCCTCTGCAGATGCTGCCACAGTGCCCTCTGCAGATGCTGCCACAGTGCCCTCTGTAGATGCTGCCACAGTGCCCTCTGTAGATGCTGCCACAGTGCCCTCTGTAGATGCTATCACAGTGCCCTCTGTAGATGCTGCCACAGTGCCCTCTGTAGATAATACCACAGTGCCCTCTGTAGATAATGCCACAGTGCCCTCTGTAGATAATGCCACAGTGCCCTCTGTAGATAATGCCACACACAGCCCTTGTAGATAGTGCCACAGACACCCCCAGTAGATAGCTCCAATGGGGCTCCCTCTAGGAGTGTAATCCCCAGCCAGAGCATTGCCGACGCTTTGGCCAGGGATTCCTCTGCTGGAGGAGCCCCTGATGTCAGTCTTCATACACAGTGACGTGAGTGGATCCTCCTAGACCGGAACGTGATGTCAGGGGCAACCCCAGAGCCGGAGTCCCAGAGTGGAGCACTAGTATAGGCTCTGCTCCGGAACTCTGGGGAAGCAGCTGACATCAGTGTCCATATATGGAGAGATATGTCAGGGTTTACCAGAGCTGGAGACCAGGAGCAGAGCCGCTTCTAGCACCCAGCCTGGGATTCCAGCTCTGCTCCTGACATCACTGTTCATATATGGACAGAGATGTCAGGGGCAAACCCAGAGATGGAGTCCCGGGCAGAGCGCTACTAGCGCTACTACTGGGACTCCAGCTGTTCTCCTGACATCACTGTCCAGTTCTGGGGAATCCCTAGACATCGCTGTCCATATGTGGACGGCGATGTGAGGGGATTCCTGAGTCCCGGAGCAGAGCCTATGCTAGCGCTCTGCCCAAGACTCCGCTCTGGGGAATACCCTGACAAAACTGTCCATATATGGACAGCGATGTCATGGAATTCCACAGAGTCCCGGAGCAGAACCTATACTAGCGTTCTGCCCGGGACTCAGGCTCTGGGGAAGCCCCAGACATCACGTGTCCATTCATGGACAGCGATGTCAAGGGATTCCACAGAGTCCCGGAGCAGAGCCTATGCTAGCGCTCTGCCAGGGACTCTGCTCTGGGGAAGACACTGACATCGCGTGTCCATTCATGCACAGCGATGTCAGGGTATTCCACAGAGTCCCGGAGCAGAGCCCATGCTAGCGCTCTGCTTGGGACTCCGCTCTGGGGAAGACCCTGACAAAACTGTCCATATATGGACAGCGATGTCGGGGATTTCACCGAGTACCGGAGCAGAGCCGGGCCGCAAATGACAGCCTCAGGGGCAACATGCGGCCTGCGGGCTGCATGCTTGAGACCCCTGGGCTAGACGATACAATTGTATCCATTTCTCAGCTCAGACCAGGACCAGGTATGTACAGGTTTGTTGCCACTGACTGCAAACAAGAGTGTTCTCATTCACTGACACCATGCAAATATCCTAAAAAAAGACTCGGAATTGAAACATAAAGTGTATTACAGAGTTATATAACTTTTAATTTATACAGTGAGTAAGCTTTATTTATATAAAACTGGAAATGCCTTTAAGACTACATGATAAGTGTAACAGAATAGTGGAGATAACTACAATACGCTAAATTGCAACAGATAATGAATTTAAAAATTCTCCTGTGCACAAAGTATTAGAATATGTGGGAAATATATTGTTTCTCTAACAATAGTACTTATGATAGTTTGATATTTCAGAATGGCTGTTTACTGTTTGACTGCCTGTTGTTAAACATGCTCACCACTGGGTGGCGACCTCAGCCAGCTGCTGAAATAATAGCTCCTCGATATAAAATTGAAGCCAGCTTTACAGATGGTTGGAGGTCTTTGCCTTTTTATTGAGGAAATAATGAAGAGAAATAAATACTTTGCTATGTTAATAGATGACGTTACACTGCGTCTTACAGCACTCAGAACACAAAGAATCCTCAAACTTTAGTGAGATAAATTGGATCTGCTCACAGAGGTACAATATTTGCTGGTCACTAATGTGCTGAATAAAATAGATCATTTGTTCTGCTTATGGTTCTGGAAACACAAAATATTATCATCTTCACCAACCTGTAGGATACGTGGCAATTATTTATCGTGTTCTAGTATTGTTCATGATGTAGCCATCTTTAACTTGGCTCTGATAACTTGCTGCAGCGTGATATCCCACAACAAAAGCCATTGAAAAGTCATTGAAAAAGTCAAGATGAGAGATCATCCCAATGTGAATTTAATGCGTTAAAAGTCAAGGTAAAGACGGCTACATCTGTATATAGTGTACAACATGTTCTGCACAAATATTAGTTTAGGCAGGCTAAGTTAAACTAACAATCCATCTGACCAGCTATCAATCTATATACAGATGTAGCAATCCTGAACTTAACACTGATAACCTGCTGCAGCGTGGCTACTAATCACTTATAGGGTTATTTCCAAATTAGACATTTATTGCACATTCACGAGATATGCCATAAATGTCTCAAAGATGCAGGTCACAGCTTTGGGATCTGCACCTATATCAAGAACGGCGGTCACTCGACACCCATTTTGCCTGGTGTGGCATCACTCGAAACCCTCTCCACTAGTCCTGCTTGGTATCTCTGGCCAGTAGCCACCACACCAGTTTAGTACATAACTATGCTGCTAGGAGCCCGGCTCCCTGCAATGTGTTCGGTCCAGGACTTGCGGCCGAAATACGTTCGTCAATTACGGACGTAATGACCTCGTGTGGATCCAGCCGAAAGAAAAAAAATTGTTTTCTTTCAGGTGTTGCTTTATGCCAAACATTCCCCTAACCACACTCAACAGGATGCCTGGGTTCCCGCATTCCATTTTCATGACTTGAGTACATTTCCTACTATCTTATTTGCTAACATTGTAACCGCTGTGGAGACCACATCCCTGTGAAAACTAGATTAACCTAATTCATAGTTTCCAACATTTGAATTTTTTTTTCCAGGGACACTTAGGGTGTGATGTTTTAACAGGTGTCTTATGGGCGTGGCTTATCTGATGGGGCATGGGTTTTCAGAATTTCTACATACAAATAAACCAACTGCACTAGTTTGGCTGACAACTATTTTGGTAGCCAGTATCTTTCTCTGGTTTTCCGGTTGTATACAGGCAGGTGATGTCTCACTTTATCGCCAGGGCTAGGCGATATGTGCTGATCAATACCGGTAGCGTAAAAACCAGCAGAGACAGTGCCCCTTGTAAATGGTGCTCCACACTGTCCCCAGTAGATAGTGCGACGCACTGCTCCCTGTAGATAATGACACATGGCCCCCCTGTAGATAGTGCCACACACTGCTCCCTGTAGATATTGCCACACACAGCTTCCTGTAGATAATTCCACAGTGCCCCCTGTAGATAGTGGTACACATCTGTTTTTTAGATGTTACAGTGCCCTCTGTGGATAATAACACTGTGCCCTCTGTAGATAGTGTCACACAGCCCCCCTATAGTGCCACACAGCCCCTTGTAGATGGTGCCACAGCCCCCTGTAGATAGTGCCACACAGACCCCTTGTAGATAGTGCCACACAGCCACCTTGTTGATAGTGCCACACAGCCCCCTTGTAGCCCCCTTGTAGAATGTGATGTCAGGAGCAACCCCAGAGAAAGAGTCCAGTACAGAGCGCTACTAGCACTCTGCCTGGGACTCCAGCTCTGCGCTTGACATAACTGTCCATCTATGGACACTGATGTCGGGGGAAACCCTAGAGCCGGAGTCCCAGAGCAGAGCGCTATTAGCACTTATATGGACAGTGAAGTTAGGGGCTCCGTCTATGAGCGGAATCCGAGCACAGAGCATCAGCAATGCTTTGGCCGGGCAGTCCACCGCAGGAGGTGCCCTGACCTGACGTCACTGCCCTTATATGGACAGTGAAGTCAGGTGCTCCATCTATGAGCGGAATCTGAGGCAGAGCATCGGCAATGCTTTGGCCGGGGATTCTGCTGCAGGAGGTGCCATGAGGACACAGATACAATTGAATGTAGCAGTTGCCGGGACAAGTCCCGGGACAGTCATTTGCTGGGACTTGGCAAGTATGCTAATTTGGGTCCCACCAAGGGCCTCATAAAAGCCGCATGGGCTGCCTCTATGGTATGTATGTCCTTCATGTGCAATGTCCTCCAGGATGTTTTTGAGCTTTACTATATCGATTTCACTAGAGGCCAAAAGCAGCATGTAGATTAGAAGCCACAGACCATCATACAACCATTGTCTTTGATATGTAGCGAGGGAAAAAATGAAGCTCCACCATTGTATATAGCTGGAATATGTAAAATTCACCCTGTTTGTAATTTGGTTTGTAATATTATTTTTCAGATACTTACTACATGGAAATTGTGAACAAGTAGGCCAGTTGCCATTAACAGATCTTTTGTTTTATTATAGGTATGGCTTGTGTACCTTAATATATCATCATTAACACAAGTTTTGGAAACCTATAAAGCAAGATTTCAGTAAATTAGTGGATATACATCATGATCAACTCTCTGATAAAAGCAGCGTCAGCACCTACTCATTCCAGCTTTAAGGGTCCCAAATCCTGGAACACACTGATGTGACTATTTTGTCATATCTGATATACTGTGCATGTCATGAAAGGTTGTCATCGGAATAAGGCCTCATGTTCAATACAGAGCTGTGTGCGTGGAGCCCTACAATGGTACATGGAGTCTGTACTACAACTGCATGGTACAGATGTAGCCAAGTTTCACACAACAAAAGCCATTGAAAAGGTTACGTTTAAGTTTCCTGACACTGTGTATTTAATGCGTTAAGTCAAGATAAAGATATAAAGATGGCTACATATTTACCTTTATACAGCATGTAATGTTCGTGGCTGCGGGCTATCAACTCCAACCTCCCCGACAGCCGCAGCCACGAGTCGGCAAGCGCTGGCCCCAGCCTCCTCCTCAGGAGACGCCAATACTCGAATCTACTCACCTCTGCCGGATCCTCTTAAAGGGGCAGCGCGCGCACCGGACCTCATGGACAAACTTTGACCCCTGAGTACCCTGGACTATAAGAGGGGTCCAGCCCCCTAGTTCTATGCCTGAGCGTTGTTGTGTCCTCTATAGTTTGTTTATGCAAATGGTCCCCTAGTGTTTCCTGTTCCTGTATCCTGATCTAGTGCCGTGCTTGCTATAGTCGTGCTGTGCTGGATACCACGCCTCTCTGCTTCTCCACGCCTAACGTCCACCTGCTGCCTAGTTCCTGCCAAGCTACTGTCCGTGCTGCCACATGTACCCTATACACTATAGACTCTGACCTGCGCCCTGTTGGCCAGCTGCCTTACCGCCAAAGCGGTACGGCCCAGTGGGTCCACAGTCCCATCGTGACCCAGCACCTCATTACAGAAAAACTCTCCTCAAGAAACCAATTTAATGTTTTCCTTGTAGCAACAAGATATCTTTAACTGCACACAGTTAAAACAACAAAAATTGGTGAAAAAATACAAAACGATAAAGAAGATATATTGCAAAACTACTAGATTTTAAGTTTCTTGAATATAAGGCCAATGAAAATGAAAAGTGGAGCTACACTTTAAGATTTTTGTTTATGTAACATTAAATATATCTTCTGCCATTGCTTCATCCACCAGAAAACATTGATCCATTCCTGAAAACCCCAGTTGAGCCTTATATTTCTTTTCATCCGCAAAATGAATCGTTAAACAATGAGATTATAACTACATACATTTGCCCATTTCCTATATTACTTTTTAATTTTGTTACTACTTTACAACCTCATTTCTGAGTCAAATAAAGTGATAGATAAAGCCCTATAAACCCTTCCTGCCCCCCTCTGATTTAGCATGTTTCTAGTGTGTAGTTGCCATATGTAAATACTATTTCCTTCACTTGAATGAATTAGCAGCTTCTGCGTGTGCCTCCGTACTGTGTTTGTTTTCTCACATGTGAAGGGAGTTTCCTGCATTTTCAAGTACAAACAGTTCCTAAAATTTTTAACTACAGCTTGGCATGCACACATGTGCTTATTGGCTGCCATTCTCGTCATGTTAGTTACAAGGAAACTGATTGCCCTTAATGACACTCAGAACGACTTGACATGCAATGTTCTCTCACGTCTCTCAGGATCTGGTCCGACCAAATGCGGCTGTCTAGTATTCAGTGTTCTGTGTAGTGTCTATCATATCCTCAAATGGTAACTTTAATGTTGTTTTCATAAGTAAAGCCCACGTTTGGATTTACAGTGTAAAATCTAAAATTGGGAAATATAGAATGTGAATGATCCTATTCATGTTATGTTCCTGGTGAATAAAAATGGAATAATATGTATATAAATTGTATATTATATCTTAATAGGTTTTCTACGCCACTTGCGGCTCATAGTAGTTACTATAGTAAAGTATTTTAACATTTTCATGTAATGCAATCACACTGCACTACCCATTCATAATACTGCTGTCCTCTTATGTAGGAGAAGGATCGCTCATATACCATAAACCTACAAGGTGTGGACCCCACAGTAATCATGTGCTTTGCCTGTATATATATATAAAAATATATAATGGGTGGGGCCTAACTGCTATCATATCTCCCATACACAGCACACATAGAGAAGAGAACAATCCGCCCCCTTGTCTCTATTTATCACATATATAGAAGCTGCAGCAGCATGGAGGAGATTACACAGCAGTACAGACCAGTGTAGCTGAGAATCCAGCACTGGGGGTGAGATATAGAACTTACTAGAAGCTTCAGTGGCATATTTTCTCTAACAAGATATGTTACAAAGTTTCTTATATTCGCCTACACTTTGATTTATGAAGTGTCGCGCCTATTTAAGACTATATAGTAAGAAACTACCACAAAAAAAAGCTAAATAAAATGCTGCTCAAATACCAAAACTTAACCTATAGAATTAAATATAAATACACATTTCTGTATATAGAATGGTTAAGCTAAAATGAGTAAGTAATAGTTTATGTACATGCTCAAGATTGATCAAAGCTGCAGTGAGGACCTTAATAGTTTCCATAGGTTTGTAAATATTAACCCTACACCACAGAGTACCAAGCGGTCCTGCTTAATTTATTCTCATGGAAGAAAGTTCTTTATAGCTGTTAAATACAAAACAAAAGCTTTTTAATAGATCTCTAAGGAACCTGTGTTGTATTGTAATAAATGGCAGATATTTTGCATTTCACCTATAGTACCCTTTCTTCATCTTGAAGTGCTTTCCAAATAGAGAACGTATATTCCATATAGAGAACGTTCATAAGGTTTTCTTCCCAGAATTATAATGCATTTTCTTGTACATGCACTTGGTACATTTAAAAGCACTCATGGAAAGCTAGATAATTTTCTGGTTCACCAGTCCTCTCCACCAGTATGTGACACTCACCATGGTGCCAGTGTTTGACTCACTTAATAGCTATTTGACGCTTACTGTATGTATGTGCGGTGCAGTACTCAAGCTGCCTACTTTAATCTGGTCATATTTCTAGGCTTTTAAAGGCAAAAAAAAAAAGCCATTAGGCAATCTGAATTGGAAATCTAGGAGGAATAAATTGTGAAATGATTATTATCATTTATTAATAACGTACAGGAGAGTGCAGATGGCGAGTAGTAAATATATTACTGTATTGTTCCGGAATTCATTTACAATGAGAGCCAACACTATTATTCCAATCTCTATGTTAACATTCTGTTATTTCAGATGAGTAATCTAAACATAGAAATACTAGAATCTATTGTAAATGTATGGAAATCTTACAACAGCTTAATATGTGATAATGTGTATAAAACACTAGTTCTTTTATATTCTTTCACATCTCATATGTGTATCATTTATTGTAATTTGTATGTAAACATTTTTTACATTTGAAATGACTTAGATAGATAGATAGATAGATAGATAGATAGATAGATAGATAGATAGATAGATAGATAGATAGATAGATAGATAGATAGATAGATAGATAGATAGATAGGATAGATAGATAGGATAGATAGATAGATAGATAGATAGATAGATAGATAGGATAGATAGATAGGATAGATAGATAGAATAGAATAGAATTTCAAAATTGGGAGATACAGAAACAGTGTAGCTCGGTGTGCTACACTTTGTCCGTAACTTCCATTCACTACTATAGAAGTTCTGTAAACAGTGCAAAAAATGTACCAGGCTGTGTCCGGAAAAATCCTGTGGCTATGCCCTAAGTATCTGAGATAGGAATATCCCTTTAAGAAGCAATTGCAAAATCCCTTTCAAAATTAAACAGCATCTCCACTTAACTCCATTAAGTTGAGCAGCAGTAGTCACTGTTTCAATTTCAGTGACTACTATTTCAGTGACTACTATTTCAGTGACTACTATTTCAGTGACTACTATTTCAGTGACTAC
Organism: Rhinoderma darwinii; assembly: GCF_050947455.1. NCBI lineage: Eukaryota > Metazoa > Chordata > Amphibia > Anura > Rhinodermatidae > Rhinoderma > Rhinoderma darwinii. The sequence goes on along the minus strand of NC_134690.1, from coordinate 363,855,557 downwards.
TATTTCAGTGACTACTGCTGCTCTGCCAGAGACGCTATCAGCACTAGGGTAGTCACAGTCCTCAGCTGGCATTATTTTATGCACCTTGCAGTGTTAATGTTGTTGGCACCATAGAAGCCGCAGCACATGAGGTTTTAGAACCATCATGGAAAATGAAGATGTCCTAAGAACTAAGAAGTTCACACGCACAATGTCTAAATGGGATTTTATAGAATTTAATTTACCAACATGTAACATCTAGCTGCAGCAGTAAAACGCACAGCTCCCAAAATGTAGCGTTATGTCAGTAAATGGCCATTGATGATGATGATGATGGTGGCTACTAGTGCCCATTGGTCATTGTGTCTATCAGAGCAGTAGCCACTGAATCAAGGGGACCCATTTGTTGCTAGGCAACCTTCTGTTTAAGTAAAGACATCCTTTAAGAGCTTTATTTTCAATGGTCTGGTCAAAGTTCCTTCTTAGTACTACTGGCTTTAATTCTGACGTGTATGTCAACATTTGTGACATTTGCAGCCCCCACTTTAACGCCTTGGCTTACCTGCTCCAGGTGATGATGGTTCAAACACACTAGAAGAATCGCTGCAAGCATTGGACGCTTGTTCTAAGAGTTTCTTCTTTGAACTTCCATCAGCAGACTTGTGGGATTTCTTTTTATTTTTCACGAGAATTTTATACTTCAGTTCCATAGGGCTGGGAAGAGGGACCCCTGATTCCAGCTATGTAATAAAAAAAATAACAATCATCATTAAAAGATAGAAAAAAAGATATAAAACATGAAAACTAAGAGCGAACACAAATACTGTAGTAACAAGTGTGGCCAATAGATGGGGATACAGAGCCAAACTATTCTCCAGTTCTCTTCTACCAGACCGATGCCGACAGTAATGCTGCAAACTTTTTAGGGCAATAGGAATTCAGACTGGAGCGTAAAGGGGTCATCAATAATTTATAACCCAAATATGAAGAGCTTATAAATAGCAACCAGTTAGATTCTAGCTGTCCATTTGTAAGAGAATGTTTGAGAACACCATTTTCCCTTTTTTGTTTTTTTTCTGTGCTAGCTGGGATGGTGTGACATCATGTTGATGTCCTATGTGTGTAAGGCTTCGTTCAAATCTGCGTCAGGGCTCAGTTGCGTCGGAGCTTTCCGTCGGAACGGTGACAGATCCGGTGCCAATGGTTTCAGTTTGTCTCCGTTGTGCAAGGGTTCCGTCGTTTTGACCGGATGAATACCGTAGTCGACGGAAAGCTCCGACGGAACGGAGCCCTGACGCAGATGTGAACAAAGCCTAAGGCTGTGTTCACACTGAGTTTTTTGCAGGAGGAAAATTCCTCCTGCAAAAACTGCTCCAGACGTTTTTTGCAAAGTGGTTTGACAAAAACTCGTCAAAACACTCGTCAAGGTGTTTTTTTACTCTTTCTGACTGATTGAAATGGGGTTTTGGAGGCGGAAACCGCCTCACGATGGGTCATGTTGCTTTAACGCAACGCATTTTTTTTTACTCACGGTTTTTTGACGAGTTTTGCAGAGTGGTTTCAAAAACTCTGTGTGAACAGGGCCTAATATGCGCTTTTTTGTTTTGTTGTTGTAATTTGATGTATTGTTTATGTAATAAAAGGTAAAAATAAATAAATAAATAATTTATAACCCAAATATGAAGAGCTTATAAATAACAACCAGTTCGATTCTAGTTGTCCATTTGTAAGGGAACGTTTGATAACATTAACCCAGTGAATATTTGTCATTTAAACATTTGTCATGTAAATATGTGATTTATTGATTTATTGTAATTAATTCATTAAATTATTAAGACTGCTAAAGTTTTATGTATACAATGAGTGAATCGGGGTATATTCATTATCATCCATGGATTTGACAAAAATGCTCAAAATTAAATGGGAAATATGCGAGTAAAAATGACACAGTCGTGGCAGGGCCTATACAGGGGGCCGTATGGTGGTACACAAAATCCATACTAGGGAGTGTGCCGACATACGGTGCTCCATACGACGCTCCATACGGCACCATCTTTCACATATACGTCTGTAATACGGCATCTGATGGGACATGGTGTTTTTTTTTTCAGTGGGAATTATTTAGAATCTGACATTAAAAAAAAAGAACCTCTGAGGAACAATAGGGTCCTATGGAAGTGTATGAGTGCCCTATTACAGCTCTGTACAACTGTGAGGTAGTCTGGAGCCATAATACAGCCATGTGCATAAGCACTAAGCCCAGGGCTATATGGCAACAACTACAAAATGCAATGTCGGAACTTAGAAACATTACATCCCATGATCATCTTCAGATTGATTGTGCTGTGTAGCCCCAGGCAAGATCACAGATTGCTTTTGCCAGCCTTGTTTTGTCATAATCAGAAAAATATATAGATATTGATATATAGCAAAAGCGAACAGCACTGTATGTCTAGGACATTTACTGACACATATTTTTTTCTTTTTAAGTAACATTTGGAGAATAATTTACATGCAATGTATAATTTCCAGGGATGAAGTCATGAAAGATTCCCAAAGGGATAGTGACGTGGTGGTCTAAAAAGGGAACCTGAATGATACTGGTATTTAACAATATAGCATAATCAATTTCCAAATGAATACATGAAAAAACATACAGATTAGGCCCTGCTCACACCTGCATTGGAGGCTTCGTTGCAGAAAGCATCGTATACGGGGTCCGTCAGGTGCTGGTTCTATCCGTCATACAACGGGTCCAGAACTACACCCTGGTTACCGTTATAAATGGAAACCATGATGCAGATGTGAACAGAGCCTTATATACTCAGAAACATACGCTAATGCAATGACTGGACCTGCCCAGAGTATCACAGTTTTACATTACAACCCCTTTCTTGCTAGTCTAACCATTGGCGATCCTGGAATTCTACCAAAAGCAGTCATAAGAAAACCGCTCTGATGAAATTAAATCAATAGCTTTTTGGAAGGTTGAATAACGGCAATAGTTTTTCCTTTACCAGTGTTTTTCAATGTTATCCCTTCAAGCCTCAAGGCCATACATTAAAGGGGTCATCCGCTTCACACAATTCCTTTTTGTTAGAAGATTTCCCGAACAATAAAAATGCAAGATGTACTGCTGCTAGGATGACTAGCGATCAGTTGTAATCTGTGAAAGAACAGGGCAACTAGCCCTCAATTATCCTGCAGCGCCACCACAGGAGAAATGAAGCATTTCAGGGTTTCCACTGAAATCACCACATGCTGGATGCTAGAGACTAAAACAGTTAAAAAAGTATTAACAATGCACAATATTATCTTACTGGATTCTTCTCCAATGGTTCTGTCAACAGACCGTCCCCAAAGATTTGCTTGCAGTATTCAGCCATCTTTTCCTGTTGTTTTGGGCTGTAAAATAATGAAACATAAAGTCTATTAGAAAATAAGCCCATATTTGTTTTTTACAACATAACTTAAATTAATATAATTTGGTTTCGCTAATCGAATGTGATCATTGTAATTCAGTTTTTGACTGTTAGACTGGGCAAATTAAGGACTGTCCCGTGTTTATTCTGTTTTAACCCACTAATGACCAGGTCTGAAAGGGCCTTACTGACCAGATCCATTTTTTGTTTCTGCCTCCCTGAATTTCAACTTTGTATCATGCGGGATAATTTGAAGTTTTTTCTTTTGGCGCAGTTTAGGGGCACATATAAATGACTGTGTAATTAATATAATTTTTTTGTTACTAAAGAAAAAAAAAATGTTGTCATTGTTTTTTTTATTTTTATACCATTCACATTTAAGACTTAATAACCTGTTAAATTATTGTTTCAGGCTAAGGGCTTGTCCACGCTCAACGCAATTGCTGCAGAAAATTTCTGCAGAAATTCCATTGAACTTTCCGCAGTAGGAATTGACATGCTGCGATGTGAAAATTACGCACTGCAGATCAATTTCTGCACGGAAATTTAATGCAGCGCGTGGATGAGATTTGTTAAATCTCACCCACTGTGCTGCGACTGTATTCTTCCGCAATTCCGGACAGAAAAAACTCAGCAATTCTGCAGCGTGTGGATGAGCCCTAATACGGTTGTGTGTATACCTAATATGTGTGATTTTTAAAATTTATTTTATATGTAAATGCATGTATAATACCATTTATTTTACACAAAGAAAATTCAAATTTTATTTTCTTCTTTTCTGGCATTTTTTTTAAATTATTATTTCATTTTTTACATTTATTTTTTAATCCAATGAAGGGATTACTATTTACACCTTAATTTTATACGTATAATGTATTAGCTTTGCCCTAACAGCAGGCTAACTGAAAAGACAGAGATAGAATACCTATGAAGACATATATAGACAACAATACTAGAAGTGTAAATAGCCATAGTACAAGTAAAGAACTAACCAATATAAAAAAAATATCTCTTTATTTGGAAAATATTTAAAAACATACATAGACCATCACATACAATATAAAACAACACATAATAAAAATGTGACCGATCCGAAAAAGCGACATGAATCTACATACCCCAATAAAGAGCATATCACAAGTGAGATATATATATAGCTCTACGGGTTGATTCCAGGGTGTTATACCCAAACAGCATACCAATTGAATAGATAAGACCAAAAAAGAAACAATAAATGCTGGGAGACAATGGAATAATGAGAAAATACAAAAATACTTTATTGACATGGAATACACTATGTGATGATAAAAGAATCCATAAACCAACAGTAAAAACACGGATACTCGACTGAATGTATACTTTGTATAAAGACCCTTTGACCTCAACCTTACACCACCCCCAGACGAAGGCATTAGCGCCGAAACGCGCGTTGGGGAGGATCCCGGCTGAATTCACCTTGTTTATTCATAATGGGTATGTGAGACTTTCACCCCTCTGATGCAAATTTACCTTGTTTCACTTCTATCTTGTACTTGCTCGTTTTACTTGTATGTATAGCGATATATGTAATGCTGAGGTCAGTGGACCATGATTATTTTATCAGCATTGCGAATTGGTTTGGGTTGTGACCTCTGCTTGTAGGGTTATGCAGTTTATATTACCTTGCATATAAACATATATATATTTTGCTTACCCGTTCAAGCAGACCACATTACCACATTACTATATACATATATTAAAACAGTATTTAGTGAAATCATTTCCATCTAGGGAGTTTATATATTTCATGCACCGTTTTGTATGTATTTCAGTATACATTCAGTCGAGTATCCGTGTTTTTACTGTTGGTTTATGGATTCTTTTATCATCACATAGTGTATTCCATGTCAATAAAGTATTTTTGTATTTTCTCATTATTCCATTGTCTCCCAGCATTTATTGTTTCTTTTTTGGTCTTATTTATAATAAAAATGTGGTAGTGGTATCTGGGAGCAACAAATGTATCATATTATATACATCCATGGAATCAAACAGTGTATTGTCAAGGTATTGACAATACTGTACAAGAATACCTCAACAGTTAACAGTGTATTACATATGTACACACTGGACAAAAAATACAAATGACAGCGTCAGAGAGACTGATCCAAGATATAAAAAATATATAAAGTCAGGATCAGATCCATGTCAAATACCAACCCATATTCTGCATGTCTGCCCCTAAATGAGTCAACCACAGACCACACCAAGACACCTCTAACTGAAAAGACAGCCCTGAGGTCCTTTCCAGGTCCTTTCTAGGTGACTACTGGCTGACTGGAGAGAGGTTCCCCAGTCTCCGATCGGGTCACCGCAAAACCCAGTGAACAAGATCGAATGGGGACGTTACCATTAGATCATGCCGCGATCACGGAACGACAAAGACCTAGGTTTTAGAGCAAATCAAGACCTGTTATGATCACTCTCATTTAAAAGGTGGTGGTCTCCAACCTGTTCCAAAACTACAACTTCCAGCATGATCTGACCGCCTTCGGCACAAGGCTGAAAAGATTTATGATAACCAATACAGTTCACATAAACACATCCAATGATCTTTTGTAATTCAAGATCAGTAAAATAATTATTAAAATATAAAGATATATACATTAAACCAGATTAAAATCATCTTAATGATTTATTTTCATTCTGCCATGTCAGACGCAAAACAGGCAATTTATGAGTCGTCGTCCCCCTCCTCCATAATCTCTAGTCTGGATTGTGAGTGCTACATATAACTGACAATGTTTGGCTTGAGGGCCCAGGAGACATGTGTCTCACTGCGGAGCTCTCTCTGCTGACCACACAGGACTGTACAGCAGGCAGCCGTGCAAAGTCATTCTGACAAAATCCTCTAGGAGAGATCCGACTATCCATGACTGTTAAATTGACTTCCTGGGAGAGGACAGATGGATCTCAGCAATTGTGCAATGGTAAATATATTCGTTATAAGCCCAATAGTCTTCCCCAATTGCCTTTCCTCTGCTCTGTCCTCCTGGAAAAATAACTGAAACGACATGAATTCAGAATCTCAGGAGGAACAAATAGTAGACATAACCTAGTTTGCTTTGCAACTAATACCCATGAACAGAAGGGTTGTCCCATCGGGGAAGTAGGCAGCAGATGGGTATATATTGGATTATTATATATAACAAAAAATGTGCATACACTATGTTTAACTACTTTAGTAGTTTCTGCTTCGATGTCAACTTATTGCTCTCAATTTTGAAGAAGGAATACTTTAAAAATGTTTTCTGGTTTTATGACAATTAAAGAGGCTCTGTCGCCAGATTATAACTTGACTATCTCCTACATAATCTGATCGGCGCTGTAATGTAGATAACAACAGTGGTTTTTATTTTGAAAACTATCATTTTTGAGCAAGTTATGAAAATTTTAGATTTATGCTAATTAGTTTCTTAATGCCCAACTTGGCGTTTTTTACCTTTTGACCAAGTGGGCGTTGTAAAGAGAAGCATATGACGCTGACCAATCAGCGCCTCTTAAGCTTAATCATTGTATAATGAAAAGCTATGGAACTTTCTAACATTTTTGTTTTAATTCCACACCATTTTCAAAATTTCTGCTTGCTTAATACCTATACAGGTCTAGTCCTGCTCTCAGCTGAGGAGTGCATTTGATTGTATCCGTTCTAGCTAAACCCCTTGAAATAAACATCATTGAGTAAAGGCCATCATTATAGCAAACTCATTGGGATTCGTACTGCGCGTGTATTTAGCTAACAAAGTGGCAAACATGAAAGAGAAGGTGCCCTAAAGCAAAGGCCAGGATAGAAGGGCTTGTTGTATGTTTCCCCTCTGCCTTTTACATGACCTTGGACCAATACCTCACCAACTTGTCTGTTAACAATGCGATTTCTCTGGAGAGGAGTCCTGCAAAGTTTTTCTTTTTTTTGTCCTAATAAAAATGTGAGTGACATTATATACAGGGTGGGCTCGATCTACAGTGGTCGGCTCTATCTACAGGGTGGGCTATATACAGGAGTGGGCTATATGTGGAGCACTATAGGGGGAGCTATATATGAGGCACTATATACAGGGGTGGGCTATATGTGGAGCTCTATAGGGGAAGCTATATGTGAGGCACTATATACAGGGGGGCTATATGTGGGACACTATCTACAGGGAGCTGTATGTGGGGTACTATCTACAGAGGCTCTATGGGGGTCACTATCTACAGGGAGAAGTATGTAGGGCACAATCTACAAGGGGCTCTATGGGGGCACTATCTACAGGGGACACGGTGTGTGTGTGTGTGTGTGTGTGTGTGTGTGTGTGTATGCGTGTGTGTGTGTGTGTGTGTGTGTGTGTAGGACACAGTGTATGGCACTATTAGATTTAGGGGTACAGTGTCTGGTACCATGAGAGATTTATCTTTGTTTATAGCTGCAGAAATGTTTGAAAAGTGAGAAGCTGAAGACATCTGAGCAGAAATCTGCAGAAATGGGCTGTGGCCGGGAGAAGTCGTCATAGAGGTCTGGACCGGAATAGAGAAGAAAAGAGAAAAAGAAGAACTAGAATCGGACGTCACCTGTGTGTCACTTAATGTAAATGGTTATTCTGCCTCTAATCAGCACTGTAGTCACTGTATGATCTGCAGCGAGATGATGGGTGGTATGATTTTTTTTGTGAAACAGTATCTCCCAGCATATCCTTACCATTGTTTGGGCCATGCTGGGAGCTATATACAATTTAGTGCAAACCTATATGGCAGGGGTTGCACTAAACTCAGATGTATTTGTACTGGTGTTGTATTTATGTACTGATCTTGTTTCTTGTGCTGTATATATGTACTTATATTGGTTCTGGAGCTGTATATATGTAATGAGCTTGGTTCTGGAGCTGTATATATGTAATGAGCTTGGTTCTGGAGATGTATATATGTAATGAGCTTGGTTCTGGTGTTGCATATAGAATTGTATTTCTTGTAAAATGTACAAATGGCTTTATGCTCGAGTTACAAAAAAACAAAAACAGAAAACCCCTTTAATAGTGTTTAGGAAGGTTAAATATACTTGTTTGGACATTTCATAACCTGCAGCCTGAATAACTTTATTGATTGGCGATTTACATTTCAGTAATCTTATTGTCTGCATGTTAATCTCCGTCTTTATTCTCATTGGTTATTTTCCATCTGTGCCCTGTATTTCTCTGTCTCTACCTCATACCCATTTCCTCAAATTGTTTTATATGCAGGAGACAGAGCAAGTGAAATGAAACATTTCACGAATGCCTGTAGTCTCAGAAATAAAACATCAAAATAGTCTGATGTATGTAACGGCAACGTTTTCATTTATTTTTATATTGTCTTTTCATTCTCTGCCAAAAATAAGAGGCATATGGCATCTCAAAACATTACCTATTTGTTCACTTCACAGATTTCAAATACTTTCTAAACATACATACAGCACAAACACATCCGTATGTACTGATCTCTATCTTCTAATATAAATCAGATTAAAAGATTTAGAACAAATACCTGTGCCAAGTTAAAAGAATAGAGTGAATTTTAATACTTATAGAAGTAGCAGAGAGGATGGAATACATGACAGCATGATTTCCGAATAATGGCAGTGTCTTGTAAAACACATTACTTTGAAGCAGGTAAACAAAGGAACTTGTTAGAACTTTTGATTTCCATGCACTGAAAGGAAAAATGTCATGCACTAGTGGACATGACATATACAAAAAATGCCTTCAAAATAAGAAATACTGAACTCCTTCCAAACTGGTAAAAGGGAAGTTTCTACCATAATTCATATAAAATATACAGTATTAATGAAAAAGATGGCCATAAATGTGACAATTATAAACGGTGCGGTTATTCCGTTGATATGGTGGAAAAAGTAATATCATGGAAAGCCATCCAGGTGTGTCATTTGCCTTCATAGGACGTTCTTGGTTGATTTGTGGCTAACCCTTGCCCCTGTTTCAGCATATACTCTTTATTGAAGCCAGCATTTAGTTTACTTATACATATTAAATTGGTAATTAACCTTAAAGTATCTTCTGACATGTCAAATATATAATTGAAGAGTACAGAGATCTTTCTAATAATCTTTTTACACCTAGGCCTGAAACAAGGACAAGGGGGCATCCTCTACGTCTAACGGAAAAAAACGTTTCACCACCGTCACAGACAGGGATTCTTTACTGTGAGAGCAGTGAGACTATGGAACTCTCTGCCACAGGATGTTGTGATGGTTGATTCTTTACTGTGAGAGCAGTGAGACTATTGAACTCTCTGCTACAGGATGTTGTGATGGTTGATTCTTTACTGTGAGAGCAGTGAGACTATTGAACTCTCTGCTGCAGGATGTTGTGATGGTTGATTCTTTGAGAAAATTCATGAAGGTTCTTGATGCCTTTCTTGAAAAATATAATATTACGGGTTATGAGTACTGGAGATGGGACGTTGATCCAGGGATTAATTCTGATTATTAAAATTTTAGTCGGTGAGGAATTTTCCCCCTGATGAGGCAATTGGCATCAACCTCATGGGGGAATTTGCCTTCCTCTGAATCAACACAGTAGGATTATAGGTGGGACTTGATGAACCTGTATTTTTTTTTTTTCAACCATATCAACTATGTAACAGTGATTTGTCAGAGATTAAAGGGACTGTTCTGTAAAGCAAGACAAAAACTTCAATGTACTGGTCCATATTGTTTCAGATAGTGCAACACTTTGGCTTTCTCAAGCTTCACCTGCAGTCTTCACCTACATGAAGATTAGATTATATGTGAAACAATTTGGATGGGATTTGTAGTCTTCTTGATGGCTGATACTAGGTTTGGAATGGTTGATGGTTCCTGAATTGACGGTTTCACAATCATCTGGATTAACAAGCTGAATGAAGAGGTGTACTGATCTGTGAAGTCCTAAAACCCCTCTTGAGCTAGACAGAGATGCAGTAGCACAAGAAATGTGTCAGAAATTTCTTGTGATGGATATCACCAAATATTAGTGTGATCTTCTAACATGTCAGTAGGACATGAGAGAAGATGGATTTCTTTTTTAATGGGTAAGAAAGTCACTCCCAATTGTATATCTTCCTGCATCTCCTGTTTAAAACGTACACATTTTATGCCACTAAAATCTGTTAACAAGCCACGATGCCCTAACAAAGTAAAAACAGTGTATGGCATCGCCTGTACTCACAATACTCAACAGAGCACTGCATAAACTTTATTCTAGCAACCCGTGAGAGTGTCTTAGCGCCCACCTATGACAGTTGTCTCAATGGCATGACAGAAGGTTTTTTTTACTGGGAAAGATATGGTAAACATACAGTGATTATAGATGTACAGTATTTACAATCAGATGCCCTACACTGTATATAGCATCTGATCACCGGTTAATAAGAGAGTTGTGAAATGGTTCCTATCTATAGTTTACATAGAAATGTAGGTATAACCAGAAAATCCTAATACGGATGTAGCCAAGTTTAACTTGACTCTGATAACTTGCTACAGCATGATATCACACAGCAAAAGCCATTGAAAAGGGCAAGTAAATTTTTTTGTCATTGTGTATTTAACATGCTCAAGATAAAGATGGCTACATCTGTACATGGGCTCGCTGTATATACAGATTTACAATTTGGATTTATAATCTATGACCTGATTATTTTAGGATGTACTGATTTCAGAACGTAAAATGATCACAATGCTAATGTTTTCCTCCACATTGGCTTGGTGCACATCGAAACATCATTTTCTGATGGAACGTTCAAAATTGTACTACAGGACAGGCAAATACTCACAACACTAGAATGTGTGTGAGACACAGAAACAAGCACACTCTGCAGAAACTAGTGCTAGTGCATTAAAAGTAGCTAGAAGTAATTGTACTACTTACGAGTCCACGTGATTTTCAAAGGACAGGAGAATTGGGTACGGTGAGGTCTTAAATGCACATTCAGCAATAGCTTCTATAACTTCCTGAAATTAAAAGACATGTTTAATACATTTGTCCTTAAGCATATATGTTATTTCAGACCATTCTGTCTGTGTAAGAAAAGTTGAGGCAATGACAGAACTAGAAATGAAATGAAATCCAGGTACAGGCACTGTAGGTAAACAGGAGAAATAGCACGGTCAGTGACTTTTAAAGGACTTAGCCGAAGGCGTCCTATTTTAGAACATGAGCTTCTAGTTTATTCAAAGGAAAGCTACTTTTCTTAGACATTTCTCTCTCTCTTCAGTGCAAAAGTGGAAGTTATCGCGAGTCATAGAGTAATAAAATGAGAACATGGAAACTACAGTATACTGTATATGACTGTCACTGACTGGAGTCTGTACTAGAGCAACTATTTATTGTAGGGTTAAATAAGTAAAAAAAAAAAAAAAAGGCCTTGCTTATATCTTGCTTCTCTGTGGAGATGTGATTGCTGAAAGAGGCTCTGTCACCACATTATAAGTGGCCTATCTCTTACATAATGTGATTGGCGCTGTAATGTAGGTAACAGCAGTGTTTTTCATTTAGAAAGACGATCAATTTTCACCAAGTTATGACCTATTTTAGCTTTATGCTAATGACTTTCTTAATGCCCAACTGGGCGTGTTTTTACTTTTGACCAATTGGGCGTTGTGGAGAGAAGTGTATGACGCTGACCAATCAGTGTCTTACACTTCTCTCCATTCATGTAATCAGCACAGCGTGTGCTGTCACTTACACCCACATAAACGTTACTGAAGTGTCTTGAGAGTAAATAGACATCGCTTCCAGCCAGGACGCGAGATCTCGCGAGATCACGCTGTAAATGACAGCAAGCGTGATCTCGAGTAAGTGACACACATTAACGTTACCGAAGCGTCGGGAGTGTTTAATAGGCATCGCGTCCTGGCTGGAAGCGATGTCTATTTACTCTCAAGACACTTCAGTAACATTTATGTGGGTGTAAGTGACAGAACACACTGTGCTGAATGCATGAATGGAGAGAAGTGTATGACGCTGATTGGTCAGTGATTGGTCAGCGTCATACACTTCGCTCCACAACGCCCACTTGGTCAAAAGTAAAAACATGCCCAGTTGGGCATTACAAAACTCATTAGCATAAAGCTAAAATAGGTCATAACTTGGTGAAAATTGATCGTTTTTCTAAATAAAAAACACTGTTGTTATCTACATTACAGCGCCAATCATATTATGTAGGAGATAGGGAACTTATAATGTGGTGACAGAGCCTCTTTAAGGTTACAGGCTGAAAGCCTAATGCTGCACTACTGAGGTATTCTTATGCCATTTCTTGATCTGATTCCTGGCAGGTGCAGTGTTATCATGAGATCTTGTGTAAAATTAAATCACCAAACATATCAATATCTACATACATCCTTCCTAGCTTTAAAAGTGGCAGTTACGTGTGCGTGTGTGCGTGTGTGCATGTGTGTGTGTGTGTGTGTGTGTGTGTGTCTATCAAGGTCCCCATAACAACACTGCACCAGACATAAATCAGAAGGGAACACGTCATCAGAATCTCTCAGTACTGCAGTGTCCAACTTTGGGACTGTAACGACATACACTCACAGGTCAGTATAGAAACAAGACATTAAATACCACATTGTACATTCTTAATGTGCACTGAAGGGCACCTCTTCATGTAGGTCTCCTTTAAAGCTGGGTTTTTACAGTAAGACTTTAGTGTGCTTTTTGCCATAATTACTGCAAAATTGTGGTAAAACGCTGTGGTTTTGCCACGACTTTGCAAAAACAACTGCGTTTTGCCACTGTTTTGCGGTAATCACGGCAAAAAACACACCAAAATTGCAGTGTGACAACCCAGCCTCAGGTTTTCTAGGATGCTTTTTTTCAGAAACATTGCCACTCTTGTCCGTCGACTAGGTTGTCTAGTTTAGAAAACCCATTTTCATATACCTTGTTAGGGAATTTTATTTTAAAGGCTATGAACACCTTTGAGGGCATTTTTTTATTTTTAGTAAATAAATTAGTCTGGGTTTAGTGTAACTTTGTAATTCGTTTTTTTAAAAAAATCATTTTACTTTTGGAGATACAGCTGTTCGGTATTCCCTATACAGAATAGCTGCATCGCTCGTTTTACACTGAATCCGTCAGTCCAGTCTGTGACACGCAGGATCCACCTGTAAACTATCACATTTAAATTCATAACTTAGATGTGATCGATTACAGGTGGATCCTGCGTGTCAGAGACACGCAGAACCTTTAGACACTGAACCCGTCTGGTCTGCGGGACTGACGGATTCAGTGTAAAACGAGCGATGCAGCTGTTCTGCATAGAGAATACAGAACAGCGCTATCTCCAAAAGTAAAATGATTTTTTAATGAAGACTAATTACAAAGTTACACTAAACACACTTCCTAATCTGCCCTCAAAGTTGTTCATAGCCTTTAAAGGGGTAATTACATCTCAGACATTAATGGAATATACATAGGGTATATACATAGGATATGCTATAAATGTCTGATAGATTTGAGTCCCAGCTCTGTAATCTGCACCTATCTCGAAATCAGAGACTCAATAGCAAGATGGCTAGGATTACAGAAACAGCCAAACCCGCTGAGCTACAATGTTTCCGTAACTCCCTTTGAAGGTAATGGGAGTTATGAAAACAGCAATCTACACTGTTTCCGTAATTCCAAAGTTCTGGTAACAGTGTAGCTTGCTGTGCTACTTCAATTCACTTCTTTGGGAGTTCCAGAAACAACGTAGATGAAGAAACTCAGAATTCGGAACTCTGAACTTCCGGAATTCAGACGATCTTTGTACTACTTCCCCAACTGAGGTTTCAAGGATTAGAAAAAAATGGGCTGCTTTTTTCCCACAAACAGCGCCTCATCTGCCTATTGGCTGTATCTGGTATTGCAGTTCATCTCCGTTCAAGTGAATGGAGCTGCAATACAAGTCACAGCCTATGGAGAGATGTGGCACTATTTCTGAAAAAAATCACATTGCTTTTTCTAATCATGGACAACACTTTCAATTTCGACTAAGGTGGTACTGCAAGGACATGGAACACTTACTGCCAGGGTTCCCCACAGAGTACCGATGGCTGGGAATCCCAGCAGGGGGACACTTCATTGTCAGCATATTTGCTTGGGGATTCTTCTAACATGTAGGGATTGTAAGAAGGGAACAACCTCTTTATTGACGCTGAACAGCAATACCAGGCTCAGCGCATGGACAAGAATGGCACAGTCTCTGGAAAAAAAAGCAGACCCTTTTTTCTAATCCTAGACAAACCCTTTAGTTGGCCAGTCACATAATCGATTAGGCTGGGTTCACACGACCTATTTTCAGACGTAATGGAGGCGTTTTACGCCTCGAATTACGTCTGAAATAATGGCTCCAATACGTCGGCAAACATCTGCCCATTACTTTCAATGGGCTTTACGATGTACTGTGCCGACGACCTGTCATTTTACGCATCACTGTCAAAAGACGGCGCGTAAAATAACAGCCTCGTCAAAAGAAGTGCAGGACACTTCTTGGGACGTAATTGGAGCAGTTTTTCATTGAGGGTATGTGCACACGCTAGCTGTCATTTACGTGTGAAAAGACAGACTGTTTTCAAGAGAAAACAGCTGCCTCGTTGCACACGTAAATGCTCCTCCTCGCATTTTGCGAGCCGTCTGAGACGCTCGTAAATCTTGAGCTGTGCTTCATTGAGTTCAATGAAGAACAGCTCAAATTACGTGGCAAAGAAGTGCCCTGCACTTCCTTGCCGAGGCAGTCCATTTACGCGTCGTCGTTTGACAGCTGTCAAACGACGACGCGTAAATTACAGGTCGTCTGCACAATACGTCGGCAAACCCATTCAAATGAATGGGCAGATGTTTGCCGACGTATTGGAGCCCTATTTTCAGACGTAAAACGAGGCATAATACGCCTCGTTTACGTCTGAAAATAGGTCGTGTGAACCCAGCCTGAGGGTATGTTCACACGAGGGCATCCGTAACGGCTGAAATTACGGGGATGTTTCAGCCTGAAAACATCCCCGTAATTTCAGCCGTAACGGCATGTGCAGGCGCTTGAACGCCGCATCAATTACGGACGTAATTGGCGCTGCTATTCATTGAAGTCAATGAATAACGGCTCCAATTACGGCCAAAGAAGTGACAGGTCACTTCTTTGACGCGGGCGTCTATTTACGCGCCGTCATTTGACAGCGGTGCGTAAATTACGCCTCGTGTGAACAGACAAACGTCTGCCCATTGCTTTCAATGGGCAGATGTTTGTCAGCGCTATTGAGGCGCTATTTTCGGACGTAATTCGGGGCAAAAACGGCTGAATTACGTCCGTAAATAGGCCGTGTGAACATACCCTAACTCTATTGAAAACAGCTCCAAAAACGCCTCAAAAAACGCCTGAAAAAAAGCCTCAAAAGCAGCTCCAAATTTCATTTTCAGCTTAAAAAACGCCTGAAAATCAGAGGCTGTTTTCTCTGAAATCAGCTCTGTATTTTCAGACGTTTTTTGTTAAGCGTGTGAACATACCCTTAGGGTATGTGCACACGATGAGAGGCTTTTACGTCTGAAAAGACAGACTGTTTTCAGGAGAGAACAGCTGCGTCGTTTCAGACGTAAATGCTGCTCCTCGTATTATGCGAGGCGTCTTTGACGTCTGTAATCTTGAGCTCCTCTTCATTGACTTCAATGTAGAATGGCTCAAATTACGTTGCAAAGAAGTGTCCTGCACTTCTTTGCCGAGGCAGTCAATTTACGTGTCGTCGTTTGACAGCTGTCAAACGACGACGCGTAAATTACAGGTCGTCTGCACAGTACATCGGCAAAAGCATTCAAATGAATGGGCAGATGTTTGCCGTCGTATTGTAGCCCTATTTTCAGACGTAAAACGAGGCATAATACGCCTCGTTTACGTCTGAAAATAGGTTGTGTGAACACAGCCTTAGAGTTGATCGATTAACAAATGGCTATACTTTGGGTTGCATGTAGCCAAATTTGGAAGCATTTAGATTTCCATCATTTTAGTCTATTTTTGGCAGTCAGTAACAGGTAAATATCTAGTAGAGGCAGCAAACAATTCGTTACCAAATAGACTAGATGTCAACATACCTGTACTAATTATGTTTTTTTTTTATTATTATTGTGACCACCCTCCTCACACCCATTTTTATGAGCCTGATTTGGCTGCTTATCAAACAGAGAAATTTCACTGTGGGTGACTACCAATACAATACATTGCAGAGGTGTTGTCACAATGGAAGTCACAAGAGATTTTCAGAGAAACTAAAAATGGATATTTATCACGGAACAGAGGGTGACCCTCTATACAGGAGGAGGATAGCCTGGGAGGACAGCCACTGAAACCAGGGTGAAGTAGGCGGTAAGGCTTCATGCCCACTTCAGTCTTTTCCTTCAGGGTGCTATCCGTTTTTGTCACTGATAGCACCCTGAACTCATTCATTTCAATGGGCCCATGCACACTTCAGTTATTTAAACGGATCCGTTGTTCCGTTCCGTCAAAAGTAGAGCATGTCATACTTTGGTCAGTGATTCAGTGACCGTGTGGCCCATAGAAGTCAATGGGTCAGTCAAAAAAATGGATGGCACATGGAAGGCTTCCGTGTGCTGTCCGTTTTTGATGGATCTGTTGCCATAGCAACGGCTGGGTGAGCCAAAGTTCACAGACTACAGTACACATTCATTCCTGAAGATGGATGTGGGGAGACTCATAGCATTGGTGCATGATCACCCAGAACTGTGGGATACGCGAGCAGAACGCTACCACGACCGCTATAAAAAGGATGCCGCGTGCGAGGAACTTACCAAGGAGCTTTTGACACACAGATGGCAGCAGAAACTAGTGCCCAGCGTCACAAAATAAGTAAAAAAATCCCAAAAAAACAAAGCAAGCCAAGCAGAGTAATCTCCAACTTTCTCTATGCTCTGAAAGCTACAGAAAACAGCAGCAAAAACTTCTTGTAACCTTTCTATGGGTGTTTCCTGGGACATGTGACAGGTTCAAATAAAGTTTACCTTCCGTTTTTTAAACGAAAAAAACCAGAAGCCAAACGGTGGCACAACGTCCGTGTAAAACGGAAACACAGAACGGAAACGGAGTGAGCACAGAAACCACACGGAAACAAAAACGTACACACGGATCCGTCAAAAACAGCCGATAAAACGGTGATGGAAGTGTGCATGAGGCCTAATGCTGACAAGTTTAATATTTATTTACTTATTTATGTTGCTTACATAGTGGCAACGTAATTCCTCAACGCTGTACAGAGATTGTTACTATTCACATGAGTCCCTGTCCTCAATGGGACGCACATAAACACACACATTAGGGCCAATTTAATAGCAAACCAATAAGTCTATCAGTATGTATTTTGGAGGGCGGGAGGAAACTGGTATACCCAGAGGAAACCCACACAAACATGGGATAAACAAACAAATTCTATATAGATGTTGTCCTTGGTAAAATTCTAATATTTTTCTTATGTAGTAGTTTAATAGGTAAGTTGCTTATAATATATGAACATTTTTTATTAATATATATGCTAACCAAAAATCAGTTACAAATACATGAAATAAAAAAATCTAAATAAACCCGTTATTGAGCTACACAAACATATCATAAGAAAGTGCACCCCGTAATACAGTAAGAGACAGCATTATTCTTATTGCTTCTACAAGAATCGGAACAAGTAGCTCAAATGGAACGAATCGGTTGAATCTTTTAGCTGTTTCTTAAATCTCCAATTATGTTTGAACTTAAAAGGAAGAAGTATATAATGATTTTTGGAATTCAGAATATATTGTTTTTTATGAGCTATTGATGTGTTCTACGTGGTTTGAGGCAATATTCAGCCTTCTTCTTGTCTACGGAAATGAAAATGTTCCGCTTCACACGATTTCAGCAAAATGCAATGCTGTTTGGAGCTGCTAACACTGAACAAGTAAAAATGTGTTATATTTTTGTGAAAACCTGTTGTTTTTTTAGAATTTAGAAAATTCAATTTGGCATTCTGGATGATGCCACTTGGAGGACACTTCATTCCTTCTACGTATTCCTACAAGTTATTTTTGCAGTGTTAGTTCATTTTAACATTACCTTAACTATTCCATTAGCACTACTTACACATAGACTTTTTGATGTACATGCACTAATTCATCTAAAATGAGTTGGCTGGGGAAATAATCCATCAAAATGGGGTCCTCAAATAATCCATTTAAAACTTTCTACTACCATAGCCCAGCCAAGTGCTAAATCCTGCTACTGTCAGGTCCGCAGGACTGACGAGCTCAGTGGCAGCGGGTCCTGCATGTCACTGACATGCAGGATCCACCTGTAATCTATCACATCTAAATTCATAACTTAGATGAGATAGATTACAGGTGGATCCTGCGTTTAGATTTTGATAGATTACAGGTGGATCCTGCGTGTCAGAGACACACAGGACCCGCTGACACTGAACCCGCCAGGTCCGCGGGACTGACAGATTCAGGACATAGCGAACAATACAGCTGCTGTGTATAGAGAATACAGAGCAGCTGTATATAATAATAAAGTAAAACACATTTTTTATAAAAACTATTTAGAAAGTTGCACTAATCACATTGACTGATCTGTGTATTAAAAAAAAAATATTGTACATAGCCTTTAAAGTAACATTGCTAGGAGGCATATTGAAAACCAGACTTCTGATTAGTATGAATACTAACAAGCATCATAAAAAATGTTTTATAGGTAAAAATGGGATCTAGACAATATTGAATACACTTCTGCATATTGCAAGTGGGTAGTGTTTACTGGAGTGATTAGAGGAACTTTATATAGGCATCAGGGTTAGATCTAACATCTACAATCAATAATGTATACAATTTACAGAAATACATGCACTATGTACGTGTAAGATCAGATACATTAAAATTAATTAAGTATAAAATATATATAAATCAAATATCTGTTTGCCTTAGAAAATGTCACTGCTGGAAGACAGCCCGAGAAACCAAATCTGAATGTAAGACACGTGTAGTTAATGTAAATATATTTATTTTACCCTTTGTCTTTGCACAAGTTTATCAAAATATGTTGACAGTAGATTTGTTATTTCTCACCGTTCTTGCAATATCCCAGTGACTAAAGTGGATTCCAGCAGTGGATTTTAATTACTTTTATAAGAGATGCCCGGTACAGTTATATCACATACAGTATGTCAGGTGAATGGTAGTACATATGCTTCATATCTTCTTATAACGGGAATAATGAAACAATATTCCATATTGAAAAGTTAAAAACAAAACAAAAAAAAGCAAATATATTTACTAAATCTTCTCATTCCAAAGTAGGTCTTATACCTTAAAGGATATTTCAGTGGTCATGGTAAATCCATGTGTAATCACTGGCTCTTCCTCTGCGGTGCGCCCCTTCCAACAATCCAATTCTACACAGCGGCATCCGGCTAACAGCACTTGCCGGTACATCTCTACTGAGGAGTTACCAGCCAGCTGACCCGCTGAAATACAAAGAAAAACAAAAAACAACTTTAGGAGATATCATGTTTCATTGAAGTCCCTGATTTCTTATGTAAGCCATACAAATAAGGGTGTCATGTGGGTCCCCCATCCAGGACATTGTTAACTCTCCCATCCCCACCAATTATATTTTCTAGGATCCTTAACAAAATAAGCAACAAGATTATTGAGACTTATCATACAAATGTGTCAGTAAATTTGGCATTCAATATGTGTAATATGTTTACTAACTTTTTGTGTGACAACACACAACAGTCACCCCACTAATGACAAAGTGTTATGGCCAAGAAGTTACACTATTGCAACATATATATCAACCAATTCCGTCAATTCCAGCAAGAAATGGCATATATGTAATGCAGTCTTCACCTGACATATAGACTTATCCTCAAGTTACAAATTTATTAACAGAAGTATTCAATTTTAAATATCTGACACAGATGCCAAAAATGTAACAAAAAGTAAAGTGTGGTAAAAATATCAGTAATGTGCAGAGTTGAACAGAATCCATACTACTCATATTCTATGTAAATCCTTGCAAAAACATGGAGAAACCACCGTGCCTCTCTATAGAATGACTTAATTGTAGGATGCATTAAATGTATAATCTATATACACTATAAAAGTGAATTTATGTCTGATGTAAATATAGTAGGTACATAACTGAGGTGCCTTAAGTGCATATTAATCCATTAACAATGCGGCTACTAATAGCCTTAAGAACCAATAACATGTTCCCCTTATATGTTCCAGCGGTCATAACTTTTCCCTTTTTTCTTTAATGTATGAGACCTTGTATTTTGCAATATGAGTTGTAGTTATTCTAAGAACAATTTTGAGGTACATAACATATGCTAGCATTTATTTCTATTGTTGACAAAATTCAGATATTTTTTGGGAAAAAAAGTGTTTCCGACATTGTTATTTAAGTCATTTACCAATCAGCATGAATTTGTTTGTACATTTATAAAGTGGGTTATTTTATGGTTTATGGAGAGTTAACCATATCATATATTTATGTATATATCTCGGCACAGAGGAGAAGGGACAATATTATTTATTTATATATCCGTGAACGGAGTATATATATAACAAAGAAGTATATATAAGAAGGGATCATACTATTTATTTATTTATTTATTTATATATTGGGGAACAGAGGAAAAGTGGAGAATAGACCATATTATTTATATATATATATATATATATATATATATATATATATATATATATAGTCGGGAACAGATTAGAAGGGACATATTATTAATATATCAGAGCACAAAGTAGCAGGGGATGGAAGACCACATTCATATTTTTTTTTACATATAAATTGGGGGTTAGAGGAAAAGGGACCATATTGGTTATTTATTTATATATTGGGGCACTATGGAGAAGTGGAGAGGGGACCATATTATTTATTTTTATATCTGAGCACAGAGGAGTAGTGGAGAGGTACCATGTAATTTAACTATAAATATATTAGGGCTAAAAGGAGAAGGGGAGAGGGGACCATATTATTTATTTATTGGAGCACAGAGAAGGGGAGAGGGGATCATTTTATGTATTTATATATTAGGGCGCAAAATAGAACGGGAGAGGGGACCCTAGACTTCTATTGATTATAGAATGTCTTTTTTGTACACTTTTGGCCGTTATACATCAGCATACTTTCTTTTTCAACTGTATTGAAAAGCATAGCTAATAAAGTTTTTTTACAATGGGACTGAATGACAGACATATGCCACTATATAGTCATACAGTTGCATATATCTGGGGTGTATTTGTGGCAACAGTATTATTCAACATAGAACCCAAACCCTGTGTGAACCTAACCTAACATACCATATCAGTCTCTTATGTAATCATGCATTATGTTAATTCAATAAATGTTTTCCACAAATCCCATGATCCTATTTCTTTAAACAGAATAACATATGCTGAAGGATCTGAGAACATTTTTATAAAAACTAGTAAAGACCTCTGGTAAGTACAAACTCCAAGCTTTGATTTAATTTGTATTACTATGGTTTTCATGTATTTATGAAAGAACAAAATCTATTCATGACGTGACAATATTAAAATGCATGTTGCTCACCTATTAATTTTATCCAATTACATGCCAGCTGTCTCGTATTTGTTGGCTGCATGTAAAGTATGCGCCATAAATAATTTGGGAAATGCTTTTGCCCAAAATTCTCTGTTCTACATTGGGTGAATGTGAATATAAAAGTGTCATCTAAAAAGAGAACAGATTACTCTATACCCTGATGAGTTTGCCAGCCTGCTACAAACAAAATGAAAGATGTTCTCAGTTAGCGATCTGGATAGTAATTATTCTAAGGAGACAAATCATCAACCAAAAGCTCTAATGGAAGAGTATGTTATAATGGATGTCACAGCCCTGACTACTGGTCTGTGACTTACAGGACAGATTGGCCATAACTTAATTGAGTAAACACATGAATATATACACTCGTGTGCATATATATATATCAGGAGAGAGGCAATACCAAATATGTAAACAATTTGCAATATCCACAGCCCCATACATAAGAGACACATATAATTTATTTTCAATTAAAATTAGGAAAAGTTAATGTACTTTCTGAAAATGTACTGGTATTTTTTCATATGATTAGCCTTTATGGCTCCATAGATCATGCTAGGGCCATAGACCATGTATTGAACACATCTGATTATTCACATAATTGCAAAGTGTTCATTCTATTCTTACTTACGATGATATTGATGTGTAATTATTTGCTCACTCAGAATTTGTTATTTTTACAACTTTGTTGTACAGCCATGGGATCAAAGGTGTCACCAACATATGCCAACATCTATATTGCTATGTTAGAGAAGGTGTACATCCATGAGTCAGACTAATCTACTAATATGTAAAGGTACATAGATGACATCTTTTTGATATGGTTTGGTAATGAACTGCAATTACTTGTCTTTCAATGTTTTTTTGAAGGATTTAGACCCGGAAATAAAATTTACTCTTGAACAGTTCAGGAAGGGTATACAATTTTTGGACACATACAGTGTATATATATATATATATATATATATATATATATATATATATATATATATATATATCAATACAACATCCCTATTTGTTCATGGATTTGTTTACAAAACCAACTGATAAGAAAAATGTACTGAAAGTTGACTGTAATCATCCAGGAAATATTTCCCCTTTACAGTAGAATTTTATACGTTAGGAGAATAGTGTAGGATGAACACACATTGGAATGTAGACTTGATGAAATGGGCCAGAAGTTCAGAAATTGGGGTTATCTGACTCGATTAGTGGTAGCACATTAAAAAAGAGAGAGGGAACAAGCGAGGCAGATATTATTTATACACCAAGAGAGAAATCAGAGGACTAGACAAATATATTTTGTGTATTTGACTATTAATGGTTTTAGCAATCAGGTGATATCAATAGTATACAAACATTGGTCTCTCTTACATAATACAATTAGAACTGTGCCTGAGGTCTGTAGCCGTCCACTGATGTCTTATAGAAGTTCTGGGAATCTTAGGGATTGATTAGTGAAATTGGTTGTGGGCACTACATAAAAGTACAAAAAATAGAGGAAGTGTTACCATAAGTTCGCTCACCACATGTCCACCACGCTTCTGTTGCGTTTCCACTGCATTTTCACTGCGTTTAGTTGATGCAAGTTGGTATGGAGTAAATCCAAGAAGCTATGATTAAGGACCTTACTGGTCTGAAACGCGTAAGCGTGGTCCCGGGATTTTTTGGTTTTAACTTCTTTGTTTTAATATGACCAAATAAACCTTACAACTTTTATTTTTGAGTGCTGGATTCACCTTTACTATACACCACTATTGACTACATAAAAGTCTACACAATTATATCTGTATCTGCCGATGAAAGGATGTTTCCCCTGTTTAGAATATGTTAATTGAAATCTAATGATTATAGGTGACAAGTTTGAGAAACCCAATATGGGGGCTGAATACAATATTCAACATTTTGTAACGTGCAATTCGGACTTTGTAGGTTATTTGTTACAATGCCCGTGTAAAATTATATATATTGGTGACACCACTTAATCTTAAGAAATATTAATAATTATACCTATTGCATTCATAGTAAAAGAATGTATCCACTGCTCTCAAAACCCATTGTTGAAATGGTTCATACGGAAAAACAATAAATCGTGTACCTCCCCTACAAAGTGTTGGTGATAGAATTCAGAAGGAGGGAGCTGGAATGGATATATCAAATAAATCTGTTGAAACTTTATGGATTGAATGTAGAGGGTATACCTGCCCACCTCTTTGCTAGTATCTTTTGACCTCTATATCGGAATAGGAAGTGAGTATATTATAGTAATTTTTGAGTAATGTGACATTATATATATTAACTGCTAAAGAAAGGGCTCAATAACCATTGAAGAATATGATTATACTTATCTTTGCCCTTGTTTACAATGTTGTAGTATGAAGCTGTACACGAATAACAAATATGGAGGATGGAGGGTTTCCGGTTTAGTTATTAAGTTTTATTTATCCTTAATGATAATTTGCATTGGCACAGGCACAGTCGACGGAAACTCTAGACTATCAAGAATTTTTTTGTAATTCCATGATTCAAAAGGGATTCCATGATTTTAATCACATCACATATGTGAGTTAAAGTGATCAATAATCTTGTTATATTAATTTTTACACTATTATTTAAAGATATGTACATTTGATACACATGCTGCGGAGATATGATATGGAGAATTTTAATATATACTCTATCTATACACTTTTTGATGTTTTTATTAATGGATTTGCACGGATTGTCTAATGAATTGAAAGCACTTTATATATCAGCGATTTGCATAAGCACACTGCTTGAAAAAGACCTTACTAATGGCTTAAACATGGCATATCGGCGAATAAAGTTCTACAGTTTTTCACTATAAGGATTGGAGTGCTGTTTTAATTCTTCATTTATTTGAAGAATTACATTAGCGCTGACAATATATGTGTAATTATATTATAACTGAAAACCCAGAGATAATCGCTTACTTTAGTCCTTTGAATAACCACAGTACACTGAAATGAGCTATACCTAATTACAAACTCTACATTACTATACATTTCTGTAATAAATCGTGTTTGAAGGTAGCAATCCTTACAACTTTTTTTTGTCTTTTCCTGGTTAAACCAAAAAGACTCCTATCTCAAAGTTTCTCCATGCTCCCCCTAAGGTTCAGCTTTACTTTCACATGCAATTGTCATTTCTCAACCCTTAAAGAAGAACTCCAGTGACGTTTGTTTTCTGCCTCCCTCCGCCCTCCCCGTTTTAACATGTAGAGAAATAAAGTGTAATGTTGTATATTGGATTCCCAATATACAATATTATTTTAACAGTATCCGCTCCATTCTGGGTTGTCGGGGAGGGGGGGGGGGCATGTGATAATCAAAAAGTCTGTGCGAGCCTCGATATGAGTCTCATAGACTTTCATTGAAACACCGACAGACGCTGTAGGATTCAGAAAGTGTGAATTAAGATTATGTGACCCCCAGGTGGCCCGGAACAGAGCAGCTATGGTTAAAATAGAGAACCAGGTAGGTCAATACACAACATTACATATGGACTCACCAGCTCCTCTGCTGTTAGTTTTAAAAGAACAGTTACAATAAACACGAGACTTCGGCTGCTCTTCTCCAGAATGTCCGTTCACAGAGGAGTTACTAACATGTGGTTTGCATTTGTCTATTTTGAAATTTTTATGACATATTTTTATAAATTGCTGTTATTTTTGTCCTTTCTTGGAGGAGATATAGTTATAGACTGTATAAATATCTTCTTATAGGCAACCACAGACCTAAACGACCTCTCTAGAAGCCCAGGCCAAGCACTTCATGCCAAAAAGCAACTCAAACACTGGGACCTGTTCAGGGTGTAATAAAACATTATCTGCATTATGGGCCATGGGTTTGGCTATTAAAGAAGATTTTGTACTTTTTGTTGGCTGCGATTATAAATGGCTCTGTATTCCACTCTGTTTTAATGTGTAGCTCATGTGCACCTTTTTTATTATTATTACTATTAATATCATTTTTATTCGTTATTTTATTAGGGGTAGGTCACATGGCGTTTTATGGTACTGATTTTGACGCGCCATTGATTTCAATGGGAGGCAGAGGCCCTTTTTTCACAAACGGCTGTTGGCCGCTCTTCGGGAAAAAACCAACATTCTCTTTTTTCGAGCGGTTTCCATCTCTGACTTCCCATTGAAAACAATGCGGCGCTTGTTTTTAGCGTTTTTTGTAGTGCTTTTTGCCCGCGGTTTTTGCATTAGATTCACTGGCTAAAAAAAAACAATCACAGGCTGCAGCAGTCACATGGCCTGCAACGTCATCCAGGGAGGCCGGAGTGGACGTCAGAGGAGGGAGGGGGTAAGTATGTGCAATAATTTACATGGCGGAATTTACACCCGAAAAAACGTACCAAAGTTGGTGTGGGTTTTCGGGCGGCATTCCTTGCGGTGTTCAAGGCGGATACGCTGCACTTGACGCATCGTATCTGCCCTGAATATGCCGTGTGTGTTTCTTACCCAATCAGTGTCAAGTGGCAGATGTTTAAGCATATTTTTAGTTGATCTTGGGTTTTCTGCTGTGTTCGTATCTTTATTATATCAACTTCATACCTGAATCAATTTCAACTTACAGGGCTTTTTTGGTCAATTTTTATATTTTCTTTTGCAGAATTTTGTAATTCCGGACCACCAGTTATTACGCAGAGCAGAGAGCAACTACAAAGACCATCTCTCACTCTGGAAAACTGAGTATTCCCGTACATTACACAGACAGCCCATTGATTTCACCAGGCACTATCTAATAATTAATTTCCCATTGAGCAATTGAGTATGAACTGCTGTGTTCCCCCACAGATTACAGCTGATCACTGGAGGTCTCAGCAACAGCACAACCTGTGATCGGCTTCAGAGGTGTAACTTGAAGTTCTTAGGCCCCGATGCAAAATTTGTAACAAATCGGCCAACTTTACATGTAACTTATACCACTGTTATCCTCTTATGTAGCAGTGGGAGTTCGCAGGTGCAGCTGTAACCCTTGCAACTCATATACTTACACCCCGGAAAATATACACAAGGATTTCATTGCACCGGAATAATTCCTACAGTTATGTCAGAGAACCTGAATAAATCGCACAATGATAGCCCACTTCAGGGATAATAAATCAAATTCACAGTGCAGGAATAATAAATATAAGTCATATCAGAATACAGGGATAATAATTGGTGGTATCACAATACATATCTAATAAACAGTGATGTCACAATACAGAGATTATAAACAATGACATTTTTGCCCAGGGGTAATAAAGATAATGACGTCAGAGCACATGTATAACAGCACAGGAACTATAGGGACAGTCACGTCACAATGCAGGAATGATGCACACAGTGGTCACATTGTAGCACTGTACAGGGATAAAGCACAAAGTGTACAAAACAGGAATAACAAACATAGTGATGTCACAGTACATGGGTACTAAACACTGTAAAGTCAAAGAAAATGTTATTGCACACAGTAATTTTACAGTATAGGAATAATGGGCACAGTGATATCCTAAAACAGGGATAATGCCACAGAACAGGCATATTAAACATAGTGATGTCACTGCTAATGGCAAAAAAACACAGTGATGTCAGCAGAGGAATAACAAACACAGCATCATAATACGGGGACAATGCACACAGTAGGGTGACAGGACAGAGATTAGGCACAGGCATTTCCTTATGTGGTGCAAATGTAATCTCTGCACCACTATAGTTACACCCCTGATTATCTTATTGTCGGGTGACCCATCTAACAACTAAGTATTGTCCAAAACGGACAACCTCTTTAACACAGATATTAATAGTCTAAAAAAAACTCACAAAAAATATTTTACAGAAGAAGAAAACTAGGTTATAAGAAAGATAAAAACCTCACCTGTGAGATAGGTGTTGTGTGAGGAATTAATAAAATAATGAGACAGGGGTTGAGACATATCTTCATTTAAATCCAGTTTCTCAGGTGGGACAACTCCATTTTCTTCTCCGCTCAGATATCGCATAAATCCTTCAACAGACATCTGACCTGGATTAGAAAAAATATTTTTATACAGTATACAGGTATTTAATAAAAAATAACTACGGTACCTACGCAACAAAGCAACTTTGCAAATAGTCCTGATAAAAAATGTTCTACCATTTTGTGTCTACCGCTCCTATGCAGACCAATGCGTCTCCATGGTAACAGACTACAAAGACACCTTGTAATCCTGCAGACATATTTCCTTCCATCTGTCCCCTACTAAAATCTAACATACATTCGGTAGGTTAGCAAGACGTAGAGGACAAATAAAAGAGAGTTTGACTGCAGGACTACACAGGGTTTCTTTTGTAGTCTATTACCATGGAGAACCATTGATATGTGTAAGAGCTGTCGACACAATACTGTGGGAACATTTAAAATAAGATTGTGTGCAAAGTATTCAGTTTGCATTTTAGATGCTTAGGGGCAACCAAAAAAATGGTTTAAAAAAGGGACACAGACTTAGGCCTCATGCACACGACCGTGCTCGTAATTACGACTAGTAATTACGAGCACAGCCGGCCACGGGCAGTCGGCCACTT
This sequence comes from Rhinoderma darwinii, assembly GCF_050947455.1. Classification (NCBI taxonomy): domain Eukaryota; kingdom Metazoa; phylum Chordata; class Amphibia; order Anura; family Rhinodermatidae; genus Rhinoderma; species Rhinoderma darwinii. The sequence continues at coordinate 363,826,934 of NC_134690.1, read as the reverse complement.
TTCCGAGCCGTGCTCCCATTATAAAGTATAGCAGCACGGCCCGTAAAATAAAAAAATAGAACATGTTCTATTTTTTTAACGGCACGGGCACCTTCCTGTGAGAAAACGGGAAGGTACCCATGGCTAACAGAAGTCTATGGGTCCGTTATTTCGGGTCGCAATTACGACCCGCAATAACGGGTGTTTTTACGGTCGTGTGCATGAGGCCTAAGTCTTCTACAGCTTCATCAGGATACGTTAAAAATTACTTCCACATAAAAAAAGAACAGTTAGGGTCAGTTCACGCATTAAATACAATAGGTAACAAATTCAATATGACAACCATCACTAGCCCTCCCAGTGCTGTCCCGCTTTCCAGGTGTCCAGTACATCCTCCCAATGAGTTTCGAAAGTCCAAACAGCTGGCAGGGGCTTTGGGGCTTAGATAATTTCTCTATAGTAAAGCTTGTTAAGTCATCCAGACATTACTAGCTTAAATGGCTGCAGCCAGCAGAGGACTTCAGAGCTCTCCTGCATTTGTCCGGAAAGTTAATTCTCAAGGCTGGAATGAGGAATAGCAGGGGTGGACATATAATAAGTGTGACTGCACAAGGGGCCCTGTAGGCAAGGGGACCCACCAACTTTAAAAAAAAAAGTTTAACAACAAAATTATTGAGGGTTTTGCAACAGAGGTGGTATCTCCAATGAGCATTTCACTGTTTACCAATTAGCTGTTGGAGACCAAGGGGCTCACATACAGTTCTGTACAGGGACCCTCTGCTTTCTAAAATGCAAATCTAAGGCTATGTTCACACAGAGTTTTTTGCAGGCGGAATTTCTGCCTCAAAATTCCGTATGGAATTTTGAGGCAGATTTTCCTCTCCCTGCACACCGATTTTCGCTGCGTTTTTCGCTGTGTTTTTTGCCCATGGCCATTGAGCGCCGCAGGCATAAAACGCAGCGAAATACGCTTTTTCTGCCTCCCATTGAAGTCAATGGGAGGTCAGAGGCGTAAATGCCCGAAGATAGGGCATGTCCCTTCTTTCTCCCGCGAGGAGGTTTTACCGCTCGCGGGAGAAAACCGCCCCCGCCTCCCATTGAAATCAATGGGAGGCATTTTTGGACATTTTTGACGAGTTTTGCGGCGCGGTTTCCGCGTCAAAAAACTCGTAAAAAAACTCAGTGTGAACATAGCCTAAGGATTAGGTAAGTGCTGGCTGCTTTGCGATGGGAAGACTGTAAGCATCAAAGGGGCAATGGACATATTGGGACAAAGTATGGCACTCTATTGGCTGTGTTTGGCAAGGCACTGTATAGGAACTATGACTAAGTAAGCAAAACTATGATACTCTAAGCACTGTTTGACACTATGTGGGCACATTATGCCGCTAGATGACTATGTAGGCAAAGTAATACACTCTGGGCTCTGTTTGTCACTACTGTATATGGGCCCTTTATGGCTTCTTGTAAAAACTATTTGGCTTAAAGAGGCTCTGTCCCCACATTATAAGTGCCCTATCTCCTACATAAGGAGATGGGCGCTATAATGTAGGTGACAGCAGTGCTTTTTATTTAAATAAAACTATCTATTTTCACCATCTTATTAGTGATTTTAGCTTTATGCTAATGAGTTTCTCAACGGACAACTGGGCGTGTTTTACTATTGACCAAGTGGGCGTTGTACAGAGGAGTGTATGACGCTGACCAATCAGCATCATGCACTCGTCTCCATTCATTTAGTCAGCGCATAGGGATCCTTTTAGATCACTATGTGCTGTCTTATACTAACACATTAACGATACTGAAGTGTTTAGACAGTGAATAGACATTCCACGGGATGTCTATTGACAATCCCGGCACTTCGTTAATGTTTCTGTGGTAGTTACAGCAGAGCAAGCGTGATCTCATTGTAACCTGTCATTTACAGCGTGATCTCGCGAGATTACACTTCCTCTGCTGTAACTACCACAGAAACATTAACGTATTGTCGGGATTGTGAATAGACATCCTGTGGAATGTCTATTCACTGTCTAAACACTTCAGAATCGTTAATGTGTTTTTATAAGACAGCACATACTGATCTAAAAGGATCCCTGTGCGCTGACTAAATGAATGGAGAGAAGTGTATGACGCTGATTGGTCAGTGTCATACACTCCTCTGTACAACGCCCACTTGGTCAATAGTAAAACACGCCCAGTTGTCCATTGAGAAACTCATTAGCATAAAGCTAAAATCGCTAATAACGTGGTGAAAATAGATAGTTTTTTAAAATAAAAAGTGCTGCTGTCATTTACATTATAGCGCCGATCTCCTTATGTAGGAGATAGGGCACTTATAATGTGGGGACAGAGCCTCTTTAATGTAAGCACAGTAAGGATTCTTGCATGCACTGTATGGCTCTATGTGGGCAAAGTATGGCACTAACTGGACACTATATATTTGTGCACTGTATACAGTAAATAAGTAGCTGTTTGAGGTTTTCTGGGAGAAACAGAAAGGTGTTTACTATGCGCATACAAACTCATACAAGAAAAGCTGTCAGCTGTCAATCACTCTGTATGAGCGGAGGATTTCTCTATGAGTCCTGGCTGCATTTAAACCATATTTATATAAAAATATGATGCGTATTTATGTGTGTGTGTGTGTGTAATATATATGTTTGTGTGTGAAATGAATTTATAATGTGTATGTACAGATGTAGCCATCATTATCTTGAATTTTTAAGCATTAAATAAACAGTGTCAAGATACTTTAACTTGACTTTCTCAATGGCTTTTGTTGTGTGATGTCACGCTGCAACAGGTTATTAGTCAAGTTATACTTTACTACATCTGTATATAATGTGTTTGTAATGTGAATGTACAGGTGTAACCATCTTTATCTTGACTATTGATGCATTAAATACACAGTGGCAAGGAGCTTTAACTTGACCTTTTCAATGACTTTTAAATGGCTTTAGTTGTGTGATATCACACTGGGGCATGTTACCAGAATCAAGATAAAATTGGCTACATTTGTATGTGTGTGTAATGTGTGTTTAATTTGTGTGTAATTTTATGGGGCGGGGAAAAATTAATATGATGGGATTGTAGAGTATTAGACAAACGTGGCTGCTTTCTTCCAAAAACAGCAGATTGTGTGTGGTATTGCAGCTCTGTCTCATTCATTTCAATGGAGCTGAACTGCAATAACCAGACATAACCCGTGAACAGGTGCGGTGATGTTTCTGAAAGAAAGCAGACATGTTTTTCTAATCACGTAAAAACACCTTTAAGTCCCAGGTGTGTACATGGGGGAAGGGGCTGCCACACTGAATCTTTTGCTTCAGGTGAAAAGAGGGAAAATGTATAGTGGAGCCCCTTTGATAATTCTAAAATCCAGCTATGCATCGTATATTACATAAGTAGAGCACTAAATATTGAGCCATAATTCATTAAAATGTCAAAAGCTCTTAAAGAAAATTCTCCGTATACACTAATAAACCAATATACCTTTTTACACTTTATTAAGATATATTACACAAAGATCTGGGAAATAATCCCAAAATCACTTTTCATTTGGAAAATGTGATAATATTTAAAAATACACTTTTGCTGCCAAGATCTGCAAGAAAAAAACATAACTTTGAGGCCTCATTTACACGAGCGTATTATACGCGCGTGCGACGCGCGTGCTTTTCACGCGTGTCGTACGCACCTATAATAGTCTATGGGGCTGTTTAGACGATGCGTGAATTTTGCGCAGCGTGAGTGCGTTGCGTAAAACTCACGACATGTTCTATATTCTTGCGTTTTTCACGCAACACGCACCCATTGACTTCAATGGGTGCGTGAAAACAACGCATGCCACACTGACGGTCCTGCGTTGCATGCGCGAAAATCACGCAAGAGCTGTCAAACTCCTGAATGTAAACAGAAAAGCACCACGTGCTTTTCTGGTTACAAACATCCAAACGGAGTGTCAAATTAGAGATGAGCGCACCGAACTTCACCGGGTTCGGCAAAACTCGTTTTGACCGAAACCGGTAAAAAATGTTCGGGTACGCGACGTCAGGAGACAGTCTCTGTCCACGGTGCTGAAAGCGTTAAACTGGTTCAGCACCATGGACAGTGACTTCCGCTCCGAAAATCCATGAACCTGTAAAAAAAAAAAGACGTTCTGACTTACCGATAACTCCGGTCCGACCTCCCGGGATGACAGTTAAGTCCAAGTGACAGCTGCAGCCAATCACAGGCCAAGCACAGGCTGCAGCCAATCACAGGCTGCAGCGGTCTCATGGACTGCGGCGTCATCCTGGGAGGTGGGGCCGGATGACGAGAGAGGGACGCGTCACCAAGGCAACGGCCGGGAGACCGGACTGGAGGAAGCAGGCAGTTCATGGTAAGTTTGAACATCTTTTTTTATTCACAGGTTGGTGTATATTGTGATCGGCATTCACTGTCGAGGGTGCTGAAAGAGTTACTGCCGATCAGTTAGCTCTTTCAGCACCTTGGACAGTGACGGGCGTCGACTAGCCTCATCTCTATGATGGCGGCTGCGCGAAAATCACGCAGCCGCGCATCATACACGGATGACACACAGAGCTGCCAAGTGCCTTTTGCGCGCGCAAAACGCAGCGTTTTTTGCGCGCGCAAAACGCACACGCTCGTGTAAATGAGGCCTTACTCTGCTGAGTTTATTGCACTTTTCTTTTATGTTGGCTTGCATTATTTTGAGTTTGACATTTATTCTAGTCCTATTTTTTCTTTGTTTTGATTAATAATCCGGTTAATAAATTATAAAATAGAAATTTATGTTCTGTAACATCACAAAAATGAGCATACATATTTACATAGATACAATCAGTAAAGAAGCCAGAGGTAGAATATTGAAAACAATATTATACATTGCTAGAAAAGAAGCATGCAAATCTAGTCTCTGACCCTGAAAAGTTTATAATGAGGTATAATAATAAATTATATGGCAATTATTCTTTCTTTATTTCTTCTTTGGGCTGCCTTTGATTTCACTCTGTAACAGAATTATCACCAGCTGATCATAGAGGATCTCAACACCAAGGCCATCGAGATAAGCTGCTGGTAGGATCTCCCAATGTGATAAAGGCATGCACAAACCAGATAATCATTTAAAAAAAAATAAGTTTTCATAACAAAAACTCCAGCAGGGTGAAAATAATGTCTCCCGTCAGTCCCCAATCGGCCACTAGTAGTTCTGAGAATAAGGTCTTGTGCACATGGTCCTATTAAGGCTCCGTGCAACCTCTGAGTTGTGTGGAGGCGTAACAGGGCACCCATAGACTTCTACAAGTCCCTATTGTATGCTTGTGACTTAGGGCACATTCACACATGGCGGAATTGCTGTGGAATTCCGCTGCGGACAGTCCGCAGTGGAATTCTCCAGCGGCCGTTTTTTATATTTGTTTCTATACATTTTTAGGAAAATTAGTTCAGACGTTGCGGAAAACTCCGCTGCGGATCATAGGCTGCGGTGCAAAATTTTCAGTCTGTTGCGGAGAAGAAGCGGAATTTCACTGCGTATTTCAGCCTTTGAAATGCAAAAACTGAAATCTGTGGCAAGTCCGCGGTGTTTTCTGCAACGTCAGAATTACCTGTCAAATATGCAAATGTTGGTTCAGATTCGTTGTGTAATTGCCCCAAATCTGCAGCAACATTTGCAGTGGAAAAACTCTGCCACGTCTGACCGTGCCCTTAATGTGGAGGCATAAAGAGGTTTTTTCTGCCAGATTCCACATTGCTTATAGTGAGGAATATCTTTCAAATAAACTGTGTGCCGCTGTGCAGACTCCTGCACATGGATCTGTGAGTTGTGACCCATTTCCAGATGCATTTGTTGCTAGGTAACATCCTAAATACAAATTCATGTCCACTTCAGTCTTTTTCTTCAGGGTGCTAGCTGTTTTTCTGACGGCTAGCACCCTGACCCATTCATTTCAATGGGGCCATGCACACTTCAGTTTTTTTGACGGTCCCGTTGCTCCGTTCCGACAAAAGTAGAGCATGTCCTACTTTGGTCCGAGATTCCGTGACCGTAAGGCCCATGCAAGTCAATGGGGCCGTCAAAAAAACTGAAGGCACACAGAAGGCATCTGTGTGCCGTCCGTGTGTGACGGAGCCGTTGCTAGGCAGCGGTCGGGCGGACAGAGGTACACATGCAGATAGATACTGCACTGCACTAATCGGCAGCCCCTTGCCTCTGTCAGCACTGATAGAGAGAAGAGGCTGCTGATCAGTGCTGGAACGCAGCGATATTAAGAAAAATAAGTTCATATGTACCCCGGCCGTTATCTTGGTGACGCGTCAATCTTCTGATATCCAGTCCGACCTACCTGGATGACGCGGCAGTCCATTTGACCGCTGCAGCCTGTGATTGGCTGCAGTGGTCACCTGGTCTGAAATGTCATCTCAGGAGGCCGGACTTGAGGAAGAAGCACGCAAGCAGGGAGTTCTGAGTAAGTAGTAACTTTTTTTTTGTGGCAGGTTTTTTTTAATTAACCATTAATCTATATTGTGAGCGCCGCACATGGTATTCCCTGTCCAGCGGTAGTCTCTGTCCAGGGTGCTGAAAGAGTTCAGGGCTGCACTGATCGGCAGTAACTCTTTCAGCACCCTGGACAGTGAGTACCGCTGGACAGGGAATAGAATGTGTGGCGCTCATAATATCGTGTACATAGTGTGAACAGGTTTCAGTTTCCTCTCGGAAACTGAAACACGGAAGTGTACATGGTGTATACGTGTACACACGGGAAGCACACGGTTCCAATCACGGACACACGGATCCGTGAAAAACGGCCGTGAAAACGGTGATGGAAGTGTGCATGAGGCCTTAGGCTATGGGGCTCCCATAATTACGAGTGACTACGTGTGTGCACCCGTAATTACGGGAGCGTTGCTAGGCGACGTCAGGGGATAGTCACTGTCCAGTGTGCTGAAAAAGTTAACTGATTGTCAGTAACTCTTTCAGCACCCGGGACAGTGACTACCGCTGGAGTTAATAGTATTAAAAGTTAACTTACCTGCTTCTTCCTCCAGTCCGGCCTCCCGGGATGACGTTTCATCCCATTTGACCGCTGCAGCCAATCACAGGCCAATCACAGGCCAATCACAGGCTGCAGTGGTCACATGGACTGCTTTTAAACTAATGAAAAATCGGGATTCAAGCAAACTTTCCAAAATATATATTAGATATTAAAGGGGTTGTCTGGACACGAGGCGGTTTTTCATACTGATGACCAATCCACAGGATAGGCCATCAGTGTATAATATGTGGAGGTCCGACCACATACAGATCAGCTGTTCTGGCTGCCTCCGGGCACCAGATAATCGTGCCGGAAACAGATGGCTCCGGTCACAGTATAGCTGCCATGCTGCAGTACTGCAGCCCTGCTCCCGATCAAGTGAATAGGAGCAGAGTTGTAGTAGTTCAACACAGCCGCTATACAGTGTACAGAGCCATCGGATTCTCACAAAGGCTACTGCATTACATCCGGTGCCTGGAGGCAGCCAAAACAGCTGATCGTGCAGAGTCCAAGTGTTGGACCCACATGATCATATACTGATGACCTATCCTATGGATAGGTCATCAGTATGAAACCCCCGTGCCTGTACAATCCCTTTATGTTTTAAAAGATTTCCCCAGTTTCTGCCATATTTTGGATCACTGGGGTTCGGGGTTCACTAGTGGTTTCCCTAACAATTGAAATACTAAGTCCATACACATTGTCACCAAGAAGCAACAGAATGTGTATTTCTTGGACATAGCCAACTAGTAATCCAGATAGAGGTTACAGATGTAATAATATCGTGACTGTAACATGTAGTTATTGTGAGAATGAGTAAAGATGTTTCCAAAGCATTAATAGAATCTAAATCACAAATGACATATCATAATTAAGAATCTCTCTGAATGGCAAACATCATTGAGAAGAAGATTAATCACTAAGAATGGCTGTTTGCTAAGGATTGTATTTATGGACCTGTCTCTGAAGTACAAGCTGAACTTGTACAACACATGGCACCGACTTTAATCACTAACATTTACTACCGCAGACAGCTGATGACAGATAGCACTATGAAATCTCACTTGAAATTATTTCAATGGGGGGAAAATGCAGAGCGGGCAATTTATTTCACTAGTCACGAATCTAAGCTGGCGTTAGGTTTTTCAAGTTGCAAATCTGGCCACTACCGAGAATAATACCAGCAACCTCAAACCTGCAGCATTGTAACAAATACCGGGTAATTTCATTACAAAATTACTTATGGTGTGTTTCATACGGTAACAACATAGACGACAGCATAGGGAATATATAGAAAATGATTTCTAGAGGAAGTTATATTACACGGGTGTGGTTTATGATACAATACACAGTGTCCAACTAAACAGCACAGAAGCAATTGGTTAAAAAGAATGTGACAGATCTTTATTCCTAGACGTGTACACAATCAGAAGCCATCTTGTTAGGATATCAACATAATGATGATACATTTCCTGCCGGCTGCCCCATTACGAAGGCTTTACATTGGCAGACGTGTTAACCAGGATTTATGACACAAGAAATAGTCTGTGACAAAATCACATTCTACAGGGAGAATTGTGCACAGGTGGACGAAATTCACATTGTAAATGTTACTGATCTCCTACACCTCCCAAGTGTTCCAAGACAGTCCCTACTTTTGACCCAAATCCCTCTGCCCTTTTTGCTCCTTTAAATCTCCCTCTTTTTATATGATATTTATAGTTGAATTAAAAAATTTACTATATTGTTCTAGAAAAAATCTGTCTGATTTCTGACTAGATATTAGACTCAAATTGTATATAATTTCATGAGTTGATGCAAATGGACCCTGAGGGTATGTTCACACGCTGAGCCAAAAACGTCTGAAAATACGGAGCTGTTTTCAAGGGTAAACAGCACCTGATTTTCAGAAGTTTTTTGAGCAACTCACGTTTTTTGCGCGTTTTTCGGCCGTTTTTGGAGCTGTTTTCAATAGAGTCTATGAGAAAACGGCTCCAAAAACGTCCCAAGAAGTGTCCTGCACTTCTTTTGACGAGGCTGCAATTTTACACGTCGTCTTTTGACAGCTGTCAAACGATGACGCGTAAATTACAGGTCGTCGGCACAGTACGTCGGCAAACCCATTCAAATGAATGGGCAGATGTTTGCCGACGTATTGGAGCCGTATTTTCAGGCGTAAATTGAGGCATAATACGCCTCGTTTACGCCTGAATATAGGTCGTGTGAACCCAGCCTAAGGGTCCATTTGTTCACACGGCTTATTTTCAGACATTTTTCAGGCCGTAAATGCTCCGAAAAACGGCAGAAAATATGGAAGCTGAATGCCTCTAAACATCTGCCCATTGATTTCAATGGGAAAAATGGCGTTTCGTTCCGACGGGTTTGAAAAAATGGTGCATAAAAAAACGCCCTGTAAAAAGACGTTCATGTCACTTCTTGAGCCGTTTTTGGAGCCATTTTTCATTGTTTCAATAGAAGAACAGCTCCAAAAATTTCCGTAAAAAACGCATCAAAAAACGCTTGATGATTTGAAAACGACTGAAAATCAGGGGATGTTTTCCCTTGAAAACAGCTGCGTATTTTACAGCCGGTTTTTGTTTAGTGTGTGGACATGCCCTAAAAGTTTTATATTTAGATAATTGTTGTGGTAATATGTAATGTGGTAGTGTCCATCTTTGACCATCTTCATTTTTGGGAGGTACAAGTACTGTATATGCATTTATTAATACCAATTTCCTAATATGAATTCACTTGCAGATCTGAAGGTAAAGAAGGGTGACTTTTTGTAACAAGACTTATTTCCACAGAGTAATGAAATATTAACGAGCGATTGTCCAAGAAATTTCCAAGTGATTTTCATATTACTCCATGGGAGAGTAGCCACTATGATTTAAAAACGCTCAGAAATCTCATCAAGTCGCAAGTAAAAAAAATTTAGAGAGATTGTCAAGCAACTCAATGCAATGATTTTTTGAGAATTTTTTTGGGTGCAGAGCAATAAAAGTTTTAGTATAGTCCTTGTCTTACATAAACCACCTGCTCCTGCTCAGGGCAATACTGTAATAACTTTTGAAAAGTCATTAAAGTGTGTCACCAGTATGTGCCGCCAAATTTTCTGAATTGGTTGTTGAAGCCTGTTGACATACTAAAGCTCACTAGTTACACATGATGCAAATAATTTGGAATCCTTCAGTCTTTTTTAATTTTTTTCTAGTTAATGAGTGTATATTAGGGGATTGAAGATAATGCACAACCTTAATATTTGGGCATGGGTATCTCTACAATGGTTTTAAAGGTTATATGCGATATGATTAATCTTCCACAAGCCCACCATTTCCATGTAAATTCCCCAGCGCCTGTCATGTCACCTCACCTATACTGCAGATCAACACTGTACTCGATTGGTCAAAGCCCTTAAATGATCTACAGTCGTCAAAAGATAGAACAATTATTTAGATTCATTCACTTCTAAGTAAAGTTTCCTGAGAAATGGTCAACTAAAAAGTAAGATATGTCATTAAACTGAACTATCCAAAGAGATTGTATTCTTATATAACATTGATTGTAACTCCTAAAACATAGCTTAGGATATGCTACCAAAATCCAATCGGCGGGGGTCTGGCAATCACTAGAACAAAATGTAAGTTCATGGTCGCCATTGATAATAATGGTGTCGACCATGCCGCCATCAAAGAATGCCGAAGAGACAAAGTGGCATAGTGCTATCCTAGTGATCGCCAAGGGTCACAACGGTCAGATCTCACCAATCGAACATTATTCTGATCCTAGTAATATGCCACCAATGTCTATCCTGAGACAACCCATTTAAGTCTATGGCCATTTATAAAATGGTTCCACAGCTGACATATAGAGACACTTGGATGCAAGATGTGGTCAGAGGACAGCTGCTGAAGAAGAAAATGAGAGAATTCCAGTATATCTTATCAGAAAGAGCCGCATATGAACAGTACAAGCATTATCATTAGTTTAACCCTGGCTAATAAGATTTTTATATATATATTAGAGGTTGTTCATTGTTTGCACTTAGCACTTTACTAAAATGGAATAGTGGTAGGGGGGTCTCTATTTTGCCCTTATATTGAGGCTGATAATAGAACATTTCTCATACCTTTAGAAACAGATACACCTACGGTTCAAGCAATTATGTTGCACTATGCACTTTCTTTATGATACTGCACACCAATGAATATGTTGATACATAATGGTTATGTGAATTCTTATGAGTAATTGTCTCATGTTTTGGCGGTCTTTTTGTCTGTCATCTGTGGTGTTTCATTTTTAAATCGTTCATGTGATAATTTTTTAGATTTTGTCAAATAAAGTACATGTTTTATATTCTGACTTAAAGACTTCATGCATTCTTTTTTGGTACAATATATATATATATATATATATATATATATATATATATATATATATATATATATCTACACCCATATATATATATATATATATACATATATATACATACACACACATATATATATTTCAAACAATTTTTAACTTTACTCCTAGAATCAATTTTTTTAAAGATATTAGACCATGCACAGTATGCTCATAAACAGTCCATGACTTTGTGCGGGCCTCGGTAGACTTGATTTATTGAAAAGGTCTTTGCATAAGCAGTCTGATTGACTTCAGCTATTACAAAGCATGCACTGAATATCCTCCCACTAGTACTTGATTAAGAGATGATAGAGCAAAATGTACTTTTATATCAAAGTATTCAGAGCAAATATACTGCAAACCAGGCAAGCTGGTTGGAAGTCACATGCTGCCTTAACTAAACACTTCAAGAGGTAGAGTCGATAAATTATATTATATTCCTGGATGACTTCCCGGGATCTGAACGCTGTCTTTGTCAGGAGGATTTTTTTTCCTTCTGTGTATTGCTGAATTATTACTTATATAGTGTTGTTAAAATGAATTGCTGGAGTATTAGGGCACAGGCTGGTTGTAATGAAGAGATGGGCAATGTGTTACTTTGAAGAAAGTCTAGTTAGTGCTGTAAAATTTCACATGTTGTTGTCCATTAGGATAGTGAATTAAAGGCGGACATAGATTAAAGATTGAAGAGGCGATTGTAGTCTGATGCCCCCCATCGGTACAAATTGGGTACAGATGTGTCCACCCATAGCTATCTTTAAATTGTGCTAAGTTATACAATTTGTCATGATACCACTTCAAAACATATACTCTTTTAACATAGGAGTCTGTTGGCTAATGGACACCAGCACAGCCATCCAGTAAAAAATGTATACGTTAAACGTATAAGTTTTCATTTAACTTGGGAATCTATCGGCGACAGATGGCTAATGGCTGGCTTCTGTTCCGAAGCATCCGCTGAAGGTATACTTTTTTTTACATCTCACACCATGTATCTCAAGATATGTAGGGTTTATGCAGTGGTTAAGAGAGTGTTGTTATTTTGGCCTCCGTCTGGCCGGTATATGTCAATATACCACCAAAAGATTCACTGGAGCATCCCCGAGCAGAGAGAAACCCGAAAGGTTGCCACCGAAAGATGCCGATGACTGCACCAGGCCCTGGTGACAACTGCAGAAAGAACAGATTGGAGAGGTGTAATTTCCTATCCTGAGTATATATAGGGCTCTCTATGGATTCCCACCACCAATAACATCTCCCCAAGGGTTCTCCAACAACAAAGCTCTTGACTTTCTGCCACTGTGGAGAGTACTCGCTGTTTGCCACAGTTGCTTCCATGTGTTATTTCTGTGGCCTGAGATTGGAACAGTGGCCGCATGGTCTCATGCTGCGTCTAGAGCTGCTCTGCACTGCTTCGTTCTGATCATTAGTGGTGGTCTATGTGATCAGGCTCTCACCGATCACACATTGACGGCCTATCCTAAAGATCACCAGTCCCATGAAATCCACACGAAAAACTATAATCCAGTAATGACCGTGAGCAGCAGTTGTCTGTACTCAGAGGGTTGTCCATGGCAGTTGTCTTTATGCCTAATAGAAAATCCACAAAACACTTATCTTCTCTATGCTACCACACTTCTTCCTCCTCTACTGTCAGCAGTTAGAAAGTTACATGTGATCAGTGGCTAATACATGGAACTCTATTACTGATCACTCGTGCTGGGACAAAGCTGACTGCCATAGAAAGAAAACATAGCAGACAGTAATAGACTAAGAAGAGTCAGCCATTCTAACTCCTAAATGAAGTTTTGCAGACTGTGGAATAGCAAAACTGTCTAATCTGGGAGGGGAACATATTGGCAGGTTTGAAAATGGAAAGCTGAGTGATAACCCACGTGGGAGCTGTAATCTCTGCATATCTACATAGATTTGCCATTCAGGATTCTAAAATAAGAGAGCTAAAAAACACCAGTGTGGGCTATAATTGTTGCCAGCCTGTTTTTTTTTAGTTTACACACACTGAGAACCTACAGATCTACAATATGGACCCATCGCCACTGCTATAAAGGGGCCATGCACATATTATTATTTAGCAAAATGGTTGCAACCAAGCTGAAGGAGTGCAGATAATGGAATGCTGTAGTTTATTAGACTTGGTAAAGTGGGACAAATTGTGTTAAAGCTCTAAGGCCTTATTCACGCGAGCGTATTTCATGTCCATGTGCTGTCCGTTTTTTTTCACGGACACCACACGGACCTATGAAAATAAATAGGGCTATTCAAACATGCATTGTTTTTCATGCAGCGTGTGTCCGTTGCGTGAAACACACAGCATGTCCTATTTTGGTGCATTTTTGCGACCACACAGGCCATTAAAGTCAATGGGTGCGTGAAAAAAACGAACGGCACATGGACATCATCCGTGATTCACGCAACAGTTGCTGAAGAAATGATGAGGGGAAAAAAAACACCTCCATCAGTGTTTTTTGGTGACTTAAAAAACACATGACATAAGGATGACATACGCCTGTATAAAACACAGATGTGCACTGTACACGGATGTCACACGGAACTGCAACGCAAGAAAACGCTGCGTTTTTTACACGTGCAAAACGGAACCGTTTGTGTGAATAAGGACTTGGGCAGTGGCGTACAGACCATGCAACTGTTATAGAGGGGGCATGACACTGAACTGCTTCCTCTGCTTACCATTACACAGTCATAGCATTTGCCTGCAGCCTACAGGTTTTTACAGCTCCCACTGCGTTCATTACCAGATGTATAAATCCATATGCAGTTAGCTCCCCTAGTGTTGGCTAGAATTGTATAATTTCATCTCTATGGCTTTGTCAAGGGAAATAGAGGATTTGGAACTCTACGTGTGAAAAATTCAGCTGTGACCACTATAAAGTTATAATATGAAATTAATCAGCAGACAATTGTGGTACTATACATAGAATAGTGAACTCTAACTTTAATATAAAAATACTAAATTTGGTGAAGCTGTGAATTCTGTGTACGAATTGACTCTAAGGAACATGAGAGTCCTGAAAACCGTCACGTAGTTTGTCTATGTTGAATAAAAACTTAAAAATTCTGAATTCTGTTGTTTAGGCAACTTTCTCAAGTCCTTTTTACCCTTCCCATGTCTTCTCAGAATATTCTGCTGCAAGATATTCTCATGCAACTTTCAAACTGCGACGTTTGCTATACAAAACGTCTGTCTGTTGCCCCAACCTTAAATGGGCTCTTGTAAAGGGGCTTAAATTTTTAGTTTCAGCAATGAGAAATATTTATGTGTACAGTATATAAAGCTTATCTATAGTATCATTATAATGTTTTTCTCATATTATCACAACATCCTTGAGAGATTAAAGACAAATCTTCGCCACACTGTCCTACTAAGTCTAATGCATTTTTATTATACATGTACATGTATACATGTATTAGGTCTGATGAAGGCGCCAGTCCGGCGCTGAAACGCGTTAACTTAATAAATACTTTATTAATACCTAACCAATTTCTTTTCTACCCTCTGGATGAAGAAGCGCTTTTTGATTTCCGTTATATATACAGTATATATATTTTTCACATATATTTATATATATTTTTTCTCACACTTATACAATATTGCGTGGTGGAGCCTTGGAGTCCCATTGGCCAGGAAGCAGCAACAACTTCATCAATTGTATTCCTTCAAACAGTGTTGTGCCTGGATACTGCACAACTTTCCCAGGTGAGGATATTTCCTACACCTGGTTTACCCATTCACCTTTGTTTTGGGATTCTGCACCATGAGGTGCTTCTCTTTTTGATTTATTTCAGATATCAAGCTATGGAGAAGGGAGGGGGAGCAGGAGGAGAGAGTGGAGAGACAGTGAGTTAGCAACAGACATGCTGCATACAAGTTTATTGAGAGGGGAGAAGTGAGCAGGGGGAGGAAGCAGGAGTAGAGTGAGAAAGAAATAGGTTGCTGGTAAGATTTCTATGTCACCCCAGTGCTGGATTCTCAGCTACACTGCTCATTACTGCTGTATAATCTCCTTCATGCGGCTGCAGCTTCTTCTATATATGTGATAGATAGAGATAGGACAGCAGAATCCTCCTATTCTATGTGTGCAGTGTATAGAAGACACGATAGCTGTTAGGCTCCGCCCACGATCTCAGAGACAACTAGAATTAAAGATGGAGCCTGCAGAGGGGAAAACTGCCAAATAATGCAGAATACAAGTCATATAATGTCCAGAAATAGTGTTATTCCTCCTGTACACACATAAAACGGCTTATTCTGAAAAGTCACCTGAAAAGTTAGGTACGCTTTAATTTTGTATTGAGCTTTTTTGCTTCTTACATTGCAAAGAAAAAAGGAATACACCGACAAACCATACCAAACGAAGAACACCAATTATTTGCGTGCATTAGAATACATCATAAAAAAAAATACAGATTATAACATGTCATCTCTATCTAACATCACAATTAATGACAAGAAATCATCATCGCTTATAGAGAAATCTCCAAGCCCTTTAGAATATCGAGCAGGAAGTTTCTAGAATTTTGAAGTCATCAAAATGGTAACCTGCCTCATGTAAGAACTTACTTATACCTTCTTAACAAATCATATATTACCGGCATATTGAATACTGTGGAGAAAAGGGATTACATCCAGAATAAAAAAAAATAAAGTAAGGAGAGAAGGCCAATTCTAATTAGAAAATCAATCTTTCCAGTCATGGTGTAGAAGGGAAGAGAATTTACAGATAATATGAGTTCGAAACAAAGCAGCTTTGAGAGCTAGATGCCAATAAAAGAGAAAATATCCACCGACTGTAGCGAAAATAAAGACTTTGTAATCCAGATAAAAATATTGATGCTTCTCAAAGTTACAAGCAGAAAGCAACTCCAAAAAATAATCCACGAAAATAGTTCAACAATATTATCTGCTCCTAAACTTTGCCCAGATGACCACCAGTAATGACATGGCTTAGATGGTTGTGATAGTGGTGCGGACCGGTCAGCGGCACCTTAGGCTGAGGCATCAGGGCATGTGCCCCGGGTCTTTTGCTTAGTGCGGGGATATCCCAGGCTGCCAGTCACCACTTTGAATCGTATCTGTGTCCTCAGGACATGGATACAATAGAATAGCAGGGAAGCAGTCACAACCATTACTGACTAACAAACTTATACAGCAGGAGAATATTTTATATTAGTATTTAATTTTGGTCTTTCTTTTTCCAGGTTTTCTACCCTTACAATAGAATTATATAGACTTTTCTATGACTAACTGATTATTCTAAATACTTGGTCCTGGATTGAATGAATTGAACTAAGAGGGCACATTCAGACGTGGCCTAATTGCTGCTGAATTAGGAAAGTTAGTTCAGACGTTGCAGAAAATAACTGTGTGTGGAAATCAGTCTGCGTTGCAGAATTTTCCCTCCGCAGCATGCACTGACTGTTGCGGAGAAGCAGAATTTCACTGCGTATTTCAGCCATTGCAATGCAAAAACTGAAATCTGTGGCAAGTCCGCTGTGATATCTGCAACATCTGAATTACCTGTCAAATATGCAAATGTTGTTGCAGATTCGTTGCGTAATTGCCCCGAATCTGCACCAACATTTGCAGCGGAAAAATTCCGCCACGTCTGAACATGGCCTGAAGATTGTAAGCGTAAAGTAACATAAAATGGTTTTTTTCTCTTCTCATATCTTGACACTACAAATTGATATCCTATGTCACTATACATTGCTATCTCCACACAACATTTTAATTTCAGACCTGATTGTTCTATTCATCTATTCATTTTTGTCACATATGCTTCAAAGACACACAAATAATCATTTCATCAGCCTGGACGTGTATAAAATCCTTTAATGTCTCTCATGTTTATTCTGTGGTTACAGCTGAAAGGTGGTGTGAGTACGTATGGTAGCATTATAGAAAGTGTAATACAGTACTTATACAAATAGGAACTTAGTGACATTTAAAAGAGAAGAAAGCATAATTTGATCCCGTTATAAAGCACTTGAGTATGCAGTTTTTGGCACCAGTCCATAAAAAGATATCAGAGAGGATTCAAAGAAGCGCAACCAAATTAATGAGACATGGAAGAACTCCGTTATGAAAAAAAGGTTGTCCAAATTACATTTATTTACCCTAGAGAAAAGAATGACCCCTATAAAAACCAATGCGAGATGTTATTGTTTTTGCGGACCCCACAGAGTTACTGTTGTTCGAAAGCATTATTTTACTGTCCGGACCATAAACTTATGGAACATACTCCCACAGGATTTGATAATGTCTATGTGAAATTTACTACTGTGTCTGGGTCCAGAAAGTGTAAATTTTTTTTAAAATTAACTAATTTTGGTACAAATTTGTACAGTTTGGCGCAGTTTTGATATTTGCACCTCACTAGAAGTGTTCCAAAAATGGGCAAGACTTAGCGCGATAGAGGTAAGTCTTACCAGAAAGGAGGATTACATAACATATGCCAAAGTGCGGCAAAAATGCACCAAAAAAACTGGCATCAAATAGACAAAATCAAAAGTCCTATAAGGAGGAGAAAGTGTTTAACAGGTCATGGAAGATGTGCCAAAATTATCATGCAGCGTGCACCACAGTGATAAATTTAGCACATTTTGTGCCTGAATGGACTGTTTACGCTATTCAACTATTGCATAACAATAGTAAATGTGGGCCATTGTGTTATGTCTAGTCACTGTTAGAGCTTTTTTAGGCCCAGCAGAAAACATAAAAAAGCATGTGCTTTGGTCAACCTTTTTGTCATAATTGGATACACAGGACGTATCATCAATAAGGTCAGATTGGTTCAATGTGAATCAATCAATAAGTACGTAGATTCTAATGGTAAGTGATTGGCTCCAAAGTCAGCACTGAATGGGTTTGTCTTCTTTAGGGTCCACTATTGTACCAGAGTTTCGACCTATTCGGAGGATTACCTAATACCCTGGTGGGCCAGTCCGACCCTGTAACTAGTGCACTACCAAAGTAGATGCAACCTAGGTTCTGTACTCGTTTTGCCTGAAGTGCTTCTTCAACATCAGTTCTATCTTTGGTCCAAAACTAAGAACACCTGCCCGATTACACTAGAATCCTTATGGATGGGTTGACAGAATGACTACTATATGGGAGTTCTGTAGTCTACTCTTCTATATACACCAGTAGAGGCATAACTTAAAGCTTCGAGTTCTTATTCAAAATCTGTAACAGAGCCCCCCAAATATAGTGTGCAATTTATTGTAGCTGCAGTATTATTTGGTAATGAGATTATTGGGTGCTCTCAGGACCTCAGAGCTCAACTTCTGCAAATCTCTGCCGTTTCATCACTGTCCAGATAAAGCAAAGAAGTCTGGAGGGGTTTGAAAGTCTGAGGGGAACTGATGGCATTGATGACAAACATGGGCAAGTATGACAGACAGGGGCACTTTATAGAGGTCTTGCCCATTCATTTGTACGTACATATGGTGGTTGAAGAACTGCACCTTCTATTCTGTATCAGCCATATACAAATATTATATAGATGGTTTCCATCCAAACTGACCAATTACCAACCGAGAAGGTTTAATACTAACCTTTCCTACACTGTTACCGTATTTTTCGGACTATAAGACGCACCCAGGTTTTAGAACAGAAAATAGGAAAAAATTATTTCATATTTTACTACTTTTACAAAGAAAAATCTATTTATTAAAAAAACAACTTGTTCTGTTTCACCACATTCTAAAAGCCATAACTTTCATATTTTTTCATCGATTTTGTTGACACCATTTTTGGTACATGCAATTTTTTGATCACTTTTTATTGCGGGGGGGGGGGGGGGGATTGGGCTGTCGGAGGGGGCCATTCCCCTCCTAACGGGTTTAAATGCCGCAGTCGTTATTGACCGCGGCATTTAAAGGAGTTTTCCCATGAGGGACATTTATGAAATATCCACTTGATATGTCATCAATTTCAGATACATGCAGGTCTCACCTCTAGGACTCGCACCTATCTCTAGAACGGGGCCCCCTAAACCCCATTCTAGCTTTTTGTGCTCACGCTGATTCCCGGCCACTTCCTGATTACACGGTCGGGACCTGGTCGGGAGTTAAGGAAATAGTGTAACTCGCTGTGCTACGCCGTTTCTGTAACTCCCATAGTAGTGAATGGCAGTTAAGGAAGCAACTTAACATGCGAGCTACGCTGTTCTACGGGCGTTACAGAAACAGTGTAGCTCAGCGTGTTACGCTGTTTCCGTAACTTCCGACCATGTAATCAGTAAGTGGCCGGGAGGCAGCGCGAGCATAAAAAGGTTTAGGTGGCCCCGTTCTAGAGATAGGTGCAGGTCCCAGAGGTGGGACCCACATCTATCTGACATTTATGACATATCCTGTGTATATCCAAAGAAGGCTTGACAAAGACCCTTCACTCACTATGGGTCGAAACGTTGCTTGTCGTTTGTGGATGTCTTGACAATAAAACCACTTTGCTGATTTGAAGACGTGTGCTGTTGTCCTACTACTTCTTTGGATATACATCGTGCTGGAGTGGGTTTGCCTGGCTTGACAGCGTGCACCGCACCATACTCGGGACTAGTGCTGCTTCAAAAATCTCCTTTTTTCTGATATCCTGTGTATATGTCATAAATGTCCCTCACGGGAAAACCGCTTTAACTAGTTAAACGGCCAGGAACAGCGCGATTGCTGTTCCTGCACGTTTGAGCAGCGTGTCAGCTGTAAAACACAGCTGACACCTACAGTGTACCGAGCCCGAGCGTGAGCCCACTCCACACATCATCCCCCTCCCCCGCTCCATATCGTCCCTGGGTCGGAAAGGGTTTAAGAAAGCGGTCAGGGGGGTCTGGCGCAGCCGAGCCCCTTGACTGACGACTATAAGACGCAGGGACTTTTTAGCAAGATTTATTCTTTACTAAAAAGTGCGTCTTATAGTCCGAAAAATAAGGTATATAGGCTGACAACTTATTGAGGTTGTAAACTGTGCTGCATTTTGAAAGACAGTACATGTAATAATTTTGTGGGCAGTACCAATATTCATAAGGATGTATGCTGACATTTTATTAGGAAGTTCACTGGCACGTCACTGACACAGAAAGCTTAGTTTAAAGGGGTTGTCTGGTCATAAGAAATTGATGGCCTATCCTCAGGATAGGCCGTTAATACCTGATCGGTGGGTTATGACTTCCGGCTACCCTCCCAATCAGCTGTTTTAAAGGGGCTGCGGTGCTCGTATGAGCACTGCTTCCCCTTCATTCCTTAAATGCTCGTACTGTGAATCCCTGACACACTTGTAGTGGCGGTTCAAAGTATTACAGCCTTCTCCCATTCACTTGAAAGGGAAAAGGCTGTAATACTGTGAATCGCCTCTATAGGTGTTTTGGAAATTCACAGTACGTGTAGTGACCGTAGTGAAGAGGAAGTGGCGCTCATACAAGCGTTGCTGGACTTTCAAAACAGCTGATTGGTGGGTGTGCTGGAAGTTGGACCCCACTGATCGACAGAAGAGGTTGCATGTTGTGCAGTGCCAAAAACCTTGGAGGACCAAAGAGTCCACTGAGACAAATGTAAAGTATAGCCATAGAGTAAACATGGATTGTAGTCTAATCAGTTAATCTGATGTTAGAGAAGTTTGATAATTAGGTTTTCTTTGAATACAGAGATAATGGCATTTTTATCATTCCATATGTCACATGGCTTGTGGATAGTGGGCCTACTGTGGATGGTGTAGAACCAGTTTGTCACCAAGGAATTTGGCGTGGGGCTAAACCAGGGAGCAGAGGCTAAGGGGACCCAAGGTATTCAAAGTTCAAACCCCTATACAGGGATCTGAACTTTGCTGCTGGGAAATCCCAGGTTGCTACTCCCGGAATAGTCTCCCTTGGTGACGGTCAACGTAAACAGGCGTAGTACTAAAATTGGAAGACAGTATGCAGGGTGAGGTAAAGCAAAGATCAGGGATGGTGGCAAATTGGCACTCACAGTTGGTTGAGCAAAATGTCAGGGCAGTGGGCAGAGGTGTGTCACGGGTCACTAGCAAGAGAGCAGGGCAGACGGTAGGATAGTCAATGGTACAGGCAGAGACAAACAGAGGAATACCAAACAAACTATCAGGAGGAGAGCTTCGGCAATGGAGAGCACAATCAGCCCGGAGTGATGGAGGAATGCAGTGGTAGCGGAGGCCGATGCACTATGGAGACTTATATGTTTGTGATAAGAAGAAGTGGTGCATCACTTTGAAGTGGTGTCACTTTGTGCTTGGATTCTGTGAAACAGACAATTAAAGTGTACCACAAGTGATGGTGAGAACTGCATCTCCCGCCAGGAGTTTAAAACTGATAGTGGGAAATGCAGCCTGCAGAGTGGGCGATCCAGTTGTCTAGGCAAATGTACACTGTGGGAAGCAAGTGACAGTTTTACCATTCGTTTCTGAGAAGCCAATTTTAAGGAGAAAACCAATATGGCTACACTTCCCATTGTCACCTTTACAAAAATGTCTGCCACAACAATATAGAAAAATTCTTACCAATTTACTTACCAATTATTTTGGTAAGTAAAAGAAACATAGTTCCTAAAACATTGGGTATCACTCTGGCATAGTAATATATGGCCATTTTTTTATGTTTTATGTGGATATCCCCTTTTTTTATTAAATTGACCCTCATTGGTCACTCTGTATAAATAGTCCTCTATTTGCCAAATATATGCCTACAAATGCTTGCTTTCTAGTGTTATCCCAGTAAACGGTTATCCCTGATGAACCAACCACTGCTGCATACTTCTGAGGAAGCAGCAGGACACTATAGCCACAGGACACTGACGTCATTGCTGCCTATCCATTCTGAAAGCTGTCCATTCTGCTTAAGGTTGGAGAGTTCTTTCATTCAGATCACAAAGATATGTCAATTACATTAAAAAAAAATCACAAAATTGTAACCAGTGTTAAAAAAAAAAGTATTTTTTAACACTGAATTGTATTCTGTGTCACAGAATCATTCAGGTAACGTGATATAGACATCGGATAATATGGTCAGATGACTAGATCTCCACAATTGTTTTTTACCAGGCAATTTGTCAGAAATTTAAGCTGCACTAGAGAACATCAGTATTTATGCAAAAAGAAAATAACTGCATCATCCTTGTAAAGACATTAACAGTTTCTTATGACTAAAAGATATAAACATGCGTGGCTCATCAAACTAACATGGTCTATAATTGGTTGCTTGATCAATGTCTATAAAAATATAGACAAAAGGCACAGGATACTATTTTGTTACAAAGTATGTCATTCTATAATTTGTCACAAAATAATTTACTGAGACACAAAATACAATTCTGTTATAAATAATAATAATATTTTGTGACAAATTATGTTTTTTGTTAATACTGTTGTCTGTTGTGTGATACACTTCATATTTTAATTTTAATATCTCTTTATGACAAAAAGTTTAGTTCTATGAAAGTTGGCTTTTATTTTATTCTATTCACAGATATGGTGTTAACATGCTGCTCATCATTTTTGTGCTACAACTTTATATAAAAGAAGATGACATTTTCCAATTTGAAAAGCATTAAAATTCAGTAAGATGACTTGTAACATCTATAGAACTTGTCCTTTTGTTCTAAACATCAGCAGGACTAAAACACTTCATTCTCAAATACAACTTTTCTTTTCCTCTGCACAACATTTTACATTTAACATTCAAGCCGACACTTGCTAAACTCCCTAGGCACCGGCTTAATGTTCACAATCCTTTCTCAGAACAGTTCATTGTATCTTGACAGTGCAATCCAATGGGAAATAGGCTGAATCAGAAGTAGAATTGGGAATACTGACAAACATCACAGATCTATGTGAGATGTCAAACCTTGTCTAATGGTGCTTTTAATCAGACTATCTCCCCTGGGTTACACAGCTCACACTCAGTGTGGTGCTCTTCATGCTTTAAAGTTCACAGAGTAACCTGCAGAGCTTCAGAGTTTAGATATTGGCAAATAGAAATTAAATTAAAAAGAACATATATGGAACAACT
The DNA here is from genome assembly GCF_050947455.1 of Rhinoderma darwinii. Taxonomy (NCBI): domain Eukaryota; kingdom Metazoa; phylum Chordata; class Amphibia; order Anura; family Rhinodermatidae; genus Rhinoderma; species Rhinoderma darwinii. Next base: position 363,803,461 of record NC_134690.1, on the reverse strand, counting down.
TGTTTTACATGGTAGAGAAGGAACATTTGCATATGCAAATTCCAACATAATACTTAACCAAATTGAAATGTAAAAGTCTACATTTCCACATCAAAAATCGTATCGGATATTGTAATACCAATTACTTGCTTTGTGTTTTCTATATTACAAAAAGGCTGAATACAAAAATCTCAGGTTATAGCTCGACAAAAAGTCAGCTAAAAGTTATGGTAGAATTTGTTGCAAGGATAATCCCAAGCTATGAGAACCACGTCTTCAGTCACGTATGTCCTACTAGTAGCTGTCCTCTTGCCGCCTTACAAAACTGTGAATCAATGTTAAGACAACTGGGTGAGCAGAGACGCTAGATGTAGGATCAGGGAGGGACTATATCCAGGAAAAGCACTAAAGCCATTGGATAATGTGGTCACATGACTAGCTCACATGTATGATAATGGACATGATGTCAGAATGACGCATCAAGGTGTGATTGGCCCATCAGCACAGTATTGTCTGAAAGTGGACAATCCCCCTGTAGCAGTTGCCTATGGTTGAAGAAAGCCTGAATAAGAGGGCTCCGTAGAGATTTATTGACTTGCTATGGCTATGCAGCTATGGATCATTCATGATCAACATTTTTGTTGCAAAAAATTTACTTGTTTTTTTACTTTTATACTTAAACTTTAATAAATTCTGTGTAATCTTTTAATCCAAACAAAATGATAACGTCTCCTTTTTCTACCGTGTTTCCCCGATAGTAAGACACCCCCGATTGTAAGACGTATCGGGGGTTTCAGGGGGGTCGGCTAATATAAGCCGTACCCCGAAAGTAAGACATATGTCTTACTTTCGGGGAAACACGGGGGTATTGCCGCCTCCTGCCCACTTCCGCGCCGCCCCCCTCTCCATACGTCACCGCGCCGTCCCCTGCACTTGTCAATGCCGCCTCCTGCTTAAAATACGGTAATGCACACAGTATTAACTCCTTAACGCCGAAGGACGGATATATCCGTCCTCAGCAGCTGCTAGTTCGCGCAGGAGGACGGATATATCCGTCCTGTGATGGCGCGGGTACTGAGACTGTACCCACGCGATCAGCGGCAGGAGCACGGCTGTTATACACAGCCTGGCTCCTGCTGCAACTGCCGGAATCAAAGCGCGCGCCGATTCCGGCAGTTTAACCCATTAAATGCCGCTGTCAATAGTGACAGCGGCATTTAATGTGTTTGACAGAGGGGGGAGCTCCCTCTGTCACCCGATCGGCGCCCCCGCAAACAAATCGCGGGTCGCCGTCGGGTTTCCATGACAGCCGGGGGTCTAACAAAGACCCCCAGGTCTGCCTTCAGCATCTGCCTGTTAGGCGATGCCGGAGGCATGACCTAATAGGTTGCCTGTCAGTTTTACACTGACAGGCAATAATGCTTCGGTATACTAAGTATACCAAAGCATTATATATGCGATCGGCACATCGAATAGTGAAGTCCCCTGGTGGGACTAAAAAAAAAATGTAAAACAGTTAAATAAAGTTTGTGAAAAAAATATAAATAATAATTCGACAATTTTTTTCCAATATAAGACATACCCCGAAAGTAAGACATAGTGGGGCTTTTGGGGATAAAAAGAAAGTAAGACACGGTATGTGTCTTCAAGTACATATCACAGGGATTTATTTTTTGCGTTATTCATGCAGAAGCAAACGTTAATATCCCAATATGCTGGCAGATATATACGCACTATAGGATGCAATTAGCACACAGTTAGGAGACTTTGCTAAATGGGCCGTGGTAAATGTTTTTGAGAAACCGATGTTAGATCTAAAAATATATTAATACTCAAGTTATAACGATACGAAGTCTTGATCTCTTTATAGAACAAAAATATCTGATTTCATATGTGTTCAGATTAATAGATTAATATTTGCTTATTACTCAGTTAATTAGATTTTTAGTCTTTTTTTTACACACCTCATTATCTTGCAACTGCAAGAGACCTGATATTACAGTATAAGAAAGACACGATATATGTTTGACTTGATTTATTAATGCTATTTAAAATGTAGTAGAGGATCTATCTTTAGAACATTTCTAAGTTATGATTCCTGCTTTGCCTCCTAGGCTTCAGTATGTTATCTAGTGCTGAAGAATATAATTTTATCCTACATTGCTAGCTTCCATACTGACCGCTTTTCTACATAACTGGGTGTACACTTTAACTTATAACCACTAGATCCAGAGGCGAAGTTATGCTTTCTTTTAGCCGGGGCAACAATTCAGTTTGGTCCCTCTCCCACCCCAACTTAAAACTTAACTTTTAGTTTTCTTTGGGGAGAGAAATCCTGTGTTGCTCTGCTCTAGCCCTATATCTAAATAATAATTTATGCGCGGAGGAAAGGTGCTTCTATCATCAACATGGGAAGGATTCTTTACAGTAAGTGGATAAGTTTCTCCTTTTTTCCAACATAAGTAACTATAGATTATACTGGGGGATTCAAGAAAGTGGAGGATATTTGAGAAGGATAAAATCATCCAATTGTTGACATTCAATTAAATGTGAAAATTATAGTGAAACTCCAACTAATTATAGGGAAACACCATCATAATGGCCAATCTGCCATTGTTAAGGAGTATAAACCATTAAAGACTAAATGGGTGTTTATCCATAGAGCCAAGGGGATACATACCATAGAGGCTGTCCAAGCAGCTGCAATACCACCCCTGGAGAGTAGAGGCCCAGCCCAAGTTGGTCTAATCCCTTATTTTAATGGTTGTTTACAGACCCTAGAAACAAGGATCCAAGGTTCATGGAAAGGAGATGGGACAAAACAAGTAGATGTGGGCCTCATTTCAGTATGTGCTATGGGGTCCCCTTTCCTCTATGTACGCTACTGCACAGCACTCATCATACACAACTGTATATACAAAGCAATATTAGGTGATGAGTAATTCTTAGCATCATGCATGTATCTTCTAATGCAATGCTACTATCTAAAATATTTCATACAATAAATACGGAACTGCATGCTGTTTGTTGACATGTAATTGTCTCACCTTTTGTTGCCAAGCTGCTGTTAGGCTCATATTTCTCAATTAGCAGCTGGATTTGTTCCTGTTTCAGTGGTGGATACAGAATTTCATTTAGCCGTGGATCCCGCTGCTTAGAGTTAATGAATTCTGTCATCTGGTCAGCAGTGAGGTATGGTTTACTTTTTGTGCCACTGCAAAACAGCAATATGAATGTATATATTACTGACAATATTGCATTTAGAAGTAATAATAACTAGACTAATGAGGGCACTGGATGAACACAGGTCCCTGCTCTGCACTGTGAATGGCTCAGATGAAGGATCAAGGTCCGGTCACAAGGGGATGACGTGGAGGCTGTGAGGGAAGCAATATATTCATTACAGATTTAGGCCTCATGCACACGAACGTAAAAACGCCCGTAATCAAGGGCCGTAATTACGGCCCGTAATTACGGGCCCATAGACTTTTATTGGCCACGGGTACCTTCCCATATGCTTATGCTTGAAAAATATGGAACATGTCCTATTTCAGGCTGTAATTACGGCACGGGCAGGCCCATAGAAGTCTATGGGGCTCCCGTAATTACGGGTGGCTACGTGTGTGCACCCGTAATTACGGGAGCGTTGCTAGGCGACGTCAGGGGATAGTCACTGTCCAGGGTGCTGAAAGAGTTAACTGATCGGCAGTAACTCTTTCAGCACCCGGGACAGTGACAAAAGTTAACTTACCTGCTTCTTCCTCCAGTCCGGCCTCCCGGGATGACGTTTCATCCCATGTGACCGCTGCAGCCAATCACAGGCAGGTCGGACTGGATGTCAAAAGAGGGTTGCGTCACCAAGACAACGGCCGGGGTACGTATTAACTTCTTTTACTTTACTTCTTTTACTTTCAATCGCTGCGGAAACTCTGCCCAAATTGGCTGCCCCTTCTCTCTATTCAGAACTGATAGAGAGAAGGGGCTGCCGATTAGTGCAGAGAAAACGGGTCCGTAAATACGGGTGAAATACTGGTGAAACCGGACCCATATTTACGCGTACGGGTCCGTAAATACTGGTGGAATATGGGTTGAATACGTGAGGACCCGTATTTACGCCAGTATTTACGGGAGGAAAAAAATACGTTCGTGTGCATGAGGCCTCAATTCTCAGCCCCGGTGGGGAGTTTCCAGGTGTTTTCCTATTGACTTCCTGTGATTCCCTGTGTTTGATCAGGCTTTGTTTTGACTTTGCTCGATTTGATAATCTGTTTACTTATCTCTGGCCTGACCCTGATCTTGCTCCTGATACTCGTTTCTGGACTTAAAACTGCTTACTTCTTACCGACCTGGATCCATTTGACTACTACACAGAATATACCCATCATCTGCAGTTTGTCTATCTATTGGGGACTTTCCTGGGGACCGCAACAAGGGAATCCTAACAGTATTGTCCATACCGCTTTCTGGGGTTAAGGGTGATGAAATTCCTTTGGTTTCGCAACCCTGGTTTAGCCAGCGCCAACTTAATGACAGTCCAGTCATCATTTTTCCATGCTTGATGTCAAACATCTCCTGCACTGGAGCGCAGCTCCATTTCTACCAGGTTCCACAGTATCTATGTTCCTGCTACACCGTGCTACTCAGCGTTACCACTCCTGAGCCATCACCCAAGTCCCGTCTATGCTAGCTGGGGACCAGCATCCAGGTATGCTCTTGGATTTATACTCTAGTACAGAGCGTTACGGTTTGTCTATTCTAACCCTTTGAAAAAAAAAAAAAGATTCTGAGTATTATCCCATAATTAAAATGAGTTATCCCCACACATCCATACACATATACAGGATGGAAAAGTTTCTTACAACTCTGAGAAGATATTGTCTATCTCAGGTCGAGGACACAGGTTATTTATAAAGACAGTGTACATTTCTGGTGTGAAGTCATCTTGAGGAATGGAATCGCTCTGTGGAATAAAAAACACAGATTTAGAATAAGAACAGATGTTTTGGTCACAATCCTCAGCATAAAAAGCCAAATCCAAATGGCAAAGAGATAAAATGGTAAAAACCTAGATAATGAGAATTTCTTACGGTGGTGATAAAATTAGGTAAATTACTGTTTTAATGATACTGTCAAAATGTCCTTATTAGAGGGGTTATAAATAATGTGTAATAGTTGAATATTGAAAAGTTATGCAGTTTAAGAACACGGCTTTCTGTCAGTGAATGGGAAAGTTCGAATATACATTCAGAAGCTGAAAATCCAAACAGACAAAGCCCTACTTTCACACAGCTGCACTGTGGTATAAGGTATCGGTATAAATATGAGCTGTCAGCGTAGAATCAGGACAGAAGAGAGCTTTGTGCTACTATAGGGGTCGGTAACCTGTGGCACGTGTGCGCGCTTCTCTCTCCCACTGCTTAATTGTGTGCTCACTGTGCTTGACGGCGCCGGACACTGGTAGAGAGAGCAGCACTCACTTGTTTGCTTGGCAAGCACACACGGTAGTGCTGCTCTTTTCCGGTATCCAGCGCCACCAAGCACACAATGCAGCACCGCTCTACAGTTTGGTCTTTCAGTCTCCTCCTCTTATTAACTTAGAGTATGGCCTCATTCACTTCCGTTGGCAGTCATATGGCCGTTAATGATGGATCCATGAAACACGGACCGCACACGGATGGCTTCTATGTGCAGTCCGTTGTTTCACAGACAAAATCAATGAAGAAGCCGAGTCTGTTCCGTCAAAAATGGACAGAAGTAGGACCGGTCCTATATTTGACGGAACGGCCACAAAGTTCCGTTAAAACAACAGAAGTTTGCATGGCCCCATTGAAATGAATGTGTCAGGGTGCTGTCAGTTAAAAAAACGGATAGCACCCTGACGAGAATAACTGAAGTGGCCATGAGGCCTAAGTGTGAGGAGCGGGGGACTGAATGGAGCGTTACCCTGCAGATCGGTGCTGTGTCAGGTTTTAGTCAACCACAGCAAGCAAGTTTTCAGTTGCCCCTTTGTGCAATGCGATCTCCACCGCTCAACCTGCCAGCCAGAAGAAAGACTAGGGACAAAAGAGGAGCTACTGCTGAGGAGGGCATTTAAGTCAACTTATGTTCTTGTAGATTTCACTTATACACTAATAACAGGTTTCTAACAGATTTCTAGTATAGACTTGTCTTACACAAGTAAACTTTGAGTGTAAGTTTTCTACACCAACAAAAGAAAAGACTGTTGCCTGTGTATACTTACAAACATTTGGGCTCTTGAAGCGAGAGAGAGTCTTAAAGGGAACTGGCACCAGTTAAACAGGACTGAGACTTAGTATAATAGGGCAGCTATATGCGCTAAAGTGGACGTTCGTTTGTGCAACAAGACTGGAAACTTTTGTATGGATATATTCAACAAAAAGACGAGCTGTGTGTGCTATGTGTGGCGAACAAGGCACAAGGGTCACTGTGAAATGTAAGTTTAATAAACTAATTGATTGTCTTATGTCACATACATGGTAACACTATGTGTTATATGATGTTCATGTTGCATGGCACACTGAGTACATCATCTTTTGTTTTTTAATTGGCACACCATACAAAAAAGGTTGTACTACTGTATTTAGCCATCTCGGTAGTAACAATAAAAACCGGACTAGTCACTGTCAAACATTAAAATGTGAGTCTTGTTTTACTGTATGGATGATTTATGAATCACCTATCCTGTTGCTTATCCTATCTGCTGGAAAGACATCAAGATGGGTTACACTTAAAAATTAGTCATGAATTCCTCCACCATCATAACCCAAGGAAAAGCCTGTTTTATATTTTTAGTACATTTTAAGAAAATGAAGAAAAAGGAGAAAAAAAAACATACAACTATCTTATAATATTTAACACTATTATCAATATGTGATAAGAAAATCCCAAAAGACGACCCAATACTCTTCTACTAATTGGTGGTTAAAGTTTTGGGTTTTTTCACAGTACTGATTTTTCACCTGTCGACAACATTCGTCATTTGCAGATTCCAAAAATGTACTAAAACTCATCACTGAAACATTAGTAGAAGTAGTTATTGTTGTCTTTGTTCAAAATATACTTTATGAACGCTTGCAAAAAACAAAACAAGACTTTAGTTTAAACCACTTGGGATCAAACATCTCCCGTAAGTACGAAGAAGCAACCAAGCAGATCTCAAACTATGTCTGATGTCTGGCGGCTTCCCCTGCACATCACTGCACAGTGCAGGGGGAAGCAGAAGTTTAATTAGATTAATTAAACTGTTCATTTTTTTAATGTTATAAATATTCATTGGGATTGACATCCCCAATCACGTGTCTACTATGATCTACAATAATATAAAATGTTGTCATTTCCTTTGTTAAAAAATTAAACTGGCTAAATGCTAAGATATTATAATTCTCAATATATTTATCTTCAGGCCAGTTTCACACACAGCGTTAAATTACATTTTTAATGAATGTTTTTTTGGTGGGGGGGGGGGGGCTAAAATGCTGCAGTCAGATGAATGTTGAAGGTCTATAGTAAAATATAAACATTTCTATATACAGCGTTTTCTGTTTGTGGTGTTTAGTGGCATTTTGGGGGGGTCAGTGGTGTTTTTATCAAATTGCAGCATGCTGCAGGTATGGTTCTTTTTTTTTTTTTAGGTTACTTTCTCCATAGGCTTCTAAATAGAATTTTAAAAACACCTGCACAAAATGTCACAAGTAAAAAAATCCTGTAAAAAAACACTACAAACTGCAGGCATTTTTAAAATGAATTTTAAAACACAGAGTAAACATGACCTTTTTATACCGTTCCACCATTGCTGCTTTTTGGGGCCACACAGTTTCTGTTTACAATCCTGCGTGATGTTTTTGAGTCCATAAGGACTACACGTCACAAGAGCGGCTAACTACGGTCCACTATAGTGTCCTCATGGTCACTATGGACGTGAAAATGTCACTGCAGTGGACCGTGATTGGTCAGCCCGCTGATGTGTAGGGGACCTGAACACTGGCAACTGGGGTAATTAAAGAGGCTCTGTCACCAGATTTTGCAACCCCTACCTGCTATTGCAGCAGATAGGCGCTGCAATGTAGATTAGAGTAACGTTTTTATTTTTAAAAAAACGAGCATTTTTGGCCAAGTTATGACCATTTTTGTATTTATGCAAATGAGGCTTGCAAAAGTCCAAGTGGGCGTGTTTAAAGTAAAAGTCCAAGTGGGCGTGTATTATGCGTGTTACATCGGGGCGTTTTTACTACTTTTACTAGCTGGGCGTTCTGACGAGAAGTATCATCCACTTCTCTTCAGAACGCCCAGCTTCTGGCAGTGCAGACACACAGCGTGTTCTCGAGAGATCACGCTGTGACGTCACTCACTTCCTGCCCCAGGTCCTGCATCGTGTCGGCCACATCGGCACCAGAGGCTACAGTTGATTCTGCAGCAGCATCAGCGTTTGCAGGTAAGTAGCTACATCGACTTACCTGCTAACGCTGATGCTGCTGCAGAATCAACTGTAGCCTCTGGTGCCGATGTGTCCTCGCTCATCCGACACGATGCAGGACCTGTGAGTGACGACACAGCGTGATCTCTCGAGAACACGCTGTGTCTGTGCACTGCCAGAAGCTGGGCGTTCTGAAGAGAAGTGGATGATACTTCTCGTCAGAACGCCCAGCTAGTAAAAGTAGTAAAAACGCCCCGATGTACGCACATAATACACGCCCACTTGGACTTTTACTTTTAAACACGCTCAGTTGTACTTTTGCAAACCTCATTTGCATAAATACAAAAATGGTCATAACTTGGCCAAAAATGCTCGTTTTTTAAAAATAAAAACGTTACTGTAATCTACATTGCAGCGCCTATCTGCTGCAATAGCAGATAGGGGTTGCAAAATTTGGTGACAGAGCCTCTTTAAGAACTCTGGAGGTAAGCATAGTGGAAAATTTGTTATTTTAGCATTTTGGAGAATTTTATTTGTTTTTCTTTCTAACCGTATAAAGCCTCTTTAAACACCCTTTTCTACGAGTTTCTCAAATGTAACAATAAACGTTTATACGCTATATATTTGCTATATATGTTTTCAAATATTAAATGTCCCAAAAACATAAAAAAAACAGTACTTGCATACTTTTATCTGTGTTAGTTAAGAAACTCATGTGTCTGCTTTACTTTCAATTCTCAAAAAAATAATATGGTTACAATTAAAAATTAATGACATTGATGCTGTATGCCATATGTAATCCCATATGGTAATGTCAATTCAGTGCATGAGAAAAAAAGAACAAGCTGGTATTTTTCCTTTTCATACATTTTAAATGTAACCACTTAAAGAGAAAAGCTACCACGAAGAAGATGAGCCATCAGTTAACTGCATAGGGCAGCGGTTAGGGAGGGGTTAGAACTCAGGAAGCCAGACATGGCGAACACTTGGAACCTAATTTGCACATCAAACAGTGAGAATTTTTTTTTTATTTTTTACAATTATTAAAGAAAAAGATATGTAACAGAGGTATGTTGCCACTGCTAAGTTCTGACCCCCCTCCCCATCGCCTTTGCGGTTGACTGACAACTTCTAACATTAACTTCTATGGAAGTTATGGAAACGACATAGCTGAGCTGGCTACGCTGTTTCCACATTCCCGTCCTGTTGTGCACCTATGCTCTGCCTGGATGCGGCGGCTACCTTTCAGACCAATCAGACATTAATAGTACATCCTGTGAATATAATGTAAATGTTTGTGGAGACAAAAACACCTTTAAATTTTATTTTAAAAAAATTGGGGGAAGAATTGGAAAAAATATGAAATCCGCTATTGCTGTTGGGATTTAAATTTTTACAGTATTCTTATTCTATATGTCATTGTGATTGTGGTGTTACCAATTATGTCTAGTTTTTTTAAAAATATTTTACTACTTTTGCACTGAAGAAGCAAGTAAAATGTGTTTTTGTAACACCACATTCCAAGAGCCATAACTTTATTTGTTAGTGCGTTAGGGGCCCGCTGGCTGCATGCTATCAGTGTGTGAAGAGTGGGAGAAGAGGGTTGCATTGACAATCCAACACAATGGGCAGCACTTTGAACACATTTTATAAGTGGTCAGAAACTTGTAAATAACTCATGAAAGAATAAAGTAACGTTAAAACCAAGCACACCATTGTTTTTCTTGTGAAATTCTCGATAAGTTTGATGTGTTACATGACCCTCTTCCCATTGAAAAAACTAAAGTTGGATACAAAATGGCCGACTTCAAAATGACCGCCATGGTCAACACCCAGCTTGAAAAGTTTCCCCCTCCCATATACTAATGTGCCACAAACAGGAAGTTAATATCACCAACCATTCCCATTTTATTTAGGTGTATCCATATAAATGGCCCACCCTGTATATTCAAACGCAGCAGAATTGCTGCAGAAATTACTGCAACTGAAAATTAATTCAATCCATCTGAATGAGACTGTTTTTGCAGCAAGTTCATAGATTTCTGCAAATCGCATTCAGATGTATGGGATAGTCGCAGATATTTACGTGACAGATTTATTGCAGAAATTCAATTAGAAGGATTCCATGTTCTTCACGACAGCCGCAGAATTATGGCGTGTATTAAGTCTCTATAGTCCACACAAGTGATCTTGTGGCCACCTAGAGCCTGTAGAGGACAATTTATAGAGCAAAGTGTGGGCAGCCCAAAGCAGACTGCAAGTTAATAAGTGACATTAGGCTGGAATCACATAATATTTGGGTCTATTTTTTGTTTTTTGTTGACAGATGTTTGCTGTGACTGAATAGGATTTGTAGCGTTTTGCATGCATTACCCCCTTTTTTTTTTTAAATAAATAAAAAATAGGTGTGGTATTTTATTTGGTGTCATGATTTTTGAAGTGGTATTCATGGCAGTTTTCTATGAAGTCTTCAGTCAAATGCCTTTATTACCCAACAAGTTGAGTTGAATTTATAGGATTATTACGCCACAAAATCAAAATTTCCCTATGGGAAAAAAAAATTGCAAACGAACTTACAACTATTGCAATCAAATTAGACTGTCTCATAGAAAAACATTGAGGTTGCGGTGCGGTTATGCCATGATTTTACAGTAACTCTCAAATTCTGACTTTATCGATGGTCATAAGTGCACTAGCAATTTTTTTCCCGTAGGAAAACATTGAGGTTGAGTCACATTAATCCTATGATTAATCACAGGTGATGCTGTGTGGAGCCCAAACTTTAAGTAGCGTTGTTTGCGTGCGGTTGAAACCAATGCCACCATGTGGTGGCAAATGGCTGCACGATTTTGGTACATTTATTTTTATTTTTTATAATTAACGTAAAGAGCACCTACACTTTTAATTGTTTTTCATAAATCGATAGTACAAGCAAACAGAAGAAACTTTCTAATATATTTTATTATAGAAAAATGCCCTTTTCTCCACTTATCAGACTACTTTTCTCCTCCCCACCCTGCCTCGTTAATTCAGAGTTGACTCAGAGAATCAGTAGAGCTGAGAGAATCTAAGCTTCACTGGGGGATCAGATTATAGCTTCCCCAAGAAGTCTGTGGAGAGGAGATGGGGATGAGGGAGCTGGTGCAGAGAGACTTAGGAGAGAGACACAGACGCAGCTTCAAGTAAGTGTTATACCCCCCCCCCCCCCACTGCTGGATTTACAGTCACACTACTCATTACTGCTATATAATCTCCTCCATGTTGCTGATGCTTCTATATGTGTGTGTTTATATAGAGAAGCAGGATACTCCTCTTCTCTCCTGCTGCTTTGATGTCTCCCATACACAGCACAGTCTACTCCCCCCCTCTGGCACTGAGCTCACAGAAAACTGATAATCAGAAACATATCCTACAATTGGGGAAAACTACTGAAAAATGCCATATACAAGCCATATAATGGTCAGATATAGTGTTATTTCACATGTATTTACATATTTCAGCTTATTCTAGAAGTTACCTTTCTACGTTTTAAAGTTTAAATTCACGAAAAACAATAAAAACCTGCAAATATTTTTCACACTACTGTTAGGCCCTCTCCTGCCTAAAATGACTGATAACAAGGAACAATAGCTTGCAAATATAGATAAGGCAGACATTTGGGTGTATTCTCCTTTCAGAGCCAGTAACAGTATAAATAATTTTTTTAATCGTCTTATTAAATTTGTTTATGTAAATTAAAGTAGACAAGCATATTTCTAGGCTACTATAACAGCTGAACCTGAAAGCAGAATTTCTTTTATTCTAATAGAAATTTCCACTCTCAGACAGAACCACGTATTGCCAATGCGAGTAGTATGTACTATAGTTTACACATTCACAACTAAACCTCGATGAGGGGTTACATTAACACTGGGAACATTTATACAATTATGAAAGCCGAAATCATTAGGAATGTTTTATCTTTACATTTTGCTTTATTATTCCATAAACTTCTTCTTGACAAGGAATACACATAACGTTCTGCGCCTTCCTCTCAGATACTTACTCTGCCAGATGGAAGATTACAAGACTCTAATGCAGTTTCCACTCGTTTTCTGTCTGCAGAGAATATACGGTATATGCTATAAAGAAAAAAAATAAAGAAATGTAATGAAGTCTTTATGTATTGCTTTATTTGAACGAAAATCTAGCGGAAAATTAATTCGTTTTATCCTATCCTAATATGATTTCACCGTTTTGTAGGTTTTAAACTAGAGCAGAATCAACAATGCATTTCTAGAATGTTGCAGCAGAGTGTGATCTGCTTAATACCCTAAAATGAGAACTCTCTCCTTGACAGTCTCTCGGTCGATATTCTTACATTATCATTATAATTTCATTTGACCTACTAAAAATCTAAAGCTTACCATGATCTGATTTGCCTGAGACAATTTTCACTTTTCCTTTCATCTTCGTTCCCTGCTTGTTAAGCATATCCTTGCTGGTAAATTCCCAAATGATATTGAAAAATAGATCTACATAATTAATTATTTTAATTTCACAGCGTTTTGGAATATTGAAGCAGCTACCTCTATTTTTTTTATGTTTTTATTCGAATTTATTTAAAATTTAGCTCAATTTAAGCCCTTAAGGACACGGCCTGTTTTGGACTTCAGGACGCAGTCCCATTTTCCAAATCTGACATGCCATTTTACGTAGTAATAATTTTGAAATGCTTTTACTTATCGAAGTGATTCTGACATTGTTTTTCGTGACACATTAAACTTTAATTGGGTGGTCAAATTGTTTACTCTTTATTTATAAAAAAAAAAAAAGAAATGTAAAGATTTTGAAAAAGTAGAATTTTTCTATATTTGAAATCCTCTGCTTCTAAGATTGAAAACAATACCACACATTTTTAAAAATAAATAAATAAGGTTTATATGTCTTCTTTATGTATGAATAATTTTTTTTATTTAATTGAATTTTTTTATGGCGTTATAAAGACATAAGTTTAATAGAAGTATTTCAAATTTTGAACAAAATCAGCAAAATCTATTTTTTAAGCACTACTTAAGTTTTGAAGTGGCTTTGAGGGGCTTACATATTACTTATCCCCTCATAAATTAACTAATTTTAGAAAATGCACACCTCAACGTATTCAAAACCGCATTTAATAAGTTTATTAACCCTATAGGTGCTTTACAGCAATGAAAGCAAAGAGGAGGTAAAATTAAAAAATTCTATTTTTTTACAAATATTTAATATTAATCCTTTTATTTTTTTGTAGCACAGCAGTTGTTAGCAGAGAAACACAACTCAATATTTATTACCCAGATTCTGAAGTTTTTAGAAATATTACATATGTGGCCCTAGTGTGCTACTGGACTTAAAACATAGGCCTCACTACGAAGGAGTGCCTTGTGGTTTTTGTGGCCTCCTTTTTATTCGAATATTTGCTAGGCACCATTTCACGTTTGAAGAGGCTTGAGGTACCAAAATATAAGAAACACCCGAAAAAGACCCCATTTTGGAAAATGCAACTCTCAAGGAATTTATCTAGTGGCGTATTGAGCATTTTGACCACACAGATGTTTAAAAAAATATATCTTAAAATTGGGCTATAAAAAATACAAATATATATTTTTTTAATGTTATGTAGTTTTACCTCAAATTATTTACATTTATACAAATGTAGGAGAAATAACCCAAAAAATTCTTAAGCAATTTCTCTCAAACACGTAAATACATCATGTGCCCTCAAAAACTTATCTTTGGGCACACGGCAGGGCTCAGAAGGCGTGCAGATTGTGCTGGATTAGTTTCTTGGCACTATGTCCCATTTGCAAAGCCCTGAGGTACCAGTACGGTGTAAAAAAGAAACAAAACCCCCTCAAGCCATTCATCTAGGGGTGTAGTGAGCCTTTTGACCCCACGGGTGTGAGAATTGATTAGAATGAAGCTGCAAAAATAGAAAAATAAATGTTTTTTCAACAATTATGTAGTTAGCTCAATTTTTGCATTTTCGCGAGGGTTACAGGAGAAAAAGCATTCCACAATGTGTCACACAATTTCTCCCAATTATGGCATTACTCCCTTTTTGGTTGTACCCTGCTCTTTGTTCAAACTGCACTGCTCAGAAGGGAAGGAGCACCATTTGGCTTTTGGAGAATGAATTTTGCTTTAATGGTTTTTCGGTGCCATGTCGCATTTGCAGAGTGAAAACCCCCAAGAAGTGACCACCTTTTGGAGACTCCACCCCTTATGGCATTTATCTATGGGTGTAGTGAGCATTTTGACCCTATAGGTGTTAACAGAATTTAATGCGGGGTGGATGTGCAGAGTGAAAATCACACATTTGCAACATTTATGCCATTTCAGTGGCTAATATGTTGTGCCCAGCTTGTGCCACTGGAGACACACACCCCATAAATTGTTATGCAGATTCTCCTGGGTACGGTAATACCCCACATGTGGCTGTAATCAACAGCCTGGGCACACAACAGGGCTCAGAAGGGAAGGAGCGGCATGCAGCTCCAGGGAATAAAGTTTGCGGAGTACATCAGGGTACATAATAATAAGGGGGTTCAAATAAATAATACAAAAATAAATTCAAGGAATGTAAGATATGAAACGATTCGTTATGCACAGTCCAAGTTGTGTGGAGCAGGTTTCATAATGGTATATTGTGTCTTTGATTATCCCCTTTTGTAAGACGATCTGCACCTTTTTGGGTCCTTCCCTTCTTACCAGTGGAGGAGATTTTGTTCGGAAAGTGTTGCCCTGGTACAATGCATGTGGCCTCGCTTCCAGAAGTAAGCTCCCTCTAGTGGTAGTAGAATTATCATTTAACTGATAAAGAGCTCCGAATCGCATGCATCAGAAAAACGAAGCTCTAAAAACGATAAAGCTATTTTTAAAAAATGTGGTGTTAAAAGATGACCTTTATTTTAAGGGAAACTGCTGCTGTCATTGCTATATTATTAGATAAAAGAGAAGTGCTGCAAAAAAGTGGCTATTGCTTGCAGTATAAATATGCAAGGTTGAAGTGTTCATACTATAAAGTCAGCCTTTAAAGGGCCCCATAACAGAACTCAGAATGGACACCATTCCCCAGGGAGAGTCCCATCAAATGTACTGGGCCTTTATTAAGTTAATGTCCTCCATTTGGTTTTTAGGTCCAAAATTCTGTGCAGATTAATTTAATAATACATTTGTATATAGTAGCTCTGTTATTCTCACTTAATTATATATTTCTGGCTGAATGTCGCCACGACTATGGGGAACTAACTGCATATGGATTAGATAGCTCGAATTAAACTCAATGGGAGCTATATAAATCTGTATACCATGAGACCCCCCCCCCCCATTTGCCCATTATTTATTTTTGCCATGTGGTTCTCTCTCCTTATATGTCCCTACTTCATAAATATAAATCAGAGAAGGCATTATTTGTATCAGATACGAATAAAATGTGACCCCCCCCCCCACCTTAATGGAGCTATCATAATTTGGTTGTATGTATCTCTGTCCCTATCATCCAGCCATTCACAGAGCATTATGAGATGTCAAATCCAGATAAAAAGTGATCTGGCAGCCCTGTAACATCCCTCTGCCCCTGCAGGCATGACAAAGCTGTCTGCTTCTCAAAGGAAAACCTGGGCAACTCGGGTGAGTCAAATTATATCACAGCGTACTGCCTATGGGAAGCACAAAGTCATTTTTATGTTCAGTTTGACAAATTCAAAATAAGAAAATTATTCATTTTGGAAGTATTCTTCATTTTTCTTTGACGATATTTACATTTTTCATATAAATGTTCAGATAAATGAAGAGTGGTTATAGCTTTTCCCTGTGATTTAGGACTTTTCACATTTTAAACACACAGAAGCCATATAAAGGAAGAAAAATGACCGTTAGTTATTCTGTTCATACCCCATACAAAATGCACACGCTACATTAATTTAAGCCAGAACCAGCTAGACATGTATTATATTCAAGTCCGCCAGAACAATAATCACTGTTTGATCTTAGTCATAATGGAGAATTATGAGCAGGGGACCCCCCTCTATTATGTCCATATTCCCTAATAGGTACAACCCCTTTAAAGCTACTTTACTAAAAATCAGGTGTGACTGCAGTTTACCCTAATTTTCTACCTATTCCCCAAATTGCCACTAGAGTCAGGTTAGGAGCTTACTGCATACTGTTTAATGTTAACCAGTATGCTGTAAGCTCCTAGGCTCCACCTAGAGGTGGCTGCACGTAGCCAAAATGTTTTCTTTGAATCTATGCCTATGTAGGGATTTTGGAGATCTGTATTAAGGCCCTTTTACCTCAGCCAATTATCGGGCAAAGGAGCGCTCACAGAACACTCTTTTCCGATAATTGCTCTGTGTAAACAGGGCAACGATCAGCCAATGAATGAGCAAACGCTCGTTTAGTGGGTAATTGTATCATTTTAAATGCCTAAACTATTATCATTGTCGGCAGTACATCTCACTGTGTAAACAGAGAGATGTGCTGCCGACATGATAGAACTGTATGGGGACCAGCGATCGGCGTAACAATCACTCGTCCCCTTGTGAAAGGAGCAAACGAGTGCCGATCAACAAGCTTTCTCGTTGATCGGCGCTCGTTTACACGGCCCATGTTGGGCCATATAATAACAGCTTTAGAACAACAAATCTCTGTCCTTTATAAGAGATATATATGTAAGGAAAATAAAAGGAAACAGAACTTTGAACTTATTTTTGGTCAATACTTTGTCTTCTCAGCATTGTATTTAGATCAAATTTTAGGCGTCCGTTTTCTACTTTGGCAAACCATGTAACATCTATATAGCCTTGTAATTACAGGGCTCTTAACTTGATAGTTTGCTGCCTCCGAAATTAGAATAAATTAGTTACTGTCTTCATGCTATTATGCTTTGTTAATGAGAAACAATTTATAAAAGTCTTTACCCTGATTAATTCTGTTTATCTCGAGCTTGTATTGTGTATCCACTTTCCACTGAGGCAAGGTCATCTTCTATTGTACTTTTTATTTATGCTATTACTTGACAGTTTGCCTGCATTTTATCAGGTCAGCAGATGTTAGGATTGACTTTTAATACTCACATAACACTCTAATTAAAAATCTTAAGTAGGAAATAATTTTCAGATGTAGAAGAAATGACCATAAGATAAACAGTAATATAAAATCTAAATGCTGTTATCATGTCCAAACAACAAGAGCAAGTCCTCCCTGTTATAAAATGAATCCAAAAGTTGCTGCAGATTACTCAGTTTCAAAGTTAACTGAGCTACAGCTTAACAGCAGCTCATGACCCCCATAATTCAATTAGAAGTCTGATGGTTAAAAAAGCATAATTTATCTCCAACCTAGATCTTTTAACCAATGAAAAAAAACATTTACCAATATTTTTTATTTCTTTTCCAAACTACTTTATTTATACAAGAACAACTAATATATAAATACCGGAAAGGTATTACTATAGGGTAAAGGAAGAAAACAGGCTACTGGCATTTGCTCTTCCATATACCTTACTCTCTAGGGGTTGTTCCAGAATCAATAAATATCTCCTATCCACAGGATATGTGATGACTGTATAATCGCTGAGGGCCCCACCACTGGGACCCACACAGTTCGCGAGAACGGAAGTCCCGAACGGTAGGACATGTCGATCACCAACAGGTGACGAGTATATCGCAGCCAAAAGTTCAGTCAGTACTGCAGAACAAAGATTATTCTGCCATAATGACTGAATAATGTCCAGGTTGCCATGAAGCCGGGTACTGTGCACGCATCAACGAACTGACGCTATAGCAAAGGAATTTGGGAAGGGAGCTGGCTCCCACGCTGCAGCGTCAGTATGCATCACCCGGCTCAATAGAAGCCTGCACTGCAGAAGGCAACATGGAATGGGAGTTAGGTGAGTATTGGATTTCTTCCCCTCGTCTTTGGTACACGTAATTTTGGGGGCACTATGAAGGGAGCACTATTATAAATATGGACACTCTGGGGAGATCTGTTACTAATGAGGGCACAATGGAGGAGTATTATTGCAATTGAGGGCACTGTGGGGGGCACTGTTACTAATAGGAGCACTGTGATTGCGAACTATTACTAATGACGGCACAGTTGGTGCAGTACTATTACTAAGGGGGCACACTGAGGGAGCATTATTACAATTGAGGGAACTATGGGAGGCACTGTAACTAATGGGGGCACTGTGCGGGAGAACTATTACTAATGGGGCACTGTGGTGGACACTATTACTCAAAATCCCTGGTTGCACTGTGAAGGAGCATTATTACTATGTGGAGGAATATTACTATTGTGTGCACTATAAAGGCACTGCTACTAATGAGGGCATTCTGGCCTAGCTTTATTACTATTGGGACCACTATTAATAATGGGGGCACTCTTGGGAGCATTATTACTACTGGGGGTACTATTACTAATAGGACACTCTGGAGGATAATTATTACAATTGATAGCACATGGGGGGCACTATTACTAATGGAGCTCTATGGTAGAGCATTTTTACTTATGGGGGTACTCGGGGGGAGCAATATTAAAATTAAGGGCATTATGGCAGACATTGTTACTAATAGGGGCACTACTACTACTACTACTGTGGAGGATCACTATGACTAATAAGGGATCTCTGGGGGAGAATTTTTACACTTGAGGGCACTTTAGGGGGCACTGTTACTAGTAGGGGTACTCTGGGCTAGCATAATTACTATCGGGGGTCACTATTACTAATGGGGCACTTTGGGGGAGCATTATTACTATTAAGGGCACTATTACTCATGGGGCATATTGGAAGAGAATTACAGTTGAGGTCAAGATTGGGGGCACTGTTACTTATAGGGGCACTGTGTGGAGCACTATTTCTAATGAGGGCACTGTGGTAGAGCACTATTACTAATATAAGTACTTGGGGGAGTACTCTTGGGAGCATTATTACTACTGGGGGTACTATTACTAATAGGACACTCTGGAGGATAATTATTACAATTGATAGCACATGGGGGGCACTATTACTAATGGAGCTCTATGGTAGAGCATTTTTACTTATGGGGGTACTCGGGGGGAGCAATATTAAAATTAAGGGCATTATGGCAGACATTGTTACTAATAGGGGCACTACTACTACTACTACTGTGGAGGATCACTATGACTAATAAGGGATCTCTGGGGGAGAATTTTTACACTTGAGGGCACTTTAGGGGGCACTGTTACTAGTAGGGGTACTCTGGGCTAGCATAATTACTATCGGGGGTCACTATTACTAATGGGGCACTTTGGGGGAGCATTATTACTATTAAGGGCACTATTACTCATGGGGCATATTGGAAGAGAATTACAGTTGAGGTCAAGATTGGGGGCACTGTTACTTATAGGGGCACTGTGTGGAGCACTATTTCTAATGAGGGCACTGTGGTAGAGCACTATTACTAATATAAGTACTTGGGGGAGTATTATTACAATTGAGGGTATTATAGCAGACAGTGTTAGTAATGAGGCACTATGGGGGAACAATATTCCTAATGGGGTACTGTAGAAGAGCATTATTACTAATAGGGGCACTTTGGAGGAGCATTATTACTATGGGTGACACTATTACTAATGAAGCTCTCTGGGGGAGTATTATTACTATTAGGGACACTATGGGGCAACACTATTACTAATAAGGGCACTCTGCTTTGCACAATAAGTTTTGGACGCCCTGCATGAGAACTGTTACTGTTATGGTTACTATGCAAAATGATTTTTTTAGGGCACTTAGTGGGCATTATAGTT
Source organism: Rhinoderma darwinii (assembly GCF_050947455.1). NCBI lineage: Eukaryota > Metazoa > Chordata > Amphibia > Anura > Rhinodermatidae > Rhinoderma > Rhinoderma darwinii. The sequence goes on along the minus strand of NC_134690.1, from coordinate 363,783,255 downwards.
TGTCAGAGACAATATTTGCTTGGCACAATTCATTTTGATAGCACTATGTGTGGCACTAATTACCATAGGGGCACTGTGTGGTACTAGTATTTTCAGGGGGAGTATCTATATGGCACTAATATTTGAACAGTACAGTATTGGGGTGCACTGGACAGCACAGCAGGCACAGTATTAGGGGTAGAAGCTGGACGACACTGTTAGGGAACTTGACCTTGGAATTTGTGTTGAGAAGATGGGGAAGATGATAGAAAAGTGAGGAACCCAAGATATCTAGGCAGCAACTAACAGATTTTATCAGTATTAGGATTAGATGAGGCACACAGTAGCCGCTGTCAGTCCAGCTTACTGACGGATTCGACTTACAGCTGGTTTCTGGAACTTCCATGTACAGAGGATACATACAAAGTAGATTGCAAAAGAGAATATTATCCCAGTATGCATACATGTCATTAAAAAACCCAAAAGCCACACAAGTTTTCCATACACTTTAAAATCAAACAACTTACTTTTTAACAGGAATTTTCCCTTCTTGATTGACTTGAAGCTTCATCTTGGTGTATCTGAAAGAATTTATAAAAGATAATATTTTTATTTTTGTTGTAATAAAAATAATGAATGTACTTTTTTTATATCAAAAAAGAAAATCACATATTTAGTATGAACTGCTTTTTGAGATGTTCTCTTTCCGTTATCAATGTTGGATGGTCGATGAATTGTTTGTGCCAAGACATACTGAAAGCCAAACCTGAAACATGATCGTATAAGATAAAACACATCAGAGTTCAAATGCATTGATTTGTGCATAGCATAAAAGAAATGTAAATGTCAAGCGTGGCTCTCTTACAATTTTTTGGCACCGTCCAGATGTCATTATTGCATATTTTTCACACTGGATGCTTTCTGATCCAACTTTAGCTGCAGCTTCCTATAATTTGATATCAGTATTTCACATCACTGTGGAAAATTCTTATGCCATTCTTCCTTAGTTCAGACTTTAACTAGGCCAATCCCAAACTTTTAGTTTCTTATTCTATTCATTCAGATATAGACTTTTGAGTGTTTGATCATTGTCTTGCTGCATAACCCAATTATACTTGAGCTTTAGCTTCAGCTTATGGACAGAGGACAGATATTTTGGTAAAGTGTAGAATTCATGGTTTCTATAGTAATAAGAAATCCATATCCTAAGAACTCATGCACACACATGGAGCTTGTACGGCAGTGCACACAGCCTGTACGACTCCATAGTTTGAAGAAGTACAGCCTTCGTACACTGCAGTACAGGCTCCATCGGACCCCATGTGTACAGTGACATTTTCCCCCAGCAAAATTTCTGGGTAAAAATACCTTCATACATACAGAGTTTGATGGAGCATTCCACAATGTTTTTCTGTACATAATGGTATGACATCAAAGGCATAGAGTGGTACCGTAGAGGGTTCATGCACCTCTATGGCAGACCTATTATAGATTGTGTCAGGAGGTCCCTTGCTATATTTTATGTGCTTTGTATATAAAGCATTATGAACCCCCTTTCCCGAAAAGAGACCAATATACGTTGTGCACATTGACCACTGCTTGTACTGCAGAGGCAAGGAAGGAAGCTGCTGCCCAGGAACAAGTATGAATGTACTATGGACTTCTGCCCTTCTGTAAAACTTAATAGAGTTCCACTCAATGCTAGGCAGCTGCTTTAATGCTTATTTTTGTACCCAGAAGCAGCTGCTAGAGAACACTTCACTCTCTTCCTGGAAAATAGGTGTCACGATCTGTGGGTATGTGGACCCACTGTCCCGTACCTTCGTAGCAGGATAACAGCTGGCCAAACAGTGTACCAAGTCAATGTCTATATAGTCCAAGCACAAGGGTACCTGTAGCAGTTCAGACAGTAGTAATGGCTAGGCTCAGCTGGGACCTTGGCAGCAGACACCAGGCGTGGTGTAACATAGCAGGCGTGACCGATGGCACAACACGACTCCAACTTTCTAAGGCACCGGAACCACGGTAGCAGGGGATACAGGATACAGGTAGCAGGTATGGGAACACTGGGAACAGGATAACACTAAGGGACCATTTGCAAGACTAACGTGGGTAAACACAACAATGCTCAGGCAATGAATGAAAGGGCAGAGCCCTTTTTTTAGTCCAGGTAATCATGAGCTAATTACAGATTTTCCTCATGTGTGTGCACTGAGCCTGAGCCTCTCAGGAGGGAGATGCCGCTTGCACTCACTTGACCATGGCCGCGGCCATCGGGAGGCAGGTAAGCACAATGGTCCGCGGCTGTGGGCGTTACAGTATCCCTCCTCTTACGGCCCCTCTTCTTGGGACCAAAGCAAGAGAGAAACTTTTTAATGGAGCATTGAGGTTCTCTTCTGGCTCCCAGGACCTCTCCTCTGGACCAAACCCCTTCCAATCCACCAAATAAAACGTTCCTCCTCCTACTTTTTTGTAGTCCAGGATCTCCTTATCCCCAAATACATCGGAAGAACCGCTGGGAGCAACTGCAGGTCTAGGCGTTTTTGTGTAGCGGTTCAGGACACATGAAAGGAGTTGGGGATCCTGAGGGGAGGAGGCAGCCGAAGATTGTAAGAGACAGGGTTGATTTGCTGTAGGATCTCAAAGGGTCTGAGGAACCTGGGAGCAAACTTGTATGACGGCACCCTCAGCCGTATATTCCTTGAGGATAGCCAGACTTTGGTACCTGGAAGATACAGAGGTGGCTCACTTCTCTTAGCATCTGCTTTTCGCTTCATGCGATCAACTGCCTGCAGAATAGAGGACCGGGTTTGCTGCCAGACCTGTAGAAAATCTCCAAATCCAGAGTAAGCTGCGAGCACCTGGGATGTAGCCAGAACAGGAAGAGGAATTTGGGGATGTTGGCTGTAGACAATGAAGAACGGTGTAGAAGCAGTGGACTCACTTGTGTGGTTGTTGTACGAGAACTCGGCCCATGGAAGAAGCTGTACCCAGTCATCATGCTGCATGGAGATGAAGTGGCGAAGATAATTCTCCATGATTTGGTTAATCCTCTTGACTTGGCCATTAGACTAGGGATGATAGGCTGAAGAAAAGTCCAACTTCACGTCTAGAAGTTTAAAGAGGGCTCTCCAGTTTTTCGAGGTGAACTGAACCCCCCGATCAGACACGATATGAAAAGGCAAGCCATGCGAACGGAAGATGTGCTGATGAAAAGATTTGCCAGTTGAGGAGCAGAAGGAGCAGAAGGTAGGCCGGTAAGCAGGATAAAATTAGCCATCTTCGAGAACCGGTCCACCACCACCCAGACCGTATTGCATCCTGCAGAGGAAGGAAGGTCAATGACAAAGTCCATTGCTATATGCTGCCAGGGAGCATTGGGCACAGGCAGAGGTTGGAGCAGACCGGCAGGCTTGGAGTGAGCAACTTAGTTGGAAGCACACACAGTGCAGGACGAGACAAAGTCCACAATATCTTTGGGCAGCGTGGGCCTCCAGAAATGATGGGCAATCAGATCTTGGGTCTTTACGAGCACGCGTGTGCCCAGCCAGTTTGGAACTGTGCCCCCAGCAAAGGATTCTCCTCCTGTCTGCCAACTGCACAAAAGTCCTCCCCGGAGGGATGTCTTTAACTTGCAGAGGATTAGCAGAAATAATACAGGATAGGTCAATGATACTTTGCGGAGGCTCCACGGTGTCCTCTGTTTCAAATGACCTGGACAGGGAATCGGCCCTCACATTTTTGTCCTCGGGAAAGAAGAGGAGCACAAACAGGAACAGGGCGAAGAACAGCGACCACTTGGCTTGACAGGGGTTCAGCCGTTGAGCCGACTGGAGATATGCACGGTTCTTGTGGTTCGTGTATATCAGGTTGGGGTGGGCTGCTCCCTCTAGCAGATGTGTCCACTCCTCCAGAGCCAATTTAATGGCCAGTAACTCCCAATCCCCAATAGAGTAATTGCGCTCTGCGGAGGAAAAAAGTCTTGAGTAATAGCCACATATCACTGCCTTTCCTTTGAGGCCTCTCTGAAACATTAGTGCACCTGCATCAACAGAGGAAGTGTCCACCTACAACGAGAACTGTCGAGAGATGTCAGGATGATGGAGGATTGAGGCTGAGGTAAAGGCATTCTTGAGACTATTACATGCAGATTCTGCCTCTGGAGTCCAAACCTTGGCGTTCACACTCTTCTTGGTAAGGGTAGAGATGGGAGCCGTCAATGATGAGAAGTTTGGGATAAATTGCCGGTAGAAGTTGGTGAATCCCAAAAAAACGCTGTATAGACCGCAGGCCTTGAGGAGGTGGCCATTCGAGGACGGACTTTACTTTCTCAGGATCCATTTTGAAACCTTGATCTGAGATGATGCAACCCAGGAAGAACAGAGAGTTCTTTTCAAAGACACACTTCTCCAGCTTGGCATACAGACGATTCTCCCTTAATTGCAGTAGAACTTGATGAACATGCCTCCAATGAGTCATCGGATCTAGAGATAAAATCAGAATATCATCGAGATAGACCACAACACAGAGAAAATCTCGGAAGATATCATTGACAAATTCCTGGAAGACCGCGGGAGCATTACACAGACCGAAGGGCATCACTAAGTATTCGTAGTGCCGGTCTCAAGTGTTTAACGCGGTCTTCATATCAAATCATAAGCCCCACGAAGATCTTGGCTCCTCGCATGTGGTCAAATAGTTTGGAAATTAGTGGTAACGGATATCTGTTCTTGACCGTGACTTGATTGAGACCACGGTAGTCAATGCAAGGCCGAAGAGATCCGTCTTTTTCTTGACAAAGATGAACCCGGCCGGGGAGGAGGATTTTTGCATGAAACCCCTCTCCAGATTTTCCTTGATATAGACCGACATAGACTGAGTCTCTAGCAATGAGAGAAGGTATACCAGACCACGGGGAGGGGACGCATTTGGAACCAGTTCAATGGGGCAGTCATAAGCCCGGTGTGGAGGAAGCGTCTCAGCATCCTTCTTGCTGGAGATATCCACATACTGAGAGAAATGAGGGGGTAATCCTGCCAATGACTGAGGCAGAGGAGGCTGGACAGAATGGATCTGTAACAGACACCGGCTGCGACGTTTGGAGCCCCATTGGAGAACTTCTCCGGAATTCCAGTCCAGGACTGGGGCATGTAGTCGGAGCCAAGGCAGGCCCAGTAGGACAGGATTGACGGCTTTAGGCAGAACAAGAATCAAAATTAGTTCCGAATGAAGGGCTCCAACTTGGAGCTTCAGATTCTTGGTTTCAGATACGATCGGGTCGGGCGGAGGCAGTCCATTCACTGAGGCAACAGTCAAAGATGTCTCGAGAGGGACTGTGGGCAACTGGACAAGATCCACTAGGTCTTTTTGGATGAAGTTTGCTGTAGACCCTGAGTCCAGATATGCAGAGAACAGATGCGTCTTTTCACCAAACACTATAGTCACGGTAATGGACAGTCTTCAGGAGAACTGTCTATCTAGCACTGTTCCCCCTAGGGTTGTCTCTCCAACCAATCCGAGGCATTGCAGTTTCTTTTGCTTCTGAGGGCACAAACGCACAACATGGCCTCCAAGGCCACAATACAGACAAAGTCCTGAGGTGCATCTGCAGTGTTTCTCCTGGGCAGACAGTTTGAGCCGGTCCACCTGCATAGGCTCCTCTGGTGGGACAACTGGTGAGGGCAACAGGGATTGCTGGAAGATAGGAGCCAACTTAGGGAATCTTCTCTCCCGACAAACCTCTTGGGATCGCTCCCGGATCCTCATGTCTATCCGGGTGGCTAGAAGTATGAGGTCATCCATCATTTTACCAGACAGTCCATGCCAGAATGTAGCCACCAAGGCCTCGTTGCTCCAGGACATCTCTGCCGCCAGGGTGCGGAACTGAATGGCATATTCGCCGATGGAGGTGTCCCCCTGGCGAAGGGTCAGAAGAGATGCAGCTGCTGAGGAGACTCATCCAAGTTCCTCAAATACCGTGCAAAATGTCTGTAGGAAACACTGGAAGTCACGGGTCTCTGGTCCCTGACGTTCCCAGATAGGGTTTGCCCATGCTAGGGCCGTGCCATTAAGGAGTGAGACTATAAATGCGATCCTTGCGCCATCAGTAGGAAATGCTCTGGCATGTAGACTGAAGTGGAGCTGACATTGGTTCAGAAATCCCCTGCAGGTCCTCTCATCTCTGTCGTAGTGAGGAGGTAGTGGCAGCGAGAATCGGGTTTCAGCACTGTTACTGACAGGAGGTGTAGCATGAGGAACAGCCGGAGCAACAGGAATGAATGCTGAGATGACTGCAGCTTGTGCATCCAGCCGATGTGCAATGGCGTTCACCGCCTGGAGTTGGTCCTGTCGTAATTGGCAGACTAGCATATCCGCCTGCATAGCTTGTGATGTCGTCACGGTCTTCGGTTGACCAGCCGGGTCCGTGGCCTGAGCGTACTGTCACGATCTGTGAGTATGTGGACCCACTGGACCGTACCGCGGTAGCGGGATAGCAGCTGGCCAAACAGTTTACCAAGTGAATGTCTATATAGTCCAAGCACAAGGGTACCTGTAGCAGTTCAGACAGTAGTAATGGCTAGGCTCGGATGCGACCTTGGCATCAGACACCTGCCATGGTCTAATACAGCAGGCGTGACCAATGGCACAATACGACTCCAACTTTCTAAGGCACAGGAACAATGGTAGCACAGGATACAGGTAGCAGGTACGGGAACACTGGGAACAGGATAACACTAAAGGACCATTTGCAAGACTAACACGGGTAAACACAACAATGCTCAGGCAATGAATGAAAGGGCAGAGCATTTTTATAGTCCAGGGTGATCATGGGCTAATTACAGATTTTCCTCATGTGTGTGCACTGGCCTTTTAAGGTCGTGTGCGAGCGCGCGCGCGCACCCTACGGGAACTAGTGCAACGAAGCGGAAGTGGGTGCCGGCGTCTCTCTGGAGGGAGATGCCGCCCGGTGCTCACTTGTCCATAGCCGCGGCCGTCGGGGGGCAGGTAAGCACGACAGTCCGCGGCTGTGGACGTTACAATGGGGTTCCTTATAAACTCCATTTTTGCCATTTGTTCACAGAGCATAATATCACAGTCATCGCTTGATTAATTGTGATGTATCATGGGTAAACAACAACATATCATTCCAGCAAACAAGAATATGCAGCCTCCACACGGTCCTGCTGTACTGGATGTTTTGGCTGTTAGTGGAAAAAGAGCAACATTTTTCATAAGTAAAAATGTTTAGAGACACAGAAGATTGGTCCTTATATGTTTCTACTCCAGAGTCCTCAGTTCTGACAATACACAAATTGCACATAATGATTATCTGCATACAAGGCGAGGGCTCTATACCCAGGAGTGCCAGGCTCAGGCGGATGACTGCGTATGTAATTACAGTAGGCATCTCTATTGTAGATTTCTCTGGTTGTAATGGGACAGCATCTCCATTCTTGTTTAATCTCCTCTTGATATATTGTTTGTGAGCTGAGAAGCCCTCCTAAAGCATCTGTAAACCTAAAAATGCGGGCAGCAATTCAGCTAAGACTGGCACAGCACACTGAAGTTTACGGAAAGAAAATGCTCTATATAATGCAAATAGTTAGGCTATAGTAAGCTTTTCATGTCAATGTAAATTAATAATATAATATTTTCAGCCACTTTTGTATTTTTACATCTACTTTACATTTCGGGTAATTTTACTTGCTCTACAAAAATTATATCTATTGTAAACAGTCAGTAGGAAGACTGGTAGAGGGTAGGTATGTGCCACTGAAATTTCTTATCTCAGTGGTGTAAATCTCTGGGAAGTTCGTTGCTCACAAGGTTAGTTCGTGAGCAGGAGTTTTTTAGGCTGGATTTCAGGGTCCGGGATTTAGGAATGGCTGTAAAGATTCTGGGTGGGATGGCCATTCCCATACCTCCACTCCAGGTTTTGATTTCTAGAGGTTCTGAGTCTCAGCTGGCCCTGATTAAAAGGGAAGCTGACAGTGTGAAGAGAGAGAGTGAGGAGGAAGGAGGTTGTTATTCCTCCAGGGAGACTGCTATGACCGAAGCACCTAACAAAGGGGATTTGCACACTCAGGTGGTGGCTGCTACAGGGTGAGAACTTTAAAGATTGTTTTTCAACAAAGTTATATTGTTTTGTTGGTTGCTTTACCCAGTGGACGCAAACTCTGTACAAAAAGGATCTGTTTGTTTGGTGCAAATAAAAAGTACCCGCTGTGTCTGTTTTACCCTGTTTCCGTGTGCGTGACTGCCCAATACAGCAACCCAAGGGGAACGCCAGCTCACACTATCACGAACCTGGGCTAGGAGGCTATTTTTGATACTATGGAGTGTTCTTATATGCCAATCTTAACTGCAGTGCCTTGGAGTAAAATGCACCAAATTTATTAAGATGTGCATGTCTTTTAATAAATTTGGTGCATCTTGGGCTGTCCTAAAGCCAGAAAGTGAGTTTGTTTGTTTTCTCTGCTTTTTTCACCATTTCCTGGCTTTAAACATAAAGGGGTTTTCAGAGTTATTCCAAAAAGTGTCAGGGGTATAAGGAATACATAAAAAAAAGCCATCACTCACCTCGCAGATCCTCAGTGTACTAGCGCCGTTACTCCGGTCCTACCTGCCGCTGTATATTGACATGGCTGCAGCGATAACGTGCCCGTATACTCATGTGATCGCTTCAGCCAATCATCGTATACCAACTGAGACCAGTGATTGGCTGCACTGATCATGAAGGTATAGAAGCATGTCATCGCTGCAGCCATGTCAATAAACAGTGGCGGGGAGGACCGGAGCAACGGCGCTGGTACGCCTGGGATCTGCGAGGTGAGTAATGTTTTTTTTTATACATTCCTCATACCCTTGCCACTTTTTGGAATAACTCGCAAAACCCCTTTAAATGATAATGCAAATATGGCCTTGCATCATAATTTGAAACTTTTCTATGCCAAAATGCTGGTGCAAATCAATTGATAAATTTCCCCCATTGTGCCATATCACCTGATCATCACATCTATGTGTTTGTTGAATGTTCCAAATCAAAACTATAAGCATTCATTTTAAGTCACCCATGTAGGAGACTAGATTTTGGAAAATCCACCATAAGAGCATTAGTGAGGTCAGGTACCGATTTTGGAAGTTTAGATCATTCCACACATGTTTAATGGAATTTAAGTCAGAGTTGTGTGTGGGCCATCCAAGTTCCTCTACATCTAATTTAGGAAAAAAAATCCATACAGATAGAGAATTTAAATTGTGAGCTCTACTGGGGACAGTTAGTAATGAGAAATTCTGAAAAGTGCTGCGGTATATGTTGGCACTTACAGATGTGTTCTCCCTTAACTTATATCTAAACTCGACATGTCCGGAGATGTGTGGCACAAGATGTTAAACGAACATGTAAAAAAAACGTATACTTCAGACAGATGCCTCCGATGGAAGTCATCCGTCAGCCATCCCTCCCCCATAGACTCCCATGTTTTAAAAACCTATATCTTTATCGTATAGTTTTTAGTTTTTTTACTGGATGGCGGTGACGGATGTTTCTGAAGGATGCCATCCATTCCCCGTAGACTCCAATGTTAAAAATAACATGTTTACATATTTTTTACTGGCTGGCACAATATTTTATTGAATTAATATTATGAAAATTGTATAACTTAATGCAATTCAAGAAAAGTTAAGTGTGGACACATCAGAGTATAAATAAATATAACATAATAAAATATATAATATTGGCAATGTTCATGGGGGTTATCACAAGACGAGAATCTCACTACTTTATATGCTGCAGAATTAGGATGTTCGTTCATTGATATTGAAAGGCCCTGCCTATACCATGAAGAACAGCCTGAGGAACATGACTTCTCACCCACAAGCTTTATAGTTGACACTTCTATGAATATGGATATTTAATGGAGCAGAGAGGGATTTTTTGTCATCTATCAAGTCAATATTCATCCATCAAGCACGCAGAACAAGAGTGACAAACTTTGAAGAGTTCCAAACTAATTCTAAAGAAATGGAAACATGTCTTCTGCAGTGGTGAATTATACTTCACCATATGGCAGGAGAACATTTTGGAAAATATGATCCTTTTAAAATAATATACAAATGTGCACAGTCCCACCGAAACCCATGTAATCCCATGTAAAACTATGGCATTTGGGACAGTTTTTAAATAAATTACACCATGGGGCATTTTTCATGGCCCCAAAGTTCAAGACCACATACAACTTGGTAACAAATTAAACTTCTAGCCTGGAGGTACAAGTGTCAGTGGTTCTGTAAAGGATCTGCCAGGCACAGCTTCGGGGTTAACTCCCATAGGTAATCAGTCGGCACCTGAGTCTATGTCTCTGAGACTGACTCCAGCTTCCACCACTCAGGCTGGCAGGCTTAGGAGTGGGAGAGCCTATCGCAGCCTGGCCAGACTCAGCTAGCTCCCGCCCTCGGTCTATTTATACCTGCCTTTCCTGTTCCTCCTTTGCTTGTGATTCTTCTCGTGTGGTTTCCTGGCCTTGCTACAGCTTCTGACTATTTGATCCTGCTCCATACTGACCCTGGCTTACTGACTACTCTCCTGCTCTGCGTTTGGTACCTCGTACACTCCTGGTTTGACTTGGCTCATTCACCTCTCTTGTTGCTCACAGTGTTGCCGTGGGCAACTGCCCCATTTCCCTTAGCTTTGTGTACCCTTGTTTGTTTGTCTCGTGAACTTACTGAGCGTAGGGACCGCCGCCCAGTTGTACCCCGTCGCCTAGGGCGGGTCATTGCAAGTAGGCAGGGACAGAGTGGAGTGTAAATTAGGGCTCACTTGTCCGTTTCCCTACCCCTATCATTACAGGTTCTGAGCATTATAAATTAGCACTCTGAGGTGTTACCTTCACCTTGACCATCACCAGTGGTGCCACAGTTTGTGCATTTAGGATTAGGCTATTAATAGCCCAAAGATATGCTTCATAGTTTTCACCCTTCATCGGTTTATCATTCTGTATTCAATGTAGTCGCATTGCACTTTTTTTTGTTCTGTGATTTCTATACCAGTTTGTCTAACAGATTACATTGTGCGAAATGCAGAGAAATTTAGCTTTGCCCTTTAAACAAATGGGGAAAATATCTTATATGATTTCACTGTAATGATAACCTTACATTATGAAAAGCAACATTATTGATAGAAGTCTGGAAATCCCAGAATGAACATTCAGCTTCTTGCCTGATAGCGGATTCCTGCTCTTTGCCAGACATGAAAATTAGATTGTATGAGTGACTGAAGAGGAACACCGTGTGAAAACATCAATCATACTGCTGCAGAGAAGTTATTACATATCATTACCTTCAGTGCTGTACGTTCTACAGGTATTCAATCCAAATGTGCATACACCTCAATTCATACAAATGACATGGGCTTTTGTATTATTTAGCTTTGCACACATATCTGTATATATATATACACACACACACACATACATATATATATATATATGTATGTATGTATGTGTGTGTGTATATATATATATAAAAATTAACTATATGGACAATTGTTTTGGGACACTTACACATTAGACCTACAGGAGCTTTTATAACATCCTATTCTGAATTTATAGGCATTAGTATGGAGTTATTTTCCCCCTTTGCAGCTTCCTCTCTTCTGGGAAGGCTTTCTACAAGATTTTGGATTGTGTCTGTGGGAATTTTTACCAATTCCTCCACTAATGTTGAACGAGAGGTCTGGCTCACAATCTCCATTCTAGTTAATCTTAAAGAGGCTCTGTCACCACATTATAAGTGCCCTATCTTCTACATAGTCTGATTGGCGCTGTAATGTAGATAACAGCAGTGGTTTTTATTTTGAAAAATGATCATTTTTGAGCAAGTTATGAGCAATTTTAGATTTAGTTTCTTAAAGACCAGCTGGGCGTGTTTTTACTTTTGACCAAGTGGGTGTTGTAAAGAAGTGTATGACGCTGACCAATCAGTGACCAATCAGCGTCATACACTTCTCATTGTTCCAGCCCAGCTTCTTTCACTGCACAATCACACTGTAACAATGGGCTGGAACAATGAGAACGCCCAGCTAGTAAAAGTATTAAAAACGCCCCGATGTACGCACATAATACACGCCCACTTGGACTTTTGCGAGCCTCATTTGCATAAATACAAAAATGGTCATAACTTGGCCAAAAATGCTCGTTTTTTAAAATAAAAACGTTACTGTAATCTACATTGCAGCGCCGATCTGCTGCAATAGCAGATAGGGGTTGCACAATCTGGTGACAGAGCCTCTTTAAGGACACTTTCTCATAGCTCTGAAATATGGAACCTGCTGACTATGCCATCTTCCATCTGCTCTTCACAATTGACCTTTTAATCATTTACTGAATGTAGGGCAGGATATGCATTACAAAGTTGTGCGTTATTTCATTGTAGCAGAGAAATAGTTGAGTCATATTTGGAATGTCACGAAAGCACAAAGCTGCCAGTGTCGGATGCCAGTTTAGATTTCACATTCATGTTATCCTTGAATTCAAGCCTTACTTGATACAATATGACTGTGCAACTATTATGCTCCTCTAAGAAGCGTGCAACTCTTTACGGTGGGTTTATGATTTGCGTTTAGTGTACATCAGGTTGGAGGAGTTTCCCTGTTTGTAGCATTTTTGCAAAAACAACATAAACATGTTATAAACATGTAGGTTTTACTAGAAAAATAAGCCATTGCTTCTGTAACAACTATTTTTGAGCTGTGACTTGGAGCATGATTGGATTGTGATGTTGTGGTATCCAGCAAAGTACTTTTTCACTTGCTGATAATTTTTTCGATTTAAAGGCTATTTACACCTTTGAAAAATAAATAAATAAATAAATAAATAAATATATATATATATATATATATATATATATATATATATATATATTTATTTTTTTAATAAATCAATATTTTATGTATTTTTAAACAACTTTTAAATAGACTTTTATTATTATTTTTTACTTTTTACAATACAGCTTCTTTGTATGTTGCATACATAAAATCTGTATCGTTCTGTCTGAGTCACGTCCGTCTGTTCAGCTGAACTGGTGGCTCGACTGAAAGCTGGTCCTGTGTGTCTCTGACACATCCAATCAACCTAATATCGATCATGTCTAAGTTCATAACTTAGATGTGATTGTTATTAGGTGGATTCTGTGTGCCAGAGACAAACAGGACCCGATCTCAGCCGAGCTGTCAGTTCAGTTGATCTGACAGACATGGCTCAGAAAGAACAGTACAGCTTCTATGCCTACAGGATACATAGAAGCTGTATCGTAAAAAGTAAAAAAAAATAATAATACGTTTCCTTTCAAAAGGTGTACATGGCCTTTAAGAGTCTCAGAGTCATGCAGTCCAATGCTGGTTTAATTTTACAGCTGGCAGCATGAAATAATTCTGTAAGACCTGTGGCACACCATATCTAACCTCCTAAAAAGATTTAATATTTAGTGGTCTGGCTTCTAAACCTATAATTAACAATGATTACACTGCATGGTAAACCAGAGGATGTTTTTCAATTATAATGCAGGAAAATATAATTTCTAATATGACAAAGATGACCTTTATTTTATTGTAACTTTTAAATAAATTTAAAGTAAAACATTTGGGCAGATTTACTTTTCAAATTGAGGCAGAATTCGGTTTTTCGTCACATTTCTAAACAGTTTTGAAACGTTTTGCGCCACGCTCGACAAGGGTGTGTTGCTTTGGGGTTAAGGGTAGTGGATTAAAATGTGCGCTGTGTGCCAAGATTTTGGCACAAAAAAACTAGCTTAAACGAAGCCAACCAAGGGGTAGTATATGCAAGAGAAAAGTCTCTAAACTGTCTAGCTAGATGTGCCAAATTTACCATACAGCATGCAACACTTTGATAAATTTGGCAGATCTTCTGACTGCCTGATCTAAATTTACACTGTCTAAAACTTAGACAGTATTAGTAAATCTGCCCCATTGTGTGGAATTTTATCATACTTCACGGTCCACAGAATAAAATAAAAAAAATGACAAAAACCCTATTGCAATTTACAATGTTCTAGTATTAGAATTGTTTCCTTGAAGGATATGTACACCTTTGAAAGTATTTTTTGAATGTGTTTTTAAACAAATTTTATATTGACTTATGAAAAAATGTTTTTACTTTTTACTATACAGCTTCTATGTATCCTGTATACATTGAAGCTGTATTGTTCTCTCTCAGCTGATTCCGTTAGTTCAGCTAAACTCATGGCTTGGCTGAGATCGGGTCCTGTGTGTCTCTGACACGCAGGATCCAGCTAATATTGATCACATCTAAGTTACGAATCGTTATTAGCTGTATCCTGTGTCAGAGACACGCAGGACCAGCTTTCAGCCGAGCCATCAGTTCAGCTGAACTGATGGAATCGGGTAAGAGAGAACGATACAGCTTCAATGTATACAGGATACATAGAAGCTGTATTGTAAAAACAAATTATTTAATTAAAAGTAAATTGGTCTGTCTGTTTGCGGGGGATAATTTTCTTGCATACAGCTGAGGGTCGGGGCTTAGTCAGGGGCGGGGCCTATTATTCTTTGTCTCCTACCACAGACAGAGCAGTGGTGGGAGGCTCCTTCTGCAGCCAGTTAGAGAACAATTATTTACATATTTCTCAGTTTTGAATGAAAAAACATAGGATGAAAAGAAAGGAGTCTAATAAAATGTTATTTCCCTAAAGCATTCCCATCGAAGTGTTTAAAAGAAGCTTTTACTTGCTGTCCCATAGTCCTAGTAAAGGCTGCTATAAACTTGTGCCCTTACTCTACTTACGGAATCACACGGGAATGGTAGGGATTTAATTCCCTTCCTACAGCCTAGCTCTTCTAACAGAACAGTTTTATAAAGATAAGTATTTCTGTGTTATTTTTGGCTTTCCATAAAATTGCAAGGATTTATCATGGCTCCCAAAGGAGATAGATAAATGACAAATACATCTCTGCTTCATCAATAACCTGTAAATAAATATTACACACATTACTGTGCTTTACCTTACATGCTGCATTATAAGAAATACGACACACTGACAATGACATGTGCGCCAAAATGTACTAAAAAAAAAAAAAAGACTAAAAACACTTCACAATTTGACTTTTGACTATATAAGTTGAGTAATATGTTTTTCTGAGAATTATATTTGTATTATTTCCCAAAGAGATTTCCCATTTCCTTTGGCAGAATATTCCAAATGACCTTCTAGCCTTTCCCAATTTTATTTAAGAACCTGTATGCCTTTATGTACACAAGCAGCTAAAATGGCCTTAGTTACTTGGCACGTTCAAATCCAGAGCAGGATCTTCCCTCACACAAATTGACGGCTTGTTATTGCCCAAATTTCACTTTGTGTCACTTTTATTCATGTCATGTGCACTTCGTAAACACTTAAGAAACTTACTGATTATTTATTATAAAAGTGCCGGTTATACTCTATAAATATCGGAAGGTTTTATTTCTGGAAACTGTGGATAATATGTCTTCGCTGCTGTCTACTCTATCTTTATAAGTTTTCATAGAGCCTTTACTAGAAAGACCTGTTATAGAAATTGATGTTGTAGCTCTTCTTATAGAAAATCTACCTGCATTTACTGACACCTTATATAGAAGTAGTGATACCAACAGCCTATTTAAAGGGTGGTAATGTTTTTGAAACACATTTTCCATTGCCCTTTTAGGACATATGTAGGTGATATCTCGTGCCAAACTTTGGTGTCTTGAATATTGTAGGACAGCAAAAAGTATTCAAGAACATGGGGCAGAGATTAGGACATGAAGGCCACACTCCAGCAGTGGATATCTAGTTCTGTTAACACCATTAGTCTAGGGCTACAGTTTTAAAAGGGTATTCCCAGCTAAGCACACTTTGGCAAATCACTGGGATTTTCTGATTGTAAGAGTCTGGTCTCCGAGACAAACACCGATCCCTAAAACGAAGAGACAAAAAGGAAGCGGTGTTGTAGTTCTCTGCACAGTGGATAGCCGGGAGCAATGTTGTGCAGGACAATCTGTGAATGAGCCCATCAGAAATCCACCAATCAGTAAATTATGGCAAATCCTAGCGATATACTATCAGTTGCTATAGTGGGGAACCCCCTTTAACAAAGCATCATCTGCAGAGGAATACACTGCGATACAGGCAATGTGTATATCTCTAGACTAGAACGGTTGTTTAAGAGTTACAACTGATGCTTTTGTGCTACAAAATGTCTCCATGTAGTCTCAACTTCAGGAAAGTTTTATGTAGAAATGCTATTTTTTTTTCTATACAGGAACATTCTTAGAATTAAAGGAAAGCTTAAACCAGGGGGGTTTCTATTAACTTCTTGACAACAAGTAAACGGAAAAAGTTTGGTCAAACCTTAGTCCTGATCAGAGGCTATGCTGCAGGTCGAAAAAGCCTAGAAGAAGGTTTTGCTACTGCAGCAGTTGCTGATAAGTATATCCCCTGTTTTACTGTAAGGCCTTATTCAGACGAACATGTCCGTTTTGCGAGCGTAAAAAAATTCACCGTTTTTCAAGAATTGCAGTTCCGTGGGCCATCAGTGTGTGTTCCGTGTGCCATCAGTTTTTTATTTCAGTGTTGGTGCACATTCTTAGATTTTTTTTCTCTCAGCCTTTCTTTAGCAACTATGGCGTGAAAGACGTAGAGCACGCGGATGACGTCCGTGTGCTGTCCGTGATTTTCACGCACCCGCAGAATTCAATAGGCGCATGGTCCGCTAAAACGGACTAGAATAGGACATCCTGCGAGTTTCACGCAGTGAAAAGACGGTGCGTGAAAAATCAAGCATGTTTAAATAGCCCCATTGAATTGTATAGGTCCGTGTGCTGTCCGTTGTTATAAAGTTGTATACGTCCATGTGCTGTCCGTTGTGTTAACGGACAGCACACGGACGTATACAACGTTCGTCTGAATGAGGCCTAAGGTTGTACAAATTGATGGTAAAAGTATTAGTTCAATAGTCAAGAATGACACCTTAGCTGTATTGAGGACTCCGCTCGTTCTATCACTACGTTGTGCTTTTCTTTCTATAGCAGCCATTTAGTATCTATGAAACTGTAATTTTGTTACTTAATCTCCCAGTTTTTACAGAAATGCATAGTTTTTGGTCTCTTCACCTTCCTCCCCCCTCCTGATTGATGTAATTATTCTGGTCAACGTTTCGATCGGAACTAGTTTTCAGAAATGAGGCATGGAGAGTATGGTATAGTGCATTGGCAATACACTATGGGCAGTAATGAGAAAGTACCTTTTACACTGGCAAACGTGACCTATCAGACTGGGCAAAGAGTTGCATTATACAAAAATAACAACTTGTATTGCACCCAAAACGGAATCGGCCTGTAAATTATCTTCAGTAGAAACACATTACTCTATATTTCCTTCTGGATACAAACAGACTTGACCATCTCCTGAACGTCTGAATTTACTTAGAACTTTCCGCTACTTCCATTTCTATGTCCAAAACAACATGAAAACAGTACTTGTATGTTCTTGGCTTGGTAAATATATCCAATTCTTTACAAAAGCTCTTTCTCAGACCACAGTCTGTCTCTCTGCCTGTCTGAAACTTCTCATACTCTCAGTTACTTCCAAGAGGAAAAGTGATGTTTATAAAAGTGACATCTTATTTAAGGATAAACAATAGAGTTTAAAATGCCTAACGTAAGAAAAAGGAAATTAGCTTGGAAAGCAGCAACGTTGCTTGCAATAAATATTGAAGATACTTACGCTTTTTCCAGAAATGCATCCCGGGACATGTTCTGTGCCAGCAAGTTTGTTGCCAGACTGAAAATCTCATCAGTCCACTCCTAAGTAGAAATAAGATAAACATGCTTTAGCTAAAGTACAAAAGCCATAAGATGTTTAGTTTGAACTAACTTTGTAGCCAACCAAATATTTTTATGTTGCATGGGAAGGAGAAAACAGTGATGTAAACATAATGTCGGGATGCCACTCTTACCTGTGAGACAACACTAATATCAATGATAAAGAACTAATGGTCATTGATTAAATGCAAAATACCATGGTTGAAATCCAATCAAATAAACCCATTGGGAATGTTTATCAATGACTTGTCGGGACCCCAAAGCTGTTTGTAAATCAAAGTAATGGACAACGCTCCCAAGTGTGAAATTTTTCATTGCAACTTTATTTTTCGGTTATTGTAATACAATTTGCTGGCTCATACAGTAATGAATTTTTATACGAATGTCCTGACTCTTACCCACTAAGGCCGGCAGCGACAGAGGGGAGATAGGTGGATGGCATTTTGATTTGTTCAATATACATTACAGATGCGTACGGACTGTGTTTGGTTTTGGTTTCTGATTTCACAGAAAAAGCCGAACAGACACGAAGCGGCTGAGCGCCGCTCATACGAGCGCTTCAGCTGCTTCGTTCTAGCGATTGGTGGGGGTCTCAGTGCTCGGACCCCCACCAATACAAACTTCTGACATGTCACTATGACATGTCAGAAGTTTGTCAAACGTTTAGCTACACTTTAACCCCATCAGGACCGAGCTCATTTTGGCCTTCAGGACCAGACCCATTTTTACAAATCTGACATGTGTCTCTTTATGTGGTAATAACTCCGGAATGCTTTTACCGATCCAAGCGATTCTGAGATTGTTTTCTCGTGACATATTGTACTTTATGGTAGTGAAAAAATTTGGTCGATAAATTTAATATTTATTTGGGAAAAACACCAAGATTTAGAGAAAATTTGCAAAAATTAGCATTTTTCTAAATTTAAATGTATCTGCTTGTAAAACAGATGGTTATACCACCCAAAATAGCTACTATTTCACATATCCCATATGTCTACTTTATGTTTGCATCGTTTTTTGAACGTCCTTTTATTTTTCTAAGACGTTACAAGACATAGAACTTTCTCAGCAATTTCCTACATTTTCAAGAAAATTTCAAAAGGCTATTTTTTCAGGGACCAGTTCAGTTGTGAGGTGGCTTTGAGGGCCTTAAATATTAGAAAGTCCCCATAAATCACCCCATTTTTAAAACTGCACCCCTCAAAGTATTCAAAACAGCATTCAGAAAGTGTTTTAACCCTTTGAACCATTTCACAGGAATTAAAATAAAGTAGAAGGGAAATTTACAAATTTCATATTTTTGGCCAAAATTCATTTGTAATACATTTTTTTTCTGTAACACAGAAGGTTTTACCCAAGAAACGCAACTCAATATTTATTGGCCAGATTCTGCAGTTTTTAGAAATATCCCAAATGTGGCCCTAGTGCGCTACTGAACTGAAGCAAAGGCCTCAGAAGCAAAGTAGCACCTAGTGGATTTTGGGGCCTCCTTTTTGTAGAATATATTTTAGGCACCATGTCCAGTTTGAAGAGGTCTTGTGGTGCCAAAACAGTGGAAAACTCCCAAAAGTGACCCCATTTTGGAAACTACACCCCTCAAGGAATTTATCTAGGGGTATAGTTAGCCTTTTGACCCAACAGGTTTTTTGCTGAATTTATTATAATTAGCTTGTGAAGATGAAAATCGACTTTGTTTCTGAAAAAACATAGAATTTTCTAATTTTTACAAGGAATAAAGGAGAAAAAGCCCCCCAACATTTGTAAAGCAATTTATCCCGATTACGGCAATACCCCATATGTGGTAATAAACGGTTGTTTAGACCCACGCCAAAGCTCAGAAGGGAAGGAGCGACATTTGGATTTTGGAGCGCAGATTTTGCTGGAATTGTTTATGGTGCCATGTCGCGTTTGCAACGCACTGGAGGGACCAAAACAGTAGAAACCCCCAAAAGTGACCCCATTTTGGAAACTACACCCCTCAAGGAATTTTTTTAGGGGTATAGTTAACATTTTGACCCCACAGGTTTTTTGCTGAATTTATTATAATTAGCTTGTGAAGATGAAAATCGACTTTGTTTCTGAAAAAACATAGAATTTTCTAATTTTTACAAGGGATAAAGGAGAAAAAGCCCCCCAACATTTGTAAAGCAATTTCTCCCGATTACGGCAATACCCCATATGTGATAATTAACTGTTGTTCAGACCCACAGCAGGGCTCATAAGGGAAGGACTGCCATTTGGAGCGCAGATATTGTTGGAATGGTTTTCGGTGCCATGTCGTGTTTTCAAAGCCCTGGAGGGACCAAAACAGTAGAAACCCCCAAAAGTGACCCTATTTTGGAAACTACACCCCTCAAGAAATTTTTCTAGGGGTATAGTTAACATTTTGACCCCACGGGTCTTTTGCTGAATTTATTAGAATTAGTTTGTGAAGATGAAAATCTACTGTGTTTCAGAAAAAACATAGAATTTTCTAATTTTTAAAAGGAATAAAGGAGAAAAAGCACCCCAACATTTGTAAAGCTATTTCTCCCGATTACGGAAATACCCCACATGTGGTCATAAACGGCTGTTTAGACCCACAGAAGGGCTCAGAAGGGAAGAAGTGCCATTTGGAGCGCAGATATTGTTGGAATGGTTTTCGGTGCCATGTCGTGTTTTCAAGGCCCTGGAGGGACCAAAACAGTAGAAACCCCCCAAAAGTGACCCCATTTTGAAAACTGCACCCCTAAGGTATTCACCTAGTGGTTTAATGAGTGTTTGTACCGCTAGGTTCATAGCCAGAATCATGGTATTTAGGTGGTAATTTTTTTACCAAATCTATTATTTTTGGTACATGGTTGCCTTCCACAGCATATTAACCCGTAGAAGTGCATTTGCCAGTGTATGTAACTGTGTCATGCCAACAAAGCAGATGACCAACAAATGTGTCAGTCCACAGCTGTTAACAACAGTTAAAGCAGGGAGAATTTAAATTAGAACTGTATTGGACTGAAGGGCAATATATTTGAGAACTGGAGGAAAAAAATTAGAACTTGAGCATGTTCACAGGATGAAAGAACAGGGCTTTATAATGTCACTTCTTTTTTTCAAAGGGACTAGTCATACATCTCTTTAGCCCCATCAATCAGTTATAATAATAGGCAAACTCAGTAAAATTATTAAAAAATATATGTATTGAAGGAATATTACATTTATATGAAATGATGCTGTCAAATAAAAATTTAATTTTTATCTCAAGTATGCTATTTCAGTGATTCCAACTGACATTATTTTGAAAACTCTACCCTTCAAGGTATTCATCTAGGGGTATATTGAGAATTTTGTTAGGGGTTTTTCAAAAATATTTTAATTTTGTGTGACCAATTATAACGTGAAACCACGTAGGTATTTATCTAGGGGTATAGTGAGAATTTTGTTAGGGGTTTTTCAAACATTTTTTAATTTGGTGTTACTAATTATAACGTGAAGCCACTTTAGGTATTCATCCAGGGGTGCAGTAAGAATTTTTAGTTTTGTTTGGGCTTCTTTTAAATTTTGTGGGCAAAAATTATTTGATATAAAATTACTCTGCTTCAAAAATCAATTTAGAATGGCCAATTTGTAAAATAAACGGGTGTATAAATAAAATAATCTAACTGTAAAGGATCTGCCAGGCACAGCTTCGGGGTTAACTCCCTTAATTAATTAGTCAGCACCTGAATCTTCATCCCTGAGACTGACTCCAGCTTCCACCACTCAGGCTGGCAGGCTTAGGAGTGGGAGAGCCTATCGCAGCCTGGCCAGACTCAGCTAGCTCCCGCCCTCTGTCTATTTATACCTGCATTTCCTGTTCCTCCTTGCTTGTTGTTCTTTTTCGTGTGGTTTCCTGGCCCAGCTACAGCTCCTTCTACTTTGTTCCTGCTCCATACAGACCCTGGCTTACTGACTACTCTTCTGCTCTTCGTTTGGTACCTCGCACACTCCTGGCTTGACTCGGCTCGTTCACCACTCTGGTTGCTCACGGTGTTGCCGTGGGCAACTGCCCCTTTCCCTTGCTTGTATTCCCTTGTATGTTTGTCGTGCACTTACTGAGTGCAGGGACCGCCGCCCAGTTGTACCCCGTCGCCTAGGACGGGTCGTTGCAAGTAGGCAGGGACAGAGTGGCGGGTAGATTAGGGCTCACTTGTCCGTTTCCCTACCCCCCGGTCATTACACTAAAACTCAGTGGAGGTATGGTAAATTTTGAAGCATTTATTGATGCATAGGCTTGGCTTTTTGGGGCATGTCTCACACTGGTAGATAGTGTCTTTCCTAATGCCTTTTTTGGAACACACCCGACATCTTTTCTGGGATCTTGTTTTCTTGTCAGTGGGGGGATTTACTGAGCGAAAGTGCTGGCCTGGGATTATACGGCAACTATAATCTCCCAAAGAAGTGCCCTCGCCTCCTGGGTTGTCAAACAAAAGGGCCTTGATTATTGTCTCCTGAAATTGGAGAAATGTGTTTCGATTGCCTGCGTATCTGGACACCACAAATGCGTTATACATTGCCATTTGGGTGAGGTGGACTGCCAGCTTCTTGTACCAGGTCTTACTTTTACGCATGGCACTATACGGCTTTATGACCTGATCAGATAGATCCACCCCACCCATAAAGCGGTTATAATCCAGTACGCAGGCAGGCTTGGAAGTTGTGGTGCTGGAGCCACGAACTGGAACATTGATGCTGCTATCCTTATGGATGCTAGTTAGAATGTGGACATCTTTCTTGTCCCTATATTTCACTAGCAACATGTCACTGCACATTGCTTTGCTTTCCCCTTTTGGCAAAGTCTGGCCCAGGAGGGTTTTGGGGAGGCCCTTAGAATTTTTTTTGATTGTGCCACAGGCCACTGTCGCTCTTGCCAAAAGGCACTTTTGGAGAGGGATGCTGTTATAAAAATTGTCTATATAGACATGATATCCCTGGCCAAGTAGCGGGTGTACAAGATCCCACACAATTTTTCCGCTGACAGTAAGGGAAGGGGGGCACTCTGGGGGATCGATTTTTGGAATCCCTTCCCTCATAAATCCGGAAACAATGGGTGTACCCGATGGAACTTTCACAGATCTTATAGAGCTTTATTCCATACCGGGCCCTTTTATTTGGGAGGTATTGACGGAAGTGGAGCCTTCCCTTAAAACTGACGAGAGACTCGCCGACCGCAATATTTTTATCTGGGGTGTAGATTTGGGCAAATTTTAAATTCAAATGATTTATGACAGGCCTTATTTTAAATAAACGGTCATAATTTGGATCATTGGGGGGTGGGCAGCGGGAATTATCTGCGTAATGCAGAAATTTGAGGACGACCTCAAATCTTCTTCTGGTCATAATGGTGCCATAAAGGGGGGTATAATATAGGACATCCGATGACCAGTAGTCCCTAATGCTGGGTTTCTTTATGAGGCCCATATTCAGTAACAGGCCCGAAAATTTGCAAAGCTCCTCAGAGTTTGTGGGGGTCCAATTTTGGTCTTTGGCATAGTAGGATGTGGGATTGTTGGCGAGAAATTGTTCCGCATATAAATTAGTCTGTTTGACCATTAAATTTATAAATTCAGCGGAGAAAAATAATTTTAAAAAATCGAACTCTCCAAACCCCGTGGTCTCCACTTGGATTCCCGAGGATGCGGTGAAGTCGGGAACCTGGGGGGCATAACTTGTAGCAGGCATCCATATCGCCTCACTATCGGGGGGGGGGGGTCAGAACCAGCAACTCTTCTGTGCTGCTGGGGGGCTCATCAGACTCGGTAGACGAAGATGATGTCAGCACGAACTCCATTTCATCTTCGCTAGCAGAGTCTGTATCTGAGCACAGCATAGCGTACGCCTCCTCTGGGCTATAAAATTTCTGTGCCATATTGTAGTAATGGACACTACAATGTAACAGCTCTAATTTTATTGTAACCCTAAAATGTAACTGTCACTAAGAAAAAAAATTTTTTTTTTAGAGTTTTTTTTTTTTATATATATTTTTTTGTATTTTTTGTTTTTATTAACTGGAAACAAACTGGCGCTCTCAAAAACGTAGGAGCAGGATGGAACGGACTGGGTCACTGCGTAAAACTGTGACTGTATGTGGCACGGCAACAGTGAATGGTGGCGATCTGTGTGTATCGGACTGGACGCTGACACGGATCAATGTTCTCTCGCTGGGCAGTGAGGGGACGATCTGGGGGTATTTAGGCTATTGCCTAACGTAATCTGGCGCAGTATTTTCACTGGGGTAATGGGTGGGCGATTTGGGGATTATTTTCTAACTACTGGGACAGGAGAGATCTGAGGAGATCTGAGGAGATCTGAGGAGATCTGGGAGGATCTGGGGAGATCTAGAAGAGATCTTTATTCACTGTATTTTAACTTTTTCTGTCTGACAGGGCTTCACACGACGACTCTCACAAGCTCTTTGACAGAAATGAGCTTGTCAGAGTCGGCGATGAGGAGAATTCTCTGTTTTGTTTACATATGCTGTGATTGGTCATTCATTTTTGAATGACCAATCACAGCCATCGACGTCACAGAACCACTTTGATTGGTCCTGTACCGGTGAGCAGCAAGTGTTTGTTGCTACTCGCCGCCGTGATCTGCCTGCTGTCACCATGTCAAGTGACATGGTGACAGTTTATCGTCTGGACGTAACTGTACGTGATAATGCGGGAATGCACCGCAGATTATGACGTACATTAACGTGATCCGGCGGGAAGGGGTTAAGGATTCTCCTTTTTATAGTTATAGTCCTAGGTATAAAAAGATCATTTGATTTCTGTATTGATCTTTGATATATTTATATAAAATGATTAGGTCGTCCTTCAGATGTCTTTTTTCTAAACTAAGTAACACCAATTTTGATAATATATCTGGTGATTTGGATCCACAAAAGGTCTCCATGACAACTATGCACAAGACAGAAATCCGGAACATTAATTGTTGTCATCAAAATTTCAGACTGCAGGCTTCAAATTTTAAAGGGTATGTCTTACATGACATCCCTTTCTTGAAATGGGTCAGCTGTTATTGCCAGGGGAAGTTGCAGCCAGTCAATGTAGTATTACATGGCAGACATTCAAATAAAAGACGTTTATGTAATACATGCATGAGCCCGGTCTGCTAGAGTGATAGCCGATGATACTCAGTGACTCTCCACTCCGGCTCATAGAGTAGTTGTTCTAAGCATGATGTCCATATACCCTAACAAAGTAGAAGGAAAGGGATTGTTTTCGCTATACATCCCCTTTAAGGGATTATATCTTAGTATAGAGGATATTTAAAACCTGTTTTTCGCCCTTTTAATGTATACTAAGGGACAATTTTATATTATTCTTCAGTTAGGCCTCCTTCGAAATCAAATTTAATACAATGTTAAGTGTCCCAAGTTCTTTCAATGTAAACAATCATTCACAGTATAAAGACAGATGTAGTAGAATAGAGTTTGTTATTTCTTCTTTTGGGGCTGCACTGCCAGTGCATTGTGATAACTCAATAAGTTATAGTTTTAGGTTTACCTGTAGCCCTAGGTAAAACCACAAATAATACACTGTGATACCCAATGGGATATAACAATGAGTTGTGGTAAGTGATTGACTCAGCTCAGCTACATCTAAGTCTGTTCATTCTGCTATATCTGTGTGTAATTGTAAACTGTAGTAAGAGATTGTTCACAAAGTGCAATGTATCTGTTGATAAAAACTGAGCAAGGAAATGTGGACATGTATTGTACAGGAACCGTTTGAGACTGAGGACTGAGCTTGTACAAACTTTAATCTGCCCTTTTAATCTAGAAGTAAAAACGGCAAAGTAATTGGATGTGATCCATTTTATTTTTTTTAGATGTATTCGTGCACTGTAGCCACCATTCACCATGCTAATGTGCACATAAACTGATCTGGAATGAAAAGAAAAGCTGGGAATTTATTACACCAAACTATAGCTCACATTTCCAACAGGAATATTTCTCACCCTGTTTATTAGACCTTCCATCTTCCAGCCTGGAAATGCAATTCCAAGAAAGCACAGTCATTTTAATAATAAGAAAGCCACAAAATATGTCTCAATTTTCCTCTAACTGGTTCAGTAATTTAAATATATGTCATCCTCAATAAGGATTTTGTAAGGACTGCAGACAGCCACCGTCCTAATAACAGGAGCCGGGAGACGACAGTCAGGTACAGCAGAACAGAAGCCGGTCTGTCACGCAGGAAGACATTAATCATCACAAAAAGAGTTTAGCACAAGAGTTTCAATTTCATACACTGGTAATTTAGAAACTAAATAGCAAATATTTACCATAACAAATATGTGAAATTCACAATGTAAACAGGGCTAATGAATTTAATAATCGGCTAAAAACTCACCGCAATGACTTGAGTCTTCATTAATGATTGATTGCGCACAAGGAAGTTATTTAACAACCCTTTCCAGAGTAGTTTATCTCATGTTATTGAACTTAAAATAGACTATTAAAGGGACACTAAACAAAAAAACTCATAAGAAAATAAAAAAATTAAAATATATAAAGATCTATTTAAAATTACTGCAAGAAACAAATTATTTTATTTGCAGAGTAAATTCTGACCGCATGTTTCTATGTTGGGCTTAAAAGGGAATGAAAGGGTTGAGGTTTAGGCCTTATCCCCACAAAAGGGATTCCCAGCCGTGTGACAGACGTTTTTTAAATGGTCGTCACACAGCCACATTAGGAACAATAGACCCCAAATGGGGCTATTCACACGGCCGATTTTTTGACGGCCTGATAAACCCTATTTTCGGCTGCTCTCCCGGCCACACGGCTCCCATAGAAGTCTATGGGGCCGTGTAAAGCATGGCTGTCACTCGGATGTGATCTCAGTGACGGCCAAGCTTTCTGCCGCTCGTTCGCTCTCTTCTCCTCCTCCTCACAGTGCGAAGTGCATGTGAGGAGGAGGAAGGCATTTCTTTGCTCCCTTTAGGAGTGGAATCCCCAATCCCCGGCCACAGCATTGCCGAAGCTGTGGCTGGGGATTCCGCTTCAGGAGAAGTCCCTATCTTCACTGTCTATATATGGACAGTGATGGCAGGGACCTCTCTTGGCACGGTCCCCTACTCCTGAAACAGAATCCCCGGCGCTGTGGTCGGTGTTTCCGCTCCAGGAGAAGTCCCTGACTTCCCTCTCCATATATGGACATTGAAATCAGGGACTTCTCCTGGAACGGTCCACTACAGTGGCGCTGTCTACAGGAAAGTAGGGGGTGCCATCTATGCGGGGGTATGCTATGTAAAAGGGTGCTGTGTAGAGCTACCTACAGCGGGGCTGTGTGGCATTATCTATAGGGGGCTGTGTGGCATTACCTACAAGGGGCTGTGTGGCATTACCTACAGGGGGGCTGTGTGGCATTACCTATAGGGGGCTGTGTGGCATTACAAACAGTGGGGCTGTGTGACATTACCTACAGGGGGGCTGTGTGGCACTGTTTACAGGGGTCTGTGTGGCACTACCTACAGGGGGCGGTGTGGCATTACCTACAGGGGGGCTGTGTGGTATTACCTACAGGGGAGCCGTGGATGTATCTACAGAGGGCAGTGTTTGGCATTATCTACAGAGGGAAGTGCGTGGCAAAAAATTTACATTTGAAATGTATTCGTTTTTAAAAACGACTGGGAAAAAAATGGATGCAAAACGGGTCAAAATCAGCCTTTAAAAATGAAAACATGGCAGGGAACGGATGCAAAATAGCCAAGAAAAACGGACCAAAATGGAAGTTTTTATCGGCCGACACGTGGACCCTGTCATGTAAATAGAGCCTTAGCTAAAGTGGAGGTGTATAGCTTGTCTGGTCTTCATTGTAGACAAAGCAGTGGGGGAAGATTTCTGATGAAGCAAGCTGCCTTGCCGTCAATACAAAGCAGCCTAAGCCCCTTTTCCCATGTGTTTTAACCAGCACAAGCACTGGATGATGAAGGAGATGGAGACAAAAAGATGCCTCCTAAGACATATATAGCATTCATATAGATCCAGTGTTCTTAATATTTTATTTATTATTTTTTTTTTCTATTTTTAAACTGTAGTGCGCCCTTAAAAGAACATGTTTCTACTGTGAAAACACATGGGAAGATCTACAGGCCGCGGTTATACAGTAAAAATCACAGCTGAAAAAGGTCTGTTTTGATTTTAGTAAAGGATTGAGCAGATCATGACTTCGTGCAGACACAAATATTCACTAACTGAGTGTGTCCTCATTGAGAAAAACAGAATAGACCCTTAATACGATATATGAAAATATAAGAAAAGTGACTGCTCATTTCTCCATACCGCTCACTCTACGATGTGGCCCTGTTGTTGCCCTGAAAAGGGTACTCTGGCATAAATGTTGTCTGTACAAGAGCCCCTGGTATGTTTTTCAGTTCAGGGGGACACTGTGTTTATCCTCTCTGAGTGAACAGCATGCAAAAATAAACTGGTGTGATTCGGCGGAAGAGAGTATGAAGAATATTAAGACACTGGTAAGAATAATTTTTTTATTTTTGGAGGGTAGGGGAGGGGAACTGGAATATTTCAGCTGATATCAAGCAAACCGTGAGATACTATATGGCCAGATTTGATGTGAACTGACCATACATTTGATGGTTAAGTCTGACCTTTAAACTGTTGGTCAACATGGAATTGAGGAATCTTGGCTTATTGAAGTTGGTTTTGATGATATATAATAACAATGTATTGAAATGATCCACACCGCTGACAGGTTAAAAAATTCTCTCAATATGCATTTGTACCTATTAAATTCAATTGTGATTTTCAGACCCCCAAAGAGGAAGGATTTGAGAAGAAATAAGCAAGTCAATTAGATCAATATATGCTGAGGGTTAGGAGGAGCAGACAGCCCCCTTGGGCACCAAGAGTACAATTTGAGGATTTAAACGGAAAAAATTACGCTCTACCTTTATATTTCACTGTGCAAATAATTGGACGCCGTGTCTGAGCTGCTGATAATGTTGTGGGAATGCTTCCCTTTAGTACACTGGGGAGGAAATGGAAATAGAGAAAAATACTTTCATTGTGTCCCAGGCACCCAATGTAACTAGAGATGTAAAAAAGACTACCCTGTAGAAGGAAACAGCAGATTACAGAAAGAAAACTGTGGGCAATAGTTTATCGATACATTTATATATCTAAGGCCCTGTTCACATCAGGTTTGTGATGTACTTTTTGCATATACAACAGGAAAGCTCCCGAAGTACATGCTAAATGTGTCCATAGAGTTATATTATCCCAATAGAGGCCACAAGAGTGTCCTTTTGGCCTCTGTCAGGCCAGTATACATCAACATACCACAAAAATAGGTATGGTATAGTAGACTACACTATTTCATATAACAGAATGAAGTATAAAAACGTATACCGTGCAGAATACTTTTTTTTTTTTAACATGGGAAACTATGGATAACAGATGCCACTCTAAGGCCTCATGCACACGACCGTGTTTTTGCGTCCGCAATTCCCCCGCAAATCCACGGGAGAATTGCGGACCCATTCATTTCTATGGGCCCATACACACTATCCGTGTTTTCACGGGTCTCCGCATGTCCGCAAATCCGTGCCGCAGAAACTCAGGACATGTCTTATTACGGGCCACAAATTTGATGCGGACATGCCAATAGAAGTCAATGGGCCCGTGGAAATTGCGGATACACCTCCGTGTGTCATCCGCAGTTTTGCGGATTTGCGGAAGTGTTGCTAGGCGACGACCGGGAATGAGTTCTGTCGTCATCCTGTTTTACCTAGGCTTTTTTTTTTTCATCCGCATTTTGCGGATTACATACGGATGAACTGCGGATTACATACGGATGAACTGCGGATGACATTTCACGGAATACGGTCCTGGAATTTGCGGACCAGAAAAACACTACGGTCGTGTGCATGAGGCCTAAGGCATAACCTTTTCATGACGTATACATTAAATGACCGATGCCACAGGTGTAGGCCACAGCGTGCATTTAACATATGCGTCTTATGCGCTAAACGTATGACAAAAAACGTAATCTGAATGGGGCCTTAGAGTGGTGAGGAATGGAGCAGGGAGATAAGCTGCTGGAGCCATTGGATCCTACTACAGCTATAGGATAGGGTGACCAGCCGACCCTGTATTGAGAATTGCACCTGCATTGATGGGGGTAGAGGGGATGTTGGTAAATGGAATAGGGAGTATGTATTATAAATAAGAATCTTAGGAATTGGCAGGGAAGGGGTGTAAGTGGCCAATGAAATATTTGACTGTGCATACGAGAGCTTTCAAGCTGAACTTCAGAAACCAAGGGTGGTGGGGCGCACACTTTGACCACTGCCCTGGAAACATAAGTAGGTATATAGGAGGAGATTTTTCAAACAGTCTAATTACAATGTGAGGCAATTTTGAATGAAGAAACACAAGGAGATGGCAGATGGCATTATTAGAAAAATAACTTGGTCCGATGAAGCCAGTTTCAAACTTTCAGGAGCTGTTACTAGGCACAACTGAATTTATTACTTAACAGAAAACCCCCTTCCAACAATTGAAGAACAGATGAATCACCCTGTGGTTACAGTTTGGGTGGCCCTTTCAAGTAAAGGGGTAATTGGACCAATTTTCTACAATAAACCTCAGACCTGTACCTTAACATGCTCCAAGAAAATGTAATACAACAATTGCAGTTGGAGCAATGAAAATTAAGACTTCTGTTTTAAGGAAGATGGAGTCCTCCCCACTGTGCTTTAGCGGTGCGTAATTTTCTTGACTAAAAATTAGCCAATAGGTGGATAGGTATACGAGGCCCAGAGGAATGGCCACAACGATCACTAAGCTTTACCCCCGATGGACTTTTTTTTTTTTGGTGAGTTATCAAAGAAAAGTTATATTCAGGAAAACCAAACATGGTTGATAACATGATGCAGTTCATAAAAGAAGCAGCCAAGAAATGAATGGCAATAAAAAACTTTGTACCAAAGTGTTAGTGTAAAAACTAGATTACTGCAATGTGTAAATAGTGAGGGCGCCAATGTGAGCATATAAGAGATTGTACTTAATTGATTGTTAATCTATAAAATACTATTTAAACTGTATACCTATTATTATTATTATTATATAATGCACCCCCCTGTATATGTATGTATATGTGTGTATATATATATATATATATATATATATATATATATATATATATATATATATATATATATATATTAAAAAATTCAAATATAAACATTAAACGGCCTAAAATCAGCATATAATGAAATTTAAATAAGAAAAACCTGGAGAATAGCAATCTTAATCTACCACAGTTGTACTATATGCACATAACATAGTAAAATACAAGGAAAATTGAAAATATCTCATTGGAAAAAAACTCACACAATGCACCAGTATACTGAGATAAGTGCATATGCTTTTTTTCTGCAATTTTCCAGAGAAAAATCGCTGACTATATAATTTCAAGTCATACTTATCCTTTACTCTTACATTTGAGTTAAGCATGAGAGACAGTTCTGTCTATTCAACAATTTTACAACAAGTTGATGAGTAACTTGAATGTTACCTCCTAATATCAGACATTGATCTTAATCATTTTTGATTGTGTATGTCACACTAGCAGACGTCAGGTTTAACAATATAACATACTGCAGAATATCGAGTTGTCCTAGAAATCAGCCACTTATAAATCTGCACATTGAGGTACAATAATAAATTATAATTAAGTAATAAAATTATCATTGAGTTAAAAGTTATATGAAATTGTAAAAAGTAAAAGGGCAAGTAAAAAAAATTCAGAATTCACAAGTCCTGTAACTTTATAGTGAAATGCCAAATAATAAATTCTCCGGTGACCATCTCCTATTATTATAACCCAATATTATTTTAAGTATTAGTGTAGATATTAAATATATTGTATTAAGCCCTATTTGTGTTCTTGGTAAAAATGGCAGTGACTTTTAAATGCTTATGAATATATGTTAATAGACAAATACATAAATGTTATAGTAATCTTACATGGCCCGTCAAGGGCCGTGTAAATGAGCGCCGATCAACGAGACAGTGTTGATCAGGGCTCGTCTGCTCCTGTCACACGGAGCTATGGATGGGGATGAGCGGTTGTTACTCCGATCGCGGTTGTTATCATGTCGGCAGCGCATCTTCTTGTTTACACACGGAGATGTACTGCCAACAGCGATAATATTTTAGTTTACAAAGGGCAATTATCAGGAACGTGTGTTTTGTGAACGAGCGTTTGCACGATAATTGGCCCGTGTAAAAGGGCCTATAGAATAGAGCCTATGTGTGCTTTGATACGGTTTTTCTTTATTGCTCTCAAGTATCTAAAAAAATAAACAACGTTGCAAATAGATTTTCTTACCATCTCCTTTTTGTCAATTATCTTTGTTACCTCTTGCCTTTTTGTGTATACAGCTCCTATGCAGAGCTTTGTGTCTCCATAGTTACTGATTACAAACAAACCCTGTGTGTTGTCTGCTCCTGCAATAATGTGTTACTCTCTTTCATCTGACTGCTCTTCCGATAGTCTGTAGATTAGCAAGAGGAGGGGTCAGAGGGAGTGGACCATTGACAAGGTCTGTTGTCTATAATGATGGAGACATTTCTGGTGGGATATTTTAATCAAGACTATTTAGAAAGTAACTTCACAAGTCTGTTATTTTGTTTGAAATAACTTAGCGCTTGTAGTTTTGAGAACCATTTCGGCGGAAGGGAAGCACTGTTTGTTTACAAAAGTATGGGGACCCGCCTCTTAATCATTGAATTCAGTTGTTTCATTCAGTCCCATTGCTACTGATGTATAAAATTCAGCACCTCACCATGCAGTCTGCAGTTACAAACTTTGGTAAAAAAAATGGGTCGTTGTAAAGAGCTCACTAAATTTCACCGTGGTACTGTAATAAAATAGCCACTTCTGCAACAAGTCAGTTTGTGGAATATCAAAAAGGGAAAATAATTCACAATCAACTGTAAATGTTATCATTGCAAAGTGGAAGCATTTAGAAACTACAGCAACTCAACTATGAAGTGGCAGACCACTCAAAGTTACAGAGTTGGGCCACTGACTGCTTTGGCGCATAGTCCATAAAAGTCCAATCATCCTCTGACATTAACATCAGCACAAAAATTGTGCACTGCCAGCTTCATGGCATGGGTTCCCATAACCAAGCAGCTGCATGGACGAGTCTGGGTTTGGCAAATGCCAGGAGAACTTTACCTGCCTGACTACATTGTGCCAACTGTAAAGTTTGGTGGAGGAGACATAATGCTGTGGAGTTGTTTTTCAGGGGTTGGCCTTGGCCCTTTACTTCCAGTGAAGGGTAATCTTAATTCTTCAGCATACCAAAACATTTTGGACAATTGCAGCTTCCAACTTTGTGGTAACAGTTTGAGGAAGGCCCTTTCCTGTTCTAGCATGACTGTTCTCCAGTGCACAAGGTCCATAAAGACATGGTTGGGTAAGTTTGGTGTGGAATAACTTGACTGGCCTGCACAGAGCCCTGACCTCAACCCCATAGAACACCTTTGGGATGAACTAGAACAGAGATTGCGAGCTAGACCCTCTCGTCCATCATCAGTATCTGACCTTACAAATTCTGTTCCCACAGACACACTCCAAAATCTTGTAGAAAGCCTTCCCAGTGAAAACTGTTTTAGTGGCAAAATGGGAATTAACTCCATGTCTGTGGATTTAGAATGGGATGTCATTAAAGCTCCTGCAGGTGTAATGTGTAGGTGTCCTAATACTTTTGTTCATATAGTGTATATACAGTCAGTGGTGCAGCTATAGGAGAGGCAAAGTTGCAGTCACTTCTAAGCCCCAAAGACCTCTCAGACACATGAGAACACAGCAGCATTATGGCAAATGTCAAGTGATGGTTTGGGGGTCCTTATATTGATTTTGAATCAAGGTGGACGCCTGAAGCTACAAGCTGCTCTTCTATTCAATTGATCCCTATAGACAATCTTTTTTTTTTTATGCACAAGGTGAATGAACAGTGACAGCCTCTCCCACTGCCACAATTTAAGAGTATTTTAGCCCTACATGCACTCTATTAGATAAAGGGGTTGATCTGCTTTGTTTTCTTAAATAAAGTTTATTGAATCAAGTACTTTATGTTGTCACGCTAGATAATATATGTTGAGCAATAATTCAGTCCCCTAGAGGAGATCTCTGAGACAATGAACACTATGGGGAAATGTACTAATGTGTCTGCAGCTCAAACGTGTCGTAAATTGCAACAAAATGTGTCACATCTTGGTGCAGTTTGACGCATTTCTTGTTAGACCAGATGTTTGCGACTTACTAGACACTTTTTAAATAATCGGTCATCAGTTTAGTAATGCCCAATGTTCTAGCTAATCTAATAGGCAAAGTCACACTGATAATTCTAGTGAAAATTGTGTCCCAAAAAGTATATTATTCTAAAAGTTATGAGCTTTATTTTAAATATGCAAATGGAACTATACTAGACAAGTGGGAGGTAACAGCAGCGATTCTCCTGAAATGGAGCCTCCTCACAGCCTCTGACGCTGTCCTATCAGCATGAAGCTGCTTCACACAGTGTGAGAGACTGAGGCTGGAGGGAAGGGGGATCAATTCAAATAGCCATATCTCCGGCTGTGGACCAACTAGAACAGTGGTTCTGGTGGCATGTAATAGATGAGATTCTGTGAAACAACAGGAGGTATCACCAGTTAAAAATACAGTCGGGAATGGAGCTGTATACTATATGATCACACTGTGTTGCTGGGCAGGGAAGAGGGAGAAGCTGTATGCTGATTGGACAGCGTCATACAAAAAATATTACACCACCCAGAGTGAAAAGAAAGAGTTACCTCCCATTTGACAAGTAAAGCCCAATTAGCATAATTAGAAAAATGCACATAACTTTGCAAATAAAAAACATTTTTTTTTAAATTATGTATTTATCAGCATCATAGCGCCTATTAGATTAGTTAGGAGATAGGACATTAATAAACTAGTGACAGATCCTTTTTAACGGAAAAGAGACGTGGCTTAAGATAAAAAAAAACTGCAACAAAAATCTGTTGCAAACTAAGCCAAATCATAGGTGGTATAAAAAGGGGAAAAGTGTTTAGCAGGTCAAGTAAGATACTTTACATTTATAATACAGCATTCACCACCATGATAAATTTGGTGCATCTTCTGACAGCTTTGTTTACACTGTCTAAATCTTAGACGGCATTAGTACATCTGCCCCAATATCTTTACCTCTATATACATCATTCTGGACATCACTGTTCCAAAACCTGCAGCCCCATTTAATTGTTGTTCCTATTAATACCATACACATATATTGCAGGTTCCATTCTACAAAATCATGTTTCTGAAAATATAATGTAAACATTAAAACGAGCATCTGTTATGTTGTTCATAGACATGTATTGCAGATTCTCATAAGCCTGTTAATCCTTGATAGACTTAATTACGATAAATCTGCATGTCACCATGGGGAAAAAGCCATCAAGAAAGACGTAAATGTCAGACTAAGTCACTCAGGATTATAACTTGATTAATAAATCACACATCATACTGTAAGCCAAACAGTTCAAGATACCGCAAAGGTGTTCGTACCCCACTGAATACAGAAACACTGAATTTAATTTTGAGATTCTAAAATAATATATTTTGTTAAAAATGTGTGATAAATGGTCCATGCACCATTATGTGATACAGAACAATGCATGTGTTATATCTTAAACGTCATACCTTTAATTTCCTCACATTCACTCATATGACTTATTTTAAGTTGATTTAATAAAATTAAACTAATTCTGGCCAATAGATCTCCAGCTTAGATCTCCTGGTCCTGGTATAAATGCTATACCTGGTCCTATCAACAAGGTCCCAATGACATCCCATGCCACCATATACAGTGACATCAAGATTTGTAAGATCACTATACACTATATCTATTGAATATTTATTTAGTGAGATATCTCTTTCTAGTTTCATCACCACATTGGCAACTGGCAAGGATAGGTCATTATGTCTCTGAACCACCAGTTTCATTGGACCCTATACGTCTTGTTGCCATCGCATTATTTGCTACATCTATTGCTAAGCCACTGGAGCCTGTTGCCACTACGCAACATTAGTAATTATTATAAATGTATTGTTACGCACTTTGTTCTTTGAAACAAATTTTAATCTGCTTCACAATAGCTCCTTCAAGATAGCGCAAAACCTACCTCTGATCCTTCGTATTGCATGAAATGAAGGGCCATAAAACAAGTCTGTGTAGAGTGGAGGGGCAGAATACTGTATAGCAGTACGGAAATTCAGTGACCACTTATACGTATGTAGATAAATGTATTTACATGGCAGTGGTAATGACAGGAATTCAGTTGGTTTAGTGATACTAGAACCGGCAGAATACACTAAAAATGGCTGTAAGAAAATAATGCATTTACTGCAGGGGAGTTAGGTTTCAGTTAAATATAATCCTCCAAAAGACATGAAATTGCATCCATAAACCGAAGAACACTTGCCCTCGGCAGCGTTCACATATACGTTATGACTTCCGGTTATAGTAAAAGCTGTGACGCTGTGAAGGATTTGTCGTACAAAGGATAATGGGGTTTGTCCTATTTTCAACGTTTTAATAGCAAGAAAAGAGATGCAAAAGGTTATCTCTGTGTACAAGACTAATTCAGTAAAACTATGCAAAACAGTAGAGATGGCTCATAGTTTCTAATGTTCATTATAAGAATGTCAGACATGTCCTAAGTCCATCCATTTATGCTAAAGGCTATATTCACCTTCATAAGCAATTCTTTTTATTTCCCTTACGCATTTAAAATGAAAAACAAAGCAACTTTGCAACAGATCTTGATTAAAAACGTCCTATTGTTTTGTGTGTACAGCTGTTCTGCAGACCTAGGCGTCTCCATGGTAACAGACAACAAGCAAACTCTGTGTATTGTAATCCTGGAAGGGAGTATGACTGCAGGATCATATATTCCACAGAGTTTGTTTGCTGTCTGTTACCATGGAGATGCATAGGCCTGCATTACAGCTGTAGCCCCAGAATGATGGGAGTTTTTTTTTTAATCAAGACTTATTGTAAAGTGCTTACATTTAATTTTAGATGCACTAGAGTAATAAAGAAAAAATTTGTAGAGATGGAGGACATTTAAAGCACAACCTTTTTGGTTCTTCACAAAATTATAGCCGGCAGTGTGTAAAAAGAATATGTGCCTTTTGTGGAATCTGGATGACTTGTTACCAAATAAAAGCAAATTTTTTTTATTGTAATCAGAGTATTTACCTTGTATTGTTCGTCATCATTTTTTTTTTAAATTAATTTGACAACTAAAGTTATATTCTGTAGCCAATAAATAAAATTCAAAATAATTGCTTCCACAACCTACCTTTGCAATTTCCTCTTGAAACGCTACTAAATTCAGATATGAAATGTTAACCAGATCTGGTCCATAAACTATGGTAAACATCCGATATTCTAATCGGCCTCCAAAGTTCCCAACTTCCAACTGCTCTTTCAGCTTGGGGTCCTGCAAACAAGACAAAATAATAGTTTGTGTTATTTCCATCCAAAATTAATATTTTATAATATAATATCAGTGGAAAAAAACTGAAAATAGGAAAATTATTTCTATAAAACTTGTAGGACATTGCTATTTTCATTATGATATGGGTCACCCATTTGTCATTTTACATATCTAACTAGTTAAAGAGGACCTGTCACTAGGTCATATACGCTGAACTTAACCTGACCTGAATAGTGCGGTCTCCCAATTTCAGTGCCGTATTTTTCCTGAGACACCCTTTTTCAGAGATGCCCCTTCTCTTTGTGTAGGTGACCTATATGCTAATTTGGTGTAGTTAGCCACCAGGTTATGGACTACCCTCATTTTCCCAAAGTCAGCGTGAGGCAACTATAGAGCGGCCATGAGATATGGCTGTTCTGGTGAAATCACGTTGCACCTGGCCGCGTCAGAGGCAGGGAAGCTTAGCTCCACCTTGGGAGTAGGTGGGTAGTTGGCCGTTGGCCATTGGCTTACTACAGCAAATTAGCATATAGGGCGCTAACAAAATAGTCCATATCTCTGGAACGGTTGGCGTCCCGAAAAAAAAAGTGGTGCTGTAATCAGGGAGACAGTGTTATTCATGCCAGATTACTAGTTCAACTTATATAACCTAGTAACAGGTCCCCTTTAGGTACAAATATACCGAACATCACACAGACCAGGATTAAAATAGTATTTAATCTAAGATTTAAGACAGTTATAAACTGGTAAAGCAGCTATAATTAGCATTATTTTATATTTTTTGTTT
Source organism: Rhinoderma darwinii (assembly GCF_050947455.1). Classification (NCBI taxonomy): domain Eukaryota; kingdom Metazoa; phylum Chordata; class Amphibia; order Anura; family Rhinodermatidae; genus Rhinoderma; species Rhinoderma darwinii. The sequence goes on along the minus strand of NC_134690.1, from coordinate 363,745,061 downwards.
CGCTATTTGGGATAAACGGATTACTGTAGATCTGCATCTTGTTACCCACAGAATTAAATAAAACATATGGCATGACAGAAGACATCAAATGACATCATGAATGGTTCAGCCGCACAGCCAAAACAGTGCAGATCGGCAATTAACAATTTGATTCTATTTCAGTGTAAACTAATTAAAAGTACATTCTCTTCATACATTCACTATGCAGCACAAAAAGACAAAGGATTACAAAGGGCATCTATACAGTATGGTGTTCAGTCATGGGATCAGCAAAGGCATTTTCATCTCGTCAGGTTGCATAGACCGATCAATTCATAGTTATGTGTAAAATTCCACCAAATAACACATACCCTTATTTATTTCCGTCTGAAGCAGGCAGGTAATGGGGCAAGGTCTCGCTTTACAAGAACCAATGTATTTTTGACGTCATTTTACTTTACCACAAATTTTGCCCTTTGGCTACATGACCCAATCATGACACTATAACACATATAATCTATCAAAATGAACAGTTATAATTCATCACCGACCAAAATAATGTGGCCTATTGTGATGCAAGATGACAGACCAATCTTATGTGAAGATATGGTTCACTGGTCCAAAATAGGTTCACAATGGCGTGATACATTTAGATAGTACACCCAATAGAGGAGAATAGTCATATATGCTATAACTGTTTACCAGGTTTATAAAACGTCTCATAAAAGCCATTGTATTACATTTTTGTGACCTCTTATGTATTGCTTGTTATATTATCTAACATCTACAGAACATTTTGATTATATTTGATTTATAGTTAAATAAAATTTCCTATTCTCCTATATACACTTTTGCATCATGAATCGTGTTGATTCTAACATTAAGTTTAATGATTTTCAGCAAAATACAAATCCAAGTTTACATAAATAGCCATTCCCTAACATAGTGTTGTTGACAGAATTTCTGCATCTAGCAACAGGAATATTCCCATAATAATTCTGAACTCCCGGTCATTGCCCAACAAATCTATAAGTAGAATACAGGTTGCTGTTTATGGCAGCCTATAGCTTGTGAATGGTGAATGAGACACAAACACAGACATAAAATAGCCTGCGCCTGCTGCCGAAATAGACAGGGAATTTCAACCTTCTAGGCTGGCCGAAATTTCTCTAATTCTGTATGTAACATAGTCACATGGTTGATGGATGAGACATCACCCCCACAGTCTCGCCTTTTAGCACCAAAGGATCTGGGCATTCGAATTTAAGTCACAGAAACCTCTCTTATTTCCATGCTCTGGAACCATTCAATATATCTAGTTAAACTACACTATGAAGAATTCAGGATGCTAGTGAGTATCAGGCCCCAGGTCCCTGGGCTACAACCTCCAACCTGCTCATCCCAGAAACCTCTATGGACGTGCTATTGATCTTAAACAGATCCTGAGATACAGCTTGCATTATATCCCAGAGCTGAATTCACAGTCCTGCTGGTACAAGATTAGCCAAGCTCTTATATTACAGTGAGACAGTTTGTTTAACCTGCATCAGAAAATTCTACAGGGTGAAAATAAAGGAATGAAGGAAGATCCCACTCTTAAATGGACGCCAACTTTTCAAACTGTTCAAATTTTGTTTTTTCATCCATGCAAATTCTGTGTGAAGTTACTGCCACTAAGTGTCTCCCTTCCTGTAATCTGCTGTCCACCCCCTGTTGTTAAGCAAAATCTGTCCCTAGTTACAGATCTGAATTGATGGGCTGCAGAAGGTGGGGGTGTGTCTCTTCCCTGTTTGCCAATACAAGTCTATGGAGAAGGGAGGGGGAGCAGAGTGAGAACAAAACACACAGACATGCTTCAGCTTCCTGGTAAGTGTTGCTGCCTCAGCCTACTCATTACTGCTGTATTGTATTCTCTGTTGCTGCAGCTTGTGTATATATATATATATATATATATATATATATATATATATATATATATATATATATATACACACGTGTGTGTGTGTGTGTGTGTGTGATATAGAGATTAGAGAGAAGGGTTCTCTGTGCTGTGTATAAAATAAGTAATAGCAGTTAGGTACTAATTCAGTAGTCAAGTCATAATGGCCAGAAATAGTGTTATTTCTCATGTACACACATATTCTGAAAAAGTCACCTGAAAAGTTAGAAATGCTTTAAACCTGCAGAATTGTGAATGATGCTCTGGACTACATAACACAGGCGGTAATGTATAGTTAGTACAAGGTAAATACTTGCAATGTAAAAAGTTACTCAAGTTATTAATGTAAGTAGATTTCTTTCATTCATTTCCAGAATAACAAGCTTGAATAATCAGCATACAAACTTTTGTGTTACTCCTGAGCTACTTTCTGCAGTTGTGTTACAAGTTACTTGCAGCTGTAAATGACAATAAAAGTCATTACAAAGTAAGAACTCCATTCCCAAACCCCAACACGTCAAATCTCAAGACGTCACAACATTTAATTTGAGAACAGTCCAGTCCTCACTGAAGTAAAACTATCTTGACCGCTGGTAATAAAAATGATTCAGGGGAAATAATGTCGCAAATAACAGTTGTGCCTGTAAAATGTCTTTGATTTGCACATGGAAAAATGGTGTCTTGTGTAACAATGCTATGTGCAATGGCATGGCAAATAATCCTTCATTGGAAACATATGTTTGGGATTTTGTCCAGATGCTTACACTCAGATGTGCTCTTTCTAAAGGTTATTAATATTACAGGAAAGTCAAGCAACTATGTTACTACTTGGTGTTATTTTTCGACCTCAAAAACAGTTGAATATATCTAGAACTACACTATGTAGAATACAGGCTACTCAGTCCTCAATCACTAGACAGGTCCCTGAGGCAGAGATTCTGAAAATAACGCCACCTTGCTGCGCCTACTTGGGTCCACATATAACAATAACGTAAGTTTTATATTGTGTTTAATCTGCACTATTCTACAGAGTAACTAAATATAATAAACTGAGCTACATGTGTCCTTTTGTGTGAACAAAAACTGTTCCTATTCCATTCATCTGTATTAAAGATAATCACTACTGACAGTCATTACAATGTCCATAGTGGATGTTACCGAACTTTCCAAAGACCCTAAATGGTGTGAAATGTATTTCTGTCTAGCAATGCAGAATTAGGGCATGGCCAGACGTGGCATTTTTATGTAGACACTGTCCGCATCAATGCCGCACATAATCTGGGTTGCCAATTCCGTTGCGGCTTTGCCTAAAATGTGCAGTAAATTGCTACGGATTAGCCGTTGCGTATTCAGGTGAAGAGTACATCCTGCTGTCTTTTAAAACATTTCATCTCAGTCTGGCTATAGACCTCGAAACACAAAGGTCCAGCCAGAATGAAGAAATATCCTGTTCGTAAAACCAATCCACAACGCAACACACATAACCTCTGCGGATTTCATTGCGGAATTTTGAATCTCCATTGAAGTCAATAGAGAAATTCTGCAACAAGTCCGCAACAGCCAGTTGCGCACCTCCAACAGCCAAATTCCGTACCACAGCCTATGGTCCGCAGCAGAGTTTTCCGCCACATCTGCACGAACCTAACTAAAAAGGTGTGGAAACCAATAGAGAAACTGTCGGCTGCGGATTTACGCAGCGGACTGTCCGCAGAGGAATTCCAGAGCAATTCCGCCACATCTGGCCATGCCCTTAAATGATGTTCAGAGTTTGTGGAAAGTTAGGTGCCAACCTTCTGATTGTAATATTAGATGACTATGTGATTAAATTGTATTATTCCCTGCTTAACACAGTCATAGTGGGCATTGGGTAATGTGGGTATGTGGCTCGTCTGTACAGTAAAATGTTTAGCACTTCGGCACTGTCTATATAATGATCATTGTTTTAAATAATAACAATGGAAAACTTGTCAAACATTTAGGCCACATTCACATGAACGTGTTTTTGCGGCCGCAATCCCCCAGAAAATCCACGGCAGAATTGCGGCCCCATTCATTTCTATGGGGCCATGCACACGACCATAGTTTTTGCAGTCTTTGCACGGCCCGGGAACCCGCACCGCAGAAAGAACGGGCATGTGCTATTACGGCCGTCTTCTGCGGTCCGGGCTCATTGAAAACAAAGACGGCGGCCATGTGCATGTCCTACGATTTGCGGGTGACAGAAAATCACGGCCGTGCACACGGCTACGGTCGTGTGCATGAGGCCTGTTTAGTAAAGTGTACGAAGCATGTTCAGGCAAAAGGACCTCCTTTAAAAATTTCTAGCAATCTCATTTTAAATATATTTTCTAACCTGTCCATTTTTGGCACTAGGCTGTAAATAATGTAGAACATAAGTCATTTACTCTACGTCTCCAGAGTTGTAAAAATATTAATGTCACAAACTGATGGAGCCTGAAGATTTCCTATCAATGGATCATCATCCAAATGCCACAGATTACTATAGAATTTTGTATTTCATTTTTAGTTTTTGTGTATTTTGTAAAATTTTTCAGTAGATATTTTTATTTTGAAACTAAATAAGCTAAATAAATGTTTGCCACTATGGTGTATTAGTCCACTTATGTCTATGTCAAATATTTTATCTCCTGGAAATTGCATTGCAAGCCTGAGTGTCAAAGAGTAGCTTAACTGTATTACTTTTAGCTTTACTGCGCTTTCAATTTTCTCAACTACTAATATGAGAGACTGGTTGAAATATTCTACCTGTCACATATCATCAACCAATATAAAGCTATAGGTTTACAATCAAAAGACTTTTAAACCCGTCTTTCCAAGAAATCAATATATTTTGTTTCTCTTTGCTTTAATAACAATGAAAGCCTAGCTGAGCTTTATTTATTTGTAATCCCTTTTTTATAGACTGAAATAAAAAGAATAACTACTGCGCTGAATCACCTACATAGGTGGATAAAAGGATTTTATGTATGCTACATTAATGAAGGAAGATTTGTAGAAAATCCTTTAGAAATATTCCCCAACCTAAAACAAAAGCTTCCCAGAAATATTGTATTTTTCAGGTGAAAAATCAACAAAACACAGATACATAAAATTGTATAATAGCAAGAAATAATTTTCATCAACTGCTTTTCTAGAAGTCCTCAGCTTTGGACAACCCCTTTTTGTTAGAATATCCCCTGGCAAAAAGCTGTTTACAGGAAATTCTACTTCCAAAATCCCCCCACAATCAGCTGCAATTTACGGGGGTACCCGGCAGCAAGTGATCAATTCCCCTGCAGCTCCACCTCAGGGGAAATTAAGTATTACACCATTTCCATTGAAATCCTAGAAGCTCTGAGACACTCTTTGTAACTGCTCCTTATACTCAAAGTTCCCTAATATGGTAATTGAAAATGGGTTTTCTAAACCAGACAACACCTTTAACATTGTAATTATTTTGTAGGTAGCCATTCAGCTAGTTGCGAACGAAGATTAATACACTCCTTCTCTCCATACTTGCCAACTGTCCCGTGATCCAAACCACAAAAAGATGTTTCCAGCTAGAACAGTGGCAAGGTTTACAAATGTTCCATGATTTGGGTTTGAAATGTTCAATGGTTACAGATTACAAACAAACCCGGTGCGTAGTCACATCCTGCAGTCATGTGTTACACCCTTCCGTCTGCTCACCCTCCTACTGTCTAAGTTTGCAAGAAGAGGTGGCAGAGGGAGTAGAGTAACACATGACTGCAGGATCAGACTATGTACTCAGGTTATTTATTCTGGATTTTGAGAATTGATTTTGGATTTTCTTTTCTTTTATTAAATATCTTCTCTCATTTTGACTGATAAACAGTACATAGAGAATTTGGGCTTAGAAAATGACATCATGAGATATCTCCATAGTAATCTATTTACACCATTCCAAAATTTATTTTATATTTTGTCAGTTTTCTCAGCTTTTCTCAAAAACTTAACAAAAAAGTTGCACTTGCATAAAACTTTTGTTTAATTTGGTATGAAACTAAAGTTTGTCTTAGTTTTCAAAGCATCACTAAATGTCAACTGAAAACTTTCAACCCTATTCGATGTGAAATTTGGATGGTGGATTTTATGTGATCTTAGACATTTCTTTTATTTCAGAAAGTTTCATATACTGGAGCTTCAAAGATTTCAGTTCAGAAAAGGTGCTCTAGTAAAGACATGGTTACTCAGCAACAGTTTCTACATTCACACGTCTGGCTTTGAATTAAAAGTTACTCTTTATCATCAACACAGTAAACTATATGGTCAAATCATAAAGGTTCACTTTCAAAAACTTTCATACTAAATAAAAAGTTGTGGAATAGGAAAATAAATTGAATTATTTTTACCGCTCAACTGGAAAAACTAACAATGTGTGAAATGTAAATGACAATGTAGATACAAAGATAAAGTGATCAGAAACAAGTGACATAATGGCCTCAAAAAGTTGCACTTAGGCCTCATTCACACGGCAGGGTTTCCCGGCCGGGTGCCGGCCGTTCATAAATCGGCCGGCCCCCGGCTGCATTAGGAATAATAGACCCCTAATGGGGCTATTCACACGACCGATTTTTTGACGGCCGGGAAATCCGGCCGTCAAAAAATAGGACATGCTCTATCTTCGCCCGGGTACCCGGCCACCCGGCTCCCATAGCAGTCTATGGGGCCGGGTAATACACGGCCATCACCGGAATGTGTTCCGAGTGCGCTCTATCTCTTCCTCCTCACAGCGCAGAGTGCATGTGAGGAGGAGGAGTTGATGCCATTCTGACGAATGGCATCGCTGTACACGGTGTGGCAGGGCCGGGGTGTACAGCAGGTGGAAGGGAGCGCTGCGCTGGCTCCCGTCCCCTGCTTGTTTTCCTGGCCAGGCGACACCTTCGATGGCGCTGCTAGTAGCAGCAGCTGCTGCTGTTGCGGCTGCTACTACTGCAGCGACGCCACTATAGCAGAGCGGGGAGGTATCTACCTGCTCTGCTATGTGCTAGCCGCACTTTAGCTCCTTGAAGGAGCGGAATCCCCGTGTTTTCGGGGATTCCGCTCCTGGACAGAGCGCTTGATGTCTCTGTCCATATCTGGGCAGTGACATCAGGGGAAACTCCTGAAGCGGAATCCCCGAACACATGGGGATTCCCCTTCAGGAGTTGCCGCTGATGTCACTGTCCGGATCTGCCCGGCACGGATGCAAAACTTTATGCAAACCGGCCGGGCAGAATGGCCGATTTTACCGGCCGGCACTCGGGCTCGGGCGCGACCCGTTCGTGTGAATCCCGCCTTAGGCTGCATTCACATCTGTGTCAGGGCTCCGCTCCGACGTTCCATCAAAATTTTCTGTCGGAATGGATCCCTGACTGACACAAACGGAAACCAAAGGTTTCCGTCTCCATCACCATCGATTTCAATGGTGACGGATCTGGTGCAAATGGTTTCCGTTTGTCTCCGTTGTGCAGGTGTTCTGTCATTTTGACGTAACTAATAGTGTAGTCGACTACGCTATTGATTCCGTCAAAACTACAGAACCCTTGCACAATGGAAATAAACGGAAACCATTGGCACCGGATCCGTCACCATTGAAGTCAATAGTGATGGAAACGGAAACCTCTGGTTTCCGTTTGTGTCAGTCAGGGCTCGTTCCAATGGAAAGCTCCGACGGAACGCAGATGTGAATGCAGCCTAAGCCAGACACAATTTTATAGATATATTTGAAAATTAATACATAAGAAAGTGATTGTCTCTGCTAATATCAATTACGTTCCATTTTCTTTTTAACTTGTTGCCGACATAATACTGTTCTAGAAAGAATGTATATGGGATACTGTTCAGTTTATTTACATATACTGTACATGTTTCCTTTAGCAGTTTCTCTTACCCCAGGTCCATCTATAGGCACAGACTTACTCTGCCTATAGGAAAATCCAGCCCCGCTTACATCTTTAGGTAATTTTTTTTGCAAGTCTTCAACTCTTTTTGGAAAATGACTCATTAAACAGTTCTCATTGAAATAAATGAGCTGGTTATGTGACAAACAGATGTACTGTGTCCTTCAAAATGGGAGAACACTTTTTTTTAGTGGGAAAGACACCCCCTTTAACAGAATAAAAATACATTTACATTTTGTATCAAAATAAGGCTTGGAAAAATGTGAATCTAGCCTAAAATATCAAATAGATTTTCTCAATCCCATATCTAAGCTGAACTGAAAGATTTTTATTTTTTTTCGAGACTTTAGTATTGATGGGCTATTATTAAAATTTCAGAAAACCACTTTAACCTTTTAATGGCCGGTCTATTTTAAACCTTAATGACCAAGCTATTTTTTGCGTTTTTCCATTGTCGCATTAAAAAGAGCTATAACTTTTTTCTTTTTGCGTCGCCATAGCTACATAAGGTCTTGTTTTTTGCGGGACAAGTTTTTGTTTTAATAGCATCATTTTGGGGTACATAAAATGTATTGATAAATTTCGCCGCTCTTTTTGCATCTTAGATTTACGCCGTTTACTGTGTGGAATAAATAACATAATAACTTTATTCAGAGGGTCATTACGATTGTGGCGATACCAAAATTATATCGATTTTGTATGTTTTACTACTTGTACACAGTAAAAACACTTTTTAAAAAAAATTATTTGTTTTTGTGTTGCCATGTTTTAAGAGCCATAATTGTTTTATTTTTTTACCGATGCAGCTGTATGGGGCTTTTTTTATGCAGGACAACTTCTAGTTTTTATTGGTACCGTTTTGGAGTACATGTGACTTTTTGATCACTTTTTATCACATTTTTTTGAAGGCAGGATCAACAGAAAACAGCAATTCTGGCATTGCTTTTTACGGCGTTCACTGTGTGGGTTAAATTACATAATCACTTTATAGGTGGGGTCCGCAATACCAAACATGTGTAATGTTTTATTTTTTATTTTTGATTTTTCATATTAAAGTATTTTATAAGGGAAAAAGTGGGTTTTTCATTTTTTTTTCTTTGGGATTTTTATTTATTTATTATTAACTTTATTAAACTTTTTGATAACTTTATTTTTAGTCCAACTGGGGGACTTCACTATGCGATCTTATGATCCCTTTTATAACACTGCACCTGCTAGGTCATGCCTTAGGCATGGCTTAGCAGGCATCCACTACCGGCAGACCTGGAGGCCTTTGTTAGGCCCCTGGCTGCCATAGAAGCCATTGGCACCCTGCGATTGCAATTGCAGGGTGCCGATGGGGTGAGAGAGGGAGCACCCTCCCTCCAAATCCACTTGGATGTGGCGCTCGCTATTCAGCTCCTTAGACCGCCCTACACCTGCTTTAGCCGGCACAGGACACCCATGTCGGGCTTATGTCAGAGCGCCGTGAAAAGGCGGCGCTCTGGCATAAGTACCCTTAACGTCTGCCGTGAAAAGGCGTATTGGCGGGCATTAACGGGTTAAACGTGCCGTGAGGCCAACATAGGACCTCCTATAAGAAAGATGACGTGAAACTAGTACAATATTGATTGTGGCACTATTTTCCAATCAAACTCCAGGTACCCCCACTGATCAGCTGAATGAAGGGGCTGTGGCTCTCGAGCGACTGTTGCCTTCCATTTATTGTTTACCTAGGAACAGTGCCATATATATGATTGTGACTGTACTGTAAGCTGCAGTACCAGGCGACAAACGCACCAAACAATGCCTTGCTGTGTTGTCTCTCCCTCCAACTTTAGTGTTACCCCATTACCTCTGTTTTATGCACCAAACAATGCCCTGCCGTACCATCTCTCCCTTCATTTCAATTTGAGGAAAATATTAAAATACACAAAATGTCTCACGGTTGAAAAGTTCTCTGCTTGCTGCCAGTGAATGGGAAAATCTGTCCTGGTCATGTGAGGATGACACAGATGCACAGATCGTTACAATATATTTCAAAACTGTTTACCTTTTTCATTAACAACTAGATTAACCAGCTACAAGACAAGAAAATATCTAAAAAGGGAATTGTTTCCAATTAAAAAAATTCATAAAAGGACAAAAAGCCCCACTAGTGACCCCGGAGTTCACTAACAGGCCAAACAATCAACAACCTATATTCATACATCTTAAAACTCATAGTGCATGTAAATGAGTGAAAAAAAAGTTAATACAAAAACAGATTCTGTGCCAGGCTATTTTGTATATAGTATTATAAGTCATGCATAAGTCAGTATCTAACACTCCAACCGGCTTGTATTGCTGGGACTGATCGATCCGGAACTAGTCCCTACAAACATTTACAGTATTATTGCTAGCACAAAGTATATTAAAAGGTAAGAAACACCACTAGTCCTCCTTCCCCAACATGTTTCAACGAAATTGCTGCATCATCAGGGGTCTGGGACACAAATGTGTCGGAACACAATCTGTGTTTCTAATCTAAAGAATACTCCTTTAAGGTGCCTGCCCAATAAAGGACACTGTTAACATATGACCCCCAGTAGAATTTATTAATAATATTCGTAAGGAAATGTAGACAATTGTACTTAAAATTATTTGTACTCAATGACTAGTGCTCATGATTGAAGAAGTGCCAAAAGTTTAGGGACTGTCACTGAAAGAAGATGTAGTGTCACCTTTGACACCTATGCCTAATCTGCACTGTGGCGCTTAGTTTTTGATCAGCTGTCCTCTGAAAGCTGAGCGAGTGGTGTACGGACTCATAGACTTTCTATTAAGACCGTACACTGCTCTGGGGAAAGCCGATCAGAAACGTGCTCGGCACAGCGCTTCTGACGCTTCATTTTAGAGATTGGTGGGGGTTTCCGTGCTCAGGCCCTCATTGTTTAAGTCTTCTGACGTGTCATTATGACATATAACAAGTTTTTTTTAAATTTTAGTTACACTCCAAGATTTTTTTTTTTCTATCTCATTATTTATATTAGAAAATAATCCTAAAATCTTGCAGTTTTCACTCTGGCCACAGAGTCTCACAGTAGACTGACACTTCCTGTTCTGTATAGATCACTTCCCAGCAGTCATCTTATTATCATCACAGGCAGGATTACTATGAAAGATAACACCTCTATATAGAGAACACAGGATCCACCATTGACACTAGGTGATAGACACAGCTCCCCTGCCATTCCTTCCTGCACAATTACCTTTGCACAAGTCACAGCGCATGCCTAGAACAATCTCTGATAGAAGTTAATGGGTCAGCTCCAGGCTATCGTCTCTATGGACCATGTGACTGCTGTAAACACAGCAGCTCACGCAAGATGGCTGCACCCATAATCAAGTATAGAAAATAGAATTAAAAAAATCTACAATTAGAAAATAAAAACAGATTAAAAAAAATAGAATATGCTTCACCATCTGGTTTTAATGATTAAAAAATATATAGGTGATACATTTAAGATATTAAGATATGTCTTAGTATGGTACGGTTGTGGAAACTTGGTGCTACAACATGCTAACATGGAGTGATGGCCCCAGGCACCATGTTGTTAGAGGATTAAGCCTGTTAACCCCTTCGGGACAAAGCAATTTTTTGTTTTTTCGTTTTTGTTTTTTTACTTCACACCTTCCAAGAGCAATAACTTTTTTATTGACGCATGAAGCGTATGGAGCACGCTCTATACATCACCTCCCACACCAGGATGTAATGGCACATCAGAGTGCGCAAAGGGGTTAAAGTAATCTCCTGTAGAAGTTCTAGAAAGAGGTGGATAGAACGCAGAGGACGTTGCACTCTATGTCCCTATAGCGGGATCTAAAGAGATAGATAATGGCACTTATAGTTGGTGCCAAAGTGTTTGAACGTTAGTCTGTGGTGAAGGAGGAGGGTACCTGTCAGTGACCGGGCTGCAAGTAGTGCGCAGTGAAGTAAAATAGGTAAAGTGAGGGCTGGGGTAGTGTGATGTCAGGAGGGTCTGAGGCCGCAGTCGTGTGAGGAGCGCCTCATGTCCTGAGAGACAGACTGATGGAGGTTGAATTAGATGCTGTCTCTGCACATGGTGCTGACAAGCCCCTGATAGAGACTGTGTCAGAGTTGTGGACACCATAACCAACTGCTGCAAAATAAGTTGTCTGTCTCAGAGACTGTTCTGAACAGTTGTGAACCATTTAAATTTAGTGCCTCTCTGTGAGAAGACATGTTTAGCAAAGCTCCAGTTAACAATGTCTGTGTCAGCAACATTTCTTACCGGCTGGGGGTCAGTTTCCATCCCTTCGTAAGGTATCTACCTGGTACAACCTCCCTGTCCATTCACAAACACCTCACTTACTTAAGAGCTGGGGGGGCAGCTCTGGAAACACAAACCAAAAAATATGACTAGGACAACAGAATGTGGTTCACATTGTGTGGGCCAGATCCAAGTATGAGGTGTGTATCCTATGTTATTTATACCGGAGTTCTTCGGTACCTATCGGCCCAGAATTTGGTAGGTGGTGGCAGTGGGTTGTGTATCTTGGGGGTATTGACTGTGTTGGCGTGTAATTTACACTGACCTGAGTGGAAGGTGGGTGCAAGATTGAGCGAGTGGAAATAGATTACTTAACCCCTTATGGTCGGCACCCATGTCACGAACTGGGAAAGTGTACGTGACAATGGTGTAGGGGAGAAGGAGCACATATATGACACCATTTCTAAAACAAGATACTTTCTGACATCAAAATCAGCTTGCATGTATCATCCTTATGTTTTGTATCTTCAATATGTTTTGCAGCCCCTCATGACAGGCTAACAGATGTGCTGCGGAGCTACACTCCCTTCTCCTCACACGCTAGGTCATTGCCCTTAAAGAACTCATATATCACTTACAGCCAACAAAGATATGATACGGACATCATGCCAGCAGTAAATTGATTCTAACTATTCTACCCACATTGGGTAGGTGTGATGTATACATTTTATTAGCACACTGGGCTATGTATAGTCTGGAGTCTGCAAAATAAAAGTAACACCTGTCGTATATCAAAGAGAATGACAATCCATGTAAGTTTTATTGTACCATGGAAACAATGGCAACAGATGTGAATAATGAAGAATGGTAAAGCAAGATATGTTAAGGTCCCAATCACATTTTTTTTTCCACTCTGCTGCACAACTGGGGAAATTTGGACACATTCATTTTTAACAAGGCCTTTAATTGCTCCCATTCCACGTTCGGAAATGATGTTATCCACAAGTATGGGGCAGTAATTACTAAGAAAGCCCTTGATGAATCGCTGAAAAGTTATATCAACCATGAAAAGTATGTTTACATCTAAACGCACCGGGTTTTCATTAGAAGCTCTGTATTATATGTGAGCGAAGTAAAAGAAGACGTTTCCTAAGAAAACATGGGCTTGCTTGTGGCTGAATGACATACTGGCGCTGTCTCTGCTAGCTGTGATGTCATCCAATGCAAAAGTGATGGGTTTTACCATTCTATTTACATTAAGCTAAATCATTGTATAATGAAAAGTCCTGCAAGTTTTATGTACTTTGTGTTTTAATTTCTCAACATTTTCAATACCACTCTTTTTTATCGCTCTCTGTTCTAGCTGATGGAGGAGGGCCCTTAAAAGGGGGCTATCCTGTATGTGAACATTTTTATATTAGGGACTGGAAATGAACTAAATAAACCAAAAAAGCAATACTTACCTATCCTTGCCCCCGGCGATCCTGCGCTGACGCTCCAGTGGCATTCCCGATGATTGTTTACATGCAAGTAGGATGTAACCGCTGCAGCCAATCAGAGGGCTCAGTGGCCGTATGTTGTATTTCTGGCATTATGCCAAAAATAAGATTATTCACCAGTGAGCCCTGAAGAGCCCTCTGATTGGCTGCATCGGTCACATGGTACATGCAATTAAACAACCACCAGGAGTACCACTGGAGCGACAGTGCTGGATCGCTGAGGTCAAGTATTGGTAAGTATTGCTTTTTTGGTTTATTTATGTAATTCTAGCCCCTAATGGCCCTTTTAAGTGTGGACCCTCCCTCTATGACCTCCATCTGCCCCAGTAGGATATATGGACAGGGTATGCTGTCCTGAGACAACCCTATAAAAAATTTACACTAGTCCAAAATCACTTCTTAGTTAATAGATCACAAGAAACTTGAGTTACTGTAGGTCAGTGGTCAGTAGCCTGTGCAACCCGCCATGTCATGAACGCTGTATACAGTATACAGTACACTAATATAGAGGATACAAACATTACACTACGAGACAAGCACAGAATTGTTCTAAGCCAGGGGTGCACAAACTTTTTTCACTGCTGTGGCCAGTGAGCTATGCACACTTGTTGTGTCTGCCCAATAGTATCTCTTAGAGTTGACCATAATATAGACAGACTGCTAAGTGTTCATTGTGTCTGTCCAACTTTCTGGGGTGAGGGTGAGAAAGGCATCACGGGACCTTGGACACCGCTGATTTCCGTTACTTGACTAACCCCCATTGTACCAGGAGAAGGAAATCCCCGGTGACCACAAGCTCTGCAGTGTTGAGGACCCTGTCAAAACGTGACGTAGAGAAGGGAGATAGTGGGGATACGGAGTCCATGATTTATAACCCATTCATATTCAAGTATGACACAATTAAATCTTTATTATCGTCTTTACTTTATAGATAGTCACAAACGTGTTTCAGTTAAAATTACGAAGACAAAGCACATTGCATTCAAGTGTCTGCCAGCGGCTTGAGTCCTGGATTGTTTGATGAAAAGACCGGTGCTATGGTAACAGACCTGACTTACTTCTGCTGTTTTGAACTAAAATCTTGAAAGAGACACTAACAATTTCTAAAATCATCAGAGATCCTTAGACTTCCTAGGCAGAGCTGATAGGCACTAAAGGACAGATCATTAATTAAAATAGCAACCCTGGATTGTGTGATTTCTATTTGATCTGTCAAAAACACAGTAGATAGGTAGACTAGAATGGAGTAATACAATTTATCTATCTATCTATCTATCTATCTATCTATCTATCTATCTATCTATCTATCTATCTATCTATCTATCTATCTATCTATCTATCTATCTATCTATCTATCTATCTATCTATCTATCTATCTATTTCATGTTTATGTATCTTTCTATTTATTGTATTTGTCTGTTTTTCTATCTATATTTAAATGTCATGAAGCATAGCTGAGTTTGTCCTTTTTACACAACTAACCATCACATCAAATACTCAGTGTTTCTGTATCTGGACATTATTAAAAGGGTATCCCCCACTCAAGAACCTCCCCTCTATGTCCCCGTGAGCTTCTCTGGTATACTTAACACAACTATGTAGTTCATTAACTTAAATGGGGGCCATGTGACCGCAATAGCTGCAGGTGAAATAGGTGGCCATCTGCAGTTTCGATTACAACAACCAGGCCTGCAAATCTGTAACAGGGCCCCCACCTGCCATGTGTCATTTATGATACTGCTGTCTTCTACTGTGGCAGAGGGGCCTTTGAGCCAACTTAGGCACCAGATCTAGGTGCTACCTCTGCACTCACTATTGTTGTTATGCCCTTAATATTATCTGTGAAGTGCAAGAAGTAATCATATCAGAGAGTCCCCATCTACAAATGTAAAAGAAAATTGGGGTTGAGGTGCCAATGTTGGGTTCTGTTCCCATTAACATTAAAGGGATATTGCCACCATATACATTTATGAATTATGTACAGGAATGCCATAGATGTGTAATAGTTGTCATGTTACTTCCATGATCTCCGTTTGCCAATTCCAAAGAAAGCAAAGGTAATGTTTGTAACTTTTCTGTTTTATATTGTAGTTCGTTTTACAGGAAAGCATTATGTTTACTCTACACATTGTTACATTGTAACGGTTGCGGCTACTTCTTTGGCTGGAATGATATTCCATACATCCGCTACCTGTGTATATATTATCAAAGAAGTTCTATGCAAACACTATTTATTTGCAATTTCCTACACTAGCTTATTATGAATCAAGTCTTCATACATAGGGGAAATTGCCACTTCTTTGACAAAACAGTTGCAATTCTTTTGAAAACAGTCACATCCATCTTATTTATAGAGAACTTATTTTAACACATCTGGAGTTTTGTGCGCAATTGCATTTCCAGTTTGTTTCTTTAGGTCATTCATGTTTTGTATCTTTTCTTGGTGCCATCATAAGGTAAAAATCAAGTAGGCTAAGGTTTAAGAACCTTGAAGGCCACTCCTCGGGACATGACAACCAATCCAAGAAACCACAGGTTCAACCACAGTCAATGAGATCCATTATTTCCCTATGTGTGGAGAGTTTTGAATCACCATGCTTTGTAATCAACTACAAAACTCCCATTAGGCTCGGATCACACACACGCAGATTTGATGCAGTTTTTAGTGCAATATTTGTTTTAGTTTTAGGTTTATTTTTTTTAACCAAAGCCAGACATGGATCCAATAGGAAGAAAAGGTATAAAGAAAAGACTGATGCGTTTCTCTTTTTTTTTTTGTATTCACCACTGTGTTTGGCTCAAAAACCTTAGCAAAAATCTGCATCAAATCTTGCTATTCTAAAATAAGTATGCTATTCAAATTAGAAACATTTAAGACCTAATGTGAATGTAGGAAGTGCACAAGGCATGGTTTTTTTATTTTGATGGAGCATTTGCCCTCTAAAATGAAATGTCCCCTGGTATACCCTATTGGGGATTTCATTTGTGGGATGCTTAATAAAAATGTTGTTCTATTTTTGAAATATGTTATTGTCCTCATGATTTTAATAGCAGTGCATTCATAAGGCAACCATAAAAGGGTTTATTCCAGGTTTTTAAAATTGATGGCCTATTCTTAGGGTAGGCCATCAATATTAGATCGGTGGGGTTCCGACTCTCGGCTACCCCAACAATCAGCATACCTGAAGGGGCCGCGGTGCTCATAGAGCATTGCAGCTTCTTCTTTGTTTACATTGTTCTCCTCCTGGTCCGTACTTGCACGTGCCGTTACATTTGGAGCAGCCATGACAGTATTGCACTACTGTTCTCTTCAAACAGCTGATCGGCAGAGGAGCCAAAAGTCAGACCCCCACTGATCTAATATTGATGGCCTATCCTAAGGATAGGCCATTTATTTTAAAAACCTGGATAACCCCTTTAAGTTCACTTTAAAAAAGTAGCCATAAAAGTAGGCTATAAAAAGTATCTCTAGGCTACATTGTCAAAGGAACAAGTAGAGAAAAAGTCCTGTGCTAATAAGCTCATGATGGCCTCACAAGTAGTTCTGAAAATACAATACAAGTGGGTGAAGCAGCAGATGGAAGAAGTCCATCTCTCTTTAAGCAAGACATTTCTTCTCTGTCATTCTGCAAATTTCATATATGAAGTTTACTAGGTAGGGGAGGGGACAAATAAGTATCAAAATATAACTAGTAGCTAATAATAACTGAAACATGGTAAATTTATACCACCTAACTACACACGTGTTTTGTTAGAGCTGTAAATAAATGTATAAACAACAGAAAACATGAGCTCAAGTGAATCTAACCTAAAGTATCCAGAAAACGTAAACTACAAGCAGACTTTACAGTACCCCTGGTAATAAACGGGAGCAGGTGTAAGGAACTCATTCCTCACGGTTGTTCTCCCCACATCATCAGCAGAATACATAAGAAATATTATGTTGATGGAGCTGGTGAGAGCAGCGGCAGGAATTTGATCCTCCATGCCTGGTCCTACCTTCTACCTGAATTCCAGTTCTTTAAGGAAGTAATTTGGATAATGGTGACAATTCTAATCCTTGCCATAATTTCCTAGTGGTGTAATAGAGAAACAGGGGGATGTTTCCCAGCACATCACTGCAAATCAACGTCCATTATTCTAGAGGAATTTATCTACAGACAGATTGAATGTGGCCCTTGATTACTCAAGGGCCACATGGGGTGTAGTTAAAAAGTTATTATTTACAACATATGGTGCTCGCTATCCAATGCGTACACAGACATGTCAATCTTTTTAAATGGTTCCCTGGGACCAGCAATTATTTTTATGTCTTCTGTTTTGATTTATCTATATACTGTATGGAAATGGTATTTTGAATAAAACATCTAAAAGCATTGATAATCAAAATGCGCTTTTATCAAAACTTGCTTTCATATGCAAAATGTTGGCCCTGGCACATGGGGGTTTCTGCAAAAAAAAACAACATAACCAGATAAACATGGAAGATGCTGCAAGGCAATATCAGTTTTCAGATATGTACATTATCTGATTCATCTCAGGTCAATTTATAGCAGGTTGTTTGCCTTTCTAGGATGTTTTTTTAGATGAAAGCCCTGAAGCATTCTGATGACTCTTCACATCAAAACAAAACCTAAACCCTATCCTGAGAGAAATGTAACCAACCAAACGTCCAATGTGTCAGCTATTTATGTAAGAGGACTATACATCCCTAATCTCACTATATTATCATAAACTTGCACAAAAAGTTTCCGCAAATTTAAGTAAATATGGGTAAAAAAATAGAACTGGAACTGGCAGCGCCCTACACATATGTGGCTCTTCTGTGGTCAATATGTCCAATGCTCCAGAAACAAATCTAAGATCTCCTCTGATGCAACACTCACGTTACTGTGCCGTTCTGCTACATCTAAGTATATGATACAAATAAACGTTTTTCCCATTTAAATTAATTTTTTTGCAGACCATATTCCATTTAGAGTCACGCGCCCAAATCTCCATTTTTGGAAATCAACACACTACAGAATCCTAGAAAACGTCACTAGGTAGATTGTCTTGTAGAAAATCAATGATGTTAAATGTACACCATTTCTATCACAGAAATACACATACTTTTCAAACCAGTTTCAGCTCATTCATCGAGGCTGTTAGATGGTCCTAAAAAGATTATTAGATTCAGCAATGAACATGAAAATATACACAACACTTTTCACAATGGCGGATTGGCCATCGATCATACAATCGTACCAAAAATAAATGTTATGCCTAATAATCGCCCAAAATCCAACACAACAGATAAAAATTTCAACAGACTATCTGACATTGTTCGGACGTTTTCACTAAAGAAATCTGCCAAGTAATGGCTGATAATGGGAGGAAAGAGTGGAATGTCTATAGTCAGCATCATGAAGGGCCCACAGAACTTATACGGCTCATACCAACTATCCTTGTCAAATATCTATGGGTAAAGCCCAAATAGTTTACCCTTTTATAGAACTCATAACAATGTAAAAGGGGGTATTCTTATTATAGATGATCAATATTAGTGTTTCGGAGTCGGGCTGCCACCAATGTCCAGTGTCAATGAGTTCTAACACTAAATTTAATAGATGATTTGTATGGATAGTTGGCCGTACATTGGTCTTCATCTCTCAATCAAAATCAGCACCAGGACCTATTAATTGTTGGTCTTAACTCTTAGATACCCTTGATATAATCCTTTGGACATGTCTGATTGACAGGTCATTAAATACTTTCATTGGAATACCCCTTTAAATTCTGTTCTCTGGTTATACAATAATATGAGACTCTTCAATGTGTTTCAATTATTTTCCCTTTTACACAAAGAAAAGAGAAATGGCAGTAGTTACACTCCACTAATCTCACTTTACATGAGGTCAGACAGGAGTGCAGAACAAATCTCACAATCACATTTGTTGAAATACCCGGACTAGAGAGAATGGGTCTCTATTAAACTAATGTTTCAAAGCATTAATGACTTCAATAGTATAGAGAAAGAAAAGGTCTCCAGAAATATAGCAGTGTTAGCTGGGAGCTGCATACGGTGGGAGTTAAAAAGCCCAAAATATATGTCCAACGTTTAGAATAAGACTGTCCTCATTGTAAAACTATGGGTTACATTACGATCAGTACTGCAGATTAGGAAGAAAAAGCTGCTCCTCTGAACGGGCGCTCAGGTGTGGATTGTACTGATATCTTCACAAAATCGTCAGGGTGTATTTTCACCCCATGCGGTTATGGCTCCAGAGGCAAGCACAGTGTGATCAAGCGTGTACAAGCTACAAAGTTAAGTTGTGCTGGCGACATTGCACAACTCACCAAGGTGAGCTCCATTCATTAAGTTACTCAATATCTTACAAATACCAGAACGATATCACCTTAGAGGAGCGCCGTTTTTTTTTCTTTTTTTTTTTTTTTTCTCTTTTTTATCCCCCCTTTTTATCTTAAGAATTACGATCAGTACAAAACTGAATCTTAGCCATGTCCAACATCCACCACCAACGCCCTTTCTAAAGGGGTTTTCCATGACTGAAACTTTGATGGCCTATCCTTAGCATTTTTAATCATATGGGGTCTGTCCTAAGCCTTGACCATTGTCGACCATCACAATGAAAGGTTCCCCTTTATTTTTCAAACAGGCCCAGTGACTTGTCCGTATGGGCAGCTGTGCCTGGTACTACAGCTCGTCCCATTAAAGTGAATTGGACTATTTGCAGCACCAGGAACAGCTGTCCATATGGACGAGTAGTTATATCTGTGTATACAATGAAGGGACTCCTTGTCGGAGTCCTTGGGGCTTAAATATTTAAATCCTGGAATGCGCCTTGAACTGCCCCAAACCCCCGTTGCTGTATAATAATGAATGGGAGATTTGCCTTTCAGGAGCCTAGAAAAATTGGGTGAAAACCCATGTGACAGTTGTAACAGATATATCTAGAAAACAGCTTTTTATGTTCTTATTTTTATGTGCTGCCTTCGTAGTCACTACATATCACACTTTATATATGAATACATTTTTTATTGTTAATTAAAAGCGGTTTTGCTTTTCTTTGTAATTTTATGAAAAACGTACAAGAATTGTGAACTCATATTTTAAGCTGACAGAAAAATAAAGAAGCACTGTCTCTTCAGACGCTTCCTCTGACATTGTGATTACATGGCTGACTTTCCATCTGACAGCACAAATTTATCACTTGACATCTTCAGATTTTACCTACCGATAGCTTACAGAGCAGGAAGAAGGATGCATGGAGCTCGCAAACACATGAAATGGGACCATGCAAAACAGAAACAGGAATGGTCTACCCTGACTCAGGGGCATAACTAGGCTTCATAGGGCCCCATAGCAAAATGAGATGGACCCCCACCACCTAGTGACAGGAAACTGAAACAGCAGCATAAGTAGCAATAATTGCAGGTATGGATATTAGCGCCATATATCTGAGAATCCACATACTGTAGTAGTGCTAGATAGCAGAAAGACACCAACTTGTTATGCCCTAAAAAGGAGCTTGTGCCTGAGTGGGCCCCACTCTGGGCCCCATAGCAGCTGCTATGACTGCTACAGCTATAGTTACGCCCATGACCTGACTATTAATCCCTATTAACACTACGAATCCTGGAATTACATACAGTGACGAGAACTAGGCACCTGTAAATATTTCGTTTAAACCAAAAATACTGTATGAGATGCAGTGTACCTCACCGTACTGTACATTCGCTTCAGTTCAATTTTATCTCACCTCACATTGGCCTCAGTTGACATTTTAAAGGAGTTGTCCAGGATTAACGACATTTTCAGCATCAGCCATAAGTGGTCAAGCTACTAAAAATAAAGCAACTTTCTAAAAATAATTTCATCAAGATTTCAGTTCTCTTAATGCAATTTATTTATATTCCTATTACTTATATAGTGCTTACATATTTCACAGCTCTGTATAGAGACTATCACTCACATGATTTCCTGTCCCAAATGGGGCTCACAATATAAATTGCCCATCTCAAATACATACACCAGGACCAATTTCTTAGGAATCCAATTAACCCATCAGTATGTGTGTGCAGACTAGGAGGAAACCCACGCAAACATTAGGAGAACATACAAACTCCAAGCAGCTGTTGCCCCAAAATTTACAAGGAATCCCCAAAGCTGCATAACAACTGTTTTATCCACTGAGCCTCCGTGCTGCCCATGCAATCCACGCTCCCCTGTGGCTGACCGTGGCAAAACGTAAACATTGTAGTTGCCCCACAGCGTATATATGACTCCCCACCCACACGTGAATTTGATGGAGAACACGTGTTTGGTAATAGTATTAGATTTGGCTCTGTAGAAAAACAGCACCAGGTCCATTGGATGAAGCAGTCACGTTATGTAGGGATAAGGGGAGGTTATATACAGGCTTGACTAAAACTACAATTCTTACAGGTGACTATAGCCAGCCAGGGGGAGCTGATGTTTTTGGTCTGATTTACTATTTTTTATTTCCCTCAAGATAAATGTTATCCATCAGTTAGCCGCTCACAAAAAATAATGTGCACATTGACTGTAAGGCTGGGTTCACACGACCTATTTTCAGACGTAAACAGCTGTCAAACGACGACGCGTAAAAATACAGCCTCGTCAAAAGAAGTGCAGGACACTTCTTTCAGACGTAATTTGAGCCGTTCTTCATTGAACTCAATGAAGAGCAGCTCAAAATTTACGGCTGTCAGAGAAGCCTCGCAAAATGCGAGGAGGAGCATTTATGACAGAAACGAGGCAGCTGTTTTCTCTTGAAAACAGTCTGTCTTTTCAGACGTAAATGCCTGCTATCGTGTGCACATACCCTAAATAAAGATATTGGGTGTGATGATTGCCAAGCAAACAACTTTCTCAGGCGTTGCACGTCTAGGTCAGTATTGGGGTCCTATACATAGTGAAAGGAACACCTCAGAACTGAGCTTGTGCTATGGTGAGCACATCATGCCCATCTAATGCCACTCAATTCGGAGCCCCATTTACAAGGCACATGACTGAACCCCCCAACAGGGGGAGACACTACCTCTATTTTATCTGCTAGAAAAAAAACAAAAAACCTTTTGTAGTTCACTAGCCTGAAAAATGCCGCATCATTTATATGATTGTTTAATACTGTAGAGATTTCTACCATTATACAGCTACGCTGATACTTTTGGACATTTTCACTGCAGATACTATGTGTCAAATGTTGCTAATTATGTTTTATACAATTCAGAATTACACATCTCCTAAAGAAATAATTAAAACGCTCAATGTGCTGACTATTGGATTCAATCGCTGCCCTAATAAATTAGCAGAAAATGACACCTTTTTGACAACAAAAATGTCCCTAGGTTTTTATTAAATGAGACGTTAAAATTTCTTTTTTAAGAAATGAAAATATGTGCATGGAACCAGAGGATACCCATAAAAACTAGTTTTAAAGGGGTTGTTTCGACACTTTAATAAATAGGAATTTCATCTCTTCTTAAAGGGAATTTGTCAGCAGTTTTGAGGCCCCAAACAAGTAACCATTACTATTACCTCCTCATAACCTTGTTCTTTCATGCAAACTTTTTGACCTTTTCCCGAGTCTGCGCTTACCACGCAGTCATGCCGTGATTGCCACACATACAGTCAAACCGGAAATCCACCAGCAAGACTCAGGAGCTCTGTGGGGCAAAGCTTTTTAACCCCTTAATGACCAGCCTATTTTAGACCTTAATGACCAGGCTATTTTTTACGTTTTTCCATCGCCGCATTCCAAGAGCTATAACTTTTTTATTTTTGCGTTGACATAGCTGTATAAGGTCTTGTTTTTTGCGGGACACGTTGTATTTTTTAATAGCACCATTTTGAGGTACATATTATTCATTGATTAACTTTTATTAACAGAAAAAAATCTGAAATTTCGCCACTCTTTTTTGCGTCCTAAATCTACGCCGTTTACCGTGTGGTATAAATAACACAATAAGTTTATTCAGCGGGTTGTTAGGATTGCAACGATACCAAATTTGTATAGATTTTGTATGTTTTACTACTTTTACACAGTACAAATTATTTGTTTTTGTGTCTCCATATTTGAAGAGCCGTAACGTTTTAATTTTTTCGCCGATGCAGTTGTATGAGGGCTTTTTTTTTGCGGGAAGACTTTTTGGAGTAGATGCGACTTTTTGATCACTTTTTAATCACATTTTTTTAAAGTAAGGATTCACAGAAAACAGCAATTTTTCCGTCATTTTTTATTTAATTTTTTACGGCGTTCACCGTGTGGGTTAAGTAATGTAATAGCTTTATAGTCAGGGTCGTTACGGACGCGGCGATACCAAATATGTGTAACTTTTTAACTTTATTTTATTTTTTTAATAGTAAAGCAGTTTGTAAGGGGAAAAAGTGGGTTTTTCATTTTTTTTTCACATTTTTTTTAAATTAACTTTATGAAACTTTTTTTTTAACTTTTTTACTAGTCCCACTAGGGGACTTCACTATGTGATCCTCCGATCGCTATTCTAATACACTGCAATACTTTTGTATTGCAGTGTATTACTGCCTGTCCGTTTAAAATGGATAGGCATCTGCTAGGTCATGCCTGCGGCATGATCTAGCAGGCATTCATTACAGGCAGACCTGGGGGCCTTTATTAGGCCCCCGGCTGCCATGGGAGACACAGACACTCGGCGATCTTATCGCCGGGTGTCGGTGGGATGAGAGGGAGCTCCCTCCCTCTCTCCAAAACCACTCAGATGCGGTGCTCAAAATTGAGCACCGCATCTGAAAGGTTAAACGGGTGAGATCGATACTTATATCGATCTCACCCGGCAGAGCAGGGACGATCCCAGCCCTCAGCTGCCTCTGACAGCCGAGAGCAGGGAGATTTGACAGCTCCCTGCTCTGTTTACTTATTCCGATGCCGCAACGTAAAAAGTCTATGGCATCGGAATAAGGCCTGTTAGTTACCGACGTAAAAAGACTATGGGTCGGTCACTAACGGGTTAAAGATCATGCTGCCTATCTCTCAAAAATAGGGTGGGAAGATAAGGGTGAGCAAGCACTGGGCTCTCCTGTGTTAGGGTAGGAAAGATGTAGTAGGATGAAACAACACTAAGAGCAGGGCCACATTTTAATTTTTCCATGAGGCCCTTTCAGGGATGGACTGGCCCACGAGAGTACCAATGGATCCTCTATTGGGCTAGTCCTTTGGCACAATAATGGGCCTGAATGATCCAGCATCAGACAACCTCATCAGGAGTTGACTTATTAGGCAATCACTTGCCCCTAGGGTCTATTTCTTATAGATTGATTCGCAAATAACTTATTAGACCTTATTAATATGTCCTGCCTGGGAAATGATAAGAACAAAGTTTACGGTGCTATTAAAAGTGGATGTGCACAGGTTCTGTATACATGGAGTTTGGGCCCTCGGAATCATCTCCTCTGATGGGGCCAAGAACATCCAGTCCAAAACTGGGCCCTTTCTCCCAAGTGTATGTCCCTGAACACCTTATGCTGTGGGGTCCAACAGATAACTATTTGACTTCATTGGCTGCTATAATAGCACACTAAGACATGTACTGAAGATTATCTGTGGTGATGGGATAAATCCAAAAATACAATACCAAAATTTGTTTCCATAATATGTTTATATAATTTTCTAGGTTAATTTCTTCCTGATAAGTATTCTATTTTTTAATGGCAGGGACCCTGAATCATAGCAGGAAGTTCGTTGAGACATCTAATATCACAAATGTTCTTCATTTCTTTCGCATTCATTAGGCAGATGGCTGACAATCTGTGCTTAGCTGAATGTAGGCAGCCAAGAATGTCACATGTGTTTCCCTTACAGCTTTAATATTGGCTGGGGATAAACACCAAGCCTGTAAAGAAGGTCACATGTCCAGGTCGGAGGAATGAAAAAAGTAAAAATCATCACCATCATTACCAATCTTCTTTTTATTCAAGTTTATTTATGCATGTGTACACCATAAATGCTGCTTAAGGCCCCATGCACACGACAGCGAAAAACCTCTGTTTTTGCAGACCGCAATTGCGGTCCGCAAAAACGGAGCCATTCACTTTCATTGAACACTGACACCTTTCCGTAGCACTACGGAAGGGTGTCAGTGCCGTGGAAATGTTCCGGGAATTATGGAACATGTCCGTTCTTTCGCATTTTGCGGGCCGTGCTCCCATACTTTGTATGGGAGCACGGCCCGAAAATGCGGCTGTCAGTCAGCGGCCGGCCGTGCCCGCAATCACGGGCCGTGATTGCGGGCACGGTCGTGTGCATGGGGCCTAAAGGGGTATTTCCAACTTAGAAATTTACGGTATCTCCGTGGGATATGTAATAAATGTCTGAAGCTGGGACCTGCCGCATCCAGATGGAATATGAATGGAGATGTGGTCGCACATGTCTGCAGCTCTGTTTATTCACTTTTATAGGAGTTACGAAAACAGTCGAGCACACTTACCACGTAACTCCCATAGAAAAAGGAAGAGAGCGGCCACCACCTATCCATTCATTCTCCGCCTGGATGAAGGGGCTGTACTGGAGATAGGTGCAAGTCCCAGAGCTGGGACCTATATATATCAGACATTTATGGCATATTCCATAAGTGTCTAAGATGGGAATGACCCATTAAGCGTTTGGGTTGTCCATTTATAGTTTCAGAAGAAAGGGAATTGTGATAAAGAGGCATATAAAAAAAATAAGTTTTTTGACCTTCTCAAACTTTTTAAATTGTTTCTATGAAAATACTGACCTTGCCAGAGCACAAAATAGGAAGTGTTGCCATGGGGACTTTAGGAGCCGATGAGTTGGAGGCATTAGTCCTTTAAGTAGTAATTTGTCCTGGGTGCTACCCATTAAGGATAAGGCTGGGTTCACACACACTATTTACGGGAGTTTTAGCCCCGAATTACGTCCGAAAATGCGGCTCGATAGCGTCGGCAAACATCTGCCCATTCATTTGAATGGGTCTTACGATGTTCTGTTCCGACGGACATTCTTTTTACGCCCCGCTGTCAAAGGGCGGGGCGTAAAAAAGACGCCCACGTCAAAGAAGTACCTGTCACTTCTTCAGACATAAATGGAGCCGTTTTCCCTTGACTCCATGGAAAAACAGCTCCATTTACGTCCGTAATGGACGCAGCGAAAAGAGCCTCAACATGCCATTACGGCTGAAATTACGGAGCTGTCTTCTCCTGAAAACAGCCCCGTCATTTCAGCCGTAACGGACGCTGCCATGTGAACATACCCTTACACTCTATATATCAGATTTCTAGCTTTTAGTAAACAACAGAAATATTTATGTTTGTTATATGTTCTACATCTTTGGTATTTCTCGCCTCCCAACTGGATATAA
The DNA here is from genome assembly GCF_050947455.1 of Rhinoderma darwinii. Lineage (NCBI taxonomy): Eukaryota > Metazoa > Chordata > Amphibia > Anura > Rhinodermatidae > Rhinoderma > Rhinoderma darwinii. Next base: position 363,718,105 of record NC_134690.1, on the reverse strand, counting down.
ATATGTAATACTTGGTTGGCCGGCTACTTAACAAACACAATTATTTGTGACTGTTTCTGGAATATTCTCTACTTTATTTTCCCCCTGTCACTATTAAAATGTTGTTAGATGTTTTTTTTTTCATTTAACATAATTACATTTCTAAACAATGTATCCACAGCCTACTAAGCCTAGAGCCTGAGAACTTGAGAGATTTACAAATATTCCTAACAATAAATTCAGAAAATAAATAAATCTAATTGGAAACAATAGGTGGCGAGAAATACTAACGTTTTTTTTAACCATTTTAAATGGAAAAGGCATTAGACTTGGCGACTTGTGACATATCCACACTTTATTTGCGTTTACAAAACCACATCATCTGGCACTCACAGCCTTTCCACATAATCTACAAAAATACGTTAACTATCCGGTAGATCTCTGTGGATTCATTACTGATTATCTACTGGAGCATATTTTTTTCTTTTGATGACGTTTTCTTTTTTCAGAAGTTCTCATTCTACCTCGACAATTTATATGATGGTGTCATTTGGGTTGCTATCCTTCCACCTAAAAATACCTGCCAGATGTAAAGCTTATTTCTACAGGCTAATTTTGTGGATTTATTTTGCAGTGGTTTTGTACCACAAAATGCCCCAACATCGGAATGTGCACATGTAAATACACCCTAACTTGGGTAAAAGTGTGTTGTTTGGGGGCATGGCTTCTCACTTAAATTTGGGAGCCTCAATGCTTCACTTTTGAGGCTGTGCATTGTGTACATGTCCGTCAGCTGAATGTGAGTGTCCCTGGCTCTCTGCTCATAGCTGGGATCTAGCATATACTATTGAATCCATCCCATTTAGCGAATATTCCAGGGAAAAAGCAAATACTCATATGAGCAGCGCTATATTGTAATGAATCGTTCAATATTGAAAATCAGAGATGGATAAAAGCCTTTTTATCTAAATTCTATTCAAAATGTATATTACACAGAGCTTATAATATAGTAAACTGTATGAACCTTGATGATTTATACTAAAAATGGCGTGGGTTGATCAAATCTCACTTTCTCTACAGCATTTAGTGCACAGTTTCATATTATCGTCGAGATTATCAATCAATACTTATCTATTCTTCACCAAGATGAGACATTCTATGCTCATGTTTCAGGGGCACTTTGTAAGGAAAGCAGTAACCTAATTCATTGCTATGGTCAAATACTAAAGTTTTCTCTTGGAAAATGTGTTTATAAAAAACGTTTTTCCATCCTTTAATGCCTGTTTTCGGATATTCCCACAGTATCCATAGCTATAAAAAGAAATTCTTATCATTTCAGTTAAAATTTAGAAATACCTTATAATCTGGGATTTTAAGGATCCAGAGATAAAAATTCACAATTGGAAGTGTTGGGCTTTAACAGATTAAATTAGTTGCCTATGATTAGAAAAATGTGTCTGCTTTTTTTCAGAAACCGCACATTTTTCAATGGTCAGTGTCTGGTACTGCAGTTCAGCCACATTTACTTTTTTCTATTCCTGGACTACCCCTCTAAGGTCCCTATGAGGATAGATGGAGAGTTGAAAGTGATGGCTGGACGTAGCATTGAACATTGTCCATGCAGCCTTCACTATGGGTCACAGTTAAAGGTCCATGTGTTTCTATGATGAGACCTACCAGAACAACATAAAACAGACCCTATAGTACACATTAAAACGTAAAAAAAAAAAAAATCTTTTTAGACTTTACTTCTAAAACCTTAAGAGAGATTCTGCAGATGACAGGTCTACTTCAAAGTTTTGTCAGGTGCTGTGTTGTAATGGAGACCTTGTGTGTATCCAAATCACTAAATACATTGATGTCCCCACATACACACATATATTTTCCTATATTCAAGCCACACAGGATGTAGAGATGAATATACATTGTCATTTGAATGCAAGGTTTCCATGAAAACCCGTAGAAGAGGACACGTTGTCATCAGAATCTCTCTTCAGCCTTTGAGTCTAATACAGAAGTGAAACATTAAACATGGCTTTCACTTATTCATGTACACTTATTTGACTTTTAAACATTTCTTCTGATAGGTCTTCTTTAAATATGAGACTCCAGGTAGTGGGCAAGACAATGAGGCATCTGCTTTTACCAACAACTAGACTTGGCGGCTAAAGTCACCCACTGACTCTCTGAATTGCGTCCTGCTTCACTCGTACTTCATAACTGTCCAGTTTTTCCCGGGTTTGTCCCACGCAAATCTCAAAGGGTGCAAATGTACAAGTGTTTGCTAAGTCACCAAGCCTTACAAAGTGTCAGAATAAGGACGTGTGGCTTTAAAGTTGCATGCACATGTTCACGATGGTGCAAGCTACATAAAAGTTAATACTGGATCATTCATACCCCCTACTTTGACACTTATCACAGCGTCTGAGCACCGATGGAAAATCTGTAACAAGGCCCCTGTTGTTACGATGCGGGGTGTGGACCCACTGGGCCGTACCGCGTAGCGGGGATGGCAGCTGGCCAAACCGGAAAGTACACAGTTCAATGGTTCAGCGAGAGTACCTGAGGCAATCGTAGGCAGTAGCGAGGCGGACACGTCCAGAACCAGGCGGTGGGAAGTCGTTCGGTGAGGCGTAGCAGGGCAGCGTAGACTGTAGGACAGCACGGTAGGTAGCACAGCACGGCTATAGCACTAGGTAGCACGGAAACAGGATACGGGATACGGAATACAGGAGCAGGGTACACTGGGAGGCTGGAAGACACTGGGAGACCATAAGCAAGACGAACAACGGGAAAACTAACAACGCTCTGGCAAAGGGCAAGAGGGCAGAGCCCTTTTTATAGCCCAGGGCATCCTGGGCCAGATTGTAGTTTTTGCAAAAACGCGCGCACTGGCCCTTTAAGGCCGTGCACGCGCGGGCGCGTGCACCCGCCGGAGACACTCGGAATCCGGAAGAGAGTGCCGGCGCCTGACTGGGGGACGACGCTGCAGGCAGGTAAGCTGTCCATGGCCACGGCCGTCGGGGTTAACGACCGATCGACGGGCCGTGGCCATAGACGTTACAGTATCCCCCCTCTTACGCCCCCTCTTCTTGGGACCAGAGCGAGAGAGAAACTTCCTCACAAGGGCAAGGGCATCGATGTTCTCCTCTGGCTCCCAAGACCTCTCTTCTGGGCCGAACCCCCTCCAGTCCACGAAATAAAATTTCCTTCCTCCCACCTTCTTGGTAGCCAGAATCTCCTTTACCTCGAAAGTCCCAGATGAGCCGCCAGGAACTAGGAGTCCTGGAGTAGCGGTTCAGGACCACCGGTTTTAGCAGGGAGACGTGAAAGGAGTTAGGAATCCTGAGAGTGGGTGGGGAGCCGCAGCTTGTAGGATACCGGGTTAATTTGTAGCAGGACTTCAAAGGGACCAAGGAACCTCGGGGCAAATTTGCATGATGGCACCTTCAGCCGGATATTCCTAGAAGACAGCCAGACTTTAGTCCCTGTAAGGAACTGCGGAGGAACCCGTCTTCTTGTATCTGCCTTTCTCTTCATGCGGTCCACCGCCAAGAGGATAGAAGATCGGGTCTGTTGCCATATCTGTAGAAAGTCCCTGAAGGTGGAGTCGGTTGCAGGCACCTGGGACATTGTAGAAACAGGAAGAGGTATACGAGGATGTTGGCTGTAGACGATGAAAAATGGACTGGATGTGGTCGACTCACTGGTGTGGTTGTTATAGGAGAACTCTGCCCACGGGACCAACTGCACCCAATCATCATGGCGCCTGGACACAAAGTGACGTAGGTAGTTCTCCGATCGACGGGCCGTGGCCATAGACGTTACACCTGTGCCTGACATGTTCCATTTATAATACTGTGGTTTTTTTTTTATGTAGCAGAAGAGCCTTTGGGCATCCTCAGACACCAGGGCCCGGATGCTAACTTTGCACCCCATATACCTAATCCCACGTAGCCCATCTAAAAGTACGATTGTACCTGCTAGTTCACTGTTAACCGGTAATTTTACAGAACCCTTGATCTAAAACAAATAATAAGTATGAAAATTCTGAGCTACAAATTTACATCAGAGGATGAAAAGCTTCAATGCAATTAGCAGAATATCTTTTCATGATTATTTACCGCACAATGAAACGTGAAGCAATATTCCAGAAAGTGTACAGGAAATACTTATATAAGTCTTACTCCCTTAAAATGTGCCGTCATGTTTAATTGATGCATTGTATAATGTGTTTTGTTTCTGTGCAAATTGTAATTGCTTTTCTGGTCATTTAAAATCCAAATTGCTTAATTTTGATTGTTTTGCCTTCACTTAAATACATTTGAAGCCAACTGAAAACCAACTCCGACACCTTCATAGGAAACATTTTCACAGAGAACAATTAATGGAGCAATGTGTATTCTTACTCTACTCTAGCCACATACTAGAGATTCTGCGAACATAAGAGAACTCAGTTCAAAGTCATCAACGATTCCAGGTATTTGTGGATTAACCTGGTAAGAGAACAGAATATTTGACATTTATGGACTCACATAATATGATCTTCTCAGCTTGCAACTTTTATCACCACGTTCTCGGAATGGCACAAACACATAGCATTGTATGACAAAGAAAGAGGGGTCATCACAGTATGACAGCAGAATATTCAGCCAAGTTTCCGATGAGCTCACTGCCCGAATGAGAAAACTAAAAGGTGTGGGATTGGTTTCATCTTTCCATAATGCTTTACTTGCAGCTAATTGTTACATGAAGGAGGCTACATATGTTGTCAAGGGTCTCATTCTGTCATGTGTATTATGGAGGGAGGTTGTTATTGTACCGTATGTTTACACTTCAAAATGCAAGACCACGGAATGACAGTAACTGAAAAATATAACATCTTCTCTTTATGATATACTGTGGAAATAAAAAGTGAATATGAAAACATGAGAAAAGTTTTGTACAGTAATAAAGCCTATTTGATTGATATCTTATGCATTATTTTATCTACCTGTCAATATGCCATAACAGAGCATGTTAAAGGGGTTTTCTCAACAGAGACAACTCCTTTTAGAACGCTACTTTTGGTGCAATCATCAGATTTTGCTGGTGTAAGCCATAGCCAGATATATAGTATTACATGGCGCCTATTCAGAAGAACAAGGAGGGCTCAAGATTGCAAAAGTGGGAGCCCCTCCATGATGTCTGTATGCCCAAATAGGGCATATGGACAAGGGTTGTCATCCTGGGACCCCCTTTAAGCTGATAAAAGTGGGTCCCTTGGTCTTGCCTCTGGAGGACCAGCAGCATCTACTAAAATTAATTCAGCAGTGTAGGGAAAATAAGCAATTACACCGTGACTCCCCTTCTATAGCGTCTGATTGTGGGAGCTGCACCACCTGGGAGCTGTGATTTTCTTTTTTTTTTTTTTTATATAATCTATCTCTCACTGGTAAAATTAACCTAGCCTAAAAATTCTAGACTGTTCATGTCTTTGACAGTGGGCAAACTAACAAAATCAGCAAGGGATCAAATACTTATTTCCTTCACTGTATGGTGGGAATATAGTGGACCGAAAGGCCAAGGGAGTTAGGAAAGACCCACATGGCAGAGTTATGACCACGAAAATTGTAACCCTTCCATTCCTTGAACACACTAACCGGTGATGTGGTCATTGCATAGTTGATGCCTGCTTATAAGTTTTGTTATAGGGCCCCATGGTTACTTGTTACACGCTGGATCTGAAACCATAAGAAAGCACCATGCATTTTATTAGTACGAATTACCATATCTTATAGTCATGACCCCATCACAAATTCCGGGGCGCCATATAGTTAAATTGAAGGATGGGGGGCTGTATGTTCCAGCTAAGCAATGTGCTCTTTAACTGCTGTCAACTTTCTCCACCTTCGACTGTCTGAAGCCACCACTAGAGATTAAGGAAGTTAAAAATCAATGATAATTTTATGAATACAAATAAATACAAAGCCCATATCAATAAAGAGGCAATTATAAAACATACCCAAGGGGCTTCGACTATGAAGTAAGATCTAATACCAGCCGCAGCTCAAAGCAATAAACAGGACTATAAACCTGTCAAATGACCAATCTATAAAATCATTTCTGTTAATATGGTCCTGCCACGTCAAAATCAATAAATTCCATTTCATAAACCTGAATATGAAAATATCATTTAACAAATTTCTTTGGAGCAGGCATTCTAGTCTGTAAAAGGCAAAGAAGCAAAGGTCACGGTTTACAGAATTTCCCCCAATGTTTACAGTGATGTTAATGAGAAAATGTTCCTATACAACTTTTCCTTGTAAAGCATAAGGCAAAATAATCTAAATGTCAATGCTGTATTTTTTTATTTTTATTTTTTACATATCCAATAGAAGAATTATTACATTCACTGTAAATGCTATAATCACTGTCAATCACAACCGTTCATAACTTACATACTTAAACTTTGGCAGTGACCAACATTTACCTCCCTTTTTATTTCCTACCCATCATCCCACCCTATCTTCTCATCATCAGTAAAGGAAGTTGATGGCACATGGAGGACAGATACATGATAAACCTGTTGGCTGGATATTTCTTTGGCCAACAGCTAACTTTCCTGACCCCACCATAAACATTCTAGCTCGGCTCAGTGTGCATGTTTTATTTAATGTGGAAAGAGAAATAAGTCACATATCTCTGGCAATGGTTTCTCTCCTGCAGGATGCCCCCATATGCGTTAGATAGTCAACAGATGGCGTATTCAGCCAACTTTTATATAATGGGTTTGACTAACTTAAGAATCCCCTAGCACTGCTGAAGAATAATGTAGCTAGGATTTCCTTCACCCAGAGAAAAGGTGTGTATAGTATTAATTACCATGCCTTATCTAGGCCTCCAGCAGAGATGTCATTAAATCCCCTTCCCTCTGCTGACCTCTTCCCAGTCTACACAGCAAAGCTTACAAGTGAGCTTCAGAAATCAGGAAACGTTAGCCTATTGTGAATGCTCCAGTGGCTTGTGTGAACGCTATAATATTTGAGGATTTTAATTTTATGTATAGTCACACAAAAAATATAGACAAAAACATATCCTTTGTATCACTCATAGCCGAAGCTCTTAATCAACTTTACTAAGTTATATCCATCTGGCAATGCTGGACAGACATTAAATGAGTTTCCAGGTGTATGGCCTGGCTGATCAAGTTGTACTCATAGCTTTTGATTATAATACGGTCTGGGATGTTTTCACAGGCTTATAAAACAAGTTTTGAAATACATAGCTGCAATGTATTCCACCGCTCTTGAAATCTTAGTAGATATCTCTCGATGTCCCCCTCAGATTCACTTACTCCCAACCCTGGCATTCCCTCCCTCTCTGCCCTCTATTTTTTTCTTCTTTCTTTTTCCTCCCTGTCTTTTTTCCCTGTCTTTTTTTTTCTTTTCCTTCTCAACTTCTCTCTCTCTCTCTCTCTCTCTCTCTTCTGTGCATGGTCCAAATAGTAGATGACTTAAAGGGAATGTGTCGCTAGAATTTTTTTTTTTTGTTAAACTATCATTTATTTGAGTAATTACACATTGTTTTAATTTTTTTAATTTTTTCACAAGTCAGGAAATATTATAAATTAGATTCTAATTTATAAAATTTCCATGTGCTGGGCACTAGAGGGAGCAGTTCCCAAAATTGCAGCATGGTCAATGTGGTAAAGCAACCTCATTGCTTAATGCTGCAAATTTGGGGTAGACACACACTCTCTAGTGTCCTCACACAATCCCCCCTCCTTTATTCTGGCTAGTGCCAGGAGAAGGAGGGGGTTGAATCTTCAAACCTCCTACACTGTGTGCCGCCATTTTATGAGCGACTGCACAGTGTAGGAGGATTAGATACAGTGCTAAGCAGACAGTATAACACGAACACACACGAACATAACACACACAAACATAAATTACCTGCTCCTGCCGCCCCTGCTCCTATTCCTTGCGCCTTCGCTTCCTTGAACATATGGCCGGAAGCCGCGGCCGGAAGTCATCATATTACTGTCTGGCAGCGGCTGCCAGGTCCACATGAAAATGGCGCCGGATTTCACTCTGCTAATGAGCTTAGTTTTGGTCTGTGTGGGAGCGGCGCATGCGCCGTTCCCACACAGTCGGCGTACGCTGCAGAGAATGGAACGGCTCCCGTTCACATTCTCTATGTGGATGTATGTGCTGTATTCCATCTCTGTATGTGTCGTTAATCGACACATACAGAGTAGAGAAAAAAATGGCAACCTCCATAGAGAAGAAAAAGCAAGAAAAAAGTTAAAAGTAGAACACAAATAAATACATTTTATTTTATAATCATACTAATAGCAATATGATAAAAAAAAAAAATTCATGACACCTTCCCTTTAAGGGCATATATCGTTCTGTCCTCTATATATTTATTGTCATTCTTTGCTCTATGTTTCTTTTGACTTGATGACAAGTTATTTTTCTAGACTATTACTAATCATCACTGTATTGTGATATGTCCTTATTGTAAAAACCAATAAAAATTATTATGAAAAAAAATTACCAAAAAGTTTAAAAAAAAATGTTTGTAATTAAAACCCTGATTTTTTAATGATACATTCCCTTTAACAAATGTCACTCCATGAGTTAGAGACTTTGTGTTAGAATCGCTTGTTGGTATATGTCCCTGATTCAAAGAAAAAAAAAAGTGACTTCTCTAACTCAATGAGGAAGATCCATAAAAGTTCACCTGTTTGGACTCTTTGAGGTCTCCCGTTTCTTAGAGTCACAGATTTAATTTAGATTGCTGACTAAGTGCGCACTTGACGATTTGAAACAAGCGAAAATGGTTGAATGGACTGATCGGTTTAAAATGACAGGATGAAAATGCCGCTGTTATCTAAACTAGATATGTGCTGAGAGCAGGAAGGTTAAGAGAAGGTGATAGTGCCCAAGGGGACACATCTTGAATGGAGAGAGACAAACTGATACTGTACAGCATGTTGCCCAGGACGCACTATCCTTCTTTTTCAGGTTCCTGTAGCATTGACGGGTCATAAATGGATGGAGCAGCAGTTCATCCTCATCCATATGACACTGGCTATGCAGATGATACATGTTACTGTGCATTTTATTATGCATTATTTTTGTCTTTGCAGTTAACATGGCAGGTAATTGATGAATATCACAACACAGCAGATAATTGATTTATTGATCAATGTTTTATCTGTTACATGTAATCAGGTTTAACTCAATGAAAACTATTGATTTTTTTTTAATGACAGCATGTCATGATGATTCAGGTAACCGAGTCTTTTTATTTTTATTTTTTATTTTTTTTGCATCATTGTATGTATAAAGTGGTTAGTGCATCTTGTAATATATTTTGCTTATTGGCTTAACAAACATTCAGCCTGAAGTGCCTGAATTTTCTTCTTCTGTACACATTGATAAAAATGCCATTTCAACCAATATGACCACCATTATGGCTCCCACAAGGATTGTCGTGATTTTTCATTCTTAGGAAAGGAACACACATAAATTCTTACTCTATCTATCTATCTATCTATCTATCTATCTATCTATCTATCTATCTATCTATCTATCTATCTATCTATCTATCTATCTATCTATCTATCTATCTATCTATCTAGTTAGTGAAGATATGTAACAAATATGCTGAATTCTACCATTGAGGCCTATATAGCCTGTGTTTATTTATGGTGTAATATCTCTTCAAAAGAAACACTCTAGGCAAAACTATTACACTACGCTATGCCTAGTGCAGGGCCTGAGCGGGCCGCGCATGGCAAAGGGATTATCTCTTTGTTGTTCCGTGAATCCCTATGTCATGGCATAACACAGCGTATACGTTTTGAGCGTCCCTTTAGCTCCAGTTCACCTCTAAGTGAACTGATTTTTACATCCACTAGAACCAGTCAGACCTGCTGAATATAGTGAGTAATAAATGCATGAGATGCCTTTTAACATATTTTTGTAAGCCAAAACAAGAAATGCGGCGGAGGAAGAAACTGGTCTCATTAATTTCCCTATCTATTCCTACTACCAATTAAAAGCATAACTATCCAATAGAAAACGTCAAACGTGTGAGGACATTCACAGATCCGTTAATGTGGTCAGCTGAGCGTGACTTATCCGCTGTCTCCTGCACAGTTCTCTCTGTCATTTCACTTCTAATTTTAAAGCAATTAGAAAACTTCAGCACAGTTTTTACTGAACCATACTTATAATGGATAACAACTCCTAACTGTAAGTGGAACCTAATACACTAATGCATTAAACCACTAATACATTACCATCAACTGCAATTCCTTCATAGAGTGTGTTCTTACAATTGTAAATTCATCACTATTCATCCCAACAAAATCCTTAGGATGGGCCGTCAATGTTTGATCGGTGGGGGTTGGTGGACCTTTCATTATTTGCACTGGCAGAGATTACTTTATTCTACTGATCAATAGAAATTCTGGCGGTTAGACCTCCACCGAACAAACATTAGGCCATCATGTACATGTTTGTATATGCAATTTTTTTTTAATTATTATTATTAAATCAATGTCGTATGTGTTTTTAAACAACTTTTAAATTCACTTTCATTTAAAAAAAAATCTTACTTTTTTCGATGCAGCTTCTATGTAGTCTGTATATATAGAAGCTGTATCGTTCTCTTTCAGCTGATTCCGTCAGTTCAGCTGAGCTAATGGCTCGGCTGATAGTGGGTCCTGCTCAGGTAACGGAATATACATTAATCTATGTGCAATGTGGATTCCTATTAGCTGGGCTGCACAATAGCCGGAACCACTCCGCCACCCATGCACAAAAGAATTCGGGTCGGGGGACTGAGCCGCTGGGCATGTGTGGTCACCAGCATTAGACACATAAGGTGGTTGTCTGAAAGAGAATCAAAAACCACACCAGGGGGCGCTATAACAAGTACGTAATAGTAATATCTATACACAAGAGCACTTTTTTTTTCAATGATTTCAATCGAAAATGTGTTGTTTTGCCTGATCTAAAATCTACATTTTATATTCAATTATAGGACAGCCCCTCTAAGATGTTCTGGAATTAATAACGTGGTAGTCCACTTTAATAGATTCTCTAGCATGTCACAGAGACGTGTTATGTATTTAGTGCAAACGGAGACAGATATTTACGGTGAGAAGGTATTCTGGGGCTTTACAGAGACTCATAAGGATCTGTCAGGAAAGTGCTTTTAACACCAGGGAATATATAAGATACCGTAATAAAATGGTGCTTAGTGGCAATACTGCACCCACTTCCATTATGGAGGATGGTATATAGGTGCATGCTGTTTGTTAAGCATTCACAATGACTTTACCGGCAAAGTTAATTCACCCAGTGTGAATTAACCCAATGTTTTGGTTCTTAAACTGGATCTTAAGGTTGACAGCCAACAGCTCACATTGCAATGGTTGAATAAACTTTGCTGATATACTATTTTCCCTCAGTTTTGTCCCTTATATTTAAGAACATTTTGGATTCCAAAAGGCCTACTATGATGGTTTGGAAATCCTTATAGTTAGACTTTCATGTAAAATGTATAATTCTGTAATGCCTGATAATGTCTGTTAATGTCTTCCCTCTAAATTGTAAAGTGCTTCGTAATATGTTGGCGCTATATAAAGATTATTATTATAATTTAGAATTTTGATTGTCATGAAACAGAAATCCTGTCAGTAACTGTTCTGGATCTTGTGTAGTTGGAAGGATCATGAAAAGTCACCATATAGCCCAAATTTTAGGGGAGGGTAAAGCAATCTAGAATTTTATATTGTGGCTGGAATTATTTTACCACTTTGACTTTACCCATGGCAAGCTTATGACCAGCCTGAATTTGGAGTCCTAGCTGTAAAAGTGACAGCTCTTGTTGTAGGGGATTTAATCTAGAGAACCCCTCATCAGGTGCTAAGTAACCCCAAGGTACCAGGGAAGTGAAGTTAGGAATCATCGAGTAAGGTCATCTTGATATTTTTTGAGATGGTTATAGAAGCCAGAGACTAGCAGTTTTGATCTCTTTCTGTCTTCTTTGCTTTGCATTGTGTGAGGGACACAAACATAACAATAGAATTACGAACAGTTTTCTAAAAAATAGAATTGCTCAAAACTGCACTCTCCATTGTTGCTCCGCACTCCTCTCAAATACGCCAATCAGAAAAACTCCTTCTACTTGTTTGTAGAAAGAGGCAAAGGAAAATTAACCAGATATTACATTCATTTTATTACAATGAAACACAGCTCAGTTATAATTATAATTATGCAAAAATACTGAATTACTCACTCACATCACCATTATGGAATGAATTCATTATTTTTCATGGTACAAATGCACAAGGTTAAGAATGAAAATTATACACACTAAAACGAAATTCATCTTTGTTGGCAACCCCCTTGATGCGCTCAATCACAGAAGGCTAATTAAAAAAATCCAATTGAACGTATGCTTACTATAATGTAGGGACGGCTGAGGTTTTGGTAAAGGTAATATGTAGAAGGATAATTGAGATGCACCTTGTCACATGTTCATACAATATAGGGGTGGACTGTTAATTATAGTCTCTATGGAAATCTATGACCTTGGTCGCGTGCATTATCTAGTGGAATATGCCCCACATAATAAGAGGTGAATTTAATGCGACCTCTATCAATGTCGAGGTAAACCAATTATACAACGATAATTCACAAAACAGAGATTTATTCTGCTTAATCCATACATTGTATAACCACTATCTTTCCTCCATGTTAAATATAATCCATAATTATTAGACAGGAGTTAGTGTCGGCTGGTAAATATTGGCAAAACTAAAATGGCAAAATAAGAAAAGACCCATGATACTAAAGCATTGCATGCATATTTAAAAGGTAACTAAACTTTAAAAAAACTTTTGACATGCCATAGTGACATGTCAGAAGTTTTAATTAGTGGGGCTCAAGGCGCTAGACCCCCACCGATCGCTAAAATGTAGCGTCAGAAGCCCTCATGTGAGTGCTGTGCCGTTTTGTTTCTGATAGTCTTTCCTCAATAAGCAGAGCGAGCGGTGTACGGACTCATAGACTTTCTATTGAGCCCGTACACCGCTCCCTCTGCTTTCCGAAGAAAGCCGATCTGAAACAAATCGACTCACCCGAGCACTTCTGCTGCTTTGTCTTAGCGATCGGTGGGGGTCTCAGTGCTCGGACCCTCACTGATAGAAACTTCTGATATTGAAAGTTGTTACCCTTTAAGGTAACCATTTAAGCGCCTGTTCACAGATCAACAAAGTTACTGTTAGTTTCCTCCACCTTTTACTACGAAACGTCCAAAATGGAAACCATTTTTAAAAAGAGAGCAAAAAAAATCAGTTTTTATGAAAAACATATATATAAATATCAATAGCGGGCCTTATCTAGGTCCATTGATACCATATGGCCAGGTTTTTGGAATGTGACCCTCTGGTTGAAAAAAAATAATTTACAGGTGCCTACCCACACAGTTATACGTGTCTGGTCTCCACCAATCCATAGAACCATGATGGCAATTTGCAGGCTACTCTTGCAGTCTGCTAACGTTATCAGGAAATAATCTTGTACAGGTTTCCAGTCAGGTCATGACAACCACTACCAAAGACATGAGCACATTAGCAGGCATAAAAGACCAACCTGAAAAAAAAGAGTCCTATGTACAGATTGCTTGAATTTGAAGGACTTAAATTTCTCATGAAACCATTTCAATACAATATCGTGATATGCTAGCAAAATCCTTGACGGGCTACAAACCAGATCACAACCACAGGATGGCCACACAATACATATAGCATAGACATCTTTTGACAGAGTATCACAAAATCACCTTTTTTTTAAGCGGGTCATTTCGCACCACACATTTTAGGATATGTTGAGATAAGAGGTTAAGTAAGGAAGGACACATCTGTAAGTGAGTCTTCTGTGAACTTTACTAGTTTTATTTGTTATGTTTTTTGAATAAAAAAGATTTAATTGGGATTGAACTGTGCTAAATACTTCTGGTGATCAACTTTCAAATATACTTGTGTTTCAATTCTTTAATATCTTTGATTACTGTCAATGAAAGTTAAAATCCAATGGCTAAAAACCCTACAGAAAATGTAGAGTCTGCTTGACGAAGCACCAGCGAAACGCACGTCGGGTTAAGCAGAGGTCCCCTCTCCCGGTCCTGGTCTCCTATTGTCATCTCCTGCTACGTAGGTGTAGGTATACTATATTGCCTTGCATGTTATGTATACTTAGGACTGCATTTTATATATACTTTTTTATATTGCACTTATGTGTCCATCTGTGCAGGGCGTACCACGCCTAGCACCTGCTCAGTAATATATATATATATATATGCACTTTAGCCATTTTTAGGAGGTATTGGACCATTTGTACATCTGGGGGGCCACTCTGCTTTCATGTTTGGATTCCGTTTCTGTTCGAGGGTCTATGGTATTTTATTATGTATAACTGTTATATGTTGTTTTTTCTGTGTGTCTAATTGACTTTAATAAAGATTGTTTGTATTTTTTCAATTACCTGGTCGTGACTTGTTCTTTTTTCTGTTTTTTTTTACAATTAAATCCTGTCTAGACGATCGTTTGTGAGCTAAACACCCTAAACTCTAGGTTAGTATTTTTTTTCTACACTGATACATTGTAGAAAACTATCAGGAGAGAGATCTGCTAATATATTTAGCTCCTAGACTGAAATAATTCATTGTAGAGCACTTAGATGTGAGCATGTTAGATCTGTATGGCATTTCAGTTTCTGGATTTAAACAAGAATGTTCCAATTCACTGAGAGCAAACAGATATCTTGAAAATTGGGAATAATGAACACAATTTGCAGAAATTTTCATTACATAATAATTAAAAGGGGTATTCCATTTTCAGCAAAATAATGTTGTGTCCATCACATGACCATGGACAGATTTTTATCCACTGGAAGTAAACGATCAATGCTCCTGGCTGAATAACAACAAGCAGAGATCTTGAAAACTATGCTGAAACCGGACAAACCCGTCAAGTTGTTTTTTTTTTGTTTTTTTTAATAGAAAACTGAAAAATGACTTTAGGAATTAGAAACATATTTTAGATCTACTGATAGTATTTCGGAGAAAAGCGAAGTGGAGGGACAACTCGGAAGTGCTGGATGCTGTCATTCTGATAAGACGTAGCAGTGTTTGGTCTGAAAGCAAAATGTGACGCACTAAAAGAACAAGATTAAGGATGGAAGGTTGACCTTTGTAAATACATTAATATTTATGGCTTATCATCATTCAAATATTGTTTCCAAATGATGGAAGCCTGTTAATTTATCTGCATCTAGAAATGTTATCATATTTATATTGCATAATTTTGTCACCCGTGCATAACACAGCATCAACTTCTTACTAATCAGAGACTTGCAATAAACATTGCTGATTAGGACAATTTTTCTCTCTGGGGGAAGTCACTTTGGATTAGGACGTCTTCACATAAAGTGTCAATATTTGGAAACCCTCCAAACGTCAAAATGTTCTTTGCTGGAAAAAAAATTCAACATTAAACCAATAGAAGTTGTCTTAGTCTGGCTTGTCAGATGTCTTCTTTTAGTCCGCTTGAAATGTTTTATTAGGAGGGGAGGGGAGAGGAGAGGCTGATGAGCGGGTAAACACAGAAAAACTCTCCAAAGCCTCAAAATTGGCTGACTTTGGTAGTAACTTTCTGTAACTAGATATTGTAGCAGCACAAACTATTGTTAGTCTTTTCTCTGGTGCACAAACTACTGGTTTAACAAGTGAAGTACTAATAAGCAAATGTAAATGCCATTATTTGAGACAAAAAAGGTGATTTAAAGGGACTCTCCACCTTTAAACATAATGTAATTTTAAGGTCCAGATTTCTGTTCATCTGTGCTGGTTACTTTCTTAATGTATCTTTATACCCATTGCAGATCGGGTTTTCCTGTTATAGAGCACAGTTTTGAAATAGCGTAAAATGATAAAATTCAGTCTCAACTAGAGAGAGCTTCAGACTGTATAAATTGTATACAGTGAGCTTCTAAGCTCCCCCTAGTGGTGACTTAAGGCAGTCATCATTTTAGCATTTAACTATATGTCAATGCAGAGGGTTTGGAGTTTTGTATCATGAAAAAAAGAGATCCAACCACTATAAAATATTAATTATTTTTATAATCAGCACAGAAATTTAGACCTATTTAGATAAAAGAAAACAATTAGTGTTTTCCTCTATACATTTTATTTTGCTTCTTGCCTAATACTTCTTCCTGTACCCATCACTGACAGATGCCTCGTGGATACTAGGAAGTTTCTCCACGGTGCCAACGTAAGTTTCCTAAGACCATCTTCATGTTCTGAAATACTGACAAATGAATTTGTTTGCTCAGTATTTGAGTATGTCAAATCTACTCTCATTTTGCTTCCAAAAGTCCCTGACACTCGATTAGCAGCCTAGTTTTATGCATACTGTGCACCTGTATATTATTATTATTATTATTATTATAGTAGACATATAGATGCTTTATATATAAAGTTGATAATGTAACCTTGTGAATATATTGCTTTACTTATTTTGTGCTGATCCAGTCTCATCCAAGGCATCATTCTGTGTCCCCTCTGCACTCAAGTCTCACAGCATTCCCTCATTATTCAGCATCTGTGCAGAACGTGCTCTGGTGATTTGCATTCTGGGAAAGAAAGTCTTTATAGCAGGTACTGTGCAGTCATTTGATGTGAGAGTGACTTACTTTCATAGAATGTTATGTAGGAGAGAGCGATGCATTATATGAGCCCAGCTAAGATATTATTAGAGATTATCTCGTTCCAATAGTAATTTGAGTATAAGGCCTGATTTACACGAGCGTGTGCGTTTTGCGCGCGCAAAAAACGCTGCGTTTTGCGCGCGCAAAAGGCACTTGACAGCTCCGTGTGTCATCCATGTATGATGCGCGGCTGCGTGATTTTCGCGCAGCCGCCATCATAGAGATGAGGCTAGTCGACACCCGTCACTGTCCAAGGTGCTGAAAGAGCTAACTGGCAGTAACTGTTTCAGCACCCTCGACAGTGAATGCCGATCACAATATACACCAACCTGTGAATAAAAAAAGACGTTCAAACTTACCATGAACTGCCTGCTTCCTCCAGTCCGGTCTCCCGGCCGTTGCCTTGGTGACGCGTCCCTCTCTTGTCATCCGGCCCCACCTCCCAGGATGACGCGGCAGTCCATGAGACCGCTGCAGCCTGTGATTGGCTGCAGCCTGTGCTTGGCCTGTGATTGGCTGCAGCTGTCACTTGGACTGAATTGACATCCCGGGAGGTCGGACTGGAGGAAGGAGCCGGGACTTATCGGTAAGTCCGAACTTCTGTTTTTTTTTTACACGTATATGTATATTGTGATCGAAAGTCACTGTCCATGGTGCTGAAACAGTTTAAGTCTTTCAGCACCGTGGGCAGTGACTGTCTCCTGACGTCGCGTACCCGAACATTTTTTGCCGGGTTCGGTCAAAACGAGTTCGGCCGAACCCGGTGAAGTTCGGTGCGCTCATCTCTAATTTGACACTTCGTTTGGATGTTTATAAACAGAAAAGCACGTGGTGCTTTTCTGTTTACATTCATCCTTTTGACAGCTCTTGCGCGAATCACGCAGTTCGCACGGAAGTGCTTCCGTGCGGCATGCGTGGTTTTCACGCACCCATTGACTTCAATGGATGCGCGAAAAACGCACGATTATAGAACATGTCGTGAGTTTTACGCAACGCACTCACGCATTCACGCATCGTCTAAACTGCCCCATAGAGTAATACAGGTGCGTACGACACGCGTGAAAAGCACGCGCGTCGCACGCGCGTATATTACGCTCGTGTAAATGAGGCCTAATACATGATTTAAAGGGATCCTATAACCAGGACCCCTCAGCCACAGCACTTTAGCTTGTGTAGGACAGAGAATGTGGCGAAATTATCCAGATGCTCAATAAACATGCAGGACATAATTTTTAGGATCCTCCAGTGGCTTCTTATAGAGGTCTGTCCCAGTCAGAAACAATACAAGAAAAGTAAAGCTTAGAACTTTAATGCAGAATATGTGTACATTGTAAATGATTGATATTTCATGGTTTTAATTAATCAAAGCACATGTAATGTTTAAACTTGCTAATATCAATTGTTTGAAAATAGGGTTTAATCCTATTTTAAAGAGGACCTTTCACTAGGTTATATAAGTTGAACTGGTTAACTGACCTGAATAGCGCCGTCTCTCTGATTCCAGCTCTGTTTTTCTTTTTTTTTTTTCTAAAACTCCCCGTTCCAGAGATATGGCCCACTCTTGTGTTGGCTCCCTATATGCTAATTTACTGTAGTTAGCCATCAGGGTGGAGCTAGCTTCCCTGACTCTGTTGCTGACCAATCAGCGCAAGGCAGCTTGAGGGTAGTTCACGCCCTGTTGGCCAACTAAAGCAAATTAACATAGAGGGATCCAATACAACAGTGGACCATATCTCTGGAACGTGGGGGTCCAGAAAAAAAAGAAAAACAGCGCTGGAATCAGGGGGACAGCGCTATGCAGGTCAGTAAACCAGTTCAACTTATATGACCTAATGACAGGTCCTACTTAAGGCTGGGTGTGGAAGGATTGCTTATTTTCATGTAATCCAACTATAAAAAGAGCTGTATTAATGGGAAGCCTTCATTATTCTCCATATGCTGTTATGTTAATAGAATATATGAATTTACTATAGAGATTATACTGTAGGCATGAACAAATGTAATAGAGCCTCAAAACCTTTATCTTTATTTTAACACAATTCATATTAGTAATATGAGTCCTGTGTGTTTTCTGTAATCTAAACCCTACTGACGTCAGAGCATAGTATTCTGTTAAGTAACAGCAATTTATTTCTAGGACTACATATAGACTTGTCAATCAGACTGAGTTATATTTACTGAAATTCAAACTCATAATCATCTGTTGTGGACTTGTTTAATCTCCTTTTATTTGATTTATTTCAAGGCAAACTTTGTTATTTGCATCTAAGCAGGTGGCTAAAACTGTTCTTAGAGGCATATTTCTTAGAAATGAACTTGTAGGCTAAATATTTACGAGGAAAAGTTGCAAGATGAATGTTCCTGTAAAGGATCTGCCAGGCACAACTTCTGTGCATACGCCCATGGGTAATCAGTCTGCACCTGGTTCTATGTCTCTGAGACTGACTCCATCTTCCACCACTCAGGATGGCAGGCTTAGGAGTGGGAGAGCCTATCGCAGCCTGGCCAGACGGAGCTAGCTCCCGCCCTCTGTCTATTTATACCTGCCTTTCCTGTTCCTCCTTTGCTTGTGATTCTTCTCGTGTGGTTTCCTGGCCTTGCTGCAGCTACTAGCTATTTGACTTTGCTTCATACTGACCCCGCCTTACTGACTACTCTCCTGCTCTGCGTTTGGTACCTCGTACATTCCTGGTTTGACTCGGCTCGTTCACCTCTCTTGTTGCTCACGGTGTTGCCGTGGGCAACTGCCCCATTTCCCTTTGCTTGTGTCCCCTTGTCTGTTTGTCTGTCGTGCACCTACTGAGCGTAGGGACCGTCGCCCAGTTGTACCCCGTCGCCTAGGGCGGGTCGTTGCAAGTAGGCAGGGACTGAGTGGTGGGTAGATTAGGGCTCACTGTCTGTTTCCCCACTCCCCTGCCATTACAGTTCCCATGGTTGTTTTATTACTTCTATTGTATATGTTACATATTACATACTTCTATATACAGTATATTTGTAACAGATACTAATAAAATTGTTCCCAAGATGTTGGAGGGTTCAGCTAGGGAGCAGAGTAAAAACAAAGCCGCCGTGCAAGGACAAGATATCAACACAATTTACCTTAAAGTATAATTCTAAACTATAATTTCCCACAATTGTTCGGGGCCAGGCAATGAGACTCCACTATTATCTAGAGGAAATTGGCAGTGGCACTGTAAACCTTTAATTTGTATCAGGCAATAGAGTTAAGGTGGTCTTACACAGCCCAACATGGGCCGTGTAAACAAGCGCCGATCAATGAAAGAGCTCATTAGATGGTGCTAGTTTGCTCCTTCCCCAAGGAGCGAGCATGGGGACGAGTGCTCGTTTCTATAATCGCTGGTCCCCATTCATATCTATCATGTCGGCAGCACATCCCCCTGTTTATACAGGGAGATGCGCTGCTGACAACGATATTATGGTCGGCATTTAAAATGATACAATCAGTAAATGATTTTCCCAATAATTGGCCCGTGTAAAAGGGCCTTTAGGGTCACCATGTAATGTCCGTGGCTGCGGGCTGTCAGCTCCAATCCCCTCCTGACAGCCGCAGCCACGAGTCGGCAAGTGCTGGTCCCAGCCTCCTCCTCAGGAGACGCCAGTGCTCGCATCCACTCACCTCAGCCGTATCTCGTAGGGTGCGCGCGCACGCTCGTGCCTGCTCTTAAAGGAGCAGCACGCGCACCGGACCTTTTGATGAACTTTGACCCGTGAGTACCCTGGACTATAAGAGGGGTCCAGCCCCCTGCTTCTATGCCTGAGCGTTGTTGATGTTTCCTAGAATGTCTATGTGATGGCCTCCTAGTGTGTTTCCTGTTCCTGTACCTGTTCCGGTTCCTGTTCCTTGTATTCCATACCATCCTGGTCGAGCACTGTGCTGTGCCAAAGTCGTGCCGTGCTGTATCCACGTCTGACCTGCTTCACCTCGCCTGACGTCTGTCTACCTGCTGCCTAGTCCTAGCTGAGCCTGCCCTGCTGCTGTCTGAGCTGCCACAGGTACCTATACGAACTATAGACTTTCACCTGCTCCCTGTTGGCCAGCTGCCTTACCACCAAGGCGGTAAGGCCCAGTGGGTCCACAAACCCTTTGTGACACACCATAAGGGCAGTATGGGTGGTACTACAGTCAGATGGCAAGGAAAAATAGTTCAAAATTTAGTCCAAACAGGGGCGTATAATTATTAATCTGCTAACATGTATTTAAATCTAACTGCACAAGCCCCAATTGTTCTTCTTTTATCTGTTCCCTCCACCGAATATGTAACATGCAACCAAAAGTTAAGGCCCCTTTACACGGGCCTATGATCGGGCAAACGAGCGTTCATATGAATGTTTGTAAACAGGGAGATGGGCTGCCGACATGATGGTAACGCATGGGGACGAGTGATTGTAGTATCGATCTCTCGTCCCCATACGTAACTTATAATAGCTCCTTGTGAAATGAGCAAACGAGAGCTGATCAAAGAGCTAACTCATTGATCATCGCTCGTTGTTACAGCCAAAATTGGCCGGTGTAAATGGACCCTTAATGGACTGTGTCTGATGAGAGATATAGAAGGTAGCTCAAGGATCATTTGTATAAGTACAAATTCTTATGGCAGCCCTGACTATAATGCAAATATATGGCTTGTCTTCACCTCTTCCAAATAAAGTTCATAAGACAAGGGTTCAAATCTAAAAATATCAATGTAACTTTTTTTTCTTATTTAGTAAGTCAGTAATAATATTCCAAACAAGTTCCTAGTGAGTAAATGTGTTGAAGCCTCTCCAAAGGATGTGTGAAACAGGTTTTTTCTTTACTATAAGGCCTAGTTTGTGTTTTAAGGATCACTGTCATTTAAAAAAAAATCATAATCTAACTCTACATTGGTAGATTCATAACTTTATAATATAGTATATTAGCCAGTTTTTGCTCTCTTTCCAAACAAATCATGCATTTACTGTCACCAAGACATATCCGTATACCTTATTCCTTTACAGAGTATACGGATATCTTCCTTTTCTCCTGAGCGCGCGTGCTCCTGTGGTACTTCCGATGTACTCTCTGCTCGTACAGACAGTACTTCGGCAATTTTCGCCTTCGCTCATCTGCTAAAAGACGTCATCTTCAGAGGCAGAAGGTCTAAACTGTCTGAGCTATGCGCCATAAATTCAGAAAGACTGCACCATTTAACAAAGCCCACGGTAAAGTCTGACTGCCAACACATTGCTTTAGTAATAATATAGAATTTGTATAATATATAAACTGCAACACTGACTTATGGTAACTGAGGCGACTGGCGTAACTACACGACATACCAGCAAACGCTGCAGAGTGGTCCTGCCCTATCAGCCATGCAGCAACCTGGATTTTTAACTACCCAAATAATGTGTGGACAGGGAAGAACATGGAGAAAACCGGAGGAAAAGGTAAAAAAAAATAAACTCAGGATATGTTATATCAGCTTTCTAACACAATTGCTTTATTTTTTTTATGTGAAATGATAGGTACAGTTTAAGTAGATTATCTTTGGATAAATTCATCTACAGGCAGGATCTATTTGTGAATGTTCCCACATTAAATTGATTTTTCAGACATTTAATTATATTCGGATATGTCATAAAAAGATAACATTGGTGAAAGTCTGTGAGCTCGGACCCCTACTGATTCCAAGATTGAAGGATTGTTGGTAATGCATCCTTAAGCAATGTTAGGAAATTTCCTTAACTCACAATCTCCTAAACTGAACTGCTTCAGAAGTGCCATTGATTTTACTGGATCTTTGACAAGTGAAAAAAACGGGTTTGGGCAAATAATTGATTGCCCTACTTTCCAGAAATCAGACCTTGTCTATGACATGTCACAAGATACCGGCAAGTCAAAAGCCCCTTTAAGTGATGTGCTATGGCAGTCTCCGCCCACACATGTGACATTATTTATGTTTTACAACAAGTCATAATAGTTGGTCAATCACATGTAAAGCAACTTTAGGCATTACATGAAGAACTTTGTAATTTTGGCTAAAATAATTACATAAACTGAATGGAGATGTGAAAATTCTAGCAATTACTTATGGTCACTGAATGTTCTAGATTTATCTTATTAGAGTAACCTGATTACGGATAGAGGATATTCTATAATAAAATAAATCTGTATTCTAAATGTTATAATAGTATAAATCAGCGCCACAGAGTTTCCTCATTTCTATGCGAAGAAATTTTTTCCACATTATGAATATGAAGCAAATTTCAGAGCAGATAATTAGATTAACGCTCATGTATTAGTCATTATGCTTGTGGCCATGCCATGGATTTTTATATGTGAGCATGCATATTGATATTGTTAATGAATTAATTATATCTCCTCTGTTAACCAACAAATATTGAATATCCCTTTTTATCTAAGCAAGAACTGTAGTTTTCTTAAAAGTAAAAACAATTTAAAATGGTATTAAGGGTTATTAAATACACTTTTACTTAGCAGAAAATGTCACCGTCTATTCTTTAACCCCTTAGGCCAGATTCACATGAATGTGTCCGTTTTGCATCCGCAAAACCGGAGCGATTTCCTGCGTTACAGTTCCGTGTGGCATCAGTTTTTGATGTCAGTGTTGGTGCACATTTTGTTTTATTTTTTTCTCTCTGCATTTCTTTAGCAACTGATGCATGAATCACGGACAGCACACGGAAGACGTTCGTGTGCTGTTCGTGATTTTCACTCTCCCATTGACGTCAACGGGTGCGTGATCCGCAAAAACGCATCAAAATAGGACATGCAGTGAGTTTCACGTAACGGAAATACGCTGCGCCACAAATCACGCATGTCTGAATGGCCCCATTGAGTTCCATAGGTCCGTGTGCTGTCCATTGTTTTCACGCACAGCACGAGGACGTATATAACGGTCGTGTGAATCAGGCCTTAGGCCATGTTCACATAGTGCAGTTTAGATGCAGCTTTTGATGAATGTTTTTGGCCAAAGTCACAAGTGGATCGTAGAGAGAAGAGAAGTTAACGGTTTCCTTAATACTTAAAGATCCACTTTGGTAATAAAAAAACATGAATCAATATTACACTGTGTGAATAAGGCTTTAGGGCATTCTCCGTTAACAGATGGGGCGTCCTTTTAGAGGGACTGACGTCAATTAACCAGAACAGAGAGCAGCTAAGAGCGTCTCTCTCTGGAGGTCCTGGCATGTACATGTATTAAATGGACAGCCCATGGATTTCAATAAGCAGTATGTAATATTCCATTTCCCCTGTGGTGTCAGAATTTTGTTTTCTTTTTGTTCCTTTATATCACAACAGTTTAAATAGTTTTATTTTATCTTGACATAGCTACAGTGACAATCAAAATTATTCAACCCCCATTGCAAATTAGATTTATTAGCAAAATTCACAAACTTTCAAAAGAATAATTTGAATAGCTAATTAATATTTTTTATGGGGGCTAAAGATTTTTAAAATAAATAATACTGAACTCCCCATGATAGGTATTTTTTTATATTTCTCCTGCATCCTAACAGAGGGATTTCACATATGGAATTGTATTAGTAAATTGCTCATTAAGCAGTCCTTAGGGTCAGTTCACACGTTGCGTAAATACTGCAGACTTTCCGCAACAGAATTAGTTGCAGATAATCCACAGCATAATACAGTAGCAGCAAATTTGATGAGATAGAACAAATTGACATGCGGTGCGGAACTTTATTCTGTAGCATGTCAATTGTATTTGTGTAAATGCTGCTTATTTTGTTACGGGTTTGAAATGGGGAGGTAAAACCCGCAACAAATAGCAGTTGTTGGGTTTTTTTGCGATGGAATCGCAGCGATGCCACCGCAAAAAATGCAACTCAGAAAAAAACTAAATACTTATACTTACCCAGAAGTCTGTGTTTCTTCCTCCAGGCCGGCCTCCTGGGATGACGTTTCATCCCATGTGACCACTGCAGCCAATCACAGACTGTAGCGGCGGTCACATGGTATGAAACGTCATCCCAGGAGGCCAGCCTGAATGATGTCAGAGGGCCGGCCTCCTGGGATGACGTGTCATCCCATGTGACCGCCGCTGCATCCAATCACAGGCTGCAGCGTTCAAAGTTTGGTGCGGTTTTTCGCACGGAATTTCCTTTGGCCACCGGGGCGGATACGCAGTATAACTTTACACAGCGTATCTGCTCCGTGTGAATAATAATTTCATGTAAGTACCCGTAGCTCCAACAGTAGAGCTTTCCTTTAAGCTTTTTTCCATATTCACTTAAAGACAAGTGGACAAAGTTTATTCTTATGTACTGCTCGAATACTGTAGTAATGCGGACCTACAGAATTAGAAGACAGAGGAACCTAGCTTGCGTCTGACACCCAAGTGACAGGGAGGATGTAATTACTTTAGAAAATATCTTCACTAAATCAATTATTTTACACTCAGAGACATAACTAATTAGTTTATAGTTACAGGTCAAGGGTACAATTGCATATAATGTCATAATCCTCAAGCCTAGAGACAGCCGAAATAAGAACGGAGTGGGTTCACTTTGGGATACACAGACATTTTAGTATAATGAAGCACTTTCTTTGGGATAGAAAAGTTAATTGTAATGTAATTTGTCTACAAAGAATGTAAAGATTAACGATAAAATCTCACTATACCCCTGATTGGAAGCATAATAAACCATCAAAGGGACAAATGAACACTACATTGTCCAGACACTTGTTTAGACATGCACTTGAAAACCTTCACAAAGCGTCTGCTTAAAAAAACGTCATTAATAATAGAGAACAAAGGGAACCTATTTCTGAATAGACTTGTAATATTGACACAATGGGGGAAATTTATTAAGACTGGAGTTCCATACTCCAGTATTGGGCCTCATGCACACGAGCGTGTTCGGTCTGTGATATACGGTCTGCATATCGGCCGCATTTCTCGGACTGCACACATTGCAGGGAGCTGGGCTCTTAGCATCATAGTTATGTACGATGCTAGGAGTCCCTGCCTCGCTGCGGGAAAACTGTCCCATACTGTAATCATGTTTTCAGCACGGGGCGGCAGTTCCACACGGAGGAGGTGATTTATGACATACATAACTATGATGCGAGGAGCCCGGCTCCCTGCACGGTGTTCGGTCCGGGAAATGCGGCCGACATGCGGACCATATATCACAGACCAAACACGATCGTGTGCATGGGGCCTTAAAGGCTATGTACAAATTTTAAATAAAAATGTGTATCTGTGTGATTTGTGCAATTTTGTAATTACATTTTATTAAAATGTATTTTTACAGCTAATTTGTATCCTGTATATAGAGCAGCTGTATCGTTCGCTGTATCCTCTGCCCATTGGGTCAGTGGGACTGACGGGTTCAATGTCAGCGGCTCCTGCGTGTCCATGACACGCAGGATCGAGCTGTTCCTGATCACATCTAAGTTCATAACTTAGATGTGATCGATTATAGGTGGATCCTGCATGTAGAGACACGCAGGACCCGCTGACACTGAACGAGTCAGTCCCGTGGACCTGATGGATTCAGGTCTTAGCAGACGATACAGCTGCTCTGTATGCAGGATACAAAGCAGCTGTATCTCAAAAAGTAAAAAATATTTTTAATAAAAACGATTTTGAAAGTTGAATGCTGGAGTATAATGCACCTAATTTATTAAGAGGCACAGGCTAATTTATAAATTAAGCGCATCTCTGGCCATCCATGCGCCAGAAAATCAAATCAAATTCACGCCAGTTTTCTGGCATAAATTCTAAAACATTTTTGGGCTGCGGTGGCGCTGCCCTTCCACTTAAAAGATATAGTGGGGCAGCCTAAAAAAAAGATTGTGACATTTCTACGTAGAGTGCCTAATAATAACACACACACACATACACACACACACACACACACACACACACACACACACACACACACACTTTAGACAAGGAAATAATTTGACCCATATATATTATGTATTTTATACAACTGTTGGTTACTTTCAATAATACGGAAACCACTGTGCTAGAATTATAAAGAACTCTTAACATGAATACATTAGATACAATGGGAAAGTCACATTTTGGGCTGGGTGAGTCACAAAAGATTTTATATGGCAAAAACACATTATACATTCCACAGATCTCCAGATCTTTTATATTTAAGAGCAAATAGAATCTTTATAACTCAAAGAACACCTAAGTATTCATCAAACAGAATAATTCTACTATTTGCACATCAGACATTTCTTTAGAGCGTGTTTTGCAAAATTTAAACAAAGTTAAAAAAATTATATTACTGATCTTTATTATCTTTGAATCTTTGAGTTTAAATGATCAGTAATAAACTGGTTCCCCTCTACAAAAATGGGGAAAATTAGGTATATTCTTAATATTATTTCTTAGTACTAACATTCAAAGCAAAATAATGGGTTTAATGCTGACCATACAAATTAATTAAAATGGCAGATTCCACCATTGCTATGCTAATTCTTTTATGGTGTAGGGGGAGATTAGCAGCTGCCAGTCACCAAATGGCTTATACATTTTTCAAACTTACTAGAATGGAGTCCCTCAAGTTCCAAGATTTGGGGGCCTGCTGCTGCAAGTGGAATTGTTATTGTAAATCCCACAAATCCATATAGGAAATCTCTATGGATTAGATAAATGGGCTCTTTTCATATGAACTGTGGAGAGCTTTGGACCTATCCCATCCATTGAGTTGTCTACATGAATACACTATGTATGTATTTATTTTTTAATCTAAATGAGTCCAAACAATTATTCTGATTATTACGCTGTGGTTTTTGGGGTTAGAGCTTTGTTTTTTATTTTTTTTTTATTTTAATGCAGAGTTAAAATTCCTTGCATAGAAAAACAGTTAAAGGATAAAAATCTTTCTGCCTGCAGGCACCACTAGGGGGAGCTGAGGAGCTTCCTACATTCTGTATTGTTTTACTTTATAAACAGTATGCAAAAAGCTCCCTCTAGTGGTGGTAGCAGGCAATGACAATAGTATTGTTTCATTCTAGTTATATGAAGGGAATTTAGAACTCTGTTTTAGAAAGTTGGAGCTCTGAACGCTTTAAAGATGTATTAAGAAATATTTAATCACAGTTTTTCTTTGCCTAAAAACAACAAGGTGCTAAACATTGGACATTTACTTCAAGCTGCCCATGCACTTGAAACAGCTACCCACCTATTCCAATAAAAATGCACACTCAGTTTGGTCAGGAATGCATGTATAAGTTGGTATAAGGGATAAGTTGCTTCCAAATACACCCAAGAAAACAAATGATCGGGTATGATGAAATTCAAAGCGATTTATATTTTCCTTTATGGCAGAAGCAGATTGTCAGGCTGCCCCAGACACATTGGATGTTAGACAGATCCTGCAGAATTTAGCAGGTTTGACTTACTTTGGCTTATGTGTATGGTCAGCTTTAAGAATATAAATAATACTCTGATATAACTTCTTGGGGACAAACGTAACATATGTTCTAAGTGTAACATTGTCTTGTCATTTTAGCTATAGTTGACTGGACTGGACCCCTACTCTTCTACAATAAGCAAAAAGCTAAAAGACATAAATAATCGTGGAACTAAACCGTGTGACATATTAAACTGACACCTTGACGCTGTCACAAATGAAAGGCTGCCATGAAAATCTATTCCTGATATTTAGAACCTGACATCTAGCATTATTTTTATCTTGCTATTCATGATCTGCTCCGTTACTTGATGCATATTAGGAGAACCATTGTCTAATGCAGAATCTAATGATTTGATAACATATACAAATATAACTCAAAATACATCACACACTAAAGAAAGGTCTGTGCTCTTCCCCAGTTTTTAGCAATTCTACAGCGGTAGAGAAAGCATGCTGACAGCTCTTTGTCTGCAGGGCAAATGATTCCTAATGGCAACGATATAAGGCCATCTGTTGTGTCTGCAGTATAGACGATGCAAAATCCACTAATGCATGATAGGTAAGGAAAAGTATAGTTTGCACCTTCTGTACAAGGTCTGATCCTTTTAACTGTCTGTAACTTCAACTTTCTTCTTTACTTTTGTTTTTTATTTTTTGTTATTTCTGACAATGAATGTTTCTTTGCATCCAAACACTTAGAGGGAACCTATCACTAGGATGGATATCTTTGGCCATGGCCCAAAACATTTTAAACTAGTGGGTGTAAATGTACCCACTAAACAGACCTCAAAGTACCAAATGAGGGACACCGTATATATAGATATTAAATAAGCATAAATTACTGACCGCTTAGTAATCCCCTTTAGCCACCCAGCAGTACAGCAGTACCAAGTGGGACCTTGTAATAGTTTCCAAAGAAGCCCAGAAGATCCCTAAAGAGATGGAGGATCATGATCATTTGCGTGTCGATTGTCGGACTCAGTTTCCTTGGGCCCAGAGGACATGATTCTGAGAGTCCACCTTCCATTTATACAGAACATGTACTCCACTTGTAATATCGTTGTAACTTTTGTTATAATCCGTCTAGTTCAACCTACTTTCCTGCAATTGCAATGTTGTTCAAGAGAAAGGCAAATACCCGTATGAGGCATTCACCTAATTTTAGGATAAAATTTCCTTCCCAACTCCAAATATGTCACCCTCACCGTATTTGCATGTATTTAGAATCTCGTTTGCATTCTTACTGGCTCTTTCAGAATGTAAGGATACTTTGAAACAGTAAAAATATGATAATAAGAACACTAGTCATATAAACAGGAATAATAACCTATATTTGCAGAAGAGATGAATGGAAGTAGCCAAGCCTTTCAAAATCAATAACCAATGCTTTAATAAAAAAATAAAGCTTCTTTTAAAGAGGACATTTAACATCAAAATGAAAGTTCTTGTTCTTTGTACGCGGAAGGAACGGCTAAAGCTGTGCAAGGAATAATAAAGACTCCCGCGGAACATAAGTAAATTTCCACAGAGAAAACTGGTTGGATATTGCAATTCATCCAAAAGCTCTGTTCACACTTTTTAATAGCGCGTGTTGCATTTAAAGCTGTATTCAATTTAGAGATGCAGAAATAGTCCAAATCAGTCGTGTTTAATGGACTATCCTCTTCCAATGAGTAATCGAATGTAGCTATGCAACCAGTAAAACCCAACACAACTATGCTTAGATAGGGAGCCAGTACCAAGAGTTCTCTGCAAGTGAATGCCAGTCTAAGCAATGCCCAGAATAAGCCAACAATGCTGTTGACGGAACTTGTGAAACCTGTGTTGTTCCACTAATCATGGCCTGTCAGTGTATTTGGCATATAGACTGATAATGGTAATAAACCAACACAATTTACAACCCTTGCCAAGACTCATACTGATGAGATTATTCTAGAGCATTGGACTGTATCAGCATAAATCCATCTCACATCGTTCAATCAATCTAAATAGAATTTAGCATACATCATAAAAATAAAGTTAATATGTTGATCCGACATCCACCAAGGTTCATTTATGAAGCCGTAAAAATCAGCCTTGCACAACTTTAATGCCATAAACCCACTTTGGCAGAAACGTATCCATTTTAATGCATGGGTCAGTGCATCCAGATGGCAGAGGGATGCAAAGGGTTAGTCGGGAGAGTGAATGCACAGATGACACACAGCGCTGATGCTTCTTCATAATTAACTTTTTTTTTTTATGGGCAGATAATGCGCTAATGTTAGGTAATGTTTCACCTGGTAAGATGACTTTGAATATCATTTTATATTATTTCTGCATTTTATTTTTCACATTACTATGGCTATGTTCACACTATATAAGGGTTGTTTGAATTACACAGTCTCCATTACATACCTTACCGGGGTATATTGCTGTATGTCTCGGCTCCTGACTTCCGAACCTGGCTAGGTTTGTGATTTCCACTCTAGTTTTCTCCCTGGAATTTCTGCCATCTGATCTTAGTCTTTTAAAGGGGTTTTCCAATATACAAACTTTTTGGACTATTACTCTAAAGATGTAATCATCTTTATCTTGACTTTTAACGCATTAAATACGCAGAGTCAAGAAACTTCAACTTGACCTTTTCAATGGTTTTTCAATGGCTTTTGTTACGTGACATCACGCAGCAGCAAGTTATCAGAGTCAAGATAAACTTGGCTACATCTGTATTCCAAAATTCAATAAACTTCCTTATATGAATTCTGTCAATGACCCTACCTCTGGTCGGCCGGAAGTTCTGCTTTTCATCCTAGTATTTTTTTGCTTCGACACGCGCTCAGGCACGAGCCTTATTATGCAGACAGGCCTGTGTTGATACCTCACTGAGTATCGACACAGGTCTGGCATTGAAGCATAAGCAAACAATGAACAGCGCGGGCATTGAGGAGGCTGTGGACCAAAAGGATGGCTCAAACCCGGGTATACGTCAGAAGTCCCGGGTTTGAGGCATCCTATTTGTCCACAGCCTCCTCGTTCAATTCTTTGCTTACGCCTCAATGCCCTCTCAATTTTCTTTGTGTTCATGAAATTCCTCAGTGCTTGTGCGTTGCCCGCCCCGAAAATTTAGTGTCCCTGGAAAATCCCTTTAACCTCTGGCTATGCATCAACCTCACCTTCGCCTGCTGGTTCCTGTAGTGCAGTTACCACAGATCGGAAAACATGGTGAGAACCGCGATGATCCAGCAAAGCAAATAGCACTGTGATGTGGTTAAGGTTGAAGACAATGGCTTATTTAGGCTCCACACCCCAGTTTAGCCTAAGCCAGTCCAATTGTGGTGTAGAAGGTCCACTATCGGAGACAATTCTGGGGACCGCGACCTGGGCAGTACACTGCAGCTGAGCCAATAACTCTGTTATGGGATAAAGAGTGAAGACAATCCAATCGTGGTATGAAAGGTTCACTACCTGACATAATAAAATGACCCTGTATTAGGGTATGTTGAGCTAATAGAGGGGTTTCCCTGCTCAATGCTCCCACATTTGTTATACATGTAAATTGCAATGTGATTGGATGGGAGTCTCAGCAGTGAAACCACCCAACATTTTTCTACTACCAGGGGGATCTGGTGTAATCTCAGGTAGGGTTAAAAGAACTCTATGCTGCTCTTTGGCAACATTCACATATTAGAGAGCTGCTTTGGTATTATGGATCCTTGTGAGATAACTTGGGAGAAGTAGAGGAGATTGGGGATATCTGCAGTCAAACTGTATTGTCAAGATTTGAGTAAAGATAGGCTTTCATGTATAACATCCCATCTGTAATGTTTCCTCTACGCAGTTTAGTTTCTCGCATCAATATGTTACTCTGACAAATGTACAGGTTCAGGATGTTCTGAAGACACCTATTAATTATTTCTGGATACATTAAAAATTAAACAATCCTAATTTAAAACGCTACTAAACAGATGTTCGTCTATGATTTTAATTACAAGATCATCCAATTAAATAATTGTTGTGCTGTTATTTGTGAGAATTGCAAAGTAGATTAAAGTATAAGATGCTGCATGAAAAATTCAATATGTTAATTGTTTTAAGTTCGTTTTCCAGGTCCACCAAACAAATGTTTAAATTATTCATGCTTCATTTGTAATAACTCTGCTAAGTTATTGGATCTCTTCCAGTAAACAGATAATTCCATATATTTAAACTTTCTCTCTGAAAACTTTTTGCTACAGACAGAAAAATTCTGCTAGTTCACTACCCATAATACCTCACTGGTAGATGAAATGCATCTCGAAGGATGTGTTTATATTTTTTTGCTTAAGACTGCATTCACACTGTATGCAGGATTGATGCAGTTTTCGGTGCAGTTTTTAGCCAAAGGCAGAAATTGATACGAAAGGAAAGACTGATACATTTCCTCTTGTTTGTATCCATCTCGGGCTTTGGCTTAAAATTACTCTACCAAAAACTGCATGAAAACCGAATGTGTGAATCCAGCAGTCTAAATCAATAGTGAATGCAAAAACAATAAACTTTGCACTATATCTAGCTAAAAACATTGAGGATTAAAGGAGAAAAAGATGACGCTCCATAGCGTGGAACCTTAGTGGGTTTGAATGAAGATAAAATAAGGATGAAATGCTCATGACCGAGATCGGGCCGTGAAAAACAGTCCAAGTGTCGGCTAGATTTCCCGGCCCAACCACGGTGCAGGTGAACGGGACTCCTGACATCATAGACATTTTATGATGTTGGGAGCCTCTGCCTCCCTGTGGAGCTGCTGTTCTGTACTGTGTCATTTTGTTCAGTTCGGAACAGCAGTTCCGCAGGGAGGCATGGACTCCTATCATCATAAAATGTCTATGATGCCAGGAGTCCCGTTCACCTGTACCGCGGTCAGGCTGGGAAATGTGGCCAACACGCGGACCGTTTTTCACGGCCCGAACTCGGTTGTGTGCAAGAGGTGTAAGTGAATAGGTTGAAATGATGCAAGCTCATATCAGGGCATCATAGGAAGTCATAGAGTCATTGATCGAGTTAACCTGTAAAAAGGTACAGCTGTTATGTGGCTTATTAACCTCATTATATTAGTATTTTAACTCTTTCCTTTCTAGAGTCCACAGCTATGAGGAAACACTGCTCAGGACCCCTCTCCCCTTCTATATGCCATAGGGGAGAACTTTTAAGAATTGAGACAGAAACTTTTCTATGCTAGTTTTCTGGCACAGAAAAGTATCAATTTGCAGTGAAAAATGTGACTTTTGGCCATTTTACACCGCCTTTGTCACTTTTTTTTAAAAGAGGGCAAGGATTCCCAAAAGGGGATATAAATTATAGCAGAAATCTATATTTCACACTGTGGGGAGTAGCAAGGTTCATTCCGGGCCCCGTACCTTG
This sequence comes from Rhinoderma darwinii, assembly GCF_050947455.1. NCBI lineage: Eukaryota > Metazoa > Chordata > Amphibia > Anura > Rhinodermatidae > Rhinoderma > Rhinoderma darwinii. The sequence goes on along the minus strand of NC_134690.1, from coordinate 363,684,563 downwards.
CCCCCATGATCGGACTACCGCCCATTGCTCATCTCCAGCAGACAAAAAAAAATATGCTCCCCCAACCAAGTCCCTTCAGGCTCCCAAGCAGTGTCAGGACCTTGTATGAGACGCAGCACTCAGGAAGTTGAGATGTTGCTGCTCACCGTCAGGACCTTGTATGAGTGAGCGGACATGCTGAGGGACCCTGAGAGGACACGGAGGAGAGAAGCGAAGAGGAGCAGTAAGGCGAGTATACTTATTTTCTATTTTAAATGAGAAGGGTAGAATGGATTGCGCACGGACGCAGGCGTAACAACCCAATTGTGGCGCACAGCCAGCCGAAAGTTGCCACACGTTTATTAAGAGGTGTTCACCTTTTAATAAATGTGTTGCATCTTACACCAACAAATTGCCTATTAAATGTGGCGTATGAAATGCCAGTCTTATTAAATCTTCCTCTTAGTATATTAGATGGTTACAAGGATTAACATTATACAATTATTAAGCTTTTTGTACATAAAACTGGAAAACCCCTTTTATGCATTTCCCTAGCATATTCTTTAACTCACATCTAGATTTTTAGGTTTTGTACTACACGTGAAAAAAGGCTATTTACATGGACCAATGAGCAAGTGATCGAGCATTCATGGGAATGTGCGTTCCCGATCATTGCCCTGTGCAAAAAGAGCAGCTCGTTCATCAGGTGATCGAAACGTTTATTCGGCCATAAAAATGGTCGCTAACCCTCAGCACATCTCCCCGTGTAAACAGGGGATGTGCGGTCGACGAGATGCAAATGTATGGAGACAATTGATCATATTAATGATCATTCATCCCCACACCTCTTATCATTGCTCCTTTTGAATGAAGCAAAGGAGCGTTGATTGAAATGCTGATTGATAGGTGGCAAACATAGGCAAGTAACTGCCCGTGTAAAACCACCTTAAGTAATACCTATTCATTTTAATACCCGGAAGAAAAAAAAAAAATACAACTATATTGTTTACTCTAGGTAACAACTTAACTTTTTTTTATTTTGGCTTCCGCAGAATTTGGATGCCACATATGACAGCTTGTACTCTCTGAACTGTGTTCTAACGGCCTGATGCAATGTGCATTAGGGAATTGCTGCTGCCACTGCGAGTACTCCATTCAGTGTGCAGGCTGCCTAAACTGCGTCTGCATGGCATCACCATTGAATATGACTTCTTTGTTGGCCAAGGTGGGTACAACCATAGCACATGAAATACCAATGGGATTAATTCATAGGAAGTTTGTGACCTGCAATACATGCCACTTGTTTCGGAACATTCAGCACCAATGCGAGGTAACAAGAATAAGGGCCACAGTCTCACTTGAGTTTGGGAAAACCTTTATTAATTTGGTGAAATTGTTACTCAAAAGGGAGAGGGTGAGTAGGACTAGAAGCACATCTCCTTTAATCGAGCTATATAGGGGGACAAGGCAGGGATACCCTCTAGGTCCCTACTGTTCGCAACCACCATTGAGCCCTTGGCATGTCTTATACGCAGAGATAAAGGGATTTGTGCTTAGTCCAAGAGACGACAAGTTCCTTTTATATGTGAATATATGTGATATGAACCTCCTTTTAGAAGAGGCTGAGCATACACTGCGAAAAGTAATTCAGACGATAAAGGAAGAGTACATGGAAAATATTCAGACATCAGGATAAATCTGGAGTAAATCATCTGGTCTTCTTCTGGATCAGGAGGTACAGCCAGAGGAAACCACTCGCCAATTAATGCTAGGGACCTCTTTCAAATATCTTGGGATGATGTTAGCTAAATACACATATCAATATATGAATTTAATGCCCCTACGAGACAACAACATGGATAAAGTTGCCAATGTCTATAGCGGCCAGAGTTCCAATAATAAACATTATAGTATTACCGCAGGTGACACATGTTGCAAAACTGCTCTGAATTTTTTTTATTTCAGTTGGAATGATAATGAGGGAGTTTATATGGAACAGTACACGACCACAAATTAATCTTGATCCACTTCATTTGCCACATATAAGCCGTAGGATGCAAAACTTTAGTTATATTTGTGTGTTATATATAGGGTTATAGGAGTGAGATAGAGAAATACTTTATAAATTGATAAGGATCTTAGAGAGGGGCTTGTTCGACACAGGTAAAATTAAAGTTACCAACAGGATATAAGTCGCAGAAAGTATGGGACACAATTAACAATGGACTTAATAATGAGGCTCATTGGGAGCACATCTGAAATTGGGGATACAGAAAATGTACAGCAGGTCCAATGGAAAATTCTAGGGCTTGGAGGAAGCACTGATACGTCCACTATTTAAACTGGAAAATGTAAAGTCTTTTAAGAAGTTGAGGGAAGAATTTCAGTTTGATGGACAAGGCTTATTCTACACTTACCAATGGTGTCACACAGTGAAGGGCTTGCGTATTATAAAGGTGGACCATCCTTTGTTAAACATAATGATTACTAACAGTATAAAAAAGGGATAAAGAATCATTAGCATGAGGGAATAATAGGATAACATAGACCAAAAGTTTTAGGAAGTGGAAGGAGATACTGAATCATGTGACTATTGGACTAAGGCAGAAGAATTCCAAAGAGAATACTGAATAAATCTTATAAAAGTTTCCCAGCTCTTTATTATGCGCAGGGTCTATTACACTCCAGAAGTTTTAAACATTTTCAGAAATAAAAAAAAGAATATAACATGTCTAAAATGAGGAATTGTTGATGCAGATCTGACACACATGATATGGAGATGTCCCAGATTCCACCGCTACTGGAGCAATATAATCTACAGAATAGATCCTATAAATTGTATTTTGGGATGTAAACTGGGACTGAGAGTGCCAAATGAAAATTACTTGGGTCTGAAGATGGCCCAAAGAATTATAATGCTCAACTGAAAATCTAAAAGTCCGTCGGCGCTGCAATATTGGGAGCATCAGATGAATAATCTAATGTGCTCAGAAAGGGCCTCTGGCATATCCATGTGCCAGTTGGAGTAATGTAACAAACAATGGCTTTTGTAGACAAGCAGAGTCCCTTGGGACAAAGATGATTGAGATGGTTTAGATATATTTTTTTTGTACTTTTTTTTACATTATTTTCTCTTCTGAGATCCTGTTACAGTGGGGGGTGCAGGGGGTGGGTAAGTGTATATTATATACTGTGTATTTTCCTGACTTTATCTGGATTGTTAAAGGGCAACTAAACGTTCAACAAACTTCTGACATGTCAGAAGTTTTGATTGGTGGGGGTCCGTGTACTGAAACTCCCACCAATCGCTAGAACTAAGCAGCAGAAGTGCTTGTGTGGGCGCTCTGCTGCTCCGTTTCTGTTCGTCTCTTTCCGTAAATCAATGAAGCGGTGTACGGGCTCAATAGAAAGTCTATGGACCCGTGCTCCGCTACACCGGCTTTCTGGAAAAAGCCAAACAGAAACGAAGTGGCTGATCGCTCACACGAGCACTTCTGCTGCTTAGTTTTAGCGATTGGTGGGGGGTCTCAGTGCTCGGACGCCCACCAATCAAAACTTCTGACATGTCACTATGACATGTCAGAAGTTTGTTGAATGTTATTTACACTTTAAGGTTTATAAAATGAATAAAGGAGAAAAAAAAAAAGAATATGACTTTCTCGCCACCCTTCTGCTTAATAGAGCATTACTGAAAATTATGTTTATATTATGATCTATGACTTGCTTATAAAGTTTCACTTTGCCAATATAACATACTGAAACAAAATACATGAGCATAGACAGCACAAAAAAAACAGATAATGCTATACATCAATACTACATTATGTAACCAAACCTTTCCCCCTGGCCCTGTCATTAGATTCCCACACTTATTTTTAGCTATTGAGCTCCACTGTTCTGTTACAAAAGCTGCTTTGCTTTTTTTTGCTTTTTGCTGTTTTCCATAGCAAACTTGGACTGCCTCTGTGTTTTCATGGCATCTGAACTTAGCCATTATGATGCCAACCTGACTCTTGAAGCCAGCATTTAAAATAGTGACTCACGTCAAGAAACTTGGCTTCACAAAATTCCAGAAAAAAATGAAGAAAGAGGACAGCACAACATTGAATGTGAAATGACTACAAGCACGTTACAAAGAAATGAAATATAGCGTCCATTTGTAACTGGACACGGGATGTTTATCAGTGTAATCTATCTCTTGTCATAGGGAGATAATAAAGATTCATTTTATACAGTATTTAGTTCCAAAAATACTTCATTTTACGAAAAATCTGCCTGCTGGAGGGGAACAGAATTGTTACAACACAGTATCCCATTGTGCGTCTGTCAATGGTTCGTTGGCAGCCTCCCTGCACTTTGGGATATAAAACAGGCCCTTTTCTTACATGCTTTCAAAAAGTTGGTGCAGGAAACATGAGTCATTAGAAGTACAGATGCTTAGATTTAAATGCGAGGGACAGGGATGTACTCTGTAAGAATGACATAAATCATTTCCTCACAACAATTACTCAATGAATAGTCTCATAAATACCAGATGATATTAGAGCTGCGGAACCAAAGACGAAACTTTAGTTTAAAGCTATAGTGATGGTCCATGGAAACTTAAGAGATGAGGGGTGCTAAGGTAGAGATGCAAATTAGATCACTAAGAAATGTACACATGAATTATAAATATCATACAAATGTGCTCTCTTTCGGGTGAGCGGATCTCCCCAGGGGACGCATCCTCTCGGGCACTAATAAGTCCCATTGACCCCCTTGCGGACTCAGGCGTCAGGAGTACCCTGACGGAAGTGCGGGAGTGACCTCCTTTTTGACAGGCAGCAGGATGCTTAAAGGCCTCCGTGCCCCTGGGTGAGTGCACCCGCACAGGTGACCTCTCCCTATTACTCCCAGAGTACCACATTAGGGACAGATCGGCTCCCCTGCGCTCCACAGTGTGGGTTTGGGCACAGTGGGAACTCCCCAGAGAGCATCTGGCCCTCTCTCTACTGCTCCCTGGGGACTTCATTATTCCCCCTGGCTTCACGCTGGCCACAATGATCTGTGAAATGCCGACGCTGTGACCCCCTCCCCCCTCGTTGGAGAACGAGTGAGGGTGAATTGTACTGCCCCAGACTTGTCCTAAAGCTGGACATTGTTGAAAAAATACCTCTATACTGACGCCACATGGATCTTCAATGTCTCTGGTCTGGATCTGGAATATAATGCCACTAATGTTTTAATGATCGTCTGAATCTAGTTAGGCAACTTTCCCACCTTACCCTCTGATATTCTGCTCTAATACGCACTTTTGACGTCTCTCTCCTGACATAGGGGACTGTGTCATGGACAGATACCTCACAAAGTCGTCAAAAGGGAAATCAACTCGCTCTCTGAATGCCCCAGTACCGGACACCCCACGCTCCTCCACCATGCATAAAAATAAGGGAAACGCTAAAGGGGAAAAATCGTCTAAACTCGCTCTTGTTAAAGTGCATTCTCCACAACCACAATTCCCTCCAGAGCTACTTACAGGAGATGATATGACCCCACCTCAGATGTCCCTACAAAACAGTCCTCAACACAGCTCAGACATGGACTCACTTCAGGGTACCTTGGTGGTGCAGGAGGTCTCAAAACTATTGCTGCCTCTCTTTGACAATCGCTTGGACATCCTGCATACGTCTATCAACTTGGCGCTGGCCCAGATTACCTCCAACTCTCAGAAGATTGCTGACTTAGAGACCAAATTCACTTCCTCTGAACACACCATTTCTGGAGGATACCCTGCACCAGAGCCAAGCCATGACCCAGGCACTGAGAGACAAACTGGAGGATCTGAGAATAGGGATAGACGCAGCAAACTGAGATTTGTGGGTATCCCTGAAACGGTGACGGCTAATTGCTTAACAGACTATCTCAGCAAATCCCTTAACCAAGACCTTGGAGTTGACCTCCTCATGATTGAGAGAGCACAAAGGCTGTGCCCTCCTAGGTCCAATCGGGGAGCTGGTGATGCTAGACCACGTCCTGTTATAATTAAATACCTCCATTGGGCAATTAAAGAAAAAGTTCTGAGAGCCTATAGGAAACAGAGGGACTTAGTGATCAACGACTCCAAAATCCTGATCTTCCGGAACTACTCTGCTGCTGTTTCACAGAAAAGAAAAGCCTTTGCTCCTGTTTGCCGCTTGCTTCATGAGACATTCGCTTCCAACTTTATTTCTGGCAAGGCTGAGAATTCAAGATGTCGACCGAATCCGCATTTTTTAAGATCCGGTTTTGGCTAGGAGACAGCTTAACCTGGAGGAGCGTCACGTCGAGTGATATGTACCTGTGCTACTGGGAAATTTGTCCGGCCTTCATTGGACATGTGCACATTTCAAACATGGTTGCGATTTGATGCAGACAATACTCAGTTTGTTTTAGTGACAGTAACCTCGCTGTTCTTAGCTTGGATTGCTTTTACTGCTGTTCATCTATTATGTTTTGCCTTTACTGCTTTTACTGCCTGCCTCTCTTTGATGTGTACCCTCCTCTTTCAGACTCCTGGGTGCATGAAATCACTGACACCTTTCTATTTAGGCCACGCATGCAGCTTGCTGGGACCGTGTAGAGTGGCTACTGGTTTACATCTCTATTGTTCCAGAACTTCCTACTAGACACAGGATGAGTACCTCACATACATTGACACATGACACACATACACTGACACCTGACACTTATCGCACATCACCACATATACAATTTCTATCATGGAACGTTGCAGGCCTAAACACGCCTCTGAAGAGACGGAAAGTGATAACAACCTCAAGAGACTCTCCCCAGATATCATCTTTCTGCAGGAGACTCAGTGGAAACTGGGCACTCAAGGGAAATTGACAGCCACCTGGCTGGGCGAATGTCAATCTGCCTTGCACTCTTCTTCCACAAGAGGGGTGGTGATTCTTTTTAGAAAAATTCTAACATACACGCTAGAACAATCAATTAGTGACTCCCAAGGTAGATATATTATTTTGCGCATCACGGTGGAAGGGACTCCCTACTTATTAGTTAACATCTTTGCCCCTAACCAGGACCAACATATATTTTACACAGAGGTTCTTCAGGTCATTTTGGGCCTCCCGCGCTGTGTCTTAATCATAGGCGGGGACTTTAATCTAGTCCAGAATGTCTCAGGACTCATTCGGACGAGTGTAAAACTCGTCCGTTTGCTGTGCGTGAAAATCACGTACAGCACACTGACCCATTGATTTAAATGGGGCTATTCACACATGCAGGAGCTTTCACGCAGCGTGTGTCCGTTGCGTAAAACTCACTGCATGTCCTATATTGGTGCGTGATTTACGCATCAATTCAATTGAAAATAATAATAAAATAAAAAAAGACGTGCATAACGGACCAGATTCACGTGCGTTTTTCACACGAGTGAATCTGATACGCTCGTGTGAATGTAGCCTTAATGGACCGCTACCCCATCAAACCCTCAGTCCCAAATGGCTGCGTCTTCCATAAAGGTTTTTGTTGACTCTCTTAATTTGTGTGACCCCTGGAGAGTAGATGATGCAGGAGCTAGAGAGTATACGTGTCACTCGAGTTCGCATGGCACGTTTTCGAGAATAGACTATTTCCACCTCCTTGTTTGATTCCCACAATAACTCACGGATTTACCAGATTACTATTTCGGATCATGCCCGATTACCTAGACTATAGCCTTATCCTCCACAATTGAGAGATCTATAGTTTGGTGATTTCCTGCTTACATGACAGATTCCTCTGATTTCCAAGAATACCTTCAAATACATTGAAGAGTAACTACTTGGATGACAACATATCTCAGTCAGATGATATCCCTCTGTTCTGGGCTACGTCGAAGGCGGTGATGCGTGGACATGTCATCAGTTATCTGTCACGGAGGCGGAAATTGTGAAGAGATGGTTTCAGTGCCTTTCATAACTCTCTATTATTGACTCAAAGGACCCACACAAATGATTCTACCCCGGAAAGTCATCTAGCGTATCAGATAGCTAAGCACCTCTTGGATGCTTTTATCCATGATGAGTCTCACTGGCAGGTGAGAAATATAGATAATACGTTTTATAGGTGGGGCAACAGGAAAGGCAAACTCCTGGCCACACTTACTAAACAGAGACACCCTTTAAACCTATTCTTTCATTGCTTAACCCCTCTACGAACACCATTTCCACAGATCCCACTGAGAGAGCCCAAATTTTTACGACATATTATGAGGATATTTATAGGGCCAACCCGACATCCCTTCCTGACATAGATTCCTTTCTGGACTCGGTTTATTTGCCCACTCTCTATCTCTGGAACAACAGGTTTTGTTGAACTCAGATACAGGAAGAAGAGGTGAGACAGGCAAATTCTTCGGCCTCTAATGAGAAAACTCCGGGTCCATACGGATTTTCGGCGGAATATTACAAAATGTTAGGTCCCAAAATTATACCGCTTCTAACGAATCTATATAATAAAGCCTTCTTACATAATAAGCCCATTGACCGCTTCACAGAATCTCGCACAGTGCTTATACCGAAACTAGAAAAAGACCCATCCTTACCCCAATCTTATCGCCCGATATCACTACTAAATCAGGATTATAAACTTTAGGCTAGAATATTGGCAGACAGACTCCAAAGTTATCTCCCCAATCTCCTCTGTGAGGCTCAGACTGGGTTCACAAAGGGTAGGACCAGTATAAAAAATATTTGAACGGTAGTGGCTGCGACAGTTTTGGCACAGGATTCCTTAACCGGTCACCATGTCAATGAGCCTTGATGCCGAGAAGGCTTTTGACACAGTGGCATGGCCTTTTTTTAGACGCGGTCCTTTCAAGATTGTAATTTGGCCCGGTTTTGACATGTGTGACGGTCAATGGGCTAACTTCTCCCCTTGTAGATATATTTAGAGGCACTAAGCAGGGCTGCCCTCTTTCACCTTTACTTTTTAATCTCTCCATCGATCCCCTGCTATGTCATCTGGTACGGACCCCGATTTTTGGGGGAATTAAATCACATCATTTAGAATTGAAGGTAGACGCGTTCGCGGATGATATTTTGTTAATGATGTCGGATCCTAAATGGGTGCTGACCCCACTCCTTCGAGACCTGGACAGACTAGGGAGACTGTTCGGTTATGTGTTGAATGTGGACAAAACTGAATCTTTTACTAAAAGGGACCTTCTGTACCGTTATGGTCCTCGGCTTTCCCGTTTCAGTGGAAGTCTTCAGCATTAACGTATTTGGGGGTGCAAATCTCCAAACATCCAGGTAAATGATATAGACTTAACATGTTCCAATATATATTATAACTAGAGAAGAGATTAAGCACTTGGAAGCACTTCACTCTTTCCTATTTGGGGAGGGCGAATCTGATTAAGATGACGGAGTTTCCTAGACTCCTCTATTGCCTACATACACTTCCAATTTACTTAAAGAGGCTCTGTCACCAGATTTTGCAGCCCCTATCTGCTACTGCAGCAGATAGGCGCTGCAATGTAGATTACAGTAACGTTTTTATTTTTAAAAAACGAGCATTTTTGGCCAAGTTATGACCATTTTTGAAGTTATGCAAATGAGGCTTTCAAAAGTCCAAGTGGGTGTGTTTAAAAGTAAAAGTCCAAGTGGGCGTGTATTATGTGCGTACATCGGGGCGTTTTTAATACTTTTACTAGCTGGGCGCTCTGAAGAGAAGTATCATCCACTTCTCTTCAGAACGCCCAGCTTCTGGCAGTGCAGACACAGCCGTGTTCTCGAGAGATCACGCTGTGACGTCACTCACAGGTCCTGCATCGTGTCAGACGAGCGAGGACACCGGCACCAGAGGCTTCAGTTGATTCTGCAGCAGCATCGGCGTTTGCAGGTAAGTCGATGTAGCTACTTACCTGCAAACGCTGATGCTGCTGCAGAATCAACTGTAGCCTCTGGTGCCGGTGTCCTCGCTCGTCTGACACGATGCAGGACCTGTGAGTGACGTCACAGCGTGATCTCTCGAGAACACGGCTGTGTCTGCACTGCCAGAAGCTGGGCGTTCTGAAGAGAAGTGGATGATACTTCTCTTCAGAGCGCCCAGCTAGTAAAAGTATTAAAAACGCCCCGATGTACGCACATAATACACGCCCACTTGGACTTTTACTTTTAAACACACCCACTTGGACTTTTGCAAGCCTCATTTGCATAACTACAAAAATGGTCATAACTTGGCCAAAAATGCTCGTTTTTAAAAAATAAAAACGTTACTGTAATCTACATTGCAGCGCCTATCTGCTGCAATAGCAGATAGGGGCTGCAAAATCTGGTGACAGAGCCTCTTTAACACCAGCGGATGGAAAACTGATTTATTTTCTTTATAAGACTTTCATATGGGGTGGGAAAAAAATCATGTATAGCCTATCATATTCTTCAGCAGCCGACGGCTAATCGGGGGATTAATTTTCCCAATATCAAACAATATAACTTGGCAGCACTGCCTCGCTTTGTCGCCGTCTGCCTTCATGGTACTTCCTGTTACACGTCTACTCCCTTTGACTCTAGTCTCTTCCTGGGTCAGGCACTCGCAGCTCTTCTACATCTTCCTTATAATCAATTATCAATTGACTCTAGAAACAACCCTTTACTTTTAACACCTGGCGGGCATGGCAAAAAATCAGAGCGCATTTTCAGCTCTCCCCCTTGCTGTCTCTCCATCTGCCATTGATATGCAACCCTAACTCCCAGGACGGCAAACCCCATGGCATCTTTCGTAGGTGGCATGCAATGGGTCTGACCAGAATAAAATACTTTGTCCATATATTGGAGAAGAGGATGCTTACGCTGTCTGAGGTGTGGTTGAAGTTCCCGACTGTACCCATTAATTCCTTCTACTATTTACAGACCAAAAGCTACATCACAACTGTCTCGAAACAATTGCCAGATCGGGAATGGAATCCCTATCTGTTGCAAGGCTTCTCTAGACAATACATGCCCAAAGGTCAAATAACCAGGAACTACCAGTTCTTACACTTACCACTAGACTATGCCGCAACTCAAACGCCACTGACAAAATGGGAGCTTGATGACCAATCGCTCACTTGCCCTGTAATTTTGAAAGCTTTGGAGCAAGCTAATAAATTTCTTCCCTTGGCGCGATTTTTGGAAGTGAGACTCAAAATAGCACACAGATCCTATCTAAATCCTCTTGTAGGCCACAGAATATATTTATACCCCACCTCTCAATGTTTTAAATGCCACATTATGGAAGCCAATCTCCATTATTGTCTCCGGGCCTGCCCTAATATTTAGACTTTTTGGTCCCGTATTCGATCCTACACGACTTAAAACCTCACGAACTACACTCCTGACACAGCATTTTGGGCAATTTTCAGTTACATAGATCCAGATACACATAGATGTTCCCAGGAGGCATATAGACTGTTACATTATGTAGCAGTGGCAGGTGTGAAGGGAATTTTGCAAACCTGACTTCGCGATCAGGCCCCACCCTTTAAATTGTTTCTTTAAAAACTCTCATACTTATTTAAGATGGATTGGATGTAGGCGTCTCTCCATAAAGAACTCCAAGTGGAGCAGTTTTTTGCCACATGGGAAGCTTTCATCTCCCTACCTCCGCAGAGAGTTAGGACGGATATTAGAAGCTGCTTTCAGCACACTATCTGGTTTCAGGAACAGATACTTCCAGGAGACACACCTTTGTGAGGGTATACAGGATTCTGGAGTGATTGAGGTGTTGGTGAGAGTCGTGCACTCAGTTGGCGTGTTCTCTTCTCTCAGGCGCCCCTACAGCTTTTGCAGTAGAGTGGACGGAGATGGGCGTTTGGCTGGTCCCCTTTCCACCTCTTTGTCCATGGTTGCATAGAGCTTTGATTAAGAGAGGGAAGGCATGCTTTCTACTTTCGAATGTTAATAATGAAGCAGGAGATTTCTTTCTGAAGACAGGCTAACTCAGAATCACTGATATGCTGTAGTATTATACAGCACCAACTTGAAGTGATTGTCCCAAGATTAAAGAGTAACTGTCATTTCAGCAAACTTTTGACATCTCATAGTGACATGTCAGAAGTTTTGATAAGTGGGGGTCCGAGCTGAAAAATGAACGGGCAGAAACGCTTAACCAAGCGCTTTGCCTCTTCAGCTGCGATCGGCAATCCTACAATGTCTGAAGACAGGCTCACATAGAAAGTCATGAGGCTAAAGACGCGCTGGTAGGCTTTCTATGTCAGCCCGTCTTCAGGCATACTAGAATTGCTGATTGCAGCTCGGGTGAGCACTTCTTCCCATTCTTTTTAGCTAACACTGGCGTCCAGTGGCATGTCAAAAGATTGCTGAAATGAGAGTTACTCTTTAAAATGTAACACCTTTATCCGCTCGATAGGTGATAAATATCTGATCGCTGGGTCCCCACGATCACTAGAACAGGGGTCCCGAACCCTCCATTGCTACTTACTGCTTGATTGCAGTGAGGAGGAGCTTTCATCCGTCCCATAGACATTGAATGAAGCAGTAGGTCGCATGCTTATCCTCCACTCAATTCAAGCACCTCCTCACTGCACGATCACACCAACGGTGTGGATCCCCATTCCAGTTATCGGTAGGGGTTACAACGGTGGGGCGCCCAATGATCAGACATTTATCATTTATCTTGTAGATAGGTGATAAATTTTAATTCTGGGACAACTCATTTAAGTGACTGGTTTACCAAGTAATAATACATGGTCGTGCCAAATCCTACAGGGCAAGGGCCCTTTTTTGCAGCTTATCGCCACCCTAGCTAAATAGGATCATGAGCATGGCGGCCACCCAAACAGAGGGCTCAGATTGTGGTCGATTTACAGCGTGACCCTATGGGGACCCATTAGGTCTACAATCACCTACATTCTTTTCTTGGCAAGCGATCATTTCTTATATTAGGATTTTAACACCTATACCAAAATAGTCTTAAACTCTGTTCACACTTGTGATTTCCCCTTTCTTAACTGAAAGATTAGCACAGTCTGCAGCACTATTCTTGTTGTCAAGAATACTGGAACCCCAACGGAAACCTTATAAGTCAATGGGATCTATCATGATTTATTCGGAACTGTTTAAAAAACGGATCTGGCATAGCTTTCATAGCTCCATTATGAATTAAAGCCTTAATGACAGTGTGAATAGAGACTTACATTTTTTATCGTTTCTTAGTATTATTAAATGAACTTAAATATTGAATTTGAATAAAGTATTTGTCTTTCTGGGTGCCTAAAGACATGTTCAAAGCTTTCATATAATACCACAGTGTTGCTATCACTGCAGGCTTTAGCTGATATTTTTTGGAAGTATTTGTTTCTTCCAATTAATTAAGCAATCTATTTTTAATGTTAGCTAAAAAACAATTTGGAATTAAATTTTTAAAACTATTTATTTATTAAAAGATTTCTGTATGTCAAATGTAACAGTGATTTACAGTATGCAGAAAACTTGAGGAAATAGGTCACGGAGAATGGCATTTAAAATAGTTCAGCCATGCCCAACCATAGACGTGATAAGCAATAAATACCTATAATATCTAATAAATGCAGAATATTATTACACAGCTTATCATAGGTTCAGTGCACATCCTAGAATGTCCGATAGATATTTGTGAATCCCACAAAATGTAAAGAATTTTTGGTCAAAAACTTTTTGACACTTGATCACTGTAAAATAATTTGCATCGACTGGTTTGCTTTAGGCCCTATGCACACGACTGTGCCCATAATCACAGTCCACGAGGAGGAGTAATATAGGAGCACGACCCGTAAAACACAAAAAAACGGACATGCTCCACAATTCCCGGCACGGTTCTACGTCACGGCCACCCATCCGTAGCGCTACGGAATGGTGTCCGCTACCAATAGAACCAAATGGGTCCGTAAAACCGCGGACCATGGTACAGTCCACGGTTTCACGGTCGTGTGCATGAGGCCTAAGACAATCGCCTTTCATATGCCCTATTATGCCATCGCATGCCATATTATAGAGGTTTTCTCCCCTAGAAGCATAGATTTTAATTAAACACGTTGCAGATTATTTGTTATTACAGGGAATGGATAGAAAAGGATAAAATATGACAATTTTTTTGGACGATTTTTTAAACAACCAAAACAATTTATTGACTGTTGGAAGTATCAAAACTGAAGGATGACATTTTAAGTTAATTTTGGTAAACCCTGGCTATGTACAATCCATCAATCTGCAGCAAAGTTGTCATTGTCCGGGGGCCTTAGGGCTAAAGCCTCATGCACACGACCATTGTGCCACTTGGGCCATTTTTGCAGCATCCGAATGGCACCCTATAGTCTTCACGGACCCATTCACTTTAGCGGGTGAATCGGGTCTGTAAAAAATTATCCGAGTCTCCGATCCAAGGAAAGATAGGACATGTTCTATCTTTCCTCGGATCACTGACAGGACTCAGCCGGCGCACACGGTCGAGTGCAATAAGGCGTTATGCACATCATATTAAGAATCTGAGTAGTATGGATTTGTAATATGACACCCATAGAAATCTATAGGCCCATACTTTACCTCCATGGGCCTACGATTTTATACAGAGGCACACTGACCATGGTATCCTTTTCTATCCATTCCCTGTAATAACAAATAATCTGCAACGTGTTTAATTAAAATCTATATTAAAGGAATATTACACCAAGAGCTGATGTTGAGAACATGTATGTTCAAGCTTTACAGTAGAGAATTCAACTGTCACAATACATTACATAGACGTCTAAAGAACCTTAAAATACTTAATGCATTTATAGTGTCATCATGAATAAAACATGGGAGTACTTGTTGGACTCTATCTGCATCTGCACCATTAGTAAACTAGTGTTTGCCCTCCAGGAAAATACAAAGATTTTTTTTTTATATCTAAAACAATCTTAAGAAACCAGCGGCTATACAGCTGTTTTGGGACCACAGATCCCAGCATGCCTTGCCAAGTTGCATTAAGAGCAAGTTAGGCATAGGTAATTGACATTGCTTGAAAGCACAGCTTTAGATTTTAAAATTCTTAGTTAGAATCAGAGAATAATTTCCATTTCAGTTTAAGAGAAACTCCAATATTCCCTGTATTGAGGCTCTTTTTCTTCTATATATAAGCAGCATATACTAATCGTCTTATTATTCTCACTGGTTGTTGAGCTGCTCTTAGTTTATAATCGTCCTGCACTTTCTGTAATGGAAATCAGCTCTCCAAGTACTGATCTACTTGTTAGCTTGTGGTTGTCAATGTATACAACTGGCACTGAAAGCAAGCACAGCTGCAGTGTAAAGCATGGGGAGGGATAGATGCAGGCAGAGAGCAGCAGACTTGCCCTCATTATCACAGAACAATCATAGCAGTAAAGCATCCAGTAACGAAGAAAATCTACCATTGTACTTATGCTGTATTTGTGACCTCTGTTATAAGAATTAAACCGTACCCCAATATCATGAAATTATAACACTAATATTTTAGTTTTTAGAGTCTTACATGCAAAAATATCTAACGTATTTGTCATTTGTGTAAAAAAATAATTCTGCTTTCCCACAACTTTTCTGCTACTTCTCCTGCCTCCTCTCCTGATCTGTCTGCTGTCCGGATAATTTGCTACAATTTAGCAGTGAATAGATTTCACACTGTTTAGTTTACAGATGATTGTGTAGACTGGATACAATTGAAGCAATTGATAGTGTTATTTGCAAAAAAAAGAAAGCAATAAGAAAAAAAAGGGCCGGTTCCATCAGCGCTGGCTTCCGTTCATCTGTTACTGTTACGTTCAACCTTTCCGTCAGTCGCCTACGCTATTGTTTCTGTAAAAAAATATAGCGATAGTTTCCATTTGGCTTTCCTTTCATCTGTTCCTCTGACGGAAAGGTTGAGCGGAACAGATGAACGGAAGCCAGCGCTAATGTAAACCGGCCCTAAGGAAGGAAAGTCCTCTTTCATACTGGCGCACATTCAACCGTAGTCTTGGACAAGAGAAGGTAATTTCCTTGTGCACAAATTCTTAAAGGATGAATAAACCTTTGAATGGCATTTTTTACTTATAAAAAGGCCAGTCAGTGTGATTAGTGCAACTTTATAAATAGTTTTTATTAAAAAATTATTTTTACTTTTTGAGATACAGCTGCTCTGTTTCATCTATAAAGAGCAGCTGTATCGTTCGCTGAATCCTGTTTCCGTTCATAACTTAGATGTTATAGATTACAGGTGGATCCTGCGTGTCAGAGACCTGCTGACGCTGAGCCCATCAGGTCCATGGGACTGACGGATTAAGGTCATATCGAAAGATAGAGCTTCTTTGTATAGAGATTACAGAGCAGCTGTATCTCAAAAACGAAAACAAATTTTTAATAAAAACTATTTGTAAAGTTGCAATAATCACACTGACTGACTGTCACGATCTGTGGGTATGTGGAGCCACTGAGCCGTACCGCCGAAGCGGTATAGCAGCTGGCCACACAGTGTACCAAATAAAGTCTATAATCCGAGTAAGGGTACCTGTAGTAGTTCAGACAGTAGCGATGGTTAGGCTCGGATGGGACCTTGGCAGCAGTCACCAGGCGTGGTGTAACATGGCAGACGAGATCGGTGGCACAACACGACTCCAACTCTCTATGGCACAGGAACAACGGTAGCACGGGATAGAGGATACAGGTAGCAGTAACGGGAACACTGGGAATTGGAAAACACTAAGGGACCATTTCCAAGACTAACACAGGTAAACACAACAACACTCAGGCACCGAAGGAAGGGGCAGGGCTCTTCTTATAATCCAGGGTGAGTATGGGCAAACTACGGGATACAGCAGAACGAAGCGCAAGAGAGAGCTGGCGTCTCCTGAGGAGGAGATGCGGGCCAGCGCTGACAGATCCATGGCTGCGGCCGTCGGGGGTGAGTAATCCCGATGGTCCGCAGCCATGGGCGTTACACTGACCTGTTTAGAAAAAAAAAATCCCATTCAAAAGGTTTACCTAGCCTTTAACAATTCCTCTGCAGATTTATAATCCTGTTACAAGATATCATATGCACTTGAACTTTATAAATTGTGTTCTGATTTTCGCTTTGCATGAAGAATGTGCTTTACTAACATCTCTTCATTATGGTGTTCCACCCCTGTCATCCCACCCTCTCCAGCTCCCATTAGCTTTTATCCTTTACTGACAGCTAGAAAGTAGAGGCTTAAGGCTATGGACATCTTTGGATCTTTATTTTTAATTGAATGCATTTATTTACTGATAAAAACCCATTTTTGTAAGTGACTTTTTTTTTTTTTTTTTTTTTAAAGATACATTGTTTCACGTTTGCAGCTTCTTTATATCACAGTATATAGAAGCTGCCGTTCTGAGCTGAATCCCTCAGATAGCTGGTCTGGCGGCTCGGCTGACAGTGGCTCCTTAGCGATTTTCTAAGCTCAGTTCTAATCAAGTCAAAGTGAATCCATTTTAAGTTGATCAGAACTGAGCATAGAAAATCACTGAGAAGCACATATTAGTGGAGGTCAGCCGAGCCATCAGATCAGCTCATCGAAGGTTTCGGCTCAGAATGGCTTTCTGCAGCTTCTATGTGCTGTGTTACATAAAACTGCAAAAGTGAAACAAAAATGTAATTTTTTTGTACATAATATTCAATTACAAGAGTGGGTTATCACTAAATAAATGCATTTCAATAATAAAACAAAAAAAATTAGACCCCCAAATGTGTCTATAGCCTTTGAACTACAATTCAAGCCATATTAGGAGTAAACTGTCCCCTATGTCAGTGTCAGTCTGTTGTGCAATTGTGTTGAAAAAAAGGAACCATCGTGTAGCGCTGCTACCATCAAGGAGAGACCATAAGAGTAATGATAATAAAGGTTTTATTGTAGAGGCTACGCGTTTCAACACCGAACGGGTAGCAGCGCTACACGATGGTTCCTTTTTTTCAACACTATTGACCTCCTATTTTAGCGGTTCTCCCATTCAGGAGACCGGATTTTGAACCCAGCTGCAGCTCCATCACATTTATACTGTGTCACCTTCTACCAGTTGTGCCTGCCTTTGCACAACTCCAAAAGGTGAGCAGTTATCATCTTGTCTGTGTCCTCCTTGTTTCCTATGGTTCTGTGATCTGCACCATGTGGCGCCGTATTTTTTTCCTCTCTTTCCTAGATCAGTCTGTTGTGCAGGTAGGATCCATATATGTTAGTACAGCGAAGCTAATACAACCGTAAAAGGGGTTTTCCCATCAGAGACATTTATGACATATCCACAGGATATGTCATAAATGTCAGATAGATGCGGGTCCCACCTCTGGGACCCGCACCTATCTCTAGAACGGGGTCCCCTAAGTCCCGTTCTTGCTTTTTGTGCTCACGCTGCCTCCCGGCCACTTATTGATTACATGGTCTGGAGTTATGGAAACAACATAACTCGCTGAGCTATGCTGTTTCCGTAACTCCCATAGAACCAAATAGTAGTTATGGAAAAAGCGTAGCTCGCAAACTACGTTACTTTTGTAACTGCCATTTACTACTTTGGGAGTTACGGAAACAGCGTAGTTCAGCGAGTTACGCTGTTTCCATAACTCCAAACTATGTCCCGACCATGTAATCAGCAAGTGGTCGGGAGTCAGCGTGAGCACAAACAGCTAGAACGGGGTTTAGGGGACCCCGTTCTAGAGATAGGTGCGGGTCCAAGAGGTGGGACCCGCATCTATCTGGCATTTATGACATATCCTGTGGATATGTCATACATGTCCCTCATGGGAAAACCCCTTTAATGCTCCGTAATTTATTCCAAGGAGAAGTAAGTCTGTGGCCATGGCTGTGTGCATGAGGCCTAAGGCTAGGGCTACACGGCAACTC
The DNA here is from genome assembly GCF_050947455.1 of Rhinoderma darwinii. NCBI lineage: Eukaryota > Metazoa > Chordata > Amphibia > Anura > Rhinodermatidae > Rhinoderma > Rhinoderma darwinii. The sequence continues at coordinate 363,665,737 of NC_134690.1, read as the reverse complement.
TTAATCTTATCACGCAACCAAAAGTTGCTGTGGAGCCTTTGCCAAAAATTTAACCTTCACACTAAATGTAGATGAATTCCAAACCTAAATCCATTCAATGCTTTCCATATAATGACCTTGTTTCAGATTTCTAGATAGAAGTATCACTCAGACATTACTAACCTTTGTGTGATTATTTAACACTGATGCGCTTGTTTAAATAAATTCCTTTAAATGTGTAGTAAAATGCGAGAGCCGACTTTGTACAAACTGTCACAGTAACCCGAAACACTGACCCTAGTCATCCTTCCCCGATAATAGGCTGAAATGATGCAGTCAGTGCAAGAATCTCAGCAATTCCTACAAATTGAAGTTTTGACACATAGCATTCTTCTCTGCATATTGTCGGGAGGATAACTAGGTGTTGTATGGACAAGTGTAATATTTGATGCTTGGCATGGGTGGATGATAGACAATTATCTGTCAAGCCTCCTGTTGGGTGTGATATGTGTACTACAGCTGTCAGATTGTTGCAGCTTATTCATCGTCTAACAAAAAAAAATCTACCGAAGATCCCTTTGTGAAACGGATTTACTTGCAGAGATATTGGCATGTTTCTATTCCATCGTGGCTGTCATCGTTTTGTACGGAGCCATAGAAATGCATGAGCCTTCGACTGTGCCTCCACACGCCTTCAATTTCATACAGAGGTACATGGAGGCTTTCTATGTTAGATTCTGCAATCCAACTTAAAAAAAATATGGGGCACGCTCCATCAGACTGTATGTATGGAGGTATTCTCCCCTAGAAGCATTGCTATTAGGAAAGAATATCCCTGTACACAAGGATCCGATGGAGCCTGTACGGGCAGTGGATGGGGACTGCATGGCTACAAACTAAAGTAGCCGCACCATTTCCACGCACTTCTGTACAGGTTCCGTGCCAGTGTGCATGAGCCCTAAGTGTGAATCAGTGATGTTTATTTTCAGTGTCACAAATACGACATACATTTTTTACTGTCACAGTATGACATAAATATACTTGCTGTACTAGAAGATTTGTACACCATAAACCATGTGCTGATGAATATCTCGAAGTCAGGGGGTTATATAGAGAAAGGGGGACCCCATAACATAAGTAATAATTGGCAATCCTTCCTGGTGATATTTAATGGCACCGCACTATGCATTTTGTGACAGGAGGCTAACAATACATTGGTGTAAATCGATGATGTAGTTCAGAGTCCACCACCCAAACTTGTTTTTGTGTAATTCTCCGTAATATAAATAACAAGAAAAATGTAGATCCGGAGTTTTCATATTTAAAATATAACCTTTCCTGTATTCTCATACTAAAAAAAAATGTTCTTAGAAAATACGAACATATACAAATAGTGCATATAAATGTAAACAATAAAATGGAATGGATTTTCTGTATTTGTTCATAGCATATATCCAATGCATTTAAGTAGTCAGATTTTAGACAGCAATTTATGCATATTTTTATAAATGGAGAGTGTTCTTCAAGTTTTAAAACTTGGGATCCTTCCTTATAAATACCCAGCAAGTATTTGAAAAGCGGGGCTCAATGCCCCCCTACCCGTCTGGATGTCATCCGTTTCTGGGTTACTTTTAGGCTTGATGTCAGGGGACCAGGAAAACCTCTCTTAGTGTAGGAAAAGATCTCCCATGGAACCCCCTTTCAATGTGCAAAAAAAATATTCCTCCCAACGCGTTTCCTCACGGCCAAGTGATTCCTCAGGGGAGATAGGCCATAACCAGCTAAACCCAGTTTCAGGACTGCTGGCACAAATTAAATAGCTGTCTGTTGGAGGCATACTTGCAGTGGCAAGAGGTCGCCCAGATGATTCAATATTTGTGGTTGGCGTCTGTTTCTGGCGTTTGACGTCAACAGGGATAACAATACATTTGACCGGAAAGGTCAAAACCTGCCCAATAGCATCACTGCATATGTACTTATATTGCTCCTATAGACTTTAACGGAACAATTTTAATAGGTATGCCGTGACCTCCCCATGGTGGCAGCTCCAGGCATATAGAATCTATTTATTTCCGTAGCTTATATAGTGATAATATATTCCATATTTTGCAATATTGTACAGAGATTGCAATTACCGACATCTATCCCTGTCCTCCAGTGGGGCTCACAATCTAAATTCCCTATCTAAAACACAAAAGACAATTCACCTATGAGTATGTTTTTCGAGTGTGTGGGGGAAGAACTGGAGTGCCCAGAAAGAACCCAGTTAAACACGGGTAGAGCATACAAATTTCATGCAGATGTGTCTATGCCTGTGTGACGTACACTGGCACTGTTTGTGAGGGGAAACTGGACAGGCACTCTCTAGTTGGCAGTATTGTTTTTTGGGTACACTCTACTGACACTATTTATGGGGCAGTGCTCTTCTGGCATATAGGAGATCACTCTACTGTCATTGTAAATGGGTAGATTCTTATGGAACTGTTAATAAAGATACTTTGGCTATCGTTATTAGGCACCACTTGTACATATGGGCAAGGTTTACATAGAGAATACATTTCAGTGATTCTTATCACATCTCAAGTGTTCCTGAAAATGATTCTTAAAAGTAGGCAAGTATATGTAATTTGTATTCTCGAAAGAACACATCATGCAGCTTCTTTCTGAACCTGATCAATATGTTATACAAAAGGATACTTAGGTAAATTTAATTGATCATGAAAAATATATAGTTTATTTTATTTAGTGTAGCAGTTTTACAAAACAATAAGGCAATTAATGAAATTTATGTAAGTTATTTTTAGGGGTAGTTTAACATTTTCGGGTCTTTGGAAGGATTGTCAGTGTTTACAGAATTTTTACTGCTTTGTCAGCTCTAGGAATATAACATTTCTGTATAATGATCCGTCACTTTCATTACATGATGGCATTCATATTAAGTGATTGTTGCTAAGCAACAGCATCGACTTCTCAATATGCCAGGGAGTTGGCATTGCACTCAGTAAGATGCGTTCTGTAGTGTTTTGTTGCGGTGTTTACTGATAGTAGGGCGACAACGTTAAAGGATTAAGGCAGCAAGATGCAGGGAGTTCATCAACTACTCCTTCCTATTGACAAGAAGTTGGGGCAAAATAGAATTTGGTACCCACTCAGCAACATAAAATTACATAAATCTGCAAATTGCAAGGCAACCAAGTGAATTGAAAACATCTCTATTTAAGACATGCATTTACTATAGACCAAGCTAGTTTGTGTAATGCAGGTGACTGCTCACGAAGTAAAGGTTAATTCAACATCTTTGTCATTATTAAAATTTCAAATATTGGACCCCATGCACATGAAAATAATACAGCACAGTCCAAGAGCTGAGTTGTACAGAACCATAAGATGGCACATATGGAAATCTGTGGGCCATGCACTACCTACGTATAACTCTGATTTCGTAGTGGCATATGCAATTGTGGCATGTCCCATCAAATGCCATATTACAGAGGTAATGAAGAATAATTATTAAAGGCTATGTAAACCTTTGAAGGGCGTTTTTTTTAAATCTATAAACCGGTCAGTCAGTGTGTTTGGTTTAACTTTATAAATAGTTTTTATTAAACATTTGTTTTACTTTTTGAGATAGCTGTATCATTCGCTAAGACCTGAATTCGTCAGTCCTGCGGATCCACCTGTTATCCATCACTTCTAGGTTATGAACTTAGATGTCATAGATTACAAGTGGATGATACGTGTCAGAGACACACAGGGCCCGCTGACCTGATGGCAACGGAATTTAGCGCTAGATACAGCTGCTCTGTATACAGAATACAAAGAAGCTGTATCTCAAAAAGTAAAAATAATTATAGTTACACCAAACACACTGACTAACCGGTTTATTTAAAAAAATGCCCTGAGAAGTTTTAAATAGCCTTTAAGATTCTATTTATATATATATATATATATATATATATATATATATATATATATATATATATACTCTGAGTGTGTAAAAAAAATGATATAGTAATAAGGTATACACCCATAACAAATAACAGTACAACCATTGACAGGTGAAATGAAGAACATTAATTATATCATTGCACTGGTGCCTGTCAAGGGTTGGGATATAATAGACAACAAGTGAACAGTTAGTTTTTGAGGTTATGTGTTGGCAGCAGGAAAAATGGGCAAGTGTAAAATTCTGAGTGACATGGACATAAGCAAAATTGTAATGACTAGAAGACTAGGTCAGATCATCTCCAAAATAGCAGGTTTTGTGGGGCATTTCCGGTAGAGGTTAGGATGTACTAAAGTGGTCCAAGGAAGAACACCTAAATAAGCGACAAGGACGTGGGTGCCCCAGGCTCAATGATGCGCATGGGAAGCGTAGGCTAGCCTGCCTTCTCCGATCCCACAGAAGAGCTACTGTTGCACAAATTGTTGAGGCATGGATTCTACAATACCTATGAAGGTGTCCTGTGATATGTGGCACCAAGAAATTAGCTGCAGATACTTTACGTCCTGTAAGTTGCAAGGTGGGGGTCTCGATAGATCAGATTTGTTTTTGCAGCACATCCCACAGATGCAGATGCTGAGGAATTGGAAGGCCTTGAACTCTTTATCATGTTCCTCAAACCATTCCTGATTCCATTTTTTGCAATGTGGTAAATCCTGCCAAAAGAGGCCACTGCCATTAGGGAATACCGTTGCCATAACGGTGTGTAATTGGTCTGCAATAATGTTTAGATAGGTGGTGCATGTCAATATAACATTCACATGGATGCCGGGACCCAAGGTTTCTGAGCAGAAGATTGTCCAGAGCATCACACAGCCTCCCCCGGCTTGTCTTATTCTCAGAGTACGTCCTGGTGCCTTCTCTTCCCCATGTTAGCAATGTCCATATGATGTAAAAAAAAAAAACGTGATTCCTCAGACAAGACCACCGTCTTCCATTGCATTGATTTATTTTTTTACTGTGAACAGTGTCAAATGAATCAACTTGTAAAATCCTCTTTTTTATGAAATATATCAATTTTAATTTGTTACAATAAAGATATTTTTTATTATGAGACATATATTGGCTCTATATAACCTTGGTTTCGATTGGTAGTTATTTTAATGTCAGTCAGTGGTTGACACAGGAGAAGAAACTTCCTACAAAAACAATCTACGACAGTCCTGATCTGCAGGAAGAGATAAGCAGTGCCTATGAAGCACCCCTCATCTCTGCAGAATTGTCAGATTCTGAGATCAGACCGTGATGCTTACACAAATATTATTTACAACCATGTCAATGAACAATTTATAAAATAATAAATCTACTTGTATGTACTTGTATACACTATGGATAGGAAGAAGGATTAAGGAAATACTATACTTTCCCAGTAAAAACATTTATCACCTATCCACAGGTGCACGATCGGGCAAAGAGGAACAAAGGGGGGCTCGGTGGGGATCCCAGCGATCGGTGGGGTTCCCATTTTAGTGATCGGTGGGGTTCCCAGCGATCACACATTTATCACCGATCCTGTGGAAAGATGATAAATGTTTTTAGTGGGGTAAATCCCTTTAAGACTAAATTAATTCTTTATTGGGCAAAAAAATAATACAATGTCAGTGATACTCATTAGAAAAGGCACATAATAATTGTTTTCCTGAAAGGCGTTTAATTTGCATTTTTCTTTATTTCTCCAAAAACCAATGTAACATTAAATCTATGTAATCAATTATGTTTAATCTCTGTAAAAGCTTCCAAGCCATTACTAGAACGCTGGTAATGATTGCTTTTAATTTCTACGTTTATCACCTGCTGTCTTCTAGCAAGAAGATGCTAATATATCATAGTAGAAAATCTGCCTCTCTACTCTCTGGCACATATGGTTTAATCTATTTCATTTTATATAATGGCCTAAATATCTCCCATGACATCTGAAATAATGCTCACACCAAAAGGCATTTTCTTCTGGTATTACAACGGTAGATATCTACAATCACAAGGAGAATTCATGCTGAGTAATGATACGTTGCACTCGCTAATCATTCCTTACGGCTGCTTTTTAGATTATTTTAAGGGCTCATTTTTGCAACTTTAATTATACAAATTACATTACAACTGTGGGGTTCACCAGAAGAGTGCAACACCAAGCGTTGTCACGTTGACTGTAGTGACGGAGAGGTGTAGGGGTTCCCAGGAGGGGGAACTTTTTGTCAGAGGTTCCTCAATGGTTAAAAGGTCGGAAATGATTCCTATATACTGTATTTTGTTTGTTTGTTTCCTCATGGTTACATAGATATCTGCCCAAACTATAAGTCAATAATAAAATTGGTCCTGGGGTATATTTTTATAAGGAAAGAAAAGAAGGACCACTGGGGACACGGACCAATGTCAGTGGATATATATTGTGTACAGCGTAATATATGGACACTATATGGCCATGTTCAAAGGTGGAATTGTAACGGAATAAGTGCACTACAATGCAATGAATGTTTTTTTGTGTGCAGATTTTAGGGGATGTTGTGAATTTTGAAATCTGTAGCATGCCCTATATCTTGTGGTTTTTTTTTCTAATTTGTGCTGCAGATTTCACTCTCTGCAATGCAAAGGGTGAAATCCACAGACGATTTGAGACAAGGGAAACATTTCTGAACATCTTAACATACCCTAATGGTAAGTTCACACAGGGTGGATACGCTGCGTGAAGGTACGCAGCGTTTCCACCCTGGTGGCCGCAGGGAATTACGGCGGAAAACCGCACCAAGTTGTGGTGCAGTTTTACGGCCAGAATGTCCGCTGCGCAAAAAAACAAACGCTCATACTTACCCTCTGACGTCATGCAGACCGGCTTCCTGGGGTAATGTTTCATCCCATGTATCACCATCCTCGCAGGAGGCCTGACTGGATGAAGAAGCACAGAATTTTGGGTAAGTATAACATTATTTTTTTTCTGATTTGCGATATGTGAGGCAGAATCGTAGCTCTTCCGCCACAAAACTTACAACATCTGCTATTTGTTGCGGGTTTTACCTCCCTATTGAATTCAATGGGGAAAGCCTCAACAAAAAAGTGCAGGTTTTTTCCACTTTTCATTTACACAGCGTGTGGATGAGATTTGTTCAAATCTCATCCACTTTGCTGCTACGCTATTATGCTGCGGATTTTCTGCAACGAGATACATTGCAGAAAATCCGTACTATTTATGCTACGTGTGAACCCGGCCTTTAGATAACAGGAAATAAATAAGGTAAGTAAGTGGAAGTACACTACATATGCACAGTTAGTATTCAGTAAGAGTTTCTCCTGGTATTTATGGTGTCTTCCCCATATATAAGGGAATGGCTTAAAACTGGAAAATCCTAATATTTTGTTAGGAATCACTCACTTAAATTATGTAATTAAAAATAGCCCATGGGCACGTGTGGCGCTATTTCTGGCACACAAAAAAAAAATTTTTTCAATCCCTGACATCTCTTTTGATAGTATTTGATGTAGCCCAAGAATAAAATGTTTATTTGTGCACTGAATAATTCTGGCCTCGCTTCCTTTATGACTTAATGTCTGGTATGGTCAATGGATCGCACAATTAAATATTGTGAACGACCCTATAAATACACGTAGCAACTATAAAAAAAAGCTAGGCACTATATTTACCACTATAAATATTTGATGACAAGCTGGAGTAGAGAGCAGTAGGTATCTTTACCCTCTTATTGTCTGGCATGAAAACCATCGCACAATGCCTGTGGGTTTCGACAGCAGGCATGCCACACGGTGTTAAAAGGAAAACTATAAGTATTAGGAACTGCAATTGTACTCTGTTGATAAGTGACTATTGATCAGTGATTATGAGGGTGATACAGTATAATCTCTTATTATTCCCATCTCCCCGCTGAAATATTGCCTATTTATTGCATGAAGTCGAAAAGACTTTCAAGTCTGTTGCTCTATAAGGTTCATAGCACGTCCAACTATTTATTTAACATTTATGTCGACCTGTGGCTTCAGGTGCAATATTAAATGGGCCTTATTTAAAAAATTGTCAATGAAAGAAAGATTGGTGCTGTTGCCCATAGCAACCAATCGCAGCAGCTCTCATCTGTCCAGAGTAGATTCAGACATGTAATGACAGCGAGTGACAGCAGGAAGAAAAATTACTGCCTATTAGGGTATGTGCACACGACCTCTTTTCAGGCGTAAGGGAGGCGTTTTACGCCTCGAATTCCGCCTGAAAAGACGGCTCCAATACGTCGGCAAACATCTGCCCATTGCTTGCAATGGTTCTTACGATGTTCTGTGCAGACGAGCTGTCATTTTACGCGTTGCTGTCAAAAGACGGCGCGTAAAATTACGGCCGCGTCAAAGAAGTGCAGGACACTTCTTGGGACGTAATTGGAGCCGTTTTTCATTGACTCCAATGAAAACCAGCTCCAATTACGTCCGTAAAAGACACGGCGAAAAAAGCGTGCACTTGTAAAAACGTCTCAAATTCTTGAGCCGTTTTCTCCTGAAAACAGCTCTGTAACTTCAGAGGTATTTGGCGTTGTCGTGTACACATACACTTACTGTCATCTCTCCGCCGTACAGCCTCCAGTGAACCGGGGGCGGGGGATACAGGAGCTTGTCTACATCATGTCATCACTAACTTTACCAATGATAAGGGATAGGTGTTCTCAGATTGTCACATATAGGAAGGGGGGGGTCTTTTTTTTTAACTCAGGCTTCGTTCACATCTGCGTCAGGGTTCCGTTCCGGCGTTTCATTGGAGCTTTCCGTCATAAAGGAACCCTAAGGCCCCATGCACACGAACGTGTTTTTGCGGCCGCAATTCCCCCGAAAATCCCCGGGAGAATTGCGGCCCCATTTCTTTTTTATGGGGCCATGCACACGTCCGTAGTTTTTGCGGTCTTTGCACGGCCCAGGAGCCCGGACCGCAGAAAGAACGGGCATGTCTTATTACGGCCATGTTCTGCGGTACGGGCTCATTGAAAACAATGGCGGCAGCCATGTGCGAGTCCCGCGATTTGCGGGCGGCCTGCGGCTGACAGTCCGCAGCCGGCCGACCCGAAAATCACGGCCGTGCACACGGCTACGGTCGTGTGCATGAGGCCTAAGGGTATGTGCATACGACCTATTTTCAGGCGTAATTCGGGCATTTTACACCTCGAATTACGCCTAAAAAGATGGCTCCATTACGTTTGCAAACATCTGCCCATTGCTTTCAATGGGTTTTACGATGTTCAGACGGCGCGTAAAAAGACGCCCGCGTCAAAGAAGTGCATGTCACTTCTATGGACGTTTTTGGAGCTTTTTTTCATTGACTCCATTGAAAACCAGAAGGTTCACTGAAGTAACAATTGAGTAAAAAATACCTTTTAATAGTAACTTGTTAAAAACAGGGGTAACACACCACTGTGACATAAGCCCCACCGTGATTATTAAAAAATGTATTAAACAAAAAACACCGAGTCATTATGATGCATATATCTCGGTGTTTGTAACGATATTTTGTCTGGAATCAGCATATATCCAGGGCACACCAGTAGTACAATCCCCAAATAAAGCACAGGTGTCCGAATAAATCGGATCTTCCTAGTGCTGGGTGTAACACAATATGACTGTCCCCAATGCAAACATTCCATAAACAATAAACGACCCTACGCGTTTCAGATACTCATCCTCAGGGGTCCGTATCTTGGTAACTCTGGCCTCTTCACCAGCGATAGTGATATTCAACAGCAGATATTCTGCTGTGCGTCACGGCAAGATGCACGTATCGATGTCAACGGCATACTTCATTGCAGGCGCTAGGTTACTATAAACGCTAAAACTCCACCCCTCGCATTAGGCGGCAACACATGAACTGACCAATCCCAGCACCCTCTCGATTCGTGACACCTGCCCATGTGACCCCCCGCCGTCAGCTGACAACCAGGGGTCATCATCGGCCGCATCAACCCGAACGCGCAGGCGCAGTAGAAGCCAAGGACAAGTCGCCCGGACTGCCAAACACGAGGAGGTAAGCGCTACACGATAATGTGTTATAAGTATATCTTGCGGGACAGTTAAACACCGCAAGTGGACTACCTCACAGAGCAACTCAAAAGTGAATAAACACTTATAAGGTGGACATGAATACTAGATCCCTCATGTCAGGAAGAACTGACAAGCGATCTCTAAATGTATCGGCTGACCCATATGGCCATCTCAAAACTTAGTATGTAAGGCAAATATGAACTCACCCACCCTATAGGCAACCCAGTGGAGATAGGCCACCCACAGGGAAATGGTAAGGCATGTTAGATAAAACATGTATAATTAGTCTGCTCATTTAAACCTGCTGGTTGTATGCATTCCAGTCTATGGATCCATTGTGCTTCTTTGCGTAAAATCAGGTTGTCCCAGTCCCCTCCTCTTTTAGGGGGTCTAACAAGTTCAATTGCTTGAAACTTTAAGCATGCTGCCTGACCTTGGTGTTTGGCATGCACATGCTTAGATATTGGGGTGTCCCTAACATGGATAATATCTCCAACATGCTCCCTAATGCGGCGACGAAATTGTCGTGCTGTTTTACCCACATAATTAAGGGGGCATGGACATGTGATTAGGTAGACCACTCCCGCTGTCTTGCAATTGACATAATCCCGAATATTGTATTGTTTCTGTGTAACGACACTAGTGAAGCTATTCCCTTTAAAAATGAATTCACAGGCTTTACAGCTACCACATCTAAAAGTGCCTGGTATTTGTCTATCCAGCCACGTACCCCTAGGTGAGATGGGGTCAAAACAGCTATGCATGACTCTGTCCCTTATGTTTTTCCCTCTCCGATACGTGACAGACGGCCTCTGTGTGATCTGATCTACTAAATCTACATCAGAACTGAGAATACGCCAATACCTATTCAGTATCTGCATGATATCATTTTGTTTGGAATCATAGGTGCCTATGAGTCTCGTGACCTGTTCTTCTTTTCGTTTTTTAGGGACCAGGAGACATTGCCTATCTGCATCCCTTGCTCCCTCATAGGCCTTCCTAATAACACTCTTGGGGAAGCCTCTGTCCTTCAATCTTGTTTTGAGTTCCTGGGCCTGGCACTCAAAATCACCCATAGAGCTACAATTCCTGCGTACTCTCATAAATTGGCCTTTCGGAATGCCACGTTTGAGGGAATAAGGATGACAGCTATTCCATTGCAGAAAACTATTAGTTGCTGTTTCTTTCCGATGTACCTTGGTGCGGATAGTGCCTTCTTCTGTTTTTGTGATTTTCAAGTCTAAAAAGGACAATTCTTTCTCACTGATCTCACATGTGAATTTTAGTCCTACATCATTATTGTTGAGGGCTGCTACAAAACTATGGAACTCATCCGCTGTAGAGTTCCAGAGGATCAACACGTCATCAATATATCTAATCCATAATCCAACGGATGAAGTCCATTTGACAAATTTGTCCCCAAAGACAATTGTCTCCTCCCACCAGCCAAGAAATAAATTTGCATAGGTGGGAGCAGCAGGACTCCCCATTGCAGTACCACATTGCTGATGAAAAATTTTGTCTTCAAAAATAAATATATTTTTTTCAAGAACAAACTGTAGTAACTGCAAAACAAATTGGTTATGAGCTGCAAACTGAGTACCTCTAGATCCCAGATAATACTCGACCGCTTTATAACCACATTTGTGAGGTATGGATGAATACAACGCCTCAACATCCAGACTAGCCAGGATTGTATCTTTCTCCAGAGAAATACCGTCAATCTGTTTCAAGACATCCATAGTGTCACGTACATATGATGTGAGACTCAAGACAAAGGGGCGCAACACCTGATCAACATATGTACTCACGTTTTGAGTTAAATTATTAATGCCTGAAACAATGGGTCTGCCACGTAAGGGAGGATACCCTTTATGGATTTTGGGCAGGCTATAAAAACATGCCATAACAGGAAATTGTGGGTATAGGAACCCGAACTCACCTGCACTAATCAAAGATCTGCTCTTTGCATCACTCAAGATGCTCAGCAGCTCTTTCTTGAATAGTGCCGTAGGGTTATCCTTTAAAATAGTGTAGCAGTCATGGTTAAACAAAATGTCCTCACACATTTTCTTATAATCATCCCTGCTCATGACCACAATGTTCCCACCTTTATCAGATGCCTTTAGAACAATGTTCTGTTTTTTCTCTAGAGTGGTCAGAGCTAATCGTTCAGACCAAGACAAGTTGTTATCCATGCCCCTACTGTCCTGACTAAGACTTTTGATCTCATCTCCCACCATATCCACAAATAAATCCACATTGGTGAAGTCTCCTATAGGTGGCAGCTTCCTACTCTTCATTTTAAGGTTGGTGAAGGGACCTATCCCTGGAGCTCTTCCAGATTCCTCTAGTAACCCCTCTAGGGCTGAAAGGCCTTCCATATCAGACTCCTCCAACCCTAATTCCATACATTTTTTCCTATTATGGTGTTTAAAAAATTTTATCCATTTGAGTTTGCGAGCAAATAAGTTAAGATCTTTTATCCACGAAAATGAGTCAAATTTTACTGTAGGGACAAAAGAAAGTCCCTTTTCTAATAATGTATTCTCTGATGCACTCAAATTATATTCAGAAAGGTTAATGATTTGAAGCCTATCCATATTATTCCCCTTCACTAATCCTTTTGTCCCCTCAGCATATAGCGGGAAATGGGAGGATTGTTGGCTAAAAAATTATTGCCACTGTTAGAAGAGGCTCTCCCACGGCCTCTATTTCTACCTCTTGCTCCTCCCCTAAATTTTTGTTTCCCACCACTACCACCAAAAAATGGGCCCACTCTTTCAGAGTCTGTAGTTTCACTCTCTGATGTGGAAGGGTCAGATTCCCTCGGCCCCCTATTGGTCTGTTGATATTGCTGTTGTTGTGTAGTAACAAAATCATACGCTTTTTTCTCCCTAAATTCCTGTAGGTCTCTCTGGAATTGGAAGTGTTTACGTTCCTTTAGATGATTAGTGAACCTTTCTAGAGTTTGTTGGAAGATTTTATCCCTTTTATCAAAGCCAGGGGTATCTACCAAGGGCTTAGCTGCCTCAATCTCTTTTTTAAGCTCAGCACTAATAAAGTCAAACTGGACTTTTTCTTCCTCTACCAAAATCTGCATCAGCCTAAGTGAGCTCCCTGTGATCTCCTGTTCCCACCTTTCTTTTATATTAGCGGTTTTTAATCTTGATGCTGGGACAATGGGGACCCTGAGACCTCTGGGAACTATCTTGTTCTTTAAATAGTTTTCCAGACTCTGGATCTCCCACCAACTTCTAGTATAATCTTTATGCAATCTATTAAGGTTTTTGAAGGTAGTTTTAAGAGATGCACCCTGAACTGTATACATCAGTTCACATTCAGAAAAAACGCTTTTAGCCTCACTCATCCACCCATCTGTGTTTAATTCAGAAAGTGCAAAGGCTGCCATACCTAGATATAATGAAATTATTAACTGTATGAACTAAATGTAATTTCACTGTATAGTTAGATAAAAATTTTAATTGTGCTCCCACAATATGAAAAAAATTATAAGGTTCACTGAAGTAACAATTGAGTAAAAAATACCTTTTAATAGTAACTTGTTAAAAACAGGGGTAACACACCACTGTGACATAAGCCCCACCGTGATTATTAAAAAATGTATTAAACAAAAAACACCGAGTCATTATGATGCATATATCTCGGTGTTTGTAACGATATTTTGTCTGGAATCAGCATATATCCAGGGCACACCAGTAGTACAATCCCCAAATAAAGCACAGGTGTCCGAATAAATCGGATCTTCCTAGTGCTGGGTGTAACACAATATGACTGTCCCCAATGCAAACATTCCATAAACAATAAACGACCCTACGCGTTTCAGATACTCATCCTCAGGGGTCCGTATCTTGGTAACTCTGGCCTCTTCACCAGCGATAGTGATATTCAACAGCAGATATTCTGCTGTGCGTCACGGCAAGATGCACGTATCGATGTCAACGGCATACTTCATTGCAGGCGCTAGGTTACTATAAACGCTAAAACTCCACCCCTCGCATTAGGCGGCAACACATGAACTGACCAATCCCAGCACCCTCTCGATTCGTGACACCTGCCCATGTGACCCCCCGCCGTCAGCTGACAACCAGGGGTCATCATCGGCCGCATCAACCCGAACGCGCAGGCGCAGTAGAAGCCAAGGACAAGTCGCCCGGACTGCCAAACACGAGGAGGTAAGCGCTACACGATAATGTGTTATAAGTATATCTTGCGGGACAGTTAAACACCGCAAGTGGACTACCTCACAGAGCAACTCAAAAGTGAATAAACACTTATAAGGTGGACATGAATACTAGATCCCTCATGTCAGGAAGAACTGACAAGCGATCTCTAAATGTATCGGCTGACCCATATGGCCATCTCAAAACTTAGTATGTAAGGCAAATATGAACTCACCCACCCTATAGGCAACCCAGTGGAGATAGGCCACCCACAGGGAAATGGTAAGGCATGTTAGATAAAACATGTATAATTAGTCTGCTCATTTAAACCTGCTGGTTGTATGCATTCCAGTCTATGGATCCATTGTGCTTCTTTGCGTAAAATCAGGTTGTCCCAGTCCCCTCCTCTTTTAGGGGGTCTAACAAGTTCAATTGCTTGAAACTTTAAGCATGCTGCCTGACCTTGGTGTTTGGCATGCACATGCTTAGATATTGGGGTGTCCCTAACATGGATAATATCTCCAACATGCTCCCTAATGCGGCGACGAAATTGTCGTGCTGTTTTACCCACATAATTAAGGGGGCATGGACATGTGATTAGGTAGACCACTCCCGCTGTCTTGCAATTGACATAATCCCGAATATTGTATTGTTTCTGTGTAACGACACTAGTGAAGCTATTCCCTTTAAAAATGAATTCACAGGCTTTACAGCTACCACATCTAAAAGTGCCTGGTATTTGTCTATCCAGCCACGTACCCCTAGGTGAGATGGGGTCAAAACAGCTATGCATGACTCTGTCCCTTATGTTTTTTTTTTTTTTTTCCATTGAAAACCAGCTCCAATTACGTCCGTAATGGACGCCGCAAAAAATGCAAGTACTTGCAAAAACATCTGAAATTCAGGTGCTGTTTTCGCCTGAAAACAGCTCCGTATTTTCAGACGTATTTTGCGTTTGCGTGTGAACATACCCTAACTAAAACAAACGAAAAACCATAGGTTTCCATTTGCATCACTATTGATTTCAAGGGTGACAGATCCAGAGCAAATGGTTTCCGTTTGTCTCAGTTGTGCAAGGGTTCCGTCATTTTGACGGACGACGGACCAACTGAGACAAACGGAACCCATTGGCACCGGATCCGTCACCCTTGAAATCAATGGTGATGCAAACAGAAACCTATGGTTCCCTTTTGTTTCAGTCAGGGTCCCGTTCTGACGGGAAGCTCAGACGGAACGTCAGAAAGGCACCCTGACGCAGATGTGAACGAAGCCTAAACAGAAATAACACACACAAGAACATCAAATGCTTTCTATGTTGAAAAAATAAAAAATGAGTATGTAACAATAATTTCAGTGTGCTTTCCATTTATTCCTACATGGTAAACTAGATTGTAATGAAACAACAGTATCCTGCTGTTTTATACCCCTTTGCTACTCATACATATCTATAAATACTACAATTATATAAACTACGAATCTGAATAATTAATTGTCTTTTTATGTCCAAACCTCTGTGTAGCTACCAATATAGAATTCGATGATATCTCCCATTCCCACAATTTTTTTTCTGCAAATGGATAAATAATGTGATTGTACTTGAATATTATTGCTGGCAAAATCAATTACATTAGATGTCTATTGTTTTAATTGTTTTGATGTTGCTTTAGAATATCGGACCAGTGGAATCCAGTAGCCGGCATGCTGTTAATGTTCTAACTGTGAATGTGCAATAAGAATAATTTTTGCATTTTTTAATACACTTGTTTCTACAGAGCTTTTCTTATCTCAGTATTCAGCACTGTCTAGGGAATGACCAAGGATTGCTTGTTAACAATAAAACATTACAGTGGGAAAGCTTCAAATGTTTCTATTGAGCTTTAGTAATATTTATTATAATTTTTTTAGATATTGAATAAAAAGTTGGTATTAGAAAAGTTGGTCTGATCCCAGCTAGAATATCATGTTCCAGTCTTAATGATGGAATACCTGGCCTAATTATTAATTATATTGACTTAATTTTCATGGTAACATTTTAATGTTTTAGAACTGCAAATTGATATTAAAGTCTATTTTATATTTTACATAAAACTTAACACCTAACACACACATTAAGTGGCCTAAACAAAACAGCTTTTTTTTCATATAGGATACAGATAAAAGATGGGGTCCCTCCAATGAGGATGCATTCCAAACCAAGAGCTATTCTAGTGTGGCCATCATAACTTTAGACTCCCTCGAGGACACCCAATTTCAATATTTACTGGCATGAAAACCACTGGTTACAAAGGGCACATCATTAATGCTCTATATTTCACAAGGTGGTTTCACAGCAAATACTTATAGATATTGTGGTTCTCCTGCCACACAAAGCTGATCACAACTGCTCCCAGCAGATTACGCCACAGATTCAGCAGGATCAGCAGTATAAAAATTGTATTTCTCAAGACTGTACAACCCTTAGAGCACATTCAGACGTGGCGGAATTGCTGTTGAATTCCGCTGCTGACAGTCCGCAGTGGAATTCTGCAGCAGCCGATTTTTACATTTCTTTCTATATATTTTTAGGAAAGTTAGTTCAGACGTTGCAGAAAATAACTTTGCGGAAATCAGGCTGCGGTGCAGAATTTTCCCTCCGCAGCACGCTCATTATGTTGCGGAGAAGAAGCGGAATTTCACTGCGTATTTCAGCCCTTGCAATGCAAAAACTGAAATCTGTGGCAAGTCCGCTGTGATATCTGCAACGTCTGAATTACCTGTCAAATATGCAAATGTTGGTGCAGACTCATTGCGTAAATGCCCCAAATCTGCACCAACATTTGCAGCGGAAAAATTCCGCCACGTCTGAATGTGCCCTTATAATAAGCATCCTTCACTGAAGCACTAGGTCATAACTTGGGCCCATAATGTAATTTTGAAAGGCACTTGTACCCTTTAGAATCCACTTTTCTACAGAAGAGAAAAAGTTGTATTTTGACAATTTGGGAAAATATTATAAGAAATGGATGAAAAGTGGTTGTCTGGTTTAGGAAACCCATTTAAAAATATTCTACAAGGTAATTCGGTCTTAAAAGAGGGGGTTTCTTGTTCAGAACTCTTATCTTTTGGCCACAGTAGAGAGCAGCTAGAAGAGTGTCCGGAAGCCCTTGAAAACCCAGCGCAGGCGTTACATGGACAGACCATTGGCGGAAACATACAAAAGTTATGGCTCTCGAAATGCAGCAACACAAAAATTACTTTTTTTTTTATAAAACATGTTTTATTGTGCAAAAGTACTAAAACATAAAAAATATATACCGTACATATTTGATATCGCCGCTTTCGGACTGACCTGTAAAATAAAGTTAACGTTATTTTTACCGTACAGTAAATGGCAACAAAAAGCTCTGCAAAGAAACAATGGCAAAATTAATGGGGTTTTTTTTGCATTCCCTTCCAAAAATGTATTACAGCTAATCAGTAAATTATAATAACCCTATGGTGGCATTGAAACATAAAACTGGTCTCGTGGAAAACAAGCCCTCATATGGCTACATTAACGGAAATATAAAATAGTTATGTCTCTTGGAACATGAGGATGAAAAAATGAAAAACCCAAATTGTTTGGTATTTAAAGGGAGTCGGTTACGTTCAAACTTCAATCCAATCTGCGGGCAGCATGTCATAGAGCAGGAGGAGTGGAGTAGATTGATATATATTCAGTTGCAAAAGATTCAGTATTATTTGTAATTTATTGATCTAAACCTCTGACTTAGGAGTCCAGTGGGCGGTCCTACTCAGTGATTGACAACTTTTCCTGTATTAGTGCTCTTGCACACGACCAAGATCGGGCCGTGAAAAATGGTCCGAGTGTCGGCTGGATTTCCCGGCCCGACCACAGTACAGGTGAACGGGACTCCTGTATTTCTGTATAATTTTTTTCAGTACGGAACAGCAGTTCCATCGGGAGTCAGGGACTCCTAACATCATAAAATGTCTTTGATGTCAGGAGTCCTGTTCACCTGTACCGTGGTTGGGCCGGGAAATCCAGCCGACACTCGGACCATTCTCTGTCGTGTGCAAGAGCACTGAGTGTGAATACAGAAATAACTGCAAATCATTAAGTAGGACAGCCCACTGGACTTCTGTCAGAGGTTTAGATTAAAAAAAATTACCAGTTCTACTTAACCTTCTGCTACAAAAAAACAAAACATATTAATCTACTCAGCTACTCTTGCTCTGTAACATGCTGCCTACGGATTGGATTGGTGTTAGGGATCTGCCAGGTACTTCATCTAGGTATACTCCTGGGATTAATCAATCCACACCTGAGGCCAGACCTGTTCGACTGACACCATCTCCCACCAACCAGGGTGGCAGGCTCAGGAGTGGGAGAGCCTATCGCGGCCTGGTCTGTCGGAGTTAGCTCCGCCCCCTGTCCTTTATTACCTGCCCTGTTCTCTCCCTCAGTGCTTGTAATTCTTTTGGATTCCTGGCCCCACTGCTGCTTGCTCCAGCCTGCTTCTGCCGTGCTTCTGCCTTGCTGCAGTTCTGCTTGACCTGCTTGCTTTGCCCCTGGCTTGCTTCTGTCTCCTTACCCGCTTGGGGGTACTCACTTCGTCCTGGTCCTGACTGTCCGTTCGCCGCTCCGTTTCCTCGTGGCGTTCCGTGGCTACTGCCCCTTCCCTTGCGTGTTCCCTGTTTGTTTTCCTGTGCACTTAGACAGCGTAGGGACCTCCGCCCAGTTGTACCTCGTCGCCTAGGGCGGGTCGTTGCAAGTAGGCAGGGACAGGGCGGTGGGTAGATTAGGGCTCACTTTCCCTTCACCTCCTTCCTGCCATTACATAATTACAAGCCCAATTACAAGCCATTACCTAGTCTACCATTTCTCCTATGCTGACGCTATCATGGACCCCCTTGAGACCCTGACCCAGCAGATGCAGGGCCTCTCCCTACAGGTCCAGGCCCTGGCCCAAAGGGTCAATCAGGGTGACGCTGCTTTAGTAGTACCCCTCACCTCACCTCTAGAACCCGACCTCAAGTTACCTGACCGGTTCTCAGGGGACCGTAAGACGTTTCTCTCCTTCCGGGAGAGTTGCAGACTGTATTTCCGCCTAAAGCCCCACTCCTCAGGTTCCGAGAACCAGCGGGTGGGTATCATCATATCCCGACTCCAGGAAGGGCCCCAAGAGTGGGCCTTCTCCTTGGCTCCTGACGCCCCTGAACTTTCCTCTGTTGATCGTTTTTTCTCTGCCCTCGGACTCATTTACGACGAGACTGACAGGACTGCTTTAGCCGAGAGTCAGCTGGTGACCTTACGTCAGGGTAGGAGACCTGTTGAGGAATACTGTTCTGATTTTAGGAAGTGGTGCGTAGCTTCTCAGTGGAACGATCCGGCCCTAAGGTGCCAGTTTAGGTTAGGATTATCTGACGCCCTGAAGGATCTGCTGGTTAGCTACCCCTCGTCTGACTCCCTTGACCAGGTTATGGCCCTAGCAGTACGACTTGACCGACGTCTCAGGGAACGTCAGCTAGAACGCTTCAGTGTGCTCCCCTCTGACTTTTCTGCGATCCCCCCCGAGGTCCCGTCTCCTCGCCCCTCCACGGAGGACTCGGAGGTACCTATGCAACTCGGGGCCTCCATGTCCCCTCGACAACGTAGGGAGTTTCGCAGAATGAATGGTCTCTGCTTCTACTGTGGGGACGACAAGCATCTACTGAACACCTGTCCCAGGCGCAAGAATAAGAAGCCGGAAAACTTCCGCGCCTAAGTGATCATCGGGGAGGTCACTTGGGCGCACAGGTATTTCCCGTTAATGTGAAACGCAATAAAATTTTGCTTCCCTTTCAGGTCTCGTTTGCTGGCCGGTCTGCCACGGGCAGTGCTTTCGTGGATTCTGGCTCATCTGCTAATATCATGTCTGTGGAATTTGCTATGTCTCTAAAGATGCCTTGTATTGATTTACCTTATCCTATCCCTGTAGTAGGAATCGACTCAACTCCCCTTGCTAATGGTTATTTTACTCAGCATACTCCTGTTTTTGAACTCCTGGTTGGCTCCATGCATTTGGAGCAGTGCTCTGTACTGGTGATGCAGGGATTATCGTCTGATCTGGTATTAGGTCTTCCCTGGTTGCAGTTGCATAATCCCACGTTTGATTGGAATACTGGGGAGCTTACCAAATGGGGTAATGAATGTCTTATGTCATGTCTTTCTGTTAACTCTATTTCTCCCCGGGAGGAGGTAAACACGCTTCCGGAGTTTGTTCAGGACTTCGCCGATGTGTTTTCTAAGGAGGCCTCCGAGGTGTTGCCCCCCCATAGAGATTACGATTGCGCTATCGATTTGGTGCCTGGTGCCAAGCTTCCTAAGGGTAGGATATTTAATCTTTCATGTCCTGAACGTGAAGCCATGAGGGTGTATATCCAAGAATGCCTGGCCAAGGGTTTCATTCGCCCCTCGACTTCTCCTGTAGGTGCTGGCTTCTTCTTCGTGGGGAAGAAGGATGGTGGTCTTAGGCCGTGCATTGATTATCGTAACCTGAATAAGGTCACCGTAAGGAACCAGTACCCACTTCCTTTGATTCCGGATCTTTTTAATCAGGTTCAGGGAGCCCAATGGTTTTCTAAGTTCGATCTACGGGGGGCATATAACCTTATCCGCATCAAAGAGGGGGATGAGTGGAAAACTGCGTTCAACACACCCGAGGGTCATTTCGAATACCTGGTCATGCCCTTTGGGTTGTGTAATGCCCCTGCTGTCTTCCAGAATTTTATTAATGAAATCCTGAGAGAGTACCTGGGTAATTTTCTTGTTGTGTACCTTGATGACATACTGGTGTTTTCCAAGGACTGGTCCTCCCACGTGGAGCATGTCAGGAAGGTGCTCCAGGTCCTTCGGGAGAATAATCTGTTTGCTAAGACTGAAAAATGTGTCTTTGGGGTACAGGAGATACCATTTTTAGGGCAAATCCTCACTCCTCATGAATTCCGCATGGACCCTGCCAAGGTTCAGGCTGTGGCGGAATGGGTCCAACCTGCCTCCCTTAAGGCGTTACAGTGTTTTTTAGGGTTCGCCAACTATTACAGGAGATTTATTGCCAACTTCTCGGTCGTCGCTAAGCCTCTTACGGACCTTACCCGCAAGGGTGCTGATGTCCTCCATTGGCCCCCTGAGGCCGTCCAGGCCTTTGAGACCCTCAAGAAGTGCTTTATCTCGGCCCCCGTGCTGATTCAGCCCAACCAAGAGGAGCCATTTATTGTGGAGGTTGACGCTTCCGAGGTGGGAGTGGGGGCCGTCTTGTCCCAGGGTACCAGCTCCCTCACCCATCTCCGCCCCTGTGCTTACTTCTCTAGGAAGTTTTCGCCCACGGAGAGTAACTATGATATTGGCAACCGCGAACTTCTAGCCATTAAATGGGCCTTTGAGGAGTGGCGGCACTTCCTGGAGGGGGCCAGACACCAGGTAACGGTCCTTACGGATCACAAGAATCTGGTTTTCCTAGAATCGGCCCGGAGGCTTAATCCTAGACAAGCTCGGTGGGCACTATTCTTTACCAGATTTAATTTCTTGGTTACCTATAGGGCTGGGTCCAAGAATATTAAGGCTGATGCTCTGTCACGTAGTTTCATGGCCAATACTCCTTCCGAGAAGGATCCTGCTTGTATTTTACCCCCTGGTATAATCGTCTCTGCCACGGATTCTGATTTAGCTTCTGATATCGCGGCTGATCAGGGTGCAGCTCCCGGGAACGTCCCTGGGGACAAACTGTTTGTTCCCCTGCAATACCGGCTGAGGGTACTCAGGGAAAACCATGACTCCGCTCTATCTGGTCATCCTGGCATCTTGGGCACCAAACACCTCATTACCAGAAACTATTGGTGGCCTGGGTTGCCTAAAGACGTTAGGGCTTACGTCGCCGCTTGTGAGGTTTGCGCTAGGTCCAAAACCCCTAGGTCCCGACCTGCGGGCCTACTACGTTCCTTGCCCATTCCCCAGAGACCTTGGACCCATATCTCCATGGA
The DNA here is from genome assembly GCF_050947455.1 of Rhinoderma darwinii. Classification (NCBI taxonomy): domain Eukaryota; kingdom Metazoa; phylum Chordata; class Amphibia; order Anura; family Rhinodermatidae; genus Rhinoderma; species Rhinoderma darwinii. Next base: position 363,643,555 of record NC_134690.1, on the reverse strand, counting down.
TTTTATCACCGATTTGCCTCCATCTCAGGGCAAGTCGGTGGTGTGGGTGGTAGTCGACCGCTTCAGCAAGATGTGCCACTTTGTGCCCCTTAAGAAGCTACCTAACGCCAAGACGTTAGCTTCTTTGTTTGTGAAACACATCCTGCGTCTCCATGGGGCCCCAGTCAATATCGTTTCTGACAGAGGGGTACAATTTGTTTCCTTATTTTGGAGAGCTTTTTGTAAAAAGTTGGAGATTGATCTGTCCTTCTCCTCCGCCTTCCATCCCGAAACTAATGGCCAAACGGAAAGGACCAACCAATCCCTGGAACAATATTTAAGGTGTTTCATCTCTGACTGTCAATTCGATTGGGTCTCATTCCTTCCCCTTGCTGAATTTTCCTTGAATAACCGGGTCAGTAACTCGTCAGGGGTCTCCCCGTTTTTCTGTAATTTCGGGTTTAACCCAAGATTTTCCTCCGTCTCCCCTGGTTGTTCCAATAATCCTGAGGTAGAGGATGTTCATCGGGAACTGTGCACTGTCTGGGCCCAGGTTCAGAAGAACCTAGAGGCGTCCCAGAGCGCACAAAAGATTCAGGCGGATAGTAGACGTTCTGCTAACCCCCGGTTTGTCGTCGGAGATTTGGTCTGGTTGTCGTCCAGGAACTTGCGCCTTAAGGTCCCGTCCAGGAAGTTTGCTCCCCGATTTATTGGACCTTATAAGATCATTGAAGTCCTCAACCCTGTATCCTTCCGTCTGGAGCTCCCCCCATCATTTCGCATACATGACGTCTTCCATGCCTCCCTCCTTAAACGCTGCTCCCCGTCCTGGTCCCCCTCGAGGATACCTCCTGTTCCCGTTCTCACCCCTGAGGGGGTGGAATTCGAGGTGGCCAAGATTATGGACAGTAGGATGGTCCAGGGCTCCCTCCAGTACCTGGTCCATTGGAGAGGATACGGGCCGGAGGAGAGGACTTGGGTACCTGCCCGTGATGTTCACGCTGGGGTATTGATCAGGAGGTTCCACCTTCTCTTCCCCACTAAACCGGGCCCCCTTAGTAAGGGTCCGGTGGCCCCTCATAAAAGGGGGAGTACTGTTAGGGATCTGCCAGGTACTTCATCTAGGTATACTCCTGGGATTAATCAATCCACACCTGAGGCCAGACCTGTTCGACTGACACCATCTCCCACCAACCAGGGTGGCAGGCTCAGGAGTGGGAGAGCCTATCGCGGCCTGGTCTGTCGGAGTTAGCTCCGCCCCCTGTCCTTTATTACCTGCCCTGTTCTCTCCCTCAGTGCTTGTAATTCTTTTGGATTCCTGGCCCCACTGCTGCTTGCTCCAGCCTGCTTCTGCCGTGCTTCTGCCTTGCTGCAGTTCTGCTTGACCTGCTTGCTTTGCCCCTGGCTTGCTTCTGTCTCCTTACCCGCTTGGGGGTACTCACTTCGTCCTGGTCCTGACTGTCCGTTCGCCGCTCCGTTTCCTCGTGGCGTTCCGTGGCTACTGCCCCTTCCCTTGCGTGTTCCCTGTTTGTTTTCCTGTGCACTTAGACAGCGTAGGGACCGCCGCCCAGTTGTACCTCGTCGCCTAGGGCGGGTCGTTGCAAGTAGGCAGGGACAGGGCGGTGGGTAGATTAGGGCTCACTTTCCCTTCACCTCCTTCCTGCCATTACAATTGGATTTCCAACATGACAGGTTCCCTTTAAGGCCCAAAAAGGCCTGGTCGTTAAGAAATTAATTAATTGAAATATTTCCATAAATAGATTTTTATTCTGCCAAGAAAGGAAATGTGTAACTTCACTGTTTTATAAACAATGTTAGTTGATTATATATTACTGTGTTGTTTTTATTACATACAACTATTATTATATTATTAATATACATTACATTCTCTCAGTAAACATCATTTGTAAGACATGTTTAATGTGCCTTTCATTTTAAACATTCTCCGTAGTGTTTTCACCCACATAAGCCTATCATTAAAATGTCAGTTTAACTGGGTCTTAGTTAATTATTGTGTGAAATATGTTGGAGGGTTGATAAGAGCTGGAGCTTTTTTATACCATATTTCTGAACACTCTCCAGCTTTGTCACACAGGAATACACAAAATATAATGTAAGAAGGGCTGCAAAGACCAGATTTAGGAAAGGCCACATTGGCCTGGTCTTAGAGCAACGGGACTTTAGATACAGAAAGCCTATTTTATAATTTATTTATTTACTTAGTTTCTTTTTCAATGACCGACAAAAGAGAAAAAACTTCCCTGAACTAACAGGTAATTCCAGTATATCAGGGCGTTCCTAAGTAATGGCAATCTCTAAGATCTCATTCATGTCTCTGACACGCAGGATAGAGAATTCATCTAAGTTCACAACAGGATACAGAATACAGAGCAGATGTATCTCAAAAATTAAAAATATATATTTTTTTTAATAAAAAGTATTTAGAAAGATGCACCAATCACACTGATAGACATTGAAAAAAAAAAAAACAACAACTATTTCTAAGTTGCACATAGTCTTTAAAGTTTTTAGCATTCGTGAATGTTAAAAAGTCTATGGTAAAAGTTCGGAGCTAAAGCTGCCAGCAGGCAGTCCAAGCATCTTGTCTTCTCACAATAGTAGAAGGAGAGGACCACGAGAGGATGAATACCTGTGGGCTTTTTTTCTGACAGATTTCTGCAAAACATATTTGCAGAATGATGGTTTTGTTTTTGTTTTATCGTGTGTTTTTTTTTAATTTTTAGGTTGAATATTCCCAAAGGTGTAACTTGAAGCTCCTGGACCCAATGCAAAATCTCTAAGGGTATGCCCACCGTGGCGGAGTTCTTCATACACTGTCCGCATCAATGCCGCACAGAATCTGCAATGCAGATTCTGTTGCGGCTTTGCCTAAAATGGGCATTAAATTGATGCGGATTAGCCGTTGCGTATTGAGGGGAAGAGGGCTCCCTTCTCTCTATCAGTGCAGGATAGAGAGAAGGGACAGCCCTTTCCCTAGTAAAAGTAAAATAAATTCTTACTTACCCGGCCGTTGTCTTGGTGACGCGTCCCTCTTTCTCCATTCAGCCCGACCTCCCAGGATGACGCGGCAGTCCATGTGACCGCTGTAGCCTGTGATTGGCCTGTGATTGGCTGCAGCCGTCACTTGGACTGAAATGTCATCCCGGGAAGCCGGACTGGAGGAAGAAGCAGGGAGTTCTCGGTAAGTATGAACTTCTATTTTTTTTACAGGTTGATGTATATTGTGATCGGAAGTCACTGTCCAGGGTGCTGAAACAGTTACTGCCGATCGCTTAACTCTTTCAGCACCCTGGACAGCGACTATTTACTGACGTCGCCTAGCAACGCTCCCGTAATTATGGGTGCACACACGTAGTCACCCGTAATTATGGGAGCCCCATTGACTTCCTCAGACTGGCTGTTGACCTAGAAATACATAGGTCCAGCCAGAATGAAGAAATGTCATGTTCGTAAAACCAAAACGCTCCGCAGCACACATAACATCTGCGGACTTCATTGCAGAATTTTGACTCTCCATTGAAGTCAATGGAGAAATTCCGCAATGAGTCCGCAACAAGTCCGCTACACGTCCGCAACAGTCAGTGTATGCTGCGGACACCAAATTCTGCACCGCAGCCTATGCTCTGCAGCGGAATTGTCCACAACGTGTAAACGAACCCTACTAAAAAGCAGTGGAAGGCAATGGAGAAACGTGTACGCTGCGGATTTCAGAGCAATTTCGCCACGTCTGGTCATGCCCTAACAGTGCCCCCACCTGCCCTATATCATTTATAATACTGGTAACTTCTTATGCATCTGAGGGGCTTTTGGGCTCCTTCCGGCTCCAGGGCCCGGGTGCGACTGCTACCTCTGCACTCCCTATAGCTACGCCCCTTAACATACCTGTAGGAGCACCTTCAAAACCCAGAAAATCATTTTCTGCTCTTTCAGGATACACTGCAAGAACAACTATGTAAGAACAATGTCCTTTTACGTAGCTGCAGTCCCTGAGATTAACGCTCAAGGGCTGTATGAATTACACATTTAAGATTAAGCATCTCTATGATCATTGTAAGGAGGGCAAGCTAAAGTTACAAAGAAGCGTCATTGAGGGTATATATAGCAGCTGCGATAGCTTCTATGGGGCCCAGAGGCTATGAGGGGGGGGGGGGATAATGTTGTTCCTTTTTGTGGGTAAAGCTCTGGTGGCTTTCTGATATCTATGTCTTCTATGTGGGTCAGAAGATCTGCTATATGACACTATTGTGTATCTGCACTGGTTGCTCTTCAGGTATGGAATAGTTATGCTGCTTTTTGCATTACAACAGTTAAGTTTTCTGTCAACAATGTGGGGGGTTGATCTGTGAATTTGCTAAGGGGCCCTATAAATTCCAGTTTGTCCCATGAGAAAGGGATGAGCCTGTATTTTTGTTAAATATTCTGAATCTCTTTTGTCACAGACACTGGGGCAGATCTACTAATAGTGTCTTAGATTTAGATGGTATAAACTTAGAGCAGGCAGTCAGAAGATCACCAAATCCATCACCGTGCTACACACTGTATGATAAATTTGGTGCATCTTGCTTGAACTGTTGCTTGAAATTTATAAATAAATTGACAACTGGGTGTTGTCAAAGAGGTGTGTCCCTCCACAGTCTAACACGGCCAGCACTGATTGGACAGTGTAAGTCTGTATAGGGACACACCCCCAACTGGTAACACCCAGTTGTCAATTAATTCATAAATTCCTAGCTGGAATAGCAGAAGAATGGCACAATGTAGACTTCTAGGAAAATATGCTCCCATTTCATGTGGAATACAATTATTTACTAAAACAGAAATGTCAAGAGAGATGACAGGTCCTCTTTAACCCATTTATGCATTATCACGTACATGTACGTGATAAGCATCATAGGGAAGTATGGAGCGCAGACACAGGCTGAGCATGCTCCATACGCTGCGGGTGTCAGCTGTGTTTTACAGCTGACACTCGGGACTAACGGGCAGGAACAGTGATCGCGCTGTTCCAGGCCATTAACCCCTCAAATGCTGTGGTAAATCATAAAAAATAAAAAAAATAAACAAAATTGGTATCGCTGCGTCCATAAAAGTCTGAAGTATTACAATATACCATTACTTAACTCATACAGTGAACGCCGTAAAAAACAACAAATTTAAAACGCCAAAATTGCTGTTTTTTGGTCACCTTAGCTTGCAAATAAAATATAATAAAAAGTGATCAAAAGTTGTATGTACCAAAAAATGGTACCAATAAAAACGACATCTCATATCGCAAAAAATAAGACCTCACACCGCTCAATCCACGAAAAAATTAAAAAAGTTATGGCTCTCAATGTGGTGAAAGAAAACAATTTTTTTTTTAACAAAAAGTTGTTGTTTTTTTAAAGTAAGAAAATATTTTAAAAAATTATATAAATTTGGTATCACCGTAATTGTATTGAGCCATAGAATAAAGTTAAGTTGTTTTTTTTATTGCACGGTGAAAGCCAGAACAAATTAAAACTGACAAACAATATAGGAATCACAGTTTTTTCCAATTTCAGCCCGGAAATAATTTTTTTCCGTTTCCCAGTACATTATATGGTACTTTAAATGCTACCAATAGAAACTACAACTCCTCCTGCAAACAATAAGTCCTCACATCACTCTATTGACGGAGAAATAAAAAAAGGTGGGGAGTGAAAAACAAAAATGAAAAATGGCTCGGTCCTTAATATGGTCAATATTTTTTAATTCTGAATGTAGCTCTCTGTAAATTGACAATAATATAGTATTGTATTGAGCCAAGGTGAGAACTTTGTGACAGGTGGCATATTTTTACTGACAGCAGAGACAAAGTTCTCTACTGTCCTTCTGGCCGCTGCATATTTCACCACCTTCTCTTTTCTGGCAGGAGTAGCAGTTTTTGAATACAGAGTTTACGGGAGATAGAGCAGAAAAATGCATTGACACATTGTAAAGTTCTTCTATCTATGTGAGGAGCAGAGTGACTGTCAGGTGGAATAAATGAGGTGTCAAGAAGAACAAATATTTTCTTCTTCCTTTGTGGCCCTCAAGATTATTACTACTCTTCTCATGAAACTTCTAGAGAACAGAAGTATATGCATGCCCATTGTAAAGTATTATTTGTCTGCTGGTCACATTTAAGATAAATATTAAGGTTGTACAGCTTTCTTTATTTTATTTTCACTTTGGAATAAAGGGAGTTGGAATTATATGCTACATGTTATATCCACCTGTATTCTCTATGCTTATTCAATACCTACACAGCCTTGGCAAAATCAGTGGCCCTGTGACAGTGCTATCCACATATCCTCATAAAAGTGCCAGCCACATGCACCCATACCAGTACCATTCAGGTATACATATGCCACCCTAACTGTGTCAGCCACCTTTATGCCCCAATCACTGGTCTAAGTGGGTATACGGCAAAGGATCGCTGAGACCAGTGCTTGGCTGCAGCGGCCACATGGATATACGGGTACGTCATCGCTGCAGCTTTGTCAATAATAGCAGCGGGGAGGAACGGAGCGATGGCGCTGGAAAGATGGGGATTTTTAAGGTGAGTAATGGCTCTTTTTTTTTGTCTTAGATCCCTCCTACCTTGGCCAATCTTTGGAATAACTCGGAAAACCCCCTTAACTGGTTCCCGACCACTGGCTGTGTATTTACGGCCAGTGGTCAGGGTCCTTCAAACCTGCGCCATCGAGCGATCGGGCAGCTGAATGTCGGGTCTCTGGCAGTCAGTGACTGCCGGGGACCCTGAGGAGAGGATAGAAGCAGCTTTCGCTGCTTCTATCTTCTCTGATCTCTTTTACACAGCGCTCAATAAGCGCTGTGTAAATGAAAAGAGGCAGCGGCAGCAACGCATCCTCTATTGGTCCCAATGATCATGTGACTGGTTACATGATCGCCGGGATGCCGTTAGTGGCAGACTGCTGCTGGGTCTTACTAGTGACCATAGTCTAGTGACTAGTGGCTATTAGTGACAATAGTCACTATGAGAGGGCTGATTTCCCCTGTGACACAGCAGCCCCAGTTACAGTGGAAAAACATGGTGTAAAAGAAGAAAGAAAAAAACATAAAGTCTCCCAAAGGTCTTTTCTGACCTTTGAGGGACCGACCTTAGTAATAAAAAAATAAAAGTAAAATAAAGGGCAAACAAAATTAATAATAAATACACATAAATACCCACCCCCAAAAAAACGTTCCCCCTGCCAATCATTGTCGTAACGCTAGCCTTGAGCCAATTACCCTAAAATAGACATGTAATATATTAAAATTTATTGTAGACAATGACGATCACAAATAAAAGGTCTATTTTAGGGTAAAACTATGTTATTACAAGAAAAAAATAGCTAAAAAGTAAAAAAGCTTATTTTTTTACTTTTATTTTCAAACCTTAAGCCTATAATTTCTAAAATAGCAAGAAGGATGTGTATAAAAATGATTAAAAAAAAATAAACCTGAATTGACTACGGAAAAAACAACGCAAAAATCACGTTGCTAGCCCAAAAAAATAAAAAAGTTATAGCCGTTTATCTAACGAGTGCTAAAAAGGGCTAAATGGTGTCTGGTCCTGAAGGCTCCAAATAGCCCGGTCCTGAACCGGTTAAGGAACCACAACAGATCATGTTTTGAGCATTTCCTCCAGGAAGGGCTTGGAAGGCACTGCAATAGACAAACCAAATTTTCCCCTGCAGTATTAATGTATGTTTTTTTCACACTCAGTCGGGAGTTATATTTATGTATTTCTTCCCATTTAAAATTATATAAATGCTATTTATAAATACTGTTTATATCTCTTTTTATTTGGCCAAAAATAGTATTTTTCATTGGAAACATTTTTCATTGGAAAACAATTTTGCAGCATGTTATAGAGCACTGCACCGCACACTACAGAAAAGATGTAACACTACATTAGATTTATCACTCAATAAACCCCGTTAGATTGAAAACCACTAGGGGAAAAGGATCGCTACACCGTTCTGTTTCTATAATCTGAAAATTGATTTATAGTACTGTAAGGTACAAAATTACAGACGCATTTGCTCCGTCTCATGAAAAAAATATAGGAGTTTCCAATTATTAGGAAAAGTAGAACCTGCAATCTAACTTATGCTATGATACATATGCGACCATTTCTTCCAGTGGTTTTACAAAAATGACAAAAAAACAGTAATCATTTATTTTATTTTTTTGAATGTATACGTTTCATGGATAATACAAATGAGTTTCATGCAACAGATCATTCTATCCCCATGCAGCTCCACTACTCTCTATTACTGTTGTGCAATGGCCCATGGTCACCCAGTTACACCCTTGACTAATGGTCATGACAATTTCCTATAGAAAATATCAATGGCGTAATACCTGTATTTTAGGCTCAGCCCAAGGCCCAGAGCAGTTTAAGCAGTACTGAGTACAGTATAAGAGCTGAGTTTGTCATTTGACACAACTTATTGTAATATCTTGAGGTGTCATCAATGATTTCCTATAAGGTTTCAGGTAAAACTACTGCGTTTTTTTAGCTCATTTAATTATCCTGTGCCAAACATTGTAGTAGTTTAGATGATGTTAGACCTTTCCGAAACATGGTTTGGACAGTGTGTGAACTACCCCACTGTAGGTCCACTCATAATACTCAATGCCCTAAGTTAACATATACGATATGGACAAAAGTATTGGGACACCCCTCTTAATCATTGAATTCAGGTGTTTCAATCAGTCCCATTGCCAATGGTGTATAAAATCACGCACCTAGCCATACAGTTTGACTTTACTAAAATGTCTAAAAAAAGAATGAGGCTTTCTAAAGAGCTCACTGAATTCAAGTGTGATACTCTAATAGGATGCCATAGTAAATCATCAACAAAGTGCCAGACCAGTGTAAAGTTACAGAGCAAGCTCGCCAAGTGCTGAGGCGCATAGTTCATAAAATTCATCAAGGTTCTACTGACTCAGTGTTGACTTCCAAACCTCATCTGAAATTAACTTCTGCACAAAAACTGTGCATTGGGAGCTTCATGACATGGATTTCCATGGCCAAGCAGCTGCATGCAAGCCTTACATTACCAAGGACAATGCCAAGCGTCGGATGAGTGGTGTAAAGCCGCCACCACTGGACTCTGGAGCAGTGGAAATGTGTTCTGTGGAGTGATAAATCACCCTTCTATATCTAGCAGTCTGATGGACGAGTCTGGGTTTGGCAAATGTCAGGAGAGTGTTACCTGCTTGACTGCATTGTGACAACTGGAAAGTTTGGTGGAAGAGGGATAAAGCTGTGGTATTGTTTTTCAGGGGTTGGCCTAGGCCTCTTAGTTCCAGTGAAGTGAAATCTTAATTCTGCAGCACACCAAGACATATTGGGCAATTGAATGTTGCCTACTTTGTGGGAACAGTTTGAGGAAGGCCATTTTCTGTTCCAGCATGACTGTGCCCCAGTGCGCAAAGCAAGGTCCATAAAGACAAGGTTGGGGGAGTTGGGTGTAGAAGAACTTGACTGGCCTGCACAGAGTCCTAATCTTAACCCTATTGAACAACTTTTGGATGAACTAGAACGGATGCTGGGACCCAGGACCTTTCACCCAACATCAGTGTCTGACCTCAAAAATGCTCTTCTGGGTGAATGGGCAAAATTCCCACAAACACACTCTGAAATCTTGTAGAAAGCCTCCCCAGAAGAGTGGAAGCTGTTTTAGCTGCAAATGGGGGGCACGGGACCTACTCCATGTTAATGCCTGTGGATTTAGAATGAGATGTCATAAAATCTCCTGTAGGTGTAATGTGGAGGTGTACCAATACTTTTGTCCATATAGTGTACGTGCAAAGGTCTTGCTGCGTTGAAATCTGTTTCCAAATTGTAGCTACAGCGTGTGAGTCCACACATGTAGGACTATAAAATACACTGACATTAAGGGATGCATTTACAGTAGTCGCAGTGTCGCTGTGAGCATTGCATGAAAATACACAATAAATTACCAGTTGTAGAAGCCAAAAATCTTATTCTTAGTAATCTTTACTGACTGCTCAATTATTGCATAATGTTTGTGGTAGAAAGGGTTATTGGAACATTCAAGCAGAAAAATATCTGTCCTAAAAATAAGACTGCTTTGTAAATAACACCCTGGAGGGTCAGACCGAGTGGTGAAAGACAAGACCAATAAAGATAAAATGAGTGAAAATTCAGCCATTGTAAATATTAAAATCTATTATCTTTATTAGAGTATATTTTTAAAACAATAAATCATGGAAAATGAGATGGACCCCTCGTAAAGTGACCAAACTAGTCAAAGTTAAAAAGCAAATGTGACGTAATACACCAGACAACAAAAAATGAAATGACATAAGAAACAATAAAGTACAAGTGCAAAAGAGCAGCATATGAGCACAATGCACATAGCAGCTTGTCAAGCAAAATGGTACAAGTTACAGACCAATAACGAGAAGAACCACAGGGACAGCGTCCTCTCCAACGTGCGTTTTGGCGCTTAGTCTTCGTCTGGAGGTTACATGTATTGTGTATATTGACTGCTGTATGTTTTGAGAATTGTTCGAGTTGTGAAAGAGTTGGACAGTCCAGAGAGCCCACACAGGAGAGGATCCCACGAGATCTCTGCCTAAGATCAAGACTTATTTCTGCTCCACCAGTGTCTTTGATGCTCAGCTGCTCCATCTGCGTGTCTAGAGTTAAGTGACATCCCACGAAAAGAATGGTGACATCACTAGTCACAGCTTTTAGGGCCCAGAGGTCTCAGTTCACCCCTGATGCCTTGTTTACAGAACATAAAGTGTTAGATCTTCACAGTATAAACCCAAATGTTGGCAATTGTTGCTGCACCTCACCACAAATACCTGAATAAAACCAATGACATCACAGAGGAAAATTTAATTTGGAAAATATACTTACCAGAGTCATCAATTTGACTCCACATTACTCTGCACATAATATTGATTACCTTGGATATTAAATCTTCAAGAAGTAGCAAAGCACTTAGTAGTAAATTAGGCAATGTTTAGACAAGCAAGTAGAACAAGTTCTATGTCATCTTCTGCCAGGCAGTAATGAATTTCTAAACCCAAGGGCTTGCTGTGCAGAGGAAGAAGCACAAGAAAAAGGAGAACATTTTAAGAGTGAGTTGACCACTGAACTAAATATGTTACCTTTTATATAATAAAAGAGAACATCTAATAGTCTAACCAAAGCTGGCCATACACATTACATATCTGTCATCACTTCCCACCAATTTAGAAAGGAATTATTGACAGACCAATGAGTACAGTCTCTCTCTGAAAGGAAACAAGAGTTGGACAGGTTAGATTTTAACCGTTCCGATTGATTATTATTTTATTTTTCATGAAGATAAGCAGAACCAGAGGTGTCGGGCAACCAATTTATTTATTTATGGGGTTGACTAGTTTAGAAAATTAATGTTCAAAAATGTATTAGGTCAATCTGCGGTAATACAGGGGGCACCACTGTTCAGGACCTTCATCCATTAGCCAGAGTCGAGAGTGGCTACAAAGAGCATCTCTCACTCTGGAGGACTCGACACATCCTTGCATTACACAGTCTATTGATTTCAATGAGAACTGTGTTATACTTAATCTCCACTGTGGTGGAGCTGCAGGATAATTCAACACTTGATGCCAGGTACCCTCACAGATTACAGCTGATTGTTGGGACGTACAGCAGGGGCATACTTTGTAATCACCTAATTGTCAAGGGACCCTTCTAACAAAAAAACATTGTCAAAGCGGAAGCTAATGTTTAAAGGGGAGTTATAGAACATAGAAATTGGCTGGTAGCTACTGTATGTCTATGGCCAGCATTACTATTACACAATGTGTAGGATCGATCTAACACTGCTGCTTGTATTCTTTCTCTTGCAGAACTGTAGTAACATATTTTAGAAGTGTGTAGATTTCCACAAGAAACAAAAACCCTTTACTAAAACACACGACCGTAGAGGTTAAAGGTCATCTTTAACGCCGTGTCCCGAAAAACAAGCTAAATACATCCCTTGGAATATGTTGCTATCGACTATTTAATATTCATATAATTGCAGCCTGACATTGAGAAAGGATTGGTGATATTGGATAACTGTATTAACTGACATATCAGTCTCCACTACAAAAGTTAAAGCAATTGTTTAGAATTCAATGTGAGCACTGTGGGGATCATGCAACTTGATCCTTCCTAGAATGCAAGAAGTGGTAAGGTATGCCTCCCTATTGCCAAGTCTCTGGTTACTCATGTGTAAATGCTGTGGTGTGGCCACTCGCCAATATTCATCAGTGAAGGAGATCACCTGCCAGTAATAACAATTATATGATACTGTAAATACATACCCGCTTATACATGGAACAGGCAATGCCCGTGTATGGCCTCTGGAAGGTATCTTGATGCACATTTCACTTAAGGACGTTTCTATCGTGAGACATGACAGGGAAAAGTGGTAGGGGATTGCTATATTTCCCCAAGATTCCTCTCATATATGTACTAGGCTCCAGGAATTATCTGGAGGAGATAGAAGAAAAGGAAAGCTGAGTATCCTTAGCAAGGAGTAGTTTGCTAAGGACTTCGGGCCTGGATTTTTATGGAATGATAGGTAGGTTTGTAGTGGCGCCTATCATTCCCTTCCTGTCCAGGACATGTTTTTCTCTACCGCTCAAGTGTTGCAGTTCAGCTCATCACTGAGCTTTACAAGGTGTGCACTGTGTACATTTGGTGAGGCGATGTGGAAAAATACAGAACCTGTCCCTCTGTTTGGAGACAATAACGCTGAGGTCTGCTAGCCTACTGCTGGACGTTTACATGTTGTGTGAGATAACACACGGGTTCTGGTTTTGTTTTGGGTGGTTGGTAGTATGCCACCCGTATAGTAAGGCAAAACGTGTTTAGTTAGCGCTCAGTCCAGCAGAGTTTACTTTATGTTTCGTTGACTGAATGTAAAAGGCTGTACATTTTATTTTGTATTCTGCCACAAAATAAAGGACAGGCAAAGCACATGTCTGAAAAACATCTTCTGTATCACTTTCTCTGACTGCCTTTTGCCTACCGCTACAGAGCTAATTCTTACACTATTTGTCCATTATCTATCTATCTATCTATCATCTATCTATCGATCATATATATAAATATACATATATACTGTAATGTCGGGGTAGGGAGACAGACAGGTGAGCCATAATCTACCCGCCACTCAGTCCCTGCCTACTTGCACGGCCCGTCCTAGGCGACGGCGTACAACTGGGCGACGGTCCCCACGCTCAATAAGTGTACGACAGACAAAAAGACAGGGGTACACAGAAGCTAAGGGAAATGGGGCAGTTGCCCACGGCAACACCGTGAGCAACAAGAGTAGTGAACGAGCGGAGTCAAACCAGGAGTGTACGAGGTGCCAAACGCAGAGCAGGAGCGTAGTCAATAAAGCCAAGGTCAATTTGAAGCAGAGGTCAATAGTACTAGCAGGAACAGCAGAGCCAGGAAACAAGGCAGAATCACAGGCAAAGGAAGAGCAGGAAATGAAGGTATAAATAGACCGAGGGCGGGAGCTAGCTCCGTCTGGCCAGGCTGTGATAGGTTCTCCCACTCCTCAGCCTACCAGCCTGAGTGGTAGCAGATCGAGTCACTCTATCAGACCTAGAAGCAGATGCAGACTGATTAACCATGGGCGTCGACACAGAAGCTGTGTCTGGCAGATCCTTTACATATACACTACATTCCACATAAACTTCTTTCTGAACTTTGCATATCCTTTTTTTTTGTTTTCAAATCTGTATTTCATTCAATAAAGTACAAACAAGAGAACAAAAAAAAAGAGAAGTGTCCAACATGGACCAATACAGTGTCGACAATGTTCATTCTAGAAAGTCCGCGTGAGAAGTCCTTCCGTGTTTCAACTCGTCCATAGAGTGCGCTCGGAGTTGGGATGCAAAACTGCAACGGATAAGACATTTCCGCAATATAGCATAATGTAGTCCATTGGACAATCTGTGATGTATATAAACAGCGGCAAGTAGGAGAAGCGGAGCGGGGGAGGCGGGGAATAGTGATACAGCCTTTTGATCTTAGGTATCTATTACATAGAATTCAGAGTGCATTAGTATATGGTTACAAAGCATGTCAAATTATAATATTACAATAAATGAACAACATACTTATAACATTTGGGATTTGTAATCAATCCAGGGCTGCCACATGCAAAGAAATTCTGTATGTTTGTGATCCTTCTGTATGTTTGTCAATTTTTACCCATTGTGTTTTAGATAGTGGAGAAGTCTGTAACCAACAAAGCGGGATTAAATACTTGGCTGCCACTATTAGAGGAGTTGCTTGATCAGACTTTGAAGACTTGAAATCCAAGGATGGTAAAGCTAAAGCTATAAGATCAATAGTGAGCAAGATGTTTGTGTCACAAATCTTATTAAGCTCAATATTTATTTCAGTCCAGAAACCCTTGACCAGCGGACAGTGCAACCATATACGAGATAATGTTCCTGTGGAACTAGGACACCTCCAACATAGCTTAGAGTTGGTCAACCCCATATGAAACAGTCTTTCAGGAGTTCTGTACCACCTTGTAAGTAGTTTGTAGTGGTTTTCTTGCATTTTAATGCACCTAGAAAACCCATGGGAATTTTTGAGAATCCATTTTCTGTCCTGTTCAGTAAATTTTCCATCTAGTTCAATTTCCCAAAACAGCAAGAAATGGGGAGTTGAAGAGGAGCCCTCATTAAGCATTAAGGAGTATAGCTTAGACATTCTACGTTTCGTCACAGCATTTTCAAGGAGTAGTTTTTCTATATCAGTAAGTTCTCTGATTCCTTGTTGAGAAGCCAAAAAAGAAGCGCAAACGAATTGTATGTGTGCTAATTAAAGGAAGTTTAGGTGACTGGGTGACACCAGAGACGGAACATTCTCACGAGAGGGCACTTTATTATCAACCAACAAGTCCAACATAGTGATGTTTTTGAACAGATTCCAAATATCTGTCTGTGGGCGATCCTTAGCTGATACTAAAAAATAGATTGCCTCAGATCGGGAGGCGGCAGACACAAGCTCCTGATCACTGTCCTCATCCGACTCGTCCTCTGGTCTCGCGTCCGGGACAGTGCGCGGTACCATTTTGGTCTGGCGGGCCGGGTTTTGCATCGGCTTCATTTTTAAGAATTTGTTGAGATCAGCCTGACCTTTTTGGGATAATAATGTCTCTTGTTGCTCTCTGGAATCGTTCTTCCCAATTTTTACCATTTCGAAAGGTGCGCCTCACTATTTCAGCGGTTCTGGGCCATGTGTATGAGGAGCAGAAAGACTAAGCTGCCATCACTCTCCGTGGTCAGTCTTCGCCGCCCTGAACTTTGCATATCCTTTTGTCACATACCACATATTTTCCAACAATTTTCTTTATTCCCTTTTTTTTTTTATTGATATTCATATTGTTGATGACTATGAAATGTTTTCCCTTTATATGTGTTTAATACAGTTTTCAACTTTTTTTATTATTCCCTGGTTCCAGGCATTTGTGTGTTCCTTTTGTGGAAATCTAATTGTGTGACCAGAATCTACAGTAATCATTGTGTCTATACTGTAGCTGTTAGAAGTCTGTGGTGTTATGTCCAATAGACAAATCAATAAACTCCTATCTTTTTAACTAACTCCAGCCGGAGGCTTAGTTACTATCCAGTTACGCTAGCCAGTTGTGCCAGAAGAAATGCTGCAAGCACCATGTACATATACTGCAGTCTGTTCCCTCTTACTGCACCACTGGGACAGATATAGCTTTGGGTTACGGTTATCACCGTACTTAAGGCTTTACCCTAGATTTCTAGTTCATATTTCATGTATGAAAACTATACTGTGAGCCATATTTTTTATCTCTGGGGATGAATCAGACCCACATATCTCATACCTGCACACATGAGCGGCTGACACAATTTAAGTGTAGGCAATGGTTCCTGCACTGCTGTTCAATAATGTGGATGGTTAGCTGATATATCCAGCAGGTTTTCTATGTCACAATTAAAAGACTGTGCATCAATAACATTAATTTAACATATATAACATGGTTTTCCAGCAGACCAAAATTGCCTCCCTTGCTAGACTGCAAAAAAACTCTGTGTGGTCTGTCCCTGCAGTCATGTGTAATCCGTTTCATCTGCCGCCTCTTCTACTCTCTGAAGGTTACCAAGAAGAAGGGGCAAAGGAAGTAGAGTAACACATGACTGCAGGATCAGACTACACAGGGTTTGTTAGCAGTTTGTAACCAAGAAGACACATAGGTCTGCATTGGAGCTGCATACACAAAACAGTAGGATCATTTTAATAAATACTTGCATTTGGTTTACATGGTTGCAAAAGTGCCTATAGCCTTTAAGTCATATATACCTAATAATTGAACCTTGATTAGCATCCCCCAAACACATTGAAATAGATCTTTTTCTTAACATAAGTACACATACACACGACCATATTACAGCTTCGCTCAACCTCCAAGTCATACCAAGAGTGGTGTAAGGGGCTCTAGAGTACATATGTATTCCTCTAAGAAGCATATAGAACATATGGAGGTGCTTTCAGTAAAGAAATCATGTCATGCCATGTTACAAAGGTTTTGCTCTGAAATACCGTTTTGGAAAACTAAACTTAGTACAATTTTTAAGATCTTCTAATCCAAGAAAAGATTTATTTAATCTGTCTTAACGTTAGACAGGATAAAACTAGACCAGACAGGTAAAAACCGCGCTAAATGTATCAAATACGTTTATATGATAAGCTTGATGCATTTTGCTAGACATGTTAGACACTTTTCTCTTCCTAATGCCACCTCTTGACTGCTCTACTTTACATCAATATTTTGCACCCAAAAACCGGTGCACCCCATTATTAAATCTACCACATTTTCTGACTTCTCTTAACCAGTCACTTTTTCTAGACACTTTTCAAAAGTGTTGAGGAAGGTGTAAAAAGTGTCTAAAATACATAATTTATCTGCACACGCCATGTATACCAACTTTCTGCCACAATCTATGCCAGAATTCTGCCAATTTTGCTTAATAACTCTACTACAATATAATAACAAATAAAACAGTAGGGGAGATTCATAAATACTGTCTTAAAGTTAGACCGGTGAAAAAACTGTACCAGACAGGCAGAAACCTCACCAAATTTAGCACAGTGGCGCACTTTGTATGATGAAGGCACTTTGTGCTACACGTTAGGCACTTTTCTCTTCCTTATGCTACCTCTTGGCTGGTGTACTTTACACCAATATTTTGCACCCAAAAAAATGGCACACACGATTAATAAAACTGGCACAATCTAATACTCCTTAGTCATGCCCCTTTGTTTAGACACAGTTTCTTGGCGCACATCCCACAAGAAGTTTTGCGGGTTTTGCTTAGTAAATCTATTGTTCTTCACGCAATGAATTAGCTTACTCCGCAACTGAGGAAAAACTGATGGTAAGTAGAAGCCAAATTAATTTAACCCATTACATTTGTGTCATGTCACACCTTGATACCAAAAATCTTTTTTCCTGTTCTGCACTCGTCATCTTTCCTACGTGCCTTGGATTCCCTTCAAACTCTAATGACAGCATTTCAGCATCTTTGCCAGCTTCTTAGTAAAATCTGTTTTCCTCCTGATTGCGTACAGTGCGAATTGTAAATCACTTTGGAACCAGACTACTGTAATATAATGTCACTACACAGGGCTGCTTTCTGGCTTTCTATAATAGAAAATATATAAAAACAATAATAATTAATATATCTTTATCAGGGTTACACAATACTAATATAATAGAAGATAAAGGGGTTGTCCACTTTCTGAAAACTAATGAACTATCCACCGGGATTTAAAGTCACCTGCTCTACCATTGGCTTCAACTGTATCTGCGTCTTGAAGGTGCAGACACAGTTTAAACCGGGAGAAAATAATTGATAAAACCGAAATTCGGAAGATGACGTCGATTAATTGTGCTGAACTTCGATTTTGATTATTTCTCAATTAATTGCTTAGCCCTCCCTTGGAGTACTGTGACTTTTTTAAATGCATCCGCCTGCTTTTATACGGTA
The DNA here is from genome assembly GCF_050947455.1 of Rhinoderma darwinii. Taxonomy (NCBI): domain Eukaryota; kingdom Metazoa; phylum Chordata; class Amphibia; order Anura; family Rhinodermatidae; genus Rhinoderma; species Rhinoderma darwinii. The sequence goes on along the minus strand of NC_134690.1, from coordinate 363,625,477 downwards.
ATGGTACATCTTGGTGACTTTTAACATTCTTTATCATTTATGGTAGGGGGGACACTTTCCCATACAAAATGTCAAGTACGCAGCAAAACACCTTCATCATCATAGATATTATTTCTTCTCTTTCTTTTTCTAATTTTCAGGAATCCATGCTCTTTTCATAGTCTACATGTTAGTAGCATGTGCCACTTTTTAGTCTAAAAATTATGTGAACTGTATTGGTCACGTCTCAAACACCTTTAAGTTAATGAGGATGATGAATCTTAAGTAGGGCATAAAGCAGGAACACAGGTAGTTAGCAAATATTCCTGAATAATAAATATATTCTTGGGCATAGGATGGTGCTTACTGCACTGGCAGGAACATGAACAGAAATGACCTATTTGCTTTTATTTACATTTTGGTTATTACAAGCTATTATTGAAGTTGAAAAGATTTCATTAAATTTTTCTTAATCTTAACGTTCACATTGAGAATAAATTTTATCTTACTCAGTCAATAAGAGTATGTTTTGTTTGTGCTCATTGATAATGGATACTTTGGAGGAACAATAAATCATGTCTACTGTGCCCCCTCCCACCTTCGTTCTCAGTTAAAGACGTCCCTTTGGTTTTTATTGTTTCTGTTAATTTCCCATTTTTCTATATATATATATATAATATGTATATATATTCTGAACTACATTTTGTGTGCACTCTTCTAGCGCTTTGGATTCATGTGTGGCATGGAGAGACAGTGTATAATATAGAAGATAGAGCAGATAGGGGCCACAAGAAGAGAACTAAACATAGACTCTGTAAAGATTTGTAAAAACAAACCAATTCTATTTTATACACTTTCCTTACTAGTGATAGGTCCCCAAGTGATGGAGTACTCCCTCTCTATTCATTTAGAATTCTCTAATAATAAAAAAAACTTTAACGGAACACACTACATAGGGAATGCACAGGAAAATTAAAACATATCCCCGCACTTCCTCCCTTTATCCTCTCCTATCTTCGTTCCCATTTGCTTCACATTACAATTAAAATTGAGAAATATATACATAAATCTTCTGTTTGTCTCAAGAGATCAGCCATGTACTCCGCTTCCTTATTGTCCTGTGCATTGTTGTAAGACAACTGACTGCAGCAGTCGACTTTTCAATGTTATGCCACTGGTGTTGCTCAAGACCGCAACACCAGCACGCATCAACACTGACAGAAAACAAAAGGCACAAGTAACTCACTGGTGGATGAGCAAAGCCAAGCACAGTAGAAGATGGAGACGATGCACAAATAGAGTGGATGGCAGATGAATAGAATGCAAGCATTTAACAAACGAATACACATTGGACAAGATTTTACAGCACTCACTGACCCTATGTAAATACTATCCAACAGCAGGGTAAGACAAAAGCTTAGCAGCAGTCCAAATGCACAGGAAAGGCAGACAAACCAGTGAAACGACTGATCCCAGGATACACATAAAACCACTATACAAAAACTAGATCTGTCAGAGGACCAATAGGTCCCACAGTACAAACAAACACTAGAAAATAACAAATTCACAAACAAGAATCTGGAAAGCGTTAGCACATGCCAGAAATAGTATAACCAGCACCTGAGTAATCGAGGCCTGAAGTATATATAGGCCCAAGCAAAGTATTCTGCCCTAATTAACCAGGCAAAGCTAAATGATGACCAAGTCCAGACTCAGACCGAAGGCAACGCCCAAACACAGAGATAACAGAAATAATTGATTAGCATCTGTACTATTGCTAATTATAACACACCCCTCTGTCCTGTCTGCAGTAGGACAAAAACATTGTGAAGGCCTGCCACCTTTCTATGCCCCACTCCCTCAGCATTTCTCAGCCAAAAATCAAAGAGATCAGCAGGAGACTAATCTGTGTGTTCTCTGCAGAATTTCTACAAGACCGTTTGTTTCAGAAAAATCTAGTAAAATTCTGCAGACTGACAAACAGTGGGGGCAAATAAATCTCCTGTTTGATGTTATCATTGATTTCTAGGTTTAGTGTTCCTTTAAAGACAACAACAATGTGCAACCCAAAGTAACTAATTAGGACCTCTCACCCTTAGAACTTATTCTTCCAGGATTTCATCTATCCAGCCAATTCATAATATTTTCTTAAGATGATCTGCATAAGAAAGACATGTCCTGTACATTTTAAAACTGTAAAATCTTATTTACCATTTCAATATTTTTCGCAAGGCACCAATAATGTGCTAAAATCAACAATAAACAGCTTTTTATTGAACAACAACTAGAAAAATAACAGCTACCGAGCTTAACTCCCAAGCTTCATATAGTTTAAAATTTCCGATTACTGTCACAAGGGATTTCCAGCCAAAGTCGCCATAGTATATTTATTCTATCCTCTTACAAAAAAGAAAACCATCCTGTGAAATCACAATGTCAAAGAAAACAAACATCAACAAGATGCACTTACCGACCTAATCCTAAATCACAGAACCATGGTTCTATTATCAGACCCTGCCATTCTTTGCAGCTCTGTATGAATTTGTCATTCTACTGCTATTACATCTCCTGGAACACGTTGACTAAGAGAACACACAATCCAGGGACATAAAAGGTTAATCCTTAAAATACACTTGTACGTAATTATTTAACATGTGCTCAAGGTAACCTCAATTTTTTTATATCTGTTCTGGACTTTTAATATAAATATTTAATGTCCCTTTGTGTTTCTGAAGACATGATAAATTCATTTTTCAACCAGTGTTTTGGGGATTTTGTTATTTTTTTTTATTTTAGATTTGACACAATCCTGTTTCTTCTACCCCATCACAAAGCTCAGATTTAGAGTCTCTACTACTTAATCTCCAACCAGTTTGCCCCAATGCCCGGTGGATGTGTCACAAGTGAAAAAAAAACACGCAAGTTCTTCCTACATGAATATACCCTTGATTTGGCCTCTTCTGAAAAGCTATAGATTTTTTTTCCTGGGAAAGCTGATTGACTACAATATGGCTGCTATATTGTTACAGGGTTTGTGCTGAACCTTAAATCTGCCCACTAATATGTCATGCACGCAAGCATATTACAGCTTCGGTTGACCTCAGATTTCTACGGAGCCGTAATACAGTGTCCATAGACTTCTATGGGGCTCTTCTGTACCTCTGTATGGCTGATTACATACATATGCACATCATGCTTGTATAGGCTTTTTTCAATAAAAAAAATTGTGGCATGCTCCATCAAACGCTATATTTTATAGGTATTCTTCCCAAGAAGCATTGGTTGTAATGTGGCATCATAGGAGGCACCATAAGGCGGCATATGGAGTGCATAAGATGGAGCGCAATGCAAATTAAATATAACTGATGATCTAATAATAGTTAGCCTTTAAGGGGGCACAAACTTTCCTTATTCCAGGATACAATAAAGCAAGTTAAAAGATTTTTGATACAATCACAGTTATGGATTTCATTAGGGAACACTATGAAAATGAGACCGATCACTAGTCTTCAAATGTAAGTTATATTCTACGGAGGTAACGTCTATTATCCAAATATGAGATAATTCAAATACAAAATTAAAAGTTATTTTTAATTTCAAAGGGAACAAAAAATTTGTATAAAAAATGCTGGGACCTTTCAACATGAAAATAGTGTTTCCACAGTTGTAATTAAATCCACATATAATGGTATATTTCAAGCTCTCTTTAATCATTCTTTACAAATGCCTGTAGCACTGGACTTAACAGAGGAAGAGTAATGTTGGAAATTTCAGTTCCAGCTATAAAGGAAAATTAGGAGCAGATATGTGTACATTAAAAACTTGCAGTATTTAAAGAATCAGATGCTGTAGATGACTGGTTCAAAAACAGAAAAAAATTCAGTCACGAAAACAGATCTTTTTATTTTCTTTAAATACTATTTTAAGTGCCTGTTTATTTTTTCCTATATCATACACGCAAATATAATAATACCCTTGATTGTCGGAGGAGTCAGTACTAGATTAAGTAAATTACTGTTTTCGTCTGGATTAAGTTTGAGGAAATAAAATCATATTTAACATTATGAAGCATCATTTTGGAATTATATGACATCTTCAGGTTTTACATTTAATATAATGGATGCCATGGGCCCCGCATATGGAGATTTGAGAGCGTTGAAGGGGTGACCCTCTGCCTTTTAGACAAGCAGTTCTATGAATTGTTCATACAATGGATCTTGGGGAAGACTGCATCGCAAGTCTGCAAGTAAAAACTACAAGTTATCAGTCAAATTTTCCCCACGTTTTTCACCAAGTATTAGTGGGATTATTGGAACATTTACCATTATAAGGGACTACATAATCCAAAAATGTGAAGATAATCTGAAAAAAAATGTAACAGTATTTCCATTTTGGACATTTATGGCATATCCACAGGATATATGCCTGATAGATGCAGGACCTGCACCTATCTCCCGAACACCTATACCCTGAAACACCTGTCGAGGAGGCCACTGTTTACTGCCTAATCCAGGCAGAGAATCAGTAGAGAGGCGGCCGGGAATTACTGAAACAACCAAGTTCAGTGTGCTATGATTTTTCGATAACTCCCTTAGAAGTGAATGGGAGTTATGGAATTAGCAAAAGGGAATGTAAACTACAGAAACAGCTGAGCACCGTGAGCAATTCCCAGTCACCTTTCTACTGATTCTCTGCCTGGATATGGTGGCCAGCATCCCCCTCACCTGGCATAACAGGTTTGTGGGACCCCTGTTCGGGATATATGTGTGGGTCATAGAGGTGGGAAATGTGTCATCAAACATCTATGGTATACCCTGTAGATATGCCATTAATGTGCCAGATGGGAATACCCTTTTAATGCTGAAATTAAGTGATCAAAGAACATAAAGATTATCTATTTAATATTATTAATTTCATTATAAATTGTGTCCCTTAAACCATGAAGTTAAAGGAAGTCCCCATTGAAAAATAAAGTTTCACATGTGCTAAATTAAGGAATTGCAGAATCTATGTCTGGACATGATATCCAGCAAACTGAGGCCATTGCACATCAATAGTCTGAATCAGGCTTCAAGGACACAATTTCTCTACTTGAGTCAATAGACATAAATCTGTGTCACTCATACAGACACCAGAACTTCCTGTATGATGTAGTTAAATGTAATGTTCCACACAGACTCATCACGGGCCAGAACAGCTGCGGATGATGTTTGTCCCACAGTTACAAAGCAGATGATCACTTTTCAGCCTCTCTGACTGTATATTTATATCCTCTGAGCTTATATAGGAGAATATTAAAATCTGAAAATATCTCACTGTCTTCCCTGCAACCAGAGTTGTTACTGGCTCTAGATGCTCATGGGATGCTGAAGTAATGTATCATGGGATTGTAGCATAGCCCTCATGCACACGACCATAGCCATGTGCACGGCCGTGATTTCTGGGTCGACTGGCCACGGAGTGACAGCCGCGAGCCACCTGCAAATCGCGGCCCGCGGCCATTATTTTCAATGAGCCCGGACCGCAGAACACGGCCGTAATAAGACTTGCCCGTTCTTTCTGCGGTCCGGGCTCCGGGGCCATTCATGAACCGTGAAAACCACGGTCGTTTGCATGGCCCCATAGGAATGAATGGGGCCGCAATTCTCCCGTGGATTTTCAGGGGAATTGCGGCAGCAAAAGCACGTTCGTGTGCATGGGGCCTAGTATTTATAAAGAGTTAACTTTTTTTTTCAGGAAAAAAAAATTCAATGATCACATTTTTAGCCCCAGACTTTAAAATGTGTTTCATATTTTAGATAAACATTAGTACAAAGATTTTCATAACTGTATAACAGTGCAATGTACCAGGGAAACATTTACCTGAATAGCCAACATTTTTTTTTATGTAAATAGTTTTGGAAGAAAAATAGCACATCAAAAAAACAACACGATATGTTTTTGTTCTTTTTACCTTATTGATTTTAAGTAATTCCCTGAATACATAAAGAAGGTTGTGTGTTTTGTAGATGCAATGAACATTATAGAGCATGTGAAACAATTTAAGATAGGACATTGTGACCGCTGCCGCCTTGATATGTAACCAGGATAGTAGATATTATGTTTAGGATTGATACATGATACATGAGGTGCAGTTTAAGTTGGAAACAAGATGTTAACATGTAAAAGTATCCGAATGAACATCTTCCAGCTTTATCCATGAAAGAGACTACAAAACAGCAGTCTAAAGAGTTAAAGATTATAAACCTATTTACCTTGATGTCGTATACAACAGAAGCCCCAAGTCAGGATTTCAGGTGCTGATGGGGTTTCTGAAGTGCTCAGCATTCAATGGGAGATATCTATCATGACTGCACTGAATGAAATTTACGCCAACCAGTAGCTGACGTAGATTTCTGTTATAATTCCGCCAGTTTCTGCCATGAATTCTAGTAAATGCGTTGGGCTGTGGTTGGCCACGTCGCTTTCCGCTAAGCACTAATCTTTTAAAAAGTGCCAAGAGCAGTGATGACCCAAAAGTCACAATTCTTTGCAACTTTTGGGCTGTTTGCAACATTTTTACATGAGAAAATCAGCGTAGAAACATTGTTAAATTCCCTCCAATGAGTTTTTACTCTTGAGGACCAGTGTTTACTGGAATATTATATTTAAGGGAATTACTAAGAATCCTAGGTATTTCTTAAAGGAAATCTATCATCACAAAATATTCTATTGTCAAGCTTTTAAAGGGGTTGTCCAGGACATTTGAACGACTGGCTGCAAGCAGGGGATGTGATGAAATAACAAAATAAGTATTACTTACCTGGTAAATCCCCCACTGCCCCAGCGCGGCCACACCGGTGCTTTGGTATCTGTTGCGGTCAAGCAATGATGACGTTCCGACTACCCACATATGACCACTGCAGCCAATCACTGCCCTCGGCATGTTACCATCACTGCTGAGAATAGTGAGTGGCTGCAGTAGTCATGTGTGGGTAGTCATAATGACATCACTGCTGGACAGCAACTAAAACTGGAGGGCAGCACTGGAACAGTAACTATAGCAGCGGTGCTGGAGCGGTGTGGGATTTCCGAGTTGAGTAAGGCCTTGCTCTCACAGGGCGGATTTGCTGATGATTTTACCTGTCATTTTCAAACCAAAAACAGAAACGGAACCTAAACAGAAGGTAAATATAAGGAAGGCCTTATAGGTCTGCTCTCCTGGATCAGATTCTGGTTTTGGCTTAAAAAATTAATGCAAAATCTTCAGAAAATCTGCATTATGTGAACAAGGTCAAATAATTAAATTGTTATTTTATTACATTGCCTACGTCCTGAATAACCCCTTGAAGTTAATAATTTTGTAAACATTGTTGATAGTGTTTCTTATGCTACTGCATTAAAAAATCCTGAGCCGTTACATTAGGCCAACACTTCCTGTCAATTTTCAGCTTTGTCTGTGTATACTGATGGCAGGGTCAGCAGTTATCTCATTATCAGATGGCAGGATTACAATAAAAAGTAACAACTCTATTAGAAATCTGGAGGCAGATAATGCAGGATCACACCATTGACAATAGGTGACGGGAAGAGCGCAGCTCCTCCTCCCTCCTCCCTCTCCCTGCACAATGAGTAAAGGTCATGTCTCATAGCATGTCCACAACGCTTTTCTATACAAGGCAATGAGTCGTTTCGGACTCCCACTGCTATATCCTATCATTTCTAGCATAAAAAATATGCATACAGATTATAAAGCAAATTATCACTGCTCCATCAATTGTCATGTTATGAAGGAAGAAGCTCAGGAAAACCTCAGAAATATCTGTACACTAGGGACAGGAGCGTAACTAGGAAAGACTGGGCCCCATAGCAAACTTTGTTCTGGGGGCCCCCCTCCACTGGGTATCACACAACCCCCCCCCCCTTGTAGATAGTGCCTCCCTATAGATTCCACCACACAGCACCCCCCTATAGATAGCACCATACACAGCCCCCTGTAGATAACGTCTTACAGCCCAATCCCCCCTGTAGATAATGCCATACAGCCCCCCTGTAGGTAACGCCATACAGACCCCCCCTGTAGATCATGTCATACAGACCCCCCTGTAGATAACGGCATACAGACCCCCCTGTAGATAACGCCATACAGAGTCCCCCCTGTAGATAACGCCATACAGCCCCCTGTAGATAACGCCGTACAGATCTCCCCCTGTAGATAACGCCATATAAACCCCCCCTGTAGATAATGCCATACAGAGTCCCCCTGTAGATAACGCCATACTGACCCCCCCTGTAGATAACGCCATACAGCCCCCCCTGTAGATAACGCCGTACAGACCTCCCCCTGTAGATAACGCCGTACAGACCTCCCCCTGTAGATAACGCCATACAAACCCCCCTGTAGATAACGCCATACAGAACCCCCCCTGTAGATAATGCCATACAGACCCCCCCTGTAGATAATGCCATAGAGAGTCCCCCTGTAGATAACGCCATACAGACCCCCCTGTAGATAACGCCATACAGCCCCCGCTGTAGATAACGCAATACAGACCCCCCTTGTAGATAACGCCATACAACCCCCCCCTGTAGATAATGCCATACAGAGTCCCCCTGTAGATAAGGCCATACTGACCCCCCCCTGTAGATAACGCCATACAGCCCCCCCCTGTAGATAACGCCGTACAGACCTCCCCCTGTAGATAACGCCATACAAACCCCCCTGTAGATAACACCATACAACCCGCCCTGTAGATAACGCCATACAGAACCCCCCCCTGTAGATAATGCCATACAGACCCCCCCTGTAGATAATGCCATACAGACCCCCCTGTAGATAACGCCATACAGACCCCCCTGTAGATAACGCCATACAGCCCCCGCTGTAGATAACGCCATACAGACCCCCCCTTGTAGATAACGCCATACAACCCCCCCTGTAGATAACGCCATACAGAACCCCCCAGTAGATAACGCCATACAGCCCCCCTGTAGATAACGCCGTACAGACCTCCCCCTGTAGATAACGCCATACAAACCCCCCCTGTAGATAACACCATACAACCCGCCCTGTAGATAATGCCATACAGAAACTCCCTGTAGATAACGCCATACAGACCCCCCTGTAGATAATGCCATACAGAGTCCCCCTGTAGATAACGCCATACAGACCCCACCCTGTAGATAACGCCATACTGACCCCCCCTGTAGATAACGCCATACAGCCCCCTGTAGATAACACCGTACAGACCTCCCCTGTAGATAACGCCATACAAACCCCCCCTGTAGATAACACCATACAACCCACCCTGTAGATAATGCCATACAGAACCCCCCCTGTAGATAACGCCATACAACCCCCCCTGTAGATAATGCCATACAGAACCCCCCCTGTAGATAACGCCATACAGACCCCCCTGTAGACAACACCATACAGACCCCCCCTGTAGATAACGCCATACAGAACCCCCCCTGTAGATAATGCCATACAGACCCCCCTGTAGATAATGCCATACAGAGTCCCCCTGTAGATAACGCCATACAGACCCCCCTGTAGATAACGCCATACAGCCCCCGCTGTAGATAACGCCATACAGACCCCCCTGTAGATAACGCCATACAACCCCCCCTGTAGATAACGCCATACAGAACCCCCCCAGTAGATAACGCCATACAGACCCCCCTGTAGACAACGCCATACAGACACCCCCTGTAGATAACGCCATACAGCCCCCCTGTAGATAACGCCGTACAGACCTCCCCCTGTAGATAACGCCATACAAACCCCCCCTGTAGATAACACCATACAACCCGCCCTGTAGATAACGCCATACAGAACCCCCTGTAGATAACGCTATACAGACCCCCCCTGTAGATAATGCCATACAGAGTCCCCCTGTAGATAACGCCATACAGACCCCACCCTGTAGATAACGCCATACTGACCCCCCTGTAGATAACGCTGTACAGACCTCCCCCTGTAGATAACGCCATACAAACCCCCCTGTAGATCATACCATACAACCCGCCCTGTAGATAACGCCATACAGAACCCCCCTGTAGATAATGCCATACAGACCCCCCTGTAGATAACGCCATACAGATCCCACCCTGTAGATAACGCCATACTGACCCCCTGTAGATAACGCCATACAACCCACCTGTAGATAACGCCATACAGAACCCCCCCTGTAGATAACGCCATACAACCCCCCCTGTAGATAACGCCATACAGAACCCCCCCTGTAGATAACGCCATACAGACCCCCCTGTAGACAACACCATACAGACCCCCCCTGTAGATAACGCCATACAGACCCCCCTGTAGATAACACCATACAAACCCCCTGTAGATAACGCCATACAGACCCCCCTGTAGATAACGCCATACAGACCCCCCTGTAGATAATGCCATACAGACCCCACCCTGTAGATAACGCCATACTGACCCCCCCTGTAGATAACGCCATATAGCCCCCCCCCCCAAAAAAAAAACGGCCTATAGTTTGTCCTACAAAAGAGATGTATCCCCTATCCTGGCAGCGATAAGGAGAACGGGGGACCATAGGCCCCCCCCCCCAAGTTCTCCATGACTAACCACGGACTTCCGGAGTCTGCGCAGTTCAATAAAAATGAGAGGTGCGCTGGTCACACATGCACACAAGCGCGACCAGTGCACAATTCATTTCTATGGAGCTGCAGACAGACCCCGGAAGTCCGATGTCTGTCATGGAGAACTTCGGGGGACTTTTGGTCCCCCATTCTCCTTATTGCTGGGTGTCCCATCGATCCCACGTGCATCCCCTATCGCACGTCTTTTGTAGGAACAACCCTTTCAGTGGCGTCGCGCTGTAGCAGCCATAGCGGATGCTAGTAGAGCCTCCGGCCTGCTACGGCTGCTATAGCGGTAGTTACGCCACTGACTAGGGAACTAAGATCTTGAAAAGAAGATGGGAAAAAGGACCCTAATCCTTGTAGGTACTCAGTTTCAGTTTTTTCCCAAAGTTACATTGTATCTATATCTATACATGCTACCTAATTAACATAATTTCTTTCCTTATGCTGGTGATAGCTGTTCCTGAGTTTGCAGTTCACAATTCAATTCCACAAGATCAAAACTTGTAGAATTGTAGGTGTCCAAATATTGTCTTCAATATGTAGCCATAATTGAAAATAGGAGTTTAATAATTGTGGTGTGGTTATATAACAGAACTTTAAATGGAGCTGATAGAGGGGATTCAGTTCTAGAGGACAAATGCCATCTATTAAAATCAGGAGCACCCATGGATTTCAATGGATGTCAATTAATGTTTAATTCTCCATAGTCAGTGCTGGAGGGAAAATAGGCATTTAACATTGTAGTTCCTTTGATAAAAGGAGCTGATAGATAAAGTCACAGTAGTGGGAACTTCAGTAATCAGTCTGTCTATGGGGAATTCGAAATGTGAAAAAGGGGTTATGCAAAGCAGGCACCTCTCTGTCCATATAATAAAACTTACATTGACTCATGAATGTTCCTCTTTCCTTAGTGTTCACAGTGTTTTACTTCTTAGAACAACCGTTTATGTAGCTCTAGCTAATGTACGCTAAGACGGAAACGGCAACCATAGTCAGCCACTATGGAAGCTATGTAGAGATGTTTTTGGTCACCTGGTCATTCAATCTTCATACAAGTTACATAGTTACATAGTTACATAGTTTGTACGGTTGAAAAAAGACACATGTCCATCAAGTTCAACCAAGGGATGGGAAAGGGGAAGTGGGATAGGAAAGGGGAAGTAAAAAATTTCTACACATAGCAGTTAATATTTTTTTGTTCTAGGAAATTATCTAAGCCTTTTTTAAAGCCATCTTGTAATGGCAGGAAGGAGGTGAAGGGAAAGTGAGCCCTAATCTACCCACCGCCCTGTCCCTGCCTACTTGCAACGACCCGCCCTAGGCGACGAGGTACAACTGGGCGGCAGTCCCTACGCTGGCTAAGTGCACAGGAAGACAAACAGGGAACACGCAAGGGAAGGGGCAGTAGCCACGGAACGCCACGAGGAAACGGGGCGGCGAACGAACAGTCAGGACCAGGACGAAGTGAGTACACCCGAGCAGGCACGGAGACAGAAGCAAGCCAGGGCAAGCAAGCAGGTCAAGCAGAACTGCAGCAAGGCAGAAGCACGGCAGAAGCAGGCTGGAGCAAGCAGCAGTGGGGCCAGGAATCCAAAAGAATTACAAGCACTGAGGGAGAGCACAGGGCAGGTAATAAAGGGCAGGGGGCGGAGCTAACTCCGAGAGACCAGGCCGCGATAGGCTCTCCCACTCCTGAGCCTGCCACCCTGGTTGGTGGGAGATGGTGTCAGTCGAGCAGGTCTGGCCTCAGGTGTGGATTGATTAATCCCAGGAGTATAGCTAGATGAAGTACCTGGCAGATCCCTAACAGTACTCCCCCTTTTATGAGGGGCCACCGGACCCTTACTAAGGGGACCCGGTTTAGTGGGGAAGAGGAGGTGGAACCTCCTGATCAATACCCCAGCGTGAACATCACGGGCAGGTACCCAAGTCCTCTCCTCTGGCCCGTATCCTCTCCAATGGACCAGGTACTGGAGGGAGCCCTGGACCATCCTACTGTCCATAATCTTGGCCACCTCGAATTCCACCCCCTCAGGGGTGAGAACGGGAACAGGAGGTATCCTCGAGGGGGACCAGGACGGGGAGCAGCGTTTAAGGAGGGAGGCATGGAAGACGTCATGTATGCGAAAGGATGGGGGGAGCTCCAGATGGAAGGATACAGGGTTGAGGACTTCAATGATCTTATAAGGTCCAATAAATCGGGGAGCAAACTTCCTGGACGGGACCTTAAGGCGCAAGTTCCTGGACGACAACCAGACCAAATCCCCGACGACAAACCGGGGGTTAGCAGAACGTCTGCTATCCGCCTGAATCTTTTGTGCGCTCTGGGACGCCTCTAGGTTCTTCTGAACCTGGGCCCAGACAGTGCACAGTTCCCGATGAACCTCCTCTACCTCAGGATTATTGGAACAACCAGGGGAGACGGAGGAGAACCTTGGGTTAAACCCGAAATTACAGAAAAACGGGGAGACCCCTGACGAGTTACTGACCCGGTTATTCAGGGAAAATTCAGCAAGGGGAAGGAATGAGACCCAATCGAATTGACAGTCAGAGATGAAACACCTTAAATATTGTTCCAGGGATTGGTTGGTCCTTTCCGTTTGGCCGTTAGTTTCGGGATGGAAGGCGGAGGAGAAGGACAGATCAATCTCCAACTTTTTACAAAAAGCTCTCCAAAATAAGGAAACAAATTGTACCCCTCTGTCAGAAACGATATTGACTGGGGCCCCATGGAGACGCAGGATGTGTTTCACAAACAAAGAAGCTAACGTCTTGGCGTTAGGTAGCTTCTTAAGGGGCACAAAGTGGCACATCTTGCTGAAGCGGTCGACTACCACCCACACCACCGACTTGCCCTGAGATGGAGGCAAATCGGTGATAAAATCCATGGAGATATGGGTCCAAGGTCTCTGGGGAATGGGCAAGGAACGTAGTAGGCCCGCAGGTCGGGACCTAGGGGTTTTGGACCTAGCGCAAACCTCACAAGCGGCGACGTAAGCCCTAACATCTTTAGGCAACCCAGGCCACCAATAGTTTCTGGTAATGAGGTGTTTGGTGCCCAAGATGCCAGGATGACCAGATAGAGCGGAGTCATGGTTTTCCCTGAGTACCCTCAGCCGGTATTGCCGAGAGACCAGGCCGCGATAGGCTCTCCCACTCCTGAGCCTGCCACCCTGGTTGGTGGGAGATGGTGTCAGTCGAGCAGGTCTGGCCTCAGGTGTGGATTGATTAATCCCAGGAGTATAGCTAGATGAAGTACCTGGCAGATCCCTAACACATCTACTGTCCCTGCTGTGACCAGCTCCTGCGGTAGGCTATTCCATAGATTCACAGTTCTCACAGTAATGAAGGCTTGTCGCCTCTGCAGGTTGAACCTTTTTTTCTCCAGACGGAGGGAGTGCCCCCTTGTTTTTTGAGGGGGTTTTACATGGAACAGGATTTCACCATATTTTTTGTATGCGCCATTCATATATTTATATAAGTTAATCATGTCCCCCCTTAGTCGTCTTTTCTCAAGGCTAAATAGGTTTAGTTCTTTTAATCTTTCCTCATAACTTAGATTCTCCATGCCCCTTATTAGCTTCGTTGCTCTTCTTTGTATTTTTTCCAACTCCAGGGCATCCTTTCTATGAACTGGAGCCCAGAACTGGACTGCATATTCTAGATGAGGCCTCACTAATGCTTTGTAAAGTGGTAATATTACCTCCCTGTCCCGCGAGTCCATGCCTCTTTTGATACACGACAATATTTTGCTGGCCTTTGAAGCAGCTGATTGACACTGCATGCTGAAATTTAGTTTATGATTTACAAGTACACCCAGATCCTTCTCAACAATTGACTCCCCCAGTGTAGCTCCCCCTAGGACATATGATGCTTGCAGGTTTTTCGTACCCAGATGCATAACTTTACATTTATCTACATTAAACTTCATTTGCCAAGTGGACGCCCAAACACTTAGTTTGTTTAAATCTGCCTGCAATTCACAAACATCTTCCATAGTCTGAACTATATTGCATAGCTTGGTGTCATCTGCAAAAATAGAAATAGTGCTATTAATCCCATCCTCTATATCATTAATAAATAAGTTGAATAATAGTGGTCCCAGCACTGAACCCTGGGGTACACCACTTATAACTGGGGACCATTCAGAGTAGGAATCATTGAGCACAACTCTCTGGATACGGTCCTTGAGCCAATTCTCAATCCAATTACAAACTATACTTTCTAAACCTATAGTCCTTAATTTACCCATTAGATGTCTATGAGGGACAGTGTCAAATGCCTTTGCAAAGTCCAAAAACACTATATCCACAGCGGCCCCTCTGTCTAGGCTTCTGCTTACCTCTTCATAAAAACAAATCAGGTTGGTTTGACAGCTTCTGTCCTTTGTAAAACCATGCTGGCTGTCACTTATAATACTATTTATTGTCACATAATTCTGTATATAGTCCCTCAATAGCCCCTCAAACATTTTCCCCACAATTGATACACAAGTATACAAAAACTCTACAGTGCTCACTCCTCTTAACAAACCTATCACTGCTGTATATATTATGTCTATATTCATGACTCAGTGCCTACATAGGTTAATCCACAAGGAGAAATACCCAAATGACTTCTCACTCTCCCCTTAGAGCAATGGAATATATAAATAAAAATATGGTGTTTTAAAAATTTAGATATCTACAAGAAAATTAAATGGGTTTTCTGGGGTTTATAAAAAAAAATTACTTTTAACTGCATATAGCATAATTTTGTGAAAATTAGTCATACTCACCTACTCAAGCACTTTCACCGATACACGGTCCCCCACCGCTACAGTATCTGTTTAAATTGGCTGGATCTGTGATGTGCCATACCGGCACATGACCGCTGCAGTGAGTGGATGAATGGAGTAGTCGCGTTCTGGTACAGTATTTTACAGCTCCAGCTACTGTAAACCAAGACCACTCGGAGTCCATGTAGTGGCCATGCTGAAGCAGCAAGGGATTAGAAGGTGGGCAAAAAACAATTTTGACACAAATTATGCCATATGCAGGTAAAAGTAATTTGTATATATATATATATATATATATATATATATAATAAACATCCAATGATAGGCAGCACTCCAATGTCAAGGTGAAAAAATAGCTTTAATGGCCCTCGTGCGACATTTCGGCTCTGTGCAATGAGCCTTTCTCAAGCATGCTTGAGAAAGGCTCATTGCACAGAGCCGAAACGTCGCACGAGGGCCATTAAAGCTATTTTTTCACTTTGATATTGGAGTGCTGCCTATCATTGGATGTTTATTGGATATGGAACTGTGATCGGGTTCCAAAGTGCACCCATCTATACTTTTAAAGCTGGTGCTGCTGGACGGTGGACTTCCTATATATATATATATATATATACAGTGGCGTAACTACCGCGGTAGCAGCAGTAGCGGCTGCTACGGGGCCCGGGGCTTGAGGGGGCCCGGTGGCGCCGCTAGCAGCCGTTATGGCTACTACAGCGGTAGCGTCGCTACTGTGGGGCCCGCGACGCCGAGCCTTACACAGGCCCTCTCATGCCTGTAGGTGTCGCTAGCACCGGAGGGGGCCCCAGTGCTAGCGGCAGCCAAATACATGTATTAGCACTGAATGGCCGGGCATGTTCCGTGCCTGACCATCCAGTGCCTTACAATGACACTGATTGGCTAGCGGCGCGATGACATCATCGCGCCGCTTCCATGCTTGGAAGGTGCTGATTGGCGGGGCAAGTCATTCTGCCCCGCCAATCAGCGTCATTGGAGGACGCTCGTTCAGCTCCTGCAGACATGCTCAGAAGAGAGCATGTCTGCATCGCCAGTGAACAGCGTGGGAACCGGAGAATGTGAGTATGTCAAGTTTTTGTTTTTTTCCCCTCATAAAAATGTGAATGGCATTATCTATAGTGGGGGGGGGGTCTATCTACAGGGGGGGGGGGTCATCTTTATGTGGGCTATTATATATAGGGGGTCTATATGTGGGGCAGTAGCTACAGGGGGGTCTATATGTGGGGTAGTAGCTACAGGGGGGTCTATATGTGGGTGTGTGGGCCATTATATACAGGGGGCTCTATATGTGGGCCATTATATACAGGGGGGTCTATATGTGGGGGTGGGGGCCACTATATACAGGGGGCTCTATATGTGGGCCATTATATACAGGGGGCTCTATATGTGGGCCACTATATACAGGTGGGGGTCTATATGTGGGCCACTATATACAGGGGGGTCTATATGTGGGCCACTATATACAGGGGGGTCTATATGTGGGACACTATATACAGGGGTGGGTTACCTGTGGGGCACTAGCAACAGGGTGGCTATATGTAGTGCACAGTCTACAGGGGTGGGCTATATGTGGGACACTATATACAGGGGGAGCTATATGTGAGACACTATATACAGAGGTGGGCTATACGTGGAGCACTAACTATAGGGGAAGCTATATGTAGGGCAGCACGGTGGCTCAGTGGTTAGCACTATTGCCTTGCAGCTCTGGAGTCCATATGTGGGCACTATCTATAGGGGCTTCTATGTAGGTCACTATCTACAGGGGGCACGTTGTGTGTTTGTGACAGTTATATTTAGATGTGTTGAGAATTTTAACTTTGTTTATAGGTGCAGAAATGTTTTAAAAGTGAGAAGCTGAAGACATCTAAACGGAAAACTGCAGAAATGGGTCATGGCCGGGAGAAATCCATCATAGATGTCTGAACCGGAGGGAGAAGAAAAGAACTACAATCTGAGACGTCACCGGTGAGTCACTTAATGTAAATGTTTATTCTGCCTCTAATCAGTATTGTAGTCACTGTATGATCTGCAGCGAGATGATGGTGATAGGATTTTTTTTGTGAAACCGCATCTCCCAGCATATCCTTACCATTGTTCCGGCCATGCTGGGAGCTGTAGTTTTACGCCGTACAAACCTATACGCAGTGGCGTAACTACCGCTATAGCAGCCGTAGCGACTTCTACAGAGCCTGCAGCATGAGGGGGCCCGTGCCACCCGCCGGCACGGCCCCCTCCCATGGCCGCAGGCTCCGCTAGCAGCCACTATGGCTGCTACAGCGCGACGCCACTGAAGGGGTTGTTCCTACATAAGACATGTATCCCCTATCCACAGGATAGGGGATACATGTGTGATCGCTGGCAGGGATGAGGAGAACAGGGGACCAAAAGTCCCCCCTAAGTTCTCCATGACAAACCTCAGACTTCCGGGGTCTGTGTCGGCAGCTCCGTAGAAATGAATGGAGCGCCGGTCGCGCTTGTGCGCATGCGTGACTAGCGCTCCTTTCATTTTTATTGAACTGCGCAGACGCCGGAAGTCCGAGGTTAGTCATGGAGAACTTCGGGGGACTTTCGGTCCCCCGTTCTCCTTATCGCTGCCAGCGATCACACATGTATCCCCTATCCTGTGGATAGGGGATGCATGTCTTTTGTAGGACAAACTATAGGCAGTTTTTTTTTTGGGGGGGGGGCTATATGGCGTTATCTACAGAGGGGTTCTGTATGGCGTTATCTACAGGGGGGGGGCTGTATGGCGTTCTCTACAGGGGGGATTGTATGGCGTTATCTACAGGGGGGGCTGTATGGCGTTCTCTACAGGGGGGACTGTATGGCGTTATCTACAGGGGGGGCTGTATGGCGTTCTCTACAGGGGGGACTGTATGGCGTTATCTACAGGGGGGGCTGTATGGCGTTCTCTACAGAGGGGGCTGTATGCCGTTATCTACAGAGGGGGTCTGTATGGCGTAATCTACAGAGGGAGCTGTATGGCGTTATCTACAGAGGGGGTCTGTATGGCGTTATCTACAGGGGGCTGTGTATGGTGCTATCTATAGGGGGGCGCTGTGTGGTGGAATCTATAGGGAGGCACTATCTACAAGGGGGGTTGTGTGATACCCAGCAGAGGGGGGGCCCCAGTCAAAAGTTTGCTATGGGGCCCAGTCTTTCCTAGTTACGCCCCTGTATATATATATATATATAAATCTCCAATAGCCCCTTTAAGCAGATGAAAGACTTTAAAGTTGATCTGTCAGCTAATAGGATCGCTAAAAATATTAGTCCGCTGTATTCATGAGTGGAATGCTACCCCCATCGCTCCGCAGCTTTCTCTGCCCCACAGGCCGGTGATTGACAGGACTACTGTGTATATGGACATACAGAGCAGCCTGTCAGTCACTGCAGAGAGGGGCGGGGGAGGTAGGGGGGGGCGGAGAAGCGCTCATGTCATCAATGCAATAAACTCATAACTATGCGTTCGCTGTATTCCTTTATAGACCCTTTTAGTCAAATGTACTGGCTGTTAGGAGTGTGGGGTTGTAGCTGTGATATGCTGTCCCTACATAGGGAAGAATATTAAGCTGGCAGATCCGCATTAAGTCTGAGGTTCAGCATCCCTGTGGGGACTGTGAAAAATGATACAAGCCCTGCAGCACTAGAGATTTCGAGGATTAGGGTCCCATGTTGTGAACATGATCAGGAGGGGGTAAATAATGTATCCCTTGCAATGGGTTCCCACCTCATTTGGTTGCACAGTTGTATAGAAAATAACTCTGGATATAAATATTAGATTTATTATTTTTCTAGAAAAAAACAGCAACATTGAAATTCAGTTGAAGGAGGTATGACAATTCCCACAGACGAATGCGATATAAGGTAATTAGAGAAAGGCTACAGGATTTGTACATCTCACAACATTTTTAGTTCTTCTCAACTGCTATGAAAAATCATATTCTATTGCTTCATTCCCTTGTGTCCTAAGCTTCACAGTAAAACTAAGGAATAGTAGTTGCCACTAAGCCTAGAGTTTGTGTATTTACAATGAAACATTCTTCGTGCATGTCTGATCACTTAGCCGCAAGCATTTTTTGTGCAGCTTTTAGATTACGGATTCTCTGCTGGAACACTTGCAGGAATTTTTTGGTTTCATCTGTCTATATATTATGTGCAATGCAGAAATGTCAAAGCATCGGTCTAGTACAAACAACTATTGCTATGTATTTCTCCTCATAAGATGTTTTCCTCTTTAAACATTCATGAATTTCTCAGATCTCCCTTTTCCAATGAAGCAGAGGCGAAAACGACCCAACAGATTACAGTCTCAGGCGGTGATAGAGGCTGAGAGTACTGTAGACTTTAGCATGCTGAGGTGAAGATGACAAACCACCTAGTGAAAATCAGCACTGGCAGGACGGACTGTACCCAGTTTGCAATCAGCACTTTGTGCTTTTTGCCATGAAATATCAGGCAATGAATGGTTTTATAACTCCCTCTGAATGCAATGTTCTATAGCTCATTTATAAAATGTATTTCTTCAGTCCTGACTATTTAATAGATTACTATTATTGAGCGTATTTTATTTGTCCGGCATTTATAAATACATACAACAGTCCCTTGATATGCGGGAACTGTACCCAATCATAATAACTACAAAAGTGATACATAAAATAATACATACTGTATTTTTTAGCAGGATAAATGGATGCTAAGAAGCGCCTGCACCTTTAGGCCCAAATGCCAGGAAGGAGTGACGATAAGGATGGCGCTGCTGTTCACCTTTCCATTGGTGCTTTGTCACCTGGAGCAACTAAAAGTTTTATAGTGCGCAATAAAAGTGTGAAAGTGCACAAAAGACACTTTGTTTAGCTGCCACAAGCTGCAGAGTTGGGTTCTGGTGCTGACACTGTTACAGGGTTAATCTCTGTGACTAGAGGTCCTAGACGTCAATCCCCAAGTTCAAACCCGCCTCCACCGCTGCCCACAGCTCCTCTCATACTATTTTTAAAAAAAACAACTTAGATTTATTAAATAAAAGTCACTAAACACATTTAATATAGCCACATTAATAACCCGTGCAATAAAGGAATCATGTCAATTACAGTAAAACAGTGTAAAAAATAAATAAAAAACAATGGTAGAATTGTTTTTTTTGTTATGTATTCTGCCATGATAAAAATATTTCATATAAATTAAATGCTAACTTATATGTATTCCAAAATCGCTAAAATATCTACAGCTAGTCCTGCCAAAAAGAAGGCTAATCTCAAAATTAAAAAGTTATGGTTGACGGAATGTGAGGAGGCAACAGCTTAAAAATTCTTCCTGTCATTAAAGCTAAAATTTGTCCTTAAAGGGTTAAATTGCAACTAATTTAAGAACAGAATATATCACCGCCTAAATTTTGCAGTGCTGCATTGTTACAAATTTAGGTTTCCTAAACAGCAATTTTTCCGCATTGAATATAATTACGTTTCTGTTTTCCTGCTGAACTGTCTTGATGACATAGGAGATGAAAAGGAGAAACAATGCCGTTTTAGCGTACTGCTATTATTTTGCCAAAAAAGGCGCAGAAAACCTGACATCATTGGCTTTACCAGTTGAGCAGTCATTGTTCCTCAGAGCATGTGGTGACAATTTAGTTTGTAGTTTGTGACATGAAAATTAGTGTTATCATAGTTTCGGAAATTGACAAGAATGAATTGAAGAAAGTCCTAAAAACAGGGGATTATAGATATCCGCAGCATGGAAAAGGCTTATACATGAAATCAGCTTTATATACGTTGAAGGTAGAAGACAACAAAGCTTACGTATTTGGAGAATGATTATAACCTTAGAGAAAGCATAAATAGGATATAAATATTCTGCTTAAAAATACCATCTGGAGAGAGCTAAACAGGAATTTGGGCCTCAGGGGTTGCATTTCCTCCTAAGCAATTCTATTTTAAAAAGGATGTCTTAGTAATTCTACAAACAGATGCAAGAATAGGTTACGTCAAAAAGAACTTACCACCTATATACAGAGGAGGCAGGTATAAATTTCACAACACCAACTTTCTGAAGCTATCTGTCTATTACATAACCAGTGATACTATGTAGTATGAAGGCTTCTTCAGCTGATATCTGCTCTAGGGACATGGTGTCACCAAGGGTATACATACTATAGAGATTGACCATGTAGCTATTATTGGGCTCTTAAAAATGTAGTGGCCCACCCTGGATCCCATAACCTTTACTACTGAGTGGTGATAAATTGTGAGCAAGCAATGGGTGAGGAATTGGCCTCATGCACACGACCGTTGTGCAACTCGGGCGGTTTTTTACGGCATCCGAGTGGCACCCAATAGTCTTCACGGACCCATTGACTTTAGCGGGTGAATCGAGTCCGTGAAAAATTATCCGAGTCTCCGATCCGAGTTAAGATAGGACACGTTTTATCTCTCCTCGGATCACTGACGGGACTCGACCGGCGCACACGGTCGTGTGCATGAGACGTTAGGGTCATGGAAAGGGTGTGCAAGGGGAAACAAACACCAGGTCCTTCTATCTTGGGAGGGAACACCTGGCACCATAATGGAGGGCCTTTTTGATCTTTGCTATGGGGTCCCCTCTCTTTAACATAAGCAATGGGGTTAGGAATTCACCCAAGGGTCATGGAAAGGGGAAACAAACACCCAGTCCTGTCCTGGCAGGGTAAACCTGGCACCATAATGGGGCGCCCATTTTGATATTTGCTATGGGGCCCTCTCTTTTATTGTAGACGGACACTAATGATTAGCACGATAGTATGCAGTTTTTTCATTAATTGTATTTCAGCCAAAAAGATAAATAAATTCAGGACTGGTATAACTACCAATGAGGAGCACATGCAGCTACTTTAAGTTTCATAGCAGAGAGGGAGCCCACAAGTGTTTTGTGCCACCTCGGGTCCTTTGTTTGTTTGTTTTTAGGTTTGTTTTTTGTTTTTTTTAATATTTATTAAACCTACACATTTGTGCCCTCTTTGATGCATAGAAAATAATTATGCATCAGCGTTGAGACAATCAGCAGTAAAACTTCCGATAGTCAATGTTCTAATGCAGGCACGAAGAAAGTAAAGTGGACCCAAGCTTGTGCCGTGTCTTACCTCTATAATTAGTAATCATCACCTTTAATTTTCCAATTTTTAGGATTTGGCCGCAACTATCATTAAAAAGATAACTTAGACTCTACTGTTGACAGTGGCTATGGCTAAGTGGGGCATAATGATATTTCTAACTCGCCTACTTATTTATTACCTTTTTACTTTATTAATGAGAATGTTTCAACACACAATGATCTTCCCATGCATTCTATTGAAAGACCATGAAAACTATATTCACAATGTGAACTCACAATGTTATAAATATTACATGCTTTAAAACACTTCTCCTAAGCCTTATCCATGTGTGAGAAATGCTCCAGGACATCTAAAAGCACTTTTGTGCAGCACCTTGCAATAATTGGTTACCTTCCTTTGTAAGAGGAACAAGAACATTTTCATAAACTTGTGGGTGCACAGTGACATGTTGATTCTTAAATGTACTAGCCTTATACACATCATTAGAAAGATATGTAGAACAAAAAAAATCACTAAAAGTATAGAATCAGTGGCAACATCAGAGTGTAACCTGCAATGTTTGTCAGCAATGACATTTACTATACAGTGCTATACAAGGTATTTGGATAGTCTATGTATTTGTAACTATACATATTTTTTAGACCCTTAAAAGAGTATTGTGACCATTAACATTTATGATATATCCACTAGGACCCTTGCCTATTAGGAAAATGGGGGTTCCGTGATCAAAATGTCGATTAAGTGGCCAAAAAAGGGAAAAAATTAGAAGCATACATGTGCACTGTTTCTCTATTACAATCTCCTTCCTTAAAGGGGTTTTCCAGCTACTGACAACTGATGACCTATCCACTGGATAGGTCATCAGTACATGATCCGTGGGGGTCCGACACCCGGGCCCTGCACAGATCAGCTGGTCCGGTGCCTCCGTGCACCGGACGTACAAGCTGGAAGAAGTTGGCTCCGGCCACGGAATAGCAGCCGAGCTGCAGTACTGCAGCTCTGCTCCTATTCAAGTGAATAGGAGCATTCAAGTGAATAGGAGCAGACCTGCAGTTCTGCAGTGCGGCCACTACGCTATGTACGGAGCCAACTGCTTCCGGGCTCCGTACAGAGCATTATGTGCCACAACATCCGGTGCCCGCAGGCCACAGGAGTGGCTTATCGGTGCAGGGTCCCGGTGTCGGACCCGCACTGATGACATACTGATGACCTTTCTGGTGGATAGCTCATCAGTTGTCAGAAGTTGGACAACCTCTTTAACAATAAAAGGGGCAATAGGTGATGGGGACATCTCATCTCCTCCCACCTATATGTCAATGAGTACTTTTCTGTCTTAGTTTTCTATGAAGCTACTGTTCACAGTACAGAGCCGCAGCTCAGTTATAATGGCTGCACAACAATCATGTAAAGAAAATAAATCAGAAGTTAAGGAAAAAAAGTGTATCTTTCAGTATATATCTATAATTAGCAAAACAAATCCTTACCTTTGGAGTTCGCGCATGCTTTCCCCATCTGGCATCTTTCACCAAACTTATATCCAAAAGTTCGGTCTCCTATGGAAACAGAAAAGTGAAAAGATGTATAAAGATCAAAGATTACTTCTTCAAATAGATTCAGCATGATTATGGATGCCCCTACCAGTGTGATTATTATGTGATGAGTATGTAAAGCTCTAAAGCAAAAAATAAAGAAAAACAAAAATATTTGCCCTAGTAGGTGGCAAGTAAACTTTATGACAAAACACAATTTGCCTATAAGACAACTAACCCTATTTTCCACACTTCTAATAGTGAGTATTGAATTCTTCTATTCACATAATTCCTAATAATGAAAATAACCTTTAATAAAGGCACGTAGCCTTTACAATGGGGCAACGCCCATTGCCACATTGTACCCCTAAAGATGCCACCTTGGCGAAACATGTCAGGGGTGGGGGCTTTGTTGAATATTTCTAACATACAATCAGCTCAGAATCATTTCTGGGATAGCGGTCTGCAGACTCTTCCCTCTAGTATAGACCGTATATTATTTCTACTGCTGTCATCAGAGACTGACCATTACATCTATATGAGGGATAATGTTTCTCATGGGTTGTTTTTAGAATATAGGCTGTCTTTAATAAAGGTTATTTTCATTATTAGGAATTATGTGAATAGAACAATTTAAGACCTTCTGTTAGTAGTGTGGAAAATAGAGTTAGTCACGAATTGTAAAGACACCTAATAGTAAAAAAAAAATATTTTTGGAGAACCGTATAAAATCAAATAATTTGCCCCACATGGGGATATCAAGACAATAGGTGCATCTTTACCAAAATAATTTGCTTGCACCTCCCCCCAAAAGAAAAAATCAGGTTGAGCAATTTCAAAAACAAAAAAATTATACTGAAAGTAAGAGTTACAAATATGTTGTGAATTTTTTTTCAAAAAGGTTCATATATATTTTTTTTCACAGACTTTCTAAATGGCCTGTTACATTTTTTTTTTTAAAAAATTGTAGTAGCCAATTCTTAATTACATAAGGAAATAGACATTCATTAGCAAATATTTTTCTCACTAGATACAATGGAATTGTACATATTTAACAACCTCGAAATCTACAATTAGAAACAGAAATTAGCTACAGAGGTTTCATTTTATATTCATAACAAAATAATCTGTAACTGGTTTATTCTCATGGACAGAAATGAAACCCCAAATTGCAAATTAATTTTCTTAAGTAGAATAGTATAACTATAAATGCAAAAATTGAGGTCAAATACCAACAAGTAACATCTTTTCACATAAATTTCTCGCCAACATTTAATATAATATATATTATTTATAGCTGAAAAATGAATTAACAGCCTGTCAAGGATGTAAATGGAACTGCTGAAACGTATAGATTAGTGCTTATGTAAATTGCTTTTAAACATACTCAATTTTTGTTTGTCTTGAAGACAAACTTAGAAATGGGATATTTTTTTAATGAGAAATAAAATAGATGCAAAATCTGGGTAAAGTGAGTTAAAAAAATATAAATTTACATAACTTTTCTGAGGCTTTTGAAATTCTAATGTTCTGAAGGATTAGAAAGATGTGGCATTAAAAACCCTTAGTTAAAAAACAGTGAATTGTCTGGTCAAATGGTTCATGAAATCTATTTTTTTCCCCTAATTTAATATATAATATTGCTGTAGTAAATGATAGTAAGACCACTGTGGCTGTGACAGCAACATCCATATTATTGTAAAGTTTTTTTCTGTTAGCTCCCGCATAGTACATGTCACACAACTTCGATCTTTTTTTGTCTGAAATAATTCTTAGGACTTTTTAAGATGAATGTATGTCTCGTCAGCGTGCTGTCAGTTTTAACAATGGACAGCGCACTGACGCTTACAAGTTAATGGAGCTATTCACACATTTTTTTCAAGGAGATTGTATCCATTACGAGAAAATCACAACATGTTCTTTTCTGATCCGTTTTTGCGGACCAGACTCGGCCAATAATGTCTATGGGTGGGTAGAAAAAATGGACAGCACATGGACGACATCCGTGTGCTGTCCATTTTTCAAGGATCAGTTGCTAAACAAATGCAGAAAAAAATAGAAGTGAAACCAGAGGAAAAATTCATATGTATAAAAAATGTTCCGTTTTTTGCACACGCAAATCGCACCCATCTAAATAAGGCCTTTAACCCGTTAGTGACCGCCGATACGCCTTTTCACAGCGGCCACTAACGGGCTTTATTCTGATGCATACGACTTTTCACGGCGCTGCATCAGAATAAATACACAGAGCAGGGAGCCGTTAAATGTCCCTGCTCTCAACTAGCAGACGTAGCGGAGGGCTGGGAGCTTCCTTGCTCGAACGGTTGAGATCGATATAAGTATCGATCTCACACGTTTAACCCCGGCATTCAATAGCGTGCGCCGCATCTGAGTTGTTTAGGAGGGAGCTCCCTCTCTCTCCCACCGACACCCGGCGATAAGATCGCCGAGTGTCTGTGTCTTCTATGGCAGCCGGGGGCCTAATAAAGGCCCCCAGGTCTGCCTGTAGTGGATGCCGGCTAGGTCATGCTAGAGGCATGGCCTAGCAGATGCCTGTTCGTTTTAAACAAACAGGCAGTAATACACTGCAATACAAAAGTATTGCAGTGTGTTATAAAATCGATCGGATGATCGCATATTAAAGTCCCCTAGTGGGACTAGTAAAAAAGTTAAAAAATAAGTTTAATAAAGTTAATTTTAAAAAAAAGTGAAAAAAAAAATGAAAAACCCACTTTTTCCCCTTACAAAATGCTTTACTATTACAAAAACTAAATAAAGTAAAAAAATTACACATATTTGGTATCGCCGCATCCGTAACAACCCCAACTATAAAGCTATTACATTATTTAACCCGCACAGTGAACGGCGTAAATAAAAAAAAAAACAATGGAAAAATTGCTGTTTTCTGTGAATCCTGCCTTAAAAAAAATGTGATAAAAAGTGATCAAAAAGTCGCATCTACTTCAAAATGGTACCAATAAAAACTACTAGTCGTCCCGCAAAAAAAAAGCCCTCATACAACTGCATCAGCGGAACAATAAAAAAAACTTACGGCTCTTCAAATATGGAGCTACAAAAACAAATAATTTAGAAAAAAAAGTGTTTTTACTGTGTAAAAGTAGTAAAACATACAAAAACTATACAAATTTGGTATTGTTGCAATCGTAACAACCCGCTGAATAAAGTTATTTTGTTATTTATACCACACGGTAAATGGCGTAGATTTAGGATGCGAAAAGAGTGGCGGAATTTCTGGGGGTTTTTCTATTCCCCCCAAAAAAAAGTTTATAAAAGTTAATCAATAAATTCTATGTGACAGAGTCTCTTTAAGGACACGGCTAATTTTGCCCTTCAAGACAGAATGTATTGTTACGATTTACCTCACAACATTTCATCGCGTTTCGAGATGTATTTGTTTTACAATATCATTTTGTCAAATGTACAACATATCATTTAAGAGGAAAGAGAGACCAGCAGCACATCACAGTCCCAATAACTTCTTGTGCCTTTTTGATACCTTAAATACAAGTGTGCTGCAGTTTTCCTTCTCTCAACATATCATTTAATTCATTTTTTTTTTTAGCAGAATGCAGAATACATACATTGCACAGACAGGTGTGAGGGCAAAAACATTTTAATTACTACATTGGATGTACTTTTAGAAATAAAACAGATTTGCTATTGGTTTTAATAAAAAATGTTCTATTGTTTTGCTTCTGCAGCTTTCATGTAATATAATACAAAGAAAGTTGTACAATACCAGTATGTGCTGATTCCATCAGATGGCTCTCTGTTGGCTCTGTCTGCAGTCCCTCTCTCCTAAACACTAATCTAAGCTAAAATCTAACAAAACCAAATAAGATTTGAGCTCAGATTAGCGTTCAGGAGAGGAGAGGAGTGGGAAAAAACCTGACAGAGAGCCGTCTGACGGAAGGAGCAAAGAACAACAATCGAGCAGCTTTCCTTATATTGTGATACAGAAGGCAAACGGTAGAATATTTTTTATTAAAGCCAATTGCAAATTTGTTTTATTTCTAAAAGTACATGCAATAAAAAAACATTTTCAAAGGCGTCCATAGCTTTTAAGCTTTATCTTATTGTATTGATCTTATCTTAAAGCAGTGACATAAAAATAGTCAAATACCAACTGAATTGTTAAATTTGGAGAATGTCAATATATTAAACTAATATTTGCACAAATCCTTAGATTTATTTCTCCTTGATCTGGAAGCAATTATATTGTTTATTAAAAAGAACTGACAGTATTACTTCTAATCAGCAAACAGATCACAGCATGAAAGAGCGCATTAAATTCTAATTTATAAAATCATACGCCATGCTAAACATTTACGGTCACAAAGGGTATAACAGAACCGATGCTAGAATAATAAAAGACCCATAGAAAACAATGAACTCGGTGTTCTCAGTGTATCAGTGCATCTACTAATTATTACAATGGATTCTGATAACATATTGAGAAATTGCTCTGTTTTTTTGTTTAGGAGTATTTCAAATGAACTAGTTATATATAAAACCCATATTTTTATTATTAGGTGTCATTAAATAATTTTTGACTCCTAAAAACATTTTAAATAGTGCCTTTCCTTAACCCCTTGAGGACATTTTGGCTTACAGGACGTAGGTATTTCTCAGTTTTTGCCTTACCGCATTCCGAGAACCATAAGTAATATTTTTGCAGATGTTGCTGGGTGAGGTCTTGTTTTTTTTGCTACATTGTGGATTTTTTTTGTAACATTTTTATTGGAAAATAAAAAAGTTTGTGTTTAATTTCCATACATTTTATTAGGAGAATGTGCAAAAAATGTAATTCCACCATTTTTTCTTTTGTGTTTTTATGGACACTAAATTATGTTTTAAATACATTTTATGAGTTGTAATGATTAACTAATATGTTTATACAGTATGTTTCATGTTTTATTATGTTTACTTAACCCCTGCCGCTGCAGCAATTATTTTATTTTTTTAATTAAAATTTATTTCTTCCCCACCTTTCAAAAGCCATAACTTTTCCATCAATATAGCCGTATAAGGGCTTAATATTTGCTGGACAAGTTGTAGTTTTTCACGGCCCCATTTATTGTAAAATATAATTGGGAAACTAGAAAAAAAACTGACATGGGAAAAAACTGTGATTCCTCCATAGTTTATAGGGATTTTGTTTCTACTGCACTCAGCGTGCAGTAAAAACTACATATTTACTTTATTCTGGGGGTCAATACAATTACGGCGATACCAAATTTATATTTTTTTTATGTTTTACTACTTTTACAAAGAAAAAACGAATTGTTAAAAAAAAAATGTTGCGTGTCGCCATATTCGGAGACCCATAACTCCTAATTTTTTTTGTCGATTGGGCAGTGTGAGGGATTGTTTTTTGTAGGATGAGCTGTAGTTTAATTGGTGTACATACGACTTGTTAATCACTTTATATTGTTTTTATGTGGGAGACAACGTAACCAAAAAACAGCAATTCTGGCGTTAAAAATGTTTCATTTTTTTTTTTTACAGTGTTCACTGTGCGGGTTAAATAATGTTATATTGTAATAGTTCAGACTTTTAGGACACGGTGATACCAATTATGTTTATTTAAAAAAAAAATTATTACATTACTTTTGGGGAAAATGGGTAAAGGTATTTATTTTTAACTATTATTTTTTTTTAAAAAACTCCAGCAGAAAAAAATGGGACATAGATAACTTCAAAACCACAAAAAAGGCCATACTTACTAAGTGTAAGTGAATATTAAAAAAAGTTTTACTGTTTTTATACTCTTTTTTTATTAGTCCCCCTAGGGGACTTAAACTAGGGATCATTGGATTGCTTGCACAATATACTGTAATACTTATGTATTGTTGTATATTGTGTTTTATACCGGCTCCTATTAAGCCCTGCTTTTGGCAGGTCTTAGTAGGAACACAAGGATGGCAGACTTGGGAGCCTTCATTAGGACCCTAGGTTGCCATGACAACCAAGGGCACCCCACGATTGCGTCGCGGGGGCCGATGGGCTATCAGAGGGGGCCGTGCCCCCTTTCCAACACCTTAGATGCCGAGGTCGCTACTGACCGTCGAATCTAAGTGGTTAAATAGCCAGAATCTGAGTTATCTCCGATCCCAGCCATTGCAGTAAAGTGTCGGCTGTCACATACAGCCAACAACCACAAAATATGGAGAGGGCTCAGCCCGTGAACCCGCTCCATACTTCCACTTCCTGCTATGATGTAACCATATGTCAAATGTCGGTAAGGGTTAATAAAAACTGTTGTTGTTAAAAATAAGCATGGATGTCTTTTTTTCTTTTTTTAGTGTATATTTTCTTAACCAGTTTTTTTATTAAGCTTTATTTAATTTGACCTAAAATACCTATACCTCTACCTCAGGATTGCCCTAACAGGGATTCACAAAGGCATCCCTAGGGGCTTTAATTAGGCCCATGGCAATCCCTTTAAACAATTAATATTGCTGAGGCTAGAAATCGAGACCCCCTTTCTTATGATGCCATGATTGCTATTGATAAATGAGGCTGAGGCTGTGCTGCATTGCAGACAGAGACCAAGGACATGAGTGGTCATAGTGCCATAGTAGAAAGGCACCATAAGGTGGCACACGGAGGGTCTAAAGCTCCATACAGGATACATGAACATGGTGTTGCAGTGTGCATGAGGCCTAAGGTTTTGAACAGATAATATCTGCTATGACCATTTGTACAAAACAGTTACACTTAATAAATTAAAAGGGAACAGGTGGTATTAATCTTTGGGCAGGTAGACCTCTTAAATGTATAATCAATTGTTCTTTTTGAATAGACCTTGTTAATATTGACCAGAAACTCTTCAATTACCATAAGGATGTCAGTTATAATCTATTACCTCACCATACTTACATGAGCTAATGATCGCTAGCGCTATGGTTTTCATCAGTTTGTAGTACGGCGTGATCAAAACCTGACACGCTAATGCTAGTGATTGATAATATTTGTTTAACTATGACTGAGATGTTCTGCTGTTCTTGAATTGTTATTGTATATTGCTGTAATAAGCCACATTATTCTTCTTCACTGTAACATGAAAAACAATCAACAGTTTGTTAAAGGGTCTTTCTACTAAAAAAAAAAGGTAAGGAGGGAAAACCGGCCCAAAATAGAGGAGGTTTGAAATGCAGCAAACCGCAACAGATACAAATTTTTATAACCATAAAAATTTAATAGAAATGCACTTTGGCTTTTCACAGTCTGAAGTATCTAATGTATCATATTACAAGATTTTCATTCATTCTAAGATGTTAAAGGGGTTCTCCCACCGTAAACATTGATGGCATATCAATTACATGTCTGGTAGGTATAGCTGCTGAGAATCTAATACCAATGCTTAGAAGAGGCGATAGAACATGTTAACAAGCAGTGATCCCTTCATTCTATCAATATGCCATCATTATTTGTATGGGTGTGAAAAACCCTTTAAAGAATACCTGTCATTTCAGGTCACTCTTCAGAATAAGCTGTCATTTGTGTAGATGAGGAATAACACTATTTATGGATATTATATGACTTGTATTATATGATTTGTACGTTCACCAGTTTTCCCTCTGATTGCTCTTTTTCTACTTCTCAGTTTTCCCTGAGCTAGTGGGCAGAGACTAGCTGCTATGGTGTCTCCCAGACACTCCACACACAGGCAAGAGAATATGCTGCTCCCTTATATCCATGTAGACATCCTCAGAAGCAGCAGCATCATGGAGTACATCACACAGCAGTAATAAATAGTGTAGCTGTGAATCTATCACTGGGGTGAGACAGAACACTTACTAGAAGCTGTAGCTGCATCTCTGTGCTTCTGGCTGTATCTCTCTCTGCAGTTGCTCCCCCCTACCCTCTTCATAGATTTTAATGGGCAGCATTTAACCTGATCTCTCTGTGAGCTAATAATCCGTCTTGGATTTTAGCAGTGAATTGAGTGGCAGGACGTAGGGGGAGGGGAAGAGCTGCCTAATACAGTGAAGGAAATAAGTATTTGATCCCTTGCTGATTTTGTAAGTTTGCCCACTGTCAAAGACATGAACAGTCTAGAATTTTTAGGCTAGGTTAATTTTACCAGTGAGAGATAGATTATATAAAAATAAAACCAGAAGATCACATAGTCCAAATTATATATATTTATTTGCATTGTGCACAGAGAAATAAGTATTTGATCCCCTACCAACCATTAAGAGTTCAGCCTCCTCCAGACCAGTTACACGCTCCAAATCAACTTGGTGCCTGCATTAAAGACAGCTGTCTTAAATGGTCACCTGTATAAAAGACTCCTGTCCACAGATCCAATTAATCAGTCTGACTCTAACCTCTACAACATGGGCAAGACCAAAGAGCTTTCTAAGGATGTCAGGGACAAGATCATAGACCTGCACAAGGCTGGAATGGGCTACATAACCATAAGTAAGACGCTGGGTGAGAAGGAGACAACTGTTGGTGCAATAGTAAGAAAATGGAAGACATACAAAATGACTGTCAATCGACATCGATCTGGGGCTCCATGCAAAATCTCACCTCGTGGGGTATCCTTTATCCTGAGGAAGGTGAGAGCTCAGCCGAAAACTACACGGGGGGAACTTGTTAATGATCTCAAGGCAGCTGGGATCACAGTCACCAAGAAAACCATTGGTAACACATTACGCCGTAATGGATTAAAATCCTGCAGTGCCCGCAAGGTCCCCCTGCTCAAGAAGGCACATGTACAGGCCCATCTGAAGTTTGCAAATGAACATCTGGATGATTCTGAGAGTGATTGGGAGAAGGTGCTGTGGCCAGATGAGACTAAAATTGAGCTCTTTGGCATTAACTCAACTCGCCGTGTTTGGAGGAAGAGAAATGCTGCCTATGACTCAAAGAACACCATCCCCACTGTCAAGCATGGAGGTGGAAACATTATGTTTTGGAGGTGTTTCTCTGCTAAGGGCACAGGACTACTTCACCGTATCAATGGGAGAATGGATGGAGCCATGTACCATAAAATCCTGAGTGACAACCTCCTTCCCTCCACCAGGACATTAAAAATGGCTCGTGGCTGGGTCTTCCAGCACGACAATGACCCGAAACATACAGCCAAGGCAACAAAGGAGTGGCTCAAAAAGAAGCACATTAAGGTCATGGAGTGGCCTAGCCAGTCTCCAGACCTTAATCCCATCGAAAACTTATTGAGGGAGCTGAAGATCCGAGTTGCCAAGCGACAGCCTCGAACTCTTAATGATTTACAGATGATCTGCAAAGAGGAGTGGGCCAAAATTCCATCTAACATGTGTGCAAACCTCATCATCAACTACAAAAAACGTCTGTCTGCTGTGCTTGCCACCAAGTATTAAGTCTGGTTTGCCAAAGGGATCCAATACTTATTTCTATGTGCACAATGCAAATAAATATATATAATTTTGACTATGTGATTTTCTTTTTTGTTTTTTATATAATCTATCTCTCACTGGTAAAATTAACCTAGCCTAAAAATTCTAGACTGTTCATGTCTTTGACAGTGGGCAAACTTACAAAATCAGCAAGGGATCAAATACTTATTTCCTTCACTGTATGTGGAGAAAGAGGCGATTTTCTCTAATAAAATATATTACAAAATTTCTTATATTCTCTTTATTATACTTTTGATTTTGCAAAGTTTGTTGAAGCCTAAGGCAGCATGCAAACGTAGCAGAATTTGATGTGGAAAATCCACATCAAAACCACAGGTAAATACAGTTAATTCCTCTGGTAAAATTGATTATCTGCTGCAAGTTTTTAGTAAACTTTTAGATACAATTCTAAAACAGAAACGCAAGCTAAATTGACATGCTGCAGATTTTAAAATATGCACCGCAGGTCAATTTAAATGCGGAAAAATTCTTGAAATACATTCCCGCAGCAAATCCGCACGTAATACACGTTATGTGCATGTGGCCTAATAGTGTATTTTCCCAAGTTGGTACCAAGGAGTCTTCTGTGTCTCCGCAAAGAGAACTTGAATAGACTTTGAGTCTTTTGCAGTGAGCTGATTAGATTTTGCTCTATAACTTATCACAATGCTAACCTAATGTTAAAAAAGTACTTGCACTGTGTTCCTGCTGAGAAAGCAGCAATCAGATTCTTTTTTAGATTGAACAATTATATTTCAGTGGGATATTAAAATCAAATTACTTCAGAGAATATACTGAATAGCCAACTTGGATACATTAGTTCCATTGAACATTATATATACTCTGAAGAATAAATGTAGAGATCCAGACATTTCAAATTTTTCTACTGGGGCCTCACCAGCCAGAACAAGGTAATGTCTGGGCTTTACCATCCATGGTCATAATCCATGCCAAAATTCAAAATTTGCCTAAACTTATCTCTTATTGTTTTTTCAATTATGTATAACTTAAAATAAGCTTTAAACGAATAAATTATGTTCCGTTATTAACCAAAGATTGGTGCAGCCAGAGGAAGCTGCACCTCACCAACAACTGGGGGAAACCTTAAAGCTTGAGATGCACTGGTCTAGACTGCTTAATAAGAAAATACCCAGTTATATTTGCCAATTGAAGCACTGAGAGAACTGGTTCTAGTACATCACAACGTCACCTAAGTAGGGCTGACCCAGTATACTGTATATGGGTATAACATTAAACAAAAAGAAACAAAAAGTTGAGTATCTTATTTAGCAAATTTCAAGTCTATATGATTATTTAATAATTTATAAAAAATAAATATAGTTTCCTTTACAGAGCTCCAAAAGAAGCTTTCAAGAGCCTCACTTAGGAAAAGATAGAAAAAACCAAATGTGCCTGAGGCACACTGAAAATCGATTTCCCAACTGCTAATCAGTGTAATTAAAATATAACTTTTAATATTTTTGCCATTAAAGATGTCCAAGGGGACATAACATTCAGCACGAACAGTTAAAATTAGTAGCCAGTATTGCTCTAGCACACGCTTGTTTCCACTCGATCTGCATGTATTGCCAGACGGAGTGTAAGGTACTCAGATTGCAGAGTATCAGGTCGGCAGCTGCAGACTGCCGAGCTTTAGTGGATAGGATATGGTATGGTATGCGTGCTTAGGATTACCACGCAAGCTAGGCTCTTTAAAATTGTAAATTTAGCCCCCCCGACATGTTTCGCTGTCAACACAGCGTCCTCAGGGGATCAAAACGGGGCTAGTGAGCGCGCGTATGAATTGTCAAACCCTTTAAACATTTCGATTTGCATCACACAAGATTCACCTGTGTGAGAACCAATAGGAGCTCTGTACAGAGGACGAGCCTCCATAGTGTAAGATTGGCGTTTACGCCAGCCAATGTGAAAGCCATATATATGACCAGTTACGATGCGCCGAGTGCCCAGACATGCGCACTAAATTCTTACGTCCTAACCTTTAACTTGAGTCTAACTGTGAATTGTGGGACCTCTGCGTCCCGAACATACTCAGACCACTATCCAAAACATCGTCTAAGTCCCTTTTGGACCCTGGTGCGCACGCGCGCCCTATTGATTTCTCCCGAATCTAACTAGAGACTAGACATGCACTTGTAAATCTTCATAGATGGCAAAATCGGCTAAGTCCAGGTCCGATACACGCATGCGCTGTCGAGCCAGTCAGATCTCTAATATGTACATATATGTGGAGAGCTGACTAAGTCTGACCGTGACCATAGTGCCAATGCGTTAAATTGGCCATCTATACGTTTTCTGTTATGACTTCTGTCAAGTCTCTACTACGGGGACTCATCTAGTGCTACTATTCTGAGAGCTTGCTCTTTTTCTAAGAGCCTAGACATGCGCATCTATCACTGATAATGTTGATATCGGCTAAGACCCTGCAGGACTCCTGTGCGCAGGCGCCGTTTACAATGGTTAACTCAGAAAAATTTCTAAGTCCAGTTGTGATTCTAGTGCCCATGCGCACTCGGCGCATCGTAACTGGTCATATATATGGCTTTCACATTGGCTGGCGTAAACGCCAATCTTACACTATGGAGGCTCGTCCTCTGTACAGAGCTCCTATTGGTTCTCACACAGGTGAATCTTGTGTGATGCAAATCGAAATGTTTAAAGGGTTTGACAATTCATACGCGCGCTCACTAGCCCCGTTTTGATCCCCTGAGGACGCTGTGTTGACAGCGAAACATGTCGGGGGGGCTAAATTTACAATTTTAAAGAGCCTAGCTTGCGTGGTAATCCTAAGCACGCATACCATACCATATCCTATCCACTAAAGCTCGGCAGTCTGCAGCTGCCGACCTGATACTCTGCAATCTGAGTACCTTACACTCCGTCTGGCAATACATGCAGATCGAGTGGAAACAAGCGTGTGCTAGAGCAATACTGGCTACTAATTTTAACTGTTCGTGCTGAATGTTATGTCCCCTTGGACATCTTTAATGGCAAAAATATTAAAAGTTATATTTTAATTACACTGATTAGCAGTTGGGAAATCGATTTTCAGTGTGCCTCAGGCACATTTGGTTTTTTCTATATTTAATACATATCTGCCAACTGCTAGGGTCACCCTAGTATTTGTCACTTAGGAAAAGACACACATGATTACTGACAAGAAACACCTGGATTTTCCTATTCAAAGTAAACACGAATTTAAAATATTCAGGCCACACTGCTTTTAAAGTCCTCCAGCCAACATTTATTTCCTTCATAAGCCCTTCCAGAAGCTTAGAAAATAATATTTTAATATTTATTCCAAATGTAGTAAAGCATGAATTAAACATTAAACATATAATATATATTTCATTCTGCCAATTTCTATATCCTGTACGAGTAGGGAATGAAAGACTAATTAAAATCCCAAAACTTTTTGAACTGTCAGTGATTTTCTATTTTAACACATTACATATTCTGAAAGTCCATTGAAGAAGAGCTTTAGAATAAAAGTAGTAAAATATGAACCGAAGAGTCTATCTGGATACAAAGCTCCAAATCCCCTATGCAGACATATATTTAAACCATAACACCCTGGCTATTTGCTGCCGCCACTAGAGGGAGCTCAAGAGCTCACTGTTTACTTGAGTTCAATGTATGAACAATAAGCGGTAAACTGCTAAGCTTCCACTAGTGGCGACTGCAAACAAGCAGCCAAAATGTTATGTTTTAAATCTGTCTATCCATGGAATTTGGAGTTCTGCCGAAGAAAATGAAGATCTCATTGCTGTAAATATATATTCAAAAAGGAATTAGCACAGAACATATTTAGCTAAACAAAAATAAATGCTGTTCACCTAAGGGTTTATTGCCTAGAATAAGGAATAATATATTATTTGTAGCCGAAACCAAAATAGACCAGCAAGTAATACATTTGACTTTGTTTCATATGGCGTAGTATGTGGCTGAACCTTATTGGCTTTTTTGTGGTTTGACCCCATTATCATATCCTAAACATGTTGGAGGATCCTACTATGGGACAGTCTCATCCTGCCAATAGGCAAAAAAATGTAAAATTAAAATTAAACTACTGTAGTCTTCTTCCCCTAAACCTAGCCTGTTGTGGAGATTTTGAGGGTTCTTCTTCACACACAGCATTTAGATGCATTTTCACTGCATTTTCTGCACAATATTTTTTTTTGCCAGATGTTAGTTGAAAGGGTAACCAAACAGTTCAACAAACTTCTGACATGTCATAGTGACATGTCAGAAGTATTGATTGGTGGTGATCCGAGCACTGAGACCCCCACCAATCACTAAAACAAAACGGCAGAAGCGCTCTGTCACGAAGTGGGTTAGTGGACCCACTAGGCCGTACCGCCGTAGCGGGGAGGCAGCTGGCCAAAGAACAGGAAACCCCAGCAATACAATGTCCCGCACAAGGGTACCTGGATAGTCCAGACAGTGACCGCAGCTCTGGCACTAATGGAGATGGGTGCAGCAGATAACGCCAAACGTGGCGGATGACACAGGTGTCACAGGTTGTGCCAGGCGTGGCGGATTCCACCGAACGTGGCAGATGACACAGGACATGGCGGATTCCTCTGGACGTGGCAGATGACACAGGACAAGGCGGATTCCTCTGGACGTGGCAGATGACACAGGACGTGGCGGATTCCTCTGGACGTGGCAGATGACACAGGACGTGGCATGACTCGATACTAAAGGCACAGCACGGGAAACAGGAGCAGGTAACAAGGCACGGGTAACAACTGGAACGGGAAACACTAAGGGATCATTTGCAAGACAGACTGGGAAAACTAACAACGCTCAGGCAAGGATCAGAAGGCCTGGGGCCTTCTTATAGACCAGGAAATCGTGGCAGTTGATGATGATGACGATTTCCTTTGTGCGGCCCTTTAAGGCCGGGTACAAGCGTGCGCGCGCACCCTACAGGACACAGCAGACCGGAGCGGAAGTGAGCGCTGGCGTCTCCTAGGATGGAGATGGGGACCAGCGCTCACGGATACATGGCTGCAGGCGTCGGGAGGTGAGTAAACCCGACGGCCCACGGCCATGGATGCTACACGCTCGTGTGGGCACTGAGTCGCTTTGTTTCTGTTCGGCTTATTCTGGAAATCGATCTAGCGGTGTACGGACTCAATAGAAAGTCTACGAGCCCAAACACCGTTACATCAACTTTCCGTAAAAAGCCAACCAGAAACAAAGTGGCTCAGCGCCCCCACGAGCACTTCTGCTGCTTTGTTTTAGATATTGGTGGGGGTATCAGTGCTTGGACCCCCACCAATCAAAACTTCTGACATGTCACTATGACATGTCAGAAGTTTGTTGAAAGTTTAGTTACCCTTAAAATCCATAGGTATATATGAGCATGCCTACATACACAGCGTTTTGGTTTTTGGCATTTGTAGCCTTCCTTGGGGTCAGTGGCGCTTTTATCAAAATGCAGCATGATCTAGGTATGATTTTTTTTTTCTGAAGTTTTTCTCCCTAGGGTATGTCTAAAAAATAAAAAAAAAGGACACTAAAAATGTATCTAAAGAATTTAATAAAAACATGCTTGAAACACCCAGAATTTTTTATATGCATTTCTAAAATGCAGAAAAAAAAAAGTTAAGCTGTCTTCATCCAGAGAAGGCAAACAAGGACAACTAAAAAAAAACACACTCAATATTATCTCAATATAACAAATATCTCACCAAAGTGGAAGTTTTTTCAGGTGCAAAGTAAAAGGAGCAGTTATCGAAAACCCGTCCCTCTGAGATCCCTAGTTTCTATCAATTAGTTGTGCAAACACTCAACTACGTTTCCACCATCTTGCTCCATAAACCTAATCATGTAAACAGCATTTGAGGTGACCTCAAATACAATGATACAGTCCAAAAGAGATAACGGACACATTCAGCTCTACATATGGCTGTCTCGACTGTGTGCAACTAAAAGGTGCAGAATAACCCATTTTTCTTTTTGTGGAAATCTATATACATGAAAACTGTGTGACATTACTAAGTAGGCCTGTTGAATTAGGCATGGTCCATAAATATGACAACATATTTCGAAGCGAGCCTTGTGCTTGCACAGACTAAAAGAATAATTTAAGAAGACTCCA
Organism: Rhinoderma darwinii; assembly: GCF_050947455.1. NCBI lineage: Eukaryota > Metazoa > Chordata > Amphibia > Anura > Rhinodermatidae > Rhinoderma > Rhinoderma darwinii. The sequence continues at coordinate 363,585,948 of NC_134690.1, read as the reverse complement.
CACGCAATTATTTTTGCCTTGTTATAGAAGCTGAAAGAAATTTGTTTCAAGTTATGCAAAGCAGATGCTTATTAAATATTCATGAAACAGACTTAAAGATACACGGAAACGCAAACATATATAATTCAGCAGCCGAAAGCAAGTGCCCGCCGAAAAACATACTGAACAAATCTGCAAGTTTTTTTGTCTTTTGTATCTATATAAATACTGGGAATTCTATACCTTTTGTAACTAAGACATAGTATGCAAACAGTAAGTAATGCAAATATAAAAACAAGCTGTTTAGATACAGAAGATATTTATAACAAGTAGATATCATCTGTTCTCTGAGAGGAATCGCCATTCTCTGCCAACATCGTCTCATTATTCTGCATCATCACAGAAGCGGATATATTGGTACTAATAGGAAGTTTTCCATCTCATGCTTGTCGTAACATCCACTTCATAATTTGTCATCTGCAGATTGTCTTGACTGGTTTATGCATAGTATAGTAAGTCCACACCTCGTCTGGAGTGACGGACCTCCTCCTTTAAAGGGGTTTTCCGGAACCAAATAGTCCAATCCTGTTAAACTAAACATGTCAAACCAAACCTTTTTGCTTTATATTTGCGTTTGATCAGAAGTTCCTAGTGGCGTATCTCATCTTCTATCACATGACCCCTCGCTAATCCGAAATCCTAACTTCTGCCTCAGCCCCGTACATGAGCTCTAACTTCCGTTTTGCGGCGGTCTGAGTGTACGGTGACGTCATAAATGACGTAACTGTGCACTGTGGTGGATGATACGCATGTATCCAACACGCATGCTCTATTCTCTGTTATGCCAGCGGCTGATACTGACACAGCTAAGCCGACGTTGATTTCCCATTTCGCATATACCATGGGATTACAAAACATACTATTAACATTATAATAAAATAACTATTATCAAAAATTAACAAATTAACTAAATAAATAGACACCACACTGGAGTGGTGCCAAAAATATTCTGGCCATGGCCTTTTATTAAAGTTACCATAAAATATTGAATAATAAAAACCATTAAAGAGGCTCTGTCACCAGATTATCAAATCCCTATCTCCTATTGCATGTGATCGGCGCTGCAATGTAGATAACAGTAACGTTTTTTGTTTTTTTTAAAAACGATCATTTTTGGCCAAGTTATGAGCAATTTTATATTTATGCAAATGAGCCTTTCTAATGGACCAACTGGGAGTGTTTTTTCTTATTTCCAACTGGGCGTGTATTGTGTTTGTAACATCTGGGCGTGTTTACTTGTTTTACTAGCTGGGCGTTGTGAATAGAACTGGATGATGCTGACATGATGCTGACAAACACTTCTATTCACAACGCCCAGCTAGTAAAACAAGTAAACACGCCCAGATGTTACAAACACAATACACGCCCAGTTGGAAATAAGAGAAAACACACGCCCAGTTGTCCATTAGAAAGGCCATTTGCATAAATATAAAATTGCTCATAACTTGGCCAAAAATGATCGTTTTTCAAAAAAATAAAACGTTACTGTTCTCTACATTGCAGCGCCGATCACATGCAATAGGAGATAGGGATTTGAAAATCTGGTGACAGAGCCTCTTTAACTTTATCATCCTGAATTAATAACCTGGTTTAGTCATAAGCTCAAGCCTACCACAAATAATACATAAATGTCCACTCATACTACTGAGCGACTTACCCCTTTCAACCAAAGGCCGTGGTAATAAATACAGTACAATCACAAAATTTAGGGAGGGAGGGTGGGGGCAGTGAACATTTATTCTAGGAATATGTCAGAAGGTCTGCCAAGACCACTGCATATTCCTGGTTTATATCTACCTAACTTGCCACCTGACCTCACCTCTTACACCAATCCCTGACTGTTACTAAGGCCCTAAACGGCCCTCACTGTCACATAGGCCACAGCTGTGGCCCAATAACAGACATCACCGGGCAGAATTCCCATTCTGCTCAGATACCGGCGGGAAAAATTCCCACCTAAAAACCCATCTAAAACCAGGGATGTCTGTAATCCTATGTAGAACCCTCCTAATGGTCCAGGTTCTTTTATTCCCTACCAATAGTAGTTTGAGAAAGATATTATGACTAAAACATTGGCGCTTTGATTCATGGGATTTGTAGTCTTTATTCAGTACAGGAAACGGCCGGTCACAACAAAATAGTGATGTAAACAAACTGGAGAGTAATCTCGGGGAGAATATAATGAAGAAAATTATCCATAAAAACAGGTGGGGAACATAGGTAGAACAGGACTAAAAGATGTAAAGGTTTATTAACTTCAAAAAACAATGTCAGAAAACTCCTTTAATCCAAGTTGATAATGACGGCATTGTGGGCTCTTCCATAGATCTGTAAATTATCCCAAATGTGCCTAATTCTAATTTTAGCATCCACACAAATGATGGCCCCCTAATCCATATTAGCACTCACACTGTTATTTTATCTATACGACAGGGTATACACACGACATCCGTCATCTTCAGCCCTGAGGGCAGCATCACTACTGCAGAATTGGCAGAAGGCATTGGTACTGTCGATGCAGGGTAACCTGTGAAGTTGTCATAATGGCCCCAGCTGTTGCAGTCCGCCAGTGCAGCGGTTTAGGAAATGTGCCATCCATGCTAAGGCTAGGGCAACAGGAAACAAATTTGCCAGAATCCCATCCCATTGTTTGGAGCACGTTGCTGTGTGGTACCAGTCTAACCTTGTATAATAAAGGAGTACTCCCATCTCTGTACTTCAACTAATCTAAGCATAAATGGTCTAGTAGAGGCACCAGAAACATATCTGGTGTCAAATATTTTTTTTTACTAAGATTAAAAACTATTTTCTAACTGTGGGCAGTACTTTCTGTGGGCAGGACTGAACCTTGCGTCCGCAGGAACTGTCGGCACCACTTTCCTTTGTATGCGCGGTCCTAATGCTGTTAATCATTATGAATAGCAGGAAGGTATATATAATCACATTCTGACAGCCCTAATAATGACTTGTAGCCACAATTCACATACAGAGCAGGAGGATGGATGTCTGCACATGCCCGGGGGTCATCCTATTAATCTCAAAAGAAGATGACAGAGGTGGCTCGGCATCACTGCGCTTGTGAAAACAATACTCTCTTCAGAGCATTTACCACCACGCTAAGACAACGGAGGTAGCCATAACCATAGACAATGGCAATGAAACAAGGGGCGACATAGACAGCAAAGGGCCAGTATATGGGCCCCTTGCTCTAAAATAGCTTTGAATGGAACAACCCCCATTTTTCTCTAACAATCCAACAATAACTGTGAGCTATGGAATTCATTGGCTCAATCCCTTACATGTAGTCTAATAAACAGAAGGAAGCAGCTTTTAAGGTGACAGTGGACCCCTTTACCTACTGGGCCTCTGAGCAACTGCACAGGGTGCACATACGGTATGTTTAGTCCTGTATAGGGCATATAGTAAGAGATATCTGAAGAATTCCTGGAAAATAAATGTAAGTACACATGCTTTGTTTGGACTTAGTGACTCAATAATATATGATCCATGTAAGAGGAATACTCCTTTAAGAGGAGTTTTGTGGTGATGTGTAACTAATGGAATGATGAAGGATTTGCTGGAGTACAAAGATCAATGGAAAGATAGAGAACTCCGAATCTATGGGATGCGACAAAAAGAACTGTGGATTGGTCAATGACATTGTGTGGATTTGCTGACTGGAATGCAAATAGGCGGACAATGAATGAACCAAGGAAAGCTGTGAATTGCCTGTCCGATTACTCCTCGCTCCAGTGCTGGCTGCCCCTGAGTAGAAAAAAGACACACCAAGGGAGCAAATGAGTTTTTCATGGGTGATGTCATCATCTAAGAAAACAAATGCTTTTTCCTTCTCTAAACTCTGTTGGTGACTTCCTAGTGTTTCCTTATTGACATCTCCTGAATTTCCCTTGGACTTATCTTGTATTTATCAGCTACTTTGTTTGGCATTTCATTCTTGACCTGGTTTGACCTTCTAAATTAGCTTCCGACCTATGACTGTTACTAGTCTTTATTCACAACTAGCTCATCTTGAGTTGTGACCCTGAGTTAAACCTAAATGCCATACTTTGCCCACTAGTCCCCATGATGCTACTGTGATTGCTGCTATTCAATAGTGCTTTATACTCTCACTTCGAGTAGCACTTATTGTACACATAGAAGGTGCACGTCACCTGGTGGGTTTAGTTTAACTCACTCACACTGTAGGGCAGTATTACTAAGGGCTTATTCAGACGAACGTAGAATATGTCCGTGTGACGGCCGTTAAAACAACGGCCGTCCCACGGACGCATGTATTTCAATGGGGTCGTTCACGCAGCCATTGTTTCAACTGACCATGTGAAGGGAAGGGTCCGTTGAAATATAGAACATGTTATGTCCTATTTTCTTCTGTTTTCACGGATCCCTCTGTAGACTCTGGTCTATGGGGATCCATGAAAACGGGACACACACGGGGGGCAACTCGGACTTAGTAGAGCCAACCACGCGTCCTGCATGAAAGACCACTGCAGATCACTGTAACTGGTCTTCTTGTAAGCTTTAGACCAGAATCACACACAAACTTTAGATGCAGTTTATGGTGCAGTTTTTGATCATGTTTTTAAACCCAGGAGTGGAAACAAAAAAAGGAGGTGTATCAGTCTTTTCCTTATATCTTTCCTTCCTTTTGTACCCACTCCTAGCTTTAGCTCAAAAAAATGAGCCAAAAACTGCACCAAAAACTGCATCAAAACTGTGTGTGATCCTAGCCTTATAGCTGCTGTACATTCCTTGATGTACGTACAAAGAGAACATAAGCTTCCAAGAAGCTATTATTATTGAGGAGGGAATCAGTTAGCAATGTGTGTTTGCAAGGATTTGTCCTTGTTCAGTGTTTGTCACGTGACTATAGATCAAATTGGAATCTCTGCATCTCTTATCTCAATCAATTCTTAAATGATGATATTATATTAAGTTTATTATTTATTATCAGCTATGAGGTCGTCTACAAAGTTATCTCATTGTTTCTCTTCTATGCAGCTCGCCTCAGAGCACCCACATTATTGGTGGGTCAAGAGATTTTTCCATTGTAATGTGAACAGTGGGAAGGAGAGAACATCAGTCAACACAATACCGCTCAACTGTCTTGATTTTCATAGACTGATCTATGGTTTCATGGGAGTTTAGGTTCATGTTATATAAAAGGTTCGTTGCTTTTGGGTAGGATCAATGTTTGTACATGAAGTAGGACTAGACTGTAAAATGTGACTTATTTTGATTCATATTTATAGTTTATAACGTCCCTTATCTCAACACACTATACAAGCTACTATACTGTAATTTATTAAATATTCCAAAATTATCTGTAGGTTTGTATTTTTTTGCTTGTGCATAATTTTCTTTCCGAACTGCAACGCATAAAAAACTTGTCAGCCATAAGTAGCAGCTGACATTACAAAGTCTTTAGGTGTAGATAAAAGCAGGATTTCCTTTTTAGGAAGGGAAAATAAACAAGGTGGAGACTTTTCCTTGCAGAATTTTCTGTATACTCTAGAGGAGGCTGTAAAGAAGCAGAAGGAAGTCTGGACACACTTGTTTGAACTCTCTTTCCTGACTGTGACAAGCATATATTGTGCTCACTTTGTTTCTAAGTTCTTTCAACACAGTTCAACCATTAAGATGGTGTAAAACAGTATACATACGAGCAATCTTTTCTAATCTGCCATATGGGTGAAGGGCAGTGACAACTTCATCCTAGAGAAGCAGATGTCTTTTCTTACCATTTAACATTTTGCAAAAATGGTTTTATTCAAATAGAGTATTTCAAATCACCTTGTATTTTAGATACATTTTATTTAAAACAGAAGCTCTGAGAAAGAAAGTATCTATGGGATGCGACAGAAAGAAAGAGTAGATAGACTGATATGAGTGAGAGAAATAAAGAGTAGATAGACTGAAGAAAGAAAGAAAGAAAGAAAGAAAGAAAGAGAGTAGATAGACTGATGAGAGAGAGAGAAAAAAAAGAAAGTATATAGACTGATGAGAGAGGGAGAAAGAAAGAAAGAGTAGATAGATTGATGAGAAAGAAAGAGAGAGAGAGAAAGAAAGTCGATAGACTGATGAGAGAGAGAGAAAGACACTGTAGATAGACTGATAAAAGAGAGAGATAAAGAAAGATACTGTAGATAGACTGATATGAGAGATCGAGAAAGAAAGATACTGTAGATAGACTGATATGAGAGATCGAGAAAGAAAGATACTGTAGATAGACTGATGAGAGAGAGAGAGACAAAGATACTGCAGATAGACTGATGAGAGAGAGAAAAAGATACTGTAGATAGACTGATGAGAGAGAGAAAAAGATACTGTAGATAGACTGATGAGATAGAGAGAGAAAGAGTAGATAGACTGATGAGAGACAAAGATACTGTAGATAGACTGATGAGAGAGAGAAAGAAAGATACTGTAGATAGACTGATGAGAGAGAAAGATACTGTAGATAGACTGATGAGAGAGAGAAAGAAAGATACTGTAGATAGACTGATGAGAGAGAAAGATACTGTAAATAGAGAGGGAGAGAGAATGAAAGATGCTGTAGATCTGGGGTTGAAAACCTGACGAGGAGGGGGGAGCCTGTCATTTGCCTAATATGTAGATCCCCTCACCTGACTTATTGGATCTATGGATATAGCCAGCTTAATAGTAATGGTTATGACTGTTATGTTTTTGTTCCCCTCCCCCCTCTTTTCCCTCACTTTTCCTTTATTTTTTATTTTATCCCTTTATTTTATCTTTATTGATGTCTTGGAGATTTCTCATTCCCCATCCTCCCACTTTTTACTTTTTGTACCCCTTATTGGAAAAGGTTAATAAAAGCAATTTTTAAAAAGAAAAAAAAGAAAGATGCTGTAGATAGACTGATGAGAGAGAGAGAGAGAGAGAGAGAGAGAGAGAAAGAGTAGACAAAACTGATGAGAGAGAGAAAGAAAGATACTGTAGATAGACTAATGAGAGAGAAAGAAAGAGTAGATAGACTGATGAGAGAGAGAAAGAAAGAAAGATACTGTAGATAGACTGATGAGAGAGAAAGAAAGATACTGTAGATAGACTGGTGAGAGAGAAAGATACTGTAGATAGACTGATGAGAGAGAGAAAGAAAGAGTAGATAGACTGATGAGAGAGAGAAAGAAAGATACTGTAGATAGACTGATGAGAAAGAGAGAACGAAAGAGTAGATAGACTGATGAGAGAGAGAAAGAAAGATACTGTAGATAGACTGATGAGAGAGAGAGAAAGATACTGTAGATAGACTGATGAGAGAGAGAGAAAGATACTGTAGATGGACTGATGAGAGAGAGAGAAAGATACTGTAGATAGACTGATGAGAGAGAGAGAGAGAGAAAGATACTGTAGATAGACTGGAGAGAGAGAGCGAGAGAGAGAGAGAGAGAGAGAGAGAGAAAGATACTGTAGATGGACTGATGAGAGAGAGAGAGAAAGATACTGTAGATAGACTGATGAGAGAGAGAGAAAGATACTGTAGATGGACTGATGAGAGAGAGAGAAAGATACTGTAGATAGACTGATGAGAGAGAGAGAAAGATACTGTAGATGGACTGATGAGAGAGAAAGATACTGTAGATAGACTGATGAGAGAGAGAGAAAGATACTGTAGATGGACTGATGAGAGAGAGAGAAAGATACTGTAGATAGACTGATGAGAGAGAGAAAGATACTGTAGATGGACTGATGAGAGAGAGAGAGAAAGATACTGTAGATAGACTGATGAGAGAGAGAAAGATACTGTAGATAGACTGATGAGAGAGAGAGAGAGAGAGAAAGATACTGTAGATAGACTGATGAGAGAGAGAGAGAGAGAGAGAAAGATACTGTAGATGGACTGATGAGAGAGAGAGAAAGATACTGTAGATAGACTGATGAGAGAGAGATGATAGATACATTTTCCAACATTAAATAAAGTACCAATATAAAAGAAAGTTTTTAGTATAATATTTTTGTTCATTTGTATATAACTTGCTGAGTGTTTTTTTTTCTGTTCTTTACTTTAAAAGACATTGTTGGATTTTAATTATAGAGGAAACTGTTAATTGTAATGATAGAACAGGGTGAATATACCATGACTGCCATTATGCTTATACGACCCATTTCACTGTAATAAACCAATTTATACAAAAGTGTGAGTAACCTGACTACTACATTTGTTTTTACCAGGAAATGTGCAGTACTTAATGCATTTTTTATTAACCTGAATGGTAACAAATGCTTCCTCACTATCATCTAATTACATTTTTCTTTAGCTCCAGTACTATTTGTTGCTTTATATGTTATAGCAAGAATATAGGAAAAACCGTTACAGTGCATATCTTCCAAATGTCAATAAATGTCATATTCAATACATTTATATTTTTGGCTTTTGTGGTATGGATAAGGCTCTGCTCACAGTTCTAATCCATCAGATTACTTATAGGTCAATGGGATCCATTTGAATCAGTTTAAAAATATTAGGATCATGAAATTGATGATAATAAGGGATTCATCATATCCATCACGGATCCTGAAAAAAACTTATGTCTTGTCGCCAGCATGAATAAATGTTGGACAACAACCATTTATGGCAGCCATAAACAGTGTTTCCAAAGTTTGTAACCTAGAGACCTTGATAGGAATATAAATCTATATTACTACACAGATCCCTAAGCCTTCTTGCTCACAGTCGCTTTAACAGAAGCCTATTATAAGGAAACTCTACCTTCGAACTTCTTTAAAAAATATATAAAGACATTGCTTAAAGAGCAATTCCATAATATCATGTCATGCGCCGATAATACCACGCAGTGATCTGGGGAATTTTAAACTCTCCATACCTAACCTGCACATGATAATAGAACAGAGACTGCCATAAAAGAGCGTGTGAAACTGACCAACTGCAGGGACTTTGCCAAAAAGAGTGTTTCTCTAATATATTGCTGTAACATTAAAAGTGTTGTCTTTTTTGTTTGTTTTTTGTTTTTTTTAGAAAGGTGGCAATTCACTATGTTTCTGAATAGGTCCTGCTAGGGCAAAGATTGTGAAAAAAGGTCCATCATGTATGAGAGAGAGTGAGTGGAGATAGAAACACAGAATGAGGGAAAGATAGAGAGGAGAGAAAAATAAGAGAGGAAAGAGAGAGGGAGAGAAAATGAGGGAAAGATAGAGGGAGGGAGAAATGAGAGAGGAGAAGAGAGAGAGAGGGATGAGGAGAGAGATATGAAAGAGATCGAGAGAATGAGATAGAGGAGTGGAGAAAGAGAGCATAGAGATAGAGAAGAGGGAGGAGAGAGAGAGGCTGGCTAGTTAGGGGGGCTATAGAGAGAAAGAGAGAAGAGTGAGGCTAGAGAGAGAGGGAGAGGCTAGTCAGAAAGACCAGAGAGAGAGAGAGAGAGAGAAAGGGAAAAGAGAGAGCAGAGAGGATAGGGAGAGAGGGAAAGAGAGAAGATAGAGAGATAGATATAGAGGAGAGAGGCTAAATAGAGAAGAGAGAGGATAGAGAGAAAGGGAGGGAGATGACAGAGGGGTAGAGGGAGGGATGAGAAAGGAGAGGAGAGAGGGAGAGGAGAGAAACAGAGGCTAGAGAGAAGGGAGAAAGAGACAGATCAGAGAAATAGGAGAGAGAGATGGAGAGGGAAGAGGCTAGAGAGAGAGAGAGAGAGAGGAAGACAGGGAGAGAGAGAAAGGAGAGAGAAAGAGATAGAGGAGATAAAGGCTAGGGGGAGAGAGGGAGGAGAGAGAAAGAGAAGAGAAAAGAGAGGGAGAGAGGGAGGGAGAGGCTAGACAGAGAGGAAGAAGAGAGAGAGAGGGGAGAGAGAGAAAGAGAGAGAAAGAAATAGAGGAGATAAAGGCTAGGGGGAGAGAGGGAGGAGAGAATAGAGAGGGAGGGGAGAGAGAGAGAAAGAGAGAGGAGAGGGGAGAAAGAAAAAGCGGATAGAGAGAGGATAGTAATAGAGAGAGGATAGTAAGAGAGAGAGGAGAGGGCAGGAGAGCAAGAGATATTATTATTAACAGTCTGTGCTACAGTGGTCGATTTATATAGGGTTGTGGTTGAAGTTAATCAATTCTTTCTTACGTGTTTCCCTTCCAGTCTTTGTGTTGTCTCTATTTATAGTCACTGTAGTTACTTATAAATGGAAAAGAAAGCCAAGGTTACCCTTAACACTGGAGCTATTTTCATACCTCCGGCATCTCACCGGCCTGGACTACCTTCCTCTTCCACTGTCTGGCATGCAGAACTGTAGTTCCCACCCAGCTCGCTTCCCACTTCTATCCTAACACATTGACATAGATTTATTTACCGCTTTACATAAATGATTAACTATTTCCATCTCTCTTACGAATATAAAACTTTAGTTCCTAAACCTATAAAAACAAACATTTTTACAAAGGTTTTCCTCATCTTTTCCTATGACACTTCACATCAGAGCTGGAGAATTGTGCACAACCCACGGGCGTCTCTATAGGAGGTCTGCAGAGGTGGCACTTAGACCCAGACCCAGGTGTTTGTGTGGACCAAATACCCATCTGCCACATAAGTATTATAAATGATACATGGTAGATGGGGAACCCTGTTATAGATTTTGCATTGGGTCACAGGAGTTTCAATTACACCTCTGGGGCAGAGTGTTTCTGCCCCATCGTCTCAGTACCCATACACCCAGCGATCAAAACTTCTGACGTGTCTATTACATATTAAAAGTTTTGTGAAAGTACAGTTACTCTTTAAATCTTCCAATTAACTTCAATGGAAATAAGCGCATCTTTTTACGTGGATGCAAATAAATCACATATCACTTTAAAAAAACCGTCAAGTCAATTATTGGTGCATTTTCCGCGACTAATTTTTCCAATGGGAGGCTTTTAAAAGCTATCAAAAAAATGCTTGCTCGCTCTCTTGTGTAAACGTGTACAAAATACGCGGCACATATTTTTTGGGCAGTACATTTTTAAACATGCCCCACAGGTATTTAGATACAGTATTTAAAAAAGCAGCGTAAAAAAACACGGTAAAATATGAATAGACAAAAAAAAAAAGTGTTTTTTTTATGCTAATTACGCATTGGGTTTTTTCGGCCTACAAATGACTCTATGTGAACATACATTTGTAACCATTTTTTTAACTGTTCTTACAGAGTGAAAAGTTGTCCCATAAGAAAAATGATCACGTTTGGATTAAAGGGATTTCCCAGGATTTAAAATTGATTGCTTATTATCAGGATAGGTTATCAATATTTGATTGGTGGGGGTCCAAGCTGCAGTACCAGGCACAGACACTCATACAGATGAGCCACAACAACAAACGGTACGTGACGCCTTCATTCTGCTTATATGTGGGGTCCTGATTCAGTTCCCTGCCAATCAAATATTGATGTCTTCTCCGAAGGATCGGGGTGGACAACCTATTTTGCTCTTCTTTGAAGAACCACAATAAAATATTCTATTTATAAATAAAATATGAATAAATTAAATATTGCAGCTGTTGAACATGTTAGTGTTGAGTGAAATTAATATCATTGTACTTCATCACTGTCTGGAATGAATCAGAACATACTTCTTGTGATGTCATAATCTACAATCTTGGCATGGAGCATCTGTACACACTTCCTGTGTTTACATCATCTAGGATCTGGATGTGATCCATTTACACATGATTCCTGTGATGTCATAATATAGTTCTAGTATATTATGGCATCATCAGGCCTAAAAGTATGACTCACAACTTGACAAATAGGCTAGTCTTATCTCTTCTTCAAAGTTCTTTGCAGTAATTATATTTTCATTACGGAACGGTTCTGGAATTATATAAATACTAAACTTAATTTTATTTTTACTTAAAGGAACAATAATAACATCTAGAACATCTATAATAACGTCAGGATTAACAGCATCAATAAAGTCTATAATACCATCATCTGTAAAACCATCTATAATACCATCATCTATAACACCTTCTATAATAACATCATCTATAACACCACCATCTATAGTAACATCTATAGTAGAATTTCGATAGCATCTTAAATTCTCATGAAAACTCCTCTAAAGATAAAACCTCTGTTTAGAGAATAAGGAAGTCTTTTGGTAAGTTCTATGTTAATAAATGTAACATTTTCATGGTTGGGGTAAGAATCTTCCATGTGTGGGGTCACAGTCTGATGTCTATTGCGTATTTGTTTTTTCTTATATGCTATATAAGCAAAAATATTGGTACACCTCCACATTACACCATTTATGACATTCTATTCTAAATCCATAGGTATTCAAATGGAGTTGGTCCCAACAGCTTCCACTCTTCTGGGAAGGCTTTCTACAAGATTTTGGAGTGTCTGTGGAAATTTTTGTCCATTCATCCTGAACATTTGTGGGGTCAGACACTGATGTTGGACGAGAGGCCGGGCTCGCAATCTCCATTCTAGTTCATCCTAAAGGTGTTCAATAGGGTTGAGGTCAGGACTCTGTGCGGGCCAGTCAAGTTCTTCCACACGAAGCTCACCCAACCATGCCTTTTACGGACCTTCCTTTGTGCAGCTAGGCACAGTCATGCTGCAACAGGAAAGTGCCGAACCCCAAACTGTTCACACAAAGTTGGAAGCTACAATTGCCCAAAGTGTCTTGGTATGTTGAAAAATTAAGATTTCCCTTCACTGGAACTGAGAGGCCTAGGCCAACCGCTGAATAACAACTCCATAGCATTAATCCTTCTCCACCAAACTTTACAGTTGGCACAATGAAGTCAGGCAGGTAACGTTCTCCTGGAATTCACCAAACCCAGACTCCTCCATCAGACTGACAGATAGAGAACAGTGATTCATTACTCCACATCACACTTTTCTACTTCTCCAGAGTACAGTGGCGACGTGCTTTACACCACTCCATCCGACGCTTGGCATTGTGCTCGGTGATGTAAGGCTTGCATGCAACTGCTCGGGTATGGGAAGCCATAACATGAAGCTCCCGAGTCCCGGCGCACAGTTTTTATGCGGATGTTAATGCCAGAGAAGGTTTAGAACTCTGCAGTTACTAAGTTAACAGAACATTGGCGACTATCATATACTATGTGCCTAAGCACTCGGCAACCCCGCTCTGTAACGTTAAGTGGTCTGCCACTGAGTTGCTGTGATTCCTAAACGCTTCCACTTTGTAAAAATACCCTTTACAAATGATCGTTAAATATCTAGGAGGGAAGAAATGTCACTAACTAACTTGTTTGCAGGGTGAAATCTCACAGTACCACGCTGGAATTCAGTGATCTCTTCAGAATGACCCATTCTGTCCCAAATGTTTGTAAAGACAGACTGTATGGCCAGGTGCTGAATTTTATACACCTGTGGCAATGAAGTGAATAAAACTCCTAAATTCAATAATGAGGAGGTGTGTCCCAATACTTTTGTCCATATAGTGTATATATATATATATATATATATATATATATATATATACATACATATATATATGTACACACATATAAATGTCCATCAGTGTGTTCGTCTCATTTAGTGGATGCCTAGTTTTTACAATTTTGTAACATACGTAAAATGCGGAGCAGCAATGAAAGGGTTCTGACAAATCAGAGTGCACAAGAACACCTTCATTGATTTTGATATAGGAACACATATACATTCTTATTGAATTATTCTTCTTTAAAACCAGTACAGACCTTATATTTAAATTAAAGAAAGATTTGAAACAAACCCAAGAGAAAAGGAAAGATGTGGTGACTTGGAGATTACAATTAATCGATTTAATCCAGATTCCGTTGTTCTGGGTACCACTGTGCCTGCTACAATGCAACACAAGGGGAGCACTGAGTCATACGCTAAGTGTAACGAGAACACTCCGCAAAACAGCTCCCATGAGTGGGATAAAAAAGTATATTTAGAAAGATTGGTGAAAGAAAAGCCAAATCATTGCCACACAAATAAATACAACCTAATAGTCATTTAAAGGAGAATTTAACTTAGGAGGAAATACAGATGTAGCAGAGCTGAATTTGTCTGCTGAGCTATTAATGGACTTCCTAAGTAAAGATCACTCAGTAGATTTACTTGCTATGCTTTGTAAAACCTGAGGAAACAAGTCATAAGGCCATGTTCAGACGTGGCAGAATTTTTCCGCTGCAAATGTTGGTGCAGATTTGGTGCAATTTTAGCAACGAATCTGCACCAACATTTGCATATTTGACAGGTAATTCAGATGTTGCAGATATCACAGCGAAATTGCCACAGATTTCAGTTTTTGCATTGCAAGGGCTGAAATCCGCAGTGAAATTCCGCTGCTTCTCCGCAACATAATGAGCGTGCTGCGGAGGGAAAATGCTGCACCGCAGCCTAAATTCCGCAGTTATTTTCCGCAACGTCTGAACTAAGTTTCCTAAAAATGTATAGAAAGAAATGAAAAAAACATATGCTGCAAAATTCCACTGCGGACTGTCCGCAGAGGAATTCAACAGCAATTCCGCCACGTCTGAATGTGCCCTAATACTACGTTGAGTTGTAGTAAATGGTAAACTAAGCCCTGCTACATCTGTAAAGCCACAACATTTCCATGTCAAATATAAAAATCAGTAAAGATAGCTTATCCAGGCAGGGGTTGTCCAGGATTAGAAAAACATGGATGCTTTCTTCTGGAAACAGTACGACACTTGTCCATGGGTTATGTCTGGTTTTGCAGCTCAGCTCTATTCAAGTAAATGGGGGTGAGCTGCAAAACCACACACAAACTGTGGACATACGTGGCACTGTTTTTGGAAAAAAGTAGCCATGTTTTTCTAATCATGGACAACCCCTTTAGTTTGCAGCAATTGATATTACAACGGTAAGGAACCTTGTGGTGATGTGGAGAGGTGCATTTGAAGAAAATTCTCATTCCAATGAATTATTATACATGCCGCATTAACACGAGTCCAATGAAACTTCATAATGTCCCTATTGCTTTGTTATTTTATTCCTCTTCTACCTGGGCAGATATTCTAAGCTTTTCTCAGGTGCCCATGGGATTCACAGATATCCCTGGTGAAAAGCAGCTGAACAACCGCTGCTCCGGACTTCAACAGGCAGCCGCCATCAATGAGCTGCCCATGTGAAACCCCCCCCCCCCCCCCATTCAAGGATCTCTGGAACAACAGGGACAGGTAGAGGTAGGAATGAATGCATTTTCAGCTTTTTCCTAGCAGGTCACTCTAGCAAACAATGGGAACGTCACCTGCTTATCATGTTTGGAGCACTGCGGAGGGGTCCAGAGGCCACAAGTTTTAAAGGGAATGTGTTGCCAGAAAAACATGTTTTTTTAAAAAAAATTAAACATTTAGTGTGTGGGTGATTAAACATTGTTCAAATTTTTTTTATTTTTTTCACGAGTCAGGAAATAGTCAGGAAATATTATAAATTAATTCTAATTTATAATACTACCCATTTTTGGTCACTAGATGGAGCTATTCCCAAAATTGCAACATTGGGTTAAAAGCCCTCGCTCTAGTGAGCTCTCAGCATCCCCCCCTCCTTTATCCTGGCTAGTGCCGGGATAAACGAGGGGTTTGAACGGTGTAACCTCCTACACTGTGTCGCCATTTTTTGAGCTAACACACAGTGTAGTAGGTTTACATACAGTAATAAACACACACAAACACGAACATACATTGAAATCTCTTACCTGCTCCTGCCGCCGCGGCTCCCTCCGGCCCGTCCGCTCCGTTTGCTGCCGCTGGTCCAAGTGCACAAATCCGGAAGCCGCGACCGGAAGTAGTAATATTACTGTCCGGCCGTGACTTCCGGTCCACAGGAAAATGGCGCCGGACGGCGCCAATTTCGAATTGGACTGTGTGGGAGCGGCGCATGCGCAGTTCCCACACAGACGCCGTACACTGAAGTCAATGGGACGGGAGCCGTTCGCAGTCCCTATGGGACTGTGGCTGCCGTATTCCATGTCTGTATGTGTCGTTAATCGACACAGACAGAAATGGAACAAAAAATGGCAGCCCCCATAGGGAAGATAAAGTGTAAAAATAAGAAAAAGTAAAACACAAACACACAAATGAATATAAACGTTTTTAATAAAGCACTAACATCTTTAACATATAAAAAAATAATTTGTGATGACACTGTTCCTTTAAATGGACAGTCCGATAAAAAATGTTGTGCATATATTCTCTCTCCGTCTGCCTGGTAGTACTTGGTGTGGCGCTAATGTGGTGCCCAGCTCTGTGAGCTAATCGGATGACTCCCCACTTCTGCCCTCTCATGCCCATCATTGCTTGCAGTCTCCCAGACACAAAGAGAGAGACGCTGCAGCTACACTATACTATTACACAACTATTGCCAAGGTCACTGAAAAAAGGAATCCAACAAAACCGATGATCACCATAAGTGACCTGAAATGACTATTATTATATTAATATAACCAGTTTTGAACCTGGCAGTGGTGCAAAATTATGATTTTTGTCCGGTTTTCCCCCCTCTTATATCCAAGGTGAACACCATATGAATTGATAAATGCTTCCAGGGCTTTAAATAACAATCCCTTTTCTTTTACCATTCCTTATAATACACAACCCCAACTTATAGGAAGTGGGAGGGAAAGCTTCATTATTAGACTTAGTTCCTGAACTTAGATGTGATCGATAATAGATGGAACCTGTGTGTCAGAGACACGACGTACCAGCGTTCACAGAAGCCGTCAGTCCCGCTGACCTGATGGATTCAGCTTTGGCTGCAAGATACAGCTTCTATGTATAACGGACACATAGAAGTTGTATCTTAAAAAGTTAAACATTTTTAAAACAAAATCCAATTTAAAAGTTGTTAAAATAAAATAAAACATTGATTTATTAAAAGAAAAATGCTTTAAAAAGGTATAATACTCTTTTTAGCATATTTAAAGGGATTATCTCAGAGACTACTTCTGTCTATATGGCATAATAGGGTTAATGGGCATCACAGAGGAATACCCTCTCTATGAATGCATTACGTGTTGGGACATTCGTTTTATTGTCAGGCATGTAATGCTTTCTTTGCCCTGTAGTAGGCACTGTAGGGGAAATGAGTGGCTAGACTCTAGCTTTGAAAATGAAACATATCATATAATGTACTAAAAAATAAAAGTCTCTTACATTGTACTCCCAGAACTGACTACTAATAGTCTTATCATTTCTAGGAGTCGGCATCATTTTTCATATATATTCAACTTAATGATAAACATTTTTATCATGAAGAAAGTGTCAAAGATGAACGTCAATGAGATTTATAAGAGAGGTATGGATTTGGGCCGTCTGACTGTAAATGCCCTTCAGTGTATTTTTTTTACAATATTTTTTATGTAATGACAGAGCAGCAAGCACATCATTTGCAGGAAGTAAAAGCTAAAAAGCTATTCATTTCCAGAATATGTTCGTGTTCCTTCCAATAAAACAACAGAAGGTGAACCATAGGAGGTGTCTGCAAGATATTTCCTGCCTAATGCAGTAAAGGAACAATAAAGATAAACTTTACTACTGTATGAAAATGGAGTTCTAGATTGATACACACAAAAAGACAAAAAAAACAAGAGGGGGACAAAAACTAAATGTTTCCGTTACCAAGTTCGGAATAATAGTAAAAAGAAGAACAGACAGTTAATAGGCAAGGTATATATATATATATATATATATATATATATATATATATATATATATATATATATATATATATATAAAGCAAAGAGAATTGAGGCAGCACATCAGTTTAGTGCGTTATTTTTATATATATATATATATATATATATATATATATATATATATATATATTGTAGCAGTGCAGCTACTGAACAGTGCAGAAACTCAGGTTTTAAGCAACCAGGGACCATGTACAGCAGCGAGGGTTTTCTCTGCTATTGCTTGGGTGTAAAGCCTGGAATAGGGCCTGGTTTGCTGGAGTGTGAAGGAGAAGGGCGGGCTTCCACTCCATACAGACAGTCCATGTCTTGGGCTGTCTGATCAGCTTAGTTAGGCTTCACCTGAGACGGCTCTTTAATTCAGGTGTGTGCTGTTCACACAGGGCTCTCAGTCTGGGGAAGACAGGCATGCTAGCCTGTGAGAGTCACCACCGTGTGAGGTAAAGCTGTGAAGGTTTTGAGGTGCTGGGCACAAGGCTCAGTGTCTCGTAGTGAAGGACACTGAATGTGTTAGTTAGAGGCTGGACAAACTAGGGTTTATTTTGTATGTTTATTGTTGTACCACTGATTGCTGTTGTGAAGACAATAAAGCTAGCTGCGGCTGGTTTAAACCTTTTACTCAAGGAGTTGGAGTGAACTTTCTATGTGTGCCAACCATCTCACCTGGGAGATGGCGATCCCATGAGCTAAGTGGTCCCCAGGTTGTCACAAAAAAAAAAAATATATATATATATATATATTACACACCATTCAGTCTGCTTGTTCACAATGTGGCCGTGCTTCACCTATACTTGCCACAAAATCAAGGCAAGTCATGGTAAACGCGGCACTTATAATGGCTCGGTCACATCGTGTACGGGCTCCTTGCAACCAATGACAAGTGAAGTGAATAACATTGATGATCTCATTACAATGGCGCCTGTCAAGGGGTGGGATATATTAGGCAGCAAGTGAACAGCCAGTTCTTGAAGATGATGAGTTGTAAGCAACAAAAATTGGGAAGCGTAAGGATCTAAACGACATTGACAAGGCCAAATTGTGACGACTAGATGACTGGGTCAGAGTATCGCCAAAACGGCAGGTCTCGTGGGCGGTGTTTCCAGTATAGAGTGGTAAGTATCTACTAAAGTGGTCCAAGGAAGGACTTACAGTGACACAGTCATGTACGCCCAGGGCTTATTGATGCCCATGGGGAGCGAAAGCAGTTCCCTCTGGTCCGATCCCACAGACGCGCTCATGTAGTACAAATTGCTAGAAAAGGTGATAGGGTGCCAAAGCTGGGGCTGCATAGCCGCATGGATGTATAAATGGACGATAAAGACAACTGGTTGGATGTCTCCTTTGTAGACAGAACACTTTGAAGGTTCCTTCTCTGATGGTGTACATCCTCATTATGTTGCATCTTGCTGTCATATACAAAAGCCAAATGTAACTTGTTTGTTAAAAATCTGCTAAGCGCCCTGCTTCAATAATGATGTGCCGTAACTTTCAGAGGAATCGCTAGAGTTTAACACCAATTAGCAGGCCATTATTAGCATGGTATGAGTTTCCATTTTCATCAAGAAAAAGTATCAGTATTGCCTCTGAATGTTAGGAAGACGCAGCATGCCTCATGAAAGGGATTGGTTCAGGGTTTACAATGGTAAATTGCAAGCTGAGTAATTGAACCTTTCTAAAATCTAAATCTGAGTGGATGTTGTCCTCTGATTAACCTCGTGGAAAGTTCAGAATAGAAACATATAAATTACTACTGTCAGGACAGCACAAGGGGCGGCCGCACGGCTTTGGATGCCAGCTCTATAGCCTTGTCGCACGTTTTAGCCTTGCAGCATCGGGGTCCTGGGTGTGTATCTGACCAGGGTAACATCTGCAAGGGGTTTCTATGTTCTCGCCTCCATGTATTTGACTGAGATCCAAAACTTAGATTGTGATGGGACAGATGCAAATTTCTTCCATTGTTTATTTGCTTCTCTTACTTATATAGCACCAACATATTCTGCAGTACTGTACACAAACTGTCATTACTCACATTAGTCCCAGTCCCCATTGGGACTCACCCTAATTTTCCCTCTCTCAGGTGCACACAGGCATATCGCTGGTCTCTCAGCTTCATAAAAACAAACTATGCTCTTTACAAACTAAAAATCTGAAGCTCCACCTTGAAATAAATAATTCTAATTAAAGGGGTAGTCTGGTTTAGATTTTTTTTTTTCAAATATCCTATTAGGAAATTATCAGTTAATAAAGAACGGGACTCCCTGTAATAGGACCCTCACCTGTTAGCCAGAGCAGAGAGCGCCTACAAAAAATATCACATGGATATTGGTTAAAGTGGTAAATGTGCAATGCTTTATTACCCCTGTGGTGGCGCTGTGAGGAAATGTAACACTTGCTGCTGGAATCCCCAACAGGTCCTAATAGCAGGACACCACGTAATGACCTTAAAGTTGGGAGAAAAGCAGACTACCCCTTTAATTGCCTTATGTGACTTTCATGAGTTAAGATATTGCAGTTAGAGAATTTTCCATAGACCTGTGATCATGTAACTTGGTGAAGTAAATTGAATTTTACTACAATTGTTTCGTTTAAAGCTTTGGGAACTACTTTCTAATACTTCTAGGAGACATAGAAGTGCTCAGTTTGTATAGTAAATGCGGTTATGTGCTTTTCTGCTGCTTTTGAGGTCCTTGAACTGAAATGTACATTTTCTTTTCTACTCTGCAGAAAATAGAATTCTGATTCTGACTTCTTGAATTTCAGGCAATTTTATGAAGTGTGTATTTCAATGGATTGTCAATGCTTCAGTACTGCACATAAATTCATATATTGGTGCCTTCAGAGAATATAATATAGACCACAACCCAGACACTACAATGTATTTACCTTGTTGTGAAATTTAAATAATGCAGAATATTAGTTCTAAAATTTTCCCATTTATTCCCATTATCATATTACTACACAATAATACAATATTACTGTTATTACTTTAAAATGATGATGTTAGGTGCTGTTAGTCTATACTGTACCCTTTTGACATGCAACCCTACAAGCAGTCTTCTTCCATGTCTATTATATTTACAGCAGGAGAGAATATCATGTCCGTTCCCTGCCGCTCTTGCTCACTGGTGTCCCGCTCGTTACCTAAAGGTATGTGATTCATATGTGGCGATACTGATCCACATATGAATGTTTCAGTAGAAACAGTTCTGTTATTGAGCTACGCAGTTTGCGTAACTCCCATAGTAGTGAATGGCAGTTACAGAGGCAGCGTAGCATGCGAGCTACGCTGTTTCCGTAACTACTATTCAGTTCTATGGGAGTTACGGAAACTGCGTAGCTCAGCGAGTTACGCTGTTTCCGTAACTCGATCATGTAACCAGGATATGGCCGGAAGACAGCGGAGCCGGGTAAGATAGAACGGGGTTTAGGGGGCCCCGTTCTAGAGATAGGTGCAGGTCCCAGAGGTGGGACCCGCATCTATCTGACATTTATGACATATCCTATGGATATGTCATAAATGTACTTCATTGGAAAACCACTATAAATGCTGCGGTCGCTATTGACCGCAGCATTTAACTAGTTAAACGCTGCTCTAACGGCCAGGAGCAGAGATGGCGCAGTTCCTGGCCGTTAGAGCAGCGTGTCAGAAGCTGACACCTGCAGTCTATGGAGAGGGCTCAGCGCGTGAGCCCGCTCCATACATCATCCCCTCCCCTCTCCATGATGTGCCGGCACAACACGGGTCAGGAAGTAAGGAGCGGTCAGGAGGCCCGGTGCTGCCGACTGTAAGACGCAGGGACTTTTTAAAATTCACTGTATTTCATATCACAAGGGATATATTGTATTACCATCTAACTGTGATTCATTCATTTGTCATCTTGGCATGAACAGATTGTGACAATAATATGCCTTATTGCTAGTGCCTGTGCACTTTACATTGCCACCATAGATGTAGTTGGGTAGATAAAAAAGTTTCAATTTCTGCCTGTCTGAATAAAAAGGTCTCTTGATATTATCTGTATTTTTATTATATTTTTTATATATATATTTTTTACCTTTTTAATATTTTTTATATATATTTGTATTTTTATCATCTGTCAGTGTAGTGGATGTGCTTACTGTTCCACTCAATTTCCAAGCTCCTAGCACCTACATCCAAAAGGTGCAATCAGACAGTGCTCTCTCTATCTCTAAAAAATGTTGATTTTGATTTTCACGGCCTAATTCCAATAACACATTTTCTTGAAAATGTAAGAAATTGCTGCTAAAGTTCTAAGCCTTGTAACGTCCTAGAAAAATAAATGGATCTTCAAAAAACTATGCCAACATAAAATAGACATATGGGAAATGTTAATTAGCAACTATTTTGTGTGGTATTACGATCTGTCTTACAAGAATATACATTTAGAAAATGCTAATTTTTCCAAATTTTCGCCAAATTTTGCTATTTTTCACAACTAAACAGTAAATGTACCAACCAAATTTTTCCAGTAACAGTACAATGTGTCACAAGGCATTCCATAGTTATTACCACATAAAGTGACACATGTCAGATTTGAAAAATGGGTTCTGAGCCTTAAGGCCCAAACTAGGCTACGTCATTAAGGGGTTAACCATTTCAGCAATTTGTGCTACAGTATCTCTTCTATGGGATATATATATACACTGACTTTATGATGTCTAGTACTGGAAATGCTATAACTTTATTACTGACTGCTAACAATGGAGTGGGTCTGGCACTGGAAACTAAGTGTTTGATAAATCTGTGCACTTTAAATGTAAAATACACCCACCACTTGGTTGACTATAGATGCATTGTTGACCATGGAAGAAGCATTCTTCTAGCCACTGTGCTCCAGTACAGACATTACATATGCTAAGCTGCTATTTGCATAACTTACAATATATGTTTATTTTATTAACATTTTCTACTGTGTTTTTTGACATAAGGTAACATTTTCTGAAATGGTTACACAAAGGAGCCTTTATACTCATAAGAATAAATTCTGAGAATATTTTATAGTGTGGGATATGAAAACTGCTAGGTTTCAGGAACATGGCAGTCAAGACTACGAAGTAGGCTGAGAAAATACCTCCTGTCACAGTTGATAGTACATCATTGCTACAGTAAACCTTTCTTCGTTAAAGGAGAGAAAATTAAAAATACTGCTACATTCTAAATACATTTTACTGTGAATTTTCCCTCATACCAATAACACAGATTACACTTTTTTTTTTTTTTACTCTGGAAGAGAGATACATTCTCTTTAGTACTGTCTGCCCCTGCTGAGTAAACTAGTTTGGATCACCTACCAGGAAGAATGTGGGGAGGTAACCGTTGCTCTCAGCATATGTGGTAGTTCCTGTTACTGCCATAGACTTTTATTGGAGCGGCAGGTTGCATACTTGACCACCGCTCCATTCTACACCTCCTGGCTGCGATCTTGTGGCTGGAGGGAACACGTTCTGATGATCGTGGGGGTAAAAGCGGTCGCACTTCCACCAATCTATCTATCACCTATCTAGTATATAGGTGAGAATTTTTTATAACTGGAATACCCCTTTAATGCATATTCTTTTATTATTGAGTTCAATATATAAACAGTATGCTGTAAGCTCCTCAGCTCCCTCTAGGTTTGGCTATGGGTAGCCAGATTTTTCTCATTTAACGATATGTCTATGCAGGGGATTTCGAGTTCGGCATCATATAAATGAAGCTAAGGCTGCTTTCACATCTGCGTCAGGGCTCCGTTCCGTCGGAGCTTTCCGTTGGAACTGAGCCCTGATTGACACAAACGGAAAACATAGGCTTCCGTTTCCACCACTATTGATTTCAATAGACAACTATGCTATTGATTCCGTCAAAACTACGGAACCCTTGCACAACGGAGACAAACGGAAACCATTTGCACCAGATCCGTCACCATTGAAACCTATGGTTTCCGTTTGTGTCAGTCAGGGCTCCGTTCCAATGGAAAGCTCCATCGGAACAGAGCCCTGGCGCAGATGTGAACGCAGCCTAAGATTGCTAAATATACATATATTACATTTATCAGAACACCTAATGTTGGACCTCTATGTGACATGGTGCTAGAAGGTGAACATTCACTTTAAAGGTGATTTAAATCATTTAATCTGACTTGCAATATCCATCAGGGTGGATCATGAAACTGCAGGAGCCATGCTATTAGAAAGCCGACCAGGAGAACATCTGGGAAGTCCACAT
Source organism: Rhinoderma darwinii (assembly GCF_050947455.1). Classification (NCBI taxonomy): domain Eukaryota; kingdom Metazoa; phylum Chordata; class Amphibia; order Anura; family Rhinodermatidae; genus Rhinoderma; species Rhinoderma darwinii. The sequence continues at coordinate 363,562,010 of NC_134690.1, read as the reverse complement.
TGTAGCCAAATACAATTTTGGGGGCTGGGGATAGGACAGATGAAGTTTTCAGTTTTTAATTATCACGTGGATAAGGTTATGCAAGTTCAATATGATAAAATTATGAATTCAGAAACTGCATGTACACATAATTAAAACACTGACATTTAGCTTTAAGTAATAGCAATAGAAGGAACATCTACAAATGATAAAGTGCTTTTGCCGGAATGTGCTTCTGTCGCTATTAGGCCGGATTCCCACGGGTCGGATACGCTGGATAAAAACTATTCAGTGTATCCGACCTAGAACCCACAGTACATTCTGTACAGGTGGAATTTCCGCTGCAGAAAGCAGGGTTAAATAAAAAAAAAATGGTTTATACTTACCCCTCTCTCTCTTCTGTGTGTAGTCCAGCCTCCTAAGATGACATTGCAGGCCATGTGACTGATTCCGCCGCAAAAGTCGCAACACTTGTCTATTTGTTGCGGGTTTTGCATCCCCATTGAATTCCATGGGGAAAACCAGCAACAGAAAAGCAATGAAAGCACAGCATATATTGACATACTGCAGATTTAAATTCCGCACCGCAGGTCTATTTATTAACGTTTACACTGCAGGTTTTTTTCTCATTCACTTTGTTGATACTGTAAATGCTGCGGAATTTCTGCAGCGTTTACGCTATGTGAGAACCCGGCCTTAAAGCTTTGCTGAATTACAATACACGTCCCCACATACTGCGTTGGAACAATAAAATTAGGCATTAAAAAGCAGAATATTGTCTATCTGACTGATTTGTACTCTTCTCCGTTTTTGGTAGAGGATGTTTCAATAATAGGCGCCCCGACTTTGGAGTAACAAATACGATATATGAAATCAGGTCTGCTTATATAATGATACAGGATATTTTGTGCTATGAGAAGACTATGTGATAATATAACAGATATGTATTCTTCAAGGAACATTAGTCACACAGAGCTGTAGAGAAGCGAGGAGCCTAGCGTTGTACATTCATTATACATTGAATTGTGTATGCCAAAGGAACTTTCGGCTGAAGAAAAAAAAAAAATCACCTTCAAGTTAATAATTTAGGCCCTAGCTGTTCACATTTGCCACAGCTAAAATATTTAAGCTTCTGCCTGGGTGAGATAAAGCTGAACTTCACCTACTCATCTTGTGCCATGGTACAAAGTACTTTTATCAGTTTATGAGTGGGAACTTCAATAAACGACTTATTTATATTCTGTCTTATAACTATCAGGGGAAAGCAAACTTCATGAGTTTTGGTCTATGAAGGGTAAAACAATGCGTCATTCTAGAAGTGTTAGTTTTCTCAAATCGAACTTACTATGGTCAACTTTTAGACCTGTACCACTGTTTCTGCTGTATAGAAGTGTGGTGCAATGTTTTGATGGTCTAATGTTCTAAAATGGTCCAATGCCTTTGACAGGGTAAATTGGAGGTATCTGTCTCACATTTTGTCGCGCTTTGGACTGACGGGTAACATTGGCTCCGCAATATCGGCATTGTACTCTAATCCTTCGGCTAGGGTTTTGACCTCTGGTTTTCTTTCTGACCCCCTCACAATTAGTAATGGTACACGGCAGGGGTGCCCTCTGTCCCCTCTCATTTTTGCTTTGGTAATGGAGCAGTTGGCGGAAGCAATTAGGACCAATTCTGACATAAAAGGTATTAAGGTAGGATCTGCGGACCATAGGATAGGCCTTTATGCAGATGACGTTCTCATATCTATAACTGACCCATGTACATCATTGCCTGCGTTACAAGACTCTTTAGCGGAGTTTGGAAGAGTTTCTTATTATTCGGTTAATGCTTCTAAGTCCCAGATATTGAACTTGGGGGTTGATTCCCAAACTAAAAATAGGCTGACATCTCAGTATCCATATAAGTGGCAGGAGGGCAGTATTATGTATTTGGGGGTGTATATCACTAGCCCCAGCTCCGCACTTTTCTCTAAAAACTATATGCCTTTGTTGTCTAAAATATCTAAAATGTTAGAGGGGTTTTCAAAGCCAATGATCTCGTGGGCAGGGAGAGTGGCGGTGGTGAAAATGATGGTTTTACCAATTGTGTTGTATCTATTTCGTACTGTTGCTATTCCTGTGCCTATTAACTATCTTACGAACTTACAGAGAATTATCACTAATTTTATCTGGGCAGGACGGAAACCCAGAATTCGTGTTTCCACTATGACTAGGCACTGTTCTAATGGAGGAATGGGAGTCCCGGATGTTAAGAAATACTATCACGCAACAGTTCTTTCTCATCTTAAGCACTGGTGGAGGGGGCATACAGATCTCAGATGGGTGGAGATAGAGAGGGCTGCTGCAGCTCAACCCTTGATTTCCTTGTTGTCTATGGGTAGACCCTCCCGGTGGGTGCCGTCTGTCCGCCTTTCCTCGATAACAATATCCTTGTCTTCATGGCAATTTTTAGTGGCTTCCACACCTATAACGGAATGCGTGGCTCTGAAACTATTACCGCTGGGATATATTTCCACGTTAGTGCCGGACCTTCATGTCGAAAACTGGGTACTAGCTGGGTTGAACACTATAGGTTCTCTGTATGATTCCGCCATTTTATTTTCGTTCCAACAACTGGTCCTCAAGTATGGACTCCCTCAGAGGGATTTTTATAAATATTTACAACTCCGTCATGTTTTACACTCTCTAACAATAGACGCGCCCTATTTTCCAGCTACTGCATATAGATTCTTTACTAATGCGAACCAGAAACTTAGGGGCATATCGTTGTTTTATTCTGGGTTCAGTAGTACAGTGTCCGCATCAAAACCCGGCTATTTCCTGAAATGGGAAGCGGATTTAGATCAAGAGGTTCCGCTCAAAGATTGGCATACGGCTATTCATTGGGTTAGGAAAATTTCCAGGGGAGCTAGCCATTGGGAAACTGTGCATAAAATTCTCTTACGTTGGTATAGAACTCCCTCCCAGATAGCCAAAATTAACCCCCTGTACTCCCCCCTGTGTTGGCGGCAATGTGGTTTCCCAGGGAACTATATGCATGTGTGGTGGCAGTGTCCCTTGGTGTTTATATTTTGGAAGGTGGTGTTTACCCTTATTAGCTCTATATCAGCTACTCAGATCTCTCCCTCACCTGCCTTAGCCTTATGATTCATAGGCTTGTCTGATATCCCTGCACAAATCCGACATGTAGTAGGTCATATTATCCTAGCCGCTAGGTTGTTGATTGCTAGGTCGTGGAAGTCTTCTGCTCCCTTAACGGTGGCAGAATTGGTAAACTTGGTTAAATTTGATTATGTTATGGAAAGTATGGTGGCGGTACGACTCAACAAGGTTGAAAAGTTCACTGTAAATTGGTCTATATGGTGTGCCTACCTGAGCTCCGGGGCTCTCCCTCACTAGGATGTTAATGGGAACTCAACCCTAAACCCTGAATGTGTTTGAATTTAACCGATTTTTGGACTCTCTGATACCTATGACTTTGTATGTATGGGATTGCATCCTGGAATATTGTTTGGTTCATAAGTTGTAATTTTCCTAAAACAGTATGTTACTATGATAATATGTCAACAGTGTAATGCATAATATTCTGTGACCTTTATGTACGGCCATGTTGGCCTCACTGTTTGCAATGTATTCTATGTTTTACAAAATGTTGCATAAAGAGTGAAATGTAAAAAAAAATAAAAAATGGTCCAATGCCAATGCCAGTTTCCATACTTGGCACTGCTGGCAGTCAAGAAATCGGTTAAGACAGAGAGATCTACAAAATGGACCATGTACATGGAGTATATCACAACATTGATTATTTCACTAAGATCCAGGATCAGGACAATCAATCCAAAGATGGTTCTTCTGACTGGGATTCATTATTTTATAGTAGCACGTGGTTATAGTCGTAAGATAGATACTGCAACAAGTGGAGGCATAGATAGGTTAATGCTTCATATTGAATCTCTCTTATACCACATTACTAACAGATTTTTGAACAGGATAAATCCATTAAAACACTTTTGAGACCACCACCCAAAATTGCAATGGTCTACAAAAATTTGTTCTTGCTGGAGGGTGGTCTTGCCAAAAGAGTTGGTCTTTTGGAGAGGTTTCACTAAATCTAAAGAATCCAAAATATAAAAAGTAGTTAAGTGTAACAATATTACTGATTCAGAAGAAGAACCTTATAGATGAATACACTAGTTGTAACCAGTTAATAGTCTAAGCTAACCTGTTATCCTATACTATAGACATTGTAATAAATACAAATCATCATTGTTGAATTAAGGCACTGTATGACCGTAATGTCTGCGGTCCTATGATTGCAAATATGCATAAAAGTCAAGTTTTGGAGAAAGCTAGACAAGCCAGGAGACGTCAATAATTGTAGAAATGTCATGACTATCAAATCACCATAGAACCATGGAATAGAGCAGTGTTATTAAAAATAAGAAAATCTATTTGGGTGGAATTTGATATATAGACCGCTCTAACAGTGGACGTAATTATCAGTCTAGCATCGATAGCAACTCATATGGGGCCCATTAGCCAGGGATGCCCATCTCCACTAATAGATCATGTGCAGTTAGTGATCACTTTTGATCTCTTTTGCAAAAGCGAACAATCTACAACATCCTAGAATGGGCTCCAACCAGCTCCCGTTCTCCCGTCTAACACCATAAAACAATGTACCAAATAGCTGTAGTGCTTAGTTAAACTCAAAGTATGGTGGTACAATATGACCCTAATTTCCAATACATAATACAAGTAAAGTGTCACTTAACAAAAGCACCAGAGTACCCTCATTTTAGGTATACAGGAAAACACGCCTAGTTGCTAAATATAAGAAAAATAATAAAGGAGCCATAATGTAACAACAGATTAATAAACATTATCTGGGTACCTACATGTATATATTTGATAAAAATCCTAATGGCAATGTTAATGGCCGCCATTTACCCCGATAATGGAAGGGGAGAAAGAAAGGGGTATTGGATATAGATCACTGGCAGAGCAAAGAAGGAGGAAAAGACCGAGAGGACTAAGCTTTTCATGTCCTGAACTCCCTTGATGAAAGTAATTGTGGTGGAAGTTTTGCTATGGGGTCCCATGGTTTCTTGTTACCCACCTGCTCCGTACCAACTGCCTCTCAGATATCAGGGGATCCTATGAGCTATGGCTTGTCATGGCACCTATGTATGGTGTGCCAGATCAATAATAGCCTTACAAACGCCACTACCCTCATGGGTTCTGTAGATACATTCCCAGACTAACAATAGTCATATATATCTATTAATCTTCTATCTTTGCATGTGTGTTACACTAGACGTTAAAAAAAAGACGCAGGTAGGTGCGGCGTGTGTTGGTAGTCTCATTACTCAACATCACTTGATTCTAGCTGATTGTTCCTTTCAGACTGGGGTCAACATGTACACATGCACCGATTAATTCACATGTCATTATTTATCCCAATAAACCCTTAAATACGACCTCATGAGTTCTCTTGAGGCGCTAAAGCATGACAAGGACCTGATGTACCATCACAAGGGAATACACTGAGAACCCCGTACAGTCGCCCGCACCTCTAATACTCGAGTACTTGAAAGTTCACCAATCAGGCACAACTTACCAAAGTAATTGCGTGGCCACATGTCCATGATAGAATGACAGTCATTATATGTATTTATTTAATAAAGTGAGCTGTGTAATCCTTCTCTAGCAGCTCCTCAGCGCAGATACTTCATTAACGCTCAGTTGGCTTTGTTCCCAGGTGACTGATAACTTGTCTTACCTGGGAAAGGCTCATTTCTGCTGACATTTCATATTTCAGGTCCTTTCCAGCATGGCTGGTTTTAAGATCAGGATGCTTTATTCTCCTCAACCATGATTTGTCGGATGCTTGTTTGCTCTGATGGGATTAGGCTGTAGCATGTGCAATACGTGGCAGCTCTATGGATATAGTCATGTAGCGCAGTTTGTATTTTAGGACCAGATGCAGAGAACTGTGCAATGACATTCACAATGGGATAGAAATGATCGTATTTTCAGCGTTTAAGATGCCATGAGTTTCAAGAGTTTGTGTGTGTGTTTTTTTACATGCGTTTTAAGTGGCATATTTTGTGCATACTTTTTTCATGGCGTTTTTGAAGTCCTATAAAGAAGACTATAGCTGAAGAATGCTGCATCTTGAAAAAATGACACAGACTCTGCTACAAAAATGCCACACACCAAAATGCTGTGTACGTAGGCTTTCTCATAGAAAGTTACCATAGAAAGTAACATATGGCAAGAGAGTTAATAAAAAAAAAAAAACAACAACATAGTATAAAACACCACTGAAAATGTGAGTAAAAAACAAAAGAGGCAGAGTCTGGCATATTGGCTGACATGGAAAAATATGCATCATTGAGATAACAGCACCCAACTGCTATAAACCCCATACAGTGACTGTGACTATATGGAGAACAGGGCCGCCATCAGGAATTTCAGGGCCCCCTACAGCTACATTTTCTGGGCCCCCCTACCGTGGCACCGCCTGTTAACGGTACTCCGTCCAGTACTATATCATGGTACCCAGGGCCGCCATCAGGGGGGTATTAGGGGTACTGATGTGAGAGGCCCGGCCAAACCTAATTGAAAGGGGGGCCCGGCAAACTGCCGCGACTTGCCTTTGGTAGAAAAAAAACAGGCCCCTGCAATGGGGCCCGTTTTTTTCACCAAAAGAATGTCATGAGCTGCGGGCCCCCCTTTCAATTAGGTTTGGCCGGGCTTCTCACATCAGTACCCCTAATACCCCCCCTGATGGCGGCCCTGGGTAGCATGGGGGCCGTCAAACACCGCCGCCCGTGCGACCGATCACGCGCACCACGCAAACTCCCGCGCATGCGCACCGGCGACCGCCTGGAAGCGCGCACCGAATTTTGAGGCAGATTTTGACCTGCCCACACTATCTTGCCGCGTTTTTTGCCTGCGGCGATTGAGGACAGCAGACAGAAAACGCAGCGAAAAATGCATTTTCTGCCTCCCATTGATTTAGATGGCAGGTCAGAGGCAGAACCGCGGCAAGAAAGGACGTGCTGCTTTTTCTTTTTTCCGCGACTGGCTCCCATTGATTTCAGATTAAATCAATGGGAGGCGGTTTTGGAAGTTGTTTGGTGCTGATTCTGACGCAGTGTCCGAGTCAATATCAAGGCCCAAAAACTCTGTGAACTGGGCCTTATTGTTAGGGCTTATTCAGACGAACGTGTAATACGTCCGTGAAACGTGTGTGATTTTCACGCGCCTCGCACGGACCTATGTTACTCTATGGGGCCGTGCAGACTGTCAGTGATTTTCACGCAGCGCGAGTCCGCTGCGTAAAACTCACGACATGTCCGATATTTGTGCATTGTTCGCGCATCACGCACCCATTGAAGTCAATGGGTGGGTGAAAATCACTCCCAGCACTTCCGCAGCCGTATAAACTATGGATGAAAACAGAAAAGCACCACGTGCTACAAACATACAGAGTGTCATAATGATGGCGGCTGCGCGAAAATCACACAGCCGCGCATCATACGCTGCTGACACACGGAGCTGTTATGGACCTTTTGCAAGCGCAAAACGCCACGTTTTTGCGCGCGCAAAAAGCACACGCTTGTGTAAATCCGGCCTTAGGGTAGGAACACACTAGGCATGAACACTGCGGATTTTATGCAACACATTTTATTGTGGAAAATCCGCAGCGTATCACAGTCGCAGCAGAGTGGATGAGATTAGAACAAATCTCATCCACACGCTGCAAAAAAAATGGACCTGCAGTGTGGCTTTTTGGCTTTTTAAGTCGCATGTCAATGTATTCTGTGGAATCGCCGCTCCTCTGTTGCAGAAATGCTGCGGTTCTGCCGCAAAAATCACAAATGAGAAAAAAAAAAAAGGCCACTTTTTTAAATTTATAAAAAAGTTTAGACTTGCCCCGGCCGTAGTCCTGGTGACGCGATCCTCTATTCTTAGTGTAGCCCCGCCTCCTGTCATGACGTTTCATCCCATGTGACTGATGCAGCGGTCACATGGTCTACAGCGTCATCCCAGGAGGCGGGGCTACGTTCAGAAGAGAGAGATGCGTCACTTAAACTACGGCCGGGGTAAGTCTAAACTTTTTTTTCCCTGCAGGATTCCCGCAGCGGACACACCTCACCAAACCTGCGCCACTATTTGGTGCGGTTTTTCTGGCGGAATTCCCTGCGGCTCCCGGGATAAGCTGTGTAGTTTTACTCAGCATATCCGCCTAGTGTGTCCCTTATGATGTCGCTCCTGGAGCTGCTGCCGGTCTCTAAATAGGCAGTTAGTTCGGTAGAATTTGGAATTATTTTTTTTTGTGAACCAGCTTAAAAAAATACAAAACTTTTGTGTTAGGGCCTGTTCACATCACTGTTCGCTTCCGCTCCGGGGTTCCTTCTGAGGTTTCTGTCGGGTGAACCCCGCAACGGAAAGTGAAAGTGATAGCACAGCTTCCGTTTCCATCACCATTAGCGCAGTCGACTGCGCTATTAATTCCGTCCGAAAACCAGCCGGAATGGTGACGAACGGAAACCATTAGCGATGTTTCCGTCACCATTGAGATCAATGGTGACTGAAACGGAAGCTGTGCTGTCACTTTCACTTTCCGTTGCGGGGTTCACCCGACAGAAACCTCAGACGGAACCCCGGAGCGGAAGCGAACAGTGATGTGAACAGGCCCTAACACAAAAGTTTTGTATTTTTTTAAGCTGGTTCACAAAAAAAAATAATTCCAAATTCTACTGGACCAACTTCCTATTTAGAGAGCGGCAGCAGCTCCAGGAGCGACATCATAAGGGACACACTAGGCGGATATGCTGAGTAAACCTACACAGCTTATCCCGGGAGCCGCAGGGAATTCTGCCAGCAAAACCGCACCAAATAGCGGCGCAGGTTTCGTGAGGCATGTCCGCTGCGGGAATCCTGCAGGGAAAAAAAAGTTTAGACTTGCCAGGGCCGTAGTCCTGGTGCCGCATCTCTCTCTTCTGAACGTAGCCCCGCCTCCTGGGATGACGCTGTAGACCATGTGACCACTGCAGCAGTCACATGGGATGAAACGTCATGACAGGAGGCCGGGCTGCGCTAAGAATAGAGGATCGCGTCACCAGGACTACGGCCGGGGCAAGTCTAAACTTTATCAATTTAAAAAAGTACCTTTTTTTTCTTCTCTTGTGTGATTTTTGCGGCAGAACCGCAGCATTTCCGCAACAGAGGAGCAGCGATTCCACAGAATACATTGACACGCTGCGACTTAAAAAGCCAAAGCCACACGGCAGGTCCATTATTTTTGCAGCGTGTGGATGAGATTTGTTCTAATCTCATCCACTCTGCTGCGACTGTAATACGCTGCGGATTTTCCACAATAAAATGTGTTGCATAAAATCCGCAGTGTTCATGCCTAGTGTGTTCCTACCCTAAGGCCGGATTTACACAAGCGTGTGCTTTTTGCACGCGCAAAAAACGTGGCGTTTTGCGCATGCAAAAGGTCCATAACAGCTCCGTGTGTCAGCAGCGTATGATGCGTGGCTGCGTGATTTTCGCGCAGCCGCCATCATTATGACACTCTGTTTGTATGTTTGTAGCACGTGGTGCTTTTCTGTTTTCATTCATAGTTCATACGGCTGCGGAAGTGCTGGGCGGGATTTTCACGCACCCATTGACTTCAATGGGTGCGTGATGCGCGAACAATGCACCAATATAGGACATGTCGTGAGTTTTACGCAGCGGACACACGGACACACGCTGCGTGAAAATCACTGACAGTCCGCACGGCACCATAGAGTAACATAGGTCCGTGCGAGGCGCGTGAAAATCACGCACGTTGCACGGACGTATTACACGTTCGTCTGAATAAGCCCTAACAATAAGGCCCAGTTCGCAGAGTTTTTGGGCCTTGATATTGACTCGGACACTGCGTCAGAATCAGCACCAAACAACTTCCAAAACCGCCCCCCATTGATTTAATCTGAAATCAATGGGAGCCAGTTGCGGAAAAAAGAAAAAGCAGCACGTCCTTTCTTGCCGCGGTTCCGCCTCTGACCTCCCATCTAAATCAATGGGAGGCAGAAAATGCATTTTTCGCTGCGTTTTTTGTCTGCTGTCCTCAATCGCCGCGAGCAAAAAACGCAGCAAAAAAAACGCAGCAAGATAGTGTGGGCAGGGCAAAATCTGCCTCAAAATTCTTTAAGGAATTTTGAGGCAGATTTTTTTTTGCCTGCAAAATACTGTGTAAACAGGGCCATACATAAACAGCACTTTGAGATAATTTACTCACTGTCAGAAGAGCTGCTCCCACTCCAGTCCTCTTCCGGCGATGTCTTCCAGGGGAGGTCTTCGGTCCAGACGTCCAGTCCTTCACCTCCAGCCAGGCTCCAGGTAAGTTTTGTCCATGTGGGTCCGCTTCGTTCGCGGGTGCGCGGGCGGCCGGTCGCGGGTGCGCGCGCGGTCGATCGCGGGTGCGCGCGCGGGCGGTCTCCAGTGCGGGCGTTCGTGGATGCGCTCGCGAGTGCGCACGCGCGGCAGTTTCATTGTGCGCGCGATCGGGTGCGCGCGCGGGCGGACGGTTTGACGGCCCCCCATGACGAGGGGAGGGGGCCCGCAGCAGCAGCAGCTCACGACATTCTTATGGTGAAAAAAACGGGCCCCATTGCAGGGGCCCGTTTTTTCCTACCAAAAGAATGTCGAGGCAGTTGCCGGGCCCCCCTTTCAATTAGTTTTGGCCGGGCCCCTCACACCACTACCCCTAATACCCCCCTGATGGCGGCCCTGATGGAGAACAAAGACTACAATGCGCAGGTATGGAACACATTAACATTATGTGATAAATGCCAATTTTTCATTGGGAGTTTAACATTTTCATAATGGAAGGTGTCAGTGACATCACAGCCAATAGTGTTGCAGTGAGGACATCATTGCATTGTGCATTTAGAGCAGTTTAGAACAGAACCAGCTTTCAGCCAAGCCGTCAGTTCAGCTGTCCAGACGGAAATGGCTTTGACAGAACTTTACAGCTTCTATGTATAGGAATCAGATACATAGAAGCTGTATCTTAAAAAGTAAATATACATTTTTTTTCAAATAAATTTAAAAGTTGTTTTAAAACACATAAATCATTGATTTATTATATATTTTTCTTTAAATCATTTCAAATGTGTACAGAGCCTTTAAAAGTAAATGGCACTAAAAAGTGTCCAGATCACACTGACCACCAAACAACAAAACCAACAAGTTTTTAGAAGACCTATCATCTCTCCTGTCATGTCATTTTGTTACTACTTGTATTCACTAAACAGTTCAGGGGTATCTTTTCTTCGATGTCTGCAATGTGCTGTCCCTCTGTTATCCCTCCTGAATAAATTGACAGCTCGATGTTACCATTTTTAATGTTAGATGGGTGTCTCCCCTATAAACTCAAGTGGAATGGTAACACATAGTTATCAATTTATACATATATCTATCTATCTATCTATCTATCTATCTATATATATATATATATATCCAGGAAGAATAATAGAGGAACGGCACGGTGCAGATTTCTAAGAATAAAATCTTCAGAATTGATATTTTATGGAAAAGATTTACTAAAACAAAACATCTTAGATGAGTTGACAGGTCCTCTTTGAAGGGGAAATCCAGCCAAAAATGATTTGCTGACATGCCATGCATAATTGTCAGCAGATCATATCATATTGGTGGAATACGTGAGCTCAGGCCAACAGTGATTTCCAGAATAAAGTGGCTGCTGCTCCATATAGAGTGATTTTCTTTGGCCCTGTTCTGAGATTCCAGTCTCAAGTTTCAGATACAAGTATCCATTTAATCCTATCTCATACAATTAAAATGTGTTTACTAGTTTTTATTCACTCACCATACTGTAAATGAATAAGATGCTTGCATACAGTGTTGTGAATTCAACAACATATTCAAACACCCACTTGAATTGTTTAAAAGGGTTTGTCAGCGGTTTCCTCCATGGCAAAGAGCCAGCTCTTAAAGGGGTTGTCCGGTTTCAGAAAATAAATGTTGTTTTTTGCATAACTAAAAGTTGTACAATTTTCCATTCATTACGGTTTTCAACATCTCTGCTTGTTGTTATTCCATAAGAACATTCATTGTTTATTTCCAGTACATAAAATTCTGTCCATGGTCATGTGATGGACACAGGTGCACAGCTCGTTACAGTTACAGTTATATGTGTATCAGAGCTGTGTCTTCTAATGATCCTAGCACCTGTGTGTGCATCACATGACAATGTAACCATCCCAGCACCAGTGTGTGCATCACATGACCATAAACAGAATTTTAGCCATTGAAGGTAAACAATGAAATCGTTCTACTAAATGTCAACAAACAGAGAGGAATTGATACAGAATGTATATTGGAAAATTGTAGCATTTTTAATTATGCAAAAAAATAACAATAAACGGGTAACTAAACGTTCAGAAAACATCTGACATGTCATAGTGACATTTTGAGAAATTTTGATCAGTGGGGGCACGGAGACCCCACCGATCACTAAAACAAAGCTGCAAAAGCGCTCGGGTGAGAGCTGAGCCGCTTAGTTTCTGATCGGCTTTTCTCGGAAAGCTGATGTAATGGCATACAGACTCAATAGAAAGTCTATGGGTCCGTACACCGTTACATCAGCTTTCGGAGAAAAGTCGATCAGAAACTAAACGGCTCAGCGCTTACCTTAGCGCTTCTGCCGCTTTGTTTTAGCGATCGATGGGGGTCTCAAAACTTGACATGTTAGAAGTTTTTTTTAAAAGTTTAGTTACCCTTTAATTTGCTAAAAAAAGTCATAGCAAGACCGTGTATGCTTATTTTTCAACATTTGATGCATTTGTGCCAATGTTAGGTGCCTTACAAGACCATTGTGTCTGTAAACAGGTGGACTTCTCACATGAATAAAACAAAACAAAAAACACTTAAAAGTAATATACCAGTAAATTAAAAATGTACGCCTGTCATGAGTCCAATGCAAAATTTCAATTATATAGACCATTAGTGCTGTTTGTCTTTTCTCAAGTGATGAAGAAACAGTGGTTAATGGAAAATAAATAATGAGATATTTTAATGCATTGCACAGACATTCTGTCTGCATATATATCATTATAAATGTCACTCATTATATCCATCTCCTATGTATTAACCTTATGACAGATTACACACAGCATACATAGGCTTGATTTACTGGCCAACATCCTATGAAATATACATACTGGGGACACATAAATAGAAAGAAGAGAATGCACTTTACACCTTTGATCCAACTAAAGAATGATCTCAACATAAACTTTCTTATTGATGATTCAGTTTTGATCCACAGATGTGAACTGTTCTGGTGCCATGGAAGTGGTGCCTCAGATGTGGACATGTCAAGGTGAAGTAGACATTGGTTTGAAAGATCAGATGAATTGGATGAATTAAGGGTGCATCAGATATCTGCTGCTGTTTTACAGTCTATAGTAGAATAATACTTTATTAAGGGGCCCCATGATCCTCCAAAAATGGTGCCTGATTGGAGATTGGGGTGGGGCACATGGTGGGGGCACGTGCACCCACAGAATTATATGTGTTGGAGCATCACAAATATGTCTGCATATAGATGCCTGTCACGTAGGGTTCGTGGACCCACTGGACCGTACCGCCTTGGCGGTATGGCAGCTGGCCAACAGGGTGCAGGTCATAGTTCACAGTTCGTATAAGGTACCTGTGGCAGCTCGGACAGTAGCAAGGCAGGCTCGGCTGGGACTAGGCAGCGGGTAGACGTCCGGCGTGGAGCAGCAGGACAGGCATAGGTACAGCACAGCACGACTACAGCACAGCACGACACTAGAACAGGATAGCACGGGATACGGGATACAGGAACACTGGAACTGGAAAACACTAGGAGACCATTTGGATAGACAAACTAGGATATGACAAACAATGCTCAGGCATGGGAGGATGGGGCTGGAACCTTCTTATAGCCTAGGGTGCTCTGGGAGCAATCAGCTCAATCTCCCACATGCGTGCGCTTTGGCTTCTTAAGTATGGACTGAGCTCGCGAGCGCACCCTGGTGGTCACAGTGGAACAGGACGGCCATATGTGCAGACATCTCTGGAGAGAAGAGCGTCAACTGGATGGAAGGAGTTCGTGGTCAGCGACCACGGACGTTACAATGCCCTTCGACATATAGCACCTGTCTTACCTGGCTAATGATCATAGTGGCTACTAAAGTGACTGCTCTGTTACCATTCTATGAGACCAAAAGGTATTATTAACACAAGAGTAAGGCATTGGCACTGCAATGCTCCAACATTTTTTGCAATCTTAGGGTATGTGCACACACACTAATTACGTCCGTAATTGACGGACGTATTTCGGCCGCAAGTACCGGACCGAACACAGTGCACGGAGCCGGGCTCCTAGCATCATACTTATGTACGATGCTAGGAGTCCCTGCCTCTCCGTGGAACTACTGTCCCATACTGAAAACATGATTACAGTACGGGACAGTTGTCCTGCAGAGAGGCAGGGACTCCTAGCATCGTACATAACTATGATGCTAGGAGCCCGGCTCCCTGCACTGTGTTCGGTCCGGTACTTGCGGCCGAAATACGTCCGTCAATTACGGACGTAATTAGTGTGTGTGCACATACCCTTAAATTGCGATCACGTGAAGCATGTAGATATGTGATCTCATGTGCCCCCCATAGAATAACACTTCCAGCGACAACCAGCCATATCTCATGACAATCTACAGGGGCTGTTGGGCCTAAATGGGGATCTCTTAGTTCCGGCTGAATAATGCGGAATTTAGGAGCTTTGTCATCGTTTCAACTGCACTGCATGATGTACTTAGAATTGATCATACAACCTTATTCATTGTGCATCAGGAACTTAGCATATAGTAGGTTTGCCACCAGACTGGGAAAACCCCTGGCCCAGCCGCTAGTTACACTGGGAGGCCGATAGAAGTAATATTTTTACCAACAATAGCAAGTGCTAATATTTTTGCATAATAAAAAAGTGCATGCTCGGTCAGGTTACTTCTTATTTGGATTGGGTACAACTCCTTGTCAGGCCATCCAGCCCTAGGAACATCAGCAGCGTCAGGACTAGGTCAAGTTTGAGATTGGCCCCAGTGGGAGATTGCAGCAGAAAACCATAGACACTCTCTTTCAGCAGCTGGACATGTGCACAATGCCTATCTGCGCAGTCCCAAGAGTTAAGAGTGGAGGTCGAAGGAAGATGAGGATGCTGACTTAGATACATGAAGTTGTTGCATGTCTGAGGTCCACAGATCTAAGTTTCACTTAGCGGGAAGTCACGCCGTCAAAACCAGAGCTACTTTTTACCCATGTTAGGGTATACTTCCCGGGCTTTGTGGTGGGTTTTGTCACAATTTGCGCACAATCCCGGCAGAAAAAACGCCACAAAACCAGCACGTGTTAAAACAGCCTAAACATGGCGGGTATTTTTGGGTGGGAAAAGGGGGCAACCCTGATTGAACACCATGGGGATGATTTATCACGACTAGTGCAAGAGAATACGAACCAATCAAGTTGCTTTAATTTTCTATAGTATCTCTGGTAAATGGGAGATGAAATCTGATTGGTAGAAATTGTAAACTTGCAGCAATTCTGATACAACTCCTATTTCTAGATTTAGCATACCTATTTCTGAAATTCCATGTATTCAAGAATTTACAACATATCTTTTAGGCTCCGTTCACATATGCATCGTGGGTTACATTTAGAACAGAAACCACAACACATAGTCGAATCCTTTTATATAGGCACGCTATTTTTCTCATCAAATCTGATGGAATCTGCAACAGCTTTTGACGCGAATGTGAACAGAGCCTTAACCAGAGTCAGTTAAAATAGTATTAATGTATTCTCCTGTTTGTATATAGAAAAAATAGAGACACTAAATATGTGAAGGAAAAATTCTACCATGAGTCTACTGCAACGTCCTGTGCTTCTGAAACATCAATTAATACATGCAACGTGTTGACGCCCCGGAGCTGGTGAAGTTGCTGGTGATTTCCATGGTAACAAATGTGGAACTTCTTATTTAAGGCCAATCAGTAGATAACGGATGACAGTGAACAATGAAGGAGTCAAGTCTTAAGATTACCGCTCAGCAGATTCTATACACAACCTCCTCGATTAGAATCAGCATTATCATTTCAAGAAGCTCGCTGCTGCATTTTTCATTTGGCTGTAAAAGAAGTTGAATGTTCGAGTATATAATAGCACAAGGAAGCTGAAATGTGCTGCTTATACTTATGAGCATTATTCTTTACAATTCAATAGCGGTTATGTGGCGTACCTCCACTTAGAAATGTATACCTTGACTGTGCTCTTAAGGCGTATTACCTGCAGGGACGTTCCCTATTATTTTTATAGCTAAAAACTGAAACTCGTAGTTCTGCGATACTAACGACATTAATAACCTATCGCTAGTAATACAAAATACACAATGGTCCACATTAATTATTCAGTTTACGCCTGGTTTCAACAGAAATTGCACAGGTTAAAATTTGGCATCTAATATTGTACTAAAATTTAGCCAAATTTGCACAAAAAATTCAGCATTTGTCTTTTTACTCCAAAAACAGGCTAGAAAATTGGTGTAAATAGCTCATAGGAGGCATAAAAATAATTTAAAATACTGTAATCAGTCAATTCAAAATGCACCAGATTTGTTCAGAGGCATCTTTTTAAAAATTATACGCAATTCTCGTCAACCTAATTATTAATAAATGTGGGCCAATATGTTAACATTTAATTTACTACTACAATAACCCACCACACTGTGGGGTGGATTGAGGGAGAAACTTAATTTTATGCTTTTCAAAAATGTAGAGAGAAAGGGGCTTGGCTAAGAAGAGTCGTAAAAATGGCAATTTGGCCTCCATGTGTTTCAGCCATGATATTTTTGCAGCCGGGTCCTAGATCTTAGTGATAAGGACAACATTTTCAATGAGTTTGTATGTTCTCCCTGGGATCGTTCTAAAGGTATGTTTACACGGCTTATTTTCAGCCATTTTTCGGGCTGTAAACTCCCCGAAAAACGGCTGAAAATACAGGGGCTGAATGCCTCCAAAAATCTGCCCACCGATTTCAATAGGAAAAACGGTGTCCCGTAAAAAAAACGCCCCGTAAAAAAAAAGTGCATGTCACTTCTTGAGCAATCAAAAAACGCTTGATGCATAAAAAACGGCTGAAAATTAGAGGCTGTTTAACCTTGAAAACAGCTCCATATGTTACAGCCATTTTTTGTTAAGAGTGTGAACATACCCTTAGAGCTCTTGTCTCCTTCCACAGTCCAAAATACATACAATATAGAATACAGGCAGCGGCAGCATGATCGCTGGGATTTACTTATGTTACTTATATCGCGCCAACATATTCCGCAGAGCTGTACAGAGGTCCTTACTTACTGTCCCCATTGGGACTCGCAATCTAAATTCCTTACTGGTATGTTTTTGGGGTGTGGGAGGAAACCGGAGCACCGGGAGGAAACACACAAAAACACGGGGAGAACATACAAATAGATATTGTCCTTGGATGAATAACTCATCCCAGGACCCCAGCGCTGCAAGACAACAGTGCTAGCCACTGAGCCACCGTTCTGCCCGTAGTGGTAGGGGTGCCATGGGATGCCGTTAGTGGTAGGCTGCTGCTACAACTAGAACCAGCACAGACCTATCAGTGACAATAGTCACTATACCAAGGCTGATATCCCCTGTAACTGTAGAAAAATATAGTGTAACAAATATCAGCCTAAAAAAAAGAAAAAATAAGTGAATTAAAAAATACACATTAAATACACCCCCAAAAAAAGTTCCCGCCGCCAATCATTGTCATAACGCTAGCACTGAATCAATTACCCTAAAACAGACAGGTAATATATCAACATTTACGGTAGACAATGACAACCACAAATAAAAGTCTATTTTAGGGTAACTATATTATTACCAGAAGACATTAGCTAGGAAATATAAAAGCATATTTTTTTTTACTATTTATTCCCAACTATTAGCCTTAAAATTCTAAAAGAGAAAAAATGATGTGTATACAAATAATAAAAAAAAGACCTGAATTGTTCATTAAAAAAAAGTTGCAAAAATCACGTCGCTAGCCCAACACATAAAATAAGTGATAGCCGTTTAACTAATGCGTGTTAAAAATGGCTAGACTGTGTCTGGTCTCTAAGTCTCATAATAGCCGGGGCTTGAACCCTTTAAGGTCTTACAATCAGCTGGTGCCAGGACCCAAAGTTTTAATAATAAATTTCCAAAAGTAGAGGTTGGGAATATTCACACGCCAATCTTAGTAAGCAACTATCTGGAGTAAGATCCATCGCCAACTGTCCGTGCGCCACTGAATGAAATCTACGTCAGCAGCTGGCATAGATTTTTGCTATGATTTCCACCAATTTCTAGCGTAAATTATTGTAAAAAGGGGTGGCCAGGCAACCTTCCACTAAGCCCTGCCCACTCGCAAGAGGTGAGAAAATCGGAAACAGCCATCAGAGACTGTTCTAGGCCAGAAAACTGCCATAGAAACGTTGTTTAAATTTCCCCAATGTGTTTATGTAGTACTAAATTACATTGTGGTTTTCTGCTCAAACAATTCAATACACAGTAAGGACTTGAAATGTAAAGATTTTGATTTTGGAATGGATATACATTCCTTACATCAGTCTGTACATTGTAAGCGTAACGGAGCATATAATACTAGCTATTTACAATGAAAAAATATTGATTTCCCTGTACAATGCACAAGGCCGTCAGGTCTAGAGACTTTTATAATATCCCTCATTTCCAATTGAAAAGGTTTTGTATTAAGCACTTCATTAACTGTTAGGGTGTGTTCACACTGCCTATTTTCAGACATAATTCTGGCGTTTTACGCCTCGAATTATGCCTGAAAAGACGGCTCCTTTACGTCTGCAAACATCTGCCCATTGCTTGCAATGGGTTTTACGATGTTCTGTTCCCACGAGCCTTTATTTTACGTGTCGGTGTCAAAATACGGCGCATAAAATGATGGCTCCTCAAAAGAAGTGCAGGACACTTCTTGGGACGTTTTTGGAGGCGTTTTTTATTGACTCCATTGAAAAACAGCTCCAAAAACGGCCATAAAAGACGCCGCGAAAAACGCAGGTTGTTAAAAAAACCGTCTGAAAATCTGGAGCTGTTTTCGCCTGTTTTTGCGTTTTTCGCGGCGTCTTTTACGGACGATATTGGAGCTGTTTTTCAATGGAGTCAATGAAAAACGGCTCCAAAAACATCCCAAGAAGTGACATGCACTTCTTTGACGCGGGCGTATTTTGCCGTGCCAACTTTTGACAGCGACGCGTAAAATGACACCTCGCCTGAATAGATAATCGTAAAACCCATTGCAAGCAATGGGCAGATGTTTGAAAACGTAATGGAGCCATCTTTTCAGGCGTAATTCGAAGCGTAAAACACAAATTACGTCTGAAAATAGGTTGTGTGAACATACCCTAAAGATAGCATTCACTATAGTACTGAAGCAGGGCAGAAATAGATCTGGTGCTGGAATCTAGAAATGCTAAGGGCCTGTTCACATCTGCGATGGAGGTTCCATTAGGGGCCTTCATCACAGATCCAGCTAAAAATGTGACGACAATGCTGCGCTATTGTTTCTGGTAAAACTCAATGAGTTCCGTCAGCCGCCGGTGATGTCCATTGTACAATGAAACCGGCGCTTCTGATATTTTGATTGTTCTGCTTCTCTGATGAAGCAGGACAACGGAAATACAAACGCAGATGTGAACAGGCCCTAAATGGTACAACCAAAACACTGTCAAACTACAAAACAATAAGTAGAGACTAATAGTTACACACATATCTTCCATATAATATAGCCAATGAAGTGTCCTATGATAATTGTAGGGTCCATGACATCAAATGATAATTTTAATCAAAGTTTATCTAAAATCTTGTAAAATTGTGATTGACTGTTAAACATAATTGTATAATATATTTGATTAAAGGTAAGTCCATACGTCACATTTTTCTCTGAAAACCACAGCAAAACCATGACAGAACCGCTACGTGAACAGGGCCGGCCTTAGAATACGGTGCCTTGTCCAGTACCTTCAATTGGCACCCCCTGATATGTTGTACTGTCATACAATGTACAAATAACTATAGCATTCAGTGCCAAATGGACAGCATCGTACACGGTGATTCCTAAATAACAGTGCCATACATTGGCCACAAAAAAAACAAACAGTACAGTGCCTAAGTAGAAGTGTCAAACAATCGCTAAGTAAAGATCAACATACAGTACCCAAATAATACCAAGACACAGTGACCAAGTAACAGTTTGATACATAAAGCAATTTAATAACTGTGCTATATAAAGTCTAAATAACACAACAACACAATTAATATTAAGATTTGTGGTGGTCACAAGCCTCGGGTGCCAGGCCATTGGAAGTGCCCCCATCAGCTGGCCATGCGTGTGTCAGCAGGTGATCATGCAAGTACAAAGTTTTTTGCATAATTGTCTAGTTTTTAGGACATTAAACATACCAATATACAAAATGTCTTAATATAAGCAAAAATGAGTGGTGCTGCATTGTAAACTATCAATTTGACACAGTCAAACTACTTCTGGAATCTGCGGGGTTCAAGTTCAAGCGTTCTCCAATTCAAACAGTTCTGCAATTGAAACACAATCACCACTTTTACAATTGGACAAACATAGGTCTACTTAGTGGTGGACCTCTACTGTTATAGGGTTCAGTATGTAAGAGCCCTAAACAAATGAGAGCCGATTGAGTAGTATGGGGGCAGTTTAAGAGGTATGAAACTTACTTAGGAGGCTTGGAGTGGTGGCTTCATTTTGAGGATAGGACAATCCCAGATGCATGGAGAAGAGGAGTTTGTGGATGAATGTCCAAAACTAGCAGAATGGAGCCACACTTCCAATCATATGGCATACTTAGTGGAAGCAGTGCCCCATGGCAGGATGAATGTCCAACTTATTTTGCAAGCCAATAGGGACTACGAATATGTCTTAGGTTGGTTTTACACGGGTAGATGTGCTGCCAGGTAAAGAGCACTGATGAGCAATAACAGCATGTCTATCGGCGGTAGTTTGCACCATTTACATGGAGCAATGATCATAAGTATTGGGTACGAACTATCGTTAATATGATCGTTCATCCCCATACAGTTTGCATCTTGTCAGTAGTACAGACTCTGTTCACACAGAAGAAGTGCTGCCGACAAACAAGCGTTTATTTGTTTTCCGGCTGATCACTGCCATGTTTACACTGGCCAATAGTTAGGGGCGAAAGTGGGCTCAATCGCCTGTTCATCAGCCCGTGTAAAAGGGCCTTTACTGATGAAGATTTCTAAAAAATAAATCTTTAAAATATTCATCTCCATCAAATCTCCATGAACTTCCATTGTCTCACATAAAAAGGTAACAATATGTTAAATGAAAACCATAAAAAACAAAACAAAGCATAAACATGACAAAAAGAAATGGTAATAAAAGAGATGGTCCCAAAATCATTAAACCAAACCTTCAAAAAGTTAATTTAGGATTTTTCTAAAGTGTGATTAATGGAAATGTTAGCAGTCCAAAAGGTCATGGGGATGCAGCAGAAAGGATGATAAATGATCTCTGATCATTGCAGTTGCCAATATTTAGTATTTTAAGATGTATTAAAAATGCTAAGTTCATCAGAAAATACTCTAATCACTCTGGCCCAGATTTTCATTGCTCTACCCTTCTGGGTCTTGCACCATTCTCACTGTGCTATCCACCTGAGAAGAACATTCTGATACAAGCCACATACAAGTGATAGATCTGGAAATTGCTCTTGTTAAATTAGCCCGGCTGTCACCCTCCGGTAAAAAGAATTAGAGCAGCCGTCAGTATTTCACTTCTTAATTAAACTTTAGATAACGTCAGCTTAAAATTGTATTCAGACAGTACAATCCATATCCTTCACCCTTGCTTGAGACTTCTTGCCACCGTGATTAGTTATGCTAATAGCAGGGCTTAATACCAATCCACATGGCTCTGTCGTGCTTCAAAGGGCAAGTTCATCATTCCAACTAGAAGTGGCATTTTGAGCATATGTGACATAGCCTCAGGAATATTTACAAATGCTTTAAGAAATAATGACATAAATTGTGACAATGTTTTACTAAACTGAAATATTAATAAAAAATAGCACTAATGTGACAAAAGCTATTTTCAGATGTAACGGTCCATGTGCATAACATATCCAACATACACGGACTGTCTATGGCATCACATGAAATACGGATCCGCAGGGATTCCTTGTGCCAACATATGGTGCCTCCATGAGGCAACATATTCTCTGATAGAACGAATGCTTCTACAGGGAATACCTGCGTAATACAGCATGCAATGGAACCTCTTAGTGCCTCCATATAAGATCAGAGGCATAGAAAATTACAGTATAGGTTTATAATAACATATAGCAAGATATGGGCACCATATTTTGGCTCCTCACAAAATAAATCCGCAATACAGTCATATGCATGGGCCCTGAATTAAAAGCGATATCGAAGGATATGTGTAGTTATGCCTGGAATATATGCCACGTATACCAGGCTTAATGCAGATGTAGCATATTCCTTGCATAATAAAAAATGATGCAATATCTAATATATTTTGTGTTTTGATTCCTTACCATTTTCAACATCTCTGCTTGCAGTCAGCAAATGCAAACAGTCCTGTTTACTTTTAAAGGCTGAGATCCTATTCTCAGCATACACAGCTCTGATGCACTTAAAGGGGTCATTTCATGAAGACAACTCTTTCAATTGGAAACTGACTAATCATGCCAGTTCTGCTTCTCTAACCCCTGGCAGTTATCACCATGGAGGGACACGTGTGGCCGGACATTTCACCAGCAGCAGCTGCTATATGTGGGATGTAGCATTACATGGCAGCCATTCAAATGAATGGACGGGCCCGGTCCACCAAAGCAGGACCTGCTCTTACAGAGTGGCGCTCCATTCTAGCTTATTGATGGGAGTCCTAAGTTGAGGACCCCTGTCTTTGACATCAATGTGCCCTAAGACAGCATATGGACACGGGTTTTCTTTATGAGACAACCCCTTTTAATTGGTTTTTATTCCGGTTGTTCAACTCAACGATCTCTGTATATCAAACGGTACATCTCACCAACACCATTGGTCAGTTACATTAGACATCTTGTCATACTCTGTGCCAATGGTGAGATAGGGGTCCGACTCCCACTTTTGTGCACTAAATTATCAGTTAATTCCGAAGACACTTTCCAACATGTGGGAACATTTCTTTTGTATTATACTGAACATATTGTCTCATCAATGTTAAGGACACGCTAACTTGGTCATACAATATTATTAAATAAATTAAATAAATTCAAGTATAATCTTGTTGATATATTGCTGAGTACCAGTAAAAGTTTTTATTTAGCTAGGAAAGGCAAAGTGTCCATTGAAGCCAGTGACATTGGACTTATTATACTGACCTCTAAGAGTTCTTTGAATTTGAGAGCAAACATTTGCACAATTACGAGCCCTGGGCATTGAAATCTGCATATGTTATGTGACATTTAATGAATAACCCCAATTTAATGTATAACCGTTGTTTTACATATTTATAAGCAACCCCAATAGCTACAAATGAAATCAATTTACATAATGTACATGTTCTACAGGAACAACTGCAACAAGAACACAAGTATATTTAAAGGCTATGCACACGTTTTGAAGAGAAACATTTAAAAAAAAAAAAAAAAAAATGTTTTTAAACAACATTTAAATGGACTTTTATTTGTTTTTTTTTACTTTTTAAAGGGATTTTCAACTACCCGACAGCTGATGACCTATCCACCAGATAGGTCATCAGTATATGATCGGTGCTTGTCCGGCACCCGGACCCTGCACCTTTCAGCTGTTCTGGCTGCCTGCAGGCACCAGATGTGATTGAACACTATGCAGTGTACCGAACCGGAAGCAGTTGGTTCTGTACATTGCATAGTGGCCGTGCTGCAGAACTGCAGCTCTGCTCCTTTTCACTTGACCGGAGCCAACTGCTTCCAGCATGGACCTCCAGTGCCCGCAGGCAGCCGGAGCAGCTGATCGGTGCGGGTATGGGTTTCCGACCGCACAGATCATATCCGGTGGATAGGTCATCAGTTGTCCGGTAGTGTAAAACCCCATTAAGATACAGCTTCTATGTTACCTGTATACATAAAAGCTGTATCATTCTGTCAGAGCCGATTCCGTCAGGTCAGCTGAACTGACGTCTCGGCTGAAAGCTGGTCTTGCATCTCTGACACACAGGATCCAGATAATAACGATCACATCTAAGTTATGAACTTAGATGTGATTATTATTAGCTGTATCCTGTGTGTCAGAGAGATGCAGAACCGGATAACAGCCAAGCCGCCAGCAGAATGATACAGCTTCTATGTATACAGTAAGCTTAGAAGCTGTATCTTAAAAAGTAACTATTTTTTATTTTTATAAAAGTCAATTTCAAAGTACTTTAAAATCACATTAAACATTGATCTTTTAAAAAAAAAAAAAAAAAATCTCTTATGGTGTACATAGCCTTTAAGTCATTGATGTGTGACTTATAAAACATTCACCGTGCACCTAAATGCTTAGTAAACATCAATGAGTCAATTGTATTTTGTTATTTTTACTTGCGTATTACTTTAATTTGCTTACGACAAATAACAATAATCTAAGGGATTGTTCCAAACATTGTTCCTACAACATTGTCAATGTGACAACTTCCTAATACACACGGGGAGAGATTCATCAAAACTGTTGTTGATAGCAACCAATCAGCTTCCAGCTCTTATTTTTAAGAGGCCTTTTTTTTTTTCATTGTAAACTGCAATCTGATTGGTTGTTATGTGCAATTGCTCCCCTGTGTTACAATTTCTCAATATTTTCAAGATCTCTGCTTGCTATAGAGACATAATCCTACTTAGAGCTGATCAATTGCTAAAATTTTGGCCAGTCTAGGCAATATTCTGTGGGCTAAACAGTCTGGGCTCCAACTGTGATACATTTTAACTAAACTGACGCAATGTAGAAAATTACAATCTAGAAACATCAGGACAGGAGAGAGACTTTTGCTGCTGCTGATGCATTTAGTTTAGGATTGCCTTGACTAAATACTTCTTTATTTACATAAAACCAAATACACATAGTTACAGAGGCTGTATGAAATTAGAAGGTCCATACCCCAGTATCTGCCAATGGTGGACTGTTGGACTGCCCCCATACACATTAGATTGCTGTCCGACCCCACCAAGATCCACAGGATCAATAAACTTTGATCTAATGTGTATAGTCAGCATTTGTCGTTCTGTTTGGGTGACCACCATTTCCTTACATGTAACTACTTGCACATAAGTGGTCACAAGAAGTTCTGCCTGCTGCGCTACAATGCATTTCCACTCAAGTGTATTTTATTACTTTGTCATTCATGCAGAAGGAAGCATTAGTTGTGGGTAATGGGTTAAAAACTCACAAAAAAAAAAAAAAAAGGAGGTTAAGGTACAGAAAGAAGAAAAATTCTAAATTATGTGGAAAAGATTTATTGGAGACTTTGTGAAAAAACTAGTAACAGTCTTTAATAAATACTAACTGCTGGGACTGTTCTATATATTGAGCAATAGATATAGCAAGCATGTAAGAGAAATTCTGCCGTGATAATAATTTATTATAAACTAACAAAATGAAATCAGTGTGGTGCCAGTAAAGTAGGGCACTAGGCACTGGTTCAGTAACAAAGGGAGGAAAAGCAATAGGAAATCAGACACAGATAACAGGAAATAAAGCAGTCAGGCTGCCTGATGGGCTCTATATTGACCATTAAGAAAATGTCTCTGTGTCATATTTTTATAGATAATCAAATTTGTGTCCAACAGAGTGGAAGGTATCATTGTGTCTTACAGTTATCAAAGTTTTATATCTGATGAGCAACAGGAAAATCAGAAAACAGTTTTGTAGATTTGCATTCTAGAAGGTTAAACAGGTTTTTATAACATTAGAGATTATTTGTTGTCACTGCGTGTATTTCCACAGCAGGGAGATAGCTCAGGGAGAGGCAGGAGGTGCTATTCTTACCGGCAAAAGTTACAAATAAATATATGCCGATGGAAAGCCCCCAACCAGTGGCGGATAGGGGCGTTTGGGGCGACCACCCAGGGCCTGAGGCTTCCGGGGGGCACAGGGCCATCCAAAGTACATTGCAGTTTTGTTTGTGTTTTATGCTGCGAACTGCGGCATAAACCGTGACAAAACTGCATTGTGTATGCCCTGCAAATAGACCTGCAGACATAAGGTCAGCTGACCTGATGTTTGTAGTTCTTGTTACTGTCGAGTGACCTGCAGGTCACATGACCATGTAGGCAGGTCCAAGTACAGCAGCAAAACTCCATAGAAAAGACTGTGAGCTGCTATGTAAGTATAAGGGGGATGGATTAGTTTAAGGTGTGTGGGGTCTGTATTTAGGGGGTCTGTCTGGGGTCTGTATTAGTTTAGGGGTCTGTTTTTAGGGGGTTTGGAGTCTTTATTAGTTTAAGGGTTTTGAGGACCTGTCCCCTCTCCTGACATGTCTGTTATAGGAAATCCTTGTATTCCACAAAAAGCCTTTGTGTAGCCCAGGACTAATAGACAAATGTGTGTTACCATTCCCATTGTCAGGAGGATGTGTCAGCGATGGGTTAAGACTGTCAGTATGTAGGGAGACAGTCCTTTGGCAAGGGGAATTGTAACACCCATCTGTCAATGTTCGTTGTAGCGTCAAATGGCCGCGGACCACTGTTCCTACTCACCCCTCGGGATCTGTGAGTGCTGGCCGGTATCTCCTTCCTAGGAGACGCCAGCACTCACTTCTGCTCCGCTCTGCACTGTCCCGTAGGGTGCAATCGCACGCTCGTGCCCAACCCTAAAGGGCCAGCGCGCACACATGAATTATATTTTAAATTAGCCCCAATCACTCTGGACTATTTAAGGGGCCCTGCCCCTTCCCTCCCTGCCTGAACATTGTTAGTAATTCCCATGTTAGTCTTTGCAGATGGTCCCCCAGTGTTATCCAATCCCCAGTGTTCCTGTGCTCTGCTACTTGTATCCTGTACCGTGCTTTGTTCCTGAGCCTGTCTAGAGATGGGGTCGTGTCCTGCTGCACCTACTGCCGTCTGCCACGTCTGGCGAAACCTGCTGCACCTACTGTCATCCGCCACTTCTGGCGCAACCTGCCACATCCAGCCCCATCCGTGCTAAAGCCTCTGCCACTGTCTGGACTATTCAGGTACCCTTGTGCTGGACTTTGTATTTATTGGGTGCTCTGTTATTTGGCCAGCTGCCTCCCCACTACAGCGGTGCAGCCTAGTGGGTCCACATACCCACAGACTGTGACACTTGTACAGAAAAATGGTGTTGATTATAGACACGCTGCGACAGAGCGGCGGTGGAGACGGGGGGCCCAAGTTTGGAGAACAGCCCAGGGTCTATGGTCTACTTAATCTGCCACTGCGCCAACACACATGGAAACGCAGCTTTAGATTATGAGCACCCAATGAGAAAAGGAAATAATGTGAAAAAAATATCTCCACCGTCACAACTTTTTTTTAAGGGTACGGCCACATGGAGTGGCCCTGACACGGTCGCAACGTGGCCAACAACCGCACTGGCACTATGTAGGAGCAGTTGTCAAATATCTCGTTATGGGGTATTCCGGTTACATGCGCATGCACACTGCCGCTCCATTCATTCTCTATGAGAGCGCCGGAGATAGCCGAGAGCAGTGTTCGGCTTTTTCCGGCACTGCCATAGAGAATGAATAGGGGGCAAGTTGTTCTAATTTGCAAAATTGTGCGGCCATAAAGGGTGTATTAATTCATGGCCACACGATTTTGCAGATAAAGGGACGGTTTACCCGCGTTAACAAGTGGCCACTAACAGGCTGTTTGTTAGCCGCGTTGTGACCGTGTCAGGGCCGCTCTGTGTGGCCCTACCCTAATTGTTCCAAAGCATCTATTTAAAAGCTCCTATGCAGATCTATATGTCTCCATGGTAATAGACTACAAAAAAAAACTTGTGTAGTCTGATCCTGCAGTCATACTCTCTTCCATCTGTCCCCTACTTCTTATTAACATCCATTTGGTAGGATAGTATGAACTAGGAGATGAGTGGATGGCAATATGGCTGCAGGAGCACAACTTACAGGGTTTTTTTGTAGTCTGTTACCATGGAGACAACGGTCTGCATAGGACCCATAGACCCAAAACAATAGGACATATTTTTAATTTGACTATTTGCAAATCTTCTTTTTTACCCATTTTTTTGAATTGGTTGCCAAGGTAGACATAACCTTTAAAGGGGTTGTCTCATGACAGACATTTATGGCATATCCACAGGATATAAAATCTAAACAATAAATTCATTAGCTCAATGTAAATTCTTAACACATGAAGGATAAAGTAATTTGGCTGCGCAGCAATAATATACAAATGCATACAATATAGAGAGTGGCAGGTTTGCCTACTTAATATTTATAGGAAAGGACTCTTATAACCTGCCCAGAGTACTTTTATGTGTCTTATGCTGGAAAACTAAACTGGCATTTAATAAAGTATAACTGCAACGTGTGAACTTGGAAGTTTGTAATAATCTTACAGAAGGTGCCATGCCAAGATATAACAGGAAAAGTACATTTTCCTGCTTCCTGCCAGTGCTTGCCCCTTTGGGTAATCACTGGTAGGAACTTCAATGGGGGCAAATTAACTATTCAAAATAAGTCATAATTGAGCAAGAATTTAGATTCACATTTATTAATGCATATCCATTAATGCACATCTCTGAACGCCGCTGATGGCATTGTCAACCTGCTATTACACGTATCGTCCTATTTTCATCAGTAATTCTGCTTATGTACTCAGTTCTTCCACCTTTCAGGTAGGGTAAACTAATTTAGAAGTGTTGTGTGCATGGACCTAAGGGTATGTTCACACACTGGACTAAAAACTTCTGAAAATACGGAACTGTTTTCAAGAGAAAACAGCTCCTGATTTTCAGAAGTTTTTTGTCCCACTCGCATTTTTCGCTGCGTTTTTTACGGCCATTTTTGGAGCTGTTTTTCAATGGAGTCAATGAAAAACGCCTCCAAAAACGTCCCAAGAAGTGTCCTGCACTTCTTTTGATGAGCAATCATTTTACGCGCCATATTTTGACAGCGACGCGTAAAATAAAGGCTTGTGGGAACAGAACATCGTAATTCTCATTGAAAGCAATGGGCAGATGTTTGTAGGCGTACTAGGGGCGTTTTTTTCAGGCGTAATTCGAGGCGTAAAACACCCGAATTTTGTCTGAAACCACTGCGTGTTAACATACTAACAGATCATACCATGTTTTCTAAACTGAGATTATGTACCATTATAAGAAGCTCCTCTGTAGACATTATACTACATGTAACCACCGCCAATGTGGTAATCCCACCATACTACTTTTACTATAGCTACGAAACAAGGATGTATACATGTAGTGTATATGGATTCTGAAATATTATATTTTATGCTGGTTTGTGGTTTTCCACCATGTAAATAATTCACATCTTTATGCCTATGTGTATCTTTCTGTGGTTGTCCACCATGTAAATATCAACCGCTTATTTTATGTATTTTGTTTGCAAACAACCTTGCCAAAGATCCGGATAGGTGTTTCGGAATGAATCCTCAATTTGTCATAATTTTGACTCATCTATGAACTTTACCGAGTGCTGCGGATGCGTCTACTATATATCTGCAGTCATTACCCTTTCTACATAGCGCCACCCATGACATTAAAAAGCAGTGCAGGTTTTAAAACAGATTATTGATTAATAATAAGTAAATAATAATTGTAATGATACCAATAATAAGAATTATCATTATGTGTTTTGTTTTATAAAAACATATGGGCACAAGATTCAAGACTACGGCTATGAATAATTACAAAATCACAATATATATTACACACAATAAGTGATGAGGAAAGTTCTTGCATGTCAAAATAATTGTATAGAAAGGTTAAAGTTATTTAATAGCAACAAACATGCGAAACAGATTAGCACGGGATATGCAATAATCTGAAGTGCATTTTAGAATACCCTGGAGCACCGTTCAGTATTTTAGTATTTCCAGTATAAACACAGTAGTGTTTGGATAGGGCAATGGAAGCACGAAGCTGCCTAATTTTTCTATTCACTTCTAGTCTCAGTTTGCTTAAGAAAATTGTATTTATTTTAGAAAAGTCTTCTACTATGTTTTAAGAGAAATGCAGTGTAAATCTACAAATAATTCAGGTTTGTTTCTGCCAACATCAAATAATTAGTGAATAGACAAGGTTTAGTGTCTTTATTTTTAAAAGTATAAATGCAGCAGAATTGAATTGGTTATCGAACTATTACTTTTGTGTACCAAGATAAATCTCTGCAGCAATTTAGACTAACCCTACTAAAAACACAGGAAATTCAATCTTGATATCACAATGAGTTTTAGATCTCAAATTCTGCTCTGCTACACTTGTATTGGTAAAATAGGAAATTACTCTAACCATACCAACATGCTAAAGTACAAATAAATATGTAACGCTTCATATTGTATGTTTTCCATATGGTTGCCACAAGATTTTTTTTTAATTTTCAAAAACACAGGATCAGTCTACACGTTTCCTTTAGGGCTCATGCACACGACCATTCTTTACTTCAATGTCCTATACAGTTTTGTTTTTTTTCCGGATAGCACACTGATAGCAACACTGCAGAAGAAATGCTAGCACAGGCTTCCAGTATCCGTAGTTTCAGTTGCTGCACATCTCGTATCTTCACAGCATAGACAATTGCCTTCAGATGACCCCAAAGATAAAAGTCTAAGGGGGTCAGATCGGGAGGCATTTCTTCTGCGGTGTTGCTATCAGTGTGTGAAGAGTGGGAGAAGAGGGTTGCATTGACAATCCAACACAATGGGCAGCACTTTGAACACATTTTATAAGTGGTCAGAAACTTGTAAATAACTCATGAAAGAATAAAGTAACACTAAAACCAAGCACACCATTGTTTTTCTTGTGAAATTCTCGATAAGTTTGATGTGTCACATGACCCTCTTCCCATTGAAAAAACTAAAGTTGGATACAAAATGGCCGACTTCAAAATGGCCGCCATGGTCAACACCCAGCTTGAAAAGTTTCCCCCCTCCCATATACTAATGTGCCACAAACAGAAAGTTAATATCACCAACCTTTCCCATTTTATTTAGGTGTATCCATATAAATGGTCCACCCTGTATATATATATCAGTGTATTTCACAAAGAGATTGGATCTATGGAACACAAAGGAGCCTGCATGAGGGACACGCCTATGGAGACACCGCCCCTGGAATGCAAGAGGAGTGTACAGAAGAACTTACAGCTGAGGAGCCAATAGGGCTTAAGCACGTCCCACCTTCCTACAGGGAAGATTTTTTTGTGTTTCTTTGTTCAATAAAAAGTTCAGTTCTTACTTCCTACTTGACTGAGGGAGGATGTGTACCAACTTGTCTCCTGGTATATTTTCTCCACGCATGCCCTCAGATTCCAACTTACGGAGGTGGTTATTCGGTGTGAAATAACAGGGAAAAGGAAGTTAACCCTGACACTTCACTGCAATAAAGTACTGAAATTTTTTGAGGAAATTTAACTAAGCCATAATATATAAGTAACAGAGTAATAAAACATAAAAAGGGCATTTATACACAAAATAAAAAAAAACATACACAAGAATAAAAACATTTGCAATTAAAGGGGTTGACCTATCAGAAAAAATTATTGCCGAGACACCCTTTATTAGACATAGCAAATTGTCAGGGGTTTCAGCTGCTACACTCATTGCAATCTGAAATTGTGTCAACACGGTAGGATTCTAGGTTAGACTTGATAGACCTGTTTCTTTTTTTCAACTTTATCAACTAGGTAACTATGTTAGCTAAAAATAAAATGAAGAAAAAAAAAAGTAGAAATGCCCTCTAAACCCAAAACATACTTTGTTTGTGTAAAGACTATCAAGTCAAAAGAAGTTGGTGTGTTGAAAATAAAAATGACATTCTAGAAATTGACCCCTTTCTTAAAGGAAAAGGCAACTACATATGACAAAAGGCAAAACTCTGTAAACAATATAATATTTCATCAAGACAGTAGTGAAAGTGAGACTGCAGCTCAGTGACGTAATGTTTGTCTTTTTAGAAGGCTTCGCGAAATTGGAGGATATGTCTAATATTTATTGTTCCTTTGCATTTGATACTTGTTAAAGCATTTTCTCTTTAACGTCACATAGGCTTAAGATGCATTACAAACAATATTCTACTATACTATCATTAGCTGAATGGCTCCCGCTGGTAGCAGAAGTGATCTGAACATTGACAAGGAAGTTACAGTATATGGAATCAAAAGTCCCTCTGGTGGTCCTAATACCGCACCATAAAATTAGTCACTGCCAACGGGATACATGTTATAGAATGTGTTAGTGTACTGCCAGCAACTTTACTGCGGTGTGTTTTCATCACTCCTGTTTGTTGCGGCAGAACATACCTGGCACTATCCAGAGGCATACAAAGCCTCAAGCTATGGCTGCCTTTCCATACTCTATGGATTGTGGACCTGGTTCAGCAGGATAATATGGGCACATATGGAAAAGCACGGCATTCCACCTGGCAAATCAAAATGTAAGGGACACTATTTGGATCAACCACAGACAGTGCCTGTGATAGTGTTTTGTTACTAATACTTGCTCACTGAATCTCAGTTGGTGACCAGTGATCTGTGTGACCTGATTTAACCGAGGTTGTTTCTCGATCATTGTCCTTCTATAGATCCTACCGAATGATAGCCTTTTTGTTGTTGTCACCAACCACTACTTGACCCTTCACAACCCCCCGTTTGCT
This sequence comes from Rhinoderma darwinii, assembly GCF_050947455.1. Lineage (NCBI taxonomy): Eukaryota > Metazoa > Chordata > Amphibia > Anura > Rhinodermatidae > Rhinoderma > Rhinoderma darwinii. Next base: position 363,529,015 of record NC_134690.1, on the reverse strand, counting down.
GTTTTGTTACCAAACTAACCTTGTGCCTGTCTGAAGACTACTCCTTGGCATGATGAATTGGAACTTCATTGTCTTCTTTGTTGCTGAATTGGGTACGTTTAAGGCCCATTTACACGGCTCAATAATAAGGCAAACGAGTGTTCATATAAACACTTGTTCTTGATCATTGCTCTTAGGTTAACAGAGCAACGATCAGCCGATGAACGAGCAAACACTCGTTCATCGGTTGATCTGATCCTTTATATGGACAATAAAATGGTTGCAAGTCGGCAGCACATCTCTTTATGTAAACAGGGAGATGTGTTGCTGACATGATGGTAATGTATGGGGACCAACAATCGTAGTAACAATCGTTCGTCCCCATAGATAACCATACATGACTTCTTGTAAAAGGAGCAAACGAGCACCGATCGACGAGTTGTTTCGTCGATCAGCTGCCGATTACACGGCCCATATTGAGCCGTGTAAAAGGACCTTTAACTACTCTGCCTTATCTGTTGCTGACTACGGCCTGCTACTTTTTATATCCTTGTTGCTACTTTTTATTTAAATCCCAGTATGACCAGAAAATAGAATGAGTCACTGACTGGGGTCCGTTGAGTACTTGTGAGGTTAAAGTGATTATCTGATTTAGAAAACAAATTTTTAAATTAATTCTGTGTTAATATGGATCACTACCCAATAAACTATTAGCCGTAGTGGAAAATAGCTACAAAGAGTGTCTCTCGCTCTGGAGGTCCCAGCATGTCCATGCATTACATAGAAAGGCCATTGAATTCAAACAGAAAAATAGAATACATTATTGGCGCTAGAGGGGGATTAAAGACTTGCTGGCAGGTTACCCCACAAATAACATTTGACCACTTGATGTTTGTGCAGCGGACACTTTGTAATCAGTTTTTCCTAAGGGTCACTCAAAAAAAGGCAATGTAGAAAGCAGGCAAGTTCTATGGCAAAGGGGTGTTATAAATGAATAACGTGATTACTGGGCCATTTTTCCTAAGCCCCTGGTGGAGCCTGGAGGGCCTTACACTATAAACTGCTCATAGTACAGATCTCTACCACTTTAGCCGGTAAACCGCCAGAAGTTTAGGCAAGGAAACTAAAATAGACGTTTCCTTTTGTAAAGTATCAGTCTTTTACCTCTAGTGCCAGCTTATCTTGTTACTACTTTAAAATCATAACTGTGTTTCACAGAAAAACTAATTTTAACTCATTTATTCTGCATATATAAGCACAATTCCCGCATCCTCAGCACACCGGCATATATTCTATTTTAGAATTCTCTCTTCTTGGTGTTGATATGAGTCATCTTGGGATTACAGAACAGAGTAGGCATGGAGAAGGAGAATAAAAAGCTTTGTTACAATATGATTACACGGCCAGAGGAAGAAATTGAAAGAAACTCAAATATGGTCATATTTCACAGACAGTCCACAAAATTGAATACTGCAGAGAAAACATCTTCGTAAAGACTAATAAAATGTACTAAAGTCCATTACAATCACTAACATGGCTGGCTATGGAAAGTATGTGATGAAATTCAAATATTGTAGAGTCATTTCTACCAACAACCAAAAGTTAAGCTCCACCTCTTATTAACATTTATTAACAATAGCTATATGCTCAATACCTGCGAAACACCTTTCATCTTTGTAAAAGTTTCATTAAAACTTTGCTTAATCACTTATTTTTCAGTTCTCTTTATTCTTGCTAAATAAAAAAAAATTGTCACTTGCTTTGTAGGAAACAATCAACAAGGAGGCTAAGGCCCTGTTCACACAGAGTTTTTTGACACGATGTTTGATGTGGAAACTGCGTCGGAAAACATGGCAAAAAACGCCTCCCATTGATTTCAAAGGGAGGCGGAGGCGTTTTTTTCCCACGAGCGGTAAGACCGGCTCACGGGACAGGGAAGCGACATGCCCTATCTTCGGGCGTTTACGTCTCTGACCTCCCATTGACAACAATGGGAGATAGAAAAAGCATTTTTCGCTGCGTTTTTGCCGCGGCGCTCAATGGTTGCGGGCGAAAAACACAGCGAAAAACACGGCAAACGGCGTGAACAGGGCCTTATAGTGATTAATACATAAATACCAAAGACTTTGGCATGTGTTAAGAAGCCTGGAATTAGGGTGTCTCAATTCCAAATTCATGCATATAAGAAGGATAGCACGGCACGCCTCGATTCAATATATTGCAACTTTATTCCAATATTATTTCTTAGAGGCTTAGCGAGTTAAACTGACCCCGACAGACAGACCGTTTCGCGCTTTATGCTACTCTAAACCACCATGGATATTACAAAGAACCCATTAACTATCATTAACCCCTTCCCGCAGCCCTTTTTCAGATTTTTATTTTCGTTTTTTCCTCCCCACCTTCCAAAAGCCAAAACTTTTTAATTTTTCCATCGATATAGTCCTATGAGGGCTTGATTTTTGTGGGACAAGTTGTAGCTTTTAGTAGCACCATTTATTGTGCCATATAATGTACTAGGAAACGGGCAAAAAATATTTGCGGGGTAGAAAATGAAAAAAACAGCGATTCCTCCATTGTTTTATGCGCGTCGTTTTTACGGAATTCACTGTGCAATTAAAACAACATGTTAACTTTATTCTGTGGGTCAATACGATTACGTTGATACCAAATATATATAGTTTTTTCTATATTTTACTACTTTTACAAGTAAAAACCTAAGTGTAAAAAATGAAAATTTATTTTGTGTCGCCAAATTCCGAGAGCCGTAACTTTTTTATTTTTCCATCAATTAAGTGGTATGAGGGCTTATTTTGTGCAGGATAAGCTGTAGTTTTTAGTGATACCATTTTGGGGTACGTGCGATTTTTTGATCACATTTTATTTCATTTTTTGTGGAAGATGAGGTGACCAAAAAATAGGGATTCTGGTGTTTACAATTTTTTTTTTACGCCGTTCACCGTGCAGGTTAAATAATGATATATTGTAATAGTTCAGACTTTTACGGACGCGGTGATACCAATTATGTTTATTTATTCATTTTTTTTTTACTATGCTCTAGGGGGGAAATGGGAAATGGGGGGTTTTTTGAACTTTGAATTTTTTAATTTTTTTTTTACATGAAAAAAACCCCTTTATTTTACACATTTTTACTTTTTTTTATTAGTCCCCCTAGTAGACTTCAACCAGCGATTGTTAGATCGCTTGCACGATATACTGCAATACTAATGTATTGTAGTATATCGTGATTCTGACAGGCTTTCTAACGGTTTAAATGCTGCGTTCGCTATTGACCGCGCATTTAACGAGTTAAACGAGCGGGATCGCGCTCGAGCGCGATCCCGCTCATTACTCTGAAGTGTCAGCTGTTCACTGCGTGAGCCCGTTCCATACTTCCCCTACCCGACTTTGGCGTATGGATACATCAAATGTCGGGAAGGGATTAAACACTAGGGATGTTTACATAAACCCCTTCCCCACACAAGACCATTAACCACTCAAAATCTTAGACCACCTAAGAAAACATTAAATATTAATACTGTACCTACACCATAACTACAGTAGACCCCCACGTATGTTTCTATTAAACACGTCACTACTCTAAACCACTAGGGGTTGTAGTCTTGTTCTTTTGACTACCATAGGACGACAGGAATAAAATATACTAACTCTAAACCACAAAAACGCCGCCCTTATTAACCCCTAAAAATATGTCTAAAGATAAATGGAACCCCTAAATCACACTAGGCCATGATGGATAATATCTATTAACCCCTAAAGAAAAGTAGATTACTAGAAGTATTCACCATTAACCAAGTAGAACAACATGGACATTAATTATTAACCCTTAAAGGGGTTTCCCACAATTACCATTTATCACCTATCCACAGGATAGGTGATTAATGTATGATCGCTGGGGGCCCTACAACTGGGACCCCAACAGATCTTTAGAACGCAGTTCCGCCTGAATCTCACATTTACGGCCACCGCCCTATTCAAAATCCAATGGCATTTTGGCGATCGTGGGTGTCCCAGTGGTGGAAAAATCCCATAATAAGGGACCCATTTTGACTTTTGTTATGGGTCCCTTTCTATTCTATGTACGCCACTGTGGCGCATGCAGCATACCTCTAGTTGGCGCTCCTCTGTGTGGTGACAGGACCCTATCAGGGCAAATTTCCAGGTGCACCCCTGACTGCAGAACAGGGACAGATTCTATGGACAGCCCTGCCTATAAGTGTTTTAAATGGAATCAGGATCCTGGTAGTATAAATTCTATGAAATAGTCTATGCAACGTACAGTTTACAGGCAGCATTGTTAGAATAGACGTATAACTGAGGACATGGATAGAAACATTATAAAATAAGTAAAAAAATCATCGTCTGTAACAGTTTTATTATATTCTGGAAGACAAAATAATGTAAGATGTCTTGGAAGAAAGAACATTGCAGCATATGCTTACTGAGCATGAAAGGTGTGAGGTAAGCAATGATCTGCTCTATGGTTCACCAGCGAGGGATATGCACTTCCATATCACCAGTTATCTATAGCATTGCTATGACCAATCCGATTTCTTCAAGATGCAATAACTTCACATTCACCTAAATTCTCTAAAAATATTTTTAAAGTGAGTTTGAGATGAGATTGTTATTTGGCACAACACATCATGAGATCACAATGTGTTACCCAATAGTTTTACATAGGACTGCAGGTAAACCTACTACTGTAGCTCAGCAAATGATCACAACGCGATAAACGCTGAGTGGAAAGAACTCTCAGAAATTGACCTGCGGTGCGGTTTTTTAATCCGCAGAATGTCAATTGTATTTTCGGAATCGCTGCTTATTTGTTGCGGGTTGTCCCTATTGAATTCAACGGGGAGGTAAAACCTACAACAAATAGCAGATGTTGCATTTTTTTGCGTCAGTAAAGAAGGGGTTCCATCGTAAAAAACGCAAAGCAGAAGAAAAAAATCTTATACTTACCCAGAATTCTGTGTTTCTTCGTCCAGGCCAGCCTCCTGGGATGACGTTTTATCTCATGCAATTGCCACAGGCAATCCCAGGCTGCAGCGGTCCATGGGATGAAACATCATCCCAGGACTGCAGAACGTCATGATTTCAGGACATCGTAAGGACGCGTCGCCATGGTAAGTATCCCTTTTTTTTTCTGTGCAGTTTTCCGCTGAGGACATTCCGGCTGAAAAGCTGCACCTCAATTTGGTGTGGTTTTTCGGCTAGAATTCCCTCCGGTCCACAAGCCTGATATGCTGTGTTTTTACACAGAGCATGGGCCCTGTGTGAACATACCCTAAAGTGCAACATTTACAGTTGCAAATGATTTTGCACACGGGCCTAGTAGGTAAAGAGTCCATTGTCCTCTTCAGGCCAGGATCACATTTTTGGTGCATTTTTCAAAGCCAGAAACGGATACAGAAGGTAGAAACGGATACAGAAGGTAGTAAAAAAACAAACTGCTGCATCTTTTGCGCCCACTCCATAAACCGCATCAAAACTGTTTGTGTGATCCGGTCTTTAAATTTTCCCATTGTGTATTAGAGTGCATGTAATGGAATTTCTTAGTGCATTGTTAGTGAGATGTAAAGTGCTGAGCTATGCAAAAGCAAAGGCAGAATTAACTGTTTTTGCACAAGGCTCCCCTGAGTCTAGATCTGATCCTGGAATATGGCAAACCCCCCTAGGCTTTCTGATGACGTAATCAGAGGGATGCGGAAATTAATGGGTTAAAATGCTGTTACAGTGGTAGTGCGGGTGTCAAACCCAGCGTCCTTCTGCTGTTGATTTTGTGGGCACAATTGCTGGATCCACGTAATTACAAATACCATACAAAATTTTATAAATAAAAATGACTCCTCTTAAAGGGGTTGTCCACTACTGGACAACTGATGGCCTATCCACCGGATAGGTCATCAGTACATGATCTGTGGGGGTTCGACAGCCGATCGATAATTGCTGTGTACTGTGTGTCAGAGGCACGCAGGACCAGCTCTGAAGCCATAAAAGTCCTGCTGACCTGATGGATTTGACTTTGACCGCAAGATATAGCTTCTATGTATTCAGGATCTCAAAAGGTTAACATTTTATTTAAAAAAAACAAACATTCAAAACTTGTTTAAAATAAAACATTTGTTTATAAAAATAAATGCTTTCAAAGGTTTACATAGCCTTTAAATCCACATAAAATATAAGGATGGGACAAGCTCTCTTTTTGCCCAAGTGAACCCTCTTCTGATAAATCCTTAAAGGGAAGGTGTCATGATTTTTTTTTTTCATTATTATTATATTGCTTTTAATATGATATTAACATACATTTTATTTGTCTTCTCATGTTCTACTTTTTACTGTGTTTTTACTTTTATGGGGGCTGCCATATTTTTTTCATCTTTGTATGTGTCGATTAACGGGAGCCGTTCCATTCTCTGAAGCGTACGCCGTCTGTGTGGGAACGGCGCATGCGCCACTCCCACACAGACCAAAACGAAGCTCGTTCACAGAGCAAAATCCGGCGGCATTTTCATGTGGACCGGAAGCCGCTGCCGGACAGTAAGATGACGGCTTCCGGCCATATGTTCAAAGAAGCGAAGGCGCAAGGAATAGGAGCGGAGGCGGCAGGAGCAGGTAATTTATGTTTGTGTATGTGATGTGTGTATTATTTTCGTGTGATACTGTCTGCTGAGCCCTGTATCTAATCCTCCTACACTATGCAGTCGCTCAGAAAATGGCGGCACACAGTGTAGGAGGTTTGAAGAAGAAGAAGGGAGGGGGAATTGTGTGAGAACACTAGAGGAGAGTGTGTCCACCCCAAATTTGCAGCATAAATCAATGAGGTTGCTTAAAGAGGCTCTGTCACCAGATTTTGCAACCCCTATCTGCTATTGCAGCAGATAGGCGCTGCAATGTAGATTACAGTAACGTTTTTATTTTTAAAAAACGAGCATTTTTGGCCAAGTTATGACCATTTTTGTAATTATGCAAATGAGGCTTGCAAAAGTCCAAGTGGGTGTGTTTAAAAGTACAAGTCCAAGTGGGTGTGTATTATGTGCGTACATCGGGGCGTTTTTAATACTTTCACTAGCTGGGCGCTCTGATGAGAAGTAACATCCTCTTCTCTTCAGAACGCCCAGCTTGTGACAGTGCAGATCTGTGACGTCACTCACAGGTCCTGCATCGTGACGGCCACATCGGCAGCAGAGGCTACAGTTGATTCTGCAGCAGCATCAGCGTTTGCAGGTAAGATCGACTTACCTGCAAACGCTGATGCTGCTGCAGAATCAACTGTAGCCTCTGGTGCCGATGTGGCCGTCACGATGCAGGACCTGTGAGTGACGTCACAGATCTGCACTGTCACAAGCTGGGCGTTCTGAAGAGAAGAGGATGTTACTTCTCATCAGAGCGCCCAGCTAGTGAAAGTATTAAAAACGCCCCGATGTACGCACATAATACACGCCCACTTGGACTTGTACTTTTAAACACACCCACTTGGACTTTTGCAAGCCTCATTTGCATAACTACAAAAATGGTCATAACTTGGCCAAAAATGCTCGTTTTTTTAAAATAAAAACGTTACTGTAATCTACATTGCAGCGCCTATCTGCTGCAATAGCAGATAGGGGTTGCAAAATCTGGTGACAGAGCCTCTTTAAGGGTATGTGCACACGTAGTGACCAAAAACGTCTGAAAATCCAGAGCTGTTTTCAAGGGAAAACAGACCCTGCTTTTCAGACGTTTTTTGACCAACTCGCATTTTTCGCGGCGTTTTTCGCGCCGTTTTCGCGGCGTTTTTTCGTCCGTTTTTGGAGCTGTTTTCATTGGAGTCTATGAGAAAACAGCTTCAAAAACGTCCAAAGAAGTGTCCTGCACTTCTTTTGACGAGGCTGTATTTTTACGCGTCGTCGTTTGACAGCTGTCAAACGACGACGCGTAAATAACAGGTCGTCTGCACAGTACGTCGGCAAACCCATTCAAATGAATGGGCAGATGTTTGCCGACGTATTGTAGCCCTATTTTCAGACGTAAAACGAGGCATAATACGCCTCGTTTACGTCTGAAAATAGGTCGTGTGAACCCAGCCTTACCACAGTGACCATGCTGCAATTTTGGGAACTGCTCCCTCTAGTGCCCAGCACATGGAAATGTTATAAATTAGAATCTAATTTATAATATTTCCTGATTTGTGAAAAACGTAAAAAATGAAAACAATGTGTAATCACTCAAATACTAATTGTTTAACGGAAAAAAAAATATATATTTCTAGCGACACATTCCCTTTAATGTTCTTATTTACAATAAATACTTCCAATTTCCTTCCACCCCCATCCCTCCCCACACACATGCATATCTCAATGCTGGGCGTATCCCTACCATGTATTTCTGCAGTGGCCACTGCAGGAGAAATGTGGTATTACATGGCCCATTCAAATGAAAAAGTGATCGTGTAATACATGGTCGCATTGAGTCCCCTAGAGTAGGACCCGCTATTTGCAGTGAGTCTGGCTAGTAGAAGGGGGTCTCCATCAGGTGTCACCCTTTATGACATTAATATAATCTAATAGGTTCTTTAAGTGTTCAGAAGATCACATATTGTACATTTGGCCACACTTGTACAGGCGGCAGGAATCAGTACACATCATTAACAGAATGCCACCAGAAAGGAAAAAATGTAAAGATTTCAAGGTACAGAATAAACTCATTTCCCCAGGAAAATTGCCATTTCTCAGCTAAATATCTGCACTAAAACAATGCAGCTCCTAAAATAGCATAAGCACTAGAAAGTAAAAAAAATAGCCTAGTAAAATCATATTACAGCTTTGTGCAAGCCAACGACTAAATATTTACATTAAACAAAATGCCAATGTGACACGATGGTTACTTTATAAGGAGAATTAAGAAACACTTCATTTTTTGAACAAGACATAAAACGTGTTATCTGAACCATGTTTACTAACTAAAGATAACAGGACATTTAAATAATCAGCTAAAGGATGCAATGTACAGCTGGCCATAGACATGAGATAAATATCGTCCGAAATTTACGATTAGGACCATTTCCGCTGACTGTCAACTGTGCTGCCAAACTACCAATCAGCTATTAGTTTCAATCTCATGTAAGTTATACAATTTGATACTATACTTTTTGTTTGAATTCCTCACTATTTTCAAACTTTCTGTTTGCTGTCAGTGAATAAGAACATTCTTGGTTACAATCAGAGGCTGCAGACCCATAGAGACCTAGTCCTAATCTCAGCTGAGAAGTCGATGCAATTGTATCCAGTCTAGGAAATGCTCTGTGAGCTAAATACATAAGCAGCAGATGCAAAAAGGTCTCTGATAGTTAGCTACACTGTATCAGCCTGGAGTCCACAGATGTTGTAAAACATGGAGCTCTATTCTGCTCTTTAACCCCTTCCCACAAATCAAGGTACTATTATGTCTTAATTGACATCTTCTTAATTTGTAATGGTACGTCCAGTGTATGACAGGGGTACGGGAGTTGTGCTCGTACCATCATCAGTTGGTGCCGGCTGTAATATACAACCGAGAACCCGCTGCTACAGCTGGGATCCGAGTTACCTTACCGAGTTTGGCCTTTTAACTCCTTTAGATGCTGCGGTCAATGAGTTTCCGTGACAATCGAGGGCTTGACAAAGGTATGTCTAAAAGTTTGCCTGTTAGATTTACACTGATAGTTTTCCAAAGCATTATTGCCTACGTTTTCCTAAGCATTATTTATGTGATCAAAAGATTGCAGCTTCCAGTCACGAAGTGGGACAAAAAAAAAAGATAAATTAAGTTCAATAAAATGTAATAAAATAAAAAAAGGCCCCCACCCCCCAAAAAAAAATACTATTTAATTTAAAAAAGTATTTTCTTTGTAAATAATAGTAAAAAACAATATATAGTAATAAACGGAATCAATATTTCAACAGCATCACTCCTCGCATGAAAATGTTTCTTAATAAGCAATGCACTTTGGACAAACTTTGCATAAAACAATTAACAAGCATAAATAAGAAATTTTGTAGTATATACTATAAGTAAAAAATGTCTCTCTCGACTTATCAGGCTCCCTCCCCCGCCCCGCCAAACTGGTCATTCGCTCTGGATTTACTGCTAAATCTGTCTCCTCAAGAGGAGATAGATCATCAGCTCCCTGAGGGATCAGGTTACAGCTGCCAATAGAAAACTGTAGGGGGGGGGAGTGGACAGAAGCAAATTGAGAGAGAGGCAGAGAGACACAAAGGGATGCTGCTGCATCTTCTAATAAGTGTTGGATTCACAGCTACACTTCTCATTACTGCTGTGTGATTTCCTCCATGCTGCTGTTTCTCAGGGTGTGCTACAAAGAGACTTGCGAGCAGGATGTTCTCTTCTTTGTGTGTACTGCATGGCAGACATGATAGTAATTAGGCTTCGCCCTCTAGCTTCAGGGAAAACTGAGAATTAGAGAGAGCTTGCAGAAAGGCAAATTGATACAAAAAAATGCAGAATACAAGTCACATAATGGCCAGAAAAATAATGATTCCACATGTACACACATATGATTACTTATTCTGCAGAGTCACCTGAAAGGACAGGTATGCTTTAAAACATCAAAAAATCTATAGAAATTCGGTATTACCATCATCGTACCGACCCATAGACTATAGTTAAAAAAACCATAATAATTGCAGGGTTTTTTTCCATTCCCCTCTAAAACCTTAACAAAAGTTAATAAATAAATTATTTGTACCCCAAAACGGTGCCAATGAAAAGTACTCAACCAGCAAAAAACAAGCCTGCATACAGCTTTGTTGTCAGAAAAATAAAAAAGTTATAGCACTTGGTATACGTGGATTTAAAAAATAAATAAATAAAGTCCTTGGTTGTCTGCGGAAGAAATTTGTCTCTCTGGACTATATAAAAGAGAGGGGGCCCAAGTAGTGGGGACCCCCCTCCATGAACATATGCTCTAATCTGGATTAGACAATTTCTTTATTACTTTTTAAACTTTATATCAAAGTCCAAGGACTTGTTACAGCATCTACAGTATATGATACGTTGAAATGTGAATACAGTCTAAATCAAAGTGATATTATTTTAGTATCTTGTGCCACTAATTTAGTTATGAAGCTGGTATATTTGCAGTTGATAACACTTTATAGGCCACACGCATTCAAACTGCAACCCAATATCAGTACAGTTGGCATACTGGCAGTTATGAAATATGGTATTACATAATCGACTTACACTCCCCTCCTCCCCCTTTCCTTTACTTATTGTTTTAATTGCTCAAAAAGAACAGGTTTTTCAGGCAAGTCTACTTCATGAGTCACTCACACAGTAAACAGTCAAACAGAAAATCATGATTAATAGAAGCTGGCATTACTTGGCTAAGGATATGATGCATCCTGCAAGGATCCTGATAGATATGAACAACTATCACCTGCTTTATTTTAAAGAGGCTCTGTCACCAGATTTTGCAACCCCTATCTGCTATTGCAGCAGATAGGCGCTGCAATGTAGATTACAGTAACGTTTTTATTTTTAAAAAACGAGCATTTTTGGCCAAGTTATGACCATTTTTGTAGTTATGCAAATGAGGCTTGCAAAAGTCCAAGTGGGTGTGTTTAAAAGTAAAAGTCCAAGTGGGCGTGTATTATGTGCGTACATCGGGGCGTTTTTAATACTTTTACTAGCTGGGCGTTCTGACGAGAAGTATCATCCACTTCTCTTCAGAACGCCCAGCTTCTGCCAGGTGACGCTGTGACGTCACTCACAGGTCATGTATCGTGTCAGACGAGCGAGGACACATCGGCACCAGAGGCTACAGATGATTCTGCAGCAGCATCAGCGTTTGCAGGTAAGTAGCTACATCGACTTACCTGCTAACGCCGATGCTGCTGCAGAATCAACTGAAGCCTCTGGTGCCGATGTGTCCTCGCTCGTCTGACACGATGCAGGACCTGTGAGTGACGTCACAGCGTGATCTGGCAGAAGCTGGGCGTTCTGAAGAGAAATGGATGATACTTCTCGTCAGAGCGCCCAGCTAGTAAAAGTATTAAAAACGCCCCGATGTACGCACATAATACACGCCCAGTTGGACTTTTACTTTTAAACACACCCACTTGGACTTTTGCAAGCCTCATTTGCATAACTACAAAAATGGTCATAACTTGGCCAAAAATGCTCGTTTTTTTAAAATAACAACGTTACTGTAATCTACATTGCAGCGCCGATCTGCTGCAATAGCAGATAGGGGTTGCAAAATCTGGTGACAGAGCCTCTTTAAATCCCCTTCCCTTCAAGCAAATTTAAAATGAGCCCCCACATGGTGCTTCTGTGCCCCCAATTTCCTGTCCATGATTTTTGGCCCACAGCCTTGCTTGCTAACATTGTAGGGACTGTTGTAGAGAGAATCCCTGCACAGGTTCTCACTACCCATCAGGGGCGTATTAAGGGTAGCATGAGCCCGGGCACTTTTTCAAGTCTGGCCCCCCTCCCCGCACCTATAAACGAAGATAAAATTCCCATGGTGCCACACTTTATGCCTCTGAATATAATAGTACCATACACTGTCCCCATGAATTAAATTATAACAAACACTGTAAAGTAAAACACCACACACACTAACAATGCCCCCTGTAGAAAGTGTCAGTCACAATGCCACCTGTAGATAGCGCCAGTCACAATGCCACTTGTAGATAGCGCCAGTCACAAAGCCACCTGTAGATAATGCCTGTCACATTGCCCTCTGTAGATAATGCCATTCACATGGCCCTCTGTAGATAATGCCAGTCACAATGCCTCCTGTAGATGCCAGCCACAATGCCCCTGTAGATGGTGCCGGTTACAATGCCTCCTGTAGGTATTGCCCAGTGTAGATAATGTTCCCTCTAGATAATGCAGGACACAATGCCCCCTGTAGATAATACCCATTGTAGATACTGCCCCCTGTAGATATTGCCGCCAACACTGCCCACAGAGGAAAAAAAAAACAACATTCTCACCTGTCCCCGTTCCTGCGCCGTCCTCCAGCGACAATACACTGGTCAGTAACCAGGCAGTGTCATCCCGGGTAACAGCGCAGTCAGTGTGATGACATCATTACGCCAACTGCGCCATTGTTAAAGCGCCAAATGGCGAGATGGGAACTGATAGTTCCCATCTCACCAGCGCAATAGTAAATCAATTGTATTCACGTCCTAAGGACGCGGATACAATTGGGTGAGTGCCGAGTGCTCAAAATCATATGGAAATATACTATTTTTTTTATCAGATTACTGATGTTAAACATTCACATCTCAGGAAAAGACCATAAGCCAAATTAGGTTTATGCATGTATTGAATAATAATAATAATAATCTTTATTTATATAGCGCCAACTTATAGCACTTTACAATTCAGAGGGAACATAAACAGACAATATCAGACATTACATAGTGACAAAACTAATGAACATTTCAAACAAGAGGAGTGAGGACCCGGATCACAATGGCTTACAATCTATGAGGAAAAAAGGGGATGACACCAAATGTAAAAAGTGTTTGTTCAGCACAATGGTCCAGCCGTCTTTTATACATATGGGGTAGTACAGATAAAGCTGCATGAGCCGGTCACCAGCCAGTATCTGTGTGTGACAGATATAAAGTGCATTAAGCGGGAAAGGGTGTGGGGGATACTGCTGGATGAGAGGGTCAGGTTCTGATTAATAATGTAAAAGAGGGGCCAAGGAAAGGATTTAGATTAGGGAATGTTATAGGCCTATAACATGGGCCTGGAAGGGTGCATAATGTCATGCTATTCCCTCTTCTTTTTCTACTAGAATTACTGTGCATGGAAAGGCAATTATGTAATCGTAATGCTATGTTATGATCATGTTGTTCACCCATCAACACTCCCTTCAGATGCCCACCAAATTTGTGTTAATGAAACAAGATGGAGCATAGGAGAGGTTGGACAAAGTTTAAAGGGCCCTGGCCATTTGACTCTATGGGGCTTAAATATTTTGAATGGTGGCTCTGACTATTTTTATTGTTACCCCAAAGAGAGTAAATCAACTTGATGGTGCAAAAAGTCTAGCTACACTTTAAAGCAAATGTGTCATCAGAATATTACATACTGTTTAAATCAAGTTTTTATGTTAAACATATTTTTTAAGAATTTTATTATTTTACGTCACTATTTATTTATAAAGAGGATACTAAAATCTTGCAGTATTCACACTGATCACTGATGCTTACAATAGACTGACCTTTCCTGTTCTGTAGAGATCAATTCTCAGCAGTCATCTTATTATCATAACAGGCAGGAATACAATGACCGTTAACAGCTCTATATAGATAACACAGGATTCAACATTAACAATAGTTGATAGACACAGCTCCCATTCTACCCCGTCCTGCACACTGACCTCTTCACAGGTTACAGAGCATGCCTAAAAAACTCTCCCATAGAAGTCAATGGGCCCTCTCCTGTTTACATGTCCCTTTGGTCATGCGACTGCTGTAAAGCAGATCTCTAAATGCTGTTAATAGCAGCCCAGGAAAGATGGCTGCCCCCATAATCATGTACAGAAGATAAAATAAAAAATCTACAATCAAAAAACAAAAAAAGATTAGAAAAAAAAGAGATTGTTTAATTATCTGGTTTTAATTGGGAAAAACATATAGGTGATACAATCCCTTTTAGTATAAAATTTGCAAATTCTATGTTACTTTATCAAGATTCAGATGAATTGCTTTTAGTTTTCCAAGGCTAGATTAGATTGGAATAAAGGAAAAATATTGTGAACCTTTCGTACTATGAAGAACACCAGACATGTTCAGACCTTTATTCTCAGAGGGCCTATAATAATGAAGTCCTATGCATATTCATTTGAACGACTGTCTGTGTTCATCAAGTGACCTAATTGCAATTGTTTGCCCATTTTCATCTTAAGTATTTCCCTTATTTCATGGCTTGATTTATAATTGATCTCCTTATCGTCAAACCTCCATATAATTTGTCTTTTTTCAATCCCTTCACAGAGTGTGACATAGAATGTAATTGATAAAATTCCTGGATACAATAATTTCCTGGTGTCTGTGTTAACAGAACAGAATTTAAAACATAATTTTAAACTCCAAGTGAACAGGATCTGCCGTTGTTGCCTTTCATTCTTCCTTTGATGGATTACATATTGTTTGCTTATAAGTAAGAATGTCGTAGAAAGTGCGCAAGAAGTGATAAGAAGGAATCAAGAGCCCTTCAAACAATAGACGTTCCTGTGAGCACATATAATTGTATCAACTCAATAGAAGCCTGTTAGAAATTTCAGAGCTCAAATACTAGAATGGAATCAGTATTTCTGTAGAGAATTGTCCTAGTAATGTTATGTGATCACGGCCTAATAGCTATATATAGTGCATCTAAACCTATAATTTAACGAGTCCATCAGCCAAAGTTATTACATGCAAATCTGATGTAAGCTCAAAGCAAGTTTATTGTGAAAAAAAATATAAAAAAATTCCCACATAAGCATCTAAGAAGCCATTGATAAATATTCATAGCACACCAAATAAATTTATAGTCTTATTTTTGTAATATTTACATGAATTTTCTGTGCCAATAGAGGTAACAGTAGAGCAATGAGCTAAGCAAGGTATCACGTTCTGTGGGTATGTGGACCCACTGGGTCGTAGCGGGATAGCAGCTGGCCAAACAGAGTACCAAGTCAATGTCTATAGTCCGAGTAAGGGTACCTGTGTTAACTCAGACAGTAGCGATGGCTAGGCTCGGATGGGACCTTGGCAGCAGACACCAGGCATGATGCAGCACAGCAGACGTGATCGGTGGCACAACACGACTCCAACTCCCTAAGGTACAGGAACAAGGTAGCACGGGATACAGGATACAGGTAGCAGGAAACGGGAACACTGGGAACTGGAAACACTAAGGGACCATTTGCAAGGACTAACACGGGTAAGCAGAACAACGCTTAGGCAATGAGGGAAGAGGCAGGTCCCTTCTTATAGTCCAGGGTGAGTATGGGCTAATTACTGTTTTGAGTGAGCGATGGCGTCTCCTGAGGAGGAGATGCGGGCCAGCACTCACAGATCCATGACTGCGGCCGCCGGGGGGCGGGGGTGAGTAATCCCGACGGTCCGTGGGTCTTACACAAGGCAATGTAAGTAGAGGTATGACCAAGGAGGCGAGATGCACAGACTTACAACTCACTTTATATAAAGATAAAAAATAAAATAGAAAATAGAAAACTATATTTGTAGTGTTTAGTCTGTTAGCCACATAGCAAATCAATATAGAGATGGATTAAAGCCAATCTACAGTCCAGCGGAAAACCATAGAAAACGCATTGCTCAGGGACAAACTCTAATGCATTGACAAAGTTATCTTTGCTACATTACTTTTATGTGGGGCTACCTGACTGTATGTAAACATTTTAAAATTGTATACGAAAAGGTCTGTATTTCTCGTTGACTATACTATACTAGTACTATAAGATGTGATCGAAGATAAGACACACAGTTTGGAGAGAACTAAAGAAGTGCTGTCCACTGGTATGTTTTAATATTTTTATAGAACTTTGGCTAATAGAGGGATGACCAATGCGTTGTCTGGCTCTACATTTGGCAGTTACCACCCCAAACAGAATAGTTACATGTCAGAGGCAGCAGGGAATAGAATAAAAACAAAAATACAGCCCATTCTTATAACGTACGGTCCGTCGATGATCAGGGATAGACATTTAAACAGTTGCACAAATGGAAGTGGACAATTAATGGCTTCTCATACGAAACAGAAAATGATATTTCCCATATTTATCATGTATTTATAGCCAGCTTAAAGGGGTCCATAGAATAGATGCTAAATGTTAGATTTGCGGAGGCCCCCACCACTGGGATCCCACAGATTACAATTACAAGGGACAAGTAAGCATGGTGCCACTACTGTTAGGGATACGAAAACAGCCAAGAACTCTCACTCATTTGTTTCCGCATCTCCCATATGCTATCGGTCACAGCGTAACAAACTCAGGGAAATCCAATTGTATATTTGCACCAAATGGTGCTTTCATTTGGTGCATATATTCGGCCTGATTGACTGTTGCGGAAAACGGCCGGCAGAAAAAAATAACAAGGTCTGTTCTTACCTATCCTAGCATTGCCATAGCAATGCGTCCCTGTTCGGTGTCCAGACAGCCTCCAGCGGTGAAGTAAAGACCATACTTACCTTGCCAATTAAACAGCATAATAGAAGCAAATTCTGCAAACAATGGCATTTGTTGCAGAATTTGACTTTCCAATTGTACTCAATGGGGAAATTCTGCAACAAATGCGCAGCGAATCTGCAGCATAAACTGACATGCTTTGGATTTATAATCTGAACTTCAGGTCAATTTATACACAAATTCTGTGCAGGTTTTTCCGCAGTAGGTCGATGAGATTTATTAAAATTTCATTCATTATTCTGCTAATGCAATACGCTGTGGATTTTCGGACTACAAATCCGGATGGAAATCCGTAGCGTACATGTTACGTGTAAACATACCCAAAAAACGGTAGCATATGCTTGACTGCTGCTCCATACAACTCCTCCCCACCACGGACATGTTAGTGAGGTGTAACAGAGGACAGGTTGCTGGTTCTATGGTACTAGTAATGATGGGGATCCCAGTGCTGGGGCCCCTAGCGATCTAACATTTAGCAACACTCCTGTGGATAGGTGATAAGTGTTAAGGGCTAAAAAGTTAATTCACACATGTAAAAACCTTACCATACATTTATAGGAAATTAACCCTAACCATCACATCCTCAGAGGAACGACGGTATCATTATTTTTCTCAGTAAAGGAAATTAATTGGCATCATTATATTTAAAGAAATCTGGTTCCACATCTTGTCCTTTTTCCTGTCTTCTAAATGGTCTGTAGCACAGGCCACCGCGCTTTTATCGTCCTTTATGGCTTCATTTATAATTACACATTTTCTCATTATAGTTTTATAGTCATGGCTCATGTGTAGAAGTTTCCTCTGATGTGAACAGCAAATTATTAAGTTGCTACTAAATTGACAATGTTGAGCATTTATGAGGTTACAGTATTCCGCGCACTGAGAAGGAAAACTGATTGAGCAAAAAATGTCAATATGGGAGTTTATAAGGTGGTACTACTTCTTGGATGGAAGAAAGAATTATTGTGTAAAAATATCATGATACTGGCATACGAAAAAAAATTCAGTGACCCCCCTCCCTTAGTCAACCATCTGAAATGGCAGTGGAAAATAGTCTTCTAAAGTGTAGGTTCTCAACCCCAAGGGGTACACACCATGTCTGTAGGGAAGAACTTTTACTGTCCTCATGCTGGTTTTTAATGTGAAGTACAGGATTTTATTATAGCCTTGGGGGTACGTTGATGTCATTTATTTGAGTAAGGGGAATTTGGCTTGGAAACATTGAGAACAACTTCTAGAGCAGGGGTCTCAAACTGGGCCGGGTAAGTGGGCCGCATATAGAAAAAATGGGAAGTTGACGGGCCGCATTACTTTCAAATTTGATACAATACAAAATTATTGTTAATCAATTAGTTATTTGAACTACTATAACACTATATTACTAGAATAATAATACTACATTACTATAATAATAGCGCTAGGTTTAAAATTTGAAATATTTCTCCACGTGCTTATTTCAACAATCCAGGGTTCCAGTTTAAGTGTCGCTAAATGCAGTCCGGCGGCTCAGTTAGCACACATGTCAAGATTGGGCAGCCCATTTTTAGATAGTGCCGCAGTGCCCTCTGTGGATGCTGCCGCAGTGCCCTCTGTGGATGCTGCCGCAGTGCCCTCTGTGGATAATGCAACACACCCCTAGATAAGGCCACAGTGCCCTCTGTAGATAAGGCCACAGTGCCCTCTGTAGATAAGGCCACAGTGCCCTCTGTAGATAAGGCCACAGTGCTCTCTGTAGATAAGGCCACAGTGCCCTCTGTAGATAAGGCCACAGTGCCCTCTGTAGATAATGCAACACACCCCTAGATAATGCCAGTGTCCTCTTCAGATACTGTCACACACCCACTTGTAGATAACGCCACAGTGCCCTCTGTAGAGGCTGCCACATTGCCCTCTGTAGAGGCTGCCACAGTGCCCTCTGTAGAGGCTGCCAAAGTGCCCTCTGTAGAGGCTGCCCCAGTGCCCTCTGTAGAGGCTGCCCCAGTGCCCTCTGTAGAGGCTGCCCCAGTGCCCTCTGTAGAGGCTGCCCCAGTGCCCTCTGTAGAGGCTGCCCCAGTGCACTCTGTAGAGGCTGCCCCAGTAATGTCAGGGGCTTGCCCAGAGCTGGAGTCCCAGGCAGAGCGCTAGTAGGCTCTTCCTGGGACTCCAGCTGTGCTCCTGACATCACTGGGACTCCTGCTCTGGGGAAGCCCCTGACATCATTGTCGATGTATGGACAGCGATATCAGAGGCTTCCCCAGAGTCCCGGAGCAAAGCCGATAATAGCGCTCTGCCCGGGACTCCGCTCTGGGGAAGACCCTGACACACTGTCCATATATGTGCAGCGATGTCAGGGAATTCCAGAGTCCCGGAGCAGAGCCGACACCAGCGCTCTGCTCGGGACTCCGGCTCTGGGGAAGCTCCAGACATCGCTGTTCATATGTGGACAGCGATGTCAGGGAATTCCACAGAGTCCAGGAGCAGAGCCGACACCAGCGCTCTGCTCCGCTCTGGGCAAGACCCTGACACACTGTCCATATATGGGCAGCGATGTCAGGAAATTCCACAGAGTCCCGGAGCAGAGCCTGTACTAGCACTCTGCCCGGGACTCCGGCTCTGGGGAAGCCCCAGACATCGCTGTTCATATGTGGACAGCGATGTCAGGGAATTCCAGAGTCTCGGAGCAGAGCCGATACTAGCGGCTCTGTGTCCCGCGGGCCGCAGATGACAGCCCCAGGGGCCGCATGCGGCCCGCGGGCCGCGTGCTTGAGACCCCTGTTCTAGAGGGTGGTCCTCTCAAAGAAGAAGGCCAAAACACATAGAATATATCATAATTTAAAATATGTCAATAAAGTCTTGTCTAGATCAGGGGTGGTCTTCTTGTCTTCTTTAGGCCCTGTTCACACAGAGTTTTTTGCAGGAGGAAAATTCTGCCTCAAAATTCCGATTGGGATTTTGAGGCAGATTTTGACCGGCCTGCACGCTGTTTGCCGCGATTTTCACAGCGTTTTTCGCTCGCGCCCATTGAGTGCTACGGGCAAAAAACACTGGGAAATAAGCTTTCTATGCCTCCCATTGATGTCAATTGGAGGTTAAAGGCGTAAGCGCCCGAAGATAGGGCATGAGGCTTCTTTTTACAGCGAGACGGTTTTCCGCTCGCGCTAAAAAACGGCTGGTATTTTTACATGGTTTCCGACGCTGTTTCCGCGTCAAAAAACTCTGTGTGAACAGGGCCTTAGGGCTGGTGTTTTGGAAAAGTTTCACGGTAATAAAAATAAGATTAATAATAATAGTGCTAATGTATATAGAAGGAATATTTAAAAGAAAAATTGTTCAAATTTAAATGGGTTGGTCTGGTTTCAGGAAATTATTATTATTTTTTTTATAATGAAAGTTCTACAATTTTCCAATATACTTTTTGTATTAATTCCTCATGGTTTTCAAGATCTCTGCTTGTTGTTATTTAGTAGGAACATTCATTGTTTACATCTGCTAGATGAAATTCTGTCCATGGTCATATGATGGACACACAGGTGCTGGGATCATTAGAAGACAAAGCTCTGATACACATACTGTAACTGTAACGAGCTGTGCACCTGTGTGTCCATCACATGACCATGTAACGATCCCAGCACCTGTGTGTCCATCAAATTGACCATGTACAGAATTTTATCCACTGGAAGTAAACAGTAAATGTTCCTACTGAATGAAAGCAAGCAGAGATCTTAAAAAAACGTGAGGAATAAATGATAAAGTATATTGATAATATTGGATAACTTATTTACTTATACAAAAAAAATAACATTAATTTGCTGACAACCGTTTTACAAATTTATTATTTTACAATTTTAGGGAACATTCTGATTGTCATAACACCCCCTCTGGAAATGAATTCTATGTCTTTGGAGAACAATGTTTTAAAATAACTGGGCAGGTCTGTAAATATATCAATAGAATGGAAACAGTGAGTGTAACATTAAAAAAAAAATCATTTTAGAGGTGAGCTACCGTAATAATTAAATATAAACAGTTTATTAACCCACGTGGCACTCAATCAACCCTCCAGAAAATTGCTTTTGTTTAAATAAAGGAAGGAGTTTTCTTTTTATATTTAGAAGGTAGAATTGAACGCAAATCGATAAAGCATGGCACAATGAAGTGTTTCAATGTCTTTTTCACAAAACTAATACAACTTGTGTGCTTAATTGTCACAAGTTAGACTGTAGAGTGATCTGCAAATAATCCATGTAATCCATATAATGCTATGTTTTATGTTAGTTTTGGCCTTCAATGTGTGATCAGTGGGGGTCCCTGGGGTTGGACATGAACGCAGCTTCTTCATTCTGCTGCTTGGTGAGGGTCCCGGGGTTCCTAATGAAATGTATTCCCAGAAACCCTTCTAAGACTTTACAAAAGATGCCTACATTTAAATATAAGTTCTGTGACTGATCAATGAACATGTTAACAACCTTTGTTAATAATTTATCAGCTATATCCTGAAATAGTTTCAGGTTAGTGCCCCATGAAGCCCATTACACATGATATGATCTTAGTCTACGTACATTGTGTCTGCAGACATTACCCGCCATAGCCTGGATGAAAATACAATATTGCCATTGCAGTGTGTGGATTGTTAACCGGTAGGTGTAAAGGCTACAAATATTTGTTTGGGATTTAATCCGGTGTACAACTTAGTACTAAAGCTCAAATAATGTCATTACCATTTCAATGTTTGCTGCAATTCATTCTCAGACAAATGAATGAAGGTATGACTTTTACAATGATAATACAATTTAATATGTACAGAAAACTGTAGACAAGAACAGACCTCGGAACTATTCACATTTTTTCCGAGAAAAAATAAAACCATTACAAGTGATGGCAAGGTTGATATCATAATCCATAAAATAGTTTACCAATAAAACAGCCACCATTAGATACTATACATAACAATCCTTCTGATTTTCACAGATGCCATATGCAGTATTGTACAGAAGAGAGATGGAGCTAAATAGCAAAGATCAAAATGGGCCCCCATTAGGTGCCAGATTTTGCCACCAAGGACAGAAGGGCCTGGTATCGGTTTCCTCTTTCACACACTTTACATAACCCTAGGGCACCAGTGTCCACCAGTTCCAGAGTTCCTCTAGGTAGGGAATCCCTTCTAGGGTTCTCGCCCACAGTAGCTGTGGGGTTGGAACCAACCGGGGCTGGGCCAATCTTTCCATGGCTACACAGCAGCCGCATAGCTGCCTCTATAGTACTTACGCCCTTGGTCATATGCATTATTAATAAAGTGTATACCCTATGTGCTTACATAGAAGCCAACAATCTAGTCAGATGTATCTTTGATGTTATATGAAACACTCCTGCGATCATTTCACAAAGCGGAATTATCACAGCAGAGATGCAGTAAATCCATCTGGGAGGCTATTGTACAAGAAAACATGTAACTATGAGAAAATGAACAAAATAAGCCAGAAAATTTCTGGTGACTAATATGCAAAAGCAATAGCTAATAAGGAAATGTACCTTTCTGCATAAATCACTTACAAAACAATATATCTAGCAGACGGGTTTCTATGGTTTGGTCTTCACAGGTAATCTTTGATAAATATCTAGCTGATCGGGATGTCATTTAAAGGGGTATTTCCAGAACCAACATTTATCACCAATCCATAGCATAGTTGATAAGTGTCTGATCACAGGGAGCCCCACTGCTGGGACCCCCACAATCACTAGAATGGGGTCCTGAGCCCTTGTTCTTCCTCGCTGCATCCCAGACAATGAGGAGCAGCTAAACTGGAGCGGTGGACGAGTATGTGCCCTGCCGTTATATGTGGGGTTGTCCACCTTCTGACAACTGATGACCTATCCACTGGATAGATCATCAGTATGTCATCGGTGCAGGTCAGACGCACGGACCCGGCACCGATAAGCCACTCCGGCGGAAGGAAGGTATCAGATGTAGTGGCACATAATGCTATGTACGGAGCCCGGAAGCTCCGGTCTGCTCCTATCCATTTGAGTAGGAGCAGAGCTGCAGTCTACAGCTCGGCCGCTATTCTGTGGCCGGAGTGAACTGCTTCCGGCATGTACATCTGGTGCACGGAGGCACCGGACCAGCTGATCTGTGCTGGGCACGGGTGTCAGACCCCTACAGATCATGTACTGAAGACCTATCCGGTGGATAGGTCAACAGTTGTCAGAAGCTTGAAAACCCCTTTAATGTCTATGGAACAGCTCATTGCTGTACTTGGCTGTCTCCGTCAGTCCATAGACTTTAAATGCAGTGGCATCAGGCATGCCTGTCCACCACTCCATTCAAAGTTCTCCTCATGGAGATTGCTGCATTGAGGAGTAATGGGGGAGTCAGGACTCTACGTTCTCGTGATTGGTGGGGGTCTCAGCGGTGGGGACCCCAGCAATCAGACATGTATCAGATATCCTGTGTATAGCTGATAAATGGTGATTTTGCAAATACCTTTTTAAATCTAATAGAGAAAGAAACCCCTTTACTATTCAGATTGAGACAGAATTCTGGCGCACAGCTGTGAGTTACATTATTACCGGTTTTAGACACTTCTTTTTGCTGGACTCGACAAGTGGTGTGACTTAGTGGGAAAGAGTACGTGGTCTGCTGGAAAGAAGGAGTAGCTTCAAATGAACCGATGTGCACCAATATTGCGCAATATTTTTGGGGAAAAAAATGGCTTCAACTAAGTGAACAAGATGTGGTATAAGGAAAAGTGTCCAACATGTCTAGCAAGATGCGCCAAATTTACCATACAACATGCACTACTATTATAGAATTGGCGCATCTTCTGACTACCTGGTCTAAGTTTATGATTTGTAAAACTTAGACAGTATGAGTAAATATTCCCTGTTGTTTTCTTGGTTTTTCAAACTGGAAAAAATGTCCCTCTCTGTCATCCATAGAGTGCTCTGATACATCGAATACCTCTTTATGGTGGTCGGCATATAAAGAAAAAAAAGTGTGGTTTTCAATGACCCTCTGTGAGCGCAAGTTACTTCCTAGAGTTCAGGGAGATGTAAGAAGTTGGGCCAGTCCACAGAAACTGACAAGTACCGATTCTCAGCGCTTTTTTTTGTATAAAAATGTGCTGTTTTCACATGGAGTGACAAATAGGTAGATGTTAAGCAAGAACAACACTAGTGTAGCACAAGAGCAAATGCTGAAAAGATCTCCCAGTGCTTGGGAGGTACTGTATGCTAAGCCTTTAATAGAGAATGTGCTAAATACGATGGCATTAAAAGCAGAAATTCATTTATACACTGTGTGTCATTTATACACTGTGTGTCACCGACTGGTGGAGAGAAAAAGCGAGTAAAACTGCCAGCACTGAAACCATTTGAAGAACACATTTCTGGCATTCATTGCTCGAAAAAGAAAACAATTTTATGTTCAGGAACATTTCTTTTCTTTCCAAATCCCAGCAGTTTAAAGAAACAAACAAGAAATTACACAGCAAGACTAATAAATGAAGGAACACGAGAACAAGAAGAAGAAGAAGAAGAAGAAGACATGTCTTTATAGGTCTGGTTGAAGATAAAATAGAAACTTCTATAAATATACAAGTAACATAATATGTAGAAGTATAATTAGACAAGCATGTAATAAAAGCATAGAACAAAGTATAAAGATGTTTTTTTTTCTCTGTAATCTGAGTCCAGTGGTCTCAAAATAATGGTTGCTGACTTTACTGAGCATAAGAACCCAACAGTTCACACCATACCAGGTCCATTTATATCTACTATATGCCATTTTACCTAAGTAATAAAATGTGTATGTACTTACACATTTAGATCAGCAGTTTGTGTTCCAGAGCTACTCTTACTAATGTAAAACGTCTTTAGTCCCCCAGTCACCTACCTACGAAAAATAATACACTGGCTCTTTCCTGCTCTCTCCTACCTATTTAGAACTCACTTTCTGTCTGTCTATTTTGGTGAAGGTTACTCCCTTAACCAAATTTCTGTGACTTCTGTGCCCACCTGGAATAGTACACAGAGGTTAGGCATTCCTACAATGGGTAAGACAACCCACATACATTAGAGAGAAAAGATAATAGTGCAACATGAGGCTCAAAGACACTCCAATGTCAATGCAGAGTCAATTTGTTTCTAGTTATTTG
Source organism: Rhinoderma darwinii (assembly GCF_050947455.1). Taxonomy (NCBI): domain Eukaryota; kingdom Metazoa; phylum Chordata; class Amphibia; order Anura; family Rhinodermatidae; genus Rhinoderma; species Rhinoderma darwinii. The sequence continues at coordinate 363,503,677 of NC_134690.1, read as the reverse complement.
TTCAAAGAGGTTGTCTCTTCTATGGCATAAGGACATTATAAAGGGGGCCCTCCGCTCTTAACTCTTCTCTATTAGCCATAGTGAACCCTGCCATATATGCATTACATGGTCATCCCTTTATTTAAATGGCCAACATGCAATTCTATATTTCTGCTGCAGTAGCTGAGGGATTACAGCAGATCGTGGAGGGTTTCTGAAGCCAGATCTGCAGCAATTAGCTGATTACCGTGCCGGATTCAATTCTAAAAGGGTTGTCTTAATAATACATCCCATTTAACAAGTACAATTACAAGGTTGGGTTCACACATCGCGGTCAAAATTAGTTTTTGCTACAATTCACGACAAAACCGCACTATTTTTATGTGATTTTTAGAAAAACACAGCAAAACTGAGAGGTTTTGAAGCGGGTGCGGGAAAGAAACACATTTTAACGGCAATGTGTGATCCCAGCCCAAAAGGAAGAAGTGATCAGGGTTTTCCCATCAGGACCATTTATGGCATATACACAGGATATGCCATAAATTTCAAATAGATGCAGGACCCACCTCTGGGACCCGCAACTATCTCTAGAACGGGGCCCCCTAAACCCCATTCTACCTCTCTGTCCTCCGGCCGACTCGTGTGATTCCCGACCATGAAGAAGAAAACAGCGTAGCTCGCCGAGCTATGCGGTTTCCGTAAGTCCCATAGTAGTGAATGGCAGTTACGGAAACAGCGTAGCATCGAGCTACACTGTTTCCGTAGCTACCATTCAGTTGTATGGGACTTACGGAAACCGCATAGCTCAGCGAGCTACTCTGTTTTCTTCTTCATGGTCGGGAATATCCTGGGGATATTTCATAAATGTCCCTGATAGTAAAACCCCTTTAACTGGCTGTTATAAGAATGAAATACGTCACAAAGGAATAAAAAAAAACCTTGCTTGAAACTTAAAATGCACGTAATGGTGAAACAGCATCACATTCACTGCAAGAGATAACAACAATAACGTCACTTGTGCCTACAGTTTAATGCCACTTATGCTTAAAATGGTTAATAATCAGATAGAAGTAGATAAAAGAATGACATGTCAAGAGGAACAGAGTTTAGAATAATCTCTGGTTTTGTTCTTTATCTCTCCTCAGTCATGAGACTTTGTATATTGCAAATATACAATAGCAGAATGCAACTGATCAGTGCTTTATTTATCCCACGAAAAGTGTTGTTTGTAAAGTAACCGAATGTTTAAAACAAAGTATTTTTGCAATATAAAACCATTCAAATATCTTTTATTGGTGCTAAAATATATCTTAGATTGGTGTTAGTGTTAGCGCCCCCTGGAGTTTCTGTTGTCGCTACATTCTTTGTCAACCTTTTGCAGCTGCCTGCGGTGGACACACATGTGAAGTAGATTCTTGCCTCTCTTTTTTTGAGCCACGTATTGATGAAGCGGCAAATGTCCTCTCCGATTGGAAGAAGTCAGCACTGCTAAGAGACGGGAAACACTGCTATGAACACAGAAGAACCAGGGTGAGTAAATGGCCAAGAACGCTTAACAAAAACAACGTTTTAATTGTGTTTTTATGTACAAATTACTTGTTTAACTGATTAGTAAAGGTCTGCAATGTTTTTTTTGTGGGGTTTAGTGGGATGAGCCTATAACAGGTTCTGTAGTTAAAAGGATAAGGAGCACCTAGCCTGTTTATTATGGACTGTGTGTGTCTTTATTTAGTACTCTGAGTGCAAAAGGGTGTCCTATTCTAAATGTGATATGTGTCTGATAGGTTTATTCATATCTATGTCCATATGTTTAAGCTTGCATCTATAGACGAATGGCACTCTTTTTCTTCTGCATAGTATTTTATTTATTAGAGCAATAGTTTATGCTCCAGAGATACTCATACTATTAAAATTAGAGACAGGAAATTAAATTTGTCAGCCAATTCTGTCGACATTGATTTGACATATAGTAACTAAATACCTTTGAAAGAGTATGTATACCTCTGTAACCAATTATCACTCCAATGCATAAAAAAATCTAAATAAAGCAACTTTGCAAATACATAAAATGTAAATGGTTTTATTTCTTGCTTCCACTTCAATGAGATTACCAGAGAAGTACAATTCCCTGCACTCCCTGATGTACGGCGTGGCTATCTCTGCAGAGTAAGCTCTGATGGTCTCTCCCTGTGCATGTACAACTTCTACATGTCTTGCAGCACCCAAAAAGAAATAGAAGAAGAAGGCGACGATGAGAATGCACTCACACTTACTGACACAGACATGTCAGGAGAGGGGAGTTTATCAAGGGAGTTTATCAAGTATGTGCACATGACCTCTTTCCAGAAATAATGGAGGCGTTTTACGCCTCGAATTACGCCTGAAAATGCAGATCCAATACGTCGGCAAACATCTGCCCATTGCTTGCAATGGGTCTTATGATGTTCTCTGCAGACGAGCTGTAATTTTACACGTCGCTGTCAAAAGACGGCGCCTAAAATTACGCCCGCGTCAAAGAAGTGCAGGACACTTTATGGGACGGAATTGGAGCCGTTTTTCATTGACTCCAATGAAAACCAGCTCCAATTACATCCGTAAAAGACGGCGTGAAAAACGCGTGCACTTGTAAAAACGTCTGAAATTCAGGAGCTGTTTACTCCTGAAAACAGCTCCGTAATTTCAGACGTATTTTCCGTTGTCGTGTGCACATACCCTTACAATACAAACAGCACGCACACAAAATTAGGTGCAGAACATAAGGCCTGGATGTACTTATGAGGGGAAAGCGGAAGTCGATCATTGGGTCAGTTACAGTACTGAATATCTGATTAAATATCTGATCTGAATGATTATGATTAAAGTTTATTTTTAGCAGCTACCTGCTTTTTGACAAGAGTGGAAGTGAGGGAGCCCACAGGCTTTTAGACTGAGAAGAGACAGGACTGAACCCAATGAGATGTCAAGTTTGGCACACTTCCTAGTCTAGATTGAAAAGATATTGACTGTCCTTCAGGAAAAACAACTGAACTTTTTTGAAAAAGACTTTACGCATTTACTACACGTTAATTCTGAAGCAATGTGAAGCTTTCATTCATGGCCGGATACACTTACAATTTAGGCATAATTCACACGAGCGCAACGATGGCGCTCCATGCTCGGCGCTGCGGGACACAATTCCTCACATCCCCCATAGATGAGAGTCTATGGAGCGATGAGTGATGCGTGAAAAGATAAGACATGTCCTATTTTCCCACAGACCCTTCACACAGTCCATTGAAACAAGGGCTGTGTGAACGGCCACATTGAATTACATAGGTCCGTGGGACGGCCGCTGTTTCAACGGCCGTCCCACGGACGTTTAACACGCTCGTGTGAATTAGGCCTTATTTACACAAAAAAACTCATACATTTCCAATACTTAACTTCAGAATTCATTTTAAAACTGTATTTGGATATTCATTTAAGGCTTTTTTTAGATGGTGGTGACAAAAGACGCACCATCATGCAACATTTGAATTCTTAGGGAGGCATAATTTACACCATATTTCAGCAGCACGGCGTCGCTCTCAGGAAACTGCTGACTGCAATTTTGGTGCCATTCAGAATAGTTGACCAACAGACGCACAAAAACAAAAAATAAATAGGGACCATGGCACACAACTTCAATTGGACTCTAACTGAAAGGGGAAAAATCTTAACATGAATTGCATGATTTGAGTTGCAGGAGCAGCCTTAGTAGCCTTCTAAGCTTGGCCTAATAACCATAATAAAGCACAATCAACTATGGATGAATAATTTGTATAATATAATAGAATAATGTCACAATTTGTAATTGTAGTGGGAGAGCTTAATATTACGTCAGATGTTGCTGTAATGGAAACCACACCATGGATTGACGTTGAGTGTTTTACTATGGCTTTCAAAAATGGATCAAGGTTAAGGGCACATATTCAGTATCTACAACTAAAGCTTGTCATTAAAACATGCCACCAGTATGGAAAAACCTGAAGGAACTGGAAGCTATCATAAATCTGAAAAATCGCGTTAGTTTTGGAAGCAGGTTGAGAATAAACGTATAAAATCATATAAGAACGATCACCTATGACAATAGTTATATTTGTTATCAGGACCATATGGAAGAAAGAAGAATTACTAGGGCTTTTTTTTTTTTTTTTATTTCTTTCATTCAATAATTATACATGAATTAATTCTGCATTATGCTACATTTCTCAGCAGGGGTCCTAGATGCAACTGCTGCCCCCACTCTTCACTGCATGACACAGTGGCAATGGCATCTGTAAACGAGCAGTGACATCACCAGCTTTCCCCAGATAACGCTACCCTTTGCTATTGACAGTATGAATGAAGATCGTCTTGGCTCAAGCAGTACACCAGACCTGTCAATAGCTTTTATCCTTAAAGGGGTTTTCCAGTCCCTAAGAATTGATGGCCTATCCTCAGGATAGGCCATCAATAGCTGATCGCTTGTGGTCTGACTCCCGGGACCCCCGCGGATCAGCTTTTTTAAAGTGGGCGCAATGCTGTTTCCCCTTCATTTCTACTTTCTCACTGAATCGTCGACACACATGTAAAGGCAATGCACAGTATTGCAGCCTTCTCCCATTGAAGTGAATTGGAGGAGGCTGCAATACTGTGAATCACCGCTACATCTGTATCGAGCAATCAGCTCCTGAGGAAAGGCCATCAATTTTAAGGGACTGGAAAACTTCTTTAAACCTACTAAAGATAACAAGGTAATAACATTCACTTTTACTGAATGTTGTAAAATGATATATTTTCCATAATCCGGTTTAGCCTGAAGCCTACCCAATAGTTTTAGCAAATATCACGTTTTAAATATATCTCTATAAAGCCTGTTCTAGGCTTACGAGGGACGTGCAGTGCATTCGCGAAGTTTTCAGACCCTTTCACATTTTTCACATTTTGAAATGAATTCAAATTGTTGCCCATCATTCTGCACTCAATACCCCATAATGACAAAGTGAAAACAGAATTTTAGAAATTTTTCTAAATTTATTCAAAAGGAAAAACCTCAAATTTTGCATGGACATAAGTATTCAGACCCTTTGCTATGACATTTGAAATTTAGATCTGGGGGCCCCAATTCTCTATATCAACTTTTAAATGTTTCTAGACCGTGATTAGCGTTCACCTTTAGTAAATTAATTTGATCGAGCATGATTTGGAAAGACACACCCCTGTCTATATAAGGCCTCACAGCTGACAATGCATATCAGAGCAAAAACCAAGCCATGAGGAGGAAAGAGCTGCCTGTAGAGCTCAGAGACAGGATTGTGTGGAGGCACAGATCTGGAGAAGTGTACAAACAAATTTCTGCTCCACTGAAAGTTCCCAAGACCACAGTGCCCTCCATAATTTTTAAATGAAGAAGTTTGGAACAAACTAAGTAATTAGGGGAGAAGGGCCTTGGTAAGAGAGGTGACCAAGAACCCAATGGTCACTCTGGCTGAGCACCAAAGATCATGTGTGCAGATGGGAGAAACTTCCAGAAGGTCAACCATCACTGCAGCACAATCTGGGCTTTATGGCAGAAAGACAGAAAGAAGCCTCTCCTCAGTAAAAGACACATGAAAACCTGCCTGGAGTTTGCAAAAAAGCACCTAACACCTCTTGCACACGACCGAGTTTGGGCCGTGAAAAACGTTCAGGGTGTCGGACGGATTTTCTGCTGTTCTGCACTGAACTAAATTATACAGTACGGAACAGCAGTTCCTTGGGAGGCAGAGACTGCTAGCATCATAAATGTCTATAATGGCAGAAGTCCAGTTCACCTGTACCATGGTCAAGACGGGAAATCTGGCCGACACACGGATCGTTTTTCATGGTCCAAACTCGGTCTTATGCAACAGGTGTTAAAGGGAACCTGTCACCAGCATTTTAGCTATAAAGCCAGCAATACCTGGTGAAAGTGGGTGAAAAATCATTGTCATCTAAGCTATAAATATGTTCTAAGTAAGCTCTGTAGCTTTAGTATTCCGTTTTTCAGCGGTCCCACGCCATATGCAAATGAGCAGAAAAGAGTCAAATCTTCATCTGAAAAGAGTCAGGTTTTCATTCCTCCAGCATCTCAGAGTGGACTCCACCTCCTTCTTTTTGATTGACAGCTCCTTAGCCAGTCAGGGCCAGACAGGTGGCAACGGTGGGCGGGGTTAAGAAGCTGCATCCCAGAGGGAAAAATAATTACCATAAAAGGCGGGAAAAGTTTAAACGACTATATTTACTGACAGAGGAGGACTTCAGGAAAGAAGAGAACAGGAATGAACTCTGGACAGCTGCGGCCATTGAGGGGTCAGGCGAGTTTAACAGGTAAGATGTTGATGACAGGATCCCTTTAAGGACTCTCAGACTGCGAGAAACAAGATTCTGTGGTCTGATGAAACAAAGATTGAACTTTCTGGCCTCAATTCTAAGTGTCTTGTCTGGAGGAAACCAGGCACTGCTGATCACCTGCTCATCACCTGCCCAATATCATCCCTTCAGTGAAGCATGTTGGTGGCAGCATCATGTTGTGGGGGTGTTTTTCTGTGGCTAGCACAGGGAGACTCGTCAGGGTTGAGGGAAAGATGAATGGAGCAAAGTACAGAGATATTCTTAATGAAAACCTGATCCAGAGTGCTCTGGACCTCAGACTGGGCCGAAGGTTCACCTTCCAATAAGGCAATGACCCTAAGCACGCAGCCAGCACAACACAGGAGTGGTTTAGGGAAAACTCTGCGAATGTCCTTCAGTCACCCAGCCAGAGCCCTGACTTGAACCCAATCGAACATCTCTGGAGAGACCTGAAAATGGCTGTCCACCGACGTTCCTCATCCAGCCTGACAAAGCTTGAGAGGATCTGCAGAACAAAATGGCAGAAAATCGCCAAATCCAGGTGTGCAAACCTTGTGCCATCATACCCAAGAAGACTGGAGGCTGTTATCGCTGCCAAAGGTGCTTCATCTAAGTCCTGAGTAAAGGGTCTCATGACTAATGTCAATGCAATATTTTAGTTTTTCCTATTCAATAAATTAGCAAAGATCACTAACATTCTGTTTTCACCTTGTCATTATGGGGTATTGAGTGTAAAATGATTGAGAAAAAGTTGAATTTTTTTAGTATTTTAGCACAAGGCCTCAACATAACAAAATGTGAAAAAAACTGAAAGGGTCTGAAGATTTTCTGAATGCATTGTACAGCTTCTTTTATACAGGGCTCCCTGGTACAATGTTCATGAATGGCAGGACTACAGTTAAGTCTGTTACTTCCACAGACGGAGCAGTAGAAGAAATTGAGCCTAAGGGTGGATCCTTATTAATTAAAATATGTTCCCTATAAGGGGTGTCTGGGAGATAACCCATAGAGTCATCATTATAGCTGCCATTAGGGGCTAATAAGAAAAGACAGAATCCGCTACACTCCAGTGAAGAAAGTGTTTCATTGTTATTCACCGAGCATGACCTTGCAATGTTTCAACCCTGTAAGGGTCTTTCTCAAGCATAAATACAAAGACCATGTGCACAGTTTATAGAACAGACATCGCATGACATTATATCCTGTGAGTTAATTAGTATACAAAATTAGTAAAATCGATTTAGTATCAAAACTACATATAATATGATCACACATGTAACCATATAATATTAGTGACATATATAAAATTACGTAATATAGATGGATCTCCATAAATACATATAATACAGCCACATAGCTTATAAAGATCCAGCGTAAATATTTATTAACAGTGCATGTCTAGGGGGGGAACAGCAACCAGAAACAAGTGTCCCTAGTTACCCTATAGGGATCCTCTATGTCACCGGACGTGTCATATTTGCACTCTACCGGACGCGCACAGTGTTTTCACTGCGCATATCCGGCCTAGTTCACAGACCCTATTGCGCATGTCCAGTTCGTTGAGTAACCTATGATGCCAGAGCGCGGTCCACATGGACATTAGGGGCTGTCATTCAGAAACGGTTATCTAAAAACTCATAAAGAAACGGCGATTGAACATAAAAAGATATCACTTTCGTTTAAGAGTAAAATGTACTTACTATTATTATTATATTTTTTTATTTCTATTTACAGTCTGGTCCTGTGCAATACTTTTACATAAGCATTTACATCCAGTTATTGTGATTTATTGCAGGAAACTTGTCCAGGAAAGAATAACATATAATAAAGTATAATAAAGAGTTGAGATGTAATCTATAAATTTGAAATGACGGTGAGGGGACATGTGATTCTAAAGCCTTATTTGTAACCCTTATTCGCACAGTTTCAAGTTACACTTTTATTTCTGCACTGTAGCTTTTCAGTTTTAATAAATTACTTTCTTCTTTTGTGGTTTCCGCCCAAAAACAGGGGCGGGTAGCCAAAGGGATTAGCCACATTAAATGGGACTAATTTGCGTACAGGTCCACGGAAGTTTTTACTGCAAAACCGAGGCAAAAATACAGGGGTCAGCCTAATTTCCACATGAAAATTCCTCTGTGTGAACATTGGATTGTTTTAACCAGAAGACTTTTGGAATTAAACTATACTTAAAGGGAACCTGTCACCAGCATTTCACTCATTAAAACAGCAATACCTGGTAGAAATGGGTGAAAATAACTTTTACGTAACCTATAATTACCTTCTAGTAGTCTCTGTACCTTTAGTATTCCATTTTTTAGTGTTCCCGTGCCGTATGTTAATGAGCATAAAAGAGTCAGATTTTTATTCCCCAAGCCTTTCTGAGTTAACCCCGCCGCCTTACTTTTGAGTGACCGCTTACTTTTGATTGACAGCATACAGGGTGGGCCAGTTATCGGCAGGTGGGCGGGCATAAAAAGCGGAACGAACGAGACAGCCGGATTATTACCATAAAAGTTGCAAAATGTTTGGAGACCGTTCATTTACGGTCGGAGGAGGAGTTTAGTAGAGGGAGAACGCCAATGAACTTTTGACAGCAGCGGCCAGCGAGGGGTGAGTAGAGTTCAATAGGTGAAATGTTGGTGACAGGTTCCCTTTAATTCAATAAAGGACAATATTTTTCTATCTAAATGCCTAACTCATATTTATCTATCTCATACCTCTCTATTTCTATCCATTGATTGATCTATTCAGCTATGTATCTATTTCCGATCTACAGTATCTATGTCATTATCTATCTATCTATCTATCTATCTATCTATCTATCTATCTATCTATCTATATACACGTGTGTCCGCTGCGTAAAACTCACGACATGTCCTATACTTGGGCGTTTTTCGCGCATCACGCACCTATTGAAGCCAATGGGTGCGTGAAAATCACGCGCAGCACACGGAAGCACTTCCGTGTGATTCGCACAACTGTAGATAAAGAAATGAAGGAAAAAATAAAAGCACCTCCTTCATTTCTTTTTCTAAACATCAAAACCGCGTGTCATAAGGATGCCATATGCGTGAAAATCACGCAGCCACGCAGCAAACACTTATGACACACGAAACTGCAACGCGCAAAAAACGCAGCGGTTTTTGCGTGCGCGAGACGCACACGTTCGTGTGAATAAGGCCTTACAATGGCTCATTATTTGCACTGCTGCTTTGCCTTGCTGAACTGTGGGTTTGAATCTGACCAGGGAAAACAGTTGTAAGGGGTTTGCATGTTTTTCCTGTGCTTGCACGTGCTTCTTCTGAGAATTCCTATTTCTTCCAAAACACCAAAAATATATTTTGGCTTCCTATGAAAATCGACCCAAAAGATGTGGGTACTTTAAATGGGAAAATTAGATTGTGCAGCACAGAGATCAATGTGATTATGTTCTACAGCTCTGCTGAATATAGTGCCACTTTACAAAGACATAAAAAAATAACAAAAATAAAGATGATTCTTTGCATGTTCCAGCATTTATATTTGACAAAAAAAAATATTTTGAAAATAACAAGTATAAAAATGTAAACTGATGTGAATATTACATCCATTTCAAGCAGCTGAATTTTATAGTACTGTAATAATAATTCTTATGAAATCTTATGAAAAAAAGAAAAATATGGAAAAGATAAAAAAAATATATAATATTGATTTAGACAGACATTAGTAGTTCCATCTGCACACTTATTATAATCTATAACTGCAAACTAGTGCGGGATAACACAGACAGGTCAGGGAGCTCCCCTTCCTTAGATTAATAGCTACTAATCCGTTCAGCACTGACACAGGATCATTCATAATGATGACTATGACAGTAAGGCGAAGAAAATAGACAGCTTATGATTCATCTTCTGCTGCGTCCCAGATAGGGGTAAACACAGAACCAATTTCCTCTTTGAAATGTGATATAGTATCACTGATGCATGGAAGGAAGAAAGAAAAGAAAAAGAAAGAAAGAAGGTAGGAAAGGATCCTGCATGGAAGGAAGGAATGAAGGAAGGAGGAAGGAAGGAAGAAAGGAAGGAAGGAGGAAGGAAGGAGGAAGGAAGGAAGGAAGGAAGAAAGGAAGGAAGGAAGAAAGGATGGAAGGAAGAGAGGATGGAAGGAAGAAAGGATGGTAGGAACGAAGGATGGAAGGAACAAAGGATGGAAGGAGGATGGAAGGATGGAAGGAAGGAAGGAAGGAAGGAAGGAAGGAAGGAAGGAAGGAAGGAAGGAAGGATGGAAGGAAGGATGGAAGGAAGGAAGGATGGAAGGAAGAAAGGATGGATGAAGGGTGCAAAGTTGGAAGAGACGATGGGAAGATGGGAGTTAAAAAATGGAAGGCGAGTTAATTTTATATGAAATGCAGAACCCAATACTTTTATGTGTAACAAATAGAAAATAGATTTGGATATTTTTTAAAAAGAAGGAAGGAAGAAAGCAAATGGGAAAGAGAGGGGAGAGGAAACACAGAACGATTTATTTTCTAATTGTTACATTGCACAGTTGAAAAAAAAGACATGTCCATCAATTTCAGTGGAAGTATCTACAGATCTATTAAAGTAGAGTAATGAAAAAAGATTTTTGAAACTGCACAAAACAGAAAATGTATGTTAATTTCTTACAGGTAGATATATAAAAGGAGAAGTGTATGGTTGGGAAGGATAGAGAGGGAGGGAAGGGTAGGGACATATGTGATGAGAGTGAAGAAAGAAAAGGAACGGAAAGGGGAGGGAATGAAAGCTAAAGAGAAATTTTAAGAGGTTGTTTCATCAAGCCAACCCCTATCCATATGCTCTATTAGGGAATATCGACATCATAGAGGGGGTCCCTCGCTGATGACCCCTCTCCATTAGCCAGAGTGGAGAGCTGTTTTGAAAAGCATCCCCTCACTTGGCACATCCAGCCTTTCCATGTATTACATTGACGGCAATTCATTTGAATGCCAGGAATGCAACACCACAATTCCCCTGGCAGTTGCTTCTCATGGTCTTTACAGTGGATCCTGGGATAACTAGTGATCTCCTCTGTTACAGTATGTAAAATTGGTAAACTGGAGCGATCACCCAATCTTTATCTGTCTGTTTTCCTATTCTACTCTTCATATGTGGTGGATGTTTCCTCTTTTTTCAACTTTAAGTTATTTTAAATCCAGGCAATTGGACAGATTTATGGTGATCATGCTGTCAGTGTAAAGCAACATCGATTTAAAGAGTAAGAAAATGTATTTCATATAAATTGACATTGAAAAAATTTCCAAATGTACCAACCATGCTGTAGGTTTGAGAGACATTTTTGGCTAATTGCTACTGAATGAGTTCATAATAAACAGAACTTCAATTAATTATTTCAGAGCAAAACTGACAGTCATCCAATATGTCCAAAAATTTGCTTTTTCATTAAAATGTACTTTAAGCCCGGCTGTCTTCATTACGTTGTCTGGCACAATTTCTTCTGGTAATTAGCTTCATAAACTTAATTATTATCTATTCAAGCTTAAAGGAAATGTCCACCTATAAGATACAATGTGATATTTCAACCAACTAATACCTCTGTGTGAATACCCACCTAACCCACCACCAAGGGGACTATTTGTACTCAAGATGCCACCAACGTCTTTGGTCTTTTTTGAAGTAGGGAATGTGAAATTCTAACAGGGGTTCTAGTTACCCAGAACCATTATTCTATCAGAACTGGGCTTGGTTACTATCAAAAACTGCATATACATCTTTGTCTATAGCCCTAGAGAAAAAAAACAAAGCAGGGCAGACTGGTTTACTGAGTGTTTCCAAAAGTCCCTATTAACAAAATTCATCCTTTAAAGCATCCTTGCTTGGGTGATGCGGGTAATATCAATCCAAAATGTAACTCCCTGGGATACCTAGCATCTCGGATCATGGAGAATATTCTCTGTCCTCTATGGCTACCAAAAATATTCAAACATAAAAGACTTTGAAAGTTTTTGAATCTTGTAGAGCTGTGGTGGCCAACTGGTAGACCATGTGCCATGTGTGGTCTCCTGATGTGAACCATGTGGACCTTGGCAACTATATTCAGTCTATACACTGCACAGTTTGTATAGATCACAGAACTCTCAGGTGACACCTAATATTCTTAATAAATTATAGCAAGGGGGTACATTATTCCTTATAATACTCAACTGCCGAAGAACCCACTTCTTGAAGTGAAAACGTTTCTAGTCAACAATTTGTTATCTAATTTATATGAATCACCCTCATCCTTTTCATAAAGAAGGTCAACAGCAGCTGAGGTGTTTATTATGATGTTCTGCCGCAGCGGAATAATACAAAATTAGCCTTCGTTCAAATGTGCATCGGGACTCCATTCATGGGTTCCGTCAGAGCATTCCGTCAAGCGAACCCATGAACAGAATCAAAACTGAAACCATAGGTTTCCATTTGCATCACTATTAATTTCAATGGTGACGGGTCCGATGCAAATGGTTTCCATTTGTCCCTGTTGTGTAAGGGTTCCGTCATTTTGACGGAATGAATAGGGCAGACGACTACAGTATTGATTCCATCAAAATGACGGAACCCTTACACAACGGGGACAAACGGAAACTATTTGCATCAGATCCGTCACCATTGAAATCAATAGTGATGCAAACGGAAACCTATGGTTTCCATTTGTTTCAGTTTGGATTCCATTCATGGGTTCCCCTGACGGAAAGCTCCGACGGAACCCATGAATGGAGTCCCAATGCAGATGTGAACGAAGTTATACAGCTGCTGAAGAACCTCTGGGTGTTACGATTCCCCTTGTCAAAATGCTGTGTGTCTATTTACTAACAGTTTCCAACCATCGCTGACAGTATCACACTGTGCAGGGACACATCCTCCTGACAAGGGGAATGGTAACACCCATGTGTCTACCAAGTCTACAAAGACTTTTTGTGAAATACAAGAACTTCCTATAATAAACATGTCAGGAGAGGTGACAGATTCTCCAGAAATCCAGTGACTCACAGGTGACGTCTTCTCAGATTCTAGTAGTTTTTTCCCCTCTTTTCTTCTCCATCTGATCCAGACCTCATGACAACTTCTCCCGGCCATGACCTATTTCTGTAGAATTTGCCACTCAGATGTCTTCGGCTCCTCATTTTTCCAAGATTTCCACACCTATAAACAAAGATAAAATTCTCATGGTGTCACACACTGTGCCCCTAAATATAATAGCACAATACACTGCGCCCCTGAATAAGTCCCCATGTACACGACCATATTTTTCATCCGTAATTACGGATTGTATTCATTTCTATGGGCTACGTACACCTACAACATATTTTCACGGATGGGTGTCCATGCATTAGAAATTTTAGAACATGTCCTTTTTTTGTCCGTAATTACGGCACAGAGTCTCCATAGAAGTCTATGGGCACTTCCGTAAATACGGACAGCTACGCATGTGCATCCATAGTCATCCGTAATTATGGAAGAGTTGCTATGCAACGCCAGGGGATTACCCTAGATTCCTCCCTGTTTTTTTAGTAGATCTGTAAATACGGATGTATTACAGACCGTATTTACAGATACCCTTCTGTAAATGCGGTTGATTTTCGGATGACTATAAAGGACTACGGATCCGTATTTACCGACAGTATTTATGGATGGATGAAAAATACGGTAATGTGCATGGGGCCTAAAATAGTACCAAACACTGTGCCCCTGAATATAATTGTGTCAAACACTGTAAATTAAAGCACCACATACACAGTGCCCCCTGTATATAGCACCACACATCACCACCTGTATGTAGCACCACACTTAGCCCCTGTAGATAGCGCCACTCACAGCTCCTGTAGATAGCATCACACACACCCCCCCTGTGGAAAGTGTCACACACACACCCCTGTAGAAAACATCACAATCCGCGCAGATAGCGCCACACAGCCCCTGTAGTACCCCACACATACCCCTGTAGATAGCATCTCACACAGCCCCCTATAGATAGCGCCACACTGACCACCTGTAGATAGTACCCCACACACAGCCCCCCTATAGATAGCACCACACTGACCTTCTGTAGATAGTACCCCACACAGGCCTCTGTAGATAGCGCCACACTGACCCCCTGTAAATAGTGCCACACACACACCCTTTTAGATAGCGCCAAACAGCCCCAATGTAGATAGCACCGCACAGCCCCCCTGTAGAAATCACTATACAGCCCCCCTATAGATGCGCCACCCCCCTGTGGTTACCTGTCCAAGCGCTGTCCTCTTCTACGACAATGCATGCCTGGTCTCTTCTGGCCAGGCTGCATCCAGCAGAACGACGCAAGCGCCATGATTCGCGCTGACGTTATCGCGCCGCCACAATAAAATAAAGGACAAATGGCGGGGAAGAGAACCGACAGTTTCCTTTCCTTGCCAGCGATGTCAATTGTATCCGCGTCCTTTGGACGCGGATACAATTGATTCCAAGGGCCTTCAGTTTTGCTGCGGTTTTTGTCGTGATTCTCAGCAAAAACATGACAAAACTGTGATGTGCTCTTTGGGCGGCCATGGGCATACCGGGAGCCTCTAATCCCCGTCCATAACGGACCTATGGGCATCCGCCGCTGTGTACATGTCAGGCAATCAGTGGTTGACACAGGAGAAGGAACTTTCTGCAAAAGTGATATGTGACACACTGCTCCTGCAGGAGGAGATAGACAGAGTCGATCAAGTGCGGCTTATCGCTGTATAATCGTCGGGTTATGGCATCAGAATGTGATGTTTATACAAATATTTTCATAACAATCATTTCCATCTGTTGTAACTGCTCAACACTACTATGTATTGTTCATTGATTTTATTTTCCATAGTTACAGTATACTTGCCTATCTGTGTATTAGGTTAAAATATTCTGCATATACATTGGTATAAATTATAACAATGTATAGTATGAACAGATATTCAAGTTTTCTTCCTGAGAAGTTTCAATTACTGTAATTATCATTGCCTAAATGTATTATAGTCACACCGAGGGGTGGATCTATACAATATTATATACAGGGTGTCTTATCATTCAATGACTATTAAAACTAGTCACATACATTCAAGTAAATTTTATATGGTATGAATAATACTAAAGGGTCACTAAGAGCTGATCAAAAGACAGAAGAATTAAGAATTAAGTTCATGAAGGGCACAAATAAACAAAACCGTCCTCCGTGATTTATGTATGAAATGACCTTTGCTTGCCTCCACACAGTCCATTTTAGCTAATGTATTCAAGAGCCCGGACAAGGACAATAAGTGGTGTAATACTATATACCCTGTCTATTACTAGCATAGCACAGGCAAAGGTGTTCGATAGGACAATGTAAGATAATGAGGCAGAGACACTTGCACATAACCTTGACATGATTCCAGTATCAGTTTTTTGTAACCTTGGCAAGTCCCTTCATCTTTTCTGGATCAAAGCCTCAGACGTAGATTGCAGGATTTGTGCCTGAAAATGTTTATGTGAATGTTCTGTACAAGTGCAGTGTTACATGGCAGGATTTAATAATGGGACAAATGTTAAAGGATTAATAGTGATTGGGAATGACTGGAAATCATATTAACAGCACAAAATACTGAGAAACAATAGAGAAGAATTATCAATGGAGATGGAAACAAGAGGAAATTTACTTACAAAATAATACTGCCACTTTTCTGCCCCCACACAAACTTTTACACGGAGGTAGGGTACAATCTAATATAGCTCAGTATCTATTCCTCATTTGGCATGTGCCATGTTGATGAATATGGAGCATTCTACACTTAAATTGAATACTAGCGTATAACTCAGCGGTACACTAGTGTAGGTAAATATGCCCCAATGGGTCATACGTATAAAAAAATTGCTTTGTGCTTAGTTATTTGTTATTTTAAATGGTGCATAATATACCAGAAATGCGCCAAATTTGATTCACGATTGGAACTCCATAAGGACTATAGCACAAAGGCAGCTCTTAGGGCACTTATACATGGGCCATTTATTGGGAAAACGTGTGTTCACAGAACGCTCATTCCCAATCATTGCCCTGTGTTAACAGGACAATGATCAGCCGATGAACGAGAAAACGTTCGTTCATCGGCTGATTGTATAGTTTCTGCAGCAGAAAAATATTATTGTTGTCGGCATCACATCCCCCTGTGTAAATAGGGAGATGTGCCTCCAACATAATAGAAATGTACAGGGATGAGCGATCGTAGTAAAGATCACTCGTCCCCATTTATTGCCCCTTGTGAGACGAGCAAATGAGCGCTGATCAACGAGCTGTCACGTTGATCCGTGCTTGTTGTTACGGCCAAAATGGGCCAGTATAAAAGGACCCTTAGTGACACCATTATACTACTGATATTACCTAAAATTCCCATATTGGCAACACCCACACTCCATTCACCCATATGAGGCACGTGAATTGATAACAGATGCATCATATCCAGTATACCACCCTGTCTATCTTCATAGACAATAATGAGCAATAGATTGAGACCACGGACGTATGTAGTATGTAAAAAATCATCTGACTTCAAGCGCAACACTTATTACCCCTAGAAGCAATGTTAGCAAGTGAACTGCTCAGGAGCTTCATTGATCATAAGTGTTCAACAATGGACAACAGGCCTGAGATCACATAATCACTGAATTCTGTTTTGTCCCATTCTTTGAGAAGACCACCCTTCTAGAAGACCAACAGGTTGCACTGTATATTAAATTGACCATCTACAGTTTCTGCCTATTCTACTAGAATTTAAAGTACAACCATTGTTGAGTAATTGTAAAATATTGTCCCACCTTAGGCTTCGTTCACATATGCGTCAGCATGGAGCCCTGACTGAAACAAATGGAAACCATAGGTTTCCGTTTCCATCACAATCGATTTCAACGGTGACGGATCCAGTGCCAATGGTTTCCGTTTGTCTCAGTTGTGCAAGGTTCTGTCGTTTTGACAGAATGAATAGTGTAGTCGAATACGGTATTCATTCTGTCAAAACTTTGCACAACTGAGACAAACGGAAACCATTGGTACCGGATCCGTAAATAGGTATTTCAGCCTATAACATTTATCACCTATCCACTGGGCAGATAATAAATGTTAGATGGTGGTCTGACTGATAGGTACTAAAAAAATAACAACCAGTATTAGATATATGCAGCTGCTTTTCATAAGAACACTACTCGTTAACTTGTTACATTTTGCATCCTTTAAAGAGGCTCTGTCACCAGATTTTGCAACCCCTATCTGCTATTGCAGCAGATCGGCGCTGCAATGTAGATAACAGTAACGTTTTTATTTTTTAAAAACGAGTATTTTTGGCCAAGTTATGACCATTTTTGTATTTATGCAAATGAGGCTTGCAAAAGTACAACTGGGCGTGTTGAAAAGTAAAAGTACAACTGGGCGTGTATTATGTGCGTACATCGGGGCGTGTTTACTACTTTTACTAGCTGGGCGTTGTGTATAGAAGTATCATCCACTTCTCTTCACAACGCCCAGCTTCTGGCAGTTCAGATCTGTGACGTCACTCACAGGTCCTGCATCGTGTCGGCCACATCGGCACCAGAGGCTACAGTTGATTCTGCAGCAGCATCCACGTTTGCAGGTAAGTCCATGTAGCTACTTACCTGCAAACGCTGATGCTGCTGCAGAATCAACTGTAGCCTCTGGTGCCGATGTGGCCGACACGATGCAGGACCTGTGAGTGACGTCAGAGATCTGCACTGCCAGAAGCTGGGCGTTGTGAAGAGAAGTGGATGATACTTCTATACACAACGCCCAGCTAGTAAAAGTAGTAAACACGCCCCGATGTACGCACATAATACACGCCCAGTTGTACTTTTACTTTTCAACACGCCCAGTTGTACTTTTGCAAGCCTCATTTGCATAAATACAAAAATGGTCATAACTTGGCCAAAAATGCTCGTTTTTAAAAAATAAAAACGTTACTGTAATCTACATTGCAGCGCCTATCTGCTGCAATAGCAGATAGGGGTTGCAAAATCTGGTGACAGAGCCTCTTTAAGTACAATAGCTTTCTTAAGATTATTTCGACTCAAGGAGAGGCACAACCCACCAGTCTACATAGAATGCAAACACATCTTTTTATTATGAGGTATTGCTACCTAAAGGGAATGTTTCATGTATTACATTTTAATTTCAATAACCATATTTGAGTATATACACGATAAATAATATGTTTGATCTTTTTCTAAAATGTTGTAGCTACTTATTTATTATTTGTAATACATTCCCTGTAATACATTCGATCATCTGCTGGTCATATCGTTTTAAAAAAGTAAAAGATTATCATTGGTCGGCAGCACATCTCTCTGTGTAAACACGGAGTCGCGATCGGAGTAACGAGCGCTCGTCCCCATACTAGCTCCTTGTGACAGGAGCAAGCGAGCGCCGATCAACAATGTCTCGTTGATCGGCGCTTGCTGCACTGTCCGAGTGTCTGCTGGTGTAAAAGGGCCTTAATACAATTAACTTGCCCACCATCTAATTTAATTTTCTGAGAATACATTCCCTTTAAAAGAAAACCAATAAGGGTGGTCTGGAAAAATCGTACCCATACTGTGCAGGAGTAAAGGTTATGGAAACCTTTGATGATATTTTTTTAGTGTAATGTACCGTTATTTTTCGGACTATAAGACGCACCTGACTATAAGACGCACCCAGGTTTTAGACAACAGAAAATAGGAAAGATTTTTATATATTACTTCTATTACAAAGAAAAAACTATTGTTCACCACATTCTGGGAGCCATAACTTATATTTTTCCATCGTTTGAGCGGTATGAGGGCTTATTTTTTGCGGGACGAGTTGTCGAGTTTTTCTTATCACTTTTTGTTTCATTCTTTTTAGCGCTATGGTGACCAAAAGACAACGATTCTGGGGTTTTAAATGTATTTTTTTTACACCGTTCACAATATGCTATATTGTAATAATTTCAGACTTTTACGGACGCAGCGATACCAATTTTTTTATCATTTTTTTTTTTTACATTGTGCTTGGGGAGAACTGGGAAAAGGTTTTTTTTTTTAACTTTTAAAAATGTTTTACACTCCTGAAAATTTTATTAGTTCCCCTAGGGGACTTGAACCAGCAATCATTAGATCGCTGGTACAATACACTGCAATACATGGATGAGTTACGGAAACAGCATAACTCGCTAAGCTACGCTGTTTTCTTAACTCCCATAGCAGTGAATGGCAGTTACAGAAGCAGCGTAGCATGCGAGCTACGCTGTTTCCATAACTACCATTCAGTTCTATGGGAGTTACGGAAACTGCATAGCTCAGCGAGTTATGCTGTTTCCGTAACTTGACCATGTAACCAAGAAGTGCCCGGAAGACAGCGGAGCCGGGTAAGATAGAATGGGGTTTAGGGGGCCCCGTTCTAGAGATAGGTGTGGGTGACATATCCTGTGGATATGTCATGAATGTCCTTCATGGGAAAACCACTATAAATGAAGCGGTCGCTATTGACTACAGCATTTAACTAGTTAAACGGCCAGGAACAGCCCCATCACGGTTCCTGGCCGTTAGAGCAGCATGTCAGAAGCTGACACCTGCAGTGTATGGAGCGGCTTAGCATGTGAGCCCACTCCATACATCATCCCCTCCCCGCTGACGGCACATCACGGGTCGGGAAGGGGTTAAGTTAGGAGCGGTCAGGGGGCCCGGCGCTGCCGGGTCCCTTGACTGGAGACTATAAGACTCAGGGACTTTTTAGCAAGATTTATTCTTGGTAGATGAGGTGGCAGTGACACACAGGAGCCCCTGTCAGACCACTGTCTGATTCAGCGGTGTTCTACAGCTTATATGTTCATAGAATACGTAGAAGATGCAGAACAGAAACAAAGGAAAAATTTTACTAAAGTATATTGTAAAAGTGCTAATTTTCACAACGTACATACATTACATTAAAAAACTGTATCAAAGGTTTTCGTAGCATTTAAATGGACACTAACTTTCAAAGAACTTATGCTAATCTAAAAGTATCAACTTTGTTATTTACTTACTGTCAAAATTTAGTTATTTTATCCATGCAAATTCTGTGTGAAGTTACGACCACTGGGTGTTTCCCTTCCTTCAACTGCTGTCGATCCTGTGTTGTCAAGCAAAATCTGTCCCTGGTAACAGCAGAATTGACGGACTGCAGAAGGTGGGAGTATGTTTCTTCACTGCCTGCCTTTACAAGTCTACATAGAGTGGAGGGGGAGCAGAGAGAGAGTGAGGCAGAAAAATATACGCTGCACATACAAGTCTATGGAGAGGGGAGGGGGAGCAGGAGCAGAGTGAGAAGGACACAGACAGACGTGCAGCAGCTTCCTGGTAAGTCATATCTCACCCAGTGCTGGATTCTCAGCTACACTGCTCATTACTGCTGTATAATGTCCTCCATGCAGCTACAGCATCTACATACATGCTATATAGAGATAGGAGAGCAGGACTCTCCTCTTCTATGTGTGCTGTGTATAGAAAACATGATAGTAGTTAAAGAGGCTCTGTCACCAGATTTTGCAACCCCTATCTGCTATTGCAGCAGATCGGCGCTGCAATGTAGATTACAGTAACGTTTTTATTTTTAAAAAACGAGCATTTTTGGCCAAGTTATGACCATTTTTGTAGTTATGCAAATGAGGCTTGCAAACGTCCAAGTGGGTGTGTTTAAAAGTAAAAGTCCAAGTGGGCGTGTATTATGTGCGTACATCGGGGCGTTTTTAATACTTTTACTAGCTGGGCGTTCTGATGAGAAGTATCATCCACTTCTCTTCAGAACGCCCAGCTTCTGCCAGATCACGCTGTGATGTCACTCACAGGTCCTGCATCGTGTCAGACGAGCGAGGACACATCGGCACCAGAGGCTTCAGTTGATTCTGCAGCAGCATCGGCGTTAGCAGGTAAGTCGATGTAGCTACTTACCTGCAAACGCTGATGCTGCTGCAGAATCAACTGTAGCCTCTGGTGCCGATGTGTCCTCGCTCGTCTGACACGATGCAGGACCTGTGAGTAACGTCACAGCGTGATCTGGCAGAAGCTGGGCGTTCTGAAGAGAAGTGGATGATACTTCTCATCAGAACGCCCAGCTAGTAAAAGTATTAAAAACGCCCCGATGTACGCACATAATACACGCCAACTTGGACTTTTACTTTTAAACACACCCACTTGGACTTTTGCAAGCCTCATTTGCATAACTACAAAAATGGTCATAACTTGGCCAAAAATGCTCGTCTTTTAAAAATAAAAACGTTACTGTAATCTACATTGCAGCGCCTATCTGCTGCAATAGCAGATAGGGGTTGCAAAATCTGGTGACAGAGCCTCTTTAACAGGATTCTCCAGCTACTATAATTACCTAAACTAAAGATGTAAAAACAGACTACTTTCCAGTATACTTACATTTCCTTTTATCTACCAATCGCTATATCTCCTGTACAGTCACGTGATATCTTCCCCCAATGTCATGTACATCCATCTTCATTCTGTGCAGTGGCGTAACTACTGCTGTAGCAGACATAGCGGCTGCTACGGTGCCCGTGGCATGGATTAGAGGCGTGGCTTAAAAGAAAATAAATTGCCGCTGCGTGCCACATTGATTGTCCCTATTTGTGATACTTGAAAGTATAGCACTGTCTACAGGGAGGGCTGTATAGCACTGTATGGGGAGGTTGTAAAGCAATGTCTACAGGGGTGGCTGTATAGCAGTGTATGGGGAGGCTGTATAGCACTGTCTACAGGGGGGGGCTGTATAGCACTGACTACATGGGGGCTGTATAGCACTGTCTACAGGGGGGCTGTATAGCACTGTTTACAGGGGGGCTGTATAGAACTGTCTACAGGGGGGGGCTGTATAGCACTGTCTACAGGGGGGGCTATATAGCACTGTCTACATGGGGGCTGTATAGCACTGTCTACATGGGGGCTGTATAGCACTGTCTACATGGGGGCTGTATAGCACTGTCTACAGGGGGGGCAGTATGGCACTATTTACAGGGGGGTACTATCTACAAGGCCAGGCTGTGTGTGGCACCCAGGGGAGGGGTGTCCAGTCAAAAGTTTGCTACGGGGCCCAGTGTTTCCTAGTTACGCCCCTGATTCTTTGCCTCGAGTCGAGGCAGTGTACGGGCACATCATTTAATACTGCTGGTGGGGGCGGACCAAATCCTTTGTCTCCGCATTCTACAAGCATGTATGGTAGAAACTCATCATGTTCTCACCACACATGCTCAAAATTCAGTAGTCACGACATCTGCGTCACTCTACCTTTACCTCCAGCATCAGCGCATGGAATTATGGGATTTGTAGTAAGGGAGGATGACCGTAAAATAAGAATGTCAACCAACGGGAGCGCAGACACAGAACTGGTACTTTGTGGCAAAACGAGGCTAAAGGTATTTGGGGGACATTCTCTATAGATACAAATTAGTAATCGAGCATAAAAAAAAATATTTCATAATCAGAAAACTCCTTTAAGCTTCGCCCACTAGCTCAGAGACAACTGATAATTAGAGATAGAGCCTACAGAAGGGAAATCTGCTACAAAATGCCATATACAAGTCATATAATGGTCAGAAGTCGTGTTATTCCTCAGGTACACATATGACAGCTTATTCTGAAAAGTCATCTAAAAAGTTAGGTACGCTATAAGTTGAATTGAGTCATACATAGAAGAGTTATGCCTCTTTTTACCACTATAAATGGCTGTGAAGTTTGTTCTTTACATCAGCACTAGAAATACTCAGATTCTTAGTCAATTGACATTTAAAAGCAGGACCCCAGTTAACTTACAATATGTGAGCTATAAAAAGGAAAGAAAAGAATCCCAAATATATCTCTAAACACAGCAAGACACCTTTAGTGTGACAGTTTGGGTGACATTTCTTTGAGTCGTGTATTTCCCAAAGTGTCATATTATAGTCCATAGGGGACTCTGCAATGATTCTCCATAGACTAAAATAAGAAATTCTACCAGTTCAGATTTAAAATGACACAAAATACTTTTTCTATTTTCTACCCTTCACTTACGACTATACTACATGAATATTTGATGTGTTCAACACCAAAGTTTATGGCCCAATTTATGGCCAGATCCAATCATTGAGTTGGAACAGGGCTGCATAAGGGGTATTTCACATGGCGCTTTCTGTATGCAAAAAAAAATCTGCCTCAAAATTCCATCAGAACTGCCAGTGTTTTTCTCTGCGCGTTTTTCGCTGCGTTTTGTGCTCGTGGCCGTTGGAGAAAATGCAAAGACAAAAACATTGCGAAAAACCTTCAGAAAGCAGCGGTGCAGGTTATTTCTGTCAGAGGCGGAAACTGTGGCAAAAAAGAATATGCCGCTTTTTTTCCCCTTGAACGGCCAAAAGCCACCCAGGAAAAAAAACGCCTCCGTCTCCCATTGTAATCAATAGGAGTCTATTTCGGCTGTTTTTTGGCGCTGATTACGATGAGGTTTCCATAAGGGAACTGACCGTAACGGAAACATGCAAGTCTAATGGTTAAAAACTTTTAATCACACACTGAAGTTTTCTTAACATGGAGGAAAAATGATTCCTTCCCTTTTCTCATACAATGGGAAGAATGGTGCTCACCATTCTATCTGGCACACGTGTGAATACACCCGTAAAGGAGCAGCACTGGTTATTTTCTACAATATGCTGTGATATCAAAATGTTTTATCTGTGGTTTTCCATAGGACAGCAGGTAAACGTACAGCGTCATCTTCAAAAGTATCTTCACCTTTTAACACCATTTCACAGTTTACATATGAAGTAATTCTACATTAAAAAGTAACTTTGTAAATACACAACATTACTTATCTTTTCTGGCAGTTTTTGAGCCAAGCACAGGATTCAACACTAAAGAGAGGAAACATATCAGTCTTTTCTTCATATTTTTCCTTTTTTTTAATCTACTCCTGTGTTTATTTCTAACAACTGCCACAAAAACTACATGTGCCTAGTTCAGAGCTGCATTTTCTATTCTGCATGCTCCAGAGCTGACATCTCCCAGCATTTCTGACTTACTAAGCAATAATTTACTAGAAATGTCTGAACCTGTTGGATTTCTTGAGAATGTCTTAAGGGTCCTGTCTCGTGACAGATTACCTTTAAAGGGTAACTAAACGGTCAACAAACCTCTAAAATGTCAGTGACATGTCAGAAGTTTTGATCTGTGGCGGTCCGAGCACGGAGAGACCCACCAATCAGTAAAAAGAAGCGGCAGAAGTGCTCGTGTGAGCTGCTTCGTTTCTGTTCGGCTTTTTCCGGAAATCTATGTAGCGGAGCACGGGCTCAACAGAAAGTCTATGAGCCCGTACTCCGATACATCGGCTTTCCAGAAAAAGCCGAACAGAAACCAAGCAGCTGAGCGCTCACATGAGCACTTCTGCCACTTCGTTTTAGTGATTGGTGGGGCTCTCAGTGCTCGGACTCCCACCAATCAAAACTTCCGACATGTCACTATGACATGTCAGAAGTTTGGTGAACGTTTAGTTATCTTTTAACATATATCCTTACTTGTAAAGGCAACTTTAAAAAAAAAAAAAAAAAAATTAGGTTTTAGGGCTTATTCAGATGAGGGTGATTCTCGTCCGAATGCTGTGCATGGAAACAATGCACAGCACACGGCCCCATTGATTTCAATGGGGCCATTCACACATGCGTTGTTTTTCACACAGCGAGTGTCCGTTGCATGAAACTCACTACATGCCCTAGATTGGTGCTTTTTCACGCACCTAGTTACCCATTGAAGTCAATGGGTGCGTGAAAGTCCCATTTACTACTATGAACTCTAAGTAAAAAAAAAACTCAACCGCCCTTCTTGCCAATCAGCAAATGGGGACCACAATGCTACAGATAATAGAGATATTCAACTATTGACAGGCAGTAAAAGCTCCTAGTGTACAGGAAGACTAATTGATCAATAGGATAATGAGACAAAGTAGATAGGGATGATAAATACAGGGATGACGTGAATCTACTACATTAGGGAAAAACAATAAATCGTACAATCTAAATAAAACATCATCAGTCTGATAATGATGAAATCCATAATCTACTCACTATAATGCTGTAAGCAAGAATAAATTATCATTACATCATCAAAAGCAGCTTTGACAAGTTAAAAGAAGAAAGGGAACAACAGATCTGTTTATATGGTATACAAAGGGATGTGTTTGTACTGGAAACACAAGAACAATTAAACCTATTTGAGAAGCCGGTAGGATTAAGGATGTGGTGAAGAACCCGGCTCATGAAGTCGCAAAACACAGTAAAAATGATATCATTCTATATTGTAAGTGTCCTATTGATCTACAATCATCTGAAATTTATACTCCAAAATAGACTCTATGGTTTTCCCCAAAATACTGAACTGGTAAAGCAATGGTTCCTGTGAATATAACTTAGATCACCGAAAGTTTCTACAGAAATCTTGGTTCAGTTCAGCAAAAATATAGGGATACAGATGCAATAACACTGCTGTATTGCGGCCATATGAAACTGGCCTGAAGATAAGGCATTGGACAGTGTAGATATTATAAAAAGTGCATCCCATTACATACAAACCCCTGGAGCACTTTACATTATAGTTTATAACCCCTTTAATACTTAAAATAATAACAAATAATCCGTTTCACAGCTACCAGCTAGTAAGATCGCTCCAGACACTGACATAGTGAGTGAATGTATATGTACGTAAACATAACATCTGTGTATATAGGATTGAATCCGAGATCATGGCTCTGGCTGGCAAGCCTTGGGCCCTGGGTGCAAAGGGGGACACCAACAAGCCACAATGCCTAGGCCATGGTATTTTGATACAAGTCTAGGGCAGTGAATTGGGTGATGAAAAATCTAGCTACGACTCTGCCCAGAGAGGCTATATTTATTCTTGGCTAGGCCTCATGCACACGACCGTAGTGGTGTGCCCGGGCCGTGACTTGCGGCTCAGACAGCCGCGGAGTGTCACCTGCGGCCGCCCGCAAATCGGGGGTCGTGCACATGGCCGTGTGCATTAATTTCTATGAGCCTGGACATGTCTGTTCTTTTTTCGGTCCAGGGCTCCTGGGCAATGCACGGACTGTGGAAACCACGGTTGTGTGCATGGGCCCATTGAAATGAATGGGGCCGCAATTCACCCACATACGTTCATACGTTTGTGTGCATGGGGCCTAAGGTATAATTGATAGAAGGTCACAGAGATGGACCTTTCCACTCCAAAGTCAACTTTGTACATTTACAGACAATAAAATTCGATGGACATAAATAGACATATTTTACAGGATCCAAATATCTTGTTATGATCTATTTTTGTAAGCTTGTGTAATCTGTGCAGACAAGATGAAGTTTATAAAGACAGATGAACACGTGCCTACATAAACAATGTGACAGAGATGTATAATTGATTGAGTTTCAAATCAATGCTACTTAGCATTCCATAATTAAGTCTGTGTACGTGTGATGTGAATCTGCTAAACAGTCACAGCATGTCTCCAAACTGGAGGGGATCACTAATCCCCAATTTCTGTGCCACATATAAGGAGGAATTTGCTCTTAAATCGTAACAAGTACAAATAACATTAACATCAAACCATACGGTCTGTATTCATATGAAATGCATATTTTGTAAAGTTGTTCAAAAACTTAAAAGGGGTTTTCCAAACTTAAAAAATACAGAAGAGTACCTGTAGTGTATGTTTCTGAATTGTCAGCAGATGATGTCACCATAGCTCAGAAGTAGTTATTTTTCATCATGTCGCGCAGCTCTGTGCAGCACTATGGTTTTCATTTTGCTAGGGCTTGCTCTGGGCAGGATTACCTTGTAAAAGGCTATAGTTCCCATGTTTTCTCTCCCCTCTAATAGACATTGCCAATATTTACAGATGTAGCAATCCTTATCTTAAACATAATGACTTGCGGCAGCTTAAAAATTCATTACTTAAGCCGTTGAAAAGCAATTAAAAATGTCAAGTTAAAGACTCTTGCCACCGTGTATTTAACATGTTTAAAGTCAAGTTAAAGATCGCTTCATCTGAACAGCTGCCTGCATATCCCTCTATTTAAATTTGTAAGGTAGTGCATTAATTACTCACTGTTTGCTACTGAGTCACAGCTCTGCACTATCTGCTGCCAGCATGTGAAACATGATCCCTCCAGAGACAGGGGAGAGCAGGGAGCAGTGGAGATAAGACGCAGCTGATTTGTGACATTACAGGGAGGGGGAAAGGGGAGATGACCACATGTTCAGTGTACGGATTGTCACACAAGAAGTAGATTCACACCAGGAGCATGGTCATTTTACTGCATATGAGACTGGCCTACAGATACATTTCAGGTACAGATACTATATTAGTAAGTGACTAATCTTACTGCAGTTAAACCATTTGCACACAATTTTTACAGACTGGAAAACCGCTTTAAAAGGGACAATTTGACTATTCTTTTGTTTCTCCTTGCTGTTACAACTAACAGAGTTCAGTTTTCTGCATCACAAGTGGGGTCATGGGTTATCCCAAGGTGGGAGTTTCAGATAAGGGGTATTTGATTTCCACTATAGACATTTATGTTTGAAAGGTGAGGATCAGACCTCCATCTATTGGGAGAGCTGGAGTCCCCTGTCCTCGTTCATGAAGCGAAGATGGAAGGAAGCCAAATATAGGAGGAGATAAAGTGGAGAGGTTGTTGTGCATGTGGGCGGCTCTCTCCATTAAAGTCTATGGGAGTAATGGAAACAGCTAATCAAGCCCCATTCTCCAGACAGGTGGTAGTCGCAGAGGTTGGACCTACACCTATCAGAGATTTATAGCATATTGACTGTAAATGGGATTATCCCAATAAAGAGTAGGTTTACTTACTCAGCTGTGGTGTTGTTTTTATGCCTGTCTGTTCTACCTTTCCTTTGCTTGTGAATTTACTTCTTTGGTTTCTGATCAAGCTTCTGACATCACCTACACTTCTGATTCTGGACCTCGTGTACACTGACCTCGGCTTGACTCTCGTTCACTCTCTGCTTACTGATTTTGATTATCCGCTCCCGGCCAGTTTGACCTTTTGCTATTCCAGTTATTCGCTTGCCTTATGTTTTGAACTTTCAGTTACCCTCTGGCTCTCTGGTTTCCAGCTCAAGTTTCCCTGCATTGCACCTCTCGTCCCAGACTGCACTCTGCTAATATATAGGTTCTGAGCAGAAAAATCCATCCCACTTTGCGGTCAGCTCTGGTGAACACCTCAGAGTAGCCTTAGACGCTGTCGATCAGAGTGGTTGCGGATTTGAGGTTGCAGTGTACGTGCACACTCTCTACCAGAAGACTCCAGGAGCCTTGAGGTAATCGCTAACATTACACCCGCTGTCTTAAAGTGATCAGTAAAAGTGAGATCTCTATGGATAGGTTTATTAACCCATTCACACCTAAATAATGAGTGTAGATGCTCGCATCAATATACACAGTGCGCCCATAGACTCATGCAAGGACATGCATGTGTAAACCTACCGCTCTATAGTGTGCTCCCCAAGATCTCAACTTGGGTATCACATTAATAAAGCATGTACATTTAGAAAGTTTCCTGATCTTTTGTGCGGAAGCAAATAGCCCGAATATCTAACTCCTGCAGAGACTGTAGTTTGTATACCAAGCTATGAGACTAGTCATTTATGCAATTCACTAACATACACTCATAAATCAACCAAAGGTAATTCTAAACTTTAATTTTAAATTTTAATTGAGATTGCCGCATTTACAAAGCATGTTTTTTTTACTAGAACATAATTGACAGTATACTTGACATCCAGTGGAATGCCCAATATTCTAGAGAACATCTAATTAAATACAGAATACATTGTTTTTGCCTTTAGAATGATTATGCATGAGTGTGTAATATATTGGAGACGTTTTTAACCAGTAATGCACATTAAGCTCATTGTGTATATGTTTTTATTGCTTTATGTAACAGGCCGGTATAGAAGTCTAGTTACTGTAAACGGAGCGTAATAATAAGTGTTCACAAGTGTTAGCAGAATGTGAATTTGATATAATCTATTTATATTACTACAGCTACTGAATGCATGGCTGCCTCCGATTCCATACTAACCATATTTCATCTTGTCGTGTCAGTTACTATAGCTACAGACATTAAACAATGAATAAAACCTAAATATAGAAAGAAGGTAGGATGACAATTTCCAGTAATGATAAGACGTCTTCAAAAGTAGAATATAAAGAGTTTAGATTTGCTATAAAACAAAACAGACAGGAAACTAGTATAAGAATAGCAGTAATAGTATAACAGTATAGAGTAATCCAAACCTCAAAGTGGTTTTCCAGGACTTTGATATTGATGGCCAATCCTCAGGATATGCCATCAATATCAGAACGGTGGGGTCCAACTTCCGAAACCCCCACCAATCAGCTGACTAAAGGGCAGCGGTGCTCGCCGTGCCTGGTTTTGCACTTGAGTGGAGATGAGCTGCAGTACCCGGCAGAGCTCTGCAGGGTAAACAAAGTAGAAGTCGTGTCGACAAACAAGTGGTGCGCTGCAGCCCTTTACTCGACTGAACGGGGAGTGTACTGGTAGTTTGCTCCACACCAATCTGATATTGATGGTCTATCCTAAGGATAGGCCATCAATATCAAAGTCCTGGAAAACCCCTTCATGGTTTGGACTACTCTATAGAAAAAGTCTTACTAGAAAAAGACAAGATGGTGCTTGTGTTACGATCTGTGGACCCACTGGGAAAGCGGGATAGCAGCTGGTCAAACAACAGTGTACCAAGTCAATATATATAGTCCAAGCCCAAGGGTACCTGTGATAGCCCAGACAGTAGTAACGGTTAGACACAGATGGGATCTTTGGCAGCAGGTGACGCAATACGTGGCGGAGTACAGCAGATGTGGTACACCGCACAACGCGACTCCACACTAGAGGCGCACAAGAACAAGTACAACACGGGATACAGCATACGGGTAGCAGGGCATGGGAACATAGGGAACAGGATACGACTACGGGACCATTTGCAAGACTAACAGAGGAATACAAGCAACGCTCAGGCAAGGAGTAAAAGGGCAGAGCCCTTCTCATAGTCAAGGGTGATCATGGGCTAATAATTGATGTTTTACATGTGCGCGCACTAGCCCTTTACGTCCGGGCGCGAGCGTGCGCACGCACCCTACGGGACACAGCAGAGCAGAAGTGAGCGCTGGCATCTCCTGGAGAGGAGGTGCGGGCCAGCGCTCACAAGTCCATGACGGTCCGCGGCCGTGGATGTTACAGCTTGTTTGTTCAACTGGACTTATGTACTCGCAGCTTGTAGCCTAAATTTGATCCAATTACTATGCCCTATGATACCGTCCTGCTGATGCTTGTGGCCTGCTGTCCACAGGGGACGTTGTTGCTGGGCCTGCATGGAGGCCACATGGTAGTTTAAAAAGTCAAGTGATGTTTTATCCAGGTCTAGTTCTTTGGGACAATTCTTTATGGCTAATTCCTTTCCAAGGTTAGTACTTCCTAAGGAAATGTCAGAAAGCAACTTACCAATCTCTTTGAGTATACACCGCGTTCCAAATTATTATGCAAATGTTATTTTTCGCTGATTTTCCTAAATAGTCGATGCAAATGACAGTCAGTATAATCTTCAAGCCATCAACCATTGGAGTATAATGCAAATTTTATTGAACAAATCTCCTAATGATAACAGATTTTTTTTTAGAAGTAAAAAACTCAAAATGCACTGTTTCAAATTATTATGCACAACAGAGATCAAAACATTTTAAAGGTTGTAAAGAGAACTAAAATGGTAATTTGTTGAATTTGCAGCATCAGGAGGTCATATTTACAGAAATCAAAAGCTCTTTCAATCAAAAAAAAACTTAACAGGCCAAGTTACATGTTAACATAGGACCCCTTCTTTGATATCACCGTCACAATTCTTGCATCCATTGAATTTGTGAGTATTTGGATAGTTTCTGCTTGAATATCTTTGCAGAATGTCAGAATAGCCTCCCAGAGCTTCTGTTTTGATGTGAACTGCCTCCCACCCTCATAGATATTTTGCTTGATGATGCTCCAAAGGTTCTCAATAGGGTTGAGGTCAGGGGGACATGGGGGCCACACCATGAGTTTCTCTCCTTTTATGCCCATAGCAGCCAATGACACAGAGGTATTCTTTGCAGCATGAGATGGTGCATTGTCATGCATGAAGATCATTTTGCTACGGAAGGCACGGTTCTTCTTTCTGTACCACGGAAGAAAGTGGTCAGTCATAAACTCTGCGTACTTTGCAGAGGTCATTTGACCCCGTCAGGGACCCTAAAGGGGCCTACCAGCTCTCTCCCCATGATTCCAGCCCAAAACAGGACTCCGCCACCTCCTTGCTGACGTCGCAGCCTTGTTGGGACATGGTGGCCATTCACCAACCATCCACTACTCCATCCATCTGGACCATCCAGGGTTGCACGGCACTCATCAGTAAACAACACGGTTTGAAAAGTAGTCTTCATGTATTTCTGAGCCCACTGCAACCGTCTCTGCTTGTGAGCATTGTTTAGGGGTGGCCGAATAATAGCTTTATGCACACTTGCAAACCTCTGGAGGATCCTACACCTTGAGGTTCGCGGGACTCCAGAGGCACCAGCGGCTTCAAATACCTGTTTGCTGCTTTGCAATGGCATTTTAGCAGCTGCTCTTCTAATCCTATTAATTTGTCTGGCAGAAACCTTCCTCATTATGCCCTTATCTGAACAAACCCATCTGTGCTCTGAATCAGCCAAAAATCTTTTCACAGTACAACGATCATGCTTACGTTTTCTGGAAATATCCAATGTTTTCATACCTTGTCCAAGGTATTGCACTATTTCACGCTTTTCGGCAGCAGAGAGATCCTTTTTCTTTCCCATATTGCTTGAAACCTGTGGCCTGCTTAATAATGTGGAACGTCCTTCTTAAGTAGTTTTCCTTTGATTGTGCACACCTAGCAAACTAATTATCACAGGTGTCTGAGATTGATTACAATGATCCAAAGAGCCCTAAGACACAATACCATCCATGAGTTTAATTGAAAAACTAATAATTAAATGTTTATGACACTTAAATCCAATGTGCATAATAATTTGGAACACGGTGTAGACTTGTAATTTAAAGTAGTTATCGCTAAACACATTTCGGAGATATTGCTTTACCTTCTTCCTCAGTAGCATGGACTGTCAATGATATTGCAGAACAGACCCATTCAAATTAATAGGACTGAGCCGCATGGACAAGAGTGGCGCTGTTTCTGAAAGAATGCAGCAATGTATTTCTAATCTTTACAACCCCGTTAAAAATCTGAAATCTGGCTATTACTAATTCTACATGATCATGCTGCAAGATTTTCATTCCTCTGCCATGCAAATTTAGCTTTTGGAAGAAGAATTATTTGAAACTATTATTTAAATCTTCTTTTTTTTTCTTAGGGCAAGCTGATTGTGAAAAGTGAGATGGCACCCTCTTCACATCTCAGACACATCCAGTCTCAACATTATTAAAGATCTATGTGTTAAACCCAGTCAGTCATCATTATTCCATCATTGCTATGCACAAATACAGAATTTAGCTTTTGCTTTTCAGTGCAATGTTCTAAACTTTTTCCCCTCAAAATGAGTGTCCGAATAATATCAAGTATGAATTATAATGATTATACATAATACATAAACTATAGTAACATGATATTTATATGATTTCTGCTATGCAGCCAAGTTGCCTGTGTAAAGGGGGTTTTACACTGGGCAATTATCGGGCAAACGATCGTTCATAGAACGCTCGTTGCCGATAATTGTCCTCTGTAAAAAGGGCAGCGATCAGCAGATGGACGAGCAAACGCATGTTCATCTGCTGATCGTATCGTTCTAAAAAAGTAAAATATTATCATTGTCGGCAGCACATATTCCTGTGTAAACAGGGAGACGCGCTGCCGACATAATTATAATGTATGGGGACGAGTGATTGGAGTAACGAGCGCTCGTTCCCATCTATAGCTCCTAGTGACAGGAGCAAACGAGCGCCGATCAACGATGTCTCGTTGATCGGCGCTCATTGCATCGTCTAAAATTGACCTGTGTAATAGGGCCTTAAGGCCTCAACCATAACATGACATTTAAGTTGCTAACAATGGGTCTTCCCTATGATGTCATGGTCACGCAACTTAAGTAGACACGCAATTGTGCATCATTATGTATATAAGGTTTTTCTTACATGTGTTTGTATCTACTTAAAAAAGAGGTAGTGGCCAGATGTGGGATGTGAAAGAATAAAAAAATATAATCTGCATACCTAGCGCTTATTAAGACTGGCATGTGAAACGGCAGTCTTCATAAATCTGCCCCATAGCCCACATCTGATTTATTTTTAGTTTATTATACACCAATAAATATATTTACAAAAATAGTTATAAAATAAATATTCTGTGAAATTATTAACATATTGTCATTGGAAGCTTTTTTTCCTATCTTAAGTGATAATATTTATTGCAATATTTAGGCTCAGTTCCCAGCTGTGTTGTGGCTTCCGTTTATTAAAGAAGTCACCATTCAAACCAAGCCCTTAAATTCAATGTAAACTATACGCACACAAAAAAATAATCTATACTTGCCCAAATATTTTTAGGTGTCCAATTTTGTGGCTGTAATACATTTATTATTATACCTAGAACATGTTTACAAATGGTAGAAATAATTTTGTGCATATCTATCTTCACTACAGTTGCACTTTGGTACAGATCCCCTTTACACGTCAGCGGTGCGCCCCAGTAAGTGGGTCAATACGAAAAAGATGCTTATTTTATCTTGTGACACAGATCACAGGAAACAATTGTTCTTTTCATCTTTTGCCATAAAAATATATGACATCTTCATGCTCAATATAGAACCAACCTGAATACTGTAGAAAAAAGCTGCAGGAAGGTTTCAGTATACAGCATCACCGGAAATCAGATATACAGTAAATAGAGAACAATATTTTATCATCTCTTAAAGAGGTTGTCCAAGATACCATCATATTTTCAAAAACCCCTTTAATGCTTGTAATTTATAAATGTAAATACATTTGTAATATACTTACATTTTCCAAAGTGGCCCCGTTTCCAGATCCTGCCGCGGGGAACTTGACCGGTGACGTCACTCTCTGCACTGGCTCTGACCACTTTGTTGATCTTGAATTCTTTGCCAGGTATATGTCACTTGTCACGTGGTGTATATCGTCTTGTTTTGTTGTAACGCGCATGCCCGGCCCCTGCTGTTATCTCGAGAACAGCAGGGACCGCGAGAACAGCAGTGACAGCGCATGCGCGTTATGGGCTGTGAAGCAGAACAAGCCGATATACACCACGTGACAAGTGACATGTCGTATACCCGGCAAAGTATTCAAGATTAACAAAGCGTGCAAAGCCAGAGAAGAGAGTGACGTCACCAGTCAAGTTCCCCACGGCAGGATCTGGAAACGGGGCCACTTTGGAAAATGTAAGTATATTACAAATGTATTTACATTTATAAATTACATGCATTAAAGGGGTTTTTGAAAATATGATGGTATCTCGGACAACCCCTTTAAAGACCTATTCTAGGAGATACCATATATTGCAGCCACAAAAGCAGCATAGCTTACTGAAAATAATTAAATGGATTGTCTGGGACAAGTGAAATCTCAAAACAACCCTATGGCCGGGTTCCCACGGATCGGATACGCTGCGTAAAAATCACTCGTATCGGACCGGGAACCCGCAGCACCTTCCGTCCGTAAAATCGCACCACATTGTGGTCTGGTTTTTAGGATGGATTTTCTGCTGCGTAAAAAAGCGCTCATATTTACCCCCTCCCTCCTTTGACGTCCACTCCGGCCGCCTACAATGACGTTGCAGGCCATGTGACGCTGCAGCGGTCACATGGGATGAAACGTCATCCCAGGAGGTCAGACTGCAGGAAGAAGGGCGTTCTGGGTAAATATGTTTTTGTTTTTTTTCTGGAGTTACGATCACACCGCAAAAGTCTCAACACTTTCTGTTGCGGGTTTTGAGGAAAACCTGCAACCGAAAAGGAACAAAAACGGAGCATAAATTAACATGCTGCAGAATTCAATACCGCCCCGCAGGTCGATTTATTAACGTTTACGCTGCAGTTTTTTTTCCGCAGCGTGGCCATGAGGTTTTCTAAATCTCATCCACTTTGCTGCTACTGTAAATGCTGCGGAATTTCCGCACAGAATTCTGTTGCGGAAATTCTGCAGCGTTTACGCTACATGGGAACCCGGCCAAAAGCTGTCCCTCTTTAACAATGCGTTGCCTTCCAACCACTTTTTTTTTCTATTTTTGACCTATCCCATAATTGTACTGCTGCACTCCCGTATTTGGGAGCAATCAATAGTACTATTTATATTAAACTTTATAATAAACTTTCTGGTTCATGAATAGAAAGCTGTGCCTGCAATAAAGACTTAGGCTGTGTTCACATCACCGTTCCTTTCCGCTGAGGGATTCCGTCGGAGGTTACTCTCTGGTTAACCCCTCAACGGAAAGGCAACCGTTATACCAGGGTTCCGTCGTTTTGATGGAATCAATAGCGCAGTCGACTGCGCTATTTATTCTGCCAAAAACTATGGAACCCTTAAACAATGGTGACAAACGGAAACCATTAGCTAGGTTTGGGTCACCATTGAGTTCAATGGTGAGAGAAACGGAAGCTAAGGTTTCCGTTTGCCTTTCCGTTGAGGGGTTAACTCGACGGAAACCTCCGACGGAACCCATCAGCGGAAAGGAACGGTGATGTGAACAGACCCGAATACTACATAGTGGTTGTAAACCAACATATCACCCGGATCTCCCACAGTTCATCAGAACCGGATGCTTCTAGCGGCCTTACTCAAAAAACGGTCTTCTGAAGAAGAGAACAGTAATTTATCATTGTAATCAACTTGAAGACAAAAGGTAAAACATTGCAGAGCCATTAGAATATTTATCTTTATTGTTTGATGACTTCTTTGCCTGAGATGACGACATCACATCTCCTACTGGGCATCTGCCATGTACTGTTTGCTTAAGAGTATAATGAGTCAATATGCAATAAAGCAATTAACATTCATTCTTGACCGGTTATAGATAGAACATGATATTTACTAAGCACACATTAGATGAACTGAATTATGCACCTGTACCTTTTAGTATAAAAAAATCTACAATTACAATTAACACAAGGTCACATATATCTCTATTACACTGCCGTGCTATTTGTAGGACAAGCCCACAAAAAAAGAGGAATATTGTAAGGTATGTAGTATGTAGACCTTTGTATCCAGCCTGAATATATATATATATATATATATATATATGTATATATATACAAAATCTAGCAGCGTGTGGGTGCAAGCTCCGAGGGACAGACCACAGAAGTTAAAAAATGAGCAGCAACTCCAAAGATCAAAGTGAAAAAAAGTGGATACTTTATTGCCCGTGCAACGATTCAGCTCCATCCACTAGAGCCTTTCTCAAGCAAGAGAAAGGCTCTAGTGGACGGAGCTGAAATGTTGCACGGGCAATAAAGTATCCACTTTTTTTCACTTTGATCTTTGGAGTTGCTGCTCATTTTTTTACTTCTATTTATATATATATATATATATATATATATATATATATATATATATATATGGTTAGTAAGAAAAAGGTTTGGATTGGCAGACACAGGACGCTGACCAATGTGTTCTACTTACAGAGAAGGGAAAATAAAACATCATTTGCTCCCTTGTATTATTCCCACATAGTGGAAACCAGTTGAAAATGCTTGTGATCAGCTCACACATTACTTATTTCTTGACTTGCCAAGTGAAGACATATGCGTTAAATGCTTTTGGCTAACCGTGTCATCTCTTAATCTGAAGTCCCACATGCAGAACGTTTTATGATCCAGAGGATGACATATGACTGAATCAAACTAGCTGAACATTATCGGTCACAAAGCAAGTGTTAAAAGCAAATCGAAGAGAAAATGCATTAACATATAAGTATATACTATTTACATGTTATATTACACAGTGCATCCTTCACTCATAGTGCTAAAATGATTACATGTTACAGGACACATCTCCCTCGGGAACCAGAAATACTGTAGCTTAAAAGAACCAGATTTACTGCTACTCTTTACTGGAAGAATATCTGTGACTTTAACGGGGCTTAACCACTTACAAGGGAATTAAGCACTTATTTACTAATTACGGTAAAAAAACAACAAATAAATAATAATAATTATATATATATAGATATAGATATATATACATACACACACAAACACATATATATATATATATATATATATATACATAAACACACACACACACATATATTGCAATTTTATTTTTTTTATAATCCGTTTTTTATATGTTTTTTACTTTTTATATTATGGGATCAGCTATCTTACAAAGTCAGAAAAAATAGCAGTTCTAGGGGTTTGCTTTACAGCAAGCACCTGCACATAAGAAAACAATTTATTGACTTCTATAGGAGTGTGCTGTGAACATTATCTGTGACATGTGCAGAGGTCACTGAGCTGTGAGAGGGAGGAGGGAGGAGGTCAGCGGTGTCTATCACCTATTGTCAATTGTGTAATCCTGTGTTATCTGTGTCCAGATTTGTATATAGCCTTTAATGTATGCAGAGGGTCCATAGGTGGTGCACAGGTTCTCAGCACAGGGTCTGCGTTTTCAGCTTTACATTGCTTCACATGAGATTCTAGCCGTCATGAAGTTGAAATTAAGGCCATCAGGGGTTCTGTTCTTCATGTAACTGCAAATGAGCCACAGGGACAGCAGTACTCACTGTATTTTACATTCCAATTTTTACTATTGTTTTTTTAAGCAACGATTACAGTTTTTGTGCAGATCCATTATATTTCAAGATTAATCCAGGTCTGGTCCAGAATGAGTTTGCCTGCCTCTATAGGGGCTTTATAAATATTAATGGATGGCATTTTGTATGGCGCATAGGATGAAATATGACATAAATGAGAACAAAAATAGGTTACATTCAATGTAAGAATTTTTTTTATAAAAAATATCTAGAGCAATAATATATATCTAAAACTTGATAAAATGTCAGGAGTTAATTTATCTTTAATAACTCCTAGTTTTACATGGAAGAGTATAATGGTTTACACACTATAATGGCTGCTATATAATGAATTGTATTCTGTCTGTAAAGTCCAATGGGGTTGTGGATCCACTGGGCCACTCTGCCGCAACAGAGTAGCTGCTGGCCGGACAGGTGTAATACAGTCACTGGTAGATGGTACCAAGATGGCAGCTGGACACAGTCAGATTGCAGGTAGCGGATACAAACTGGTGCCGGAGATTACTGGAAGCAGTTTGGTGCCGGATTACTGGACTCAGGATACAGGACTGGTCACGGACACAGGATACAGGACTGGTCACGGACACACGACTTAGGATACAGGATTGGTCATGGACACAGCAGTCAGGATACAGGACTAGTCACGGACACAGGATTCAGGAAACAGGATACGGAACCTTCGCAGGCTAGCACTGGGCTGGTAACAACATTGCTCAGGCACTGGGATAGTGGGCAGAGTTATTTTAATAGACCAACCAGGGTATCCAGGGATATGCTAGGGACACTTTTACTGGTGCACGCGCTGGCCCTACGGGCAGATTGGCTCGCTGCCTGACAGAGCTGAAAGCTCGCCCACGTCTCGGAGGAGGCGGGCGCCGTTGAGCACAGTCCAGCTGGCAACCGTGACCCCCAGCAGGAGGGGGACATAGGCGGTCAGCGGCGCTACACTGTAATTTCTATGTTTTTAACCGGTTCAGGACCATTTTGATCCTTCAGGAACAGACACCATTTAGCCCTTTTTAGCACCTGTTAGTTAAACGGCTATAACTTTTTTATTTGTTGGGCTAGCGATGTGATTATTGCGTTCTTTTTTCTGTAGACAATGCAGGTTTCTTTTTTTTTATCATTTTTATACACATCCTTTTTTGCTATTTTAGAATTTTAAGGCTTAAAGTTTGAAAATAATAGTAAATAAAATAAGATTTTTTACATTTTAGCTATTTTTTTCTGGTAGTAACATAATTTTAATTTTAATTGTGATCGTCATTGTCTACCGTAAATTTTAATATATTGCATGTCTATTTTAGGGTAATTGGCTGAGGGCTAACTTTACAACAATGACTGGCGGGGGGAATTTTTTTTTTTTGGGGGTGGGTATATTATGTGTATTAATTTTTTTTGCACTTTACTTCACTTTTATCTTTTTATTACTATGGTCTGTCCCTCAAAGATCATAAAAGACTTTTGGGGAACTTTATTTTTTTTTCTTCTTTTACACCAGGAAATCAGCCCTCTTATAGTGACTATTGTCACGAATATGGTTGTGCTGGGTCTAGTTAGACCCAGCAGCAGTCTGCCACTAACAGCATCCCAGTGATCATGTGATCGCTGCCTCTATTCATATATACAGCGCTCATTGATTGTTGCAAGAGAACAGAGAAGGTAGAAGCAGCAAAGGCTGCTTCTATCTTCTCCTCAGGGTCCCCGGCAGTCACTGACTGCCGGAGACCCAACATTCAGCTGTTCGACACATTTCGGTAGTCGCTTGTGAATTTCAGAGAGCGCTAATTCGGAGAGTAATTTTCATTTTTGTACATTTCTATTGTCATATCACAAAATGCATTTGACCGAAATGGAAAGGATCACTTTATTGATGATGAGAGGGTATGGCGAAGAAAAAATAAGATCCTATCAAGAAGTAGAGGCTTTATTCAATGCCACTTATCCTATCCGTGATCCAATTTCATTGTCAACTGTTAAAAGAATTGTTCATCCTTTCGAAATAACCGGTTCAATTAAAGACGCAACAAGATCCGGAATACCCAAACATGCTAGTAATGATGAAAAAGCTTTAGGCCTCGTGCATAATTACGTCACCGTTTTCACGGCCGCTTTTGACGGGTCAGTGAACCCGTTTTAGCGGCCGTGTGGTGTCCGTGTGCACTCCCGTGTGCACTCCGTGTTTCCGTTTCCATGCGCCGAGCATGGTACTGTCCAGGGTGACAGTACCATGCTCGGCGCGCAGAAAATACAATTTTAATGTAATGAAAAAAAAAAAAGTTCATACTTACATCCCTCCTGTCCGGCCTCCAGCGATGACATTCAATCCATGTCACCGCTGCAGCCAATCACAGGCTGCCGCGGCCGCTGCAGCCAATCACAGGCTGCCGCGTCACAAAAGAAGGTCGGACTGGAGGAAGAAGAGGGACTCGTCACCAAGACAACGACCGGGTACGTATGAAATGCTTTTTATTTTATTTTTAATCGGCAGCCTCTTTTCTCTATCAGTTATTGATAGAGACAAGTGGCTGCCGATTAGTGTAATATTTTTCAGATGTTTTTCTGGCCGCCCGGCAGTTGCTAGGCAACGGCTCCGTCACACACGGACGGCACACGGATGCCTTCCGTGTGCCTTCAATTTTTTTGACGGCCCCATTGACTTGCATGGGCCTCACGGTCACGGATTCTCGGACCAAAGTAGGACATGCTCTACTTTGGAATGGAACGGAGCAACGGACCGTCAAAAAAACTGAAGTGTGCATGGCCCCATTGAAATGAATGGGTTCAGGGTACTAGCCGTGACAAAAACGGATAGCACTCTGAAGGAAAAAACTGAAGTGTGCATGAGGCCTTAGATGTTCTTCTCACTGTACATAATAATCCTCATACATCTGTCTTGAGTGGAGCACAACAAGTGACTACCGAAAATGTGTACACATGAAATCATGTTACAATCGTAGACAAGGTCCATTTTGTATCGCCGAGGCCGATTGTATTAATACGTAATTTAAAGTCACCTTGTTGTGACATTCCCAAGCTCACACACACATTTAGGATTTTACCCGCATGGTACATTTTGTGTAATGCTAACACCGGCGGTAGCCGATAATGAAGATGATAACTTTAAAATATCTCAGCGAAAAAAATCTTATCTCAAAATCATTTGCAGCATCGTTTTTGTATTGAAAAGAGCTTTCAAATGGGCCCCCACTCGACCCCCCGTGCCATTTAAGATTTTTCTGCTCCCGCCCACCCCACCGCCCACAAGGGAGTAGGGTGTGTTTTTTTGGAGTTACCTAGTAGATTTTATGACCCCCATTAAATCCTTTTGGTGGGAACTACATATATATATATATATATATATATATATATATATATATATATATACATACACACACACACACACACACACACACACACACACACACACATATTTATTATATGTATAGCATCTACAGTTTATGTGAAACCAGGAATACAAATACTACAAGTATTTTATTATTCATACTATTACTTGTTTGTCCTCCAGGGAATTTTTCTGTTTTGGAAGGATTTGTACATTTATACACTGATGGATAAAATATTTGGATGCATTTCAACCATATGCCACTAGGTATTATATTTTGGCTACAATATAGAGCCATGTTGTACTACATTTCAAGCTGGGGATACTGAAATATGCATTAGAATTGTCCTGGGGTGTAAGGAAAGTTGTAATAACTCCACTGAGGAGGTCAACATGACTACAATAATAAATCACACCATAACTACCAATTAATTTTTCTTATGCAATTCAGTGAAAACATCCATTGCGTATTTTACAATTCTGCAACAGGTTGTACCATACAAACATAATCAGACAATAATTAGACATAATCTGTCAGACTTGTCATGAATAATAGATTTGTCTTGAATAAGAGTTTTATTTTTACATTGTACAATATAATCAGTTATGAGCAAATAATTCAAAATTAGCTTTGCTGCAAATTTGAAGAAATACGTTTATCACTAAAGTGTGAATTGGTAAATTCTAGTAATGTGAATGACCTGAAGGTCATTCTCATTATTCTTTTGTATCTCCCAAATTTCTCTAGTGCAATGACAAATAATGGGGCCACAGCCTTACTGTAGTTGAGGGCGCTATTTTACACTAATCGTGTCTTAATGACAAAGTGTGAAATGACCAAGGGTGGCCTCGATTATTTTAGCGTACTCAGCCAATGAAAGCACTGGAATCTTTTATCATCAGATGGTGATCTGAAATATGCTCAACCAATAAGCGCGGCAGAATGACTGAAGCCTTAAAGAGAACCTTTCTGAGTATGTAATGGGGAGGGCTGCACAAACCCTGGGGCACTTTAAAAAAAATGTCTACCTCCCTCCGTTATTTAGATATCGGTGCCGTTATATTTGACGCCCGATAACTGTCAATGGGGCTTGTAATGGAAAGAGGGCGTGTTACTATGGCTGTGACACTGTCCAATCAGATATGGACAGTGTTACAGCAAGAGCGAGGATAGAGGAGAGGTACAGGGTACTGCAG
This sequence comes from Rhinoderma darwinii, assembly GCF_050947455.1. Classification (NCBI taxonomy): domain Eukaryota; kingdom Metazoa; phylum Chordata; class Amphibia; order Anura; family Rhinodermatidae; genus Rhinoderma; species Rhinoderma darwinii. Next base: position 363,460,894 of record NC_134690.1, on the reverse strand, counting down.
CACAGCTCCATTCAAGTGAATGAGGCACAATGATTTCAAAGAGGATAGTAGTAATTGAGGGCAATGAAGGCTGAGTAATGATTTTTTCCATGCTTCAGTAATATTGTGGCAGGGCAGACATACTATACGAGATAAGTACAGAAATGTGATAGTGTAGCAGATGGATGATTGTGGGTATTTAAAGGTCCATTCTATCGCTGCTTTCATACTTCACAGCACAGTGTAGGTAGTTGTTCTAGGTATTGCCGTGAATTAGGATGTAGGTGTTGAACAGTTTCCATGGTAACCAAAGTAAGAAAATGGTAAAAGAACAAAAAGTAAAAGGAATAAAATAGCGTCCATTTAAGTTGTCAGTTCATAGGACTCCTATTTTACCAATAATGATGCCAATAATTGAGAATGCGTATTTCAAAAATGATCTGAACAAATATAACTCTAGTTGAAAAATATACTAATGTTTACAAGTATTAAACACAGTCCAACCAATTCATAACGAGGCCCTGAACAACCCTAGAGTCCTACAAGTGAGCAGCGCAAACATGTGGGTTTGATGACTATCCGGCACCTCTTCCATGCCGATTTTTTTCCCTTAGTATCATTAAAATTCTTCCCCATGTACCTCAATAGTGTTGCCTTCTTTAAATTAATACACTTTACACTTGGGTATTGGCTAAGCAACAACCCATGTGACAGCAAGGTAGCCACTTCTTCACTGGGAACAGGGATGGGGCACCCCATTTGTCAGGGTACCAGAACTACACTGTTAAAACCTTCTTTGAATGGAGGATACGTCATTATCTGTTGTGTTAAAACCCCTTTACTACATAATGGTAATAATAAGTAGAGCGCAGTAACTAGTAAGGTACCACAGGGCTCAATATTGGACCCTCAATTTCAATATGTGTATTAATGATCTTGTAGATGACTTACAGAATAAAATTCCAAAATTTGCTTTGGCCCCTTAAAAACTGGTGGAATCAATTCTAAGGGTGTTTACAGCTCTCCGGGCATGAGACACATGGGTTGGTAGAAGCGGCTATGGATGGACAGCTATGTCTTCAGTGCTCTGTAGCTACAGCTAATAGCTGTAGAGCATAAACGGAGGGGGACGTGAAATTGGCAAATGCTGCTGCTCCCCCTGTACCAGGCAGTAACATCCGTTTTTTCTTTGTAGACAAAAAAAATTTACGCGCAAAACATCCCGAGAAAAAGAGGGAATATTTAATCTAATTTAACAGACGTGGAAACAGCTGAGTGACTTTATTTTAAAATATATTTAGCGTTTTTCTTTTTTTTTTTATTGTTTTTTTTACTTGGTCTTTAGCAACCATCCATTCATCTGGAGATACAACGGCAAAGGGAGGGATGAACAGTGAGTAATAAGTATAAATTGCACAATGCACATCTTATATAAGCAAAAGGTTCTAAAAAGCTTAAAGTATTAAATGCTGGAAATGGATAACGGTAATAAACAGTAATCAGCGGTGGATGGGAATGACAACACTGACTTTTAGGTCACAAGAGTCAACCAAGGAGAGCCCTGTTGTCTGCCTGGAGTCAGCGCGGATGTTTCTTTTTCCTGTGTTAGTCCTTTGGCAAGTTCCTCCATTTTTGTCTTGCCTTCTCGTAGGTTTTACAACCTTTGTCTCTAGCTATTAATGAACAACAAATCCCAGTTTGTGGTTCAGATATTGCCTGCTACGGATGGTAAGAATAGCGCAGGCTGCATCGCTATGCTTGTGTTCACAAATAACGGAACATTTAGAGCATTTTCACACGTGACGTATACGCTGCGGAGGAATTCCTGACCACATTTTCTGTGTGGAAATTCCACAGCGTCTTCAGTAGCAGCAAAGTGGATGAGATTTGATCAATTCTCAAAACTTCCGCACAGAATAAGTGCATAAATTGACCAGCATCGCGTCATTTATGTTGCACAATGGCTGCAACAGATGCCAATTTGATAAAAAGCGAAGAGTCCGTTCACAGTTTTTCCACCTGTTTCCATCATCTTAATTGAACAAGAAAAAGCTGTTGTTTATCCATCCATTAATAGAAATATAACAATGGATAGAAATACAGTTTTTAGCCATTCTTTCCAAAATCGAACGCAATAATACTCCCCTCTTATGTACACTATTTACTTACAATGTTTCCCATTCCCAGACATTTTTTACATTTTCTTGCCTTTCAGAGCGAGATTTTATAACTACTTTAATCCAAAGCAGAAGTGCAAAAGTCTAATACTATTAAAATGCTATAAATCATATAAACACTGAATTTAGCAGCTGCATTTCACTGGCGGTGTAAGGTTTCATGAATTATATTGAGGAAAGTTTCAGAATATGGAGCCACTTCGGTTGTTATACCAGTGGTGTAACTATAGGGGTCGCAGCGGTCACAATTGCAACTAGGACCCGAAGTCAGGGGGGGCCACGGTCCCCCGCAGCACATCTATAAAAAGTTACTATCGTAACTGGGGCCTATGTAATAAACTACACGGGCCCCTGTTACTATAGTTTCTGACAGTACCTACCCTCCTTGTCCCGGAGCGCAGCGGAGGTCCTGACGTCACGACGCACTGTGCACAACATCCCTATGCTGGATGGAGTCAGGAGCCCTGCTGCGGCCAAAGGCGAGGGTAGGTTTAATATTACTGTTTGCTGAAGCTGATTGGTCGGGGTCCAACTCCTGGGACCCCCACCAATCATCTGTTTTGAAGGGTCCACAGAGCTCGTACGATCACTGCTTCCCCTTCATTTTGGTCACTTGCTCACACTGTGAATCGCCAACACGGATGTGTTGGCGATTCACAGCAAAAGCAAGTAAGGGAAATTAAGGGGACCCCAACCCATCATCTATTGATGGCCTATCCTGAGGATAGGCTAACAATGTTTAGGGACTGGACAACCCCTTTAAGCCTACCGTGAGGTAGGCTTATATACAGGGCCCATGGGACAGGATCACACATTGTCTGCTGTGCCATGTATCTAAGCCAACCACATGATAGGCTTAGATACATGGCCCATGTGTGATCCTGTCTGATGGGTCCAGTATCTAAGCCTACCACATGGTAGGCTTAGATACAGAGCCCCAGCAGACAGTAATCTTATACTGTATAATATTACTGTCTGCTGGGGCCCTGTATCTAAGCATCTGACCATGACCACAAGGTAAGCTTAGATACATGGCCCATGTGCGATCCTGTCTGATGGGCCCTGTATCTAAGCCTACCACATGGTAGGCTTAGATGCAAGGCTCCATCAGACAGTAATCTTATACTGTATAAGATTACTGTCTGCTGGACACTGAATCTAAGCCTACCTTGAAGTAGGGTTAGATACAGGGTCCAACAGACAGTATCACACATGGGCCATGTATCTATGTTTACCACATGTGTTACTTATGGGGTTTTTTTGTGTTTGGGGGTTTTCTACAGGTTCGGTCTTTGGACTACGTCAGATTCAAGGATCTCTTCGATGACAGCATTTTTTATTATAAATAAAATGGTTAACTAGGGTCTTTTGTTTTGTTTTTTTATTTCAGTAAAATATTTATTTTATGTCTTTGTATTTTCTTTTAAACTTCATTACTACCGCTTTACAAATGGCCGCTGGCTGATTGACTAAGGCGGGGCTTAATGTTATGCCGGTGCAGAGGCCAACTCTAACACCCCATTATTACCCTGGTACCCATCGCCACCAGGGGTGCCGGTACGATCTAGTACCCGAGCATCTGTAGTGATGGTCGGGCACTGGAGCGGAAGCAGGTTGGTATTATTAGGCTGTGAAAGGCCAAACACAGCTCTTGTGTTCTATCTGGCTAGTTATGAAAAATGGGGGAGACCCCATGTCATTTTTAAAATAAATAAATAATTGGAAAGAACGATGTGGGGTTCCCCCATTTTCCATAACCAACCAGATACAACACAGCAGCAGACTAGTATTACCAGGGTGGGAAGGCCCACTGTTTCTGACCTTTCCCAGCCTAATAATATTAGCCTGCAGCCACCCCAGTACCTGACCATCACTACAGATTATCAAGTACTGAATCGTACCTCTCTCCGGTACCCCTGGTGGCAGTGGGTACCGGGGTAATAATGGGGGTTAGGGTTTTACCGGCTAACATTAAGCCCTGCCTTAGTAATGGACGCAGTCAATCAGCCAGTAGCCATTACTAAGAAGGTGATAATAAAGTTTTAAAAAATACAAGGACATAGAAAAAATATTTTATGGAAATAAAAAACCCCCACACAACCCGTATTTACCATTTTATTGAGAATAAAAAATAACGTTGTCATTGAAGTAGTCCTCCAATCCAAAGTTGTCCAACAACCGATCCTGTAAAAAAACACAAACACAAAACAAAAGTTTGTAACACATAAAAGAGCAAAATTATTATTATACTTACCTTTCCTGGGTCCAGCACTGGAGCCGCAATGTCAGCGAGCTGGGCCCTATATCTAATCCTATCATTTGTGATAAAGTCTGCTGAGCCAATGTATCTAATCCTATTCATAGAAATACAAAAATAGGCAGCACACCATAGATGAAGTGAAAAAAAGGGTACTTTATTGGCCCCAAGTGCGACGTTTCAGCTCTATCCACTAGAGCCTTTCTCAAGCCTCATAGCTATATGGTCTTAGTGCTAGTGCTTAGTGCCTTTAGCTTCGCCCCTGTGTGTTATACTGTATATTTTTAGGGTCTGCTATAGCTTGCCAGGGATTAGTTAAATTACACAGCTATGTAAAGGTACAAGTAGAATTGTAACATTGTGCATAAAATCAGAAAAGCAGAATATTTATTCAAGAGATTGGGAAACCTGGATGACAACACCTGTGGGTGCTGTAATATAAGTCATATGGGCGTCACTGAGTTTTCCCATTAATAGAAAAGTAATAATAATGAAAAGTGTAATTTTTTAAAAAACATAATAAAACTTAAATTGGGTAAATAAGTATAGTATGAGCTGGAAACGATTAGGAAAGTGTAACGTCTATGGCCGCGGTCCGTTGTTCTGACTTATCACTCGACGGCCGCGGCCATGGACTTGTGAGTTCCCTGCAGCGTCGTCCTCCTGTGAGGCACCGGCACTCACTTCCTGGAATCGAGGCGGTCTCCGGAGGGCGCGCGCGCCGCGGGTGCACGGTCTTAAAGGGCCAGTGTGCGCATAATTGCAGGAGGCCTGCATCAAGCCCAGAATGCTACTGGACTACAAAAAGGGCTCTGCATGAGCGTTGTTCGTTACCCAAAGTTTGTCATGCAAAGGGTGTCCTAGTGTCTTCCAGTTTCCAAGTGTTTCCTGTATCCTGTATCCTGTGCTGTCCTGGTCAAGTGCCGTGCTAAAGCTGTTGTCATGTTCTGCTACTCCACGCTTGACGTCTACCTGCTGCCTGGTCCCAGCCAAGCCTGCCTTGCTACTGTCCGAGTTGCCACAGGTACCCTTTATGGACTATAGACTTTGTACTATACCTGTTTGACCAGCTGCCATCCCGCTACGCGGTACTGCACAGTGGGTCCACACCCCGCATCGTGACAGATAACAATAACACTATAATCTTTCATGTAATTATTTTGGGTACATTAGATGTGATTTGTAAACCAGTTGTACAAAAATAAATATCAGGCATAGAAAATATGCAGAATAATAGTATACCACCAACTGTACCTTAAACAATGTATAGGAAGCCAGAACTGTGCTTACACCATGGTAAATAATCACCATGAACATACAAATCATGACCTTGCAGAATGAAAAGGAGACATAATGAAGAAAATAATGATTTCAAAGGCCGGTTGAAGGGCAAACCGAATTAATATGATGAAAAACTCAGATTCAGTAAGTAAAGAAAATGAATTAAATGTCACATTTGATAAACCAAACAAAAAACACAGATTACACAAGTCATTTGGTGGCACCTAAAATCGAACTGACGTAATTGAAGAGCGAGATTTTATCTAAATCAGAGAAGCCTTCTCCGACTCAATGGATGCTTTATATATTTATACTAAATAGGATTAGTAAGCAATGTATAAAGAGGGGGTATAAATAGAATGGTGAGTGAGGATCCAAACCAGTGTGTTCTTTGGTCGGGACATGAATTAATGTCCATTTTACTGCTGCTAAATGTATTGCACTGTTAAAGCTTACCTCCAGTGATCTATAGTACTTAAAAAACCTGTTAGGATATACATCTGTGTCTAAATTCAAATTCAAATGACCAATCTAGAAGTAAAAAAATACTGCTTTATGCGATATATTGTCTTTAATCTTGCAGGCTTCCCACTCCATTCATTCCCATATGGTGTAGAGTAGGAGACATGAATTACGGAATTATTTTAATACCTACCTGTTGATGTCAGCTGAAGGAGTAGTTAAATCTAGACAATAAATAACTAAAACAACATGAATCTTACCCATTCATGGAATTAAAAATTGTTTGTGTGTTTGCTAAGGGAACTTGCTAATTAATAAAGTCCTGTGATTACAGCAGCCTCTGCACCTATTAAAGCTCGTACTAATAGGGGTGAGGGGAAGAAGTAGAAGTAGTAAGTGTGATATGATCTTGCAGGCTGTACTAGAATTGCCGCAGAATTCAGAAAGTTTTTATTTTTTACTGGATAAATGTTTTGTGTAACTAGGGAGAAAATACAACAATAACATGATATTTTAGGCTAACAAATCATTTAACATCACATTAAAATTATTCAAAATATATGTGGCACCCCTTTAAAAACTTTCTATAAAATAGTTCACAATATTTATATTTTTCTTATTTTAGCATATAGGTTACAATACCTCATCTATATCATATTTGACTGAATACACCTAAAGCTTACCTTGCAAGCCACACAATGTCTTAACATGGAGATAGCACACAACACACAAGCTTTCTTGTTCCTGCACATTTTGCCTCTTGTCTTGATATCCTGAAGCTTCATGATTTATTGTGCTTTCTGTTGCCCGAATGGAAGAAAATTAAACACCATCTACCACGGTCTTCAGAGTAGACTTGGGGTCCTCTTACATGGCCCATCGTGAACTGTGTAAACGAGCGCCTATCAACGAGACAGCTTGTTGATTGGCGCTTTCTTGATCCTTTCACAAGTAACAATGCATGGAGACGAGCGATCGTTACTACAATTACTTGTCCCCATACATTTCTATCCTGTCGGCAGTACACTTCCCTGTTTACACAGGGAGATGTGCTGCCGACAATGATAATATTTCATGCTGCATAAACAATACAATAAGCCGTTGAACGAGCGTTTGCTCGTTCATCGGCTGATCGTCGCCCTGGCAATGATCTGGAACGAGCCTTCATAAGATTGAACGTTTGCCCGATTATTGGCCCAAACAAAACGTTATGCTACCCATAGTAAATTTAGAGATGTTACCTATTTACTGACCCCAAGTCACTGATAGCGATGGGAGTTACAGAAATCTAAAAGTGATGCATGGCTACAAATGGCTGTCAGGACCAGTCCCAGCTCCTGGACCACCACCGATGTGATCTCCTAACTGATAAATGCTATAACTGGAAAACCACTTTAAGTAGGCAATGTATTGGGAGATGTCCCAGTAATACTGATAAGCAATGAGACATCTGTACATCCCTTAACGCCATCAGGAACCCCTGATCACCACTACTTAGATCTGATTGATCTTGCCATCTTTTTCATCTTACAGTTTTTCAACATGATGCGATATCTTCTTGTACAATAACAAGTGCTGCTCATTATTTCCCTCTATAAAGACTGGATTCCTTTCTGATAGTACAGGCAGGCTACAGTTCAACCATGTATGGTAGGTCTAACTTCTAATTTAAGCTACAAGATACCAAACACACAAAAAATAAATCATTATAATACAAAAAAAAAAAATGTATGTGATATTTGCTTCACTTTGCACAAGACCAAAAATTCAGACTTTCAGCAATAAAATTTATATTCTCCAAGGCAACAGAGTATAAGAGCATATATAGATATAGATAAATCCTGCAGCTGCCAGTTATTTAAATAAATCCATATAAAGACAATGGGCAAATATAAGAAAAAGTTCATGCAGTATCATGGCAATGGCGCCAGGCTAGTAATTACAGATGAGATGTATAAAATGAAATAGCTACTTTATTCATGCAGACTACGAATTTCAGGACCGCACCGGTCCTTTTGTCAGGTCAGGTATCCCAAAATACCATAGAGAGTGTTTTCCTTCTCCCTCGGCTAAGATTGTTCTAATTTTTTAATGCAGTCAAATGGACATAAATAAGTGTGTGTGTGTGTGTGTGTGTGTGTGTATATATATATATATATATATATATATATATATATATATACAGGGTGGGCCATTTATATGGATACACCTAAATAAAATGGGAATGGTTGGTGATATTAACTTCCTGTTTGTGGCACATTAGTATATGGGAGGGGGGAAACTTTTCAAGCTGGGTGCTGACCATGGCGGCCATTTTGAAGTCGGCCATTTTGTATCCAACTTTAGTTTTTTCAATGGGAAGAGGGTCATGTGACACATCAAACTCATCGAGAATTTCACAAGAAAAACAATGGTGTGCTTGGTTTTAACGTTACTTTGTTCTTTCATGAGTTATTTACATGTTTCTGACCACTTATAAAATGTGTTCAAAGTGCTGCCCATTGTGTTGGATTGTCAATGCAACCCTCTTCTCCCACTCTTCACACACTGATAGCAACACTGCAGAAGAAATGCTAGCACAGGCTTCCAGTATCCGTAGTTTCAGTTGCTGCACATCTCGTATCTTCACAGCATAGACAATTGCCTTCAGATGACCCCAAAGATAAAAGTCTAAGGGGGTCAGATCAGGAGGCATTTCTTCTGCGGTGTTGCGATCAGTGTGTGAAGAGTGGGAGAAGAGGGCCGCGGCCTTGATTCTGTGAGTGCTGGCCAGCATCTCCTTCTTAGGAGATGCCAGCACTCACTTCCGCCTTGCTTCACTGGGTGTGCGCGTGCTCACGCCCAGCCTTAAAGTGCCAGTGCGCGCACATTAAAATAATCTCTAATTAGCCCATGATCACCCTGGACTATAAAAGGGGCTCTACCATTTCACTCATTGCCTGAGCGTTGTTGTCTCCCTTAGTGTTATCCTGTTCCCAGTGTTCCCGTACCTGCTACCTGTATTCCGTGTCCCGTGCTACCTTTGTTCCTGTGCCTTAGAAAGTTATAGTCGTGTTGTGCCGCCGGTCACGCCTGATGTATTACACCACGCCTGGTGTCTGCTGCCAAGGTCCCATCTGAGCCTAGCCGTTGTTACTGTCTGAACTGCTACAGGCACCCTTGTGCTTGGACTATATACACATCGACTTGGTACACTGTTTGGCCAGCTGCTATCCCACTAAGGCGGTACGGCCCAGTGTGTTCACATACCCACAGATCGCGACACATTGTAGGGGAAATATAGCAATACATGCTGGCCATTCAAATGAATGGTCGACCGTGTAATACGTAGATGAGCTAGAGCCAGAGCCGCTGTTTGTTAGAGGGTCTCCATTCTGCCTAATAGTAGAGGTCAAAGTGAGGTCAAAGTGAGGCAACCTCTTCAAACATCAAGACACATGACAATGAAGTGAAGTATATAACCAAAAAGTCTAGTGAGCATATAGTGTAAATCTCCCATGTCTTAAATCGTACCTAACCATTCAGGTGACTCTTCAGAATAAGCTGTCGTATGTTTGTACATGAGGAATAATTTCTGGCCATTTTATGACTTGTATTCTGCATTTTTTAGCAGTTTTCCCCTCTGTTGGCTCGAACTCTAATTCTCAGTTTTTCAGTAAATTACAATGCTTCTTATATTTGCTTGTACGATTTGTTTGTTGAAAAGTTAGTGACCATTTAAATCAACTGTAAAGTATCAATAAAAGCTGCATCACACAAACAGTATAAACACTAGGCATGTGGCTTCAGGTCCAGGTACACAAGAACACCTTGGCTACATTAACATGACCAGAAAATAAAAATGAGCTTGCTTACCTTGTTTTGATCCACCCAGTGCAGGAAAAATCCATTAGGGTCCATTTTGAGGACAACAGGATACACAAGATTCGAGTCCTAGGATTGATATAAAAAAGTGATGTCACACAGGCTGTAATTATAAACTGAAAAATTAAGAATGTGTGTATTACTACATTTCCAGAGAACACTAAATAGTTAGACAATCTGTACAATTCAATGACACGGAAAATACTAAAAGTATTTTATAAACTCACAATTCAGTAATAAATCATCGGTTTGAAATTCTAAGAGTTCACTAAAGAAAAAAAACACATTTGAAATATTGTAACAATTTTTTTTGGGGTCAGTGCCATTACTGGATCCAGGGTTGATTTGACCAGGATTCCAATTTGTTACCACTGGAAAACACTGGTTGTTAACTCTTTCACTGCCAAGGATGTGCTGTATGTAATAAGTCATGACTGTAAAAGCTTACTGTGGGTAGAATATTGGAGCAAGAGCTTAGATCCTGTTCTCATATTAAAGCCAAGCTTTTAAATGATACCAGGCTCAATTTTCTTGGTGCAATATTCGGGGCGCAGCACTCATTTGAAGTCAGGGAGCAGCATGAAAAGTTTGGTTTTTAATCTTTGGAGGGGAGGGGGAAGCTGCAAGTTAGACCAGGAGGAAAGATCATGGCCCGTTACTGATATCTCTTCCCAGTACAGTGACCCTAGGGGAAGGCGATACAGGAACTTTTCCTTATGTTATCACCCCCTCTTACAATGAGAGTGAGTATGTGCTACCTGATAGTCCCATTTAGGGGGTCTTGTTTTTTTTTTTTACTAATAGACTAAGAAGATGATCTTCAGTCCATACATTTCTGGTGATTACGTAAAGATAAACAATATGAACAGAAGTATTGGGACACACCTCTACATCATTAAATTCAGGTGTTTCATTCAGTCCCATTGCCACAGGCAGGGCCGCACCGTCTATGTGGCGAGGTGAGCATCTCGCCTCAGGAGGCGGCCTGTTACCTATCTGAGTAGGCGGCGGCGCCACGTAAACCAGCCACTATCGCCACCACACCCGCCTGCATTATAATTGTACCTGTGTGTAAAGGATCTGCCAGGCACAGCTTCGGGGTTAAATCCCATAGGTAATCAGTCTGCACCTGAATCTACGTCTCTGAGACTGACTCCATCTTCCACCACTCAGGATGGCAGGCTTAGGAGTGGGAGAGCCTATTGCAGCCTGGCCAGACGGAGCTAGCTCCCGCCCTCTGTCTATTTATACCTGCCTTTCCTGTTCCTCCTTTGCTTGTGATTCTTCTTGTGTGGTTTCCTGGCCCAGCTACAGCTCCTAACTATTTGATCCTGCTCCATACTGACCCTGGCTTACTGACTACTCTCCTGCTCTGCGTTTGGTACCTCGTGCTCTCCTGGTTTGACTTGGCTCGTTCACCACTCTGGTTGCTCACGGTGTTGCCGTGGGCAACTGCCCCTTTCCCTTTGCTTTGTATTCCCTTGTATATTTGTCTCGTGCACTTACTGAGCGTAGGGACCGCCGCCCAGTTGTACCCCGTCGCCTAGGGCGGGTCGTTGCAAGTAGGCAGGGACAGAGTGGCGGGTAGATTAGGGCTCACTTGTTCGTTTCCCTACCCCCGTCGTTACATAATCACAAGCACATACCTAGTCTACCCTGGTCCCTGACACCACTATGGACCCCCTTGAGACCCTGGCTCAGCAAATGCAGGGTCTCTCCCTACAGGTCCAGGCCCTGGCTCAGAGGGTCAACCAGCCTGATGCTACCTTGGTAGTTCCCCTCACCTCACCTCCTGAACCCCACCTCAAGTTGCCCGACCGGTTCTCAGGGGACCGGAGGACTTTTCTCTCCTTTCGGGAGAGTTGTAGGTTTTACTTTCGCTTAAAGTCTCATTCCTCAGGTTCTGAGAACCAGCAGGTGGGTATAATTATGTCCCGGCTCTAGGAAGGGCCCCAAGAGTGGGCCTTCTCCTTGGCTCCTGACGCCCCTGAACTTTCCTCCGTTGATCATTTCTTTTCTGCTCTCGGACTCATTTATGACGAGACTGACAGGACTGCCTTTGTCGAGAGTCAGCTGGTGACCTTACGTCAGGGTAAGAGACCTGTTGAGGAGTATTGTTCTGACTTTAGGAAGTGGTGCATAGCTTCTCGGTGGAATGACCCTGCCTTAAGGTGCCAGTTTAGGTTGGGTCTGTCGAATGCCCTGAAAGACCTGCTAGTTAGCTATCCCTCTTCTGACTCCCTAGACCAGGTTATGGCTTTAGCGGTACGACTTGACCGACGTCTCAGGGAACGACAACGTGAACGTTTATGTGTTTTCTCCTCCGACTCCCCCATGATGCCTCCCGAGGTTCCGTTGCTTCGTTCCTCCCCGGAAGACTCAGAGGTACCTATGCAACTCGGGGCCTCCGTGTCCCCCCAACAACGTAGAGATTTCCGCAGGAAGAATGGTCTCTGCTTCTACTGTGGGGATGACAAGCATCAAGTGAACAACTGTCCTAAGCGTAAGAATGCAGCCGGAGAACTTCCGCGCCTAAGTGATCATCGGGGAGGTCACTTGGGCGCACAGGTATTTCCCATAAATATGAAATGTAATAAGATCTTGCTTCCCTTTCAGGTCTCTTTTGGTGGTAGGTCTGCTACCGGCAGTGCCTTCGTGGATTCAGGGTCCTCTGCTAATATCATGTCTGTGGAATTTGCTATGTCTCTTGCTATGCCTTTGATTGATTTGCCTAAACCTGTCCCAATAGTGGGTATCGACTCCACTCCTCTTGCTAATGGTTATTTTACACAGTATACCTCTGTTTTTGAACTCCTTGTTCGCTCCATGCATTTGGAGCAGTGCTCTGTACTGTTGATGCAGGGATTATCGTCCGATTTGGTTTTAGGCCTTCCCTGGTTGCAGTTGCATAATCCCACGTTTGACTGGAATACTGGGGAGCTTACCAAATGGGGTAATGAATGTTTGACGTCATGTTTTTCTGTTAATTCTATTTCTCCCCCTGAGGAGGTGAACACGCTACCTGAGTTTGTTCAGGACTTCGCTGATGTTTTCTCTAAGGAGACCTCCGAAGTGTTACCTCCTCATAGAGAATACGATTGCGCTATCGAATTGGTACCAGGAGCTAAGCTTCCTAAGGGTAGGATATTTAATCTTTCTTGTCCCGAACGTGAAGCCATGAGAGAGTATATCCAGGAATGCCTGGCCAAGGGTTACATTCGCCCCTCTACTTCTCCGGTAGGTGCTGGCTTCTTCTTGGTAGGGAAGAAGGATGGTGGTCTTAGGCCATGCATTGACTACCGTAACCTGAATAAGGTCACTGTAAGGAACCAGTATCCCCTTCCTTTGATTCCTGATCTCTTTAATCAGGTTCAGGGGGCCCAATGTTTCTCTACGTTTGATCTACGGGGGGCGTATTACCTTATCCGCATCAAAGAGGGGGATGAGTGGAAGACTGCGTTTAACACACCCGGAGGTCATTTCGAATACCTCGTCATGCCCTTTGGGTTGTGTAATGCTCCGGCGGTCTTCCAGAATTTCATAAATGAGATTTTGAGAGATTACCTGGGGATATTTCTTGTAGTGTACCTTGATGACATACTGGTGTTTTCCAAGGACTGGTCCTCCCACATTGAGCATGTCAGGAAGGTGCTCCAGGTCCTTCGGGAAAACAAACTGTTTGCAAAAACCGAAAAATGTGTGTTTGGGGTACAGGAGATACCATTTTTGGGTCAAATCCTCACTCCTCATGAATTCCGCATGGACCCCGCCAAGGTTCAGGCTGTGGCGGAATGGGTCCAACCTGTCTCACTGAAGGTGTTACAGAGACCTTGGACCATATCTCCATGGATTTTATCACCGATTTGCCTCCATCCCAAGGCAAGTCGGTGGTGTGGGTGGTAGTAGACCGCTTCAGTAAGATGTGCCACTTTGTGCCCCTCAAGAAACTACCCAACGCCAAGACGTTAGCTACCTTGTTTGTCAAACACATCCTGCGTCTCCATGGGGTCCCTGTCAATATTGTTTCGGACAGAGGGGTACAATTTGTTTCTTTGTTTTGGAGAGCCTTCTGTAAAAAGTTAGAGATTGATCTGTCCTTCTCCTCTGCCTTCCATCCTGAAACCAATGGCCAAACTGAGAGGACTAATCAATCTCTAGAACAATATTTAAGGTGTTTTATCTCTGACTGTCAATATGATTGGGTCTCATTCATTCCCCTCGCCGAATTTTCCCTTAATAACCGGGTCAGTAACTCGTCAGGGGTCTCCCCCTTTTTCTGTAATTTTGGGTTTAATCCACGGTTCTCCTCCGTTTCACCTGGTAGTTCCAACAATCCCGAGGTAGAGTAGAGGTCGTTCATCGGGAACTGTGCACAGTCTGGGCCCAGGTTCAGAAGAACCTAGAGGCGTCCCAGAGCGTACAAAAAACTCATGCTGATAGAAAACGTTCTGCTAACCCCTTGTTTATGGTCGGGGGTCTGGTGTGGTTATCGTCTAGGAACTTGCGTCTTAAGGTCCCGTCCAAGAAGTTTGCTCCCCGGTTTATTGGGCCGTATAAGGTCATTGAAGTCCTCAATCCTGTCTCCTTCCGGCTGGAGTTACCCCCATCTTTTCGTATACACGACGTGTTTCATGCCTCCTTCCTTAAACGCTGCTCCCCGTCCTTGGCTCCCTCGAGGAAACCTCCTGTTCCCGTTCTCACCCCTGAGGGGGTGGAATTCGAGGTGGCCAAGATTGTGGACAGCAAGTGTAATGGCAGGAAGGAGGTGAAGGGAAAGTGAGCCCTAATCTACCCACCGCCCTGTCCCTGCCTACTTGCAACGACCCGCCCTAGGCGACGGGGTACAACTGGGCGGCGGTCCCTACGCTGTCTAAGTGCACGGGAGAACAAACAGGGAACACGCAAGGGAAGGGGCAGTAGCCACGGAACGCCGCGAGGAAACGGAGTGGTGAATGAGTAGTCAGGACCAGGATGAAGTGGAGTATACCAAAGTGAGCACGGAGAAGGAAGCAAGCCAGGGGCAAAGCAAAGCAGGTTAAGCGGAACTGCAGCAAGGCAGAAGCACGGCAGAAGCAGGCTGGAGCAAGCAGCAGTGAGGCCAGGATTGCAGAAGAATTACAAGCACTGAGGAAGAGAACACAGCAGGTAATAAAGGACAGGGGGCAGAGCTAACTCCGACTGACCAGGCTGCGATAGGCTCTCCCACTCCTGAGCCTGCCACCCTGGTTGGT
The DNA here is from genome assembly GCF_050947455.1 of Rhinoderma darwinii. Classification (NCBI taxonomy): domain Eukaryota; kingdom Metazoa; phylum Chordata; class Amphibia; order Anura; family Rhinodermatidae; genus Rhinoderma; species Rhinoderma darwinii. Next base: position 363,445,643 of record NC_134690.1, on the reverse strand, counting down.
GGGAGATGGTGTCAGTTGAACAGGTCTGGCCTCAGGTGTGGATTGATTAATCCCAGGAGTATACCTAGACGTAGTACCTGGCAGATCCCTAACAGCAAGATGGTCCAAGGCTCCCTCCAGTACCTGGTCCATTGGAGAGGATACGGGCCTGAGGAGAGGACTTGGGTACCCGCCCAGGATGTTCACGCTGGGGTATTGGTCAGGAAGTTCCACCTTCGTTTCCCCAGTAAACCAGGTCCACTTAGAAAGGGTCCGGTGGCCCCTCATAAAAGGGGGGGTACTGTAAAGGATCTGCCAGGCACAGCTTCGGGGTTAACTCCCATAGGTAATCAGTCTGCACCTGAATCTACGTCTCTGAGACTGACTCCATCTTCCACCACTCAGGATGGCAGGCTTAGGAGTGGGAGAGCCTATCGCAGCCTGGCCAGACGGAGCTAGCTCCCGCCCTCTGTCTATTTATACCTGCCTTTCCTGTTCCTCCTTTGCTTGTGATTCTTCTCGTGTGGTTTCCTGGCCCAGCTACAGCTCCTAACTATTTGATCCTGCTCCATACTGACCCTGGCTTACTGACTACTCTCCTGCTCTGCGTTTGGTACCTCGTGCTCTCCTGGTTTGACTTGGCTCGTTCACCACTCTGGTTGCTCACGGTGTTGCCGTGGGCAACTGCCCCTTTCCCTTTGCTTTTTATTCCCTTGTATGTTTGTCTCGTGCACTTACTGAGCGTAGGGACCGCCGCCCAGTTGTACCCCGTCGCCTAGGGCGGGTCGTTGCAAGTAGGCAGGGACAGAGTGGCGGGTAGATTAGGGCTCACTTGTTCGTTTCCCTACCCCCGTCGTTACACTGTGTCTATAGGATGCAGATACAATAACATGCATAAGTGCTATTCAGCCCCTTTCAGTGACGTAAGAGGCGCGATGATGTCATCGCGCTTTGCACCGCTTGTGTCGCTGAATTACAGCGCAAGGCACCCTGCCAATCAGCTCCTTTCAATGATGCAAGCAGCGCGATGACGGCATCACGCTACTTGCGTTGTTGAAAGGCGCTGATTGGCAGGGCAGAATGACATGCCCTGGCACTCAGCACCTTTAAATGACGCAAACGGCGCGATGACGTCGTTTAGCCCCAGCAGACCTGCTCAGAAGAGAGCAGGACTGCATTGCAAGAGGACAGCGCGGGAATGGGTTTAGGTGATTATGTAAAGTTGTCTTTTTCCGTTAGTGTGAGGGGCTATATGTGGAGCACTATCTACAGAGGGGCTTTATGTGGAGCACTATCTACAGGGGGGCTATATGTGGGAGCTATATGTGGAGCACTATCTACAGGGGGTTGGGGGCTATATGTGAAGCACTATATACAGGTGGGGGCTATATGTGGAGCACTATCTACAGGGGGGCTATATGTGGAGCACTATCTACAGGGGGTTATATGTGGAGCACTATCAATTGGGGGCGATAGTGGGGACTTTTTGTGGAGCACTATCTACAGGGCGCTATATGTGGGGTACTATATACAGGGGGGCTATATGTGGAGCACTTTCTACAGGGGGGCTATATGTGGGGGCTATATGTGGAGCACTATTTACAGGGGGTGCGGGCTAAATGTGAAGCACTATTTACAGGTGGGGGCTATATTTGGGGCACTATCTACAGGGGGGCTATATGTGGGGGCTATATGTGGACCAATAGCTACAGAGGGGCTATATGTGAGGCACTATCTACAGGGGTTACTATCTACGGGGCAACACTATCTACAGGGGGGTTCTATGTAGGGCACTATCTACAGGGGGCACTATGTGGCAGTATCTACAGGAGGCACTATGTATATGGGGCAGTCTACAGGGGGCACTATCTACAGGGGGCACTGTGTGTGTGTGTGGGGGGACAAAGTGTATGGTGCGATTATAATCAGGGACACAGTGTATGGCGCTATTATATTTATGGGCCTAGTGTGTGGCACCATGAGAATTTTATCTTCGTTTATAGGTGCAGAAATGTTTGAAAAGTGAGAAACTTAAGACATCTGAGCGGCAAATTGCAGAAATGGGCCATAGCTGGGAGAAGTAATCAAAGAGGTTTGGACCGGATGGAGAAGAAAAGAGAAAAAGAACAACTAGAATCTGAGAAATCGTCTCCTGTGAGTCACTTAATGTAAATGTTTATTCTGCCTCTAATCAGTACTGTAGTCACTGTATGATCTGCAGTGAGATAATGGGTGGTATGATTTATTTTATTTGCGAGGCTGATAGCGATGTAGAACAGCCAGGAGGATGTCAATCAAGATCTGGGGGGTGACATTTTAATTTTCGCCTCAGGCAGCAAAAAAGTTAGAATCGGCCCTGGCCACAGGTGTATAAAATCCAGCAGCTAGTCATGCAGTCGCCTTTACAAACATTTGAGATAGAATGGATCGTTCTAAAGAGATCACTGAATTCCAGCACGGTACTGTAATAGGATGCCACCTTTGCAACAAGTCAGTTTGTGAAATTTCTTCCCTCCTCCTTCTAAAGGCAAGTTCTTACGTAGCGCAAATACTGCTGAATATCTGCCCGTATTTTCTATGTGGAAATTCAGCAGCGTATTAAAGTAGCAGCAAAGTTGATGATATTTCGACAAATCTCATTCAAAAGCTGCAGAAAAATACAGCACAAAAGACCAGCGAAAGCTGACTTGCTGTATGAATTTTCTATCTGCATCATGTCAATTTATGTTGCGAAAACTCGGTGAAATTTCCGCAGTGTTTTTACCTACGTGTGAACTTGCATAAATCCTTGTTCACACAGTGTAGATTTGATGCAGATTTAGCATGCATTTTTATTGCAAGAAAATCTGCTGCATGTGAATTCACCCTAATTGTTGCACATGCCCCTTGTGATTAAATAGTTGTATTCTTAAACTAGCAATGACAGAAAAAAAACATGTAAGTGTTGGAAAACATTTCCATCAGTTAGAACCAATCATTTTACTTTTAGTCCTCATGATCATTTTTGGATCCCAAATATGATGTGAATACATTTCAATGATATACACAGTTTGCATAAAGAAAAATGGCAGCTTGCCCCCTCAGATACCATATATAAGGTGTGCATTCTCTACTGTTGCTAAACATATATATATACACACACACACACACACACACACACACAAACACAACTATATAGCATACAATCCATGTGACCGCCATGTTTGTTTTCTATTCACACATGATAACGTAAACTGTACATATATTGGAATTTCTCCATCAAGCCCGCATGCATCAATGTCAGAACGCAGCAAGTATGATTTACGGAATGATTAAATGTACATGACATAGATTGCAAGTGACAACAGGATAAATCAGCTGCAGCTCAAATGGATGCAGTGATACAAAGCACAATTCTGAGAGTGATTTATGTATAAAGTTCGCAGTGTTTCCATCCCTGAGGAGGATTCAATTGTGTAAAATAACTGTGTTGTCAAATACCTGCCCTCACACTTCATAAATAAAAATGGACACTTATCTGAACTTGCTAAGCTGCACATTGTAAGCACTTTCAGTGAATCGATATCAATAGTTGGAGCCATGCATAAGCAGTATATATACGCACGCACGCACGCACACGCGCACACACAAACTTATATACAGATGTGTCTTTCCTTATCTTCTCTCTTATTTTAACATATCCTAAAACATAGTTTTGCGATACTCTGTCACGAGATGTCTATGCTACGTGTCTTTGTGTGCCCATCCGGTGGTTGTGATATGAATTGCTGCCCGTCAAGGATCTTGCTAACATGTTGCGATATGTAGTCCTTAACCAAATTCAAGCAAAGGTAAGGGTGGACCCGTCTGTATATATACAGTGTATATGGGACCTATGGATTTCCCATCATAGATGTTTATGGCATACATTATGGCATTGGCGCACATAGAAGAATTGATCAAAAAGGGCTCTTATTATGGTGCCATGTTTTGGCACCCAGAATAGAAGGGCCTGGAGTAAGCTTACCCCTTCCCACCCTTCCCATGACCTTTGGTCTTTGGAGAAGGGTGTCCATTAATTTAGCAGAACGTGCGCCAAATTTATCAAGATAGTGAAAGCTACATAGTACATAAAACATAACTTATGTCACAATAGACAAACTTCTATTCTTTACATCACCTCAAGGCTGTTATACTTATAATAACTGTTGCATATTCTTTGACTCTTTATTTAAAGATGTCAAACATGACGCAGGACAAGATTAGTAAAGGTGCATGTCCTTTATAAATATGGCGCTTGTCACAATAGTTTCAACAGGTGCATGTAGATCAAAGTAGTCACCTGCTGGCACTGTTGCTTGTTGATAGGCAACAGCCTGACACATAATAACAATAGGAAACTGCAAAAAAAATAAAGCATGCCAGTCCTAACTATCAGATTATACAAGGTTTATATATCCTGCAATTCTGTGCAATAAGGGAAACATGACAAACAATGCTGCATGCGTCCATTTCTAAACACGTCTTTCAGAAGGACTATGGAAAAAATAAGGACCGGTGTGCCCTGAAATTGTATAAACGTGTCTGAAAAACAAGTTGTTTTTTTTAAAAGGACAGTTTCCCTCTTTGATTTTGTGATCTGCGCATACAGTTTATTTCCTTTACCTGACAGATAATTCTTCTATATGACCTCTAAAGCCAGCCATAGCCCATAGACATTACATGTATCTATCACCTTTACATTTATTTTACATGTAGTTACCACACATCATACGCGCATGTTAGGCAAATGTGTTTCTTATTGCTATGGTGGAAGAATCTGTGAGAGGGAGAAAACAAAATACAGGGGTGCATTAAAAAACATCAAACTACATCCCATGGTGAATGGTTAGCAAGGTCTGCCAAACCTACAGACATCACATCATGAGCAACAGAAGAGAATGTCTCTCCACAGTAAGTTTTCCTTACAGCATACCCCAAGTCCTCAAGATAACAAACACACGGGTCTAGAAAACTGAGATTTGGGGTGCTGTTTGAAAAATGCTTACACTGGTTGACTTCTACATCTTCCTCTGTACCAACAGAACTGGCATGAGTGGAATAAGGTGGTCTCTGGGCGTTTTTTTTCCCCCTCACTAATAGAATAGGGACTTTTTTAACCCTACACTGGCACTATTTTGTTAGTCTGGAAATTCACCTATGACGACCTTACCCCTTTAATATCAGTTCTGCAGGCACAGGGACTAAGGCAGATTTACAGTGTGAAGACCCAGTCAACAGCACCATAGAGCCTAGTTTACTGCACCGCTGTAAATATAACCTGAGGGATGTTGGGGTGAATGGGATATTAAGGTACAATGTGAATGGAGGCATACAGAGTCCCTGCAGCTTCATACTCCATAGGCCCTTCATGTGCCGCTGCATGGTGCGTCCCCGTATGGTGCTCTATTACAGAGCATAATATGAACATTATATTGAGCCATGATATGTCCGGGTACATGAGGCCTTAAGATAACTGTTGTCGTACCTGAATGTTTTAAGGTTTAATTGTTGGTGTGTTTTGATTAATACAATAATACAATGCAAGGTTAGAGTGTCATGAACACTTAGGCGTCATGCACATTTCCGTTGGCCATCGTATGGCCGTTAATGACGGATCCGTGAAAGACGGACCGCACACGGATGGCTTGCGTGTGCAGTCTGGCTCCATATAAATGAAAAAAAACAAAAACGGATAGCACCATGGCAAAAATAACTGAAGTGGGCATGAGGCCTTAATGATAAACACCATGTAAGATATAATAGAGGAGTTATAATTTCTGGGATGTCATCTCTCCGTTCTCAAGCTTCTATTGTTAAATTTTATTAGGTGTAACTCAAATATTACTCAAATGTTGATCCAGAGTGACATCTGCAGACGTTCAAAAGACAAAAAGGGAAGCTCAACATTGAATTATTGTTGAAGATGTTGATATTTCTGCCATACAATATTGTTACAAAGCATTAACAAACAAGTGAAATCTAAGGGCCAGTTCACACAGAGATTTTTGACACGTTTTTTGACGCGGAAACCAAACGGAATTTTGGGGCAGATTTTCCTCCTACAAAAAACTCAGTGTGAACCCAGCCTAATGCAGCCTCAGTTTTTCTCTTTGCACGTAAGGCTGAGTTCACATTCCGTTTGGAATTTTGAGGCAGATTTTGCTCTGCCTGCACGCCGATTTTCGCTGCTTTTTTCACCTGCGGCCATTGAGCGCCATGGGCAAAAAAACACAGTGAAATATGCTTTCTCTGCCTCCTATTGATGTCAATGGGAGGTCAGAGGCGTAAACGCCCAAAGATAGGGCATGTCCCTTCTTTTTCCCGCAAGACGGTTTTTCCGCTCGCGGGAAAAAAACGCCCCCACCTCCCATTAAAATCAATAAGAGGCATCTTCGGCCGTTTTTTGGTGCGTTTTCTGATGCGGTTTCCGCGTAAAAAAATCTCGTAAAAAAACTCTGTGTGTACTCCCCCTTAGGCAAAAACTAGGGAAAAAAATTCTAGCAAGAAATTCTAGCAAGCTTATGTAAAACGGTCTTGTAAAAGACGATCAAGCTCCACCATATACCATATAACAGAGTTTACTGCAACAAGAAAAAATTCCATATCTCCACCAAACAGATGCAGACACTTTGTAGCTCTGCAGTTTCCAAGGAAACCGTAAATAAGGTTATATTTGACACATACTTCGATATAAAGCACAATTAAACGGAAATTAAATGCAGTAAAAAAACGTCTACATAGAAATTACACTTGTGAACGGGATTCCACCTCGATACAATCAGATGTTTCACGAATAAAGCCACTAAACACGTAGTTGGTGGAATGTACTCAAAAGATATGTTTGTGCAGAGAACAATACTTAAGAATAGCAATATAAAAAATAAAAAATAAACGGGGGAAAGAACAATTCATCTGCTCAATTAAAAAAATTTAATTCTAAGAAACTTGAAATTCATCCCTCTATACATCCATTCAGTGCTAGAGTTTATCTTCAGAGAAATTAAATCCAAAAGATTTCTTTAGGATTAGGAATTTATTGGAACATAGCACTATATGTTATCTAATTGATGATCTAAAAAAAAAAAGTGATTTAACAGCAGAATTTCCCATTAATCCATTTGATAGATTCCCTTGGAAAAATTAGTTTTCATGGATTTAAAAAAAAAAAAGTGAGGAATGCAATGACAAAGCTTAGATGCAGCACAAGAGAAGCCATACCAATGTCAATAATACGAATAGGTAGCAAACACAACAGGGGTCGTGTGGGGGTATAAATTATATTGTAACATTAGGTCTTGGTAACCATGGTGTCAAATGAAGGACATATTGCGAGCAACGAAAATCCCGGGTTGCTATCATCATGCTGTAATAGAATCTGTCTATGAACAGCAAAAAATGGTATGGTATGCTTTTGGTGAGGTCCCTCTGCTGGGAACCCTAAAATTGGGTATATCTTAAAACTGCAGTCACTTATAATTGGTTCACTACTACATAAACCACACATCAGAGGTCTGGACCTGGTAAAGTAAAAGTAATAATGGGTTGGTTCCTCAGGGAGTATCATCAGTAAAGTTAAAGGGTTTGTTCACTTTCTACAAATTAAGGTTACGTTTTTGTATGATAAAAAGTTCTACAATTTTCCCATATACTTTCTGTATTAACTCCTCACAGTTTTTAAGATCTCTGCTTGTTGTTATTAAGTAGGAACATTCATTGTTTACTTCCTGTGGATAAAATTATGCCCATGGTCATGTGATGGACACACAGGTGCTGGGATCGTTACATGGTCATGTGATGGACACACAGGTGCTGGGATCATTAGAAGACACAGCTCTTATACACATACTGTAACTGTAATGAGCCGTGCGCCTGTGTAACCATCACATGACCATGGACAGAATTGTATCCACCACAATTAATGAATGTTACCATTGAATAACAGCAAGCAGAGATATTGAAAATTGTGAGGAATTACTACAGAAAGTATATTGGAAAATTGTATAACTGTTTAATTATACAAAAAAAAAACACGTTCATTTGCTGAAACTGAACAACCCATTTAACGTTAGCAACCAGCGCCAGGCAGCTGCTACAAAAGCAAATGGAATAATCAAAATCTATTTCTATATCAAAACTTCTTAGCTAGACAGGATTTTTTTTAATAGGGTTGTCTAGTTTAGAAAACCTCTGGTTTAGGATTCTTATCTATTAGCCATAGCAGAGAGGAGAAACTCTACAGGGAGCATCCATCAATATGGGGGCCGGCCATAGGGGTGTGCGACCTGTGCGAGAGCACAGGGCGCTGCAGCCTCCTCGCATGTAGGGCGGCACCACTGGGCAGGCCATTTGATCTCTATATCCTCTGCTCCTCCTTACATACACAGAGGAAGCAGAGGCAGAGGGAAGAGCCAGGTTTTTGTCATGTCAAAAAATCAGTACACGATTAATAATTTCAGAATTTTTTCCATCTTTAATGTGACCCATAATCTGTACAATTCCATTGAAAAACAAACTGAAATCATTTAAAGGGGAAAAGTAAAAATAACAAAACTACACTAATGTGGTTTCATAAGTGTGAACACCCTTTTAGAATTGGGCATGTGGTTGTGTTCAGAATTAGCCAATCACATTTAAACTCATGTTAAATAGTAGTCAGTACACAGCTGTCAATATTTAAAGTGATTCTGAGTAACCCCATATAAAGTTCAGCTGTTCTATTAGGATTTTCCTGACATTTTTTTTGTTGCATGTGACAGCAAAAGCCAGGGTTCGTAAAGAGCTTACAACACATCAAAGGCATCAGTCAGGAGAAGCGTACCAAAGAATTTCCAAGACATTAGATATACCATGGAACACAGTGAAGACGGTCATCAAGAAGTGGATTACATTTGGCACAACAGTGACATTACCAAGAACTGGACGTCCCTCAAAACTTGATGAAAAGACAAGACGAAAATTGGTCCGGGAGGCTATCAAGAGGCATACAGCAACATTAAAGGAGCTGCAGGACTTCCTGGCAAGTACTAGTTGTGTAGTGCATGTGACAACAATCTCCCGTATTCTTCATATGTCTGAGCAGTGGGGTAGGGTGACAAAACGGAAGGCTTTTCTAACAAAGAAAAACATCCAAGCCCGGCTATGTTTTGCAAAGACCTACATCAAGTCTACCAAAAGCATGTGGGAAAACGTGTTATGGTCTGATGAGACCACGATTGAACTTTTTGGCCATAATTCCAAAAGGTATTTTTGGCGCAAAGCTAACACTGCACATCACCAAAAGAACACCATAACCTCAGTGAAGCATGGTGGAGGCCGCATGTCTTTATGTATGTACAGTATATATATATATATATATATATATATATATATATATATTATTTATTTGTGGACGGCAGCAGTAGAGACCTAAGGCCGGCCCTGCACACAGCCCATTGGTTCAATGTAAACTGGAACTGTGTAATGCTTTTTACCCTGTGGTGACGCATCAGGGAAATCGAACACTTGCTCTTGGGTTCCCTGACAAACTACAGCGGATCACTGGGGTTCCCAGCACTGGGACATATTGTGATCAGCTTATCATCAGCTGAACCATTCTAACAAAATGGAATTATTCAAAGAAGACAATCCCTCTAAGTCATGTTGTCTAGTTGGAGAGCTTTGGAAACTGGAAATTCCCCATCAAGTACCATACACCAGGAGAATGTTAAATCAAGGCAGGAATGTGAATATTTATAGACATGTCTTCCTGTGTGCCAGGACAAGACATGAGAAATAATAACAATTTGTTTTCCACATCACTTACACTTGGCATTGTGCCTACAAAATTAAGTACTATTTTATAGGATTAATATTAACATCCCACTGAAAACGTTAACTCTAGTTCAATATCATTTTAATATCAAGCCTAGGATGTCTTTACCTAATGTTTCCGCCAACAATACATTACCATATATTCTACATATGCATCTGGGACATTTTAGAATGGGAAGACTTAAAGATACTCCTGCCGAGCAATAATCTTCATATCTGTGGTAAAGAGCTAATTGTTTTGTCCGAATAAAATATGTTCTTTCAAGCAGGTATAAAAAAAAAATAATCTGTACTGTTTGTATCTGTTTTATGTTTGCAAAACAAAATTTATAGTAAAATATAAAATTTTTAAAAAATAATTATTGTTACACAATGGGGGAGATTTATCAACATTTGTGCAGAGGAAAAGTGACAGCTGATACCCTATGGCAGTGACCGACTGTTTAACCCATTTTATGCCGTGAACAGTAGCGACAATAGCATCATGCAAGAGGGACAAACGAAGGCCCCCGGGCCTGTCCTGAGAGAATCCCTGTTAGGGCTTACCTGAAATTACCTGTCTGTGCAGGTATTCGAGTGCATCATAACAATAACATTTAAAAGTCAAAGTTCCCTTCTAAAAAAATAAAGTTTAATAAAACAATCAGTTAAAAAAACTTATACGGAAAATAATAAATGCAAGTATTTTTTTTTTTTAACTGTTTCTCTTCAATAAAATACAACATCAAACACATAAAAGGAGTCCCCTAAACAGGGGTTGTCCGAGCACGGGGCGGTTTTTCATACGGATGACCCTTCCACAGAATAGGTCATCACTATATGATCGGTAGGGGTCCAACAACCGGACCCTGCACCCATCAGCTGTTTCGGCTGCCTCCGGGCACTGAATGTTATGCAGTTGCCGGTGTTGGAAGCAGATGGCTCCGTACACTGTACAGCGGCCGGGCTGCAGTACTGGAACTCTGCTCCCATTCAATTGAATAGGAGCAGAGTTGCAGTACTATAGCACGACAACTATACTGTGACCGGAGCCATCTGCTGCCGGCATGGACAATCGGTGCCTGCAGGCAGCTGGAACAGCTGATCGGTACAGGGTACTGCCATCCGACCCCCCCCCCCTAATCACATACTGATGACCTATCCTGTGGATAGATCATTAGTATAAAAAAAAACTGCCCTGTGCCCAGACAACCCCTACTTACAACCCATACAAAAGTTTAAAGTATTTAAAAAATGACGTTAACAAAAAAAAAATTCAAGTTGAATTTATTTTGCATTCCGCTCTAAAATTAATCTAAATTAAATGCTATTTTATATGTACCGAAATATCATACCCAAAAAATGTACACCCCAAAATAAAAAAAAATGAAAAAGCAAAAAGTTATTTAAAAAGGTAAAATCTTGCTACCACACAACAAAATAAGCTAAAATATAATTGAATTTTTACCTCCAAATTATGGATGTCACTTACTTGGATTGTTTTGCAGAAACTGCATTAGTAATGATTGTATGGTGCAGTCATATCACACAGCCAAGATTTACAGAGACAAGCGTTGCTTCTGAAGTAAGGACGTGCAGACTACAATTTTTGATAAAGCATCTTATTGACCAGTATTATTCCCTTTGAGTAAACTGAAGTTGTACAAACGCAAGGTCAGAGCCTGTCAAATGTCTGATCATTAATCACTGCCACGAGGCAGCCACTGAAAGATAACACAACGTGCCCTACTTTTCACGCACTCTGCCCTGCTAACAGTACTAACCTGGGCATATGCACAAAGTGATTTTTCGGTCAATATGTCATACATTCAGAACTTGTTTGCATGCATGTGTAACCAAGGATTACTGCTAAGGCTTTCATTCACTTTGCAGGTGCAGAATGTAAGAGAAGATCTAGACGTCTTTTTTCTGATTGGATTCTTGTTTTTTTGCTGCATGGTTCTTTAAATATTGCATTAATGGCCACTCGACACACATAAGGTGCACACCACATTCAGGTCAGCGTGCATGTTTCTAAAGCGCCACCAAAAGTATATCCCAGATGTTTGCAATTGAATGTCTATACATTTGCATAGGTATATCATTGACTCCCATTGTAAAAATACATATACCGTGCGGCACACGATTTTGTTTTGTTTGCTGTGTATACTTGTCAATATATTTGGGACAATGTATACTCAAGTGTGCCAGTCAAATGTATGCCAAAAGGATACTCTTTTGCCATAAGTCTGCCTAATAGACATCTATGGGCACATTAGACATATTTGTTGCTAGCATTTCCCCTATGTACACTACCGGTCAAAAGTTTGGGGTCACCCAGACAATTTTGTGTTTTCCATGAAAACTCACACTTATTTTTATCAAATGAGTTGCAATATGACTAGAAAATCTAGTCAAGACATTGACAAGGTTAGAAATAATGATTTTTATTTGAAATAATAATTTTCTCCTTCAAACTTTGCTTTCGTCAAAGAATGCTCCATTTGCCGCAATTACAGCATTCCAGACCTTTGGCATTCTAGCTGTTAATTTGCTGAGGTAATCGGGAAAAATTTCACCCCATGCTTCCAGAAGGCCCTCCCACAAGTTGGATTGGCTTGATGGGCACTTCTTGCGTACCATACGGTCAAGCTGCTCCCACAACAGCTCTATGGGGTTGAGATCTGGTGACTGCGCTGGCCACTCCATTACAGATATAATACCAGCTGCCTGCTTCTTCCCTAAATTGTTCTTGCATAATTTGGAGGTGTGCTTTGGGTCATTGTCCTGTTGTAGGAGGAAATTGGCTCCAATCAAGTGCTGTCCACAGGGTATGGCATGGCGTTGCAAAATGGAGTGATAGCCTTCCTTATTCAAAATCCCTTTTACCTTGTACGAATCTCCTACTTTACCAGCACCAAAGCAACCCCAGACCATCACATTACCTCCACCATGCTTGACAGATGGCGTCAGGCACTCTTCCAGCATCTTTTCAGTTGTTCTGCGTCTCACAAATGTTCTTCTGTGTGATCCAAACACCTCAAACTTCGATTCGTCTGTCCATAACACTTTTTTCCAATCTTCCTCTGTCCAATGTCTGTGTGCTTTTGCCCATATTAATCTTTTCCTTTTATTAGCCAGTCTCAGATATGGCTTTTTCTTTGCCACTCTGCCCTGAAGGCCAGCATCGCAGAGTCGCCTCTTCACTGTAGACGTTGACACTGGCGTTTTGCGTGTACTATTTCATGAAGCTGCCAGTTGAGGACCTGTGAGGCGTCTATTTCTCAAACTAGAGACTCTAATGTACTTGTCTTGTTGCTCAGTTGTGCAGCGGGGCCTCCCACTTCTCTTTCTACTCTGGTTAGAGCCTGTGTGTGCTGTCCTCTGAAGGGAGTAGTACACACCGTTGTAGGAAATCTTCAGTTTCTTGGCAATTTCTCGCATGGAATAGCCTTCATTTCTAAGAACAAGAATAGACTGTCGAGTTTCACATGAAAGCTCTCTTTTTCTAGCCATTTTGAGAGTTTAATCAAACCCACAAATGTAATGCTCCAGATTCTCAATTAGCTCAAAGGAAGGTCAGTTTTATAGCTCCTCTAAACAGCAAAACTGTTTACAGCGGTGCTAACATAATTGCACAAGGGTTTTCAAGTGTTTTCTAATCATCCATTAGCCTTCTAACACAGTTAGCAAACACAATGTACCATTAGAACACTGGAGTGATGGTTTCTGGAAATGGGCCTCTATACACCTATGTAGATATTGCATTAAAAAACAGACGTTTGCAGCTAGAATAGTCATTTAGCACATTAACAATGTATAGAGTGTATTTCTGATTAATTTAATGTTATCTTCATTGAAAAAAACTGTGCTTTTCTTTCATAAATAAGGAAATTTCTAAGTGACCCTAAACTTTTGAACGGTAGTGTATATGCCAAACATAGTGCCGCCATATAGCTACATCGTTTTATAGCAATAAATACTGTACATTGCAATACAGACACTTGTTTTCACTCAGATAGTCAGTAAGAAACATTACAAGGGTTATCTGAAGAGATAAAATTGACCGGGATAGGCCATCAATATCTGATTCATGGGGAACCGATTCTGGGCACCCCAGCCGATAAGATGTTCGAAGGGGGGCAGCGAAAACACCATTGTAATACTGTGGACCTCCCCCACCAGTGGCATAGCTATAGGGGTCACAGCGGTTCACACGCCCCCTTACCACACTGTGCTCTGCAGCCAAGGACGTGGGCGGCAGTCTTCACTCTCAGAGAGTGCCGACGGGGGTGGGGGCAGAGTCAGTAATGCTCGCCCAGGCATAGTGAGACGAATGTCTCGAACTCTGCACCGTTGAAAATACTGCCCACATTGCTGACTCCACCCCCCGGTCGGCACTGTGTGACTGAGGAGCTCCACTCTTCGCGGGAACGGGGCTACGTGACTGTGAGAGGTTTGTTTTTTATTTGGGTAGCACCCAGGCACTATCTAACGGGGAGTGTGGAAACGCTCGTGCCCGCTCTTAAAGGGCCAGCGTGCGCACCTGAATTAAAGACCTAATTAGCCCAAGAGCACCCTGGACTATAAGAAGGGCTCTGCCCCTTCCTGCATTGCCTGAGCGTTGTTGTCATTACCCTAGTATGTCTATGCAAATGGTCTCCTAGTGTCTTCCCGTTCCCAGTGTTCCCATTCCTGCTACCTGTAACCTGTATCCCGAGTTATCCCGGTTCAAGTGCCGTACTGAGTTGAGTCGTGCTGCGCTGAGTACTACACCTGTCCTGCTACACCACGCCTGGTGTCTGCCTGCTGCCTAAGTCCCATCCGAGCCTGTCTTGCTACTGTCCGAAGCTACCTCAGGTACACCTATACGAACTATAGACTTTGACCTGTTGGCCAGCTGCCATACCGTTAAGGCGGTACGGCCTAGTGGGTCCACACACCCTATGTGACAGAGAGGAGTGTTGCACGGACTATAAAGGGGGGACTGTTTGGCACTATCTACAGGGGTGTGTGTGGCACTATCTAAAAATAATTTGTTTGGCAATATCTACAAGAGGGGCTATTGGCCACTAACTACAGAGGGCAGTGTGGTATTATCTATAGGAAGCAGTGTGTAGCTGTTAAGGATCTGCCAGGCATAGCTTCTGTATCCACGCCCATAGGTAATCAGTCTGCACCTGCTTCTATGTCTGTGAGACTGACTCCATCTTCCACCACTCAGGATGGCAGGCTTAGGAGTGGGAGAGCCTATCACATCCTGGCCAGAAGGAGCTAGCTCCCGCCCTCTGTCTATTTATACCTGCCTTTCCTGTTCCTCCTTGCTTGTGAGTCTTCTCTGTTGGTTTCCTGGCCCTGCTGCAGCTTCTTGAACTACTTGTCCCTGCTTCGTATTGACCCTGGCTTACTGACTACTCTTCTGCTCTGCGTTTGGTACCTCGTACACTCCTGGTTTGACTCGGCTTGTTCACTACTCTCCTGCTCTGCGTTTGGCACCTCGTACTCTCCTGGTTTGACTCGGCTCGTTTACTACTCTTGTTGCTCACGGTGTTGCCTTGGGCAACTGCCCCGTTTCCCTTTGTTCTGTGTTTCCTTGTCTGGTTGTCTGTCGTGCACTTACTGAGTGTAGGGACCGTCGCCCAGTTGTACCCCGTCGCCTAGGGCGGGTCGTTGCAAGTAGGCAGGGACTGAGTGGCGGGTAGATTAGGGCTCACTTGTCTGTTTTCCCTATCCCTGTCATTACAGTAGCAATATCTACTGTGGGCAGTGTGGGGCATCATCTACAAGGGGCACTGAGTGGCACTATCTACGCTGGTTTTTATGCTACCAGCAATGGTCAGCACATATTACCTAGCCTTAGTGATAAAGTGAGACATCACCTATCTGTATATAACTAGATAACTAGAGAGATACTGGCCACCATTGTAGTTGTCAGCCAAACTACTGCAGAAATTTTTGTTTGTTTATTTGTATGCAGAAATTCTGGGAAGAAAGCTACGCCTCAGTCACACCACTAGATAAACCACGCCCACATAAGACACACCCACCATAAGCAACACCCTAAGTGTCCCTGCAAAAAAAATTCAAATGTTGCCAACTGTGCGCTGGTAAGGACGACTTTCATTGTCACGATGCCACGTGTGCCACGCAAAATGTTGTGACGCTGAAAGGCGTCAGAATCTGCGCTCGAAACCGAAGAGGACCCTGCTCAGGAAAGTGGAGGGCGAGTATAAAATTACTGTCTGTTGGGGTCCTGTATCTAAGCCTACCATGTGGTAGGCTTAGATACAGGGCTTAGCAGACAGTATCACACATAGGCCTTGTATCTAAGTGTCTCCGATATATACACATATATATATATATACACACTAGTCCTTCTCAATGAATTAGAATGTCATCTAAAAGTTTATTTATTTCAGAAATTCAATTCAAAAAGTGAAGCCCATATATTATATAAATTAATTACACACAGAGTGATCTATTTATTTCCAGCATTTTTTTCATTTAAATTTCCTGATTACGGCTAACAGTTAAAGAAAACCCAAAATTTAGTGTCTCAGAAAATGAGAATAATATATAAGCCCAATTTCAAAAAAAAATTCTAATACCGAAATGTTGTCCTACTGAAAAGTATGTACAATATATGCACTCAATACTTGGTCAGGGCTCCGTTTGCATAAATTACTGCATCAATACGGCGTAGCATGGGGGCTTGTGGCACTGCTGAGGTGTTATGGAAGCCCAGGTTGCTTTGATAGCGCCCTTCAGCTCATCTGCATTGTTGGGTCTGGTGTCTCTCATCTTCCTCTTGACAATACCCCATAGCTTCTGTATGGGGTTTAGGTCAGGTGAGTTTGCTGGCCAATAAAGCACAGGGATACTGTGGTTATTAAACCAGGTATTGGTACTTTTGGCAGTGTGGGCAGGTGCCAAGTCCTGCTGGAAAACGAAATCAGCTTCTCCATAAAGCTTGTTAGCAGAGGGAAGCATGAAGTGCTTGAAAATTTCCTGGTAGACGGCTGCGTTGACTGTGGACTTGATATAACACAGTGGACCAACACCAGCAGATGACATGGCTCCCCAAACCGTCACTGACTGCGGAAACTTCACACTGGACTGCGAGCAACTTGGATTCATGCCTCTCCACTCTTCCTCCAGACTCTGGGACCTGGATTTCCAAATGAAATGCAAAATTTACTTTCATCTGAAAACAGGACTTTGGACCACGGAGCAACAGACCAGTCATTTTTCTCCAGGTAAGACGCTTCTGACGTCTCAAGGAATGCGACAGTTGTAGCCCATGTCCTGGATACATCTGTGTGTGGTGGTTCTTGAAGTACTGACTCCAGCCACAGTCCACTCCTTGTGAATCTCCCCCAGATTCTTGAATGGCCTTGGTTATCCCTGTTGCTTGTGCACCTTTTTCTACCACACTTTTTCCTTCCTCTCAACGTTCCATTAATATGCTTGGATACAGCACTCTGTGAACAGGCAGCTTCTTTAGCAATGTCCTTTTGTGGCTTACTCTCCTTGTGGGGGGTGTCAATCACTGTCTTCTGGACAACTGTCAAGTCAGCAGTCTTCCCGATGATTGCGTAGTCCACTGAACCAGGCTATTGGACCATTTAAAGGCTTAGGAAACCTTTGCAGGTGTTTTGTGTTGATTAGCTGATTAGAGTGTCACACCATGAATCTACAATCTTGAACTTTCACCAATATTCTACACCGTGTTCCAAATTATTATGCACATTGGATTTAAGTGTCATAAACATTTAATTATTAGTTTTTCAATTAAACACATGGATCGTATTGTGTTTTAGGGCTCTTTGGATCATTGTAATCAATCTCAGACAACTGTGATAATTAGTTTTCCAGGTGTGCCCAATCAAAGGAAAACTACTTAAGAAGGACATTCCACATTATTAAGCAGGCCACATGTTTCAAGCAAATATGGGAAAGAAAAAGGATCTCTCTGCTGCCGAAAAGCGTGAAATTGTCCAAGGTATTGCACTAGGTATGAAAACATTGGATATTTCAAGAAAACGTAAGCATGATCGTCGTACTGTGAAAAGATTTGTGGCTGATTCAGAGCACAGACGGGTTCTTTCAGATAAAGGCATAATGAGGAAGGTTTCTGCCAGACAAATTAATAGGATTAGGAGAGCAGCTGCTAAAATGCCATTGCAAAGCAGCAAACAGGTATTTGAAGTCGCTGGTGCCAGTGGAGTCCTGCGAACCTCAAGGTGTAGGATCCTCCAGAGGTTTGCAAGTGTGCATAAACCTATTATTCGGCCACCCCTAAACAATGCTCACAAGCAGAGACGGTTGCAGTGGGCTCAGAAATACATGAAGACTACTTTTCAAACCGTGTTGTTTACTGATGAGTGCCGTGCAACCCTGGATGGTCAAGATGGATGGAGTAGTGGATGGTTGGTGAATGGCCACCATGTCCCAACAAGGCTGCGACGTCAGCAAGAAAGTGGTGGAGTCATGTTTTGGGCTGGAATCATGGGGAGAGAGCTGGTAGGCCCCTTTAGGGTCCCTGACGGTGTGAAAATCTCCTCTGCAAAGTACGTAGAGTTTGACTGACCACCTTCTTCCATGGTACAAAAAGAAGAACTGTGCCTTTCGTAGCAAAATTATCTTCATGCATGACAATGCACCATCTCATGCTGAAAAGAATACCTCTGTGTCATTGGCTGCTATGGGCATAAAAGGAGAGAAACTCATGGTGTGGCCCCCATGTTCCCCTGACCTCAACCCTATTGAGAACCCTTGGAGCATCCTCAAGCAATATATCTATGAGGGTGGGTGTAATGGCAGGAAGGAGGTGAAGGGAAAGTGAGCCCTAATCTACCCACCGCCCTGTCCCTGCCTACTTGCAACGACCCGCCCTAGGCGACGGGGTACAACTGGGCGGCGGTCCCTACGCTGTCTAAGTGCACGGGAGAACAAACAGGGAACACGCAAGGGAAGGGGCAGTAGCCCACGGAACGCAGCGAGGAAACGGAGCGGTGAATGAGTAGTCCGGACCAGGATGAAGTGGAGTATACCCAAGTGAGCACGGAGGAGGAAGCAAGCCAGAGGCAAAGCAAAGCAGGTTAAGCGGAACTGCAGCAAGGCAGAAGCACGGCAGAAGCAGGCTGGAGCAAGCAGCAGTGGGGCCAGGAATCCGGAAGAATTACAAGCACTGAGGAGGAGAACACGGCAGGTAATAAAGGACAGGGGGCGGAGCTAACTCCGACTGACCAGGCCGCGATAGGCTCTCCCACTCCTGAGCCTGCCACCCTGGTTGGTGGGAGATGGTGTCAGTTGAACAGGTCTGGCCTCAGGTGTGGATTGATTAATCCCAGGAGTATACCTAGACGTAGTACCTGGCAGATCCCTAACAGTGGGAGGCAGTTCACTTCAAAACAGAAGCTCTGGGAGGCTATTTTGACATCCTGCAAAGATATTCAAGCAGAAACTGTCCACAAATTCAATGGATGCAAGAATTGTGAAGGTGATATCAAAGAAGGGGTCCTATGTTAACATACAACTTGGCCTGTTAAGTTTTTTTGGATTGAAAGAGCTTTTGCTTTCTGTAAATATGACCACCTGATGCTGCAAATTCAACAAATTACCATTTTAGTTCTCTTTACAACCTTTAAAATGTTTTGATCTCTGTTGTGCATAATAATTTGAAACCGTGCATTTTGAGTTTTTTACTTCTAAAAAAAAATCTGTAAATCTAATCACTTATAGTAACACTTAGCTAGAGATGATAGAATGTTTTTGCCCAACTGAAGCATTTTTGGACTGGTGAATAGGTTACAGCACTGACAATATAATTTGCAGGGTTTGAGATTCTTTTTGCAAAATGTAAGAAAATAAAATACCATACACATATTTTCCCAATGTATTCTATAAACAAGAAGACCTGCAAGTTCATTGACATGGCTCGCTCATCTTTAAATGCTCCTATTACCACACTACTCCCAAAAATGACAGTCTTATCACAATGAAAAAAATCCCTTCCATTGTATGCGTGAAAACTATCTTCAATTTACAGTGAGTACCATCTGGTTACTGAACATTTCCAGGTATAATTTCTAAAGGTTCTTTTCTTTCTGGAGAAAACCAAGTGTATCTACATCTTCCTCATAATTGAAAGGGTATGTTGACACAGGGCAGATACGCTGCATAAAAGCACACAGCGTATCCAACCTGGACGTGGCAGGGAATTCCGGCTGAAAAAACGCACCAAATTGTGGTGCAGTTTTTCGACTGGAATATCTGCTGCGGAAGACAGCAGGTAAAAAATAATTTAAAAAATCATACTTACTCGTAGCCATGGTGACGCATTCCTCTGACGTCCTGCAACAGTCACATGGGATGAAACACCATCCCTGGAAACCGGGCTGAACGCAGGAGCAGAGAGTTCTGGATAAGTATAAGATTTTTTTTCTGAGTTGGGATTTTTGCAGCGGAATTGAAGCTTTTCCGCCGCAAAGATCACAACAGTATTCAATGGGGAAAACCGCAAAACAGAAAAGCAGCGATTCCACAACATAAATTGACATGCTGCGGATTAAAAAAAAAACGCACTGCA
Source organism: Rhinoderma darwinii (assembly GCF_050947455.1). NCBI lineage: Eukaryota > Metazoa > Chordata > Amphibia > Anura > Rhinodermatidae > Rhinoderma > Rhinoderma darwinii. The sequence continues at coordinate 363,425,263 of NC_134690.1, read as the reverse complement.
GGTCAATTTATGAACGTTTTTTCGGCTGCTTTTTTATGCAGCATGTGGATGAGATTTGTTCAAATCTCATCCACTACTACTGTAATACTCTGCAGATTTTCCACAATGAAATTCGTTGTGGATAATCTGCAGTGTTTACGCTACGTGTGAACCCGGCCAAATACTCCATGCATCTGACAAACTCTAAAGGCCACTCAAATTTACCCAATGGGCCTATAGAATTGTTAACAGAACAGTGCTCCCCTTGTTCAAGGTCAGTGGCAAATTTGAAATCACTTTGTGTATGGCGCAGCATGCTTACATTCTCATTGCTTTCTACCTGTACATGCAAATCCTTTTCAATATCTTATGTGTCAATTGTAATAAATATGTGTTACCAAGTTTAATCGCCTAAGGGCATTACTGTCCTGCTCAGTGTTTATGCTGTAACCACCTGTGCCTCTACGGTAACCACACAATTGATTCTGATTGATGGAAATGTATTGTATTTGATAGAACGTTTATTGATATGATTATTGCGTATTTCCAGATATATAAACAATAACTATTGAGGATATGTGTCTGTCAATAAAACAGCTAAATTTTTTTTGCATAAATTCTAATTACTTCCTTCTTCTTTTCTACGCAGTTACACCTTATTTATGTGTTGCAGTTGAATCGCGATCAAACGCAACATGTGACTCAAGCCTTATGTCTTTGGCGGTCACCTATAGTATTTTGATTTCTAGTGGAAGCAGGGGAATCTAGTTAATTCTTCTTTCACTGATGTCATCACTGTACTTCACTTCCCAGAATTCCCAGTTTAGTGTGTACGCCAGGAAAGCTCCCGACTTTCTGTACGTTCTAGACTAGGCTCCATTAGCCAACTGGTCACCACCAGGCTGGTATATGCAGTATGCCTTTTTTTTTTTTATACGATATGGAATAGCGTAGTAGGCACAGGCATCCATTAAAACATAAACTTCATGGGCTTTTCAATAGCTTTCATGAGGCATCCATTAAACAGATACTATAATAGTCTATGGGTGACGAGCAGAGTTGCAGCAGCAGTAGTGAACCAGGTAGAATAAACAATTACTGGCACATGAGGGCAGGGGGAGGCACTTTAAAAAGGGCACTGCCCAATATGAGTGGATGCCGAACCTGACAGCTGATTGTTTTGGCATCTCAGTACTCTAACAGGCTGGCCTGATCGATTAGCTGATCGGCTACCCAGCCTGGAATCAGGTGAGTCTGCGACACATGGGAGTCTATAGGCAATGGATGGCCTCCATCGGATGCATCCGTTGGATGTATAGAACTTTATTTTTACATCTCGCGATACTGTATGTCGGGTTTAGAGATAAGTTAGGGGAGGACACATCTGTAGGTCTATCTGCAGTCCTAGGCAAACCGGCAGATTACACATTGTGATATCATAACCTATTGATAACCACTGTCCTGATTTATTAACAAGCACTAAATACTATTTCTCCATTATGTATGCTATTCAGAATCCTTTGTAAACCGTTATTTCACCCATAATAAAATAATCTATCATTTTTGATTGCCGCCTTTTTAAAAGCTTCATGCAATTGGGAAAAATCATAGATTAAAGCTTACTCACACGTACAAAGCGATACAAATGAATGAAGGTGTCCAAAATACGTATAATTACTGTGTAATGACAAGATTGCTGGGAAAACAAATTAACCCACCTATGAAAGTACAGGTCCCATATGTTCTTCCTATAATCACGACCCTCTCCATGTCACCTGACCTGTAATCCTCACTGTTCTGCATATATACCTTCCCTATTTATCCAATATAGATTCTTTCAAAGCCTCCTATCAATTACAAACAGGGTATTTCAAAAGTCAGCTGTGCAGACAGGTCTATGTAAATCTTATTGTACTTGGAACGTTATTATACAGTCACATTGATAGTCCCCTGCTATAATTTGTAGGATATATTGTATATGTTAACTTTTTACTCAGGGGCGACGGTTCAGGGGGTGCAGATGTCACACGTGAGCCCTAGAAATATAAGTGTTTATTATCTCGGTGCTGTGACATCACTGTGTGTTTTATCCCTATACTGTCACATTACTGTTTATGTATTGTGACTTCATTGTGTGTATTATCCCTCTAGTTTTATATAATTGTGTGCATTATCCAGGTTCTGTAAAAACTAGTCCTGTGACATCACTGTGTGCATTATTCTTTTATTATTATGCTCTGTTTATTATCTCTGTACTGTGACATCACTGTGTGCATTATTCTTTTATTATTATGCTCTGTTTATTATCTCTGTACTGTGACATCACTGTGTGCATTATTCTTTTATTATTATGCTCTGTTTATTATATCTGTACTGTGACATCACTGTGTGCATTATTCTTTTATTATTATGCTCTGTTTATTATCTCTGTACTGTGACATCACTGTAGTCTTTAAATGGGTACTGTCATTTCAACAAACTTTGCATAAATGAATAGTACAGGCGATTTTAAGAAACTGTAATATATCTTATCAGAGTAACAAGCCTCTTTCTGCTCTTATCTGGCTGTTTTCCTGCTCCCCCTCCCTCTGTTAACCCCTTAATGACCAGCCCATTTTAAACCTTACTAACCAAGCCGTTTTTTGCGTTTTTCCATCTTCTTATTCTAAGAGCTATAACTTTTTTATTTTTGCATCGACATAGCTGTATAAGGTCTTGTTTTCTGCGGGACAAGTTGTATTTTGTAATATCACCATTTTTGGGTGCATATAGTTTATTGATTAACTGTTATTAACCTTTTTGGTGGGGTAATGGAAACAAAACCATAAATTCTGCCGCTCTTTTTTGCGTCTTGGAGCACAACTTTTTGATCACTTTTTATCAAATTTTTTTGAAGGCAGGACGAACAGAAAACAGCAATTCTGGCATTTTTTTTTTTTTTACGGCGTTCACCGTGCGGGTTAAATAACATAATCTCTTTATAGGTGAGGTCGTTACAGACGTGGCGATACCAAATATGTGTAATGTTTTAACTTTTTGGGGTTTTTTCATATTAAAGTATTTAAGGGAAAAGGTGGGTTTTTCATTTTTTCTTAATTTGGGATTTTTATTTATTTATTAGCAACTTTATTAAACTTTTTGTTAACTTTATTTTTAGTCCCACTGGGGGACTTCACTATGCGATCTTCTGATCGCTTTTATAATACACTGCAATACTTCTTTATTGCAGCGTATTATTGCCTGTCAGTGTAAAACTGATAGGCACCTGCTAGATCATGCCTTAGGCATGGCTTAGCAGGCATCCACCACAGGCAGACTAGACTTTAGACAGCCCAACACAACACCCGCTTTAGCCGGCCCAGGACACCCGTGCCGAGCTTATGTGAGAGCACCGTGAAAAGGCGGCGCTCCGGCATAAGTACCCTTAATGGCCGCCATGAAAAGGCATATTGGCGGTCGTTAAGCTATATCCGTCTCGAGTCAGACTGCAGCTCACATGTATCAGATTACACATGACTATGGAAGTCTATGGAGATGGGAGGGGGGAGAGTAAGCAGGAAGTGCAGAACGACAGGTATAGGAACTTCCTTTGTTCCACAAAAGGGGATGCATACCAATAATACCATAAATCGTATGTAAATTTAAGGAGGGCCCTGTTACAGATTTTCCATATATCGGTTATTAAATACAGTCATCTTATAGGTGATTTAAGTTGTATGACTATGTGTCAGTGCAGAAGGTCTAAGGAAACACCTGCCAGAACCAAAGTGCGTCTGAAATCTGAAATCTGTATTTATGTAATTTTGACAAATATATAAACAGTGTGTGACTAAGGACCAAGTCCTCAGGAGAAACCACTCACTCTTCCAGTTTACACTCATGGACAGAAATGTATTGTACTTGATATAAACTAAAATAGTTTTTCTAGAAAATCAAGCGATGTGGTAAACAAGATAATAAAACGGCCTGCGGATTCTATTACAGGACCATTCATGTAACATAATATCATAAGAATATAGAAAGTGATGCACAACTTGAGAAGTCTTTATTTCTTAGCTAGCCAAGGCCCTACCACAGCTGTGACTATTACTACATTACTTGTCTTCTTTTTGCTTATTTCCAAGGCTACATTCACACAACAGTGAAAAAAAAAATGGCAACTAAAAACTAATCAACTGTCAGTTTTTCATGGCCGTTTTGTATCAGTGTCTCCAAATTTTCATCCATTTCCAGTCCGTCTATCCGTTTTTAATGGCCATTTGACATCCATTTTGCATCAGTTTTTCATGGCTGTTAAAAAACAACTGATGAATTTAATTTTTCAGGCTTTTTTTTGTCCCAACCCCCTGAAAACACCCAAAGGAAGGTCATTGCCATGATTGTTTCACAGCCACCTTGTAGATGATGCCACACAGACCCCCTGTAGATAATGCCACAAAGGTTCTCTATAAGGCTAGGTTCACATCTGCGCTGTGATTTTTGCTACTCTGTTCCGTCAAAATAACAGAAAAATAAGGGGAAAAAACGCTTCCATTAAAACACAGTTCAATGGGTGTTTTTTAAGCTAAGTTTGCTTCAGTTCAATTACTTTCTGTCAGGTTTCAACTTTTTTGGTGGAATCAATAGCGCAGACTGCAGCACTATTTCTTCAGTCCAAAACAACAGAAACTTGATGGAGCGTATCTTTTGTTTTTTTTCTGTGACATGGTAGGCAATGGATGAAGGATACAAACAGAATGTTTTCAGTTTGTATCCATCATTCATTCTCTTTGATGGATCCGGCAAAACCTTCTGCACATGCGCAGAAAAAAAATCTGTGCAGATCACGCTCCAGTGACAGCTAAAATCCACTCCAGCACCACAGAACATGCGCATAATGGATCAATCAAAAAATGGAACAGTCAAAAACTGAGCATAACGTATTTCAAACTGATACAAACTGAAGCAAAACTTTCCATTGCTTCCGTTTCTATTTATGATCCGTCAAATCAATAGGGATCCGTTTCAAACGGAATACAGATGCAAATGTGAACCCAGCCTAATGGATCTATGACAGCTCTAAAAAACAAACAATTACAGATATAATAAATATTCATCCTTATTAGTGAAATTCATTATAAAACCAGTCAAGTCGATACAAAAAGAAAAGCTGGGCGTCCTGATCAGACCAGACAAGTACAAAGAAAGTCTATCACCTAACATATAAAGGCTGATTGCTTGTTGGTGATATTGTGGAGACATATAATAATCACATAGGACAGGGTAAGTATTAGCACCAGCAAGTATAAATAACCATCTAGAAAAAAAAAAGTATTTGAACAGATACAGATCAGGAAACCCACCACACCCGACACACGTTTCACAAATGCTTTGCCTGGGGGTGGTTGGTCAGCAAAAGTTCAGACTGTTTAAACAATAGCGGTCATATCAAAAAGAAAAAATGAACTTAATAATAAATGAAATGTACGTGGATCACATTCCAATCTGAAAGCTGCCATGAGAATGCCGTCACATGCGCCATGTACTGCGCCAACACCATCACACTAGGGCAGACATGACACACTACCAAGTATCAAAAAAATATAAAATAACAATAAAGTGCAAGTGCTGGGTGACAAACACAAAAGTGCGCTGGTCTAAAAACTGGCAGTATCAATACGTAATAATTTTTTTTTCCGATGTGAGAAATACAGTGAAACCTCCCCAGAAGACCACTCCCTTATCCAGACCGGATTTCCTGTGACACATTTTCTGGGCTACCAAATATTATGCTTACTGCCCATCTTCTTTAAGGCCCTATTCAGATGACAGCGAAACTCGCCCGTGTGGCGGATGTTTTTTTAATGGCTGTCACATGGCTGCATTGAAATTAATGCATGTCTATGGGGCTATTCACACAGCCGGTTTTTTAACGGAGCGTGTGAACGACCCGGGAAAAAAATAGAACATGTCCTCTTTTTGCCCATTTTTCCGGACCCTTAATAGACTCAAGTCTATGAGGGATCCGTGAAAACGTGTCCCGCACAGGTGCAAATCGGCCGTGAAATACGTCCGTCTATGGGACCACCTCATAGAAGACTACCTTTCAATGCAGCTTGTCCCATACTGAAAACATGATTACAGTACGGGACAGTTGTCCCACAGCGAGGCAGGGACTCCTAGCGTCGTACATAACTATGATGCTAGGAGCCCGGCTCCCTGCAGTGTGTTCGGTCCGGGACTTGTGGATGAAATACGTTCCGTCCTTTATGGACCGAACATGCTCGTGTGAACCCAGCCTAAGGATGAATACTACCGATACATGGAAAAAGATCACATACATGGAAAAAGATCACATACATGGATGATTGCCACAAATACATGGGCGAAAAGCACATACATGAATGAATACAACCAATACATAAATGAAGATCACATACATGGATGATCGCTACAAATACATGGATAAAAAGCACAGACATGAATGTATACAACCAATATATAAAAGAAGATTACATACAGATGCAGCCAACTTTAAAGGGGTTGTTCAGTCCTAAAAAAAGAAGGATAGGCCATAAATATCTGATCGGTGGGGGTTCGACTCCTGGCACCCCCACCAATCAGCTGTTTTTAAGGGGCCGCAGCACTCGTACGAGCTGTTTTGCAGGGGTGCAGGGAGTCGGACCCCGACCGATCCCCTATTGATGGCCCATCCTGAGGTATTTGTTTCAGTCATGCATGTACAGATGTAGCAAACTTGACAATTAACACGTCACATGCCATTAAAAATTTTAAATTACAGTTTGCTGCATCATGGTATGTAATGTGTTAAATGTCAAGTTAAAGTTTGCTACATCTGTACATGCATGACTGAAACAAATACCTGGATAAAAAGCACAGACATGGATGTATACTAACAAAACATGGAGGAAGATCACGTACTTGACTGACTGCTGCAAATATATGGTATATACTACCAGATGATAGTACATATACTACCAATGTACTATCATCTGGTAGTATATACCATATATATATATACCACGTGCTTTTCTGTTTACAAACATCCAAACGGAGTGTCATAATGATGGTGGCTGCGCGAAAATCACGCAGCCGTGCTTCATACACTAATGACACACGGAGCTGTTTAGTGCCTTTTGCGCACGCAAAACGCCACGTTTTTTACGTGCGCAAAACGCACACGCGCGTGTAAATCAGGCCTTATACAGGATCATTTTTATTTTATTTTCTTTTGTATCTGAGTGATAATAACTTGGTCACATTTATCCAGGTCTTTATGGTGTTTAGTCCACTACTGCTCCCATGTAATGGTGTATTCTGGAAACAACATGTTCTCAGAAATAGAATTCTACACTATAGGCCGGCATCATATTTCATTTAGCATTTCTTTTCTCAAACGTGAGATTATAGTCAGGAGTGCATATCATGGCCTTAAAGGGGTATTCCCATCATTTTCACAGGTTCTGCCATAAATGGCTGATAGGTGGCGCTCCCACCTCTGTTGCATCAACTTTCTATAGAGGCGGCTTCTACATTGAAGTTGATGCAGCTGGGGTCTACTTTGCATTGGAAAACAAGGGGAAGGGACCCCCATTCTCCCGATAGGTGTGGGTCCCAGAGGAACGTATGCCATAAATACTTCAGATGGGAAACCCCCTTTACTATCTATAGCCCATTATAAAAATAGCACTGACAGTACATAGAATGCACTCACACTTGCCCCTTTCTACAATAGGACATAGTCTATTTTCTAGATCTCAGACACATAAGTCTCAGACATACACTAGGCACTCAACCCCAAGTATGCTGTTAATGCATTTTAATGGTGCCATGCATACCACCGTTTAAAAATACAATTATATACAGAGATTTTTGTTACGTGGCATTCGGCAGCATACTATCAGATTCCGTATATTAGACCGCGTTCACTGCTAAAACCACTTATTTTAGTGCTTCTTGGGGAAAACTTGACTCTGTAGACTGCAATGAACTATCAGGCTGACAATACCGTGTGCATGAGGCCTTGAGCTGAACACCACAGAATGAACATACAAACTCCATGTTAAAGGGGTATTCCCTTTTCAGCAAATTAATGTTAATTTTTGTAAGTTCTATAATTTTCTAATATACTTTCTGTATTAATTCCTCACGGTTTTCAAGATCTCTGCTTGTTGTTATTCAGTAGCAACATTAATTGTTTTCGTCTAGTTGATACAATTCTGTCCATGGTCATGTGATGGACACACAGGTGCGTGACTCGTTACAGTTACAGTATGTGTATCAGAGCTGTGTCTTCTAATGATCCCAGCACCTGTGTGTCCAGCACATGGCCATGGACAGAATTGTATCCACTGAAAGTAAACCATGAATGTTCCTGAATAACAGCAAGCAGAGTTCTTAAAATCTGTGAGGAATTAATAAGAAAGTATATTGGAAAATTCTAGAACTTTTAATTATACAAAAATAACATTAATTTTCTGAAACTGGACAACCCCTTTTATTATACCCTTGCCAGCTGAAAATCCAGGACCCCAGTGCTGCATTACAATGCCAATCACTGAACCACCCGGAATACTATAAACTACAGCTACAACCACTGGATCGCACGACTCGTAAACACAACAATTATGCAAGAAACATTATTCAGCTATTTTATGTAATGCAGAAGGATCAGACCTCCAACATTTTAGAATTCCCAGCAGGCCTCTGCCATCTGTATGCAACTAGCAAATTGCCTGAAAACAATGTGATTCAAAGCTAAAGCAAACAAATAGTAGAAATGAAAAACACATTGGAATTGCTATTGTACTATTTTAGGCTCTGGTTCGATGAAAAAAAACAAAACACATTATAAGACAAAATGCTAGAATAGAGAAATCACACTGTCGGTGGTATGGACTGTCGGTGGTATGGACTGTCGTTGGTATGGACTGTCGGTGGTATGGACTGTCGGTGGTATGGAATGTCGGTGGTATGAACTGTCGGTGGTATGGACTGTCGGTGGTATGGACTGTCGGTGGTATGGACTGTCGGTGGTTTGGACTGTCGTTGGTATGGACTGCAGGGTCCTGGACTGTTGTTATGGAGTGTTAAAGTCGCGTATGCACCAATCTTTTCCCTTTCTGTGGCACAGACATTCATGTCACACATACACGTGTTCCAACTTACATTATGTATAGACTGTCATTGGTATGGACTATTGGTGGTATGGACTGCAGGGTCCCGGACTGTTATGAAGTGTTAAAGTCGTGAAAGCACTAATCTTTTTCCTTTCTGTGGCACTGACATACATATACGGGTGTGCCAACTTACGTTAATGAGACACAGAGGCGGCCTAATTCACAATATCATCCTCATAAGAATCCCAAACACCTATGCTAATACATATGCCCACGTGCCCAGAAAAATGCTGCAATTACAATAGGCAATACAATGTAAGGGTATGTTCACACGCAGTAGCAAAATACGTCTGAAATTACGGAGCTGCTTTCGCCTGAAAACAGCTCCTGATTTTCAGACGTTTTTTAACAACTCGTGTTTTTCGCTGCATATTTTACGGATGTTATTGGAGCTGTTTTTCAATGGAGTCAATGAAAAACGGCTCCAAAAACGTCCCAAGAAGTGACATGCACTTCTTTGATGCAGGCGTCCTTTTATGCGCCGTCTTTTGACAGCGACGCGTAAAATTACACCTCATGGGAACAGAACATTGTAAAACCCATTGAAAGTAATGGGCAGATGTTTGTAGGCGAATGGAGCCGTTTTTTCAGGCGTAATTCGAGGAGTAAAACGCCCGAATTAGGCCTGAAAACCCTGCGTGTGAACATACCCTAAGAAATATACTCCATAGTTATACACACATTGAACCACTATTTTTTCATTAAAGGCTTGTCCTCTTTCGAAAACTATTTTCATTATTGTTCCAATTAATTAAAAATACAAAAATGATGCAACTTTGCAAATAGTCTTCTTTAAAAATGTCCTACCTTTTTGTGTTTACAGCTCCTATACAGAGCTATGTGTCTCCATGGTTACAATTTACCAACAAATATATTGTACTCTGATCCTCCTTTCCACTTGTCTCCTACTTCTTTTTAACTTACCAAATGTACGATAACGAGAGGTAGGAGACACATGAATCATGGAGACACATAGTTCTGCATAAGAGCTGTAGACACAAAATGGTATGTTATTTTTATTGAGGATTTTTTGCCAAGTGGTTCATTGGAGCATTAAAAAAAATTGGCTACAAAGTTTGACAATAAAAAAAGAACAGACAATCACAATATTAATATCATGTATAATTCAAGAACTTCAGATATATGCTAAAGAAAATGTCTCAATATCTATACATGAAAATCTATACAACTTAGGCTTCGTTCACATCTGCATCGGGGTTCCGTTCATGGGTTCCGTAAGACCTTTCCATCAGTCGACTACGCTATGGATTCCGCCCCAAAAAACGGAAACCTTACGGAACGGAGACAAACGGAAACCAATAGCAACGGAAGTGTTACCATTGAAATCAAAGGTAATGCAAACGGAAAGCTATGGTTTCCGTTCATGGGTTCCCCTGAAAGGTCTGACGGAACTTATGAACGGAACCCCGACGCAGATGTGAACGAAGCCTAACATACCCTATCATCTTTTAAGATACCTGTCAGAGGTTCCGCCATTTTTAGGGCGGTACAAATGACACATGAAATAATACCTTCACCAATTTAGTGACAAATTTAGTAACTAAAGTAACTGTGTCCACGGGTGGTTGAACATTACAATGAAATAATGTCAGAAAAACAAGGGTGCGTAGGTAAAACAATAACACAGAAGTGGATTATTACTCTGTACCATGCAAGGACTGTACGGCCTCGTTCACATCTGTGTTGGAGGTTCCGTTAGGGGCCTCTGTCGCAGATCCGGCGGAGATTACCGG